>NC_045597.1:173148298-174385173 GCF_009762305.2 Zalophus californianus | reverse complement strand
CCAACCCAAAGTGTCCACAGTGCCAAGACTGAGAAACTCTGACCTAGATGAAAATACAGCAGAGAGATGAAAGGTCTGGTTAGCAGAACAGCACATAATGCCTCAGCTGCACTTCCATTCAATCCCATCAGCAGCCTGGATTCCTGTGAAGTCAACCTTACAAACAAGAGGGGCTTCAAGACACTTCCATAAACAGCAGGCTGCGTTCATGGGTCCTATCTTAAAGTTTAACTCATCCAAGTTCTATAGCAAATGCAGAGTAATCTATACTAGTTAACAGCTAAAAGATTTGTCCTAAATGCATCAATCTGAAATATACCCACAACATTAAAGATGTAAATGCTGCTTTAAAAGGTCTGACCCAGAAGCATATGTTTCAGAAACAAGTATGTAGTCCAGTTTGCCTGGCCAGGCGATGACCGCATGAACAAGATGGTTGCTCAGCTTTCCTACTGGGGCGCCTGGGTGGCTCAGTCGGTTAAGCGTCTGCCTTCGGCTCAGGCCATGATCCCAGGGTCCTGGGAGCGAGCCCCGTATCAGGCTCCCTGCTCAGCGGGGATTCTGCTTCTCCCTCTGCCCCCTGCTCATGCTCTCTCTTGCTTGCTCTCTCTCTCAAATAGATGACATCATCTAAAAAAGAAAAAGGAGCTTCCTTCTGCACCTGCAGTGATACCTACCTACTGCACAGCTTCTAAGCAATCAGGGCACAGATTTAATTCCAGGAGCGGCTGCAATACTGGAACCACGGTGTGAAGATCTGGTAACATTTCTCAAAAGAAAACCTACTGAAGTCTCCCCCCAAAAGAAGGGTCACCACTTTGGGAAAAACATTTCATTTAAGTGTGTCCGTAAATATTTATAGGTAATGCGAGCAGAGAATCAGGGTTTTTAAGTAAAGGAGTCTAGAGCACAGGATGTAATGCTGCTTTGGAAGACGTATCATGTTACTAGTTATTCCTAAAACAAAAGAAAACAAAACAAAACTTGAAACGAGTAGACAGTTGTGCTTTACGGGGAGTTGGAAAAATTAAGTTAATTTCCCAATGTTAATAAGCTTCACCAACATTTAGCGTATTTGTCTTCCCTAGTTTATGTACAACGTCGAGCTTCACTTAAGCAATGAAAACTGCAGTTGAGACTGCTGGCACAACACAAAGGCTGCTTTAAGGAAGCACAAGATAAACACAGACTTTAGTTTGCTCAGTGTACATAAACCAAAGTAGAGTCTCCCAAAGTCATCTGCGAGAGGTTTCTATCTGGTTCTAAGAGAAAAAGCAACTTTCCTAATTGTACTAGTGTTCCCCAATATTAAGAAAAAGCTCACCACAAAAAGATGGAAGGAAGTTTGGGGGCCTTCCCACCGTCTGGGGTGGGATGTCAGAATAGCACACTTTTAGATACAGATGTAAAGCTGTGCTAGATCCACACCGACGCCTGCCCTGCAGACTCGTCCCACCGAAGCACTCAGGGCTCAGTTTAGACCACCACAGTGAGGGCTGTGGATGGCTGATCCTCTCGATAACCACACAGGCTTAGGGGGGCCTCGGGAAAGGGAGTCGGCTTATGAGGCACACCTCAGCTTTGCAGGGCTTCTTGCTGATACCCGATGGCCCGGTTCCGAGTCTGCATGACTCCTCTTCCCTTGGTTCTCAGCACCACGACAGCTCTGTCCCCAAAGTGACTTAGAAGTTTCTCCTGAGCTGTTCAGAGGGCATGCTGCTGGTGGCCCCCCTCTGCCTTGTCTGGGAGCCCAAGGAGGACCTACAGTGCAGTCCCCATCGAGCCTGCGACCTTCGAGGCCTTCATCTTTGAGAGAAAGAAACGACTGCACCGACTGCCAGTTCCTTAGCAGGAAGTTAGGAAGAAAAATGAGTCTGGCGCTGATGGCCGGAGTCAAGGCTAAGTCACGTCCATGGCCCGCAGCCCCTTGCCCTGGACAGAAGCCCTTGTTCTCCCTGGCCCCCCTGCCAGCCTGAGCAAGACACAGAAGGACTCACCTTGAGGAGGGGCATAGCTGCACGACAGCGGGCAGTCTTAATGTTCTTGAGGAAGTGAGATTCATCCTGAAAAGAAAGGGTCACATAGGTGAACAAGGCCAAATCCTGAGTGGATGGAGCCAGAGCCCACGTTAAGCTTGACCCTGGCACGGCGTCACATTGGGGACGCCTCCCTTAGTTTCTGTTCAAGGAAACAGTTGTGCGCCTAGGGAAGGACCCAGGTTCTGCTGCCGCTTTCCCACTTTATTCTGGGCAAGTCGCTTCAATTCTCCGGGACAGTTTGCCAACTGTGAAGTGGGGTTAGTGACTCTCTGGCCATCCCACCTCCCAGGCGGCGCTGAACAACCTGCTGCGAGGTGGTTTGCTGCTTAGTACGACGTGCCTCACGTCTGCACAGCATGACGCCAGCGCGGGTCCACTGTGTGCCTTGCCCTGGTGTGCAGCATGGTGCCCAGCTCCTGCCCCCTGGAGCTCACCAGACAGGAAGGATGTCAGCCACACCACAACTGGGCAGACAACGTTATAAGTGCTGTCACTGACGAAGTGTGACAGAGTACCGTGGAAACTCGAGGAGGGGAAGAAGACCCAATTCCCGTCCTCAAGACACTGTCAGGTTTACAACATGGAGTCTGATTATATAGCTCTACATTCTATGCATGAGCAAACTAGAATATGGCATATTCTCTTTTCTTTCTTTTTTAAAGATTTTATTTTTTTAATTAATTTATTTATTTGGGAAAGAGAGAGTGCACAAGTGGAGGGGGGCAGAGGGAGAGGGAGAGAGACAGAGAATCTCAAGCAGACTCCACGCTGAGTGTGGAGCCCGATATGGGGCGCAATCTTGCAAGCCTTGGAGCAGACCTGAGCCAAAACCAAGAGTCAGGTGCTTTAACCAACTGCGTCACCCAGATTCCCCAAAGATTTTACTTTTAAGTCATCTCTACACCCAACCTGGGGCACGAACTCACAATCCTGAGGTAAGAGTCACATGCTCTACCGACTGAGCCAATCAGGCACCCTTGTCATATTTTTCTAAAGCCAAATGAGTAACTAACATATTCTTACCATTTGGAGAAGAAATTTCTATTTTGGTACACAAATTACGTGCCTTGGACCTGGGCATACACAGCATACATACAGGTACATATGTACCTCTCTATGGTGCCAGTTTCTCCATGGGTAAGATGGGTAAGACACCGCTACCTAACTTACCAAGTTACTTTAATTAATGGACTAACACACATAAAGCCCTTAGAACAGTCCTGCCACTGAACTCAGTAAGCACTCAGTGGTATCGGCCACCCTGTGATAGGGACACCAAGGGGATCCCGACTCTATCTCAAGAGGTGAGCTGTAAGAAAAATCCTGTTCCGTTTCAGCTATGATGAACCAAAGTGGTCCTCAAAAGCGCAACAGAGAGGAGTGCAAGATGAACCGCAAATGTCCGAGCATCTGTTCCTAGAAACCTGTCCTAGAGACATTCGTACTCCTGTCTGATGATGAGCCCATATGACAGCCAAGAAGGAAGGGGTCTATAGTGAGAAACAGCAGGAAGTACAGAGGATGGGGAAGGGAATGGACCCTTTTAACCAATGGGCTAAAATGTTCCACTATTATAACTAACCACAAGGAATGGCTTACACCTGAATTCTCTTCTAAGAAGCGTGACATCTTAGAGCTAACACTTTATTCCTTCCTGTAACAATTCTCTGAAATCAGAAGACAGGGCTCTTAAATAACTGAAGCAGGTGGTAAGTGGCTTGTCAAAAATCATATGGCAGGTTGAAGTGTTGAGTCAGAAACAGAGACACATGATGCAGTCCAGCTTTGATCAATGATGTCCCATCTTTCTGGCTTCATGCCTGTGGGCAAATTGCTCTCACTGTCAGTTCCATCAGTGGTGAAATGGACATAATGTCTGCGTCAGGGGCCACGGGGAAGATTGGCAATTATGTGTAAAGTACCTGACACAGGAGAACACCCAAGAAATGGAGGCATTATTCTTCCTACTTACTAAAGAACCATCACCATCATCCTGGGATACTTCTTTTAATGTTTGCATTTCACGTGTATGCTAACATTTTTTCAAAGCCACACCTGAATTTGTGCCAAACCAGAAATGACTTCCCCAAAGACTCATTACCCTTACAGCTGTGAAAACATATAAACATTTAAGTTTGCTTAAGCTAGGAATATAGTATGGTTCTCACGTCCAAATCATAATAGATCCCTGAGACCAGGAACTATGCCTTCTTCCCTTCTCTGAGCTCCCACGACACTTGGGCACTAAAATGTATTCTAATGATCTGTGTGTGTGTACGATACTTGGGCACTAAAATGTATTCTAATGATCTGTGTGTGTGTGTGTGTGTGTCTGTCCTACTGGACTGTGGTATTTTGGAGAATGGGGCTGACCTTCCTCCCTCCACACCTTCAGTGTGTAGCACTGTGCAGGGTGTGGTGCTGGTGCTCAATGTTGGCTGAACACACGGATGAACGAGTCTCCCCTGACAGCCAGACCCGTGCTGAGAAACCCACAGGCTCTACTGCAATCTTGTTGACTTTTCTGGGCCCCCTAAAAACTCATTCCTTTCCTTCCCCCTAGATAAGATATGCACTATACATTCTGAGCATCAGGATTTGGGAAGCCACCGTCAGCAGAGAATTCTATTTTTAAGAGAAGGAAAACACCACGGGCTTTTAAAATTCACACGTTTGAATAAAGAAGAACCTTTCATATCAGTCCGGAGGCACTGGCTTCCCCTTCTTTGCCAAGAGGAGAAACAAGGGTAAACTTCTGCTGAAAATCATCCACTGTGCTCTGTGGCCCTGAATGCCTGTTAGTGGGTACCTGCACTGGGGGGTGGGAGCTGCATGCCTTTTCCTAATCTTTATTTGTGAGCCACATGAATACACTGAGTTCTGCCAGATGGTTGGCACAGGGCCTCTCTAGACTTTCCTTATGGAGGACTTGAGGAACGAAAAGAAGAAAAGCCAGTTAATTGAAAGATGCATGGTCCCATCTAGGAGTAGAACTTGAGTAAAGCCTACTTAAGAAAAAAACAAACCAAAAACCGGTGAAAGGTACAGCTAGCCCTTGAATAGCGCAGAGGTTAGGGGTGCTACCCCCCCGGCCTCCTGCAGTCAAAAGTCAGCATGTACTTTTGACTCTCCCAAAATTTAACTACTCATCCAGAAGGCTTACTGATAACACGTACATTCAGTACGTATTTTGTATGGTATATGGTTATTTACTGTATTCTTCCCATAAAGTAAGCTAGAGAAAAAAATATTAAGAAAACCAAAAAGAAGAAAAAACACATTTACCGTACTTTGCTGTATCTGTTGAAAAACATTTGCCTATGAGTGGACCCATGCAGTTCAAACCCATCTTGTTCCAGGGTCAGCTATACTTCTTCTTGCGTGGTCGGGGGGGGGGGGGGGCCTTTACATTGGCTGGGAAAACCTTACTGTTTGATCTGAGCCATTTGGACAAGAGAGGCCATCAGATGAAGGCATACGCCCTTGCTGTCCCCCCGGGGGCCCAGGGCCCGCAAGCCAGCCTCCATCCATGACCTCACGTTGGGGAGATGGGCTGCAAACCCTCAGCTCAGGCCTAGTAAATGACACTTTTCAAAGCACTCCCCAGGAGATTCTAACATGTAGCCAGGGCTGAGAACTGCAATTTGAGATGAGTAAAATGTCAGTTTCCCACAAACTAAAGACAGTAATTTCTATTCTCCCAGAAACAGAGGGAGGCTCCAGGAGAGCAGAGACATGAAAGTTCTCGGAGCTTTCAAGAAGAAAGTTTCCCCAGAGGTGAAGTACTTGAAGACTCTGCCGAGGCACTTACGATGATAACAACTTTAAAGGGTGTTTTTAGCTGTTTTTCTAACTTGCTCAGGAGGTCAAAACTGACAATGTTGACCAAGCCAGCCATCAGGCGGTCCCTGCTGGTCACCACGACATTGATGCGGTCCGGGCTCAGAGACGGCAGCCACCGAAGGAAGGCCTGGGGATGACAGCAGAGAAGGACACCTGGGGATCCAGCCGGCAGCCGCCCACTGAGACCCCAGCCCACCCATCAATGGCACTCTCTCAGTGGACAATGTTAATGCTCCCCGAAAAACGGCCTCAGCGCCTTTCTCTCCATACCCCCCTGTATTTGCTGGTGCCCTTGGGCCCATGAAACAGCAATTGCCTTCACTGCCCTCCTTCCTACCCATCTGCTCCTTCTCTTTCCACTGACACAACACTGCCCACCTTCGTAAGCAAGTGCTTGTTAGCAAGCACTGCGGTGTCTGCAGATTTCAGGCCTCGAATCTCTAACTAGATGGCAAGTTTCTGCAGGGCAAGAATGTGACTCTTTTTAGGAGGAATTTTATAAAGGAATTTTTAGCAGATACTAGTATATACCAAAGACACTGATAATGACAAAAATACCACCTGCTCTCTCCAGAAATCTTGCCATCCCTAGCCCAAGCCAGTGCCTGGAGCCAACGGAAGGCCACCAGGTACCTGCAGGTCAGGGGCTGGGTCCCTGAGTTGACACTACAGTGATGTCGATGGCTGGTTCTTTCTCCAATTTTGGCCCTGCTCATAACTAAGTGACCGCCTGATTCTTTTTCTTTGGGGAATTTTTGAGGGTGCTGTGGGAACCTAACCACAGCAAATAAATATATGTTGAATTATTCGTTTCTAGAGGCAGTGGTGGAATTCAGGTCACAAGGACGGGGGGAAACATGAAGTATTGTTGTGATGCACGTTCAGTTGGAAGGGCATGTCTGGGCCTCAGGCTGACCAGTGACAGGCAGAGCTGCCTCTTCTCCACAAGTGGCTCATGGCGGGGGGCGGGGGTGCTTAGTAAGAAGCCAACGTGTGAGGAAGCAGCTGCCATGAGTAGCAGAGAGCTGGGAAAAGCTACAGACGATGAATTAGGTCTCCTTTCTCCAGCAAGTTTGCTCCTATGGGTGTTTATTCATTTCACGGAAGCACTCTGATCCCTGGATATATGGCAGACAAAGCTCACAGCCGAGCGCTAAGGCAATGTCCAGGTCAGGTTCTTCAGCTATAATGGCACCCGGCTGACAGTGAACATCCTGCCCACACCACCTTCTGCAGGGTGCACAAACCCTGATCCTACAACTCAGGAGATGCCCCTTCGAGGTCCAACAATGCTTCCAACTACCAGTGAGCCTGCTGCTTCACCTCGCTGAGATTCAGTTTTGTCATCTGTAAACGGGGTTAATACCAACTGCGTCCACTCACACACAGCTGCTATGGGATTCAGGGAAATAGAGGAGGTAGCCATTTTGAAACTTCCGTGTGGTACAGGCGGGCGGGGTGAGCAGCAGGGGCACAGGAGGTGCTCAGGAAGTGTCTGCTGCCAGAGAGCGGCAAGTCTGAGCCCGTAACCCCTCGGCTTTCTTCCCTAAAGGTATAACCTGATTCTAGTTCAGAAAACCATGAGCCTGGCCTCCGAAGGCCACCACCTCCTCTCCCTTCCTCCTTCAGCTGACACAGGATCTTCTAAAGCTCCCCAGGCCCTGTCCCCAAATTGTTATTTGATTGCTTCAACAATGAGGACACTTCCTGGTAAAAATCACAACACAGGGAGAACTGACCTGCTCCCAGGTGAAGCGCACAGATGACGGGACCACCACCAGGAGCGGCCACTCCTTCCGGTAAAAGGCCGCGATACAGATGGCTTGGATGGTCTTCCCCAGGCCCATGTCATCAGCCAGCAGCAGGCGGCCTCTCTTCGCTATGGCAAAACTGAAAGCAGACGAGGGAAGGACAGGGGCGTGGCAGGTCTGTCAGGGGTTAATCCACCATCATGCCACCAGGTAAAGCAATACTCAGTATGGGCCACTCAGTGTGGGCCACCGCAGTACGCAGCATGGGCCCTGCTCCCCCAGAGAGGGAAGACAGGAGCCAATATGGGACAGCATGATAGCAATAATAGTACTAAAGAGTCAAAATAGGGACAACGTGGAATGGTGGTCAAAAGGTAGAGAGAGGCTCTAGAAGACAACTGGGTCACGGAAGCCAAGGGAGGAAGCTTCCAAGAGAGGCAGCCCCCTCAGCCCAGTGCAGGAGAGACCTGGGGGAGTGAGGGGGGGAGACTGGGAAACAGCCCCTAAATAGGGGCCAGGAGGGGCGGCCTTGCTCACGTGAGAAGTCTGCCTAGAAGGGAAGGGAAGAAGGAAGAGATGGTGGCATCAACATCAGGCTTTCTCAAGGTCAGAGAGGACATTTACGCACAGGGGCAAAGGGAAGGAGCGGCAAAGACAGAGGACGCTGCAGAAGAGCACAGGCCGAGGGAGGACAGCGCCAGGGTGTCTGTCTACCGGGAGCACCAGCCTCAGCAGCGTCTCCTCCACCAGTAGCCGCTGGGACCCCGCAGCCCTCCAGCGCTACAACTCCTGCTGACATTTTGTGAAGAAGGGCATGCTCTTCCACTCTCCGGGAGCCCGACTGGCCTACAGGCCATCCCAGTTCCACCGCTTCGCAGCGGGGTACCTTCCCACAAGTAACTCACCTCCTCGTGCCTCAGCCCCAGAGACCCTCATCAGGGTTTAACAGAGCTAATGTCTAGGGTACTGACTGCAGTGCCTGGCACCACATACGTGCTGGCCAAGTGTTTCTCTTCTAACCACTATTCCACAAAAAAGAGAAAAATAATCAAGATGAACGCTAAGAAGGACTTGCTTGACTCACAAATGAATCAGTGAAAAGCAAAAAGGATCCCAAGTGCCAGATGTCTGGTCTCCTGCTCCAAACACTGGCCCTCTTTCATCTCAATTCCTGAAAAACTGATCATTCGCTCGGAAGCCTGAGAATAAGCCTGTTGACGAGCTCTTTTTCTTCCCTTCTCACACAGCCAACGCAGCGAGTGTAGCCCTTTCTGATCAGCAGGGGGTACGGCTGACAGGAGTTGCAGGCTGCGGGGGGCCGCTCTGAATTGCCTGCCCTTCGAAAGCTAGCACTCAGCAAAGGCGGCAAAGTGAGCAGTGCGTCTGTGGGTGGTAGGAGCCGGCTCGCCCGGGCTCGGTGGACGACACACATCACGTCACAGCACTGCTCTGTCCCCTCAGCGGCCACGGCGGCCCACCAGGGGAGGCAGCACCCCCTCTGCAACCCCGGGGCCGTGACCACCATATGCCTTCCATGGCAAGGAAGGGAGCCCGGCACGGTGCCACCTCACCTCTCCGACAGGCCCAGCCTCTTCTCGGCACATCTGCCCCAGTTAAATCTTCTAGACTATTTCCAGGATCAACCCTCCACACAGATGGATGGGGGAGGCAGGTGTGAAAAAGATTCATTTTCTACCTCACTTTTTAGTTTACAAAACTGACGGCCAGGGCGGATGGGGGCACCTAAGCAACACACCATGAAGGACCCTCTGCTTCGGCCATTTGCAACGTCCCTATGGTTTGTCCATCTGGTCATTCTCAAAGCAGAAGAGACCCTTGAAAGTGGTGGTCTTTCCTTTTTCCCCTGCCTTGAAGTAGCCCAACTAAGGAACAAAGTGGCCAAAAATGAGAACAAAGGAAATGCCTGCCTAACAGAGAAACAAGCACACAGCTGAACGCCATTTTCGACAGGGCAGTTGATAGAACACAAGTACTGCGCTCATCAACACAAAACGTGGATTTCAGCTCCAATTTCCACTCTTGGAAGCTGAGTGACTTTGGGCAGATGACTGTCATGCTGGGTCTCACCTCACTCATCCGTTAAAAGGAACCTTTTAGATGTTGGAAAACCTGATATATATCTAAGAGACTTTGCTCCATAAATTTAAGGGTGTTTTCCTTGTAGGTCTTACAAAACCAACATGGAACTGCCAGCCCTTTTGCCTCAACACCAAAATCCTCTTCAGAGAATGAAAGTTAAAACCTGGATTTAACTATACAGTTTTGAAAAAAGGCTATAAGTACCATTAGTGGTTTCAGAACCACAGGGAAAAAGATGGAAGCTGCTGGCCAGGCTCTGGTTCTGGCTCGCATCAGGCCTGGGGGGCCTCCACACAGAGCCATTCGACAGGACGGCCTGACTGGCAAGGCAGCACGTATCACACGGGCCCAGGATCTCTAATGGAGCCCAGGGGAGCTTGGGCACCGAAGACAGAGGCTGTCCGGGGGCGGGGGTGGGTAACCTCTCAAGCAAGATGAAGTTGTGCAAAGAGTGTTATCTGAGACAGATGGAGCTGGGAGAGAAAACAAGGGAAAGGGTGTGAGCAGAGCTGGGACCACGGCAATGCAGGGAGGGTGACTGTGCCCAAATCGAAGAACAAAATCCTGTCCAAGACAGTGGCCAAGCTTTTACCAAAACCTCACGAGCAGGCTGCCTGTGGGCAGGCTGTCTTCATTCACCAGGTCCATGGTGATTTACTTTCTTCCCTTATCCAGGGCTATATCCCCAGCCACACCATTGAATGACAGATGAAGCTCCTACCATCTCTTTCCTCTCCCTGACCCCTAGTATTCTCACTAGAAGGCAAGTTCAAACCTGTCATTTCGCTTCTCCCAAGAAGCTCTGGAAAACAGGACAGGTCATGATGTGGGCTTATCTTCTTCTCTGTCTGTAATAAGAATACCCTGACTTTCTTTTGGAAAACCACCACCTTCCACTCTCAGTCCCAGTAACTCGGGGACAGGGGGAGCTACCAGCTGGCTCCAGGGATGGGCCTGTCATCCAGTCTCACCAGTAAGACTCCCCAGCCCCCAGGCCACAGCGACTGGTCCTGGCATCGGCACCAGATTTCAGGCCCACCAGGCCTGATTTCATGCCCGTCAGTGTCGGGCCCACCAGGAAAGAGGTGCTTAAGCTGGGTTGCTGAGCTCTAGCCACCACACCTGAGGAGCACCTGGCTGAGAACAAAGCAAACTGAGGGTGGGACAGAGAGTTCTGATGAGATCTTTGGAGACCTTAGTTTTCTACTACCTACACTGAGAAATCTCTTTTCTTGAACCAGTCTGAGCTGGGTTTCTGCACACCTGCGATCCAGAGCCCTGATTAACTCATGGAATTTGAAAGCAATGGTTATAATCAGGCTTTGCTTACAGCACACCTGGCTGTGTAATGCCTAGATGCTTGTAGACGTCCATGAAAGATGAGTTTTCTTAAAAGAGAGCATCTGAACCCAGTTTGTATGAGTCATGAAGCCCAGGTGAGAGGAAGACCCAAGAACCTACTTGACTCCGGCTCTCTGGAAGGGCAGCAGATTGGACACAAGCTTGGGGTCCACTCCAGAAAGATCTGCCTCGGGGATGGGTTCTGTGAGACAGGGAGACGTCTTCTCTAGCTGTGACGCGAATGCCAGGGTGAGTGTCTTGGGCAGAGGATCCAGCTGAACTTGCGGAAGGCAGCGCACGCTCTGGACTAGAAAGGACAGAGGTGTATGACTTGGAGGGAAATGCCCATGAGAGCTAAGGACAGTGAAGGGGCTTTGAAATACAGAGCTCAGTGACTGGAATTCTGCTGTGTGCCACCTTCTCAAAAACGTAACTGGAGAGAAAACAAGGGCTGACAATCGTATCTTGAGCAAGTACATAAACCTAGAGAGCTAACGCTCCCCCTCTACTCCTGGTTTCTGCAAATAAGAGGGCAATCACGAACGCCAAATTTATTTTCTACACTACACGGACCCTGGGAAGAATTGCAGATGTTTCTGTGATTCTTTTTTACCCCAAAGTAACTTAAAAAAAATTATCTTACTATTCCCATTCAAATAAGGACCCATATTCTTAAAAACCAGTCCCGAAAGACTCATAAAAAAAGCAAGATGCAGAATGAATAAATCTTGTTGTGCTTTCATTCTCTTTTTCTTTGGGTTTTGATGTTCGAGAAGTCGAGAACTTGACATTATCTGCTGCCGATAGGCAAGGAAGCGCTGTGCTCTGTTCAGAGCAGCGGTTAGGTGTTTCCAAGGAAGATCAGGAGGACTGGAGGGCTATTTACAAACTACAACAGCAATGACAAAGGGCAGGGTCCATGCTAAGGCCACCAAGTGATAAAAATACAAGTGGTCCTGCACCCTTGTTGCCTTCCGCTAAGAGAACACTGATCTCCCCGTGCAAGAGGGGAGTCCGAGCGTGACGTCAGCGGTGAAGTGGGTGGCAAGTCCCTTGGTCTGTAAGCGACTGGACAGCACCCCACCTAGCCTCGAAAGCAGGTGTTGGCAAGCTAAACCGGCCTACTGCCTGCTTTTGTAAAGAAAATGTGATGGAACACAGCCATGACCACTTGCTTATGGACTACCCATGGCTGTGGGCTTGCCACAACAGCAGAATGGAGCAGACGGGAGACCACACAACCCACAAAGCCTAAAGTCTCTATTATCTGGCCCTTTACAAAAATAATTTACCCACTTCTGCTATGCTCAGAGTCTAAACTATTACCAAGAATGACCACTGCTCTGACTCCTTCAATTAAAGCTTGTCTTTAGGGGTCTTTACTTGCCTTCCAGGTTCCAGATCCCCTTATATAATGGATGGGGAAATCTCCCCTTCCAGTCAGACCCATTACCTCAAGTGGGAAAAATTACTTGGGATCTACATGAAATGAAAGCAAATTAATTTCAATGATTTTTGCTTTTTGAAGGAATTTAGCCTCACCTGACTTTAAAATTAAGAAGGGGGTTAAAAAAGCCCCTTTATTTAGTAGAGAAACAGAAAAAGAATAAACCAGAGATACAAATAAAACAGATAATTCTGGGGGTAGGAGAAAGACAAGTTAAAAATTAAAGATGATAGGCCTAGACATCCCTGGTGGGAGAATTATCATCTACCTATTAATCACAGCCCACTGTCCTATGCGTTGTAGCTTTTGAGATGTCCTTTGAAAAACCTAACTGAAGAGTACTACTGTTTGCAGATCTTCGACTGCTCTTTATCCCTTACCTTGCATGGACACCCCAGGTGTCACTGTAACCTTCCAAGGGGCTGTTTACAGGAACCTGGTAGAAGGACCCAAATAAAAAACTGGGTATATTTCATTTCTCCCCAATATTATTTGAAATTCTAAGGTTATTGGATCTGTATTCCATACAGTTGTATGTTTTCCTAATATCCTCACAAGGCATTCCAAGTTCATTGCCACACCATCAATTGGCTACCATTGCAAATACTGATCTGAATATGGAGGGCTGAGCCATCTACTGCTACCTTAAGTCGCTTTGTGTTCTCAATATATTTAAATCCATTTCCATTTTTCGCTAAATGTATATACCAGTTATTTCTGGAAATGCCTTGTGTGAACAGAATCACCACAGTAAGAAATTAGGTAAGGTTGGCAGCTATAATATAAAAGAGACTTCCCATATTGATGGAGAAATACATTTTATGCCTCCAAATTAAATCTGAACATGATTTCTGCACACTTCAGGAGACTGAGCACCCCATGTGCTTTCAGAAACCATTTTCATTTTAATCCTGGTGATCGCTAGCACTCGAATACCTGATGGAAGCTAAGAAAAGGCCCGATGATCCGGCTGGTGTGAAATGTGGTGCTTTCTAAGCATTATGTTCCTCCAGCCGTTCAAGAAGAAAAAGCAACCTCCACCCTGTCCCCCACCAAACTACTGCCTCCATAATCCTGTGCTGCTAGTTCAGCCAAGTGGCTGTGTTTCTGAGAAAGCCCCCCAGTTTGCAGATGTCTTTTCCAGGGGCTGGAAGATGACAGGAGTGTGCTGTCTGGCTTCATGAGTCATCTAGAAATCATTTCTGTAAAATAGCTCTTTGGCAGAATGCTAGCGAGCCACACAGCAGAGAGATGTTAATGTTTTCAAATAGCAGCTGACAAGACAAGATCAGTGAGGGGGATGCAGAACCCTTCTGGACTGTGACATCCCGGGGAAAACAAAAGGCCTTTTGCCAATTTCACTGTGGGCAAAAGGCCTCAAGTCACTGAGAAAAGAGGGAGAGGGAAGCTCTCAGATCCCTCTTCTTTGGAGCAAATAATCGTCACCACGTCATCAGTGAGCATTCATATACTCGGGTGGTCTTATTGTCATTTCTTAATGAGTCTCGTATGCACACGTTCACTAGCTCAGGGTCAGTAAGCTAGCTTCGCCCATGAGGAACAAGACCTGGGGTGTGGGGAGAGGTGCAGGGTCGCTGGGCTTACAGTCGGTCAACAGTGGAATCAGGACTAAGCTGGGTCACTGGGCAGAGCCTCGTCTCCTCAGCTTCTTGTTCATGAGTCTGGCTTCTACGTTTCCAAATGGGTCACGTTACAAAGTCAAGATCACCTGTGTGGCCTGATCTCCATCACGGTCTTTATTGTGACCCTGTAATGCTCCAGGAAGGGAAAACAACGGGTTCCTTTCTCTGGGTTCAAGCTTTTCACTATCTACGAAGTGGGGAGACTCCGTCTTCTCCTCCATAAAGACAATGTATTGACAAGCCAGCACTTAAAACAGCAATCTGATCCCTAACTCTAGAATTCTTAACTCCAGATCCATGGAGTTCTTAATATCAAATGCAAAATTTTACATGTGGCCATTACTGTGCATTTTTTCTGGGTGAAGAATCCGTCGTTTTCCTCAGACATCTCAAAGTCTATGGCCTACACAAGATTTGAACCCATTATATAATGTCACATGAGTCGCAAGTCATGGTTTTTTGTTACATTCCTCTGCTAACTCTGTCCAGATCCTGCTTTCACACGTTGGTCCACAAAAGTCAGTCTTTATGGCTAACATTTTTATGTATCTTTCTGTGGTTGAAAAACAAGGGGGCGAGAAGGAAACACTCCCACTGCTCATCAATAATTCAGCTCTCGCCAAATAGTTCGCTGTGAATCACAAGTTCCCAACAGCAGTGACCACGGGGTCTCGGCTCGTCAGGCATTTGCTGATACTAAATAAGGACCTCATCACATTCAAACCTAACGTTGAGTTTGCAGCAAGTCTCTCTGCAAGGAATCAAAGGCACTTCCCTTATACTGAATTTCTGGCAGTAGGGCAGATACGGATTGAAGACCCCTTCTTTCACTGAAAGGACCGGGGGACCCAAATGTTAGATAGCCCCTGCCCGATGTCACCTCCTAAGTCACACAAGGAGGAGACTGAGGGAAGAAACCCAGCTCTTCCCTCTTGCTGACAGCCCTGGCCTGCTCGGCAAGATGGGCAACGACTCGGAGCTCCTCGGCTGGAGCTTGTCTCTCCTGGCCTGACTGGGACCAGACTGGCTTCGAGGCCCAATGCATCCTCAGAGGGCCAAGCTGGAGGAACCTAAGTTGTACCAGCTGCAGACCCACTGCGGGTGTGTGACAGCTCGGTAGATGGGTGACAGACGGGTGTACCAGGGCAGGCTGAGCCATGCCCACGTCCCCCTTTCTCAGGCACACTAGAATTTACTGCCCTGTCCATGCAGAGCACAGAGACGAATGGTGAGCCCAAACAGGCTTCTCCTTCCTATTCTTACACCCGTACACACATCCCTTCCCTTGGTCAGTCTCCAAAGTGCTTATTAAATGAGTGTGCATCCAGGCCTATTACGAAGCCCATAACCACTCAGACCCTCTGACTCTCACTGATCATCTGGTTCTAGAAGTAAACCGAGAGCCTGTTCCTAGAGGGAATCTACAGTGGCTCCCATCTATGCTAAGCTGACCTAGTTCACGTCCGATGCCCAAAGTCCCCATCTAACACTTCTCTCACAGGCCTTAGGAATTTGACAAGCACCGCCATACTCTGATGGAAGACGTCCTGCGTCTGCTGGGTGGCTGGAAAGCCACCATCTCAGCTGCCTGGGAACATCTTCGCCCTCACTTGTCCTGTGCACGAGCACGTAAAATTACCACACGCGGGGAGTCGGGGGCGGTGGGGAAGTCGTCTTCCTTTAAAATATGTTAAATTTAAGACAGACAATGAAAGCTTAACACTAGCATGATATAAAACAAGCAAGGTAGGCATCTCACTTAGTTTACTGTGTTCTTCCAAGAGAAAGTTCCACTTCCTGGTCTTGACATCTGCAATGACAAGAAACAAACAAGCAAGCGTGACACCCTGCGCCCTCCTGCTGGGTCACTACATTACTCATTCATTCCCTGGTTCCAGAAATCTCCAGTAAGCTAGGACACTGTGGCTAGGCCTGGGCCTGGCACTGGGGATACAGAAACGGAGGGTACCTGCCCTCGAGGCTGTCCCAGAATTCAGGGAGAAAGGACAAGCAGACACAGCAATGATACTACGCCGTTAAGGGGGTGACGAAGGGTCCTACGGGGACCTACGGGCATCCGTGACCAGGGATGCCCCGCAAGGTCAGAAATGCCCTCCATTTCCAAGACAGCGGTAACAATAGTAGCTCACATTTAATCAGTACTTACTTGAAGCCAGGCATGGTGCCAAGAGACTCACATGCGCCATTCCTCTGCTCCTCACGACTCCTAAGAGCCGGGCACTGTTATTAGCTCTCTTTCATACACGGGAAACAAGCTGCATGTGGTCAGTGGTCAAACAGCCTACGTTCAAATCCCGGTTCTGGCACTTCCTATGTGACCTTGGGCAAATTATGTAACTTCTCTGTGCCTCAGTGCCCACACCTGAAAAATTAGGACACTGCAGCCCCTGCCGCAAAATGTTTACAGTGGGGCACCTGGGTGGCTCAGTCAGTTAAGATTCTCTCTCTCCCTCACCTCGTCCTCCCCCAAATAAATAAATAAAAAATAAAATGCTTATGAACATGCGTCTGGCAAACAATGAGCGCTCAAAAGCAAGCTGGCAATTATAAATTATTATTGTTGTTAGTAGTATGACACCATCTGCTGATTAGTACGGTGCAGCCCACACCACATACAATACCGACGAAGAAGGGCGAGCATCTCAGTACCCAACACCAGCTAAGTTCTTAGAGTTTCCCTATCGATCTACTTCTGAGAAAATCACGACAGCTTCTGCTAGATAAATGCCTTCTGGACAGCAGACGTTAAGTCTTCTCTGCATCATCACTGAGAAAGCCAGGTGTTGAGGGAATGAGCAGCATAAACACAGTGAGTCGGTGTCCGGGGAAAAGCAAAGGAGCCCAGGTATAATCTGACAGATCACGTCAGGGGTGGGGTATTCTCCCACTTGGCGGAATGCACACAGGCCATGTGCACTGGCCTGTAAGGGTGACCCCACAACTGAAGCTGAAAATCCAAGGGAGCAGAGGAGGCCAAGAACGCTGGCTCTCATGCATCTGGCCCATCTCATGACTCAGGCCAGGCCCGGCCAGTCTCCCTTAAGTCCTATCAGCAGGCTGCCCTTGTGAGTTAAAACTCTATCCAAGGAATACAAATGTAATAGCCGGCATCACCCTCCTCCTGAAGGAGCCCCAAACCCCGAGGAAAGCTCACGGAGCAAGTATTTCTGGAGAGGCTACCTCCATGACATCGCCCGAGCACAAGGTTTCAGAAACATGAGGTGCTACGGGTCTGCTTCCTACTTACCTAAGGAAAAGACTAAAACCATTTCAAGGGTAGAAGAAAAGGGATCCATAAAAGCCACGTGGTTTTGTAAAGCAACATGGCCCAGGCTGAGAATGAAACCCAGCAGTTCCAAATTCTAATACAACTTCTGCGCCTGATTCTGAAGAGCCTCACAAAAAGTAAAGCAGAACTGCTCTGCTTGGGCCAGTGGTTTCCAATTCTGGCCACCTACAACGAATTAAATCAGCATCTCTGGGTGGGCACCAGGCATCAGGGATAGCTCTGGAAGTGGGGCTTGGCAATCTGCTTTAACAAGTCCTCCAGGCAGTTTGGATGTGTGCTCCTGTCTGACAACCACGGACTCAGTCTACCCAAGGGCATTTACTTTTACGGCGTATGTCTGTGTTTCAAGCTCTCCTAAGGACACAAGTCATTTCTGAACATTCAAACGGAGAGGAAAATAACCCTGCTCGGAGATCACAGACCACTCTGCATCCCAGGAATCAGGCAAGAGCCAATTACTTGCCATAATTTCTGGACTCCATCTGCTTGAACAGTGCAATCAGGTCTTCGGAGTAGCCAATGTCTGCCTCGAAGCGGACCCGGGAGATGAGCACACATTGCCCTTTGACAAAGGCCAGGGAGGGAGCTGCAGGCAGGCAGGTCTGGGCCACGCCAGCAGTGGAGGGTGACTCCCTGCTGTCCTCCGCCCCTTCCAAAGGCTGCAGGGTTACCGTGGGGAGGCTCTGGGCTGCTTTCACTATGGAAGAAAAGGAGAGATGTGGTAAGGTGGCTGACTTCCACACAGGGAGGAAAGAAGCATGGTTCGATCAGACGGCTTGCAAGTGTGCTTTCACTGGGGCATGGGGAAGTCCGGTCTTCACTGAATGTAACTTCTGCTCCTTAAGCATTCAAGCTACAAAACCTGCAACTCAGAAATGAACAGGGGAAGGAGGGATCTCACCAAGATGCGCGAACTTAATGGATAATTGCTGCTGCTGTGTCAGCCACTGAAGCCAACAGCCCAGGAATCGCCCCCCTAACCTGATCCCCAGGCCCCCGCTGCTCCTACTTGGAGAGCCAGGGAAAGAGACAGAACCGTCAGCCCACAAATGCAGTTTTGAGCCTGATTTTATCTGTTATGGATGCACTGTAGAGATTAACAGATTTGACTACATAAAACTATAAACTGTCAAAAAAAAAAAAAAACCAAACGGAATTGAAAGGCAAAACTACCAAATAAAGATTTTTGCAAGAAATCGGAGTAGAGCTGGCACTTGAGAAAATACTAAGACCATAAAATGTAAGAAGACAGAGATATCATGAACTTGGGGGGCGGGGCAGAATGTAACAAACTTCTGGAAAAATGTTCAACTTCACAAGTAATCAGAGAAATTAAAAGCCATTTTTACTCATCAAATTTGTAAGATTAAAAAAAAAAAAACCAACCAGGTGTCTGCATTGCTAGCTGGGAATAAACCTTTTGAAGAACAATTTGGCAATCTAGAACAAGAGTCCTAAACAGTGATCATGATACCACTTCCAGGAAATCTGCCCAAACTAACAATCGAAAATACAGAGTTATGGAGAAAGGTATTCCTACAGCTTTAATCCTGGGCAAACTGGGAGCAGACAAGTGAAACAAAAAGGAGATGATTTAAGCCATTTATGACACAATTATACCATGGAATGTTATACAGCCATTAATTTTTTTTTTTAGGGAGAAGTTTTGGAAAAGACAAAAATACAAAAACCAATATTAAGTTCGACAGTATGAAATCATTTTCTTAGGGCTCAAAGTGTACAATAAGGGATACCTGTATTGTCATTGCTCAGAATTAGTGGCTAACATTCACCATTAAAATAAAAATACTTCTGCTGGAACACTAAGTAAAAAAAGCAAGATAAAAATTATATTATGTAGATAAAATGTGTGTATTTTAATGCACAGAAAAAAGGCTGGAAGGAGCAAAACCAAATGCCAACAGTGGTTAACTAATGTTCTACAATGTATGCGTGGGAGGGTTAAAACGGCAAAATCCACAGGTATGCCTAAAGCAAAATGACAGACTGACAGTCTTTACACGTTACATTGATGAAAAGGGTAACCTACTAGGAAGGCACATCATAAAAACTATCTGAAAATTAAGAGCACAACCTAACATTGTGTCGTCCCATCCCCACGTGGTACACCTGCAACAAATGTAACACTGTGTGTCAACTGTACTGCCACAGAGGGGAAAAGAACAAGTGTTCAAGGGACATCGCAGTAAACAGCAAGTCAAGTGTATGAAATGCTGGTAAGGCCAAAGATGAGCTAAATAATTCATAATCAGGGGGCACCTGGGTGGCTCAGTCGGTTAAGCGGCTGCCGTCGGCTCAGGTCACGATCCCAGGGTCCTGGGATCGAGCCCCGCATCGGGCTCCCTGCCCGGAGGGAAGCCTGCTTCTCCCTCTCCCACTCCCCCCGCTTGTGTTCCCTCTCTCGCTGTGTCTCTCACTCTCTCTGTCAAATAAATTAAAAAAAAAAAAATCTTTAAAAAATTCATAATCAGTAAAATTCATCCAAAAGTTATATAGAGAATTTTGTGCCCAATAACCAGTTTTTAAAAAAGATGTGGGGCATTACCAAAAGCAACCATACCACACAGAAAACCAAAATCATTCTGCAAAAGCAGAAGTTACCCAAGTCACCATGCATTATGAGCGCGGGAGGAAGAAAACGGTAATACAAACAAAACTATGGTCGTGGAAATCACTAGTTTAAAATGAGCAAATATGAGAAACCCAGGTGTTGAAATCTGCAGTCTTAATCCAGAGTATGGGCTCTCCCCCTCCCAACACCTAACACAGAGATTAAAATAATAGTAAAAGTGAGTGCCGCCCCCCCTCCCGCCAGCCCCCACAAAAGGTCACCAGCAACTACCAAAGAACCACCCAATGCCATACATTTAAAGAGGTGGACGCCAAGGAAAGACACGGAAGATTGTGCAGTGGGCTGTCCCATCCCCCTCCCCCAAAACTGTGCTGGTGACTCCGGAGAATTCTACCCCAGGCCCCACACCTGCAAAGTGACCTCCTCGTCATGCATCTTCGCCTTTCCCCCTTTATTTTAAAGATTTTTTATTTATTTATTTGAGAGAGAGATAATGAGAGACAGAGAGCATGAGAGGGAGGAGGGTCAGAGGGAGAAGCAGACTCCCCGCTGAGCAGGGAGCCCGATACGGGACTCGATCCCGGGACTCCAGGATCATGACCTGAGCCGAAGGCAGTCGCTCAACCAACTGAGCCACCCAAGTGCCCGCCGCCTTTCCCCTTTTTGAACTGGGTGGGGAAAGAGAGAGCATTCGAAATGGCCTCGGGAAGAGAGGAGGAAAATGGAAGGCCAGAACATCCAGGGTTGATGTGCTGGCAGAGGTAGAGGCTCCGGGCACCAAGAGGTGACGAAAACCTTCATATAAGAGTCAACAAAATCTGAGAAGACAGAGGGGTGCCCTCGAGGGCTCTGACAACAGACCACACTGGGTTAATGGGGTCCACTGGAGCCTGATGGGGCAACGCCTTTTCCCTGCACCCTCAAGGGAACTGAACACATGGAGAGCTGTAAGGACAGGGCTGTCGGCTGAGCCGTTCCTGTCAGGGCAGCCCGGCTGCCTGTCATGGCTGGAGCCAGCTGCCCCGTGGGAACATGGGCTCTGAAGTCAGGCTGTCTGAGTCTGAATCCCAGGCGTACAACTCATTGGCTGTGCGACCCAATTTTAGTTACTTATCCTCCCTGGGCCTCAGTTTTCCCATCTGTAAAAACGGTTGTTGTGAGAAGTAGAAGAGTTAGCGTCTGTAGGCATACCTCATTTTACTGCTCTTCACTGTACTGCACTTCGCAGATATGGAGTTGTTTTTACAAGGTGAAGGTCTGTGGCAACCCTGCATGGACCAAGTCTATTGGTGCCATTTGCCTAAAAGCACTTGCTCACTTCTTGTCTCTGTGTCACATTTTGTTAATTCTTGCGATATTTCAAACTCTTTCATTATTATTACGTTTGTTTTGGTGATCTGTGATCAGTGATTACAACTTGCCAAAAGCTCAGGTGATGGTTGTAATGTTTCAGCAATCAAGTATTTCTAAATTAAGGCCTGTACATTCTTTTTTCAGGCATAATGCTATTGCACACTTAAAAGACTCCAACATAGTTGTAAACATAACTTTTATATGCACTGGGTAACCAAAAAAATCATCCGAGTCACTTTATTGTGCTATCTGCTTTGTTGCCGGGGTCTGGAACTAAACCCGCAATATTTCCGAGGTATGCCTGTATAAAGGGGCTTAGAACAACCCGGCAGAGCAGATCCAGTAAGTGCTAGCTTTTGTTAATATAGTGACCTTCATCCAAGGAGTTGCCTCAATAGGCTGGCCATGAGTGAGAAGGGAGAAGGACACTGGGGTAGCGCCCTAAATGCCATCTAAACCATAAGCTAGACCCCATCTGCTGCTCTAGGAGCTTCTCAATACCAGGACTTCCCTGCATGCAGGGCAATGCCATGCCTACTTACTTAGGGCACTGTAGTCGGTCATGCTGAAGTTCCACGTCTTGGTGGCAGGATCTGAAATGAAACAGAAGTACTTGCTTTGCCATAACAAGAGTGATGACTATCGTTCTGAGTCGTACTGAGTCATTCAGTAAAAGCTTGTTTAATGAATGAATGAGTGCTCAGTTCGAAAAACAGTTGACTGAGAGCCCCTATGGATGTACAAAATCCCTGTGGGGGACAAACAGCAAATACAAATGAGGAGAGTGCTTTTACTCCATATGGTGGAACTCATCAGGCCCTGGAACGTTATGGCCTCGCCTAAGAGGCCTGAGGACAGAGATGGGACCAGTCAGGCAAACAGAATAAGGAGCAGGCCCTCTGGGCTGATGCTGAGCTAGCACATCCTGGCTCTGCCCTTCAAGAGGAACCAACAAGAGTGTCTTACTTCACCTTACTGAGCCAGTCCTATTGCCTTTAAAATGGAAATAACATTTACTTAGCTCAAAAAACTGTTGTTACGCTTTAGTGTTACAACACAAACAAAGCACCCTGCAGGGGAACTGGCCTCTCAGTAAATATTCATCCATTCTCCATTTGGCCCCGTGGCAGCCCCCAAGTTTGGCCGCTGTTGGAAGGAACGTCTATTACAAAAGGAAACATGAGCTAAAACAGAAAATTTCAACAACTGGACGGACAGAATGTGCCAATGCACTCTCTCCATATTTATGAGAAACTGTTAGATTAAAAGAGACTTTAACAATAGAAAAAAAAACCAAAACAAAACACGTGAAGAACAAGACCGAAGCCTCATTACCGTAACTTCTGCTGGGTAGATGCTTAAAAACCGCAATGAGCTCTGCATTGTACCCGATCTTCACCTGGAAACGATCCCCACTCCTTATGCACGTTCCCTTCTGGGAGCTTCCTGCTTTGTGGAGTGAGGCCCCCAATTTCTGTGGGCATCTTCCTTCTGTCCCAGGTGCCACGCTCCCTGAGCCACAGTTTGTGTCAGAAATGTCCTGCCCCAAGGTGGAGGGCCTCACTGCCTTGGCCCCTACTCCAGGATCCCTGGGTGGCTGTCCAAAGAAAGAAGCTGGTGCCTTCTGGAGACTCTTGGCTTTGGCCAAAGGCTCATGAGTTCTGTTAGCGAAGGGTGTGGATCTGATTTCGTGTGAAGCCTGAGGATGACCCTGACCTAACGTACCACCCAACAGCTGTTGGCTGGGGACCTCTGGAGGACTTTGTGCCAAGAGAGGAGAGATGCCAGTGAAAGTCATTTGACTTAATGGGCTCTGGTCCCGGCAGGCTGTGGGCACATCTCCTTGCCTCTTCCAGATCCCCTTTGCCTGCTCTGGAGTGCTTAGATGAAAACTGTGGGAATGAGGTCTTTGGTCATCACTAGATGAACTATTGAGATTCTGTTGCATGAAAACAACATCATGGTTCACTGGCTTAGAAGGATCCCTGGGGAGGTTTGGGGGAGGGCCCTGCTTGGACTGGGAAGAGTTGGTGGCAATAATGGAGGAGCTAGAGCCTGTGCTCTGATGCTGTATTGCTAATAATTTCTCAGCTCTACGGGCCAGAGCCTTTTGCCGGTTCTCTTCAATTTTTTTCCTCTGCTCCTCTGTAAGACGCAAGGGCATTTTAACAGGGAAATGCTTATGCAGGGATGTCAATCTTTAATCAGAAACTTGGCAGAAGCTGAGGAAGAAAAAATATTGAAATAAACATTAAATATATTTATTTTTCATACTCCTACCTTGATTTTAACAAGCTTTCCTCCAGGAAATGCACAATTTGCACAATCAAGGGATATGTTAAAGGTTTCTTTTATTATTAAACACACACACAGGGATAGTAGGTAGCATATACGAAAACAAAGACCCTGACAAAAAAGCAAAGAGCAAGGTGAGATGGAATCCAAAACTAAAAAGGTATGTTAGCAGCAGTATTATTCTCCCTCTCATCCCCAGCCAATGTGAGTTAGCAGATCCTAAGGAAGTTATGCAGTGCATCCCAATCTATCAGATAATAAGATGACATTTCAAACCAGAATAACGGATTAAACTGACATAGATCAAAACAGCCACATACCATGGTGTGACACTTGCTAACAGACTCCTGCCAAACTGGAAGAAGGGAAGAAACATTAGCTTCACATAGACTGCATGCTAAATTCACCCCTTTAATTCAATCCTGTTATCATTCCTGGCAAACCAAACTGCAGGTGGCCAGGTGCAAGCCACAAAGCAGTGAACCCTAATGCCTGCCTTCCAAAATGCACCACCGTGGAGCAACTGTGACTTTTTGGAAAAATAAGCAAAAAAAAAAAAAAAAAAGTAATGCATGCTCATTGTACAAACTCAGATGCTACAAAAAGATGTACATAAAAGAGTAAAATTAATCTGTAATCTCACCACCCATCAATAAGCACTGTTGGTGGTTTAATGTAGTTTAGTTTTTTTTTTTTTTCTACTCATATCCATAGTTACATGCCACATATTTAGGAGATACGTGTATTTATTACAAAAAAGGATCTTTATATACATTGTTTTGTATCCTGATTTTTTTCAATTAATTTACTCAGGACATTTCTCTATGAACAATACAATCTTTTACAATATTCTAGAACCAAGGAGCTGGACCCCAATTTCTCTGGCTTGGTTCAGACTAAGCCTCCATCCAACCCACTGACATGTAATGTTTACAACAATGACAATGGGGATGACTACAGCAGCACTGCTGAGACGGAAAGGGTTCAAAGCTTTCCTTGCTGCTGAAGACTCCCTTTGGGCAGAGCTCCAAAACATAAGGGTTTCCATGGTAATCCCCAGAGACTTCTCACCTCCTCCAACCACCAGTTAGGAAGGATTTGGGAAAGGCTTTGTTCCCGGAGCAGAGCTGAAGCCCTCAGGCTCCCTGGGTAACACACTCCTAACTTTCCAACCAGGGCTCCCCTACGCCCCCAAACTCTCCAGGCCCACGGCCGGGTCCGCCGCCTCCACGAGCCAGGGGAGGACAGGCCAGGGAATGAAGTCTCACTGATCAGCCCCAAACCCTAAAGACATCCCACCACCCAGACTCCCCGCTGCCTCTCTTTGCCGGGAGCCCTGCTCCACCGGATTCGCGCCGGCGCCTCCAGCCGGCCAGGCACTAAACGCCACGCCCCACTCCCACCCCTATTATCTCCACTTGGATTCACCCGTCCCCTTGGCCCACTCCCTCTTTCAAGCTGGCATTTGGTCTCGTCCGCCTTCTCACCCGTACAGGCGTAGAACTCGAGCCACGTTCGCGGCCACCCCGACCCCAAGAGCGTCTCCAGAGTCCTGCCCAGCCAGGTTACCCTTCCGGGTGGGCGATCAGGAACGAGTATTCCACCGCCGTCAGTTCGCCCGCCTTACTGCCGCGCCTGGGCCTGGAAGGGGAGGGGCCTGGTCACCGCAGAACTACGCCTCCCAAAGGGCAACGCGGCCACAGATACGCTTGACAAAGTGGGAGTGATGAGCCGGGAGACGGACCAGTGCTGCAAGGTCTTCCGGGATTCGTAGTTCCGGCCGGGAGCCTGGCGAGAATTAGGCGATACGCAACAACGTGAGCGGGGCGGGGCGGGGCGGGGCTGGAGTGATGCAGCCTGGGAATTGTAGTCTTTGTTCCCACACAGGTTTAGCCAAACACCACAGCTCGAAAGCCCGGAACGTTGAGGTTTCCAAAGCTGGAGTCTCATGGTCTCAACGGTCTCCAGGGGACAACCCAGACATTGATTTCGTAGCTCTTAATAAAAAATATCTCCTGGAGCATCAGTTCTAGGTATTGATTACCTCGCAATTTAAGCCCCACCCGCTGTCCCAACTCCGACCTGACCTTTCCGGACCAGGAGGTTTGGCCCCATCATCATTGTCTTCCTTGGTTGTTGTGCTGACCATTTCATGTAAATTTTCTTTTTTAATCCTCACGATAACTTTATGGACATGTGTTATTCGTATCCCCATTTTATAGATGGGAAAACTAAGACAGCTCTTTGCTAACTTTTTTCAAGGCTTTGTTAGGCTATTTGTGATTCTGATTCTGAAGTCCCTGCTCTTTAGGGAAAATTACTAAACTGACATTATCAGAGTCAGCTTACCCCATTTCTGAGCATCAGTACCCCTTTCCTCACACCATCAAGTCAGTTATTACATATTGGTGTTAGATATAATATTTCTTTATCATCAGTGTACACAAATGTTGCTATTCAGTTTTCAAACATGGTTCACTTAAAAACAAAGGTAGATCTCTGTTTAAGAATTTGGAAAAATGGCCAAGACATAATGTTGAGAAAAACAAAGCACAGCAATGTGTATAGATTGAGCCATTAAAAAGGATGGATGGATGGATGGAAGGAAGGAAGGAAGGAAGGAAGGAAGGAAGGAAGGAAGGAAGGAAGGAAGGAAGGAAAGGAAGGAACGAGGGAAGGAAAGAAGGCAGGCTTAACTATAAATGCGTGTAACCTCATAGAAAAAGGTCTGGAAAGGAAACATCAAAACTCACTCTTCTTTTTAATCTATATTTTTCTGAATGATTTGGATTTTCTTATAATACTTATATAGAACTTGTGTGACTTTTGAAACACAAAATCATTTTTGAAGCATGTAAATTTTTTTTAAGATTTTAATTGTTTATTTCACAGAGAGAGAGAGCACAAGCAGGGGGAGCTGCAGAGGGAGAGGGAGAAGCAGGCTCCCCTCCGAACAGGGAGCCCGATGTGGGGCTTGATCCCAGGACCCTGAGATCAGGACCCAAGCCAAAGACAGATGCCCAACCAACTGAGCCACCCAGGTGCCCTGAAACATGTAAATTTTTAACTACAAAGACTTTGGCCTGTCTTAGCACACCTGAGTGACATTAAGTACTAGAAAGTGGGCCAATCTCACTCCACCTCTTTTATGGCCAAGTAAGCACGGTGACTGTGTCTCCATTTTCTCCTCTGCAAAGTTAAGGTAGAAAACACCACCACCTTGCTAAATCTTGTTGTGCTGGGGATCAAAGCAAGACAAGAGAACTGTTTAGTGAACCGTGAAATCCCAGAACAGATGCCAGATGGATGTTGCTATTGCTCGAGGTAAATCTTGGTCTTTCATTTCTCTACACCCAGCATGAACTTTCTACTATACAGATGAACAGAAATTAATGAACACCTTTCCCTGCCCTTCCTGTTCCCCAACAGAGTCCATTAATTTGCTAAGAAAGTTGAGTGCTGTGCTCTTCACCTGTGTCTGCCACCTATTTATATAATAGTGACTTCACTCTGTGGTGCTCCATCACCTCTCCTGGAAAACGACAGATTGCCCTTTGATACCTACTAAGAGGGCATGTGGACCAATGGAACTCGGATCCTAGAGTTTATGGATCTTACCCCTCAAAGTCCCAATTCGGTAGGTCTGGCATTGGCACTAGAAGTTGCGATTACCTTTCTAGCTCTAACTTTCTAAAATTCTAGGAAGGGGAACTTAAAATAAGAATTCAGTAAAAAGAAAAAGAAAGAAAAAGAAAAATTGTCTTCAGAAAGAAATATAATCAGGTCCCACTTAATATTCACATCTGCTTTGCCAACAGCATCATCTGTTGAGGCCTTGAGATAGGCAAGGCTTTTGTTTTTGTTTTTGTTTTTCCCTATACTTCTGAGGTTCTTGAGGCAACTTAGAGTGAAAATTCACCCCTTAGAAGGTTTTAAAAGCCTGGAGGAGAGCACATGAGCCAAGGGATGGAGGGAGAAGAGAGGATAGATGAGGCAGTTGAGCTCTAATTGAATTCACCCTCCCGGGCAACTAAAACAAAAAAGTCAAAAAGCTGTGCCAGGCCTTTGAGCAAACACCACACCGCTGAAGCTCCCAAACACGGGGCAGCTGGGCAGTGCCACACTGCTTGGAAGCGTTGCCTGGTTGCCTTAGAAACGCGCACACGCGCACACGCACACGCACACACAAGGACAGTGTAATGAGTATTTTGTAAAGGTAAAATTTTTTTTAATGATTAATATAATTACATGATTGTACATAATTATATAAAATGATTTGAGAGTTTGTGTCAGAGTTTTTCATGTTTACCTGGTTTTCTTTAGTAAAGCGATGATGGTTATAAATACTTTTATTTACCAAAATAAAAAAACTGTTTACCCCTGAAAGAAAATCCAATCATGTTTCATCTGTGAAATCCAAAAATCTGGCAAACACAATTGTAAGGGATTCCAAAGATGAGTAAGATCTATTACTGTCTCCAAAAGTTTACAAAGTCTGGAGGATAGAAGACAAATAGTTAAAACTGTCAGATTTAGCCAAGGTCCTAAATATTTGTCTCAAATATTGCATGGGACTCCTTATACTAAAAAAGTATTTATTGTTTATCTGAAATTCAGATTTAACTGGGTGTCTTATATTTTATCTGACAACCATAAAAATAGTCCACTCGTGTTATCAGTTAGGCTTCGCTGAGCTGCAAACAAATATACATTGATGCATAGATGACTTACAGATATATTGATATGTCAAATTTTAAAGCTAGAAGGGACTTCAGAGCCTATAGAGTTTCCTAGGGGAGGAAATAGAGGTCAGGTCAGCCTTTGTGTGTTGTAAAAATGCACCCAGAGAAGTTAGCTTGCATGATGTCACAGACCAGGCAGAGACCAGGATAGAAAGGGGAACCTCAGTACCAGTGTGGAGCTCTTTCTAGACACTAGTTACATAGCTGTTGCATGCTTGCCCTTACCTGATAGTATGTGTGGGAACCTACAACAGATTAAAGTCCCTTTCCCTGGAGCTTACATGCTAGTGATATAGGTGATGGGCTTCCCACTTCCCTCTGTTTCTGATCCCCCAGAGAGGGCTTGACAGCTCTTGGGGGAGAGAGCTTTTGACAGCCTCCTCAAGGGCATGTCATCGCTCAAGTTAATTACACCTAGAGTGCTGTGATAAGATTCTGGAGCAGATGCAAGACTTTGGGTGGATAAGGAGGCTGTTCCCTCCTCCTGTGCTGGCAGTCGGCAAAGACATTTACATATCCAAAGCACAGAGGAGCAATGTGAAGGTTTATAAGCCAAGAAATTCACCTTCCTTAGCGGTTGTTACGTTCTGATGGACTTAATTGCTCTGAGTCTGACAGTTCAGTTTTTCTCCCTCGTGGGTCTGCCTTTCCCTAGCTCTCCTCTCCCCCAAAACTTTAAATTATGATAAAGACAGAAACTCCGGGATGATTTCTAGGCTGTGCATTCCGTATTTTGGTGTGAGTATTCTCCAAGCATCTTAATTTCTCTAACTGGTCTTGGTGTCTGTGATTACTTCACCAGCTTCTCTCTCAAATCTGGCACATTTTCTGCCCAGGATGGCTTTGTATATCCTTTGCCAAAAGCATCCCCCTCAAAACCCTCATCCAGTTTTCTTAGACCTGTAAAATTTCACTTTTTCTGTTCCTTCAAAATCCCAAATTCCACTTTGTCCATCCATTCATATATTAATTTAACAACAATTCAAGGACATACTAGGGGCCACATACAGTGCAAAGGCACTGGGGTTGCCAACAGTAAATAAGAACCAGAATATGTCACTCTTTCTCCATAAAGTTTACAGTCTATTTGGGGAGGGAGGGAGGGAGGGAAGGAGGAAGGGAGGAAGGAAGGAAGGAAGAAAGGAAGGAAGGAAGGAAGGAAGGAAGGGAGAGAGAGAGAGAGAGAGAGAGAGAGAGAGAAAGAAAGAAAGAAAGAAAGAAAGAAAGAAAGAAAGAAAGAGAAAGAAAGAAGAAGGAAGAAAGAAGAGAGAGAGAGAAAGAGAAAAGAAAATAAAAGAAAGAAAAAGAAAGAAAGAAAGAAAAGAGATAAAATGATAAGGGCCTGAAGGACCTAAACAGAGGGTGTAAGTAGAGACTAAAGAGGGAACCATTTCAAAGTGGTTCGAAAAGGCCTCCTGGGGGTTGGGGGGCAGGCATTAACCTTGAGACCTGAAGGAGGAGAGGAACAGCTCTGCAGATATTGGAGCAAGGAGGGCTCTGAACCAGAGGCAAAGGCAGTGCCACTGCACCCAGACAAGAGAGAGCTGGGTATGTTTGCAGAGCAGAATGAAGGCCAGTGTGGCTGCAGGACAGTGTGAGCGTAGACGGCTGGAGAAGCAAGCAGGACAGATAACTTCAGGGTCCTGCAGGCCAGGCTGAGAAGTTTTGATTTTGTTCTGATAACAGTAGGAAGCCACTGAAGGATTCACGCTGCAATGGTGTGATCCGATGTGTGTCTTGAGAAGATTGCTGCTGCCTCTAAGCGGAGCGTGCCCTGGAGGAAGGCATGGCAGGGGTCCAGGGGAGAGATGAGGCTGGCCTGGCTGGATGCTCATTTTGGAAAGCTGCCTGGAGGGAGACTCCAGCACCATCTCTCCTTGAGGAGCCTGAATGTCTGAGGCTAGCACACACTCACCCACACTCAGGGCTCCATGGCTCACCTCCCACTGGCAGACGTGAAATTGGCTTAGAAAATCAGGGTGATACATGGAACTCTCTTAGGGACTGTTGTTTTTTTCTGCAGCTTCCTTGTGGGAATTGGAACAGTTACATTTTTTCATTATTATTCATGGAAAATGGGGGCAAAGAGGAGCTAAGTAGCTTCTTCAAGGATACAAGTAACACTGAGGCAAGCACCCGCTGAAATGTGCTCCTTCCTACTCCTCATTCACTATGCTCCTCCATGGGTCCTACAAGGAGGGGATAGCCACCAGACTTTGCTCAGTTTCTACTCAATTTCCCATTCCCATGGGAAAATGCTCCTGTGATGACACCCCATTTGTTTCTACGGAGGTGGAAATTTAAGATTGGATTGTCATTGGCTTGGTGCAATATCCCTGATGGCCACAAGGGGGCGAGTAAGAGTCCATGAAAGCTGGTCAGCCCGGTCATGGTTACCTGTCCCTCTGGGCACCAGTCCCTCTGTCTGGGTCCCTTTTTATATCTTGCTTCTCCTGGTGTATGTTTGTCTCTTCCTATGTCTTTCTTTTTCATTTTATGTTATATTTATTTACTTCTTATTCTTCTCTTTTTATTTCTGCTCCTCTCACTGCGTATCCAGTCTGCCCACAGCGTGGAGGAAAAGCTTATTTTCAGTAGTTTGGTGTATGTGTTGAATTGCTTCCCGGTTTTCAGTTCTCAGAGAGTGTAAGTAAAACACTTTATACTCCTTTCCCCTAGCTTTCCCCCGCTCTCATTTGTTTGTTTTACTTATATGGTCATATCTATTCTCCTCTGTTTCGATAGAAAAAGAAAGGAGACCCACTCCTGACCCAAATAAAACATCACAAAATAAAAGGTCATGTGACCGTTGAGGAAGTTCAAGAGCAGGGGAAAATTTGAGAGGCCTCGGTGGCTGCAACCTGTCTCCACAGTAAACAAGAAGGCATCTAAATAACCACCCACAGTATGGAGTTCCTGTGGACTGGGGGGAAAGCCTTCCTTTATCCCAGTATTTCAGTTCTTACAGTCAGAAGACTCTCCTGTGTATCCACTCCAAATTCTCTGCGAGTTCAGATTTGTTCTGCCTACAGGAGAAAGATAAATGGAAGGAACTGCTAGCTATGTTATGTTCTGTTGACCTGAGGGGCTTGCTACCCTTTTCCTTCCACATGGATGGAAAGTGCAGTGCTGCAAGTTTGGGCATCAGGGTGGTGAGGATGCAGGGTTGGCTCTCTGCTGCAGACAGAACCATCTATATTTGCTCTCGATGGGGACCCGCACAGACTAAATCAGAGAGAAGGAGCAGTGCCATTCATCATGAAGGTGAATTATCCTAATTGAGTGGTCAAGAAGATGAGTGCTTTCTAGGTAGTTTACGGTAAGGACCTCCTACTCCTGGATGCAGTAATAGAAAACCACGGGGCCATCAGATCCATTTGGGAAAGAGCATTAGCATCTAGTCCACTCACGCTGGTCCTCCAGCACTGGTTTTCGGGAAATCAGTTCTCTCTCAGCCATCAGTTCAATATTATTCTAGTTTTTATTTTATTTTTCCCTTGTCAGCTTCTGAAAGATCAGGGACTCTCTCCTTAACCCGACTTGTACAGCAAGTGTGTTACACACTCAAGGCTTTTAGACTTCCAGCACAAGCTTCTACTTCTAACCCTTAAAGTAAATCCCTGTCTTCTGCTACCTGGCTTGCAGTCCACAGACAGCTCCAGAACTCCTTCTCAGCGCCCCCTCCAGCTTGCTGCAAGTACATCCTTCTCTGCTTGGAAATAAACGAAGCAGTTATTTGCTTTTTGAAAAATTTTTAAAAGGCCCGTTTCACGCTGTCAGTTGGAGAGATGGCATTTTTAAATATTAATTAAAATAACTATATACTTTTTGGATAGGCAATACAGTCACAGGATTCAAACTCCAGACACATGCAAAAGTCCATACAGGGAATGTTTTCTTCTGGCTGGAGGCAGATTTAACCTGAAGCTATAGAAGCTTTGGCTTCAGGGACCCTTGTTAGCATAGGCCCCTTCTGAGGGCTGCACCTAATTCTGTATTCATGATCTTGCATTATTTTTTCTTTAAAATCTTCCCTTGCCCCCCAAATTGTATGCACTTCGGTGCCTCCAAAACTTGACTCTGCCTCTGCCCCCATCCCTGTCTCTTAACCACCCTATTCCCTTCCCAACCAGCAACCAATGTCAGCAGTTTCTTTCATATTTTTCTGAGTATATTTTGTGCACATTTAAGTAAAAACATATTTATCCCTCCTTCCTTTTATATAAGTGGTAACAGGCTCTACACCCGGGTGTGCATTTGCTTGTTGCATTGCTTTGAAGTGAGTTAATTTCTTTGTAGTTCCATTTCCTCCTCTGTGAAATCACTGTACTTATCCTGGAGACTTCCTGTCCCTGTTAAATGAGATAATGTAAAGCCCGTAGCCCATCGCCTGGAACATAGTAAATGATCAATGGAGCTAAGTTATTATTCCACTGTTACTAATTAAAATACAGAGCATCTGGGGGCCACAGAGCCAGGGCAGGACCAACAAGGCGAAGCAGGTGCAGTGCTATCTGAACTGGCCTTCGAAGAATAAGTAGGGGTTTGACCTCCAAAGATAAAGGGGAAAAGATGCTAGCTACAAGGATGATCCAATCTGACAAAATCACAAATGCTGAGGAAAATGTGGTTAATTAAATGAAATATGTTTAAAAGAGCCCCAGTGTGACAGGCTAGTTTCTGGAATGACAGACATAATCTTTGGGGGTCCTTTGAACAAATCTGAAGCAGTAAGGGAGGGCCAGGAGTCCCTTGGTTGGGGGTGTTATGTGGGCTTTTTTTTTTTTTTTAAAGATTTTATTTGTTTATTTGAGAGAGAGAATGAGAGAGAGAGAGAGAGAGCGTCAGAGGGGGGAGGGTCGGAGAAGCAGACTCCCCGCTGAGCAGGGACCCCCCCCCCCCCATGCGGGACTTGATCCCAGGACTCCAGGATCATGACCTGAGCCGAAGGCAGTCGCTTAACCAACTGAGCCACCCAGGTGCCCAGTGGGCTTTGATTTAATTTGACATATCAGTCTCTCCACTACAATTTAAGTTCGGGGAAGTTAGTATCAATATTAACTAATCCGATCCCTCATGAACAAACTCAAAGTCTAAATCTTTAGCTAACACTTTATCAATACCATGTTCTAATTCCATATGAGGCTTTGAAAGCATGCTGCTGAATGATAATTGCTGTAAAGCAGATTTTAGTCACTGGGACTTGTACAGAATAATTGCACAGATGAAATAGGGGGCTTATTAAACAGTGTCATCTGATTGCAACTGCAGATCTTGACAGTGTCTGGAACGATGGGCACCCCCAACACTCCTCCTGCTGCTGCCCCTGGATAGCAAGGGCGTAAGTAACACTATGTACGCAATATGGTCCGTGGGTCATCCCACCACCTCCCAAGGCCAGATAGGGCTTTGGGGAACCTGAGTGCCGAGGTGTGTGTTAGATAGAATTCTTGACCCTAGAAATTCAAAAACCCTATGGCTAAGTCAGCTTCCAGGACAGTCCAGACCCCAAAGAAGAATCCATTCCTCACGGCTCTGTGATTAGATGGAATATGTTTGAGACCTGACGAGGCAGGGAGGCCCCGAAGCTGGCCCCCCCGCATGTGTAGGGTGGGTTTCTTCGGCCCATTTGGCACCTCTTTCTCCAGGTCCTCCTCGGTCTAAATTTCCTCTGGCCCCCAGACCTCACCCAAGCTCTGTATGCTCTCGGGTGATCAGCAAGTCATTTAGGGGAAAGCCTTTTAATTAAGAGGAGAGCAACAGATTATTAAATCAGACATTTTTTACCCTGCCATCTGGCCAGAACTCCTCCCAGCCCCTCTTTTCCTCCAAGCCTGCACAGGCATAAGAAGAGACAGCGGGAATGAACAGAGAGAAGGCCCATCTCTGCCTGAATTTGGAAAGGACCACCCAGCCCTTCCTGAAAGCAGGTGAGGGTTCTTGGAGGATTTCTCGGGGTCTTCTCCCGCACTGTGGAAACCGGGTCAGTTTCCTCACCCGTAAAATGGGGACAGTAATGCCTGTGTCGATGCTCGTGAGATGCCTGGCCCAATGACCGGCAGGGTGGAGGCGCCTAGGGAGGCGTAAGTTGACTGTAGAGCGAGTGCGGTAGGAGTTTTGTTCTGAAGGTGGGCAGTGATGATGGGGGGGCAGCTGTGGTGGTGGCAGGGGGGGCAAGAGGGCGACAACAGAGTGTTTCTTCCCACGTAAGCTCCTTCTGGTGTGACCCACAGGGGCATTCCTTGCCCTCCTCAGGGGACGTCAGGGAGCTCGGGAAATGCATGCTCACCTCTTGTCCTGACCCCTTCCAAACCCGGATGTCAGGACGTCACCCTAAGGGGAATGAAGCTGGACACTTCTGTGTCTGGTTTGGGCGTAACGAGGAGCTGACAGACACTGACAGAGAGGCCAGCCCCGGAAGACGATGAAACAGACACGAAAGGTAAAATCACCGCAGTGGGACAGCTATGAATGGAGGCTGACGCAGGTGGGCATGTTTGGAGACTCAGTTGCCACAAGCAGCATGGCCGTCAGTGATATGACTTTGCAAAACGCTGGACAACTCCTGGGAAAGCACGGAGCACAGGGAAGTCCAATCCTTCTGTAATTTGCCTAGCAGCCCCATTCTTAGTGTATACCGAGCATATATGAAAAACCATTTTAAAAAGTCCTTCCGTTCACATGTAAAACATCACATTTTAAAAGCTCAGATGAGGGGCACCTGGGTGGCTCAGTGGGTTAATCGGCTCAGGTCATGGTCCCAGGGTCCTGGGATCGAGCCCCGCATCGGGCTCCCTGCTCCGCGGGAAGCCTGCTTCTCCCTCTCCCACTCCCCCTGCTTGTGTTCCCTCTCTCGCTGACTCTTTTTCTGTCAAATAGATAAATAAAATCTTTTTAAAAAATGAAGATCAGATGATTATAAATTTCCAGCTCTATAAATGTGTTGGTGGGACATGGGGAAGTGGTGTGGAGCATGGGGTCCGGCATGTGCAGGATTGTCTCACAGATTGCAAAAGTTCAGGCTGCACCCACCTATCTACACCCGTCCCCTCCGTGCCAGGAGTGAGACCCCTACCCAGCACTGGGCCAGCCCCAAACATGCCACACTCTTCCAAGTGAGCTAGACTAAAAATTAGAGTGTGAGTCAAATTAATTAAATGCAAAATGTGAATCAAGGTAAATAAAAGGTAAAAAAAAATGGAACGAAGACAGAGACGTTTTAAATGTAAAAAGAACACCTTGAGACAATCAAGAAATTTTGAACTGGATACTAGGATGATATGAAAGAATCGCTGTTCATTTTGCTCAGTATAATAATGAAATAATTACTCATTATTGAATAATGAAATATGAAATTGAATATTGAAATATTGAAAAATGAAATAATTTCATGTCAGAATACAGACAAATGTGCATGCAATAATACAAAAAAGCAAACCATTCCCAGGTTAAAATCTCAATAGTGACCACTGGTGTACAGTATGTCTATGAGCCTTATAGAAATTTCTTGGGGTGTCACGTTTCTCTGGGAACTTCCTCCATACAACACAAAGCTAAGCCCTCAGTTGTGGACCTTGTATCATTTGCCTCCACCCCTCCACCCCAACAGGTGATTGGTCTAGGTGAGGGTGGGGCCCACCTGACCCAGTTCAAGCCCATCAGATCCCCTTTCCCAGGAACTTGGCATTTTGAACTGAGAGATGGGGAGTCTTGGGTGTGGGAGATGAATTACATTAAAAGCGACTCCTCGTGAAAAGTCATATCCTTCCCCCAAATTCCACTTCTTTGTGCTCAAGTCAGCTAATGTTGATGTCTGTTGAAGATTCTTTCATTCTGGGGACAATGACCATCAGGAGGAGATCAGCAGATTGAAGATCAACTACCGTAGATTAGGTCCCTCGGAAGTTACAACTTGCAGAATTACTAGCTTCTTCAATTTAGTTATGTTTAGATAACCCCTGTAAAGGGTATTGGGTTGAACTTGGCAAATCGTCTATCTTTGCATATGTTTGAAATGATCATTTAAAGAGAAGAGCTGTGGTAGCCAGCCTCCAAAAGGGCTGCTTGGTATTCACATTCTTGTTTGAGTCTCCTCCCTTATTAAATAGGGCCGATCTGTGTCCCCAGTACTGTATTGCAAATACTGGGTGTGGAATGGGACTTCTTAGGCCAGGTCACAGAAGACACTGAGGCTGTCACCTTGTCTGTCTTGGGTCATTCCCTGGGGTTGCGGAGGTGGGAGGCCAGTCTGAAGAGGTCTCTGTGCTGAGCAGCCTCCTGGCAGGTGGCTGCCTCAGGCACTTTGCAGACACGCCGTGACCTCTTCTCTCACCTCTTTCAAGGTTTGGTTCAAAAACTCACCTTCTCAGTGAAACCTTCCCTGATCACTCTATTTAAAATTAAAAGTCTTTCCCTCATCTGGCAATGCCCTCCTTCTCCCCTGCGTTATTTTTTCCATAACCCTTATCACCATTTATATTTTACTTCTCCATCTTCCTTATCTTTAGCTCCATAAGGATAAGGATTTTTGTGGGTTTGTTCATTGCATCCTTAGGGTCTAGAAGCTTTTCAGTAACTATATTAAGTGAATGAATAAATGAATTAATCTAGTTAATTTAAAAATGAAACACATTATATGGGTTCCTCATAGAAAAATCAGAAACTATGATAAGCCTTCAGAATGAAATAAGAACCATCATCTGGAAATACCCAGTGCTGACATTTCTGACATTATGGATCCATGCTGACTGTTGTCTTCCATGCTCTTTGAGTTGTAAGCAGTGGAAATCCACTTCAGCTGGCCCCAACATAGGACTATTGATCAAAGGCGGCCATGGACTCCAGAGAAATCTACAGGGCACAAAGTGTCCCTGGGCCTCAAGGGAACTAAACTCCAACAGACACCAAAGTTGCCCACTCTGTCTCCGAGGGGCCTGACGACCTCCCTCCCAGGGCATCTCTGCTTCATTGGTCCACCTGCTTCAGTCTTCTGTCTCAAAGAAGATCACTCTTCTTTGCTCACTCATTAGTTCACATGTGGTCCTCATGCCTGCTCTGGGGCTTCTATGATTTTTCAGTCTCACTGGCTCCATCTTTCATTGTCCTAATTCCAAGTCCAGGAAGACCGCCAGCTTAGGCCAGGAAGCTTCATCCAGTAAACCAGGTCATAAATCTGTATTCGTTTGTGAAGGCAGTCATAACAAAGTACCACTACACTAGGGGCGTAATCAACAGAAATTCCTAGTCTCATAGTTCTGCAGGCCCGAAGTCCAAGATCAAGATGACAGTAGGGTTGGTTCCTTCTGGGGGCTTGGATGGAGGATGTGTACCATGCCTCTTCCCTAACGTCTCATGGTTTGCTGGGATCTTTGGCATTCCTTGGCTTCTGCTGTATCACCACAATCTCCACTTCATTCTCTCATGGTGCTCCCCTTGTGGGTATATGTTTGTACCCAACTTTCCCCTTTCCGTAAGGACACAGTCATATTGGATTAGGATCTACCTTAATGACCTCAACTTAACTTGGTCATCTACAAAGGTTCTATTTCCAAATAAGGTCACATTCACAGATACTGGAGGCTAGGATTTCAATATTTTTGAGGAAACACAGCTCAACTCATGACCGTCATATTGAAAGAGTAGATTTGTACCTTCAAGTGGCTGTAGCGGAAGCAATGACATTTGTCTGGTACCAAAGTTGTTTTCTATGTAAATATATCTTGCAAAAATGGAATGATACTGCATGTTTTTCCTTTAACAGTGGATTTTGAAAATGTCCTCGTGTCAGTAGCATATTTTACCTTGTTTTCAGTGGTGGCATTGGATTACACTATACAAACATATCATAATTTATTTAAGCAAACTCTTATTGTTAGATTTCTTCCCATTTTTCTTAGTCTGTACAATACTGCAGTGAATATCTTTGTCTCTAAGTCTTTGTGCACACCGACAATTATTTCCTTTGGATAAATTGCTGGAAACAGAATTAGTGGTTCAAAGAATATGACATTTTAAAAGCTTTTGATATATTTTATCAAGTTGGTTTCCAGGAAGTTTGTTGAGAATGTCTGTCTCCCCATCATCTTAGCCAGTATCCAGATGAGTATTTTTGGTCAGCCAAAGTCGAGATTATAAAATATCTTATAATGGTTTTAATTTCTATTTTTTGGACTGAGATTGAAGTGTTTCCATGTATTTATTGATCATGTGCATTTCTTGTTTGGGGAAATTGTCTGTTCATTTACTTTCCCTACTTTTCTATTGACTTTATTTATTCTTATTTATTTGTATTAATTTTCTACCTTAGAAACATTAGCCTATTCTATGTTGTAGCAATTTTTTTTTAATGGCTTGCATTTTATTTTTGGTCTTGTTTATAATGCTTTTGAAATACAAAAGGTTGAACTCTATCAAAATTTGTGTCACTGGTTTCTTTCAATCCTCATGCTTAGAATTTCCCTATCCATGGTCGTGGGGGTGGGGAACCGACAATCATGTATATTTCCTTTTATTTTTTCCCCCCCAGTGGTTTCTATTTTTACATTAACAGTGTTGATCTGTATGCTCTCATTACCTCTGGTAGATTGAATATGGCTGCAAATCCTTCATTACTCTTATCGCTGAGAAGTGGAGTCTAACTCTTCTTCTCTTGAATCTGGCTTTAGTGACTTGACTGACCAACAGAATATGGTAGAACTAATGTCCTGGAAATTCTGAAGCAAGGTTATACCCTTGTTGCACTGGCTTATAAAATCCCCAGTCTCCATGTAAGAAGTCTGACTACCTTAAAAGCCACCTTGCTGGAGAGGTTATGTGTAAGCACTTGACCATCCCAGCTGAGCCCAGAATTCTAGCCATTTGCACCAGGGCAAACTCATTATCACTGCATAACCTCTGTCAACACTAAATGGAGCAAAAGAACCACCCAGCCAAGCCCTGCCCAAGTTCTGGACCCATAAACCCATGAGATAGAACACAGACAGTTTCTGTTTTAAGCCACTGCATTGTAGGGTAGTTTGTTACGCAAGAGTAGGTAACTGGAACATTACCTCTTAACCAGCAGTAGTGTTACAGAGGCTGTGAGATGCAGGAAAAAGCACTAGAGTTGCAGGGAAATGAGAATCAAGAGCTTCAGCAAGGGTATTTTCATCCATTGGTAATGACTGATGATATCAAAAGTAGCAAGGTTTATAGCTGACACGTACTTTGAGGCACAAAAAAAAAGGCAAATCAATCCCAACTCGAGCATATTTTGAGAAAAAAGTTTTTCTTAAATAATTAAAATCCATGGAGCATTTTTAATGTATCATACACAGTGCTAAGTTCTTGACACAGATTTTTTTTCATTTACTCCCCGGTGGACTCACCCTGTGAGTAGCTGCTGTTATTGTCCCCATTTTATAGACGAGGAAATGAGCCTTCGATAGTTTCAGTAATGTGCCTATGGTCACAGAGCTGCAACTAGGATTTGAATCCTTCTGTGTGAACCTGCACACTTGGCCACAGGGCTAACCTCATTTCCAGGGTGAGGCTCTGATATCAACTTACAGAAAATGCCCCTTTGCTAAGGGACAGATCTGGACACCAGATCCTATCAGATCCTCCTCCCCACCGGATCCTACCATATAGATGTTCCTAAGTCTGCAAAATCAGAGGGTTGAATCAGATATTCCCCAACCTTTTTTCCAGATCTTACAAACCGGTGGTTCCTAAAATCAAGCCACGGGCCTGGCAACGTGGACAATGCAAAGGGAATCGAGTGGTGCGCTCCCTCTGTGCCCAGGATTCAGAGTGCCTTTTCCTACCCAGGGACCTCTGTTTCCAGACACCTGGAGGGATGTGGTAAAGTCACTTAGGCAGGACGGGCCCTCAGGGGAGGGATCATGTCCAATTCATCCCTATATCCCTAGAGCCTAACAAAATGCCGGGTCCCTCAGGATGTGTTTGAGACTACAAAAGAAAGTGCCTCAAATTACAGTGGCCTGAGCTGAGACCCTAGCCTTCTCAGACCATTCTGAGGGCTTCCCAGAATCCTGCCTTACCCATTGCTCAGGAACAAGTCCATGAGCCACTGCTTCAGCCACTGACTTCCATGACATTCCTACTGGGTACAGGGGCCCTGTGGCTGCCACTGTTTCTACTTCTCCAGCCACTGCTCCGCTGCTGGGTCCCAGACAGGTGCTAGCTGCTTCCCTCAGCTTCAACAGCATCACTGAAACCACATTATGTATCTTAAGAACTTTCTCTAAGTCCAGGATTAATGAAAGGAAATTGTAAAAACTGAGAATGGTCAAAAACCCTTGCCCCATATCGGGCTCATCCTTTAAATCTGTTTCCTTGCTTGGCCCCTTGTGGGGCCTGAACATGCCTGAACATGTACTCACACCAGGAATATCCTGGGGCCGTTCTTGGCCTTGAGGCACCAGCTGAAGGGGTACCCTGAGCAGAACAGATACGCTTTTTTTCTTCCCAATGGAAGTCCCTCCTCCTTATATTCTTAGAGCAAACAACTGATTAAAGTCTTGCCAGGATGACTGACAACGGGGAGGATCCCCCACCTCAAGGGCAAGCCATCCCCCACCCACCCCCATCTCCCCCACCCCCTGCTACCAGGGTGTGTCTGGCCCAGATAAGACAATCACAGAACGGTCTGACATTGATCCATTCCTTCAACTGGGTTCTCTAGTCTTATCCATGTGCACCTTGCAAATGAATGCATGAATTATCTGACCAAACCCAAGGTATCCACCCTGATTCCAGCCCATTAGCCCTACACCAAGCATCTTTGTAAGTATTCAGAGAGCTTCCCCTTCACACCAGAGCTTATAAATTCTTTGCACAACTCCCAACCCTGTCAACACTACCCTCCGCTCCTCTGGCCATTGTCTGTTCCCCAAGCCCAAGACAATTAATCACTCTGCTGCCTGCCAGGCCCTTTCTGTCAGCAACCGTTCCCTCTGACCCTCCATGTCCATCTCTCTTCCCTCACCCCAGCCTCTGATAGAGCAGAGTAGAGGCTCACACCTGTCGGAATGGAGTGGACAAAATCAATCAACAGGGTTATGAATCTCTCCCACTGCGCCTCCCTGCCCTCCATCATTTCATCCCTCTGTGTCTCAGGAGCATGCCAGGATTTTAAATTTCCTTCTGGGATTGGCCCAAGGGATGTGATGACAAGAGAAAATGGGAAAGGATTTAGGGGAAAACAAGAACAGCAATAACTGGAGCACCCTGCCGAGCTCTGGAAGGATTCTGATAGCCGGCTGCCGCAGGCCCATGGGAAAGTTCTCCAACTTGGACCCAGGTTCCCATGGGGGAAGAAACCTAAATAGGAATGCAAAGGAGAGGCAGAATATGATACTTTGCTTGTCAGCATCTTTACCTTATTTTTGTTAAAGCCTGCTGCCTAATTTCTTCAAAGCCCCGGTCATATGGCATGAATGAATTGAGTGACTGGTGTCTCAGTAAGAGCCAAAATTGTAAAGTAGGCCAGTCTCGTCTTCTCTGAGCTCCTGGCAGTATTAGCTCTTTGTGCTAAAAGGAGCAGACACAAGGACCTCCCTTCCACTCCCAGGAAACCTGCTTTAACGGCGACCTGCTGGGAAACATGCTCCATCCTTTGTCATCTACAACCTTCGAGACTCTAATGGCAGGAATTGCGGGCCCGATAAGAAGGGAGGGTGTCATAGGCAGGTGGGTAGAGGAGATATTTTTAGGCAGCCAGAACCTCGGAGAACCCATCAAATCACAGAGGCCCGCCCACTCCACCTGTGTCAGCTTTAAACTTGGATTGAATTTTTGGTGGCACAAAAGATGCTGTGCCTCCTGCCACTGGGAGGGCCCATTCTCCCACTCTGCTCTCTCTAGTTATTCCCCCCCTTCCAGCATCCATCTGGCTCTGGCTCAGCCTGAAGGAGGGCAGGCAGTTGGACCAGCTTCACCAGACGGGCCTTCTATCCCAGCTGAGGATGAGCATCCCGGCCGTCCTAGGGCTTCCCAGGGCTGCTGACACAGCTGCTCCAGATACTAGAGCACGTGTTCTCACAGGTGCCGCTGACTGAGAATATTTGGATGCTGGGAGAGTGGCTTCTAGCACTTCAGGAAAGCCCAGCCAGGTCCCCAGTCTCTGCAGGGACTGTTCCAGAAAATGAGACCCAATATCTGGTAGGTGAAGTGAGGGAGAATGAATAGGGGTAGGAAGAGTCAGGACATGTGGCTTCTGGTCCTGGCTCTGCCACTCGGGAACTGTGTGACCTTGGTCATCATTTCCCCTCCCTGACCCTCAGTTTCCTCCTGTGCAAAAGTGAAAAAGTCAGGATGTATCTAAGTTTACTTTTAACTCTTTCCTTTTATGGATCCAGCATCACTCAATTTGATCAAATAGCTACACGGAGCATCTAGGCAAAATCTAGAATGAGTCAGTGGAATTTGAAATTGGGAGAAGTTGTCCATATTTGAGGGCCATACTTTGCTTAATTTTATTAATATTTTGGGCAGGAGTATTTTTTAGACTTAGGAAGGTGGGCTAAGGAGGTTGGGAAGTACCTTATTCCACTTTACTTCCTGGTATATACATAGCCGAAAGGTTCAGATTAATTTGGGTGGACTGATATCTTAAGTACCCATGTCTCTTGTTTACTCTGAGGTGACTTTCTGATGTTAGAGGCTCTGTTCTTCTTCCATCTGTATCAGTTAGATCATTTTTTTATTGTAAGGGTCAGAAAACCCAACTCAAATGGACTAAACCAAGCAAGGAAAATGTATTGTCTCACATGTCTGAACCCCATTGTCACTAAAATACATTTCTTCTCTCCTCTCAGCTCTGCATCGTCTGTATTTTCTCATGTCTTAGGTAGGATCTCCCTTTGTGATCACAAGAGAACATCTAGAAACTCTCAGGGTCACATACATCCATATGAATGTTGGCTTTGTTGGCTGGGATAATTTGAGCTGCAAACAACAGAAAATATGATTCAAGTTAGCTTAATCAATGAGGAAAATCTTCCCCTTACACAACAAGAAATCCAAAGATGTGGCGAGATCCAGATTGTTTAATTAAGTGCCTTGATAATGTCATTGAGGAGCCAAGTTTGTCTACTCCTTTATTTGCAGTATCAATTTTTCTCTCAGAATGGCCCCCCACATGGTCACACAATGGCTGTTGGAATTCCAAGTGTCATATCCAGACATTGCAATGCACAGCAAAAGAAGTAAAACTACCTCTTCCACCAGCTTTTTCTTCAGAAAAAGGAAATATTCCCAGAATCTCCTAGAAGACTTCTCATATCTTATGGGACAGAATTATTCTACTTGCCCGTTTTTCAACCAACCACTGACAAGTGGGATATAATTATCATGTTAGCTTAGACCAATGGTTTTCAACCAGGGAAGATGTTGTCTCACAGAGACAATATCCAAAGACACTTTTGGGCATGTAGTGGGCGTCTAGTAGGTAGAGGATAGGGATGATGCTACATCCCTACAGTGCACAGGACACAGCCCTCATAACAAAGAACTATCTGGTTCAACATGTCAGTATTGCTGAGATTGAAAAACCTTGCTTAGACAATTACCTAGAGTGGAATGGTCAGTGAAGAGTCAACTGCAATGTCTTCTACAGTGTTCTATCTGGAAAACAACAGTTTTTGTCCCAACATTTCTAAGAAAATCTCACTATCATGTCCATCCCTGAACCAATTACTGTGTACAGGAGGATGAGGTGCAATGATTGGTTTAAGCCTAGGTCAGGTTTTCCACCTCTGAGCCAGGATGAGTCAACCTACCTGAAGCTGAGAGTGGGGGAAGAAAGGGTGATACTGCAGACAGAGCTGGGGATGGTAATCAAGATGAGGTGAATAGATGCTGGGCAGCAAAAACAACAGATGCCCACCACCCACCTCCTCCCATCAAGAGACTACAGAGGCAAGAACTATGTTTGTACTTGGACTCAAAATAGCAGCAGCAGCAGTGGGAGGTCAATGGGACTGTCTAGGAAGACTCTGGACTGGCGCCAGTGAATCCTTCATTGCACACGGTAGGTAGACGTCCTATGGCTTTAATCACCTCCGTCCAGGCAGCACTTTTCACCTAAGGAGTTGCTCAGTCAGCCTGGCAAAGTGTAAGCAGGAGAGGCAGAGAAGGGGGAGGGAGTGGAGGAGGTGGTAGCTAAGAAGTGTTCATAGAGAGGGAGAGTTGGGGCACAGGTGTGCTGTGTGTCCCCAACCTCAGATGATTTCTCTGCCCTGGAACTGAGCTCTATGGACTGCATCACCCAGGCCACTTTGTCCTCTGGTTTATAGTTGGGTTTGGTCAATAGTTGGCATCACCAGGAGATGAAAGGGAGGGAGGAGAGATTCATTTATTCCTCCTGATTCTTCCTTGCTGTCATGGTCAGTGGCTACATTCCATTATGACCAGTGCTTCTGTTGAGTCATTCTTCTTTCATGATGCTTCGTTCATCTAGACTCCATCATACCATTTCCTCCCTTTGCTCCTTCAGGCCTAAAGGTGGCATTAACTCCTGGAGGTTACCTTCTTGAGTGACTCAACACTCCCTACTGGTTCCCTTATTCTTAACTACACGTCTGTATATAGTACCTTCGATAGAAAGTCTCTGAGTGTGTTGTCTGGTTCCTCTAAGAATCCTGACTCAGACAATAGGCAGATGGCAGAAAATATAGAAAGAGCCCAGATGTCTATCAACAGAAGAATGGATAAAGAAGATATGGTACACACACACACACACACACACACACACACACACTGGAATATTACTCAGCCATCAAAAAGAATGAAATCTTGCCACTTGCAATGACGTGGATGTAACTAGAGGGTATTATGCTAAGTGAAATAAGTCAGTCAGAGGAAGACAGATACCATATGATTTCACTCATGTGGAATTTAAGAAACAAAACAGATGAACATAGGGGAAGGGAGGGAAAAATCAAATAAGATAAAAATTGAGAGGGAGGCAAACCATAAGAGATGCTGAACTCTAGGAAACAAACTGAGGGTCAGTGGAGAGGAGGTGGCAGGGGGGATGGGATAACTGGGGGTGTGGCATTAAGGAGGGCACTTGATGTAATGAGCACTGGGTGTTATATGCAACTGATGAATCACTAAATTCTACCTGTGAAACTAATAAAAAATATAGGCAGGTGGCAGGTCCAGGATCCACTGAGCCACACTGTCATATCAGGTATCACATGACTTGATCACACCCAGTGTTCTATAAGTCTAAAGGATAGTCACTCACATTTGTTCTTTAGGACCTAGACTTCTTGGGAAACCTAATAGTTAAAATTATGGATTTGAGGGTTATTATCCCTCTCTGCTTTTAGTTTCTGCCAACATTTGTACCCTATTGTCTAAGTAGAAAGTGTGCTGACAATGCTATATTTGATAATGTTACCTACCATTTCTTGAACACTTATAAGATGCCAGATGCTGTGCCAAGCACCTTATATGTTTTACCTCATTTAATTTGCACAACAAACTTATGGGTTAGATACTATTATTTTTCCTGTTTTATAGCTGAGAGAACTGAGGCTCAGACAGTTAAGTAACAAGATGAAACAGCTGATAACTATGGTCATTAATACCAATAGTCATCAATATTTCTGATTCTCTTCCCTTCCCTGGATACATGGAAAACTTTATTTCCCACCTCTCTTTGCAAGTGGGGAAGATCTTGTGACTAGTGTTCTCAATGGGTTGTGACTGCAAGTGACAAGGTACTTCTGGGCTGACATATTTCAGAGCTGGCATGTGATCTTCAATCATCATTCCTCTGCCTCTGCAGTCATGGTAGCATGTGTTGAGAAGGGATGCCATAAGATTAAATCAGCCTGCACTGCTGAGCACTACATGAAGGGAGCTGCCCTGCAGAGGCACTCAGACCTGCACTGACTTGGTGGAAAGGCAAAATAAACTTTTACTGTGTTAAGAAACTGGAAATGTGGTGCTGTTTGTTACTGCAGCATAACCTAACCTGTGCTGACTGAAACAGTGGAGGAGCTGGGTTCAAATACAAGTCTTTCTGAGCCAAAAGGCAGTGTCCTTAACCACTGAGCAAATTGCTTCTCTCTGCCTCTTTATCCCAGAAGACTTCTTAGAAGTTGTCACCCTGGAAAGATGAGAGAAAGGGGACATGAGAAAGGAATGTGATACTCATGAAACCTCTTACTAGAAGAATAAAAGAGTTAGGAAAGAGATAAGGAGAAAATCATGCTTGTCTTTCCTTTGGTCATTATATATTAAAAAAAAACAGTAAAAAAAAAGATTCTTTGGAAAAATTTTTATAAGTAGGGCCTCTGGCATTTTTGCATTATGGTCAGGGAATTAACTGTAGCTCCTTCTCATTGGAAATAATTTTGCAGCCCGTCTCTAGGGAAGCACAAATGGGAATGCTCTCTGCTTTGGAAGAGAAGCTCCAAGCTGTAGCCCTTCTGCCTGCAAGTGAGATAGAACCTCCATTCTGGTCACTGTCTCCCTGTGTGGCTTTTCTCCTTCTTAGTTCAATAAAGACAGTTTGTTGGTTTAAGACTATTTATTAATGTCAACCACCTTCTCCTTTCAGCCTTCTTTTACCTGCCATCCCCGAATCCCAAGATTGACAAGCCATGTCTTTGTTTTGGAAAGAATCCAGGTAATGAGGCCAGTGTCCCCATATCTAAAGGCGCTTTGTGTAAAAAAATAACAGTCCCCCAAGGTTACTAGAAAACCTGAGTTTAAAAGGATTACTTTGGAAACCAAGATGTTAAAATGACCTTGTTTTCTCCACTGAAGAAGATAATTCTATTGTGGGGGAAAAGGACTGACAAGGAAGGTGGCACCAATTGCCCACATATTCATATACCTATGGATGAGAACATGGACCACCTAGTCTTACCCATATTCCCAAGCATGTGTATATGGGTCCCCAAACTGGGAACAGCTATGAGAGGATTTGCTAATTAGCATCATGTTTACACATTTATTGTCAACTATAATTACTTGTTTATTAGAGCAGAGGCTTCCCTGTTTATTACAGTTATTATGGTTTGTCAGTAAGAGATAATGTGCTTGAATTTCACAAGTATGTATGAATTGCACAAATCTTGCCAGTCCTAGCTAGGACCAACTCTCAATGAAAATGCTCAGAGAAGGTAATTCTCAAGGAGGCACCCAATTTTATTTCAGCTAATAAAAAGTTATCCTGTCCAACAGAACTGCAAATTGTCTCCTAAGCAAGGAATTTGCAGCAAGCTCCCTCCTACTTAGCAGTAATCTATATTTCTGGTCAGTTGTGTTAATGCTAGGCACTGTGCTTGGCACTTACTTGATATGTGTGTTATTATCCATTCTCATCACACCCTCCAAGTGAGGGATCTGTGGTTCCATTTTCTAGATAAGGAAACTAAGGCTCAGAGAGGTGACATGACTTGCCCTGAAAGACATGCCTAGGAGCGGTATCCAGGCCTTTCTTACTACAAAGCCCATGTCTTGTTCGTTCTATACACACGTGCTGCTCACACGCATGTTCCCCATATAAGTGAACTGGAAGAGAATGTTAGCCAAGGTAGTTTTTCTGGGGCACATAACTGCAGGGGTGTATATAAAGGGGAATTGCTGGGTGACAGGCCCGTGAGATAGAGTCTCAAGATTAGAAAAGCAGAGCTGAGGTGTTACAGCGTGTTAGTGTAGGGGAGCTGGTGATGGGAGGAGGTTGCGTTGTTTTGCTGAGGATGTTAGAAAACATGATGCCCAGCTGGAAAATTGGAAGACCAAAATTTATTCATTTGGCTGTTATGGATGGGGTGGGACAATCAGGACATTAAAAGTCATTAGTTAGGTTTCTGATTATATTTAAACCTTTTTGTTTTTGCAGATGCTTTTGGTGGTGGGAGGGGCAGAAGTTGCAGCATATAGAGGGTGCCATGCATTGAGTGGCTTCTGGCTGCGTCAGCACAAGGAGTTAGGGGTCACTACAACCATAAGGAGAATAGCCAACTGTTACTGAGAGTTCACTATGTGCCAGACACCATGGTAAGTGTTTTACATTAATTTTCTCATTTAATCTTTGTATCATGTTGCAAGGTTGTTTCTATTTTGTGTGAAGATGAGGAAACGGGCACAGAAGGGTTGAGTAAGGTGGCCAAGGTCACACAACCAGGAACTATCAGATTCAAGACACAGTGTCCCACCTTATCTGCACTAACAGAATTCTGAGACATGCCTATACACTATACTCATTATTAACCTGACTCCAGTGTATGAGAATGCATCCTGGACTTCAAGAGACAAATTTGTGTTTTCTTACTTTCTTATATTGAGGTATTTACTTATACACAGTAAAGTGCACAGATCTTAAGTGGATAGCTTAATGGATTTTTACACAATTAAATACTCATGTAACAGCTCTCTTTATTCATAGTTATATTTAATCTAAAAAGGTAGAGATGATAAATACTGCAGGAAGTGAAGGTACAATTTTAAAATTTCCAGTTAATATTGTTTAGAATATAGCGATATAGCATGCACATAAATGGCATTACATACATCTTCTTGGTATAGTTTATAGAGCTCAGGTTTTTCCTATTTTGGAGGATATATGAATCCAGACACTCAGGATGTACGAGGTGCGAGTTAGCATAAATCTGGATACTAAGGGGCTTTCTTTGGCTTTTATTAACTCCTTTTCCCATCTCATGCACAGATAAACTTTTGTGCTCTCCACATAGGGGAGACGACATATCCTGTGAATTCCCCAGGACAAAGAGGGTATATAAATTCAAGATTTTATTATTGCATGTATGTATCTAAAAATCAATATTTCTATCTGTCTGGCTATCGATCTACATGTGCACATCAGACAGCCATTTAAAACAGGCTCTTTTTAAAGCCATGTTGCATTAAGTGAGTTCTCTGTTAAAATGGGTTATATATAGCACATGGCTAAAGTTTGCAGGGTATGGGTATTATTGTACATGTGTGAACTGGGCAGGGGGAATTCATCGTATAAATACAGATTATATTTCTGTTTAGGATTACATATGTACGTGTAGATCTCAAGTGCCTATAATTCCATGCATAGTCACATGTCACTGGAATAAGACAATATGTTCCCAAAGAGGGTCGGTTGGTGAAGGGCTTTGTCCCCACAAAGGACAAAAACCCTCATGTTCTGGGACCAGGTGTTGGGTGGACACATCAAAGGCACATCCAGTGGAGCTTGGGGAATCTTCAGCTGAGACTACTTCTTTCTTTGTCCAAGGATGACTCTGAGCAGGCAACTGCCCTCTCAGCACAACTGAGAGGCTGATTCTGTCTTTCATATCCACTGCCTCACTGCAGGCTTTTTGAATATTTAATAATACAATTTGCCTTCCCAGAAACAGAGTTTGGAGGAGCTTTTGTCCTCTCCATGCAGACATTGGTATAGTAGGTGAGCAGGAGGGCTGTGATGACATGGAGCAGGCTGGCCAATCACTCCCCTCCAGGAGTATCCTCAAATTGAAAACCCCAACAGATGGCTCTGAGCTAAGAATGTGGCAGGGAAAGGAGGTTGTGCAGGTGGTTTCAGGCACCAGTCAGGAGGCTTAGAGAGGAAAAGGAAGTGCTGAGCTGGTATCAAGTGACCATGGCATGTGGTGAGAGGGAAACCAGAGACATACTCTCCACTAAAGTATAAGAGCTTGGCTCAAATCCAGGCTACTGCAGTGTATTTCACTGAATGGCGAAGCTGGAATGAACCACATCACTCTTCAGATCCCAAGCTAACATTTTACAGACTGGAAAACTGAGACCCAGAGTACAACTGATCTCTGAAGTCGCACAGCTGATTAGAGGGCAAGGTGTTTATATAACCAAGAGTCTTTTTCCATTCTTGGAATGGTTAGGTTATGCTGCAGTAACAAACAGCACCACATTTCCAGTTTCTTAACACAGTAAAAGTTTATTTTGCCTTTTTCCACCAAGTCAGTGCAGCTCTGAGTGCCTCTGCAGGGCAGCTCCCTTCATGTAGTGTTCAGGAATGTAGATTGCTTTAATCTTATGGTATCCAATCTCAACACATGCTACCAGACTGCAGAGGCAGAGGAATGACGATTGAAGATCACATGCCAGCTCTGAAATGTGTCAGCCCGGGAGTACTTTGCCACTTGCAGTCACAACCCATTGAGAACACTAGTCACCAAACCCTCCCCACTTGTAAAGAGAGGTAGGAAATAAAGTTTTCCATGTATCCAGGAAAGGGAAGAGAATCAGAAATATTGGTGACCACTGGAATTAATGACCATAGTCATTTATCAACTGTTTGATATTGCACAAGTTGCTTAATTAATTCTGAGCTCAGTTTCCTCTTCTATAAAATGGGGAAAATGATAATAACTAACCCATATATTTTTTTGGTGCAGATTAAATGAGATAAAGCATATAAAGTGCTTGACACAGTGTCTGGCATCTTGTAAGTGTTCAAGCAATGGTCGACCTCTAGTTCTTTCCCTATTCAGCTACCAGAGTGACCTTTTAAAAATAGAAATCTATTACCTAAAATCCTTTAGTGGCTTCCCGGTTCACTTAGAATTAAATGCTATCTCTCTCACCATTGTTACAGTCTCTACATGATATAGTTCTTGTTCTCCTCTCCAGTTTCATCTTTCATCACCTTTTCTCATTCCTTAGCCTCCCATTACTTTGGACTTCTTGCCATTCCCTTAACAAGCTCGAGCTGCCTCAAGCTCTGTGTTTGCTCCTTCTCTAACTGGAACACTGCCTCAGGTCTTCACATGATTAGTTCTTCTTCACATCTTAGGTCTAAATTCAAGAAGCCTTCCCTGCCCTCACCATCTATTTCCCTCCAGTCTACACACAGGCTAGTGGGTCATTCCCTATCACATTACCCTGCTTTGTTTCTTTATTATTATTAATATTATTATTATTGTTATTGTTGTTATTTTAAGTAAGCTCCATGCCCATGTGGAGTCCAATGTGGGGCTTGAACTCATGACCTTGAGATCAAGACCTGAGTTGAGATCAAGTCGGATGCTTAACAGACTGAGCTACCCAGGTGCCCCATAACATGTTTAGTTTCTTTCTAGCACTTATCACCATATGAAATTAACTTATTTATTTATTTATTTATTAACTTATTTATTTGTTCACACAAATGTGAACTTTGTGAGAGCAAGGCCTTCATCTATCTTGCTCCCTATTTTATCTCCATCACTGAGAACGGTCCAGGACTCCAGTGGTGAACATACAAATCTCTGCTCAGCACTTTTCCATACCATTATGTTGCCTCTTTTTGATATTGATTTGGAACTTGCTCTTTCCTCACTCATTTCTGGAGAAGAATATCAACTCCCAGCAGGGAAGTGGTCACCCTGCCCATGTAGTGGCTGGTAACTGTAGGGTGGGGGCCTGACTTTGAGCTTTATCTTCTAAAGCAGTTTCTCCACAGTGGAACCCAAGTACCACCTATTTCAGAATTGCCCAAGGAACTAGTAGAAAATATAAATCCCAAGTCTATAATTGACAAAGAAGTAAAAAAAATCTTGGAGGTGAGTGTGTACTGGGAAATCTGCACTTTTAACAAGCACCACAGGTATCTTAGAGGCATACTTAGTCTTCAGAGGAGCTCTCTTAGGTTTTAAGTTCAGTCTACCAACTAATCATACAAAATAATTTTGCTTGTTCCTGGTGAGTTCTCACATTTATACTTGGATTGTCTTGGTGAATTATCAAACTCTCTGTCTGAGGTCAGAGTAGAGTGCTTTGGGGCACAGAAAGCAAGGGCACAATGACTGATGTTCTCAGTGCCCTTATGTAAGAGTTACCAATTGCTGTGTAAGAAATTACCCTCAAACTTAGTGTGTTTCTCACACTTGGGACACTTTTTTGCTCATTAGAAACTCCTTGAGAAGGATGGGGTAGGGTGACTGAGTCAGGGGCAGAAAAAGAAGAGAAAATTAAAATCCATTTCAGATGATCCCTTATCAGTGGCTCAGTGAAAAGCTTACATAAAGAGGAGCCTGTGTTTTGGTTAAGGCGAGGCTGTAATAATTGCTCTGGATTCTTGTGATCCACAATTGAAAGAGATCTATTGCTTGGAGTAATGCCTTTGGTGATGGTAGTGATGGTCACAATCCATTTAACAAGTATGTATTGAACACCTACTGTATGCCATCACTGACCTAGGCACATGTATTGAAATGAACCAAAAAAAAAAAAAAAAAATCCCTGCCCCATGAGCTTAAATTCTAGAAGAGGAAATGGAAGGAAATGATGCTAGCTAGCATCTCCTTTCCTGTCCAAAGCATTTCCTTCTCATGACTTCTTAGTCATGAGGAGTTTAGTCTCCACCAGGTCCTCAGGTTCAGTGAGGGATTCCCAAAACCTTACTTCTTCCAAGGCTTGCAGATGGATATCTACTCAAATACTCATATATTTCCTTACATGCTGGGAAATGGACTCTTGGTTGAGAGGTAGATGTCTCTGTATGTGTGTGTTGGGGTGGGGCCTGTGATAGAGTACAGAGAGTTTAAAACAACCACATTTATTTTATAGCTTCTGTAGGTCAGGAATTCAGGTACAGCTAAGTTGCGTCCTATGGCTCAGCTTCTTTCATAAGGCTGCAAACTTTTGGCCAGGGCTACCCTCATTTCAAGGCTCAACTAGGGAAGGATTCGTTTCCAAGCTCACTCATATGGTTGTTGGCTATATTTGGTTCCTCATGGGCTGTTGGACTAAGGGCCTTGGTTCCTTGCTGGCCTTGGCTGGCAGCTATCCTCAGTTGCCTGCCATATAGGGCCTCTCTCAACATGGGAGCTGGTTTCCACCAGAGTGGGCAAGTGAGAAGAGCTAGAGAGAGAGTGAGAGCAGGATGAAAGTCAGTCTTTTGTAATCTGATCTCTGAAGTGATATGCCATCACTTTTGCTGTATTTTATTTACTAGAAGCAAGTCAATAGGTCTAGCCCACACTCAAAAGGAGGGGATTACGCAAGAGCTTGACTACCAGGGGATGGGGATCATTGAGAACCCTTTTAGATGCTGCCTACCACTGCCTTAGCCTGAGTTTTAAACAAGGGACACAATATGGCAGACAGATAATAACTGTGTGTGGATTCTATGTGGCATGGAAATTTAATTTAAAAGGCACTGTTGCATCATAAGAAGAGCATAGACTTTAGGCTGAGAGAGGCCTGTCAGCTTTGGTTTTAGAATCTCAGCTTTGGTATTCACCAACTGCATAGTCTCAGGCTTAGTTATTCTGAGCCTCAGTTTTCTCACACCAAAAATGTGGAAAATACCCACCACCTAAAGAGTTTTAAAAATAAAAAAATCACTTGGGTAAGGCACTTATTAAAATACATTTTCCCAGGTTCTCCTCAAGAAATTCTTATTCAGGAGACCTATGTGGCACCTAAGAATTTCTATTTTTAATAAATGCACAAATATTTCTAAGTATGTATGAAAAAGGTGTGTGGCTCAGTACATGGTAGCTATTAATAATTTGCATAACTTTAATTCTGCAATTATTCTTGAGAAACTATATGTTTGAAGAGATCCAACTGATATTTAGAAAGCAAACTGTACTGAAGATCAAAAGATGTAGAAGTTTGAGCTCTTGTCTGACACTTACTTTGCTGTGGGATCTTGGGCACAGAGCCACCTAATCTTTCTGGACCTCTTTTTTTTTTTTTCTTTCCAGCTGCTGAAAAATGTCTTCTAGCCTGAGTACTCTCTGTCTAGATGAAGAAGAAACAATAGCAGTTAGTATGGGATCACTTTAGGACTCCCTTGGTTGGAGAAGCAATGCAATGGCCTCCATAATAAGTCTCTTCTGAAATCTTCATCTCCTAATATTTATTCCTGAAGACTATTCTTTGGAGCCTCTCATTCTTCTACCCTTCTAATTCATATGACCCCAACATCTCTGTATGTAATGAGATATATCTGAAAAACAACCTCATTTAAAAGAATAAATTTATTAAGGAGCTGAGAACTTTCTGGCATGAAATGAAAAATATTGATTGCTTCTCACCTGTTAGCAATGAAATCCCATCCAGTTAATTAACCTGCTCAGAGATAAAGTTTATTACTGCCCTTCACCTTCAGCTCCAAATCTTTAAAACCATTAAAACAAGTAAATGGTCAATGAGTAAATCTTCTCCCAGATTGGCATTCAGGGCCTTCTGTGATCTGGCTCCAGCCTACCTTTCAGTCTTGACTTCCAGCTGCTTAATTTCAAGCACCTACTGCTCCAGTCAAATGGAAAAACTGAAGTATTCAGAATCCCCTCCTCCAAATTCTACATATCTTAACTCAGTTCATATCTCTCAGAAAACCAAGAAAAAGGCTTTCTTGGAGTTCTGGTGTCTCCACTTCTCCCCACCTCTCCCAATTGCTGCCAAGCCATAAACATAGTTACCTCCTTATTTTAAACCCTCCCCAAACTTTTTATACCTTTGTAGCATTTATTATTTTGTACCTCATATGTACATATTTATAGTACTAGAGTCTTGAGGATGCAATTCCAACCAATCCATTTTTTTGTGTTGCCATCTTCCAACAAATTGCCTTGCCTATGATTGGTGTTCAGTAAATATTTTTTGACTACTTGAATGGAGACTCGTTGATTTAACATTTTCTTTACTGTGGCTTTTACTCTTGGGGCTCACAACCATTGTTTCATCAATAGCATAAGGAGACTCTAACTAAGTGAGGTGATTTTCAGTATTTACATTATACTGAAAACAGAGTCCTCAAGCCTCCCAGTCTTTCTGAAGACAGCCCTGTTGTTGCTCCCTGTCCTTAGTAGCTTTCTGTTTCTAGAAATCTTTTTCCTTTCTGTGGAAGCGTTGGGAAAAACAGTCTTATGGATTTCACCCCTTTCTATAACTCTGAATATAGGTTTCATATGGCTCTTCTATCTCCTACCCCAATTTACTTGCACAACACACTTGAAACTGGTATTTTATGAGTATTAGTATTTTACAAGACCCTGAAATTCAATTTTAGGTAAAGCAGATATTCAGTCATGTCTGAGAGCACTCACATGAATGTGTTTAGGTTGAAGGGGAGAAATAGAGTAGCTTCACTGAAACGAAAAGGCCCTTCTTTCATTCAGCATTCATTTTCTTGATCACCCACTAGGCTTTAGGCACTATGTAGTATGCTGATGATACAAACATAAATACTGGTCCTTGCCTTCAAGGAGCTCTGTGTCTTGTAGAGGGAGATGAACATATAATGAGATCATTATTATAGAGTGTGATTTGCACAATGTCAGAGTCAGGCACAGGGTGATGTGGTGCACAGAGAATTTTCTTTGAGAACAGATGGATTTTTGTAACAAAGAAATTCTCTTTTGCAGCAGAGTGGGTGTGCTGATATCAGTAATATAAATATTATTTTGTAGTTGTTTTTGTAGTTATTTTTGTAGTATCCTCCTCCAACCACTCACCTTTGGCCAGGTGTCAGCATCCATGGTGGGTGTTGAGGCATGATTCATACAAGCAGCCATCCTGGCTTAATCAAGACCCAGACTTAGGTTCTTGCTCCTTAGAGCTTGAAGGAATAAATCATTCAAGGAGACTGCAGCCAAGGGGTAGTTTTCTTATGATTCATAGGGCTGAACTTCATGTCAGTGATATTTTGGTGCAGAGATTTTGCATGCTTCTCTGTCTATGGCTCCAATATTTCTAAAGGCATTACCACAGCTGTGTAGATGACTCATTGGGATAGCTTGTCCAAGTCTATGACCCTGGAGGTGTGTGTGTGTATTGAGGGGTAGGGGAGGTTATGCAGAAAGGTAAGAAAGCAAACCTAAGTTTTAAATGACCAAAGTCTACAGCTTTAAGTACTGAGTTATTTGTATAGACCACTCTAAGTTTTCTTTTTCTTGCTTTTCACATTGGGGAGACCTTACTACTCACTAGAAACTCCTTGACAAGGATGGGGTAGGGTGACATGAGTCAGAAACAGAAATGAAAAAGGAAATTAAAATCTATTTCAAATTACCTCTTGTCAGCAGCTTAGTGAAAGGCTTGGATGGAAGGAGGCTGAGGATATTGGTTAGGAGGAGGCTGTAATATTGCTCTGGGTTCTTATGATTCACAACTGGAAGAGGTCTATAGCTTGGAGTAATGATGACTTTGATGATGGTGATGGTGGTCCTATTCCATTCAATAAATATGTATTAAGCACATACTACATGCCATCACTGACCTAGGCACATAAGATTAAAATGGGTCAAAACAACAACAACAAACAAATCCTGCCCTTTGGAGCTGATTTTCTAGAAGAAACTAGCAAAAATGGTGCTGGTATCCCCCTCCCTCTTTGAAGCATTTTCTTCTCATGAGTTCTTAGTCATGAGGGACTTAATCTCCACCGAGTCCCAGAGTTAGTGAGAAAATCACAAAACTTTATTTTTTCCAAAGCCTGCAGACCGGTATCTGCTTACAGTGTTTATGAGCAGGGAAATGGACTCTGGCCGAGATGTAGAAGGCTCTGTGTACGCGTGTTGCGAGGGCTGGTGATAATGTACCTTGGGAAGAAATTCTACAGCCTTACTATCCACACTGATACCTTCCAGCTGGGGGGAAAATGTACCCTGAATTGCTCCTTTCCACCCCATTTGCCTGTCTCCTTTTCTTGCTCCCTCCTCCCTTCCCTCCTAAATCCCTCCCTAGCCTCCTTCCTTCCCTTTCCTTTGGTCCCTCCCCATCCCCTTCCCTCGAACAGTTCTCTTCTCCTCTCTCTCTCTTTCTCTCTCTCTCTCCCGAGCCTCTTTTCCTCCTGGCCCCTTTCCCTCCTCCATCCCTCCGCGGCGTCTGCGTCAGGCCCCTACTTGCGTGACGCGCGGGGTCTGGGTGGGAGCTGTCCACTCGCCTGGGGTGCTGAATGCAGCAGCGGCGGCCGCGGCGGCGGCGGCAGCGGCGGAGATAGCTGAGAGCCTTCTCCGCTGCAAGAACCTTGTTTCCATTTCTCGGACGGTCAGCTCACCGCCCCGCCACCTCCCTTCCAGCACCACCCCTTTGGGAACTGAGCCAGGGGGGCAGCAGTCGCGGCGGCGGGTGCTGAGCAACGGCGGAAGACGAGACAACACCTGGCAGCAGCCTGGAATCTGATTTGCTTCCTCTCGCCTTTTATAAGAGATATATTTATATACGGCTTTGAGGAGTCGCGAGGACCAAGCCGGAGCCAAGTGCTGGCTGTCTCCCACCTCGGCCACACTGCTTCGTTTCCCCCTCCCCACCTGCAACTGGCACCGCACACAAGCCTTACCTCGTTGCATCTGCGAGGAGGTAGCAACAGCGAGCCCAACCAGCCGGAGGCAGCGAAGAGGAGGGAGGGGCGTTGGGGGGGTGGCAGAGAGCCGGCCGAGGCCGCCCTTGGTGGGGGTAGCGGGGGCAGAGCTGCCGTGAAGACCCAGCAGCCGCCCTCCTCCACCCCCACCCCTCCAGGAGCACTCTTTCCTGATTATTTGAGAACCGAATTATTATTCTTCCACTAGTTTTATTTCATTTTTTATTGCCCCTCCCTCCTCACTCCCCAGCTGCCCCCACCCCTACGCCTGCCTCGCCGCTGGTTGCATGGCAGCGCTGCCCGGGAGCGGGGGCTCAGAGCCGGCCCCCAGGGAAGGAGGAGGAGGAGGAGGATCATGAAGCCGGGAGTCGCGGCCGTGCCGGACGGCGAGCAGCAGCCAGAGGACGAGCCGGAGCAGCCCCCGCCCCGGAGACACCGGGACGCCGACCAGCATTCACCGCCGCCGCCACAGCAGCATCGGCGGCCGCGGGCAGACTCGGAGCAAGAGGAGGAGGGCGACAACGGCCCAGAAGAGGAAGAGGAAGAGAAGGCGAGGCCACTCACCCGCCCGGATCTGCCCTTCTCCCGGCCTTTGCCCCTCGCCCAAAGGGACCTTTGATGGAGCCAAAGGGAAGGGGCCCTGGATTTACAGACTGCCGCAGGGGTGGGCTGGGGGCTGAGATCATGTAACTACTCCTTCCTCCTGTCTCTTCCCACACGCCCCTTTTCTCTACACCTTCTCTCTGCTCCACTGCCTCCCGTCCCCTATACACACACCCTTCCTCTAGCCAGGATCTTAATGCTCAGGAAGGAAGCGGCTCTGCAAGGGTTAAAAGATCTTTTCTTCTCCCCCCCCTTCTTTCCCCTTTCTCAGTCCATTATTTTCCCACTTCTATTCTCCTTAATTGGCTTTACCCTCTTCTGTGCAGCCTTTTGGCTGCAGAGGCAAAGCACAAGCCCCTTGCCCAATTTCACCTGCAATCCCTACCCACGCTTCCCCCCCCCCCCCAATTGCTCTCTTAAAAACAACTCTGGTGCTTCTGGGGATTAATTGCCCCAGTTTTCTGCCCAGGAGAATTAAAACTTCTCCCAACCTCCTCTCCTCCCCACCGTACCCCCCACCCCCCACAACCAATCTCCTGCTACCTGAGGAAAACTATCTTTTCTCTCTGCACATGCAGTACTCAATTTTTCACTGAGCTGTTTTGCCCTAAGCCCAGCTCAGTCCACTCCAAATTTGATTTATAATCTTCCCCACCCTTTTATACAAAAGAAAAGAGATTTCCCACTGCCTAGGAATTTGAGAAGAAATGAAAATATCTTCTCTTGGGAAACTTTCTGACAACTAGACCTTGATCTCAAGGCCCAAAGAGCCCGTCCTCAACATTTTTTTTATCCCCCTTCCCCTGCCATACCCCCAAGTCAAAGGCAAAAAAAGGAGACACCCTGAGCAAAGCTAAGGTTGGTGTGGGGCGGGGGCGGGGGCGGGGGGGGGTGCGCAAGAAAACCCTTTTTGTTGTCGGTTTTTCCAGGGAGAGTTCAGAACCAGTGACTCACAGTTTTCAGTCCTGGGGGCAATCAATTGATTTGTTACTTTGAGGGGGTGTGAGAGGAGCCAGCGAGAAAGCAGATTCCCCCCATAACAGCTCTGCTGGGGGCCCCCCCAAAACCATTCTCCTATCTTCCTTTGAAAAGACTCCAGCTGCCCCTCCTGGGCTCCCTGCTTCCCCTGGGCACATGCTGATGCCCTTGAGCGGGCTGCTCGGGTGGTGGTGGTGCTTCTGTTGCTGCTGTGCCTGGTTTCGCTGTGGATCGTGTGCCCCGGCTCCCCAGATGTTGCGCCACCAGGGTCTCCTCAAGTGCCGCTGCCGCATGCTCTTCAATGACCTGAAGGTTTTCCTACTGCGGCGCCCCCCTCCAGCGCCCCTGCCCATGCACGGCGACCCCCAGCCCCCCAGTTTGGCGGCCAACAACAACACCCTTCCGGCTCTAGGTGCCGGGGGGTGGGCAGGCTGGAGGGGCCCTCGAGAAGGGGTGGGCAGGGAGACCACTCCTCTGCCACCTCCACCACCTTTGCCACCTTCTTCTGTGGAAGATGACTGGGGTGGCCCAGCCACCGAGCCACCCACCTCACTGCTCAGCAGTGCCTCCTCAGATGACTTCTGTAAGGGGAAGGCTGAGGATTGCTATTCACTGGGCAGCAGCCTGGACAGCGGCATGAGGACCCCGCTCTGCCGCATCTGCTTCCAGGGTCCGGAACAGGTGAGACCCTTTTTCCCTTTTCCTGCTGCCTTATGGTGTCTCCAGGTCTTGCACATTACTACTCGCCTGCTTGCCCTGGGGAACCATAGTGCTGTCTCTAGTGTGAGGAATATATGTTTTAAGGGCTCCTCAATGATGTTTCCTGTGGTTAAGTTTGCCCAAAAGGTGTCTGGTAGAGCCTGTTTGGTGACTCAGTTGTACCCTAGTTTTTGAATTTTCCTTCCAATGCTAGTGTCTTCAATTCCATCCCAAAATTCCATAAGCGTCCTCAGAATAGAAGATTTAGAAGTCAGAAGTGACAAAAGAAGTAACTTGGTGGTACATTCATGCTTGAGGCCGAGATATCTTTTTATCTGATTTGTTGTTACTGACATTTCCCCCAGCCCATCTTCAGTCCCAGATTCAAACATCTTCCGTCTTCAGAGGGAAATGTGCAGAGATCGTCTCCTCTTTCCCTATTCTCATAGACTGAAACACAACAAGCCTGACCCTATTCTCTTACTTTGAACTACCCCCTCCCATATTACACGGACATCCTCAGCAGTATGTTTTAGTCAGCAAGGAAGAAATGGGGAGAGATTCTAGGTCCAAGAAGTCTCTACAGTTTGCTAAGACACTTCTTGGCAGACTCATGTTTTTTTCCCCCTAGGTTGAAAGCAAATAGGTAAGTGGGTTGAGAGTGAGTTTAAGGGATATGGAGAAGGAAGGAAGGAATCTTGTCATATCTACTCCCCTTCTCAGGCCTGAAGCACATCAACTTAGAATATCCCTTAAACCCTCCCCATCCAGGACAGGGGTTGCCAAGTACAATCATGGACCAGTCTTCCTAAGTTTGAAGGTCCTCCCTTCCCTGTTCATTCAGATTTTCACAGATAGACTTGTCCCAGCCCTTCTAGCTCCACTTCCAATCTAGTGTCTGCTAGAGGCTGGAGATAGTATGTGGACATTCTCCAAGAGTCATGAATTATGGCAACACTTCCCACAGAATCCCAGATAGAAAAGTCTCACCTGAAAAATCTGATCTAGTTAGTGATGCTGGAGAAGGAACATTAAATTGCACCCTGGTCAGGGTTCTGTGGTCGATCAGCTACTTTTTTCAGTAGCTTCCCAGAAGTGGAGGGAAGACTTCTGGGTGCTTCCTGAACAAGTGGGAGAGCAGTAAATGCCATGCCGGTGATCCTGAGGGGGCTCTGGCTCTTGCTGAAGGCTTGCTTTGTGAAAGACAGGCTTAGCTAATACTTTAATTCATTTTATCTTTGCTCTGAATGGGCAACATGCTTCAGGGACAGATGATGACCGGGGCCACAGCCTGGGCATTATGAGAGGAGGTGACATAGATCTCAGTGTGCATAAATGTTTCTGAGGGGCTAAGGACTGGGTTCCTCCTTCTTATGACTAGGCTTACTGAAGTCCCAAATGAAGTCCTGCCCAGAGTTGAGGACTCTTGTTAGGTGAGGTGGTCCAGGGCGCCTGCTTAGTGCCCTTTTTCCAGACCTTGTCTCCACTTCCACTGATGGGCACAAGGTGGGATGGCTTGACTGAGAGCAAGAGTGAGGCCTCATTTTGGGATGCTCCTGGTCAGCCTTTTGCCCCAATCAGGAGCCTCATCTTTTCCAAAAGAAAGAATTACTTAGCTTCCAAATTTCTTAAGCTGTTTTGTTCCCATATGGGTTGGCTTAGCTCTGCATGTCACAGGGGCTGCTGGGAGTGTGGCTTCTGGCAGAAACACCCTTGTCTCTAGAAAACAGCAGGACTTGGAGCCTGTTCTGGGTGGTATTTCACTGTGTGAACTTCTTCAAATCACTTTATGCCTCTGGGTCCCTTTTCCAACTTCTGTGGTTTAGAGGCACCTTTTACTGTCCTCCTTTTTTTCCTTATAAGTGTGTTGGGAGGATTCAGAAGATAATGAGCCTGAAAACATCTTGAAAGGGATTAAAATATAATGGCAGGTATTTTGATCATGAAAAAGCAGTACTTTGTTGAAAAGAAGAAGAAGAAAAGGATCAGTAGGAATATTGTGAAATACCCGTACGTGATATGGGGTCTGGGCAGAGGTTAGGAGCTTTCCTTTCTTGTTCATTATTTTTATGGTGTGTCATAAATAAAGCACTGAATAAAAAAGCTAACACCAATAAAGGAATGGGCTCTATTATTATGTGGAAGGAATAGGGGCATCGTGTTGGCATTAAGACTGGATTAAGTCAAGCGCTTCCTGCATATGATGATTCTATTTTGGGGTTTGTATTTTTCGTTCAGGAGCCAGGAGATTTTAATGAGATTGTGCTATAGTAGTAATAAGAGAAGCATGTGTTGGATATGAACATATTTTTCCCTCTTTTTACTCAATTGTCTTCACAGGATTTCAGTGAGGAAGGGTGACAAAGGGGAGATGGGGAAAACCCTCTAGAGTAGGAAGAGACAGAAAGACAGAAAGTGAAGAGCTGAGATGTCAGTATCTTATTTTCTGTTCAGGGAGCCAGCTGTCCAGCAATCCTGCACATGTGGCTCTGAAGGGAGAGCAGTCTGCAATCTCAGCAGCTGAATGTCTTGGTCTTTTCTTTGCCCAAACAAGGGAATCAAACAGCTTCCTAGTCATTTGCCTGCTGCTCCAGGGGCTAAAAGACTGCCCCAAATGAAGATCTGATCTCTTCCTGACAAGGGCTTCTATATGGTAAGGGGCCATTGGAGGGTCCAACTAGTTCCAGGTTTGCACATGTCTGTAATGGTCTTTACATTCATTCATTCATGCCTGCATTTGCTTTTAAAATGTTTTCTGGGTACCTACAGTGTGCCAGATGCTGTTCCAGGCACTGAGTATCCAGGAGTGAACAAAACGGATGAGACCTCTGCTGTCCTGAAGCTGACATTTCTAGTAGAGATGCAGAAACAGATCAGTCAACTAGTAGATAAATAAAGTGATTTCAGATGGTGTTGAGGACCATGATGAAAGTCAAACAGGATAATGAGTTAGACAAGAATGAAAGGGAGGTTTTGGGAAAGATGCAACTACATTAGAAAAAGTGATCAGGGACAGCCTTCCCAAGAATGTGCCATCTGAGCTGGCCCCTACGTGATGAGAAGGACCCCCTGATATGTTGGCCTGGGGGAAGAGCATTCCAGGTGGAGGAAATAGCAGGTTCAAAGACCTAAGTGTGAACAAGCTTAGCATGTTTGAGAAACAGAAGAGAGGACAGGAGGAGGCAGATGGATGGTGTGTGAATAAATGCTTGGAGAGCCAACCTTGGCTCCATGCTGGAAAGCTGACTGAGTAGCCACTCCCCTCCTCTCAGCCATTCATCCAGGTTGGACAGGGGTCAAGGATCCATGGAAGTGTGGGACAAGAGCCCAGTTGGCAGCTCTTGACCCTCTGTTTCTGGCTGAAGCTGCACTGGTTCACTTCGATGGACCATGGTGGGTAAGCTGAGGTCTCTGAAACCAGATGGCCCCAGTTCAAGGCCTGGACAAGTAGCATGCCCCTCCGTGCTTTGGCTTCTTCCTTTGTAAGAGACAGGGATAATAATGATAGACCCCAATTGATGGTCATTCTGAGCAACAGATCGGTCAACACGGTTAGAGCCATGCTGTCACAGTGTTTTGCTGTTATTATCTCAGAGGGCAAGACAGTGCTCCGTCTGCCTCATTTAAAAGGAACAGTGTGCCCCAGCTCCCAGTCTAGTCCCTGGCAGGACTGCTGTGATTGTTGTCTGGTGGTGGTAGTAGATTGCTTCTTGTGCACTCACAATCCTCTAGGTGTAGAGTGCGGCTCCTCTGTTTCCATCATCAAAGGTCTTTATTAAGTAAGTGCCTACCTAGGCCTGCTGCTCTGCTGAGCAGGGTCTGGAGACACAGGGCTGATGTGGCCCTGCCCTCTGGGAATTTCACAATCTAACCCAGACATCAGAGAGACTGATAGAGATCAAGAACTCACAAACAGTGGGTCGCAGGTGAATTATAGTAATATTGGATACAAGAAAGAGATGTGTGCTTAAAAGCAGCTAGTGTGTGGGGTGCCTTTTCAGAGAGACAAATGGGGGAAATGTGCTACCTTTTCCCCAATTAGTCAGAGAAGGCTTTTTGGTTGCTGCTGAAGACCAAGTGAGAAGCAATGGATGTAGGCTGAGTTTAGACAGCTGGAAGCAGAAGAGCTGTGAGACACATGGACACCTCGACAAAGAGGTGAAACCATCTCCTAGGCAGGGTCGGCTGTGGAGCACCTAGAGATGGGTTCAAGAATGAAATCCACCATGGCAATGGTGGTGGTGGTGGGGCACCTGTTTTGGATCAAATGGAAAAGAGGAAATGAATTTGGAAGAGATGAACAAGCTTGGTTTACCTCCCTTATTCTTCCTGGGGTTCGCTTCCATGGAGCTCCAAGTTCAGAAGGGGCAAGAGTAGTGTGAAATATTTTAGTCAGTGTTTTGGGTCCTGGCAGGGTAAGAGAAGAGCTTTGCAGTGCTCAGGGAAACCTGGAGATCCCAAGATGCAATGAGAACCCTGGGAATGGAGATCAAGTAGAGCATTTTAGGAGAGACCCATACAGTGTATTATTTTTCTTAGCACTATGGTTCATTTTTACATTTGTGTGTGTGTGTGTGTGTATGATCATTTAATTAATATCATTCTCCATGAAGAATGGACCCATCTCTAACATTTATGGACTCTAGAACAAAAGTATAGATAGAGGCTCACATACCATAAGCCAAAATACCTAAAAGTAATAAATCCAGATAACTGTTAAATAAAATGAATTTTATCCTCCTATCCTGGCAAATAAAATGTCAAAACAACCTGGAAGACAGGTTTGAATTTAGAATTATTGGATTCCTTAGAATTCTGTGCTAGCCATATGGGGGTATCCAGCCCTTGTTCTACAAGCCACTTTGATTTTCTTTCCACTGCTGGCTACATCTGGCAGCAGGATGAGTCTTTGTCACACACACACGTGGACATTCCAGCTGGCTTGCTCAAGCTCTGTCCATACAACCCCTAAACAGCTGTCCCTTGCCCCTCTTCCTTTGAACCTGAGGAAGAGAAACCTTGAATGTTCTGAGTGCAGGCTCATGTCTCAATACACAGGAATTCTGGGGTCCCAGGTAATCGGAGCATGTTCTAGAAGAGAGGCATAGCTCCTAGACCTCACAGATTTCCTATGGGAAGGGTGCAGGTGAAGAAAGGCCAGAGTGGAGCTTTCTTCAGCAAGGGACCCTCTTGTCTGGGTCTAAGGGAGGTATGCAAAGGGATTATAAGATCCCTAGAAGCAGCAACTTTTGTGTCTTTGCTCACCATTGGGTCATCAGCTCCCAATCTGGTTCCTGGCACCTGTTTCATACTCTGTAAGTTTTTGTTGAATGAATGATCCTCTAGAGCTCATCCAGTGGACAGCTCCTCAGGTAGGGGGCTGGGGAGAAGAGACTATAAGGAAGAAAAACACTTGCCAGCAACAACTGCTGAAAATGTGCTGTGCAGTAGGGGCAGACCATTCTGTGGGATCACAAAGGGCAGTACTTTGGCCAACTTTGGTTTTGATAGTAGAAAGAAATTTCTATCAAAGCTGTGCCAAGATAGTATAGTCTGCCTTAGAAAGGGGGCTCAAATGGGTGACTGGAGCTAATGACCCTCAAGATCCTTTCTGAGCTTGAAAGTTGGGGTTCATTACAAGGAGATTGCTTGAGGGTCCAGAGACATTTTTAATCTAAGTGTAAAGAGATGAATTTGCATCCCTTTTCAATTCAAGGGGTCATCTCATCCCAGTATCTAATTCTAGTGTGTGCAATAGATGGCATGTACTAATGTATCTTCAGCAGAAATCACAAAGAGTAGTCTCTGTCCTGTGTTCACAGAAATCCTAAGTTGTTGGCAATCATGAATTGACACCAGGCACATACTAAAGTAGGAAAGCAGCATGTCATGAACAATAGGCAACAGATACTATTGTGGACCTAAGGATGCAGAACATCCCAGAAAAGGGGAAGCCCAGTTACTCCCCGACCCAGAGTCATGAGCAGGTGTTGTCATGTTCCCCTCTTGGGTTTTCCATTGTGGTTTTTCCATTTCTACTTTGGTCAGTCCTGGTCCTGTTTAAACGGAAAGCTCCAAGGACCCTTTCCTTAACCAGTGTTCTCACCTGTGCTCTTTCTTTATTGGGAAGTGATGTAAGGACGTTCAACCTCCACCATCAGGTCCTTGGCTACTTTCCAGATTTAGCCATCTATTTTTTACACACACATACATGCACACACATGCACAGGAATAAAGCATTGAGTGCACCTGTCTCACTTTGGCAGACAGAATTAAGGATTGGAGGAAGAGAGGCACCTTCTGTCTTGACAGTTGTGGAGTGATTCTCACCTTGATTGTCTGTAGATCCTCTACACAGTGTTCACTTTGGAGTCATCCTTCCTCACTTGCCAGCCTGCATCTGGTTGTGGTGGTTTGGCTAATTTATTGGGTGTGGCTTCTAGCTGAACCCCCCATATAGAAAAGTACTTAATAAAGCTGGTAGGGCAGGAGTAAAATACGGATTTCTAAAGAGCCTGGGAGGAGAAAGGCCAGATACTGGGATTCTCTCTCTCCTCCCCTCCACCACTGCTCTCCTCTTTTCCAGCTGGTGTGTTGGAGAAGCCCAGCTGTGGCCTATAAGTTGGGGTAGGGGGAGCAGGTTGAGGGGGGAGGGGCTACTCGAAGGAGTGTGGGAATGAGCGAGCTGCTTCTTGTTTGCTGGGAAGGAAGCCAAGTTGGAAGTGAGCCCGGATGTAAAGGAGCTGGCAAGTGCATACTGTGTGGCCTGAGCTGCACACCATCCCCCTACCGAGATGTATCATATGTAAGATAGAGTCTATGTGTGCGTATTGCATAGAGTACACATTTGATACCTCCCTCTGCGTATGTTAAAAGTAAAAACAGGGTGCACGTGGGACTGACTGCCTCATAACAAAATAGGCAAGATTGATTTAGTTACAATTTGAGTTCTAGGTAAATGCAAACTATCAGCAAAAAGAGGATCCGCAAATAGAGGCTCTGTCAAACTCCATGATTCAAGTCTTGGGTCCAGTTCGTTGCCCACATGAGGATTTCTTCAGGGGTCCTGTTCAGAGATGTTGAGGTGGACAGATCAAATTAGTTTCCTTCTTTGTGGAAAGGTCACTTTGGATGTGGTTGAAGTCAATCAACATCGATTTCTCCAAAAGAAGACTCTTGAAGCCACCCTAGTGGCTAGCATATGACTCTGCATACAGTAGGGGCTCAAAATTTGTTGATCCCTTGGTCTCCTTCTTGGCACATGTTCATTCCAGACTAATAGTGCTATCTGTGGTCCCTAGTGTACACATGGTAGATGGTATATTTGTGTGTGTGTGTGCATACATGTGCACATATGTGTATGTGTCAGTATACAAATTAAAATGCCAAGCAAGAGGGATATGGATGCTCCCTTGAGACCCCCTCCACCCCATCCAACCTCCTTTTCAGATTCTATAATAACAAATAGTGATGATTCTTATCCTAGCAATCATAGTGATTGTTGTCCTGGCTTGAGTCCACTTGGCCAGGAGCAGACCTGTTCTTGTTCTCTTGCTGAATCATGGGAGGAACACAGACTTTGAAGTCAGAAAGACATGAATTTAAATCCCGATTTGGGCCTTTCCCAGCTGGGTGACCTTGGGCAAGTTACTTAATCTCCCTAGACCTTGATTTCATTGTCTACAAAACAAGAAAATATTCAGCTTGAACACTTACCATAAGTGGTGGACATGCTATATTAAAGTTCTAGGCACACAGCAAGCTGTTCATTAAATGGGAGTGATAATTACCCCCATTCTGTCAATGTGACTCAGAGACCTGGAGTAGGGTTTCCAGTCATTCTGCTGCCTTTCCTACTACTCTCTGTTACTACAGCCTTAAAAAATCAGGTGCTCTAAGTAAGACTGTGCTTTGACCACAGTAAACCCCAGCTGTTTTTGTGCCTGACATCAGAGGTGCGCATTCAGATCCAGTGTGTCTGTTTAGCTGACTTTATGCCTCTGTATTGCCTGATTCAGTTCAACCTCCCTGCTCTCCTGCCCAGGTCTCTCACCCCCAACATAGTTGTCTTTATCTCTCTCCATCACCGCTATGTTCCTGACAGATCTTTATTAAGCAGCACTCTCTTCTTTGCAGGAACTGTGCAGAAAGACACTTTCCTAGATTCTGAGTCCCTAGAGGCCAGGAGCAGGCTATGCACACAGAGGAGCACATAGGGGAAGTGGCAGAAGAAATGACTGCCCAACATGTGACAGCAAGGTGTTTGCATTCAGGGTCATCCCTAGACTAGTGTTTCTTGAAAGCCTGCGATGAGATGGATACCACAGACAGACACCATGTTAAATAATGTTGATCATCAAGTGAGAACGCTGTTCTCTTTTCAGTTTGTTCTCATGCCTTATGATTATGTCTAGGGGAAAATCTCACTGGAGTGATAATATGTCTTTAACACCTTTTTAACACTTGTCAATTTCCTTTGTAAACAAAGAGAAGGCATTAGCCTCAGAGTCTTTAGACATCCAGTAATATCTAGCTATAATTTGTTAGTCTTGTTTTATCTGCAGTTGTGTGTATCTATTCTTTTATTAATAAATTATTTTTTATTTTTATTTTTTTAAAGATTTATTTATTTATTTGAGAGAGCGAGAGTGAGAGAGAGAGAGAGTACATGAGGGGGGGAGGGTCAGAGGGAGAAGCAGGCTCCTCGCTGAGCAGGGAGCCCGATGCGGGACTCGATCCCGGGACTCCAGGACCATGACCTGAGCCGAAGGCAGTCGCTTAACCAACTGAGCCACCCAGGCGCCCAATAAATTATTTTTTAAAGCAGGTTTAGGTTTGAAGCAAAACTGGACTGAAAGTACAGAGTTCTCGTATACTCACTTGTCGCCAACCCTCCACCCCAACCTCATCCTGCACCAGAGTAGTGATTTGTTACAATGGATGAACCAACACTGACACATCATTATCACCCAAAGTCCATAGTTTACATTGGGGTTCACTCTTGGTGTTATATGTTTGAAGGGTTTTGACAAATGGATAATGGCATGTGTATACCATATATGCTACTATTATGGTATTATTATTGTTTCACGGCTTAAAAAGTTCCCTGTGTTCCACCATTTATCCTTTTGCTCCTACCCCTGAACTCCTGGCGATATAGGCTGGCCTCTGCCAGAATGTCATATAGTTGGAATCATGCAGTATGTAGCCTTTTCAGACTAGCTCCTTTCACTTGGTAATATGCACTTACAGTTCCTCTGTGTCTTTTTGTACCTCGATAGCGCATTTCTTTTTAGCACTGAATAATATTCTATCATATAGACACAGCTTGTCTATTCCTACTTTGGTAAATGACATCAGTTCTTTATTTATGGTAGTGACAAAAGTCTCCTTTAGAAATACATTTATTGAAGTAAAAATGTAAGACATTTCAAGAAAAATGTTAAGTATCAAGTAAATAATAGTATAGATAGTACATGCATACCTTGAAAGTGTACGTGACTGAAGTTTGGGTGACATTGACCTGAGCCGCATACTTTGTAATAGTTCTGAAACGTTTGTGGATACCAAGAAGTGCCTCAAGCGGGGCGGGGGGGGGGGGGGGTGAGAATGCTGAGTCCCAGGCCATGGCCCCAGGGTAGTGCCCTGGAATCTGCATTTTCGACCACTGGCTTTGACAGTTCTAATGCAGGTGATTCAGGAAGGCTGTGTATTAGGCAACAGTTTGGAGAGGCAACCAAAGTGTGGGGGAAGAGATGCCTCCCCCAGACCTGAGGACATATAAGCAACAGGCGTGTGGGCACTGGAGGTGGAGAGAGGACATAGCACCATGTGACTAAGAAGGAAGTAACATGTGTCACTCAGGGCAGAGACAGGAAGTGATACCTCTTGCATCTCTCTCTTTCCCTGCCTCAGTGATCTGAGAGCTATAAGTTTCAAACAGGATAGCTGCAAGATGGAAAAATCTAACCAACACAGGGCTGTAACATGAGGGAGATGCAAACTTTGATTATATTAAGATGCTGAGACTTGGAGGTTTGTCTGTTGCCCAGCTAATGTTAATTTCCCCGGCTAATACAACCATTAATTCTCACTCCTGAATTATGTTCAGAGAGTATTCTTGAGCAAAGTCAAATCAGGGGCCTCACTGGGGAAGCCCCAGAGTCCCAAGGCAAGGCAACAGAAAGCACGCAGCTTGCTGTCCCATAGCTCACTGAGTACCCACAATGACATGCATCAGCTCACAAATGACACATGGCTTTTACCTACAGCTCATTGGCTGGATCTAGAATGGCTCATCCCTAATAGCAGTAGGGATAGAGAGTGTCATCCTCCTGGGTGCCTGGAAAGAGAGGAAACTCAGGTATGGTGAGCTCTAGACATCTCTCTCTCAACAGTATTAGTACCTCTCTCTTAGGGTTGTGAGAAAGGTAAATGAGAGAACACATATTGAGCATGTAGAAACTGCTTGACCCACAGTGAGCACTCAGTAAATACCAGTGGTTTTGTTACTATCTCCTCAGTTATAAAAGGAGGAGGTTGTCCTCAGAAATATCCAAGCCCCTTCTAGTTCTGCTATTCTCTTCATGCCATATCATGTGGAGGAGCCATACCTGGGGCCGACATACCAACTCCCCCCTCCACCAACAGCAGTCTCCCTAGAAGAATGAACTTAGAACTGGACCTTAAAGACCAAATCAAGGAAAGAATATGGAAAATAGGACAATGAAGACCGTTCCAGGCATAGGAACAATGGAGCAAAGAATCAAAGATGTTTTTGCAGAAAGTTAGCACAGTGGATAAGAACATGGGGCCTACATAGCCAAGCAGAACTGCTTTTAAATCCCAGTGTTGCTGTGTAGTAGTGGTATGATATTGGGAAAATCATTTACAGACCCAGAATCTTCATTTTTCTCCACTATAGAATGGGAATGATAATAATAGTATCTGTCTTAGAGGTTGCCGTGAGGTTCAAATGATAGAACACATGCAAAACTCTTGGCATAGTGTGGAATGCAAACATAAGGATAAATTTGCAAATGTCCAATAAACATTAGCTCTTAATGTTGTTATCTGACCTTACTCACTTCTTCAAATTTTCTTTGAGAATTTCTGCCTTGGTGTGTGTGTGACTGTGGCTGCTGATCTTAGGAGGTGCTGCCAAGACATCATCAGGTTAGATGAAACTGAATATACCCAAGCACTGCTGGTAGACTAAGTGAAAATTATCACACAGATATACATACCTTTTTTTTAAATGTGTATGAAAGCCACTGTGATGAACAAAATCAAAAGCATCCTTCACTTTAGTGTAGCATCGTGTCAGTAAGTATGTTCTCAATCAACAAATACTCAAAGTACTGGTCAAGTCACTTGAGGGTATGTGAAAGTGACACATTAAAAGGGAGCTAAATCGAGGGACATTCTACAGAACAACTAGCCAGTACTTTCCAAAAGTGTCAAGGTCACGGAGAATGAAGAACAATGAGGGAAATGTCCCAGATTAGAGGAGTCTAAGAAGATATGACAACTAAATACAATGCGTGATCTGAATTGAATTCTGCACGGGGTAAAGGGCATTAGTGGGACAGTTGGTGACACTTGAATAAGATGTGTAAACTAGTTAACAGTGTCATATCAATGTTAAGCTCCTGGTTTTGGTCACTGGTCTGTAAGATGTTAACCTTTGGGGAAGTTGGCTGAAGGGTCAATGGGAACTCTGTGTGCCATTTTTACAAGTTTTTAAGTGAATCTGAGATTACTGCAAAATTAAAAGTTTAAAAATAAAAATAATTTCAATGGGTGTAGTTACTTCTACATGGAAAAATTGGGAATTACTAGTACAGAAAAAAGGCCATGATTTTGATGGTTTAAAAAAAAAAACAACCTCATTTAGAACTTGGGCTCTAGAACTTCCTAGCTGTGGGCTTTGGGCAAATCATTTAAATCCTTTGAACTTAAGTGTCTTTTGTCTATACCATGGAGCAAATAAAAAATACTTCATAGGGGCGCCTGGGTGGCTCAGTTGTTAAGCTTCTGCCTTCAGCTCAGGTCATGATCCCAGCGTCCTGGGATCGAGCCCCGCATCGGGCTCCCTGCTCGGCAGGAAGCCTGCTTCTCCCTCTCCCACTCCCCCTGCTTGTGTTCCCTCTCTCGCTGTCTCTTTCTCTGTCAAATAAATAAATAAAATCTTAAAAAAAATACTTCATAGCATCGTCACAAGAATTTGAGTAGACAACACCTACTGCAGTGCATGAAGGGGCTCCCCATAAACATGAACTCTCTGTCTGGGTGCTCCTTCCACCTCTATCCAGGGAGGATGATAAACAATCCTCGCACATTTCCCTGGGTGTAAGTACTGTGTGCTCAGTGCTTCAAGATTGACAAGGTGACACCTGACGAGTGAAAGTTTTGAGTGGGCAATAAAGTTTTCCTTATGGGATCTTAGGCATATAAACAGAGTTAATAATCATCAGCAGAAATAGCATTGGCCATTATGCAGTGGTGCTTTAACAGTTTTTAACCTGACACCCCAAAAGGAGTGCTTTGGCACATTGAGTGAGTGTGGATTGTCTATTTTGATACATCCTGTGGCGATCCCTCTGGGAGCCGCAGAATTAAGCCTCCATGGAACAATGTGACAACTTTCTCAACAACTTGAGAAAGAAAAGCTTTCTAGTACTGGGGCTCTGAATTCTCCAACATGTTTAGAAGACAGCTGCCCAAACCAGGCAGCTGCCCATGAATGAGAGCTGGTGTCCGTGAGAGTGCAAAGGTGTCTCCTCCTGTTGGGTGCATGTTTGTGGGAGTGAGCGAGAATGCTGAGGGGGAAGGGAGTGGGGGGTGTGTGTGCACAGGGAATACAACTATTGAATTCAGAAGAAAAAAGCATTTGAGGGTGTTGGTCTCTTCACTGCTCCAGCCTTTTGCACACCTTTGTTCCAGACAGAGCCTGGAGGGTCTAGTCTTTGCAAAATCAGTACTGATATTTTACATAATACTCGCCACCTTGTTTCTTGCTTTGGACACCCATTAAGTGTTTGCTAGAAAAAAAAAATCAGTTTGGGGCTTTGGGGGAGTATATGATACGATTTCAAAGGTTCTTCATCGCCCCCCCCAAAAACACATAGAGGTTCTTCATGATTTAAATTAATTTTCATCTTCCCTGTGAATGTAAAGGAAGTAAAAAAGTGTTTATTTGACATGCTAGCTGGAATTTGCTTCCAAACAATGCAGTGACTGTAGATGATATAAGACTGATCATGTGTTTAAAAGTGCTGAAATTGGGTGATGGTTTTATTGTACCATTTTATCTACTTAAAAATGTTTTATTATATATTTTATGTGTACTTATATATTTTATAATTATATATATTTTATATATTTTTCTCTACTTTTATTTTTTTAAATTTCATTCTACTTTTATATGTGGTTGAAATTGTACATAATAAAAAGGTAGGACATATTATTTGCTACAAAAAGTTATTAAATAGGTTTCACAAAAGGGGAGGTGGAGCTAGCCGAGGGTGGGCAAGATAGCTTTGGGCACAATAATGGTGGGGACCTGAGTCAGAGACAGAACGTGAGTGTGTCTCACCAGGCACTTCGTTAATCTTGCTCAATGAGGGGAATACATTTGATGACCTCTTAAGGGATCTTCCATCCCCAGAGGTCATGATTTAAAGACGAAAATGTCATGTCGTCCATTTCCTTCCTGGTCTACTTGGTCTGATGGCAGCAAAAGGATCAGTGTGGCCATTGACTCAGTACAGCTGGGTGCCAGGCCTTGGGAATGAGGAGGCAGGATGGGGAGCTCAGAATCTAGTGTGAGAAGCAACCCCAAGACAACACGATGGGTTCCTCGAACCAGGACTGCATCTCAGGTGCTGAAGGACCACACAGGAAGGGTGACTAGCGAAGCCTGAGAAAACAGGGAAAGGATTGCCAGAGAAGCTAATCTTTGGGTGGACAAGTCGGGCTGAGAAGGAGGAATTATCCCGGGGAAAGTTTGTGCCAAAGTAGAGCAATACAAAATCTACCTCATTCTCTTCATTAGAAACATATTCCTTTCCACTTGGCCTAATCCTCTCTCCCTCTCATTGCTTTTCAAATTGCCCTGCTATGTTTTAGGACCCAGGATAGGTTTCCTCAGAGAGCTGGGTGGATTAAAGTGTGGGCAGGGTGCAGAGAGGGGAGGGGTGGGTTCACTCCTCTCCGGCAATTACTCTCAATGCTAGCTTCTCTGGGCTGGGTTCTAATGGCCTTTCTGTAATAAGAGCCTCGTGGTCTGGCTGTGTTTGGGAGCCACCTGCCTGGGAATAGTAACTCCACAGAAACCTGCATGGTTAATTGAACTGAGTTTTTATATGGAAGCTTCAGGAGAGTCTGGAAGGACCCTTGGGGTCCAGGAGCTTCCTTATCCTCCAATACATGCAGAGGCACTAGCTCATATTCCTGTGGTAAGGAGGGAAGAGCAGACGTTATTTTCCTCATTTTTAGAAGTGAGAAACCAGGATCCAGAGAGGTGAAGTGTTGTGTTCCTATTTTCAGACTGGGAAATACCAGTCAATACTTTACAGGAGAAAGTCATTCATCCTTCCCCCACTCCTCTTTCAGCCATAAAAATACTCAGTTCATTCACTTCCTAACACGCTCCTATATTGTAGTAAAGTGTTAATTAACCAGAACATTTGGAGAATGGAAGAGACTATGGAGGGAGAATGGGCAGGAATAGGGTCAGCTCATGGTTAATTTCATTTTCTAGTGCATTCAGGGATAACTCTATAATTTATGTTATAGCTTTTATTGTTGAGAATCTTTACAAAATGTAAGTCCCCCTTGCAGTGAGTTTGAACATTTCCCAAATTTCTTTTATGTTGAAGGATTATTGTTTAACACTAGGCTCTGTGGTTATAGAAGGCAAAGGGAATGGAGTTCTAGCTTCACAGACCACAGACACCTTGTGGAAGTTGGTGAGTAGATTTTATTTAAACTGTGATATCAACTTGTTTCATCTTCCTCCCACAACAGGGGAGTGAAATTTCTAGTTCCTTCATTCATCAAATATTTATTGAGCAGCTGCTTTATGCCAGAACTGTGCTAAGGGTTCTAGATATGCTAGTGAACTGGAACCTGGCTCTTGTCCTCCAGGAGCTTTGCCATCCCATAACTGCAGTTGGGGTGATAACAAGGCAGGATGGTAAGCTGATAGTTGTAGTGAGTGCAATGGTGTGCAGGCTTGAGGATCAGGGAGGCCTTCTCATAAGAGGAGATAGCTGTGCTGGACCTGAGGTTGGCCAAGATAAGAGAGTGGGAGGGCATTTCAGGCAGAAGTAGGAGCTTTTCCAAAAAACTTGGAGGGAGGAAAGGAGCGTCACCCCCAGGAGGAATGGAAAAGCCCACTGTGCTTCAAGACACAAGCATTCACCCATCCTCCTTTCTTTACGTCCTCTGGGAAATCACGTTGGCTGCCTCCCTAGGGTGTCAACTGTGGAAGCTGTGAGTCTTGCTCGGCTTGGGGCTTCATCTGTGTGGCCTAGTCCAGCCTGGCTTCTGCCTCACTTAGCCCCCTTGAGGAAGGGGACACAGGGGTCCCCCCCATTGTGGATGGTCACCATGGTAACCAGTATCTCAGGTGGCTGGGGAGGGCAGCCAATTGACAAAGGGGGTGTAGAAGCCCCAAAACTGCAAACATGTGTAGGTCTGTGTTTCATTGAGGTTTGTAAATAGTGTCTCATTCAAGGCCCAGATTAGCTCTCTCTAACCTAAAGGCCATTTTCTGGGCAAAGAGTCCAAAAAAAAAAAAAAAAAAAAAGTCATCAATATAGCACTGGCCCCGTCGTTGTTTCCAGACCTTCATCTTCTCCAGTTCTCCCATCTCTCTGTGCTTGCTCCCATCTGTGGAGATCAGGGAGACACAACCACGGTACTACGTTTGCCTCTCTTTTTTCCTTGTTAAATTATCATTCCTCAGTTGCCATCAGCATTATTGCTACCTACCCTGATGCTAGAAAATGTTAACAGGTTTTGTTGCTTATAGAAGAGTATGTTGGGAGAATGGGATGTCCCTTTATTTTTGAGATCAAGGGAATCAAGGTCCAAATAAGTTACATGATGTTTCTGGGCTACTGTTATGCACACACACTGGACTAGGCATAGATGATATAGCCACGAACCAAACAGATAAGGCCTCAGCTGTCATGGAGCTTACAGTCTAGAGGTGAAGTCTGGTGGCATTCTGGCCCCATGTCATGCTACTGGTCCTGGTAGGCCTTGGCCATCCTGGGCAAACTGCTCTAGCTTCTTGGTACAGTTCTGTTTGTAGGTTTTGCTTTCCCTCTCCTGGATAATGCTAGTTTCTTGATCAAATTTCTAGTCCCCTTCCCACTGCATTTCTGCTTCAAATATGCATAGGAGGTCCTTTTTCTGCCCTTGGTGATGTCTGGCATGAAGCAGAACTCCCAGTAGTAGCAGCAATATCTGTGTTATGCCTGTTGTTGCTCTATAGACTCTCCAGATTCTGAGCAATTAATTAAGGGGTAGGACAGAACTTCAGCTCTAGTTACGCTCCAGGAACGTGATAGAGTCTTCCAGGACAATACTATGGAATAGAGATTACCATCCCTTGCTCTTCTTATGGATGAAGAGCCTGACTCAGAAAGGTTGTAACTGTGTTGGTTTGCAGGGCTGGAGTTTAGATTCTGGGCTCCTGGTTCCTAGTCCAGTGCTCTCTCTCTCTTTTTTTTTTTTTTAAGATTTATTTATTTATTTGAGAGATAGAGAGAGCATGAGCGTGCAAGCAAGGAAGGGGCAGAGGGAGACGGAGAGAGAATCCACTAAGGGCAGAGCCTGATGTAGGGCTCAATCTTAGGACCCTGAGATCATGACCTGAGCCTAAATCAAGAGTCAAACGCTTAACTGACTGAGCCACCCAGGTGCCCCTCCAGTGCTCTTTCTACTATTTAATTAAAAATAATTAAATTCAGTAGTTATTTGTTAAGTACCAATGGTGTGCCAATCATGGTGCTAACCCCAGGAATACAGAGAAATAAACATGGCTCCTTCTGTCAGGGACCTTTCAGTCTTGTCAGACTGAAGTATGTGAGGGAACTGTTATAAAATTAATGGTGGAGAGATGTTCTAGTTACAGCATGGGCAGAAAAGAGGGAAGGGTCAATTCTGCTCAAATGAATCAGAGGCAGGCAGCCTCATAGACAAGAACCTCCAGCCAGTGCTAGGAGAATGGGCAAGAGTTCACCAGAGCCCCACGGGGGAAGGGGCAACCTGGCACTTGCAAAGGTGAGCTGATGTGGCATGTGAAAGGGATACACATGAGGAGTGTCAGGAGACAAGACGGTGAGGACCAGAGGTCCTTGAGCATGTCCAGTGTGTTGCCTCCGCTAAAGCTACTCCTTTCAGTAAGGAGGCAAAGAAACACCCAGACCTGGCTCCACAAAAAAGAGTTCTGAGCAGTTCGCTCTCCTGCTTCTTACTGACACAGAAAAAAGCTAAATGCCTTTGGTTTGATGACAAGCAAAGACTGTTGCGATTTGGACCTAACCAATCCTTCCAGCCTCCAGCCTCCAGCCTCCAGCCTCAGCACCTTGACATCCCATCAGCCACTCCAGCCAATCCCCACTGCCTGCCATTTTCCATTCTCCAAGCACACCCCTTGGCTCTCTGCCTTTTGGTTTCCATTCAAAGGCTTTGTTTCACTTGCAACCTCTTTCCCTTCTGCCTTCACCACCAGCCCGAACCCTAACCACCTCCTCACCTGTCACCCTCACCTGTCACCTTCTCCATGAGGACTCCCTCCTACATTGCATCTTATCCTGGCTGTGCTCCCATAGATGCACTCACCACAGGCTGCCTGCCCTGTTATCACTATTGACCTTCATTTCCTTTCCCCAGTGGAAGGTGAGCTCAAGAGAGCTGGTGCCACGCATATAAGCTCACTGTTGTATCACTCACTGTGCCTAGCAGGCTCAAAAAGGCAATGTCATTAACAGAACCCAGGTCCATTAGGTACTTAAATACTTTCATGGATCTACTCAAGAAAAGCATTTTTTTTTCTAACCAACATTTTCTGCTTTCTGCTAATGTGGGCGCTATGGACTGAATTGTTGCCCTCCCCCCCAATTCACATGTTGAAGCCCAACCCTCTATGTGATGATATGTGGAGATAGGGCTTTGTGGGGGGCAGGTAAGAGGGTTAGGGGATGTCATGAGGGTAAGGCTGCCATGATGGGATTAGTGCCCTCACAGGAAGACACACCAGAGAATTGTTGGCTCTACCTCCACCATGTGCAGACACAGCAGGAAGGTAGCTGTCTGCCAGCCAGGGTTCTCTCACCAGAACCCAACCATGCAGGCACCCCGATCTTGGCCTTCTAGCTTCCAGAACTGTGAGAAATAAATATCTGTTGTTTAAGCCACCAGTCTATGATATTTTGTTATGGCAGCTGAGCAGACTAATACCGTGGGGGAGGGGATCTATGAAGCGTGTTTTTAATAACCATATCTCAGTGGCTGGCACCTCACCCTCCCTGCCATCCCTTCAACACAGTCAGTACTGCTTCTGAAACTGGGAATCTGTCAGTGAGTAGTCAGACATGCCCTTGCCCATAGGGAACCTACCTTCTTCCTGTCAGAGGCAGAAACCCAAGGACGCCACACAGGTGGACTTGAGGGACATTCAGCAAACAACTGATGTATAGTCTTCAGGGATTTCAAGATCCTGGAAGAGGAGAAAGATTGAGGTACTGTTGCCAATGGCAGGAGACCAGAAATAAGTAATGTTAAATGAGGTGTGGGAGCCTGGAACCCAAACCAAACATGGCTCTTGGGAAAACTGGTGAAATTTAAGTGGGGTCTTTCATTTGGTGATAGTATTTAGCATAATTTCTGATTCTCATGGTTGTATGGTGAATGCGTATGATGTCAGTATTGGGAGACACATGAGGAGGAATATACAGAAACTACCATTTTTGCAACTTTTCTGTAAGTCTGAAAGTACTTGAAAATAAAAAGTTAAAGAAAAAAAGAAACCTGAGCATAACCCTCAATTCCTCTCTTTTCTCCCGCCCTTTCTCCATCATGGGCATTTTTCTTTTTTTCTCTTTTTAAGTAGGCTCCATGCTGGGCATGGAGCCCAATGTGGGGTGACCCTGAGTCTCGAACTCTTGAACTCATGACCCTGAGCTCAAGATCTGAGCTGAAATCAAGAGTCGGACGCTTAACGAACTGAGCCACCCAGGCATCCCTTCATGGGCATTTTTCAACCAAAATATTCTTCCATTGCTTTTACTTCTTTTCTTTTTTTTTTTTTTTAAGATTTTATTTCTTTATTTGTCAGAGAGAGAGAGAGCACATAAATAGGGGGAGCGGCAGGCAGAGGGAGAAGCAGGCTCCCCGCTAAGCAAGGAGCCCATTACGGAACCTGATTCCAGGACCCTGGGATCATGACCTGAGCCAACGGCAGACACTTAACCAACTGACCCACCCAGGCGTCCCCTTTCACTTCTAAATATCTTTCCAATCCATCTGATTCTCTGGGCCTGGACTGCCACCACCTCAGTCTGAGCTGCCTTCTTCTCTCTCCGTGATTCTTAAATCTCTGCTTTCACTCCTATTTACTCCATCTCTGTTCTCTACAGAATTGCTGTGATTCTTCACCCATATGGGCTTCACACTCAGGACCACATCCCAGCTCCTTGACCTGCTTTACAAGGCCAACCAGCTTCTACCTACCTCTCCAGATTCTTTTGTTGCCTACCCTTACCTCCCATCTTTCTTATCTTTCCTAGAGATACTGACCTTCTCTCCGGTTCAAAGGAGTTCCCATGCTCTTTTTATCCCATGCAAACTCCCATTCCTTCTGCTCAGGAAGCTCTCTGCCCCCTCACATGTGCACTTCTCTCACCTAATTAGTATCTCCCACCCTTTAGAAGTCCCTACTTCCTCTGTGGGTTGGGCACTCCTCCCATAAGCTATGTGGATCCTACACTCACTCTGGTGATCACAGCACCCACCCCACTACACTGTCATTGCTCCTATATTCCTCCCTAGACTGTAATCCCAATGAGGGCGGGTGTTGTGTCTACTTGGGTCTTATTGCTTCCCAGCATCTTGCACAGAGGTCAACACACTGAGGACACTCAATGGATTTTTATTGAATAGATAAACCAACATTTCTAGGCATTAACTTTATACATCGAAACCCTACTTCCAAGCTATGTGTGTTCATGAGGGGGTGGTGGGTACCAAAGAAACAGATCTTACCTTTGTTGGGGTGTGTGTGTGTGTATAGATTCATAACCATCTCCCGAGCTTTCCTGGTGTAATCTGACACCAGCCCCCATACACAGAGGGCAGGGAAAGACTGAGGAAAGAGGCAGGTCACCCCAGGTGGTAGGTGGCAATTTTCATACTAGCAAAGGGAACTTACATATGAGGCTTTTCTTGGGTGGCAGGAAGGTGAATGGATCCCTGCACCTGTCTTCCAAGTCTTAAAAGCTTATAAAGTGTCCTTAACTGGGCTCAGCTGTGTATACTGTGCAGGTGTTTTCAACACCACCTCACTATCTCAAGGCTCTGGCTTTGGAGCAGCCTCTGGAAGCAGGGAAAGCAAGTGGAACCCACATTTCACCAGTTTGCAGGTCAATGGACGGTCATATCTTTTTGATCACATTTCCCAACTGTGTGTGTGTGTCTAGAGTGTGTGGGGTAAAATCAGTTCTGAATGTTACTTGACACAGGGTGGCCAACCATTCCAGCTTCCCAGAGGACTGATGAATTTCCCATAGTGCGGGACTTTAGTGCTGAACCTGGAATAGTCCCAGTTGGACCCAGACCATTCGTCACTCTACAACAATGCTCCAACGAACTGCACCGTAGACTGCTACATCTAGAGACAACACCTCAGATACTCAGTGTCTGTTTACCATATGTCAAGCACTTGTTGATTGACTGATAGCTGCCTGTTTTCACACTCTGGGAAAAAGCAGCCATCGACTGTTTGACAGGCTGCCTAGAGTCAAGGGGGTGTGATCTCTGAGACCCTCCTATTAGATCTTACACAGGGCAGGAGGGAGAGCTTAAGTTAGATCTCTAGCACAAAGCTTCTCAGACTTTAAAATACATACGAAGCGCAGGGAGTCCCTGCTGAGCTGCAGCATCTGATTCCACATGTCTGGGCTAGAGCCTGATGTTCTGCATTTCTAGAGGTTCCCAGGTCAATGCTGATACTTCTGGTCCACAGAGCACCCTTTGAGTGCAAGGTGCTCTGTGGTTCTCAGTGTTAGCTGGCATATTAGAATTATCTGGGGGGGGGGGGACGCTCCAGATGCCCAGTCACAAACCCAGACTAATTAAGTCAGTCCGTGGGGTGGGAACAGGCGTCAGTATTTTTAACTCTTCCAGGGTGATTCCAATATGCAGACAGGGTTGCAAACCCTGGGGGCGGGGCAGGAAAGAAAGAAAAATACTGCTGATGATAAGGGCTGATTGATTGGTCCAGATGGGCTAGGCTGTGCTGTCAAGTGATTTATTGGAAGTGGAATCAGAAATCTAAAAGAGAGAGCTTATTTTGGAAAGCCTAGAGGCAAGATTCTTTAAAAAAATCAGGGCATGATGGTTTATGTTCTTTGGCCGTTTAGCCAGCAATCAACAACATTCCTTGAACCCCTGGGGTGATGGAGCCCAGTGCAAAACCGTGGGGAGAAGGGGCCCTGCTCTGAAAGCAGCTGATAGGAGAGGGCAGAAGTCTTCTGAAACCCACACCAACAGGTTTCACAGACGAATCATCTACGCTGCTCTTCCAACTATTCAGAATGTCTCTTCTTTCCTTGCTTGTTGATGTCCCCTAGCAGGTGTTCCAAACATTGCCCATTCTTATCAAGCTGCCCACCTCATTCTGAGCAGATGAACTTGTCTCCTACTTTCCTGAGAAATGTGGGGTCAGCCATTCATGCTCCATCATCTCCCCACTTCCACCGGTCATCATTCCCCCTTCCCTTCTGCAAACGTCCGTCTTTACCTCGTGTCTCCCCCTCCCTCCTATGTGCCTCCTTCCCAAGATGATGACCCCGGGGCTCTTTGTCCCAGCTCACCCCATCTTCCATCTGCACCGGGGCTCCAGATCATCTACTGCCACCTGCATGCACATACATGCTCTCAGACATTCCAATCGTGTCCTCTTCGCTGGCCCTGCTCGTGGGCATGCAGGCATGCAAAGGTCTTCATATCCCTGGAGGGTGTAGTGCTCTTTCATCCCCTCATGTGCACTTCTGTTGTGCAGTCTGGTTTCCTCTCCACCATTGACTGAAAATGTTCCTTGGAAGGTCCCTGATGAACTAATTCTAAAACCAGTGACCTCTTAGAAGCTCTCCCTTCACGGTTCCTCTGCCCGTTAGACACCCTCAACTCTTCCTTTCTTGTTCTCCTGGGTCTATCTTTGTTAATGTTTGTGTGTGGTGCCCATGAGCACTGGCCGCTCACCATCCCTCCCACCCTGCTTCCGGTGAAGACGTCCACACTGCCGGCCCTCCCCTGCAGGTGTGGGTCATGAAGTCAACTGCATGACTGCATTGTAGCCAGCATTCTCTCCCCTCCCCCACCCCCTGCCCTCCCATGAAATACACCAGAATAGGATAGGACGAAGTTCCGAGTACATTCCACGTAGGAAGGATAAGTATTGTTAAATGTATATTTTTGCTGCAGATTAGTTTAAAAAAAAAAAAGTTGAGAAGCTTCTGTTCTACTTTGTCTTTCTGTACTGCCAAACCGGGAAGTGAAAACGACATTCCCACACCTCTGCAACATTTCTGAAATCACAGTAAGACCCATCTTCTGCGAACTGAGCCCTCCTGCCAAATTCCCTATACTGCTGATGGTTTCTCCAGGGTTCCCATGCCACATCCTGCATCCTACGACTTCTCCCTCTCCTCCTCCCTCCGTGCACACCTCCATGTGTACTGAATCAGTCACTAGGGCCCACTCGGAAGACTTCAGCATCCACCCCCCTCCCCTGCATTTCCCCTGGCTTCCACTGCACTTAGAGATCTTTCTGTTCAGACCCGTATAATTCTAAGTACTTTCCACACCTCCAGTTTTAGGAAGCCCCCCAGGTCAGTTACCATCCTGAACTGTCATTTGTGGCTGTATGACCTCAGGAATGTTGTTTGACATTTCGGAGTTGCGGTGTCATTACCTACCTGCAAAGTGGGAATATTTAATATTTTTCTCACAGGGCTGTTTTCAGGATTCATTGAAAGATATATAAAGAGTATATATAGGGGCACCTGGGTGGCTTAGTCGTTAAGCGTCTGCCTTCGGCTCAGGTCATTATCCCAGGGTCCTCGAATCGAGTTCCACATCGGGCTCCCTCCTCAGGGGGAAGCCTGCTTCTCCCTCTCCCACTCCCCCTGCTTGTGTTCCCTCTCTCACTGTGTCTCTCTCTGTCAAATAAATAAATAAAATCTTTAAAAAAAAGAGTATATATAAAGCTGGATGACTGATTATAAACAGTCTGACAAATGTTAGGAACTCAGGGATTAGCTGTCAGTCTCCTAATTCATCAGACACCCTGCTATCAAACCTTCTATGGTTCCCTATTGCCCACTGAATAAAATACCTCAGCTCTGGTCCTAGTCTGCTAAGAGTCCTTCAACTTGGCCACAGCCTTACATTTAAATCTTCACTTTCTACTAGTCCCTGTTTTTCTGGACAGTGGGACATATTACCATTCCTTTCACACACATGCACATTCCTGTCTTCATGCTCTTTTCCTGGGCAGTCCCTTCTGCTCGCCAGGTCCCTCCCCTAAGTTCCACCTGTCTCCTCTCTCTGGCATTCCAGAACAGTCTTGCAGCAGGGGAATATGAGAGCCTTCCCACCCACTGGTGGCCCCACTGGAGACTGTGGGAGCTGACTGGGTTAGAGCCCAGGTGCTGCAGGTGTCTCAGAGGGCAGGTGCACTGCTGCACATGGGAACCAGCTCCTAAGACCCAGGATAGAGAAGAAGGTGGAATGTGGATGTTTCCACGGGCATATGGAAAATAAGACCTCATCCCACTCCTCAACTCTGTTTGCAGGGTCTCTGACTCCCCCGCCATGTCCCAGATTCACTCATCCTCTGAGTGGAATAAGCTCCAGAGTCTAACTTCTATAACCTCATTCCCACTTCTAAAGAGAGGTCGGTGCCCCCTTCCCTGCCGCCCCCATAGCAGAGCATCCTAGGCCCGTCACAGCGACCACGGTTCCACTGCTGGTCCTTCTGCAGGTCTGCTCCTTAGCCCAGCTCGTCTCTTTGACAAGACAGGTGTGGACCTGAGCACCAGGACGTTTGTGCACCAGAGGGGGTCCTTTCTCCTCCTAAACAGAGGCAGCTCTGGGTTCAAGCAGCTGCTCTCTCTTGTGCTAGACAGGTGCCCTGGTGTCTCCTTTCCCCATAGACCACTGATCCTTGGTCCTTCTCATCTGTCAGCTGGAGGGAATAGCATGAACCTTATGGGTGGTTGTGAGGATTGACTGTAGTTATAACCTGTAAAGCCCAGCCCAGTTCCTGGTGTCCATAGGCCACGGGGCTTAAACTGAAGTCTCTCTAGGGCTGTGTGGGCAAAGGTACATTTTCTTTGACCAAAGCTGGGTATATAATTTATTTTTAATTTTTTAAAAGATTTTATTTATTTGACAGAGAGAGAGAGAGCATAAGCACGGGGAGCGGCAGGCAGAGGGAGAGGGAGCAGGGAGCCCGATGTGGGGCTCGATCCCAGGACCCTGGGATCATGACCTGAGCCGAAGGCAGACGCTTAACCGGCTGAGCCACCCAGGTGCCCCTATATAATTTATTTTTTATAAAAATCATACACACACACCCTAGAAGTAACTCCTTTGAAAAATTGTTAGATTGGAAGGCCCAGAATCACTGGGTCTTTTCTTCCCAGCTATGGGCCATTGCTAAGAGGTGGTTGCCCCTAACTATGGGCAGTTTGCTATAGTCCCTCCATTGTCCCCTGATCTGACCCTCCGTGTATATGGCTGATATTTAATATTGCTGCAATATTGCAATTTTTGACTGCCGGCTCCTGAGGAGCTGCTGTCTGGGGCTCTACCATCCCTCCTGCCCTGGCTCTTCCACTGGGATTAATGCTCTCTGATCTCACTGGGATCCAGGGACTAAAGGGTTAATGCCCAGCACAGCTGAGCACCTGGGAACCTTGTCAGGGCTCCAGAGCAGCTGATTAGTTGGTGTTTGTGCAGGTCCAGTTATTATTTTGAACAACATCACTGCCCAGATGTACTAGAGCCTGTGCCTCATGTTTACCTCTGAGTCCCCAGCACTGACTGAGCCGAGGACCCAGCACACAGTATGTGTTGTTTGTTGACTGGCTGACTGATGGACTCTGCCTTATCTTCTCAAAAAGTGTTAGTTTCCTCTTGTTGTTTTTTTTTTTTTTAAGATTTTATTTATTTTTGCAAGAGGAAGAGAGAGAAAGAGTGCAGGCTCATGAGCAGCAGGGAGGGGCAGAGGGAGAAGCAAACTCCCCATGGAGCAGGGAGCCCAATGTGGGACTCGATCCCAGGGTCCTGGGATCATGACTTGAGCCAAACGCAGACGTTTAACCAACTGAGCCACCAGGCTCCCTAGTTTCCTATTGTTAAAGAACAAAAAGTCAACTGAGTCAATTTGAAGATCTAATTGGCAGATCTAACGAAGCAATTTATGAATCAGGCAGCATCCCATCTAGCAGGTAGAGGGGAGCACCAAGATGTTGTACAAAATGGAAGGTTTTTATAGGAAGGAGGGTGGGGCAAGAAAGTTAGCAAAAGAAAAGGTCACCTTCCCTTAGGGGGAAGGGCAGGGGGTCTTATTAGGTGGATTATCTCCTCTTCCTGGAGGGGGTAGGTGGAGAGGGCCTATGTGACAGATTACCTCATGGGTGCGGATCAGAAAACTCCTGCCTGACTGGTTAAGACCTACATTTCTGGGGGCGGTTGAAACTGCAATTAGGTTAGATAATCACCCCAGTTTGGTGATTTGGCCTAAGTGATGCCATTTTGGGCCTGTGATTTTTCTTTTTAACACACTCTTTTGCCTACCTCTCCCCTTCTTTGGAGGCTAACAGGAAACTGGGTCATCCCGGATCCTGCCCTTTTACTCAGCTGTCCCTCCCAACCTCTCAGTCCGTAACTGGATTCCGGGGGTGGGCTGGGTTGGGTCTGGTGGTGTCCCTGGACCCATGGCTCTCAGCAGCAGACAGCCCTCTTCCAGAAGCCAGTGCAGAAGAATACAGATGGTGCCTTCTGCCTTGTGGGCAACCAAAATGTAGTCATGCACGAGAGACCGTGGGTGTAATCAAAACCATTTTATTTCTCAGACAATGGAAACAAACAGAACAGCAATCTCCGTCAGGACATAGAAGGACCAGCGGGGAGCACACAGATTGGAGGAACTGCAAAATGGCATAAATTAATGAAAATGATTCTGCTGGCACTTCTCACTGCCGGCCTGTTTCCTTGGAATGGTACTAGCCACCGCTTTCCTGGGGCCCAAGCCCTTGCGGGCCGGGGACCCTGGGAGGGCACGAACTTGAGGGTTTGCCAGCAGAAGGGAGTGTCAATAGAATGAGGGGGAGGCAGAGGGACTGACAGCCACGGAGCTGTTAGGAAAGGTGCAGATGTTGAATTTGTGAAACCAGGAGGCTCCTGGGTGAGTCCTGTGCTGCTCCTGGCTGGCTGGGTGACCTTGGGCAAGTTGCCTCACCCCTGGGGGCCTTGGTTTTCATATCACTGGATAGACTGGCTAGTGGAGTTTGCAAGTCCCTGCCAGCCCCAATATTCTGTGCACCCCCCCCATAGGTTTTCATGCAGACCCCTGCCCTCATTCCCTTTGTTGAAATTCTTTGGCTTATATATTTCTCTCCTTCTGCTGGGAGCTCGTCCTTAAAGCCAAGGATCATTTCCTTTCTCTTCTGGATCATGAGGTCCTAAGAGCTTGGAACGTCCTGAGTCTGTGCTGGAATGATGGACAGAGGGACAGCCTGGGGGATGGCTAAGACTGTTGCAAGCAGTAGCCACGCGGGCTACTTAAAAAGGAAGTGTGGGGGTCAGGTTAGGAAATCACGGGCTTGGGCTCCGGTGGGGTTCATTAGTTTACACTGAGGCTCTGACCTGGAAGCCCCCTTCTGCCTCTTCTTTTTCCTCCCCCACAGATACTGTCGGGCTGAAGGCTGCCAGGGAAAGAGCTCTGGAGGGCATCATGTGTGAGCTCCTGGCTGAAACTGCACCGCCAGCCCTTCAAAATCATTTTGGGTGTTACATTCACGTGCTACCGTATATTAAGACAACAACAGCAACAACACGCAGACGGGAAAGGTTCCCCCGTCAGCCCACCCAGAGGTCCCTCATTTTGGCCAAGAAAATGCAGCATGGGCCCCAGAACCTGGGCTGTAAAGCCAATCCGACAGTGCAGATGCTCCAGGGAGGGGTGGTCTGAGCAGCCGGCCCCACCCTCTCGACTTCCTGTTTCCTTTGTCTGGGGCGCGGGGTCCTGGAGAAGGGGGTTGCAGAGGGGTGCGCTGGAGGGCTGGAAAGTCCGGCTTCCGCACCCCAGACTCCAAGGGGAAGGGGGCGGTGCTGGGGGCGGAGCCATGGCGGGGAGCCAACTGCCGCTGGATTTAAGGAGTTGTTTTCAATACACCCCAGCAGGAGCCCCAGGGTGACGTGGAAATTAAGGGCACCGCGCCCCCCACCAGGCTCCCTGGTACCCAGTGGCCCGGCAGAGCCCTGGGTGATAATGAGGCCTCCCAGCGGGTCATCATAGGATCCCTCGTGATGCCAGCCTTCTACCTGAGAGACCCCGATAAAACCCAAAGCCCCAAGTCAGTGCCTGCCCCGTAGTGGGCAAATGAATGAACGAATGAGCAGATGGATGGAGGACCAGGAGGGCAGATGACAATTTGAAAAGTACCGCAAGACTGCCAGACTCTCAGTGTTAATGCCACTTTTGCCTTTGTTGAAGCAAAACACGGCTTAGCTGAGCAGCCAAGAGAGTAAAGCATGTCTTAAAGAAGGAGGGGAGGAGAGGGGGGATGAAAGAATGAATGGATTTTGTATTTTGAGATATTTACTAAGAAATGTAGCAGCTGCTTAGCACCTGCTAATTAGAGTCAGAGCAACCTGAATTCCAGTGATGTGGAGATGCCAAGGGAGGGGAGCCAGGAGGACCGGCTGGATTTTCCAAGGGGCACCATGGACTTTTGCCCTTTCAGGATGGAGGACTGTGGAAGGCAGGAGGGTGGGCGTGAGGAACTGAGGAGGTGCCCAGAAGGGCAGGGTCACCTCACATGTGGACATCTTCTGTGACAGGCCAGGCACTCTCTTCTCTCACAGATGCCAACGCGATGGGTCTGCTGCTGGGGAGCACCAGGAAGGGGGTCTTGGTGACCAGGTCTATCCTTTAAACTATAGCTCAGGAACTGCAATACTAAAGTTCAAAGGACTGGTCCAAGGTCACTCTTGTGTTTTTTGTGCTTCACTCTCCCCTTTCTGGAGACCCTCTCTCACCGCTCTGCTCCCTGCTGTCCAACCCAGGGGCCAGAGAGTGGTTGGAGAAACAGACCCTGGACTCAAACTAACTGCCTGGGTCTTCAAACGCCTCCTTCCCCGACTTGCTGGCTATGTCTTTGGGAAAGTTACTTTGTCTTCTGGGTCTCTGCTTCTTGTCTTGTAGATGGAGAGATAATAATAGCACCCACTTCATAGGGTTCTTGTGAGCATTAAACAGATGATCCATTTAAAGACCTTGACACATCGTAAGTGGATGTGGTCTATCATCTTTGAAGACTTGGAAGTCCAAAGGCCATGAATGTCTTAGCTCAGCCAATGAGTAACTGTGTGACTATATGGATCAGGGTCTGTTTAGGAAAAGAGAGCCCATGCTGGTTAGTTCAGGAGGGAACTAGTTTTGCTGGTGTGGGAGGAGCTGTAAGTCCAGCAGGAGACGTAGAGGCGGAACAGAGAAGCAATGCAGTAAGGTGGTACCATCCTCAGCTGGAGGGACAGAGGGAGGGGCCAGGTTCCTGGAGGCTTCCTGGTGGGATCTGGGACCCCAGAGGAGGGGTTGTATGGGGTAGGGGGTACTGGAACTAAGAAGGCTACACAGCTACCCCTGAAGTTGTTCCCTGAAGCTGAGGGAATGAGGACCGACCCTAGCTTCTCCCTAACTCCCACCTTCCAACCTCCTGCTTGGCTGAACCAGTTGGCCGTGGAGCCTCGGAAGTGTGGTTTCCAGGGGTCAGTGCCCTGTGACATAGAGCAGAACAGGGCAAGGCAAGGAGTGACCTACACAGGGACATGGGGCACATGACTTACCCTAAAATAGTGTTTTAAATTGCTTAAGAAAAAGTGCTTGGTGGTTGACCTGGTGCGACCGTTGTGAGCCTCCTATGGGCTAAGGCTGACAAAGCCCCCGTGGTCATAGCAAGTATTTAGTAAGTGCTGATATGTCTTCTGGAAGGCGCTGCTGACCCCTGTGACCTTACACCACCTTGCTCAAACCTGAAAGTTGAGCATTTATCACACAATGCAGTGCCGTTGGGGATCAGATAATCTGTTTCTTCCACTAGAGGATAAGCTGCTAGGAATGACTTCCTCCTCTTGGCATCCCTTGCTCCTAAAGGGCCTGTCATTCAGTAGTTGTCGGATGAAAGCTTTGTAGGTCGACATACAACATATAACTGTTCAAAACATTCTCCAAGCAACCCTTCTCCAGCTAGGCTGGAGTTCATGGCATATGGATTTCTAGAAGTAGTGAGTCACTAACAGAATTTTAGTGGAGGGAAAGAAAAGGCAAGAAGAAAGGCATGAAGTTCAAGGAAGATGGGAAGTATGACATTTTGGAGAAGGACATCGGGGCTTATTCAAGGTCACACACATAGTGAGGATCGCCAGCTCTCCTGGCTTCTAAGCTAGTAGGTGATTAAAAACTTTAGCTTTTTTCTCTTTATAAAAAAATAACACGTTAACTGTGGAAAATTTAGAGAAGCCAGGTAAGCAGAACAAAGAAAATAAAAATTATACATAATGCCAAGCCCCAGAATAACCACAGTAAATAGTTTGAAGTTTATCCACTCAGTCATACACATATGGCATTTTTTTTCTTACTAAGAGTAGTATCAATCTGTTTTCAACCTATTTTTTTTAAGATTTTATTTATTTTAGAGAGAGAGCGTGCACACACACAGAGGGAGGGGCAGAGGGAGAGGGAGAGAGAGAGAATCATGAAGCTGGCTTCTCACTGAGTGTGGAGCCTAACTCAGGCAGGGCTCCAACCCAGGACCCTGAAATCATGACCTGAGCCAAAATCCAGTCAGAGGCTTAACCAGCTAAGCCACCGAGGTGCCCCTGTTTTGCAACCTATTTTTTTTAAAACTTAACAATAATGATTGAACAAGTTTCCAAGACCCTAAATACGCTTTCACAGCACACATTATAAAGACAAATTATAAAGCATCATAACAGTCCACTGTAGACAGTCACTTGATTTATTTAACCCACCTGCTCTTATTGAAATTTTTGCTTGTCTTTAATATTTTACTGTACTAGAAAATCATATGAGGAAATCCATATAGCCTAATCTTTTTGCACATTGTCATTATTTCTTTAGGATAATTTCCTAGAAGTGGAATTACTGGTCAAAGCACATGCACATTTTTACAGCTTTTAACAAGGATTGCCAAATTGCTTTCTAGGTTTTTTTTTTTTTTTTTTTTTTTAATTATTGGCATTCCCATTTGCTGTAGAGGAAATGGTTCTGGGTAAACTTATCAACACTGAATTGATCTAATATTTTGCCAAAAATGAATTAATCAAATGACCCATTCACAAAATGGCCAGTTAGGAAGATGATAGGTAGGTAGATACATAGATAGATAGATAAATAGATAGATAGATAGATAGAGAGATAGATAGAGAGAGAGAGAGATAGATAGATAGAGTGATCGAGCAAGCCAAAGCCAATTCATTAAATGGCCTATTAACAGAGTAAGTAATTTAACAAATGTACTGATTAACATTGTCGTAAAGCAATTACTATTGCATGAAAGGGTTTTCCTCTGCTTGTGGAGATGGCCATCATGTGTGAGTGCACTGGTCTCATTTTGTCCTTAGAGCAGCAGTTGAAGAATTGCTCAGTTTCTTGAAATAACAGGTTTTTTTGTGTGAGGGTATCTTTAAATTTTTATTTATTTATTTTTAATCTCCTACACCCAAGGTGGGGCTCGAACTCACAACCCTGAGATCAAGTGTCGCACACTCTACCGACTGAGCCAGCCAGGTGCCCTGAGAGTATCTAATAATCAAAAAAGTGTATTTCTTCATTAGAAACTAGCTAGTTGGCATTGTAACTAGGAATCTTCCTGTTTTTACTGATTTCTTCTGAAATCCTTTTTACATCACTTTCTGTTGCTACACTTTTAACATTTTTATGAGACTTCAGCTCATTTCTCAAAGGTCCTTTGGTTGATTTCTAGCAATTAGTAAACAAAATTTAGTATGTGATCTGGGTACTACTGTCACTTCTTAGTCCCCCTGTTAGCTTAAATTTGCCTAGCATTTTTAGGACTGGTAACCAATTTACTTCTTATCTTTCCTCAATAATTGTATATTGATGGTTAATGTCCATCATATTGGAGGTAGTTGTCACACTGTTCATTCTCTTCCAGATTCTTGTTCTCTTTTTCTGCTGCTTGCCCTTTCATGTCTAGCCTTCCAAAAACTTCTACTAAGTCATAACATTCCAGTTGCTCCATGTTAGAAACCCACACCTCAAGATTTCATGTTAGATGGGACCGTGTCCTCTGGTTTCTTTGGCATGCTGGGGACTATCTTTTAAACTTTTTCAACTGTATGCATTTTTAGCATTCATTTACTAATTCCCCAAATTGCATATCAGCCTTAATACATTCCTAGCAGTTAAATTTTTGCATTTCAGCATTTCCCCTGTGATGAGATCATTTTGGACACTTGTGCATGTCATGTTCTGTTTTTCCAATCTTTAGTCATTTGGGAGCCTTCTGTCATCAGCTCCTCAAATGGCATATCAGCTTTGATTTTGAATTTCTGGAATTAATGGACGGGGTGTTTCTGCCCTTTTCTTGCTTAGCCCGTCTTCTGGTGTTTATAAGATTTGGGGCCAATGACCGTTTGGCTCCATTGTCAGCAATTTCAGATTTATGGTACACATACAGAAAATTTTGTGGTTCTGCTCTGTCATTGGTATCTTCTTTTATGTGTTTAGACCAATTTTGCCTTGAACTGTGAACTATATAGATTTTCTGCAAATTGCTACCAAGCTGATCTTCCTGTTTATTTTTTCTAACATACAAATCATACATCATTACTAGAAATAACACATAGCCATTTGAATGGTGGGAGCAGCTCTGAAGATCCCCTCCCCATGCCAGTCCTCACAATACTCCAGAATCCACAGGTTACTTTACGGTGAATCTGGTCAATTGGTTGATTTATTGGGCTCACTGGCTATTTGGAAAGTCCATGTTTTAGCGCATTCTTTTTTGATAAAACAGCCTGTTTCCTTGCGAAAGTCCTATTTCCTGGCATCCTTGCCAACTCTATTAGTTTTCTATTGCTGCTCGAACAAATTGCTACAAACATCTTAGCTATAAATAGCACACATTTATTTTCTTACAGTTCTGTGGTTTCCAAGTCCAGTATGGGTCTGTCTCACCAGACTAAAATGAAGATGTTGGCACATTGCGTTCCTTCCAGACAATTTGTTTCTATTCATTTGGGTTGTTGGCAGAAGTCAATTCCTTGTGATTATAGGACTCTTGCTGTCTGTAAACTAAGGGCTTCTCAGCAATCAGAGACCACCACCTTCCTGAACTCATAGGCCACTTTCTTCATCTTCAAGCCACCCACAGTACTTAGTACTCCTGTGGAGCCTCTGTGACCCATGCTCAGCCTTCCTCTTCCACTTTAAAGGTGGGTATGATTAGATGGGGCCCACCTGGGTCATTTAGGATAATCTCCTTAATTTTATATTTTATGTCAGCTTTGTCATGTAATGTAACATATGCACAGGCTCCCTAGGTTAGGATATGGATATCTTTGGGGGGCCGTATTCTGCCCACCATGCCAACATTAGCGATTATTGTTAAAAAAGAAAATCACCTCAGCTGGGCTTACTTCAGGCCTACATTTAGGGGGGTGGGATAGGGGACCAATGGTTGCTTCGGGACTATGTTATAAAAACATTTCCCCCCAAGTCCTGGGTGGAAGGGATTTCAGGTGTGGTCTGTTGCTGCGGACGTCGAGGGCCCTGTTTGCAATAAGCAGGAGAGATGGCCTAGGAACCATCTGGGTGTCTCCCAAAGGTCAGCCAAGCTAAAGATAGCAGAATGGAGGGGGAACAGGACAAAAGAAAGCTGGAGGATTTTAGAGGAAATGGGGTCAAAAGAAATCGTTTTAGAGCAGAGAGAAATGTGTAAAGCGGGAGGAACTGAGGGGTTGAATTTATGATTCACGTCCCTTGCAATTGCTGGGACAAAGGGTATGCATGTTCCTCTTGAGTAGAGATCACCAAACACTGTTCATATTTGTTGTACTGATGTGAACCCTCCCCCGGCAAGGAAAACCAAACTCTGGAGCAGAGTTGTCTTAAATTTAGCCAATCCAATGGGATTGCATGGTATGTCATTGTGGCTTTAAACTATTTTTTTCATGATCACCGAAGTAGAGCACTTTTTCTTAAATTAATTGGCCCTCTGGCTGTCTTCTTTTATGAAATACCTGTTCAAGCATTTTGCCCCCGTTCTTCTGAGTTATCTGTCTCTTTCTTTTTGATTGGTCGGGCTTCTTTATAGGTTCTGGATTTAAGACCTTTGTCATAGATGTGTTTTGTGTTTGTCATGTACGTGTTTTGCAAATATCTTCTGCCATCCTGGAAGTCGCCTTTTTAATTTCTAAATTAAGTCTATGGATAAACTCAAGTTCTTAGTTTTACTAAATCCTCCCTCCACCATGGTTAATGCTATTTGTGTGCCATTTAAGAAAACTTTGCCCATCCCCCAAATCATGAAAATATTCTTTTTTGTTTTCGTCTAGAAGCTTTATGGATTTGGGACTTTCACATTTAGAACTGCAAGCCATCTAGACCTAATGTTTGTGTCTGAGATGAAGTGGGTTCAAGATTCTCTTTTTTTTTTTCCCGATATGGATATGCAACTGGTACAGCACCATTGATTGAGAAGACAGTCCTGCAATTTCACATTTGTCATAAATCTAGTAATCATGGATTTGTCCTGTTTGTGGACACCTTTCCACTAGTCTCTTTGAATTAGTTCAATACCACACTGAATTAATTACTGTGGCTCTGTCATTAGTCTTCATGCCTGCTGTTGCAAACAGCTTTGTCCTTCACGATTGTATTGGTTATTCTCAGCCCTTTGCATATCCACATACATTTTAGAATTCACATGTCAATTTCCACAGCAAAGATGGAATTTTGATTGGTATTGCATTGAATCCATAGATGTGCTTAGGGAGATGAACATCTTTATATTTCATTAAGTTTTTCCTCAGCAAAGTTTTGTAATAATCAGTATAAATTTCTTGCAAGATTTCACAAGACTTATTTTTATGTATTCGATATTCTCGATGCTATTTTAAATATATCATTCTAAATGTTTTATTTTCTGTTTACCACTGGTCTATAAATTGATTTCTATTAGCCCTAAAAATCAAGAAATTTTGCCAGATCATTTTTAATTATAATCACTTATAGATTTTTTTTCTTATGTGCACAGTCATATTGACACAAATAATGGCAACTTTACTTGTTTTTTTTTTCTGATTCTTATACAAATTTATATCTTTTCTTCATTTATTGAAGTAGTTAAGACTTCCAGGAGAGTTTGAATAGAAATGAAGGTAGTGAGCATTTTTGTCTCATTTCTGATTTCAGAGGAAAATCCTATAATAGTTCTCCATTAACTACTATTTTTGCATTAGGATTTTTGTAGATATTCTAGAAAAAAATTGGAAATTCTTTTCTAGTCCTAGTTCACAAGGAATTTTAATCATTAATGGGTGTTAAGTTCTATTAAATCTTTTCTTCTTCATCTAATGAGATGCCCATATGATTTCTCTCCTTTATAAATAAGTAAACATGTTTATTATGTTTCTGAAATGAACTACATTGACTGGTCCCATGTTAAACAGTCCCCATGTTTCTGAGTAAATCTACTTGGTCCTAGTGTGTTGTTCTTTTCAAGTATCACTGGATTCAATTTGCTGATATGTATTTTGTTTGGGATTTTTGTGTCATATTTATGAAAGAGATCAACCAGAATTTTTCTTTCCTTTTAATGTCAGAATTTAGTACCAAAGCTATGCTGGCTTCATATAATGTAGTACTCTTTTTTTTTCTCCTTTCCTCCTTCTCTCCCTTCCTTCCTCTCTTTCTTTCCTTTAGTTTATATAATATTGATATTATTTATTTCTTAAATATTTGGGCTAATTCACCAGTGAAGCCATATGGGCCTAGAGTTATCTTTGTGTGAAGATTTTTTGTCAAACATTTATTTAGTAGATCTAGAGATACTAGATTTTCTATTTTATGTTAATTTTGTAAGTTGTACTCTTCTGGAAAGTTGTCTATTTCACCTGAATTTTCTAAAACTTTTAGCATAGGAATTTTTAATATTCTATTATTAACTTTGTAATGTCTTAAAGGTCTGTGGTGAACTTAATTCCTGATATAGATAGTTTGCGCTTTTCCTCTTTTTGTCTTGACAGGTCTTGCCGGAGGTCTACCCATTTTATTATTCTTCTCAAGGACACAAATTTTGGCTTTGTTGGTCTTCTTTAATGTGCATTTGTTTTCTGCTTCATTAACCTCTGATCTTATTTTTATGATTCTCTTCCTTCTACTTACTTTGGGCTTAATTTGCTGTTCTATTTCTAAATTACTCAGTTGAATGCTTAAATTACTGATTTTTTTTAGCCTTTCTGTTTTCCAATATAAATGTATAAGGCTTTAAGTAAAGCTTTTGTTGTATCACATCGTTTTGGTATGTCACACTTCTATTAATAAAAATGGAAATTTCCATGTGACTTCTTCTTTGACCCGTGGATTAGTTTGAAGTTTATTACCTAATCTCTAAACATTTGGTGATATTCTAGTCATTTTTTTGTTCTTGATTTCTGGCTTAATTGGACATGCTCAGAGAAAATTGAGTGATTTCAGTTCTTGGAATTTTCTTAGAATCTGCCTTTTAGCACAATACATGTTCAAATTTGGAAAATTTCATGTGCACTTGATAAGAATGTACATGTTATCATTAGTATGAGCAGTGTTTTACCTCTGTATTTCAGATTTGTTTGTCATTTTGTTTTTCAGATCTTTCATATCTTTACTGATTTTTTTTGGTCTGCTTATTCTATCTGTTATTAAGAGAGTTGTGTTAGTTTTCCCTTGTGACTTTATTTCTCCTTTTAGTTCTGTCCATTTTTGCTTTATAGATTTTGAGTTATATGTAAGTTATCTATAAATTAAGAATTGTTATATAGTCCTGATTGATTGATCATATTATTATTATAAAATATCTCCAGTAGTGCTTTATGTTGTAAAATCTACTTTGTCTGATATCAGTTTAGCTACAATTTTCTTTTGGTTAGTGTTGACATTCTATCACTTTTCATCCTTTACTTTCAATCTTTCATGTCATTATATTTAAGGAACATATAATTGGGTTTTTGTTTTTTTAATCCAGTCTGATAATGTTTAAATATTTTTTTAAAGATTTTCTTTTTAAGTAATCTCTATACCCCACATGGGGCTCAAACTCACAACCCCAAGATCAAGAGTTGCATACTCTATGACTAAGCCAGCCAGGTGCCCCAGTTATGTTTATATTTTAACTGAAGTATTTAGTCTATTTATATTTATTTTTTTTAAGATTTTTATTTATTTATTTGTCAGAGAGAGAGACAGCACAAACAGGGGGAGCAGTAGAGGGAGAGGGAGAAGCAGGCTCCTTACTGAGCAAGGAGCCCGATGTGGGACTCGATCCCAGGACCCTGGGATCATGACCCGGGCTGAAGGCAGACGCTTAACGACTGAGCCACCCAGGCGTCCCTAGTCTATTTATATTTAATATAGTTACTTACATCATTGGGTTTATATCTACTATCTTTCCATTGTTTTCTGTTTGTCCTACCCGATTTACGTTTTTCCCCTCTCTTTTCTTGTCTTCATTTGTATTAATCCAGTATTTTCCCCCTCTTTCAGCCTTGTAGTTATGTATCCTTTTATTTTTCTAGTGGTCAATTTTACTGACTATAGTCTAATATAAATTGGTACTTTTCCCATTTTTGAGACAATGCTAAGAATTGTCAGATCTGAGAACATTTAAACCTCTTAACCACTATCTAGTCAGTTTGGGCTCTAGAACAAAGTATCGTAGACTGGGTAGCTTATATGCAACAGAAACTTATTTCTCCCATTGCCAGAGGCTGAGAGTATGAGAGAGGGTGCCAGCTTGGTGCGCTTCTGGTGAGAACCCTCTTGCGGTTGCAGACTGCTGTGTTCTTGTTGTACCTTACATGACAGATAGAGGGCAAGAGAGCTCTCTGGGGTCCCTTCCCTAAAGCACTAATACCAGTAAGGGATGCACACTCATCACCTAATTAACATCTTCTAACACCAACATATTGGGGGTTAGAATTTCAACATATGAGTTTGGGAGGGGCACAAACATCCATTGGAAGCATTTCTGGCTGTTCTTATTTTTATCATGGATTTAAATCCTACAAATATTTTAAACCTCATAAATATCATTGTTATGGTTTTGTGCAGTCAATATTCAGTTTTATTTATCCACATATTTACTCTTTGAATTGCCCCTCATCTCTTCCTGCATTTTCCATAAGTGACTGATATAAGCTGTGGGTGGCAGCCTAGCCACTGAAATGTGGACAAGGACTCTCATGGCCCCTTGAATCAAAGCTGGGTTGTAGCTGGGGAACAGTGAAACAGGACCATCAGACCTGGGTTCTGTCAGCTGTGTAGACTGAACTAGTCATTTAATATTTCCGAGCCTCAGTTTCTTCATCTCGTAAAAACCAGACTGTATACCTCCTGGCCTTACCTGTCTTACAGGTATATTCGAGGTTAAATGAGATAGTAAATGTGAAAACACTGTATATATTCTCAAGCAGAGACCGTAAACTGACCCATGACCAGCAGGCTGGAGCTGAGCAGTGCTCCTTCTTTGTACCCCACCCCCACCCCCCAATTCTTAAGACATACCCATGTGCATTCGTGTTGCTGAGTTTACATATCTCTGCCCGTGTCTCGCTCTATGGCCCTTGCTAAGGCATTATCAATATTAGTGGTTATTATTCATTTAAAAGTCAGAGACACACAGGAACAGAATTTTCTAGTGTTAAGTGTTGCCAAGTGCCGCAACAGGTGACTGAGGGCGGTTGTAGAAATACTTTCCTTTGAGACCTAAAAATAAAACAGATTTATGCACAGCCTCTCCTGGATGCAGGGGAGGGGGCAAAATGACTGCACTAAGTTCCTTCCAGGTTTTAAATTGGTCTGGGGGTGGGGAGGCGCTATTTTAGAAACTGTATGTTGGAGGGAGAGAGGGTGGAGATTTTTTTATAGATAAATTATATATTGTAATATAAGTCAACGTTTGGGAAGCAAAATGTTTCACTAAATAGACAACAGAAAGAGCACGTCACTTTTGTTTATCAAAAGATGCATGGGTTTGTCAAGACTTATTGAACTGTACTTAAAATCTGTGATTTCCTCTGTATGTAAATTATATTCAATTTTAAAAAGCACAGAGTAAAAACAGAAGTTTAAAAGGGAGGCATGGGGTAAATTATAATTCTTACTTGTATGAGGTGCTTATACCATGCTAAGTACCTTGTGTGGATTAATTGGATTATTCTATCCTCACAATACCTTCTAAGGTAGGTCCTATTATGATCCCCATTCAGCCAGGTATTGACACTGAAGTTCAGGGTGAAGAAATTAACCTACCAACTTCTCCAGCTGGTAACTGGAAGAGCCAAGTCTTGAACTCCACATTGAAGGACTCCAGTGCCTAGATTCTCATCTACTCTATTCTGTATTCTAATAATTTGGATGATTGCAAAGAAGGAGAAAATTAATTACTGTACACCTGTGGAGGCAGAAATGATGTGAATGTAACTTTCTGAAGTACCAATTTAAACATCTGTTGATGAACACACTTTGCTTGTTCAATTTTAGGTACACTCATTCAGAAAACCCAAGCTGCTCAGAGTTACCATTGGGAAAGGGCACTTCGAAGCATTGGTAGCTCTTTGCCAAGGAAATTATGACTTCTTTGGCCTTAATAGTAAATACCTTTGTTTTCTGACAGGACATCTCATGACAAGATGTTTTTATCCTTACAGAGAATACTCTGACCTACCCAGGGAGGTCATCTGTATATCCCAAGACCAGGCATCCTTCAGTTGAGCATCTGATGCTAAGAACCCTCCACATAGAAAAAGTGTTCATGTACACATATGTGTAAAATAATACTACAGTTTCAGGAAGCTCAGAGATCCCTGAAGCTCATTCATGGACCCCAAGTTAAAACCTTTTGCTCTAAACCAGAATGGGGCCAGGTTCCAGGGACCAAACCAACCTTCAACTTTTCTGGTTCTAGGCACCTCATTGCCAATCGTCTGGCGTTTGTTTTCTTCTCTCCTAATGGTTTGATGCCCACCTCTTGCTTTCTCCTTGTGTACTTAAACATGTTTCTCCTTGTTACTGGTTCTGGTAAACACATTCCAAAGACAAGCTAATTTTCCTTGTTCTCATTCTTGTTACTCTCTTTAGACTTTTCCAGTCATCTTTGGTGATTTACCTTTATTCACCAGGACACACACACACACACACACACACACACACACACTCCTGAGTATACATCATCGTGCACAACACTTTTATCATCCAGTCCCTCCTTGTTTCACTGCTATTTCAGTTACAGAGACTTGTAGAGCAGAGGTCTCTCCACAGCTCCACCATGTATGGACGTGACAGTTGTTCACTGGACAAGGGTGTCTGGTTTGAGCTGGGGGAGCTGGTCCTCGGGGTAGAAATTTAGCCCAGGCTTTACTCCTCAAGCCAGGTGTCTTGGCCTGAGTTGGGTCTTCCTGGAGGAATGGGTGTCTTTTTCTAGCTCAGACAAATGCAGTGTATAAGACAGTGGCAGTCCTGCCTGATATCAGTGTCACCAAGGAGTCCAGAAGACTGATATACCAGAGAACAAAATATCAACGTTCCCATTCTGGTTTTGTATCACCAAGTCATCTTGTCTCCTCTTTCTCCTCAATGAATAAAACTTTCAGTGTTCCCAGGGCTACATTTGCTTGGAAAAATGAGACCTGAAGGATTCATTTCCTGTACTGTCCCATCTCCATTTCACGGGATTCAGGTTTCTGCCATGGCAAGCTAAGAGGGAGAGAGGGTGGGAATGGCTGGATAATTCTATTAGCATTTTCCCTCCTTTTCTGCCTACTTAATTCCTAGCCATCATTCACATCTTGGCTCAAGCGTCACTTTTTCAAAGACAGACCAATCCCCTCTTACATGCTTTTCTAGCACCACATAGCTCTCTTGCATTGGACTTACCACCACTGCAATTTCATATTATTTTAGATTCTATTGTATATAGACATAAGCTTCATGAGAGTGGGGATCATTCTGTTTGTGTTTATTGTTTGTTGCCTGGCTAGGTGTTTAATTAAATATTTTTTGAATGGATGAATGAATGGGAAGTACTTAGTCCAGGTTGTGGGAAGCCTTGGAGTTTTGACTGGGGAGTGAAGGCTCTCATACCAACACTAGGAAGTCCATTTCCTAGATTAAATGACCCTCTTGTCTCACCCCGGGTTTCTATTTTGAACTTCTATTTGTGTATTACAGCTCTGGCATTTTAACGTCATTGTTCCTTTCCACTCTTACCCAACTTCAGAGAAATTTTTCAAAATCTTACTTAAAGGAAAGGCAGCTACACTATACACCCTTAGCTGCTCTAAGAGGTTATCTAGTGTGGGGGCTAAAATCATGGGCTTTGGAATCTGGTGGAGCTAGGTTTTCAGCCTGGGTCGTCCACTTGCTGGCTGTGTGATTTTGAGCAAATGGTTTAATGTCTCTTAACCTCAGTTACTTTGATCTGCAATATGAGGGAATGCTGTCTTCCCTGTAGGATTAAATGAGTTAAGTTATGTGATATGCTTATCAGAGAACCTGACTCAAGTGGGTGTTCAATCAGTAGACATTTTTTTAAAGATTTTATTTATTTATTTGAGAGAGAGTGAGAGAGAGGACAAGCAGGGGGAGCAGCAGAGAGAGAGGGAGAAGCAGACTCCCCACTGAGCAGGGAGCCCGATGTGGGGCTCGATCCCAGGACCCTGGGTTCATGACCTGAGCCGAAGGCAGATGCTTAACGACTGAACCACCCACGCGCCCCAATCAGTAGACATTTTTGTTACTAACTAAAATGGATGCTTATAAGAGAGGTAGAGAATAAAGCACCCATAGGAACTGGGCCATAAAAAGCTAAAATGTGACATTTGCCTTTCTTATTTATTTCCCAGAAAACTTCACAGGAAGAATATCTTAAGAGTTGATATAATTTATGGATTTGTTTAATGTTGAGTCCTTTGGGTTCTCTGAATCTACCTTTATGTTTTACAATGGTCCTAGGTTCTAAAATTTTTCACTCTCTCTTTGACATAACCCACTGCACTAGGGAGACGAAGAAGAACTTAAGCAAGGCATTGGCAACTTGTACATTCATCAGGGCTTCCAGATTGGATGAGCATGTCAGGGGCACCAGGCAGCCAACTTGTGCTTTCCAAAAGGCCAAAAGAAGGTCTGTAGCCTCTTTGCTAAAAATCATAGTACTTCTATAGCTGTAGAGCTTTCTACAGGCATGGTTAATTTGAAACCCTGAGGATGGAGTACAGAAGCCACGATTATATTGACCTGATTCAGGAAGGGCCTGGGGAGTTTCTTCTTCTCCTGCTTCAGGCAGAACATGTAACCCATCTCAAGAGGTTCAGAGTCCATGAGCATCTATGAGAGCCCAACATGCATTTGCGTGCAACTCCAAGTACTAGGAATGCAGAAGCACCATCCTGACCCTGAGGTGGTGGATTAATTTCAAGGAAAAACACACAGTATGTTCTGTAAGCATTGCAACAATCACAAATTTGTTGTTTAAAAAGAAAATAAGTTCCATCGTCCCATCTCCCTAACATGATTACTTTCATTTTTGCATGTTCTTTTTCTAATGCCATTTTTTAACAATCTTTTTTTTTTTAGACTTTATTTATTTGACAGAGAGAGAGAGAGACAGCGAGAGGGAACACAATCAGGGGGAGTGGGAGAGGGAAAAGCAGGGTTCCTGCTGAGCAGGGAGCCCCATGTGGGGCTTGATCCCAGGACCCCGGGATTATGACCTGAGCCGAAGGCAGATGCCTGATGACTGAGCCACCCAGCCCCCTTTAACAATCTCTGAAGAAATAGTTTTAATAATTTTTCTTAGTCACATCATGAAAGTTTTGGGGAGAAAGTCTCTTTAGTTGTAAGTGCTTCCCATTAGCTACTTCAAAGTTTCACCCATGACCAACAAGGCCCTGAGGGATGAAGCCCCTGATATCATTTTCTGATGTTCTCCTATTCATGGAGGGCTTCATGTGGTTCTTTGCTCACCCCAGACTGCTCCTACCTCAGCACCTGTGAACTTGCACTCCGTCTGGAGCAGGGATCCCTCTGATATTCACACAGTTCATTCCATTACTTCATTCTGTCACTGTTCAAATTTCATCTCTGTACAGGCCTTCCTTGATTTCCCACTAGTAGCTTCTATCACTCTCTGTCCCTTTATCTAGATGTAATTATCTTCACATCAATTATGACCCCTGACATACGTATTTTAAAGTACTTTTCTGTGGTCTATCTCTTCCCGTTGGACTGAATCACCTGAGAGCTGCCTGGTTTCTTCACTGCTGAGTCTCCCGCACCTAGAACCATGACTGGCCTGACAGACACACATCTGACTCCTGAATGATGCATCTGCTTTGGCTCCTTTTCCCTTACATTTTGCTCAATGCAGGTTGCAAGGAACTACCTTCCTCCCTTGGTATAACATTCTTTTAGGGATGAACTGCTTAAATGCAAGCACTAACTTACAGAGCCTGGAGATTAAAAACATAGTTGTAAGTGCTTGGGTGGCTCAGTCAGTTAAGCATCTGCCTTTGGATCAGGCCATGATCCCAGGGTCCTGGGATCATTGGGCTCCTTACTCAGTGGGGAGCCTACTTCTCCCTCTGCCTGTTTCTCCCCCCACTTGTGCTCTCTCTCTCTGACAAATAAATAAATAAAATCTTTTTAAAAAAAACATAGAGACTACTCTGCTTCCATGGGTAGTTGTAATGAGCTTCCTGCTGTGAGAAGGGAAGATGCTCTGATGAACAACACCCTATCATTTCTGCAGCTTGCATCCCAAGTCAGCTGGCAAGGGTTGGTTGCATTTGTTTGGCAAAACCCTTTCTTTTTCCTGGTAACCTTATTGTTGTTGTTGTTGTTGTTGTTATTATTATTATTTTTTAAAGATTTTATTTATTTATTTGACAGAGAGAGACACAGCAAGAGAGGGAACACAAGCAGGGGGAGTGGGAGAGAGAGAAGCAGGCCTCCTGTGGAGCAGGGAGCCCCATGCAGGGCTCAATCCCAGGACTCTAGGATCATGACCTGAGCCTAAGGCAGATGCTTAATGACTGAGCCACCCAGGTGCCCTATTATTATTATTATTATTATTATTATTATTATTATTACTGTAGTAAGAACACTAGACATGAGATCTACCACCTTAAAATTTTAAGTGCACAATACAGTATTTTAACTATATGTGCTGTGTTGTTCAACAGATCTCTAGGACTTACAGCCTTGCATTACTGAAACTATACTCATTGAAGAGTAACTTCCCATTTTCCCCTTCTCCCAGCCCCTGACCACCACCATTCTACTCTGTGTTCCTATGAGTTTGACTATTTTAGATACATCACATAAGTGAAATCATGCAGCATTTGTCTTTCTGTGAGTGGCTTATTTCACCTAGCTTAATGTCCTCTAGGTTTATCCCATTGTCATGTATGTCAGGATTTCCTTCTTTTTTAAGGTTTAATAATATTTCAGCACATGTTTAAACCACATTTTCCTGATAGGCTCATCCATTGATAGGCATTTAGATTGTTTCCATGTCTCAGTTATTGTGAGTAATGCTGCAATGAACACACATATACAGATATCTCTTTGAGTTCCTGATTTCAGTTCTTTTGGATATATGCCCCAAAGTGGGATTGCTGGATCTATGGTAGTTCTATTTTTAATTTCTTGAGGAACCTCTGCACTGTTTTCCATAGGGGTTGCGCCATTTAGATTCCTACCAACAGCATACAAAGATTCCAATTTTTCTAATCTGTCATTTTGATAATAGCCATCCTAACAGGTGTGAGGTGATATCTCAGTGTGGTTTTGATTTACACTTCCCTGGTGATTAGGGATATTGGGTGTCCTTTTACATACAAGTTGGCTGTCTTCTCTGGAAAAATGTCTATTCAAGTCCTCTGTCCACTTTTCAATCAGGTTATTAGTTGTTTTTTGTTTGTTTGTTTGTTTCTCTTGCACCATAGGAGTTTCTTACATATTTTGGATATTAACCCCTTCTAAGACATATGGTTTGCAAATATTTTCTCCCATTCTGTAGGTTACCTTTTCCCTCTGTTGATCATTTCTTTGCTGTGCAGAAGCTTTTTAATTTGATGTAATCCCACTTGTCTAATTTTGCTTCTCTTGCCTGTGCTTTTGGTATCTTACCCAAGAAATCATCACCAAGCCCAATATCATGAAATTTTCTCCCTGTTTTCTTCTAGAAGTTTTATAGTTTCTGGTCTTACATTTAAATCTTTGATCAATTTTGAGCTGATTTTTGTGTATGGTGCAAGATGAGGTTCAATTTTACTCTTTTACATCGTGGGTATCCTGTCTTCCCGGCACTACTTGTTAAAGACACTATTCTTTCCCCATTGTGTATTCTTGTTATCTCTTTTGAAGGTGACCATATATATGCAGGAGTTTATTTCTGGGCTCTCTATTCTGTTCTGTTGGTTTGTATATCTGTTTTTATGCCAGTGCCATATTGTTTTAATTACTGTAGCTTTGCAATATATTTTAGGATCAGGAAGTTGATGCTTCCATCAGAAGGAGTTGTTTTTCTTTCTCAAGATTACTTTGGATTTGCAGGATCTTTTGTGGTTCCATATGAATTTTAAGATTGTCTTTTCTATTTCTGTAAAAACATTGGGATTTTGAGAGAGATTGCACTGAATCTGTAGATTGTGTTGAGTAGTATGGACATTGTAACACTATTAAGTCTTCTCATCTATTAACAGTAATCTTTCTACTTGTTTGTACCTTCTTTAACTTCTTTCATCAGTAATTTTTAGGGTTTTTTTTTTTTTCTGGCAATTTTAACACGTGCTTCCTTTACCTACTCAGTGTCACACAGCTAGAGCCATGGCTGAGATTTTTCCTGTGTCTTCCATCACCACTAACTGCCCTGCAATTGCAGAATTCGCTGGAGAGTCAACGTGTCCATTGTTCCCTCTTCCATTCATATGTTTCACGCCATCACCACATGACCTGGTCATATCCTTTCTCTCCTTTCTCTGCCTGTGGAGGAGTGTAAAAAGAGTTTGCTTTGAAAGGAACAGGAAGCTGATGTACATCAGAGCCCAAACTGGCTCCTCATTGGAGGGGGAAGGGTGTTTAGTGACCACAGGAACTGGATTTGATGTTTTAGAGCCCAACGTCCCTGCTGCACTGCCTTGACAAGACATGATGAAAGCTAACTACACACAAAACATTCCCATTACCCTAGAAATTCCTATGGAGATGAGAAAATAACACTGCCAACCAATGGGGCAAAAATAGAGAATCTAAAACCCATAGATTATCCCTAAAACTTCATCCTGGCTGATGTTCTTACGTTTCCACTCGCCCCAACTCCTCTTTCATCTTTCTGCAGAGCCACGAGCAAAGGGCAGCATGGTCCCCTCTTCCCTGTCCACGCTGTGGGGGCAACTACAATAAGGAGGAAGCAGCCAGAAGGCGGACACCAGGAAATGAAAGGAAAATATCCCCCAAACATCATACCTACACCCCCACCCCCCGGCCATCCTATTGACATGGATAATTTAGATCCAATCACACAGGGAGTAAACATGTTGTCCACTCCCTAAAATAACAGTTTAATATTGGTGATATATTTCCCCTACACATCTAGGGTAGTAGTTCTCAGCCTAAGTATAAGAACCACCAGGGGTGGGTCAGTGAAAATGCAGATTCCTGATTCTAACGCTGAGAAGCTGGTTCAGGAGGTCTGGGGTGGGGCCAGGTGATGTCAATGGTGGTGGTTTTCTACAGGCCACATTTTGCCAAAAACTGAACTAAATGTTCTCAAACATATCTCCTAATTCAGAATCATTCCAAGACTCTCGAAGGATAATTAGGTAATATTAAGAAAAGCTAAAACTGCATTTAAAAAAAAAAAAAAGAAGAACTTCAGGTGACCTAAGAGTGTTTGCTCTAACCCTACAGGAGCCAGCCAGAGATCAGAGGCTGTGCTGTGCAACGTTTCTCTGATGTCAATGTGCACACGAATCACCTATGGGTCTTGTAAAAATGCAGATTCTGATTCAGCGGGTCTGAGGAGGAACCTGATACCTCATGCTCAGTGTCCTAGCTCATCCTCAGTTTTACCTCCTATCACATGTGTATACTATGTCTCACCTCACAGAGGAGTTAGGAGGATAACTCACAGAGGAGTGATGATGGGAAAGAACTCTGCAAGACAGAAAGTGCTATTCACAACAATGATTATGATAGCTGGTCAAATTTAAAATACAGTTGAAGCCATATTTAAGCCCAGGGGTCTGAGTCTACATCTGGATGTACATTGAGTTTCCACATCCTCTGCCTAATTAGTACTTAGTGAAGAAGAGGGAAGAGCCCCCTCTAGCTCTCTGCCTGACCCTCCTTGGGGCGCCCTGAGCAATGGATGCCAGCCTTAGTGGAGAGCTTCAAATATCCCGATGCCTCAGACCAATTTCATCCAAGTCTCTGGCGGTGGGACTGAAGACATTGCATTTCCCGCAGTTCCTCAGGTGATTGCACTAGGCAGCCTGAACTGAGAACCACTGTCTGGGAACTTGCTAGAAATCCGAAACTCCAGCTCCGTCCCAGACCTATGGAGCCAGAATCTGCATTTGCATGGGATCCTTGGGCAAATTGTGCACACACTGGAAATTGCCAAAGGGCGAGTGTCTAGCCAATGCTTTACCAGAGTGCAGGTCCTGCATAAAGACACCAATTAGAGATGATGGCTTGCTGGGGGAACACTCGTATCAGGTGTGTACTTAACAGAGTCAGAAGCCACTCCTGGGCTGGCTGGGGCTCTGGTAGCTCGAAGGTTACACAGCTCTCACCTCTTCTGGACAGTCTTCCTCTCCCACCTTCACTAGCTACCCGCCTGGGACACCTCCGATGTGCTCAGCAGCTAGGGTCTCAAACATGTCCATCCTTATCCTCCGCGCTGGGATTCTCAAAGGGGGGATACACAGAACGCCGGCTCTGAACCACCCTTGGTGCTTTTCTAAAATGCAGATTTCTGACCAGCAGCACCCCAGACCTGCAGGGGGTGGGGCCAGGAGCGCGCCGCTGTAGGAGAGCTTCCGCCTCAGTCTTCAGAGTTTGTGCCATGTGCTTTTCTTCCTTGCTTTAAGGATATGGTTTTGGGGTGTGTTCATTCTTTTCTCCTCTGTTCCTTTGACCCCTTCGCCCCCTAGCTCCCCACACATTCTCCAGAGCTGCGTATTTCTTTTCTCCAAGAAGGCGGTCTCCTTCTTCCACCCTGCAATGCTTTTTCCTAGAAATTCACCTTTTATCTGCATCTTGAATCAGAGTGCTGCTCTCTTTTGCAAGGTTTTGCAATCCTTGGCATTTTTTTTTTTCATGTTTGAGAAGGACTTGCGGGAGAATAGGGCCTCCTTTATTATAAGGGAGTGGGCAGGCAGGGACCCCACCATGGGGAGCACAATTAAGAACGTTCCCAGCAGGAAGGCTGCTCTCCGGGAAGCACAGAGAGCTGTCAGGACAAGTGACCTTTCTAATCATGCCTGACATTTCACAGCCTCGAAGGCGGAAGGGCTGCCCTTATTCCTGAGGCGTTGTGTCGCACTGTATCACCCCAGACACCTGCGTCTGAGGCTCTGGTGACTTAGCCTCCAACCGGGCGATGAATCAGAGCACTCAAAGGGCTTTGTTTCCAAGGAAAAGAGAAAACATTGTGCAGGGGGCTTATGTGGATGGGGTGACTGTGTCGAAACTGGGGCTAAAACGGGTTTGGAGAAGGATATTGCCTCCCGGGGGGATTAGCCCTGTTCCCGAAGTTCAGGTGATGCTGATCAGACAGACATGCCAGGAAGAAGCCGAATAGAGGGGATCATCTTCCAGCCCTTTCTGGCCCAAGGAGACTGCGATGACTCACTTCTTACCCACCCAATACAAAAGCTTTGGGTTTTTTTTTTCTTATGAAAAAATAGTAATGCATGCTTGTTCTAAAATGACCATACAACATATAAAGGTTTCACAAAGAAAGTAAAAATTACGTGGAATCCCATCAGTCAGAGAGAAGCGTTGTTAACGTTTTAAGGACATTTCTATGCATACTTATATTTTAAAACAAAATACAATGCTATCATAAGTATTGTTTTGTAACCTATATCTTTCACTTAACATTTGAACACAGTTCCATGTCAATAAAATACAAATTTTGAAATCATTATAAGATCATTCTTAACGATTTCACTGTATTCCATTGTACCAATGAATCTCTGGAGGTTGCCTCTGGCTTTTAAGCATGATAGAATATACGATAATGAACAGCCTCATTGTTAAATCTTCCTAAGGAACTGAGGATATTTCCCTATGAAAAATTCCTAGAACTAGAATTGCTGACTTGAAGAGTCTGCATATCTTTAAGACTTTTGCTGCCTGCCCTCTAGAAGGGTTATAGCAACGTACATCCCCCCAGCAGAGAATAGAGTAACTGCTTCTCTTTATTCCTCTCAACTCTGCTCACCAATCTTTGCCAATTCCATGAGTGAAAAATGGCATCCAATTATTGTTTTTATGTGCATTTCTCTATTTAGTAGAGGAGTTTTAAGAGTTTTTCCTCTGCGTATTGGCCATGTGTGTTTCTTTGTTTTGTGAACTCCCTTGACCTTTTCCTCCTCTTTGGGAGCATTAACCTTTCTGATATTTGGTTTTAAAGGACTTTCTAAATAGGGAAGATAGTAACTGTCATGCAAGTTGTAGCCATTTTGCTTCACTGACCATTGGTCTTTATGTGCTTTCTGCCATGAAGAAGTTAAACATTCTGATGTTGTTGAACGTCTGTGTTTCTAGCTTTTTTGGAACCACACGTAGAAAGGGTGTCTCTACTCCACGGTTATAAAAATATCTCTATTTTCTTCTGGTGTGTTTTAGCTCTCTCAACTCTCATGGTCTTTTGATAGCTGTCTTCGGCCTGGAACGATCTTCTTCCCCTCTGTAACTGGGTGGCGCCTTCCCATTCCTCCAGACTCAGAGTAAATATCTCAGAGAAGCTTTTCCTTGTTTTGTTATGGAACCTGAAGAAGGTTCTCCCAGCTCCTGTCTTTCTTTCTCTTAGCACCTTTTGTTTTCTTTCATGAGCTTTATCAAGAATCACAGTTATATATTTCACTTGTCTATTTACTCAATATTTGCAACTAGACTGTAGACTCTCCTGAGGGCAGAAATGTCTGTTTTGTATTCCCAGCACCTAACCTGGTGTCTAACCTAGATACACGAAAGACATTTGTTAAAAGTTGTTGAATGTTAAATTCATCTAGAATTTATTTTGGCATAAGGTTTGAACTAGAGATCTAATTTAAGTGTTCCTAAATAGTATCTTGTGATTACAACGCACAACTATAATGCAGATTGGTTGTCTTATAATCCCCACTTCACTTGGGAACCAGAAGCAAAACCTAGGAAGCAGGAGGGAGAGAGAATCAATGGCTCTCATTACCGTGGCTCTCCAGCCCCGCCGGCTCCTCTCTCTACAATGACTTCCATTTCTCCATTACTGCCTTGGCCCTAAGTGCTTCGCATCATGCTTATTTCAGGGCTCAGCCCAGAGTGGACCCTTAATTAATGGTATTTACTGACTGATTCAAATCATCTAAATGGCAGGGGCATCAGTTATCTACAATGTGTTTCATACAATATTCACATCAGCCTTTGTGAGCCCAGAAAAATCTCTGCCCCGTCCATACCCGCAGAAACTGGATTTCTCCACATCCCTTCCATATCTAGGGATCACATTGAATAGTTGTGAATGAAGATGAGAGAGATGGGTAGGGAGTCAGAGACAGCTAGCGAGAGGAAGATGACAACCACCACCCTCCCCGCCGCCCCGCTTTCATGTGCTTTTTAAGTTTTCAAGTGCCATCTCATGATACATGTCATCGCTCCTTCAAAGCTGACTTGTGCAATTCTCAAGGGGCAAATGGCATGCAATTAAAAAAAAATGAAAGAAAAAAGAAAAGAAAAAAAGAGGAAGACTGACCTGTGGAATAGCTATTATGGCTTTATGAGGCCATAACTTTTAGTATTTGAGATTTGGGATCAGTAAAGTTTTTCCAATTTATGAAAGTAATACACCAAGCATGCAATAATGGAAGGATCACAAAAGAATTGGTTTTACTCTATTTAAAAACTGCTGTAATGAACCCACGAACATTCAACTTTACTAATAATCAAGGAAATGCAACTTAAAGGAGCAATTAGATACCATTTACCTCTGAAAAAAATGGAAGAAGTCACCAAAGAGGAACCAATTTTACTCACTTAAAAATTGTTTTATTAAATCTAAGAAATTTTCTACTCTACAAATAATCAAAGGATACAACTTCGAACTACAGTTAGATATCATTTGCTCCTAATAAATTCATTGCAATATAAGAAATTATAAAATTATATGTAATGCTGAGCAGATTGTGGTAAGACAAGTGTTTCATAAACTATGGGTGGAGAATAAATGGGTGCAATGTTTCTGAAGTGGAATTTGCCAGAAAAAAAGCAAAAGCCTTACAAGTGTCCCTCCTCTATTGTCTTCTAGTCTTACTTCTACAATGGTATCTTCTACTAAAATGCTCATATCATGTGGTTATTTATTAAAGTAAATGTGAGAAAACCAGTGTTTGACAATAAGGGCATGATTCAGCCACAGTATGGACTATTCTGGAATCATTACCAATAACGTTAATTAATGACATTGGATATATTCCTAAATCTAAGAAGTATCCAGAGTTTGATTCCAGATTTTATTTTTAAATTATATTTATATTGGGGCACCTGTGTGGCTCAGTTGTTAAGTGTCTGCCTTCAGCTCAGGTCATGATCCCATGGTCTTGGGATTGAATCCCACATCAGGCTCCCTGCTCAGTGGGAAGCCTGCTTCTCCCTCTCCCACTCCCCCTGCTTGTGTTCCCTCTCTTGCTGTGGCTCTCTCTGTCAAATAAATAAATAAAATCTTTTAAAAAATAAATAAATTATATTTATATTTTTACAGGAGAAGATTAGAAGAGAAATAATAAAGTAGTAACAGTGCTTACCTCTAGGTGGTAGGAATAAAGGAAATCTTTTGTTTTCTTCTTACTGTTTCCCAAATTCTTTATAATCCATTATATTACCATTTTTACTTAAGTCTGTTCTCCTCTTCTCCCTTCCCCTTCCTTGGTGATGATAATGTGGCCTTTGGCTACATTCGTTGAATTATAGAAGCCAGAAAAGAGCAGTAAGCGCTCTCTTATATGCCTCTCTTGTCACCCTTAAGAGCATATATCTACAGAAGTGGGTTAAAGAAAGGGCAACATGATGAAGGGACTTAAAACCATGAAAGATGGCTAGGTATAGGTGTAGCATCAGAAGCCAGACCAGCTATCTATATATGTACCTGAAGGTTATGATGAAGCAAAGAGAGTAAATGCCTCTGTGTCACCCCAGAAAAAAAGACCAATGGTTGGAAATAACAGACAACTAGCTGTGGGTTCACTCTAAGGCCAAACTTTGTAATCATTGGGACTGTTCCAAAGTCAAAGGAGGGGCCTTGGTAAGGAGAGATACTCACTGCAAGGGTCAAGGCTGGGTGACCACCTGATGGCAAAGTTGAGAGGAGTCTGGAATCACTTGAGTGGTGATACTGGTTAGGTACCTTTCAGGGTCTCATGTAGGCCCATGAGTCTGTGCTTTGCCCATCATAAAATGGGGAGGAGAGGCCTGGAGACATCATTCCCTTCTCTCTGCTGGTTCCTCAGCTCCAAGCTGGAAGGCACCAAAGCCATTTGAGATGAGTGGTGTATGTTTGGGGATGGGATGGAATGGGTCTTGAAGATCAGGGAAATGGAGTTGTATCAGTTAGTGCTCTTGGTTGTAAGTGACAGAAAGCTAACTGAAACTGCATTAAGCAAAATAGGAAGTGTATTAACTAAAAAACCAGGGAAGCCAAAGTGAATGCAACTGGGCGCAGCGTGCCTGGAGCCAAGGGGTTTTATCTCTAGCAGTTTCAATTTCAATTAGTTTTTTAAATTTAATACCAGTAAATTTTTTTTTTCTAATTTCCATGGTATTTATAGGCTGACCCAAATCATTTAAATGGCCGGGGAATCAGATTTCAATTTCCATTCTTTGGTCCACGTAGTGGAACCTGTCTGCATCATGACACCAGTCTCGTCAGGTGGAAGCAGGATGGTCTCTGACATCTTTGAGTTTGTGTTGTACTCACAACTCATAAGCTCAGACTAAGATAGTGTCTTTCTCCAAAACTTAAGTAAAATCCTTAGGAAGACTTCCTTTGATGGTTTTGATCATGTGACCCATTCTTAAACCAATCACTGTGTCCCAGAGTAGATGTCCCCTGATTGGTTAGCCTGCGTTCCATGTACCTGCCAGGAATCTGGGTGTATTGGAGGCAAGTTAGCCTTATGTGGACCATGTGGGTTGAGCAGGAGATGTAAAGGAAAGTGTCCTATGTCCACTATAGGGAGTTCTCTCTTATTTTAAAAATATTTTGGAAAAGGAGACGTACCAGCTGCCACAGAAATCTATTTCCTGTCCATACCATCTGGTAATTTTACCTCTCTTCTAGCTTGAATTTCTTCTGCTATAATTTCCACCCATCTTGCTCAGTTCCATCTTCAGGGTAGATTTAGATCAAAACCTCTTTCCTCACAGATACACTGTGAGGATTAATTAGGTTTTCCAGAAACCATCTGTAAAGTGCCATGGGATCTTCAGAACCAGATGCTTTGTAAAGATATGTTGCCATTAGAATCAACTCTTCACTTTTTATGCTTATGGGGGATGGAGGTGAGGTTGGATCAAAAGGCAAGGAAATGGAAGTTTACAAACAGCACTGAGATTTCATTTTGGCCATGAAAACTATTCTTTTCCCTCTCCAAATACTATGCCTCTGCCATTCATCAGGAGTAAACGCAAATCACAACCATGATACCATGATAGATTTGAATGTCCATATCCTTCTCTGAAAGGAATAGGAGAAGGTGGGAACAGGGGGCCTAGAGTGGCTAAGCAGGTTGTATAATTCAAATCCAACCAGGATCAGCGCCCTGAGGATTAGCAGCTGGCTATGTTGAGGGGCTTACCTTTTTTAGCTCAGGTTAATGAGCTATGAATGATATATAAGTGGGCAGTATGCAGACATCATAGTCTGGGCTCTACAGTGAACCAGGAGCATCCCTTTCTGAGCACTGTTAGGGACAAGTGCTGAGAAGCACAGTGCTTAGTGGGAGGGTCAGAGCACAGGGTTCCAGGAGCAAAGTGCACTAGTCACATTTCAAGGAGGGCTGGGCACACTGTAGGGCTCTCCCATCCAGTCTGCTTGTGTGGTTACATGGGCGCATCATCAGCCCACAGGGTGGTTGACACGGGAAACCCGTGTTCCTGGTTGTTGAGGGCAGCAAGGTCTGGGGCCCAGGACAGGAGCTCCCTGTGCCTAGTATTTCTTTAAAAAATAGTCTCTCCCAACTTTTAATTTTAAAAACACTGAAACACATAGAAAATTTGAAAGAATAGTACAATGAACACTCATATACCCTTTATCCAGATTCATCATTTTGACATATTGTATGCTCTCTCTATATGGAAAGATTGGTAGATATAGGTATTTAGATAGGTAGATATTTAGATATTGAGATAATAGATTGATAGATGATAGATGATAGATAGATAGATGATAGATGATAGATGATAGATAGGTAGATGATAGGTAGATGATAGATAATCTATAGAGAGATGTAGATAGATATGCTGTATATACATAGGAGATATATGGTATATATAGAAGGTGTGTGTATGTATATATATATATATATATGTGCATGTACCTGTATACACATATGTATATGTATGTACATCTATCAAAAACTTTTCCCTAAACCACTTGAGAGTAAGTTGCAGACTTCATAATACTTGACCCTTAAATATGTCTTCATGAATCTCCTAAGAGCATACTCTCCTATAAAAGTGCAACACAGTTATTACACCCAAGAATTTAGAATTGATACAGTGCTAAAAACTAATATACAATCTCTACTCGAATATCCCCAAATGTCCCCATAAAGGCCTTTAAGGTGATTTTTTCTATCTAGCTCCCTACCTTTGTCTATTGTCAGAACATTGACAATTTTGGAGAGTGAAGAGTCCAGACCCATTGTTTTGTAGACTGTTTCTCAAGGTAGATTTGTTTGATCATTTCTACATGTTGCATTCAAGTTAAATGCATGAATTCTTAGCAGTGTGACCTTTAGCAAGTTACTCAGTGACGCAGAGCCTCAATTTACTGATAATATTACATACTTCGTAGGGTCGTTGTGAGAACCAAGAGAGATCATATCTAAAGTTCTTAGCACAGGAACTGACAAAAATAAGCACCTAAAAATTGTTTGCTCTATGATTAGCATCCTCATTGACATCACCATCCAGAGCTTGATAGATCTTGTTCCCAAACAGGTTTTCATTTCCCTGGGAAACTTCTGGAGCCCCTAGCCCCTTTCTTCTCATCTGCAAATGAGAAAGAATCCCTCCTCTGAATAGCTGACTGAGCCCACTGTGAGAGTCAAATAAGAAATATGATCGCACAGGGCAAACTGGAATATGACATAAAATGTAAGGAAGCAGCATTATTATTTTCTTCATTTACATACTTTAAAATCACCCTCTTTTGTAGAAAGAAAAACCCAAAGTGGGGGCTAAAATGAAATACGCATCTTTAAAATACCTAGCTCCTGTGTTTAACTAATGCGATAGTTCTCAAATGTTTTTAGCAGCAGAACTTAATTTTTAAATTAAATTCATGGAAACCCAGTATATAAAGTAGATGAAGAGAAAGTTACCCTGAGTGAAGTTTGGGATGGAGATGGGGTACTCAGGGGCCTTGGGTCACTCCTGCAGAGACCCCAGGCTCCGGACCCCAGGCACCATGATAGTAGGACCTTCTCAGGTGGCCTCAGTCTCTCTGTTGGTACCTGCTCAGAGTCATTTCATCCTTTGTCTCTTCCTTCTCAATTCTGGCCCATTTCTGCCTGGGAACGGTATTAGGCATCCACCCCAATGGCAATTTATTCAGTTCATTATTTGTCATTATTAATTGCTTATAGATACCTTTCCCTGGAAATAGCCCTAAAGGCCTTGACCTCGGGAGACAGACAGTGACAGGTCACATAATGAGGCACCCGTGATGTCCATGGGCAGAGGGACTCCCAGCCTCAGTGTGACCGGCACCCGCATGCTTCCCACCTGAGCCTGAGGCTGGACGTTCCTCTAGTCCCGCCTTGTCTGCAAACCAGCCAACCTCACCCTTAATGAGTGGGACTCCATCGGATAACATTGTCAGGCACTGCTCATGCCAGAGCAGCACTGCATGGGGCGGGGGAGGGGGGGGGGGACAGAAAACTGACCTGAACTCAATTCCCACTGTGTGCCACCAGGCCAAATACTTCTCTATTAATTCTCGCAAGGAACTTGTTCAAGGGCACCAGGCCAGGGCAGAGTAGGATTCAAACCAAGGTCCTTTAGACTCCAGAGATGATGCACACCCATCCTGGGCCAACCTATTTTCTCAAGACTTATAGAAACAGCCTGTGCCACATGGTATGGATGGATCACAGCAACCAGCCTCTCCTTCCAGCCTTTCAACATCGCATGAGGCAAAGCATTAATGATATTAGCAACGTGTATTTGTAACCTATGTGCCAAGTGCTCCTGGTGCTTTCTGTATATTAACTCATATCATCCTCCCCCCAACCGCATGAGGTAGGTACTCTTCATTTTGCAGGTAACAACACTGAGGAAGGACACTGAGAGTCTCAGTGACCCGTATAGAGCAATCAACTGAATGTCTCTGTTCCCCCCAAATCCATATGTTGGAGGTCCTGACCCCGACGTGATGGTATAAGGAGGTGGAGCCTTTGGGAGGTAATTAGGTCATGAGGGTGGAGTCCTCATGAATGGGATTAGAGCTCTTAAAATGGATCCTGGGAGTTTGTTCATCCTTCCATCATGTAAGGACCCAGGGAGAAGATAGCCATCTGTCTGGCTCTCACCAGACATTGAATCTGCTGGTGCCTTAATCCTGGGCTTCTCAGCTTCCTAGAACTATGAGAAATAAATGTTTTTGTTTATAAGCCACCCAAACTAGGACATTCTGTTAGAGCAGCTGAAGGGACTAAGACAGCTAGTAGGAGGCGGAGCTGAGATTTGAACGCTGGGCAGCCTACTTCTAAGAGCTAGGCTTTTAACAATGATGCTAAAGCTGAACAAGGGTTAATTGCTAGCTCCAATTTACCGACAAGGGTGCTGGGAGGTTTACAGGGGTTCATGACCTGCCCAGGATCACATGACATTCACTATAGAACAATATGCTGAGGTCTCATGATAATGTGGAAAAGAGGCCAAAACTTGGTCTATGAAATAAAAGTGGACTCTTTTCCACTGGCTGGAGTCAGGGTGAGACCAGCAAAACAGGAGTGGCAAAAATAGACCATGTATGCCCAAGGGTGGATGTCTGGAGACAAGCTTAAAGTCAAGACTAGGAATAGTTGACAAAAGGACAAAGCATGGTAACTAGGGCTAGACATATTTATTCCAGGTAAATTCCTAGGGCAGGGAGTGGGTGAAATCTTGGTGGGCACTCTTTTGAGGGCTCGTGACCCCATCTTTTGGTTAGTCTAAAATTTCTAAGACTTGCAAGGTGCAGAATTACAGTTAACCGTTAACAGTTGGGGCCATATTTGGAAGTCAATCTTTTGACTCTGATCAAGGCTGAAGCCACATGGGGAAAGCCGACACTATGGCTGCTGGAGAGTCTGGAACTTTCATCGGGCCAGTGAAGGTGACCTTGCTTCCTTGGGTGCCCCTTCCTCATGTGGCCATCCTTCTTGCCAAGATGTGTGTAAGAATGTTCACAGTAATCCCAAACTAGAAACAATCCAAAATTGCACCATCATTATGATGCATTCATATGGGGCAACATTCTACCACAATGAAAGGTTCAAACTACTGCTCTACATAACAGCCTTAACCCATTGGTAAGCATGTTCTGCTAAGTGCTCATCCAGCACTAGCTTGGGCAGGTGTACATCAGCTCGAAGCTGAGCCAGGTTGGACTCGGCGAGAACACGGTTGTCAGGAAGAAGTAATGCAATTGCTGAGCCTGAAAGGGAAGGCTGACCAGGCAGAACCTAGTTAGGGCCAGAGAGCCGGTGGGAAAGGGCCTATCCACTGGACAAATTGGGCCAGACAAGGAAGGACTCAGCACCTGAGGGACACAGTAGTTGAGGCAGAGAAGGATGTCCTTGCCACTGGTCAGAAAGTGTGGCTGGGAAAAGATAAGCCCTTTGCCCACAGTGCCTGGGGTGAGCTTGGAGGGAGGGCATGCCTGCTTTTAAGAGGGAGCTAATGTGACCTTGGACAGTCTATCTAGATAAGGCTTCCGTCTTAGGCCATTCAGGCTACTCTAAGAGAATACCATCAACTGGTGGCCTGTAAACAATAAACACTTATTTCTCATGGTTCTAGAGCCTGGGAAGTCCATGATCACAGGGCCAGCAGATCCAGTGTCTGGAGGAGGACCTGCCTTCTGGCGCATAGATGTCCTCACATGGTGGAAGGGGTGAAGGACTTCCCTGGGGTCTTTTCTAAAAGGGCACTAATACCATTCATGAGGAATCCCACTCTCATGACCAGTGGCACCACCACCTAAATACCATCACATTGGGGGTTAGGCTGCAACATATGAATTTGGGGGTGGGACACCAACATTCTGTCTATAGCAGCTTCCGAGTTGCGAAGACCCAAACTCTAAATTTTAAACCAACTACTGTTTAAGTTGCAGGCTGCCTGTATATTGTCTCTGTGGGACAGAAAAGCTCTGAGAGTCAATCAGCAAAATCTTTCAAAAGTCTCACATGGTTCCCAGGGCCAGTGTGGTTCCTGGAGTCAGCGGGGCCACATAGATTGTGCACCTCAGGATTCCAAGGGCCCCATTCACATAGCCTACAATGGGAATGGTGCCTTCTGGAGTTGTGCTGTGTATGGCCTACACAAAGGTATGCTGTAGCCCCAACTATGAGGTCTGGCCCCTCCCTCCCTCCCCCCTTCCTACATGGTTCTCCTTCACTCTGTGTTCTGGCTATGCTGCCTCTCTTTTAATCCCTTATGTTTGCTGTGGTGGATTAAAGATTGCCACAGGCTCTTTGACGCTCGCTCATTGAGAGATGGGGTCTATGTTCCCACTTCTTGAAGTGGCTTTGCAACTGCTTTGGCTAGTAGAATACAGTAGAAGTGATATGGCGCTGGTCTCTGGTTGAGGCCTTCAGGAATTAGGAGCTTCCACTTTCTGCCTCTTGGAACACTCTCTGGAAGCCCGGGGCTGCCATGTATGAAGTCCAGTGACTCTGAGGCTGCCATGTTGGAGTGGTGGGCCAACGGTCTCAACTGAGTCCAGCTTCCAGTCATCTTCACCAAAGTCCCAGATGTGTGAGGGAAGCTATCGTGGGCCCAGACCAGCCCATTTGCCAACTGAATACCACAGAGTGGCCTCGGTCAATGCCACATGGAGCAGAAGTGCCCAGCCAAGCACTGTCCACATTTCTGACCCACAAAATTGTGAGACTGGTAAAAATGGTGGTTATTTTAAGCCGTTGGATTTTGGGGATGGGTTGCTAGGTAGGAATCAATATCAGGAACCCTTGCCATGTTCTCTCTTGTCCCTTCTCTCTGGAATGCTCTTCCCTCCCCTCTTCCTGTAGTTACTGCCTGTCTTTCAGCCCTCAGCCTGCATATGGCTCCCTCAGGGTGGCCTCCCGTTGGGTGACACCATGTCCTCTTTTTCGCAGGGCTTGTCAGAGCAGCAGTTTTACATTTGTTTGTGTGATTAGTTCACGAACGTTCATCTCCCGGACTAGACCATAAGCAGGGGCCGGGTCTGTTTTATTTGCCACAATATCCCTCAGCACCTCACGTGGCACTTGGCACATAATAGACATCAACAAGTATTTCACGAACGGATGAGGCAGTGAATACATGAGAAGGTGATCCTCTTCCTACGCCATGTTGGTTGAAAGCTGTTTTCAGTAAAGCTAGCACGGGAGCCTCATGTGCTCAAGTGGGTGGGGATCTGGAATCTCCTGTCATGTCAATGAAGACAGCTCCCCTTTTACTTATTTCAAATAGGGGCATTCCTCACAGGATACATCTGAAGAAAAGTTTCTGGCTACTTAAAAAAAAAAAAAAGTATGTTTGAAAAAAAATATGTTTGGAAACCACTACCCGAGACCTGGCCCTTCCAGTCAGCTATCCCTTGCTCCTTCCCATCTCTTCTTCCCTTCTTTTTTCCTCACAGAAACTTCCATAGAACTAATGCCTGGCAAGGGTTTAAAAATAGAAGCCCCTCTCCCGCCTTCCCTCCCTCTATTTCCTTTCCTTCCCATCCCCTTGTAATTTGCTGTAAAAAAGGAAACTGTCTGGATGTGCTCCACTGAAAAGACATGCTCTTCCTCACTAAATAGAACAACATGCAGACGCGCTCCCCTAGCCCGGTGGTCACCTCCCTGTGTGTCCCTGTGAGTGGCAGGGGGGAGGGGCCTGGCCTCCTGCACAGCAGCCTGCTCCCCTGCTCTGGGTGGGACCCCTTCCCTCACACACATACGCACACACACGGCCACCACCACCACCACTACCACCGGAACCACGTGGGCCCCCTCCTTCAGGCCTCCAGCTGGAATCGGGGGGCACTCGTGGATGTGAATGTGGAAGGACCCACTAAGGGGCTGCCAACAGGAGGTCCTCCCAGGCACTTCCCAGGGACTGTGGGACGCACCTCCCGGAGAAGGAGGAGAGAATGAGTCCTGTTGCCCCTGGGGGTGGGGCCTGCAGTCTGGAACAAAGCACAAGGGGTGCGTGTAAGTGTGTGAGAGACAGATAAGGGCCAGAGCAAGGCGGAAGGTATGTTCGGCCAGTGGACTCGGTATGATTATAAATGAAGAGAGCGCTATTGTGATACAGTAGAAACAATGAAAGCTTTTAATACTCAAAAGCTGAGTTTTCAATTCCCTGGTTCATCGTATAACTACCATGTAATGTTGGGCAGATGGCCTCACTCCTTTTAGCTTTAGTTCACTGATGTATAAATGGGGATAATAATACTCACCTCTCAGCACTGTTGTAGCTTAATGAGGTCATATTTATTTGATGCCTGCATGTATGAGGCAGTTAATAAAGTACCCTTGCTCTTATGTGGGAGGTCATCTTCACTCTGGTGAAGACTCAACAAACACTCAATACAAGAAAACTGATAGTGGCTGAAACTGCCCTCAGTAAAATTTATAATTTATTAAGATTTGGCAGAAGATCCCAGCTTCTTGAGAAAATTCAGATTGGCAAATTTTGATCCAGAAAAAATTAAATTTGGAAGGATTTTAAAGGCCACAAAATAAAACTTTCAGTGACGGAAGCTATAATTAGTGAATTTTAACATGGACTCAAAACCAACTAATCGAATGGTTAACACACATTTTACTTATAAATATGATAAAAGGAATTATCCCAATGAGAAGTTTCAATAACATTAAATGAGAAATAGAAAAATTGGTAATAGTTTAACTGCTGTATATTAAAAAAGATGGATCAGGGGCGCCTAGGTGGCTCAGTTGTTAAGTATTTGCCTTCGGCTCAGGTCATGATCCCAGGGTCCTGGAATTGAGCCCTGCATCGAGCCCTGCATTGGGCTCCCTGCTCCGCAGGAAGCCTGCTTCTCCCTCTCCCACTACCCCTGCTTGTGTTCCCTCTCTCACTGTCTCATTCTCTGTCAAATAAATAAATAAAATCTTTAAAGAAAATATTGATCAAAAATTAAATTGCCTTAATGGAATTCTCTTGGAAAATACATTCTCAAGGAGTGTGTAACAATGCATATATAATTCCCATTAAAACTTTGCACTTGTAAACACGGAATCAAAATGTCCCTGGGGTCCAAATGCTGAAATTGAAACAATCTCAACCCTGATGATGATGATGATGATGATGATGATGATGACAACCATCATGAAAAATGTTTAGGTGAAAGTGGGTGGGGTGGGATTAGGTAGATGTGTTGGGATGTTCTGATGAGAAAGGAGTGTTTGGATAGAAGACAGGCTAGGATAAGGTTTGCATGGTCTCTTGCCTCTTTATTCTTTAGGGTTTATGCCGTGTTGTTACTCTGAAGGGCTTGGGCAAAAGGGACAAGCATGCGTACAGGGAGATGGCTGGCAATGACCAGCCCTTAATTCCCTTCCATGTGACCAAACCGCCCAGAACAGCCCCCAGCACAAGTTGCTCCATCCCCACATGGACCTATGATAACTGGGCTGAGAAGGGGAAGCCAAAATTCATGGAATCGGAGCTCTTTGCCATGGAGTCTGAGCGTTTATATGTGGATGTCTACCAGCTTGGCTGGGGCCATGAGGGGCCTACCCATCCACTCCACTACTTTTCTTGGTGAGTCTCTTGGCAGCTCCTAAGCATCCCACATTGGCTTTTTTTTTTCTTTTTAGGGAGGGATAGAAGAAGTGGGGGGTAGGGGCAGAGGGAGAGGGAGAGAGAGAGAGAATCTTAAGCAGGCTCCACGCCCAGCATGGAGCCCGATGCAGGGCTTGATCTCACAACCCTGAGATCATGACCTGAGCTGAAATCAAGAGTCGGATGCTTAACCGAGACACCCAGCCCCTCACCATGTTGGCTTTTTAAACTCATGTTCCCCTCCTCTTCACTGCCTCTGTTCCATTCTTCTTGCCTCTGGCATTTTTGTCTGAGGGTTAGAGTCAGGACAAGAAAAGTGATGCTCATTGTGAGTAGAGACAGGTATTTATTCCAGAAGAGGCAGGTGGGACATGGGATGGGGGAAATTGTTGCAGAGGTGATGAGAAAGGGCACTCAGGCTATGTACCATGACCTCATGAACATTCAGAAACAGCCACAGTACACAATCTTGAACTGACATCTGCCTATCTCCTTTTCTTCTCCACACACTAATACAGATGCACATGCCGTACAACATGATCATTGTCCAATCTTTTGCAATACTTCTTCACCACGACTTGCACAAAGCCCTGTTCTCCTGCAGGCTGCAAATCTAATATTTATCATTGCTCTAGCAAGCATTCACTGGTTGAAACTATTAAAAAGTACAATGGGTAGCCTTTAAGGTACTGAGCTCCCTGTCACCGAAAGGCTGGTGAATCATTAGGAATAATGCAGGGAATGCTTGCATGCTGAGTTGAATGGCTCCCATGGAGTCTGTGAGTGTTTCTCACTCTTCTAGGGGCTAAGACAGACTTGACTGATGGGTATTTAAAAAGCAAAGACAAAACAACAGAACAAAAACGTAAATAGATGGTATTGACCTTACATCATGTACCTGTCAGGAGTAATTCATGTCCTTGGTCGGATGGGGGTGCATGGAGCAGTAGGAGTGGGAAGGAGGGGGCCACAACCTTAGGAGGCATTTTGCCTCGAACTTTCCTGCAAGGTTGTGCTGAGGGAAGTCTGGAACCTTGATTTAATGACCTTTTACTCTGGGTGGTCGTATTTTGAAAAGACATAATTCAGGCCAAGAAAATTTGTAAGAAACCAAGATAGAGACCAGAAGCCTGATTTATGCCTATAGTGAAGACACAGAACAGCCCCCAGCTGCTGTTCACTACTTTTCAATACCTAGAGTGCTTCTGTGCCCACGTCCAAGGAGCTCATTCTAGGATCTCATGTAGCTGAGCAGCCAAACAAAAGATAAGAAGCTTGTTAAGTGACATGCGGGCATGAGGAAGGAATCAGATGCTCTGTAAAAATAATTTGGGGCAAGAAATAGGAATCTATCCTTCTCTACTCTAGGGAGCAGGCCTTTTCAGTACCCTGAGGACTCCTATGGCTGCATGCTTCTCCCTCTGCTGTACTGCAGACGTACAACCCTAAATCACTCTCTCTGGATCCCCTGTGCCAGAGTTCTGGGATGGGCAGGGAGGGGTTTCCAGTGGTTGGTGGTGCCGCTCCAGGTGACCTCCTCATCTGCCCAAGCAGTGTGCTCAACCTCGGAATCACAAAGAGCTCCTGCTACTATACCTTCGGCCTAGTTCACCCTCAAGCAACTCCTGGAGTCTCACGTTGTAGTGCATCTCTAGAGCCTTTGTAGAAATTATAGAATCTTAAAAAGTCAGAAACTGTCAGACACTGGTAGAGGTTATTTAATCCCACAGCCCCATTTAAATAATGAGAAAACAGAGGCCCAGGAAAAAGAGGAAACAGACATGTCCAAGTGGCAAAAGGAGTGGTCAGGACTCAAAGCCAGGCTTTCCTCTAATTTACCCCCAGAGCTCCATCATCCCTTACACTGTGTGGGATGCACCCCCTTGGGCATCTGCACGCTCTGAGGCCCTAGCTTTGCCACCTGTCCCCTCACCCCCAGACAGGTGGCCCAGCCATGTTTCCCAGTCCCTTGGACAGAGAAAGAACGAGGTCTGCCTCCACTGATGCTGTCAATCTCTTAGGGATGCAGGGAATGTAGGAAGGATCGTCCTCTGAAGGGGTGATCTGATGTGTGCCACCAGTTACTTCTTTAAATGGCTGTCCTGCTAATTTCCCCAACATAGACGGCCCAATTGGGAGAAGTTAGGCACAGGTGCTTGTGCACCCAGCTGTGATCTAGGGACCAGGTTTGGAGGGGGAAAGGGCTGCTTCCAATAACGGGAAGCCTCTTCTGTCTTCTAAGGGCAGGAATTAATGCAAACTTCCTGGGGCTCTTTTTGCCAAAGGTCCTGGATTTCCATCTGCTATTTTCAGGAGATGAAGTTCTCACCACTTCAAAGAAGATGCTGTGTATTGGCCATGTCTTTTAGTCTGGCTATTTTCATTTCTACGTTCTGAGCTTAAACCAGAAAGATGTCTTGTTCCCCAGTAAGGAGATGGGAGGTATGAATAGGAGGGGCACAGTGAGAACGGAAACGGAATTGAGGTTTTGGGTTTGCTTTGGTTTTAGAAGCTTGTCTTCATATCTCTATAAATTATAAAATTCCATTTTTTAAAGATTTATTTATTTATTTATTTTATATATATATATATATAGAGAGAGAGAGAGAGAGAGAGAGAGAGAGCACAAATAGTCAGAGTGGCAGGCAGAGGAAGAGGGAGCAGCAGACTCCCTGCTGAGCAGGGAACCCGACGTGGGACCTGATCCCAGGACCCTGGGATCATGACCTGAGCCAGAGGCAGACGCTTAACCAAGTGAGCCGCCATGTGCCCCATAAAATTCCATTTTTAATGGTTTCCTTCAAAGCATCTCTCTTACCCTAACTGAATTTTTGATAAACTTTCAAAATAAAAAATTGTTAATAAAAATCAAAATACACAATGAAAATAAAACTGTTCAGTAGTTATACATGATGTTTAATTGCTTTACGTTTTAAAGATTAATGAAGTAGTTTCCTTGAAAATTCTGAATTTTTGTCAAGCTCTCATCTCACAAAAACAGTTTTCTAAAAGCATTGATTGTGCTTGTATGTTTTTTGGGTTTCTGCTTTACTTTTTGCCTGCAGGTTCATTATAGCATTAGGTCAACAGAGCACAGTGGGTCAGTGACCAGCTCCACTCCCCTCCGCTTCACTAGAAGTGATCACAAAAACACATTTATTGAGCCTCTGCATTATTTGAAGTGCTTTACATCTTATTAGCCTTACCAACAGTCCTATTAGATAAGTACTGCTATTGCCCTCATTTTATTGATAAAAGAACTAATCTACAAGGAGGTTAAATGACCTGCCCAAGAGTCTCTGAAAACCACAACACCCATCACTGTATGTTTATGCTAACAAGTTTCCATTGTCTATTTTCATGGACACATCCGCTGACCTACACGTCATCCCATCACCCCATGTTCTGTGTGTGTTCCGGGAAACGCCATGGCAGAAAATACACACATTGCCATGAGGACATGCTTTCCGCAGACATTATCACATTCCTTTATTTGAGTGAAGAAATGTGAACCCGGCTCTGAAACATCAGCACAGAAATGCTATGCGCGCACGCCCCCCAGCCACACACAGGGACTGAGCTTCTATTGGTAAAGTTCTCTGAGGTAGGGGATACTGGTTTTCTTGGCCACACAAGTGACAGTAACTATGTAGTGCTTCTCTTGTGGAAGTCAGCGGGTGGACACAGAGATGAATGGGTTTCCAGGCCTGATGCTTCTGTGCTGACCACACCAAGGACAGTGTGTGAGAGAGTCCTTGACCCTGGCGGGAGTCCAGCCCTGGAACTGGCCCAGTGGTGTTGCCCCTGGGATGAGCCCTGAATGTGGCTGGTCTTTGCTGCCATGCACCTCTTCAGGGCTTTTCCCCCAAAGTTTCTCTCACCTGCTTCAGGGGAGAGGACCGACTCTTTCATGCACCACCTGCCATGATGCTTTCACAGCCAATTAAAATTCTATTCCATTCCCAGCAAGGGAGCTGGCAGGCTTGGGTCTCCCCAGCAGGATGGACTGGCTGCAATTAATGTCTCTTCTGGAGCCTGATTAGCTAAGGAGAGGCCAGGATACCTATCGTACCCCTAAGGCCACCTATAAATTAGGAAACGGAGGTTCCCCATCTTGTTGCCTCTATCCCGAGTCATCAGTTAATTCAAACGTGTTAACCCTTTCTTTTTCACTTTTGATATTGGAGCTGGGTCAGAAAGCCAAGAGGTCATCTCATAACTGGGCAGTCCCAGGAACACAGAGAGGAGAGACCCCTGATTTCCTTACTATCCAAATTCCAGACGACTGGAATAAATTGAGGGCCTACATACTGTGTTATCCACAGGCTGAGAGTTGGAGATTCAACAGAAGACAAAGGCATAATGTTTAGTGTTATTATGTTGAAGCTTTGAATGTAGAAGGTAATTCATAGAAATAATGCATTTAAGGGAAAAAAGAGAAAGTCCAAATGATGGAAAAGGAGAAGGAATTTAACACATATGGAATGTTTTTCATGTGCCAGACATTGTACATATATTATAGCAAGGAATCCTACAAAAGCTCTGCATTTTTACAGATGATGGAAGTAAGCCTCAGAGAGGTTAAGGAAATTGTCCAGGGTCATAGAGCTAATGTGATAGATTGATTCTACTAATGGCCCTAGATCTTTATGTTTCCCTATAGTCACTTCCTTTTGGTAATGCCTGCTCACATGTGAGTCTGGAGCAGGCCACATGACTTGGCCAATGGGACATTACGAACTTGATATAAACAAACGCTTGAAAAGTGTTTGCACATCTGGGCCGACCCTCTCGTGCTGGCAGGAACTCTCCCGGAATTATGTGAACAAGCCCGGGCAGTCCTACTGGATGATAAGAGACATGTGGGCAGGGGGCGCCTGTCCTAGATCAGCCAGCCTCTAGCCAGCTCGCACGTGCAGGAGCAAGCCCAGCCAAGCTCAGCCAAACCAGATCAGCAGAAGTACTCAGCCAACTTGTAGACTTCTGAAAAATAATAAATGGTTGTTATCTTATACCACTAATTTTGGGGTACATATGCAGGAGGATAGTTAGCAGCTGAAACTAAATGACACAGCTAGTAAATGACAGAGATAGAAGTTGTTTGATCTTGAAGCCTGTGCATCGTCCATTCATTGTGAAAAGATAGAAAAAGGCTGAAATTGTTGCAAGGAAATTAAGGCCAGATGACACATTTAACAGCAAAGTCACCCAGTCACACAAAGGTATCGCTGTCTTAAAGGGCAATTATCCTGGTGAGGGGTGTTAACTGTGGGACCCATTAGCCCCAGGGATCTTAGCCTTATAGTCCACCACCCCAGAGACCGAGCTATACTGAGACTCTTGACAAGAACACCCTGAGTCATCCTTGTCATCATCCATCAGGTCTCTGGAGAAGAAGAGCACCCCGTCCCCAGCACCCAGTCTAAGAGAACCAGGTGCCCAATGGTTCTCCTTTAAGGTTGAAATTCTCCTCCAGCATTGCCTCAGTTATCTTGCTATGAATTCTGGACTTACCTCTGCCCCAGTCCTGCAGTCACGACCTGCTTGTCCTCCACAGTGGAAAGAAAGGTAGAAAAGAATAGACCACTGCGTTTTCTGAGCCTTTTTTTCTCAGGGTTGCAGCTATGGTACTACTGACTGTTGCCCGTGAGAATGTGAAGAAAGGACAAGACCTTGAATATGAGGCAGTAACAGAAGGTACTGACATACTGTAATGATATGGATGGAAAATGGGTCATCTTACACAAGACCAGCTTGGTAGCATGTACCAACAGTCTTAAAAATGCCCATGCCCGGGGCGCCTGGGTGGCTCAGTTGGTTGGGTAACTGCCTTCGGCTCAGGTCATGATCCTGGAGTCCCGGGATCGAGTCCCGCATCGGGCTCCCTGCTTGGCGGGGAGTCTGCTTCTCCCTCTGACCCTCCCCCGTCTCATGTGTTCTCTCTCTCTCTCTCACTCTCTCTAATAAATAAATAAAATCTTAAAAAAAAAATGCCCATGCCCTTTGAATTAGTAATTCCATTCCAGGACTCTCTCCCTTTTTTTTTTTAAGGTTTATTTATTTATTTGAGAGAGAGAGCGAGTGAGTGGGCCTGAGTGGGGGGAGGGGCAGAGGGAGAGAATCTCCAGCAGATGCCCCACCAAGTGTGGAGCCTGACATGGGGCTCGATCTCACAACCCCAAGATCACAACCCAGCTGAAATCAAGAACTGGATGCTTAACCAACTGAGCCACCTAGACTCCCCTCCAGGATTATCTTTTAAGGAAATAATCATGGGTATGAACCATGAAATCATGGATCACCATGAGAAATTTTCAATGACATAGTGTGACTAGAAAGATACAAGTTAAAAATACGCTGTATCTTACATTCCTAATTTGGGGGAAACTATGTGTATGTGGGGTGCATAGTTATGAGGGAAATTTTGATATATAATGAATTTCTACACATTTCTATATGACCTTTTCTCCCCCAGCTTCTGGACATGAGGATCCTTGGCTGTCTGGGACATAGCAGGAAAACTTGCCTTAAAAACTTAAGCAACTGGTGAAGGTCTAGAAAAAAGAGGTTGAAATGATGCCTGACATGAGAATGGGATCTAAAAATAAGACTTTTCACTGATGGACGACTGCTGAGGGGAAGATGAATACAGTTTTAATCACGAAATCTAAGGGGGAAGAGCAACATGCATTTGGATCACCAAATCCCAGAAAATGACTGAAATCCCAGAAAAGTCTTGATTGTTTGCCTAACCACCTTGTCATCTGAAAAAGGTTACAGGCAAATAAAAGGAAGTGATATTTTATATACCAGTCACTAGTTAAATGAAATGCAGGCCAAAAAACCATGGTAAAAGCTGAGAATCTAGATGGGTTTGAGAAAGCACTTCGTACGTCTTAGTACATGTGTGGCATGGGCAGGTGCCATCTTGGGGTCTCAGCACCAGGGCCGAGAGCTTGTGCTCAACCAAGGCCACTGAACAGCTTCTAAATAAAGGAGATGGAGACTATGGGCTATAGTCTCAATCTTTTGGAGGGAAACACTGCTGGTACATAAATATCCCCCCAGTCCTTGAGTGCAGAAGCCTGGGCTGTTCTATGAACTTTGGGCTTGTCTGCACTGGTTTTCTTTCTTTCTTTTCTTTTCTTTCTTCTTCTTCCTTCCTTCCTTCCTTCCTTCCTTCCTTCCTTCTTTCCCTCCTTTCTTAAAGATTTTATTTATTTGAGAGAGAGAGAGCCCGAGCATCAGGGAGGGCCAAAGAGAGAGGGATAAACAGACTCCCAGCTGTGCAGGGAGCGGGACCCCAGGACCCTGGGATCATGACCTCAGCTGAAAGCAGATGCTTAACCTATTGATCCACCCAGGCGCCCCTGCACTGGCTTTCACAGACGGATCTAAAAGGGCACTGGGTAAGTGTGGGAGGCTCTGGGCCCCCCTTTCCTGACATTATCTCTGTACAGGAGCACCTCCTACGTCAGCGTTGGGGACAGGTCCTCTGCCCAGAGGCTGGGGGATAAAGCAAAGGGCCTTTGAAGACCACCCTCTTCCCAGCCCCAGAAGTAAGGAATATAGAATTCCTTCAAACAAAAAGTAAAATTGCCAAGATGACAGAAGCTACAACCACTTGGAGCAGCTTAGCAGAAGCTTGGAGTCAACAGACCGGAGTCTATTCACACGCCATAGTAATTCAAATTCTACTTAGCGTGCTTATTCCTGACAGGGAAGCAGAGCCAAGACTTCAGGAATAGTATGCTTCCTTGAGAGGTGTGAAGAGAACGGGGCTGAGCTTTCAGCAGGCTCTGGAATGGGTATTGCCCTGTGCAAGGCCTCAGTCCTGCAAGAGTGGAAGCTCTGGACCCCTGGGGGGAGGGTGCCCCACCGCACCACGGCCCTCCCTGGGCTTCGGGCTTTTCAGTCTGAATGAAGGATTACCTGAACGAAGCTTGTCACAAAGAAAAAGTGCAAGTCCCATACAGAGAAAGAAAAAGCACGTCAGTGTTTATACTCTTTACAAAGCAGGCAGAGGAAATTATGGGGCAAAACTCTCTTTTCCCTCTCTTACTTCCCTTCTCTTGCTCAGCTCTTCGTGATACAGATCATTCTAGCCTCTCCAGCCCTGCCTTCACTTCCCCTCATTCGTGTGCCTCCAAGGGCCTCACAGAGCCCTCGGTTGGCCCTGTGAACACACGTTCACAGCCTTGCCTGAAAGGGGGCAGAGAGGAGTGATGGCTGGAAACACTCCCGGCTCATGGCCTTGTCATTTACCCCCTCATGTGAGGAAGGAGCACAGGCACGTGAGGGACAAGGCGTGGGGAGGGCTCCGAAGAGACGCGGAGGCCGGCAGGTGGATGTGAGCCGGGATATCTCTTTTGTCCTTCCCTCCCCCCCCCCCCCCGAAATAACAGGGCAGTTATCAGCTCAGTGAGCAGGAGCTACTAAGAGAGACAGCCATGGCAGCCACAGCATTTTAAAAAGCGTATAGATGCAGATGACGGGGCTGGGGCTCAGAGTGGGTAAGTAGCTTGCACAATGGCATTCACCCAGTGGAAGAACCAGGATTTGAACTCAGCGGTCAAAGCTGGCATATAGGGCCTAGCACATAGTAAGTGTTCAATATGTGTTAGCTATTGGTATTTGTTTTTTATCTCTGTATACATAAGAGTCTTAGAGTGATGCAGAAGACAGAAGGCTTGCTAAAAAGTATCTGGTCCAGGGCTTTGCAAAATCAGTCTTAGCCAACCTTGCTTCAAGACAGAAAGAGTGGGTTCACATGGAATCAGAATCTCTGGAGCAAAGCCTGGGTATCCTCATAACAAGCTTCCAGGTGGTTCTTGCGTATACTGACTTCTGAGAAGTCAGGAATCAAGGTCTGGAGGGCTTAAAGCCAAGGTCACCAGCCAGAGGGTGGCAGGGCTGGGGTTAGCCCCCAGGAAAGACCCAGCTTTTTTGCTTTGTAGGAGCCAGACCTACAGAAGGTTCTGAAAGCCTAGGTTTGTGATTCAAAACATCCATGAAGTGCAACCCATCCTCAGAGTTCAATTGCACTTGTAACATCTGCTGTATCCCTCAACACAGAGTGGTATATTAATTACTGTGACAGAAAATTCATTTTTGTAGAAGTTCACCACAACCCCTTCCAATAATACAAAGGTTTTGCACAATTGGAGCTGGGCATCCCTCTGCCAGCATGCGGGGAGTAAGGAGGGCTGACCCCAGGGGGTAATCGAGAACTTGCCCTTTAACTTGCCATTGACTCATGCCCTTGGCTTGGCCTGACCTGTGGGAAAGAAAGAGGTCACAGTGACCTGAAATCTCTGCACTTTCAACCCGGCGGCCCGGAACCCTGGAAACGGGCCCAGCCGGCTGCCATATGCAAATAGCCCAATTCTGGCCAGCTGAGGTTTATTGAAATTACATTTTTTTATTGAATCAGGCAGAGGATTGAGGGCAGATGAGCCTTTAGTTTTAGCTCTTTGGTAACAACGGTGATGGCCATGATGAGTTACACAGAAAGACAAACGGATAGTTTATTGCACATTTAGGTCATTAGAAATACAGATATGGTTATGAATATACACATAAGATATGACCTTCTTTCTTTCCACCAGCCCCCGTATAGCGTGGTTTGTTTATTATGCAGACCATGTTTGACTTTATGGAATTGGATGTTATTTAAATTCATTTGTGAGGGTAAGTTCTTCTTTCTAGTACCAGTTGACTACATTTAGAGGCAGTTAGAGGAAATAGGTACATTTGTCTTGTACCAGTTAAATTATAAGGGGAAAAGCATTGCAGGAATAAAATAATTATCAGGAGAATGAAAAACCATGGTTTGGAGGGTTGGGTTTGGGTTTGTGTGTTTGTTTTCCTTGTCTCTTTCTATATTCCTTTTTTTGAATTGATGAACAGGAAGTTTGGAGATTTTTTCATGAAGAGGGAGGCAGATTATACGTGTGTGTGTGTGTGTGTGTGTGTGTGTGTGTGTGTGTGTGTGTGAAAGTAAGCTGCTGGTATGAGAGCAGAACTAGAAATAATTATGTGGTTAATTGGATTTAGTGTAGATAACTATAGCTCATTAAGACCTTAAATCTTTTTTTTCTACTTAGTAATAGAGTTCTTTCTTCTTAAAATCAAATTATCTGGCAACAATTCTGGATTTCCTTGTGTGAGTGTTGACACACTGTTAGTCTCCAGAAGCCGAGGTGTGGCCCTGGCGCCCCTGAGCGTGGAAGTGAGAAGCTGGCCCAGCCTGGCTGGGTGCCCTGCTACGTGCCCTGGATGCATGACAGAGCCAAAAGATAGGCCCGGAAGGTCTCCAGGCAGAAAACAAAGAGTTGCCCATACACGGCCTGACACAATATACAGAGAATTCAGAATTGCCTGTCTGTGTATAATAATGGATTGTGGGGCCGTGGGGATCTCTGAAGTCAACTTGCCCATCAGCCTGTCTCCACAGATAAGGGGAAAACCTGCTTTATCATCATCCAGGGCAGAGAATCCCACCTTCTCCTATTTATCTCTTGACTACAACCTTTGCTGGTAAGAAGGTCTTCATGATAGGTCCTTTCTCTTGATTGTAATACCAGGATACATTGGCCTCTTGTAGGTCTCTGGAATCAAGAAATCGTTGCCTGGCCTCCTGCAGGAAGACGACACCTGGAGTCTTCTAGGTTTTCTTTCGAGGCACTCGCCCCATGTGTGCTCCTGCTTTGTTTCCTTTCTCCCCAGCCCCCCGCCACCAATCCATATCCCAGCTACATAAATAGTTGGCCAATATCATGGGCCAGTTTGGTTGCGTCTGCAGAGTTGGAAGGATGTGTCATTGATGAACCTTACTGTTAGTTGATCCTCCAAATATGTGGAGTGCAGGGGGTGGTACAAAACAATTTTTCCCCTATCGAGTCAACTCTCCATCCTCACACTACCCAGAAAGGACACCGGGGAGGCCCTACTTTCTTTGGTACCCCTCCCTGTTCCTACCCACACCTGCTCCTTATTCTTCACCACAATCCTAATGAACTGCTTCTGCTCTTATGCCCATTCTTCCCCACCCAAGGACACATGGCTTCTGGGTCTACCCTGGAGGGGAAATTCTGATTGTAAGGCTTTAGGTCCTCTGTGTCTTCACAGTGGAGCATCTATAAGGCTACTGTAACTTTCCTTATTAATCTAGACTGCATCTCAGAGAAAACGTTAATGTATTACTTTGCTTACAAAAATCTCTCTCTCTCTTAATTTTGACTCAACCAATATCAGATGGGGGAGGATCTGCCAAGGGTTGGAGTGTGAGGAGGAGGAAGTGAGGGGGTAGTTAGCCTGTCCTCCACTACTACCACATCAGTTAATACCCAATGAACACTGCCTGGAATTGGCTTCTGAGGAGAGGGGCAAAGGGGGAAAGGGTGTCTGCCTCTGTGTTTGTATGTTCCTGGGGGAGTCAGCAAGGTCAGCTCTCTGATGAACAGGCCGCTGGGGGCAGAAGAGGAGACGAGCAGGTGATGCTGAAGCTGGCAAAGATGCTGTGGGTATAGCCTGACGGACAGAACTGGTTTCAGAGCCTTCCTCAGCCTTTCTCCTGAGCAAGTCACAGCCTCTTTGAGTGGATTTCTGTATCTGTAAAACAGGAGAAGTAATTATTAGCCTCATTTGGTTATTGAGGTAGTAGGTGGTAGAACGTCAATGAAAGCATTGTGTTAGAATTGTGAAATGTTTATAACATTAGGATTTTTAATAGGAGAATGTTACATAAAGGGTGAAGAGAGAAGGCAGGAAATTGATCAACATTTGGAGGAGGCGAGAAGGTGGGCTTAGAGGAAAGGAGCTCTGCTATGACCCCTCTTATAACCCCTTACATGTGAGCCAGCGTTTGCCGAGAGCTTACCAGGTGCCAGGCATGTTGCTAAATATATTCCCTTACTACAGTCCTCCCCCAGTCTCACAGGTGAGCCCTTTTATCTAATAGAAAGGACCCTCCATGCTGCCAGCAATCATACCTTATTTCTTCAGTCTCATCACTCTTAAACTCCCGCAGATGACTATTTTATACCAATTCTCAGACCTCCCACACCACCTCCCCCACCTTCACTCTCAGCCCATGACTTTGCTTCATATTTCATGTAGACAACGAAGAAATCAAGGAAAACTCGCCAAATCCACCCTTAATTCTCAGTTCTCATCCAACTTGACCCATCAGCAGCGTTTGACAAGGCCATGGCTCCCTTTTTTTTTTGCAACACCTTGTCTTCTTGTTTGGCTGTTGGAACACACGTGTTCCACACATCGTGGAAATCTGTGAATGGAGAAACCACTGGAGTGTTCCTTTCTCATCTCACTGACCTTCCCCTTCAGCCTCCTCTCCCGCTGCTTTCCCATCTCCCAAGCTCCAACATGTTGGCATCCTCCAGGGAGCAGCCCCGGTATCCCTCTCTTCCCCTACCCACACTTAACTCCTTTGGTGATTTCACCCAGACTTATGGCTTTAAACACCATCTGTATATCAATGACTCTCAAATTTATGTCTTGAGCCTGGACCTCTCCCCTAAACTCCGGACTAGTATCTATTGCAGTCTCTGATGCCTATTTAATAAGCATGTCCAAACCTGACCTCCCATTCTGCCCTCCAAAACCTGCTCCTCCCTCAGTCTTTTCCATCTCAAATGAGAGCAATTCTCCATCCTTCTTATGGCTCAGGTCAAAATCAGCATCATCCTTGTTTTCTTTCCTCTCATGTACCCATTGAATCCATCAGCAAATCTTATTATCTGTATCTTCAAAATGTATCTAGAAACGGACCACTTCTCAGAACTCCCACTGCTTCCATACGGGTCCAAAACACCATCATCACCCACCCGGATGCCTGCAACAGCCTCCTGTCTTTCTACTTGGCCCTTCTGTCTAGTCTGTTTTCAAGACAGCAGCCAAAGTGATCCTGTCAAACATGGTCAGATCACGCCACTCTCCTCTCCTCAAAACCCTCATGACTTCCCATCTCATTCACAGTAAGGGCCAAGTCCTTAAAATGGCCCACAAGCCTCTCCTAATTTGTCCCTCATTCTTCATCCTCATTATCTCTCTGACCGCATCTCCTGCTCCCCTTTCCCTCACTCACTTTACCCCAGACACATCAGCCTCTTTGATGTTCCTACAACATGCCAGGCATGCTTCTGCCTCAGGGCCTTTGCACTGAAATGTCCAGCCCCCAGATGTCTGCATGCTTTGCTCCCTGACCTTCCTCAAGTCTTTGCTCAAATGTCCCCATTTGGTGAACTCTTTCATAGCCACCCTATTTAGAATTTCAACCTGCCCCTTTCCTGGTATTCTATTTTCCTTTCCCCTGCTCATTTTTCTCCATAGCACATGATAGCATCTAAGGTACCAATAGTTTATTTGTTTATATTTTTTTATTCTCTGTCTCTCTCTACTAGAGAATTTTGGTCAGTTCCATTCACTGCTGTATCCTTGTCACCTAGAACAGAACCTGAAACATACTAGATGAATACTTGATGAATAAAGGAATGACTGAATGAGGCCCAGAGAGGTTAAGCAACTTTCCCAGGGTCACACAGATTGTAAGAGCCTGGATATACCCGAGACTTCCTAAGATCAGAGTCCAAGCTCTTAACCACCACATGAGTGTCAATAAAGGAAGATGCCCCCAAACTGCACCCCAAGGCTAGGGTTTCTATTGTCTCCTTTGTTCTGATCTTCCAGAGGAGCTGCAAACTGCAGTGGGGCTGGAGTCTTTGCATCACTAGACTGTATTTGTTTCTTTCTGCTCAGTGGCAGGGATGCCCAGTGCCCATGTGGACGGAAGGGGAAATCTTGGCTTACCTGACATTGCCATGGCAACCAGGTAACCTAAGGACTCCAGAAGCGAGTCCTTTCAGATTGAGATGGGGGAGAATCGAAGTGAGCTGGAAATAAACGGAAAGAAATCTGTGAATGGAGAAACCACTGGAGTCTTGCATCTGCAGCTCACTGTGTCATTGGCAGTGAGGAGAATCCACCCCGTTCTCTTCCTCAGCCACAGCCAAGGGCTGTGGATCAACTTGTCGTGCCTCCTGCCTCAAGCATGATCCCACTTAACCCCTCCAAGAGGCCCACGCTCTTCTGTTCAGCATCCCCAGGGAAGGAGGGCACACCCCCACCCCATGCTCTCAGCATCCCCCTCGTAACCCAGAGGACATTCCTGGGCCACAAGTCAGCAGATCTGTGTTCTGACCTCTTATCCACTTCACAAGGGCAGGCTCCCCTCTCGCAGGGCCTCCGTTGACCTTTTACCTATGGCCTGGCTCCTTCCTTCCTTATTTGCCAGTAGAGAATAAAATAGAGGCATAGTAGGAAAAAAACTATGAAATTAAAGTCCTCATGGAAATGTGAGTTAGAATTGTAACACACGCACAAGGGGATTTACTTGTGCCAGGCGCTGTCTCCAGCACTTCTGTGGGCGTGATATCACTCAGTCCTTACGGCCACCCTTGGAGGGGGCAAGAGTTGCCGGCAACAGAAAGATAAAGAAGGCTCAGAGGGTTGAGGGACTTGCCCAAGTTTGCACAGCTGGTGAGCATGAAGAGGCATTCAAACCTAAGGAGTCCATCTCTGAAAACCATGCTCTTCATTCCTCACCCACACCGTGTCCGTTGGGGGCGGGGGGATTCAAGAAGACCCGAGTTTTCTTGCCTCAGCCAGTCCCTGGGCCCCAGAGCCCCGAGCAGATCACTGAGAAGTGTCTGGTGCCTTTTGCATTTAATGAGCCCCTTTGATCTGTGGCATTTGCTGAGCTCTGCAGACAAGATGGTAATAATAAAAAAATAATACAAATAAAAATAAATAAGATAAATAAAATAAAAATTACACAAAGAAAAGATGGTAATAATTGCCCCAGCCCAAGGGCTGGAGCCTCAGGAGCTGGGCCGGGGGGGCTCATCCTCTGCCACACCCCAGTGCCCCTCCAGTCAGCGAGCACTCCGTATTGTGCACCTGTGACGTGCTGGGCTCTGTGGGACACACAGGAGCTTCCGAGTCCTGGAAGACACAGAGAGCAAGTGCCAAACTCTGGGTGGCGGTGCAGGGAGAAGAGACAGACGGGTAGCTAGCAGGCGCGAGAGACTCGGCGGAGGGGCCCGGGGGTGGGGTGGAGGATGCAGGCAGAGGTGTGGGAGGGACAGCGGGGACAGAGTGCCCAGGAGGGATGAACAGAGTGGGGTGCTGAGAAGTTTGGCGTCTGGTGTCAGAAAGACCAGGCTTCTCTTTCTGGCCACGCCACCGGCTGGCTGAGTGACTCGGAGCTGGTCACTGAACCTCCCTCTTCCTATACTCAGAGATGTTTACCACTTCCCCTTCCCTGCCCCGACAATTCAGCTTTTCACCGAGTTGACTGCAAAGCTCATCTTCATGAAGTCTAACCCGATCTGTCGGGCCACTGGCTCATTTCCACTTCTCTTGCTCCTGAAGATGCGTAGACCTGACCGGCCAAAGACGGGAAAGCGTCCACATTAAGGCCTCCTAGAAGCCTTAAACATACAGAAGATGATGGCCCTTCTCCCAAATGTACATAAAAATATACCAGATTATAAAATACAAAACTTATGTAAATGCCAAGGTTAAAATAACATCTTTCCAGATTTACTGTTTTTTTGCAAAAATCCTGGATTGCTTCCTTCATCAGAGTTAAACTTTTCCAACAGTTTTGGTGTCCTTGCTTTCTAATCTTTGTAGCACCCAAAGAGAGTTCCTATTCTGCCTTTTGGGTTGTCCGGTTCTGGAGGGAGAGCGTGGGGGACGAGGAGCCGCCAGAGACACAGTGCCCGTTTGGCCCCTGGGCCCCATAGCCAGGCATTGGGACCAGGCTGGGTCATGCTCTCCCCTTCCCCACATCACTGTGTGGCGGTCCGGGGCCCCCTGTGAGCTCTGGTGGTGTGGTCGCACATCCAGAGTCACGCCAGAGAGCTCAGGTCTTGTTATCAATTGTGCCCAGCCAACAGCCCTTGCTGCCCTGTCCCCTAGCTGCTGCTTGGAAGCAAGGAGTGCAGCCCTTCTCTGTCACGTGGCAGCGATGCCAGGGACCGGAAGTAATGTCTCTTACTTCATTGGCAATTTGACATGGCTGCTTAACAACCCGATTAATCAAACCCAGCTCATCCTGTCAGAATTAATGAGCCTAGGAAAGGCTACCATGAATAATGAGGGCTTTGCCCCTCCTCCAGTACCTCTCCCCACTCACCCCCTCCTATTTCTTTCCCCAAGCTACACAGCAACTACTCACTACCAAGGGCCCTTTAGACCTGGAAGGCTGGGGCGGGTGCTCAGCAATGTGGGCATCTCCTGCCTCTTCTACTCTCCCAGGTGCCACGGTTGTCCACCTGGTGCCAGAGCTGGCCATGTCCTAGGGGAGCAGAACTTCTTGTTCATCAAACAGATAAGAATGCATTTTGCCGTCAACAATGCAAGGAGGATCTGTTTCAAGCATGGCACTAGATGCCAAGGATGCAAAGATGTGTAAGCTATTGTCCCTGTAAGGGGTCACGGTGCAGTAACCCAGAGACAAATGGGGGAAGTGCTACAACGGTGGGTACAGGAAGGGCAGGAGCTACAGTGAAAGGGGCCTGTCAATACTGGAAGAGCAGAGAGGGGAACTGGGAAGGGTTATATGGGGATGAGGCGCTCTGAACGTTTCTGCTACCAAGTTCATTCATGGCACATATATACGTTGAGTGCTGGGCACTGAGCAAGGTGCTGGGGTCTGGACATCCACAAATGGATATGATTCCCATTCTCATGGAGCAGGCATCTCATCCCTGTTCCCAGGACAGTGCAGGTAGAGGGCTTCCATAAAAATCGACCCACTCATTTCATAGGCACCCTAGGACTTGGGCAGCACCCAATGAGAGTCGAGGCTCTGAAATGTTAGTTGAGTTCTCTGAAGCTGCCTGGCTCCCCTGTGCCCTGTGGATTCTGGTGCTTCCCAACAAAGACAGGGACTGGTTTAAGTGGTGTGGTCTGTCTTATCCGGGTGGCCCAAACCATCACTCCCGTAGCCACCCACCTGCCAGACTCCAGACCCAGAACTTACCACCCTCTGCCTCTCTCCCTGCAGGGGGAGCTGCTGAGCCCGTGCCGCTGTGATGGCTCTGTCAAGTGTACGCACCAGCCCTGCCTCATCAAGTGGATCAGCGAGCGGGGCTGCTGGAGCTGCGAGCTGTGCTACTACAAGTACCATGTCATCGCCATAAGCACAAAAAATCCTCTGCAGGTATGACCAGGGCGGGAGAATGTTTTCCCCTTAGAGTCCAGGGCAGTCTGGAGAAAAGTAACAAGATGAGCTAGGTGGGCACGATAACAGTGACATGCAGGCAGACAGGATGAGAGCGCTTGTGTTTCCTCCTCAGCCTTAGCAAGAAGAGCAAGGGATGGGGTAAGGACAGAGGAAAGATCTAGAAGGAAAGACGTGTCAAGAATTAAATGGTAGACAGGATCAGTGAGCTAAGGAATGGATGGATGGATGGATGGGTGGCTGGATGGATGTAAGGATGGATGGATGGATGTAAGGTTGGATGGATGGATGGATGGACAGATGGATGTAAGTGTTGGTGGATGGATGGATGGGTGGATGGATGGATGGATGTAAGGATGGATGGGTGGATGGATGGACGTGAGTGTGGGTGGGTAGATGGATGGGTGAATGGATGGATGGGTGGGTGGATGGTTGGATGGATGGATGTAAGGTTGGATGGGTGGATGGATGGACAGATGGATGTAAGTGTTGGTGGATGGATGGATGGGTGGATGGATGGATGGATGTAAGGATGGATGGGTGGATGGATGGACGTGAGTGTGGGTGGGTAGATGGATGGATGGATGGGTGGATGGGTGGGTGGATGGTTGGATGGATGGATGGATATAAGGATGGGTGGGTAGATGGATGTATGTAAGGGTGGGTGGGTGGATGGATGGGTGGATGGAAGCAGAAAGGAAAGAAAGAAAGGGAGGGGAGGCAGGGAGGAAAAGAAAAGAAAGAGGGACAGACGAGAGGGCAGATGAGAGCAGGATGGAAAAAAGAGGTTGGGAGGTGTGGGAGGAAGACTGAGGGAAAGCTAAGGGCGGGAAAAGAAGAAATAAGGAGGAGGAGACTCAGCAGCCTATCCCAGACTTTAAGGTGCATTCAGTTCACCTAGAATCTTGTTAACACGCAGACTGTGACTCAGGAGTCTGGGGCAGGGCCTGAGATTCTGCATTTCTAACAACCTCTGGGTGATGCTGTTGCTGCTGGTCCATGGACCACACTCCTCGTGAAAAGGAACCGCAGAAAAATGGAGAAGAGACAGGAGAAGGAGGCAGTGAGAAACAGAAGGGAAGGAAAAAGAAGGAGGGACTGAGAAGGGGTTACCGTCAGGGGCAAGGGCAGAGCGGCTGGGCTGGGGTGGGGCCTGCCGCATGGATTCCACGGGTTGGGACAGGGCTGCAGCCCCGACCTCCCCCACCCTCCCGCCCTGCCCTGACACATCCCTCATCCCCAGCGCTGCTGGCGGGCCCTGCCCCACCTCGAAAATCCTTCAAACCCAACGGCTCTCCCTGCAAGGCGCACCCACATATAGAGAGCACTTTGCTTCTGAAAATACCTGCACATATGCACGGTCAGCCAGTTAAGCTGCCACATAATCAATAAGCCAGCACACCCGTGGCCTGGCACACTTGCTTCACTCCTCCTGTCTCGGGGGGGGGGGGGGGGCGGTGCAGGCAGGGAAGAGTGGATTCGGCCATCCCAGAAGGGTGGTGGTGTGGTGCGACTGTGGGGCTGGGGACTTCGTGTGGAGGGGCAGCCAGAAGCCTGGAGCTGTGGTGTCCGGGCATTTTAGTTTAAACACTGTGGAGTTTTACATGAGGCACTGCCAAGAATGAGAGTGTGTGTGCGTGCGTGTGCGCGCGTGTGTGCGTGCGTGTGTGTGCGCGTGAGAGAGTGCTAGCACATGCCTGTGGGCCAGCAGGGGGCATCATTTCTGGAAGGAGGCATTAAAACTCCCAGGCACCTCAGCCATCCTGATGTCTATGAAGGGGTCGGAATGAGAGGTGCCTCTCCCTGTGCTGGTCCCGTCTTCAGTCATTCTTTTCAAATCTTCAAGTGTCTTAAAATAGCGGTGTCCTGAGACTGCTGAGTCCACGCCCTCTGGGGTGCATTCATTCTCTTCTTCTCTCATTCAAGCCTTGGGAAAGGGTCAGAGTCCAGATCCACAAGCCCACCCCCAAATCCCCCCTTGGTTCAAAAACAGGCACCAGACCTTGACTTATAAAATGAAAAATCATTTAGGGATAATTTTTTTCCCAGGAGTAAAAAAAAGAAAAAGAAAGAAAGAAAAGGTTATTCTGATCTCTTAAGTATGGTGAGCAAATGGCAGTATTGACAATACTGATTCATGAATTTAAGTGACTAACATGTCTCTAACTGTGAGTTTCTAGGCACCAGGGACTCCCTCTGATTCTGTTGCTCTTGGAAATGCATGATGTGCGCTCAGTAAATGGCATTGCACTTTTCTGGATAGCACCAGAAGAAGGAAGTAGTTTGGCCTAGTGGCAGTATTGTGTAGTTGTGGCCCAGATTGTCCCAGCTGTGTGTCCTGGGCTTCTCAGGCCCAGCCGAGAGAGAGGCAGGCACCGGGGAGCAGCTCGTGCTCCCACAGCCCAGCGGAAGCACCTGCAGTCGGGGACGGAGCAGGCTGGCCCTCCTGCAAGCAAGTGGAGCTGGGGGTGGGGTGGCAGGGTGACAAGCCTCTGATGTCAGAGCGGGGCGGGGGGCCTCTCCTATGTCTCAGGTCCCTCACCTCGCGGTCCAAGCCCCATACAAAGCTGTGAGAAACAGTGCTCGCCCCGGCATGGTATCTCAGTGACACGCGCAAGGTTCTGTTTCTAGCAGAAGAGCCATCGAGAAAGGAATCTCGGGGTGGCCTTGGGGCTCCCTGGCTGCTCCTCACCCTCTCTCCGCTACAACTGAACTGTAGTTATATTAATGACGTTTAGTTAGTGCTTCCTGGTGGCCACCCTAAGGCTTCACGTGTATTATCTCATTTAATACCTAAAACAACCCAATGCAGCGGGCACTGTTCTTCTTCCCAATCTACAGATGAAGCAGTGGAGGCACAGTTCGCTCATGGTTACCCTGGCGGGGCGGCTTGCACACAGGGGTCTGACTCCTCCGACCTGCGGTGCGCAGCCACGGCTTTGCTGAGTGCGTTTGGGAAGGTCCCACCTGGTGGGTGGTGGGGGGGGAGGAATATCCCACCGGGACGTGCGTCACTGCATATTTGCTCAAACATACTGAAGAGTGGAAATGATGCTGCCCGTCCCCTTCAAAGAGTTCTTTCATTCCACCTTCACGGCATTCTAGGGAGTGGGAAGGGCCAATGATTTCCATTGTTAGGGAAGGGAAAACTGACAGTCCTTATGACTTACTGACTTCTCCTAGCTGACACCATGCAAGCTGGAGCAGAGCTTGGCCAGAACGGGGTCCTGACCCCTTCCTTGCTCAGTGCCCCTTCCGGGGTCGAAGGAAATGCCCAGTCTTGGTGCTGCAGTGTGGGGGTGGGGGAGTGGGGGGGTGGGGGGGGAAGGGGGTCTCAGGATACTGCGATCGGAACCTCGTTTGGAATGAAGCCCCAGTGTTGGGGGTAGCAGAGTCTCTGGAGCCCTTCACCCCTTCCCAGCCTCCCTTTGAGATTTCAGAGCTGTCTTATTCTCTCTTGCTCTTTGCAGCTCTGTTCCCCACCCCTTTCGTAGAGGCTCACATGGGACAGACAGGAGGAGAGTCTGTCTACAGCACCCCATCCTGTTCCCTTCCCATCATGCTTCAGACTGTAGTCAGGGGTCCTGCTGAAGTTCAACAGCTCGCTTGAGGGACTAGGGATTAGGGTGGCTTTAAGGATTAAGGGGACCTTTCTGTGCCTCTATATTTGGGGGTTTTGAAGTCTGGAGCAGGAGAAAGTGAAGGTTATTGATAACTCAGTGGTGAAGACAAAAAGCTCAGTCAGGAACCCTCTTCATGGAGGGAGAGGCAGGTTCTGGAGAAAGCATTTGTGGTGCAGTATTTGAGAGGAGTCTGTAGGATCAGGCCATCTTCTGGAAAATCCCCTTGCTTTGTGTAACCCCAGGCTGGGGGAAGCAGTGGAAAATTTAAAGGCCCAATTACCTGTAATGGGATGCTATCTGTACAATTAAATGTAAAGGCTGATGTCCTACATCTAGAACAGCAAGTGAAATGTATTCCAACGGTTACAATTCCTTAGGGGCCACTGGTCAGTCCCTCTGGAGCCAGACTCAGTGCTTGCATCCACGCCAATTTAGTGCAGAGGAAGGACTCACTATTGGCAGATGGAAAGTTGTCTGATTTTTATGGGGAGTTCAGGCTGAGATGCCTGCTGAGGGTGTTCTCCACAGAGCTTTACACAAATCCCAACAATCAGAAGATTGTCCTGCCCTCCGCCTTCCCAAATGGGATCCTGTCACTTCCCAGCTTAAAACTGTTCCATAGCGTCATATTTACTCTTTAGGACACAGCCAAAATTCTGTGCATATTCTTCAAGATTCCACATGGTCTTCTCTTCTTATTTTCCCAGCTGTCTCACCCCACACTCCCTTTTGCTCTCTCTGCTCCACCCTTTCTGGTCTTCTAGGTTTTCATACTCACTATACTTTTTTTTTCTGCCGCAGGACCTTTGCACATGCTTTCTCCTATGCCTAGAGCACTCTTCCCTCCTCTCTTTGCCTAAACTCCCACTCAACTCAAGCATTGCTTCTTCTGACAAGTTGAATCCACCTACCAAAGGCTCTCATAGTTCTATGTACCTCCCTCGCTTATGCCCGGTGAACTATAGTTGTAAATAAATTATTTGATCATCTGTGTTTCCTAGACTATAAATTCCATGAGGACAGAAATCTTACATGTTTTTGCTTACTGCTTTATCTTCGGCACCTAGCGGAGTAGATATTTGTTGAGTGAGAGCAGGAATAAATCCCAAACTAAAATCCAACTCCAGGCTCCTTTAAGCCTGTGCTACTGAGGCCAGCCATAGATTCATAGAATTTCAGAATTGAAACCCACCCACACCCCAGCCTTCAATCCATCCTTCAATACTGCTATTAGCGTAGTGCTTTTTCTGTTAAAAAATGAAATCTCAATGCTCGTATATAGTCAGTAAATTATACTGTTTTTCTTATCTTTCCCCCACACCCTGTGTCCTCTCCTTGTCTGTTGAATTGGTAATCTCTGGCATTTATATTAAATGACATGTCAGGTGTTGTAGAAAATAAGTAAAAGAAAGGCCTGTGCCCTATTAGTGTGAAAATAAGCAATGTTGCTCTGAAAAGAATATTGTGGGCCCTAGAATACCACCTACACTGGCTCTGAACTTTCACTTTCTCTGTCTGTATCATAATCAGTTATAAAGGCCTTCCTTCCCAGCCATGGCTGCCCAGAACTCCCTCCCTACAATAACTTCTGACCATTTGATGTGATATCAGTCTCCTCCATATTAAAAGTGCAACAAAAAACTCAGAAACTTGGGGTGCCTGGGTGGCTCAGTCGTTAAGCGTCTGCCTTCGGCTCAGGTCATGATCTCAGGGTCCTGGGATCGAGCCCCGCATCGGGCTCCCTGCTCCGCGGGAAGCCTGCTTCTCCCTCTCCTGCTCCCCCTGCTTGTGTTCCCACTCTCGCTGTGTCTCTCACTGTCAAATAAATAAATAAAATTAAAAAAAAAACTCAGAACCTTGTAACGATAGCCATTGTATTCCAAGTTAAGGAGGCTTGTATTAAATCCTCAACCCGAGGTAAGAGGTTGGGGCAGCAGAAGGAGGAGGGATGGGAATGGGGTGGAAATGGGGTAAGGGCATCCAAGCAACAGCTAACCTGTCCTTGTCTTCTTTGCAGTGGCAAGCCATCTCTCTGACAGTCATTGAGAAGGTTCAAATTGCAGCCGCCATCTTGGGTTCCCTCTTCCTCATCGCCAGTATCTCTTGGCTTATCTGGTCAACCTTCAGTCCCTCAGCAAAATGGCAGCGCCAAGACCTCCTCTTCCAGATCTGCTATGGGATGTATGGATTCATGGATGTGGTGTGCATAGGTGGGTCTGGGGGCCTGTCTCTATGGGAAGTGGGGAGCCATGTGCTGGTGAGTTAGACAGATCTCTCAGGATCCCTCCCTCTGAAAGGTCGAAGCACCAAGCTTCAGACCTGTAAGCTCAGGAGGAGCCAGCACCTTAGATTTGAGGGGTCAATGGGATGGGGGAGGAGGCAGGCCAAAGGAGGAAGATCTAAATCTTTCCCAAACAAATCTATCCTTGCCCAGTTGAAGATAAGGATAAGGAGGCTTGCCTCTAAGAAGACTTGAGAAAGGTCAGCTGGTCAGTCTGTCTGCCTCAAACGGGATGTGGAGGCCCTCTTCTCTGTTGTGTGCTCCATGGTCGCCAAGCCATGACAAGGGATGACTATACATTTAATTCCATTCCCTTCCCAGCAAAATGCCCAGAAACAGCATCATGATACCTGCCCTTCCCCCCTTTTCTTCAGCTTTCTATAAGCTTATTATAGTGCCCCAGATTTCTCTAGTCTAGTGGTTTTAAAATTGTATGGGGTCCCGATGTTCCACACACAGCTTCAGGAACCAATTTTGGGAGTGGGCAATGGAATGCAGGGCAGACAGCCTCTGAATCTTCGCCCTTGCTTCACCTTGAGTTTCGGTACTTTTATCCATTTACATATGTTTCTGTTCTAAATAAATCTTTGGTGTTTTAGAAAAAAAGTTGGAAACCCTCCACTTTAATTCCTGCCTGTTCCCTTACACCATTCCCAAATCTGTGTTCCTTCCTTTTCTATTATGTTAGGTCGATTGGTGGAGGGCCGGGTCTTTTTGTTCTTCCCAACAAATGCTTATGGTTTTCAACTCTGGAGTTGTCATTCAAGTGACCAAGATCCTGGTTTCCTTTCAGTGACATGAAGCATGGTTAAGCACTGGTCATACATCCTAACCTGGAAGTCTCATGTTACCCCCCAGGCCACGATGCTGATGGCACTGAAGTTCCACAATTGTGTTCTCTGGGCTTAGTTTGTATACTCTATCAAATAGGCTACACTGCTCCGTTTGGCAGGAAAACATCTATTAGCTAGAATTTGGCTGGAAGATGCTATGTGAATTTCTTTGGGGCTCTTTAATATTAGGAGTCAGAGAGGCCTGGAGACTTGCATCTGATTATGGCAGCCAGAGACCAGTGGTGCTGGCACTTGGATACTTGTCTAAGCATCTTGCTGCCTCTCCCTGCTAGCTAAACCAATGCCTCAGCCCTGAGTTCAAGAGTGTTTTTAAAGGCAACCTTTTGTGGCACCTAGACAGATTGCCCAGGTTTGGAGGACTGTGGAAGAGAGGACTGTGAATAGGGAGGAATTTGACTTGGAGCATTCTAATTTCGTTCCCTGTCTACCAAAATCCTTTCCTACCCTGCTGAGGCACGGGTGGTGGCTGCCAAAAACCAGGTGTGTCTCCATATGGAGGTGTACGGCTCTGGCATGAAGCTGGGGGGCGGGCAGCAGTGGAGGGCCGGGCGGAGCCTCTCCAGCTGTCCTTCATTCTCCTTCAGGAAGGCTTTTGACTGGTCCCTTCTACGAGACTGGCTTTCCTGTCACATGGTGTATTAGTCAGCTTTGGCTGCGGTAACAGGCAACTTCAGAATTGCAGTGCCTCATAATGACAAGCATTTATTTCCTGTGGCTAGGTCTGCATGACGGCTGTGGCTCAGCTGGACTTGGCTCGGTTTGGCTTCTGACTGTGCATTGGGTTCCAGCCCGCTCTGAGGGGCTTCTCATGCTGGGGCCCAGGTAAAGGGGCAGAGACTTCTGGGATGTACCTTTCTAGGCAGGTACAAGAGCACAAGAGGACTGGTGGAAACTTGCAAGACCTCTCAAAGCTTCTGCTCAATACTGGCATACTGTCCCCTCTGTCCACAGCCCATGGGCCAATGCAAGTCATCAACAAGCCCAACATCAGTGTGGGGGTGGGCAAGGGAAGCATACTCCTCCTCCCCTGGAGGGAGCATGGGAGGGAAAGAGGAGCATAAATACCACCTGCCATTCAGGGCTTCATAGATTTGAAGACTGAGAGAAGGAAACATAGAAGAGATCATGGGATCAACCTGTATGACTCTTATTTTGAAGTTGAGAGAACTAGGGCTCAGAGAAGGGAAGTGATCCACTCAGTATTGCTCAGCTGGGATTAGAAGCAAGGTCTCCTGATTGGCAGTCCAGTGCTCTTTCCATTCTCTTCTTGCGTCAGAAAGCAGGAGTCTTCGGTGTCCCTTTTGGAACATCTGCAGATGCCATCTGCAACTTTGGGTGCACCTGGGCCCACTTATAGGAAGAGCCCTCACAAACAGACCTGCTCCCTGTGGCTCTGAGCCACCCAGCACCTCTGCTTGTGCCTTCCTGGCGTCCTGGTCCCTCCTGCTCATAATGTCTCCCTCTGAGCAGGACTCCACAGAACCATCTCGTCCTCTGTCTCTTTCTTGGCTCCTCTCCATCTGCCTCCCTCCAAACCACTTCTATCTCTCAAATTCTTTCTCTTCTTTCTCTTCATATATATATGGCACTCAGTCACCCAATTTCTGGAAGAAACACAGTGAGCTAAATATTGAGAGTTTTCACATTGCTTTCCTTCCCTCCAAGCTTTTAATAAAACATAATTTCCCAGGATGCAAAACCACACCATGATCTGTCCATTCTGCTCTGACAAGCCAGTGACTGCCTGGACATAGCCATTGGACAGGAGGGGGCTGCCTAGGGACCAAGTGCTTTTAGTGCCATCCCAAAGTAGTCAGATATATTTATATTTAGACTAGCTCACCTTTAAAGGGTTTAGACTGCTCTATCATTTTGTTGATTATAACTGGAGCTAATTCAGTTGTCAGACCATTTCCCCAGGGGCAATAATTTTCTTCCCATTTTTCAGATGGGGAAACTGATACTGAAGGATTTGTCCTAGGCTGACTCAGGCAGCAGAGCAGGACTCTCAGTTCAATGTTTTTCTAGGAGAGGTTATCCATAGGAGAAAATTCTAGGAGACAGAATCAAAAAGAGAGTAATATGTGATCTAAAGAAGAGAGTGGAAGATGATGGACAGTAGTTGAAATGCACAAACAGATTCTTGTGATGGTTGCATTGATGATGATTTTGATATTGGTGATGATAATCAGTGGTGATGATAATCAGTAGTGATGAAGGTGGTTTCAAGGGTGAAGTTCAGGTATCAGTCATTTATTTCTCTTCTGCAGTGTTCTGGTCAGTTGAGGGAAAACACTCAGTACTGTATAAGTTGTTATAAAGTATCAGCCTCTTAGGGGCTCCCTGGTGGGGACAGTCAGGTGGAGCCTGGAATGTACCAGCAGTGTATTTATTTTTAGGCTTAATTAGACACTTAGACTCACAGAACTACCAGAGAGTACACTTAGCACTAGATTCACTTAGAGGAATTTAGGACAGGAAGCACAACCTCCATAAGGCAAGTCCAGCTTGCTTCTGCAGGTGAGTCCTTGCTGTACTCCATAACCTAGTCCAGGGCTAGTCTCAGCCCCCAGACGATAGCTCATGAAGAAAGAGATGAGACCCACAATAGTGGATACAGGATCCACCTTGACATAGTTTCCCCACAAAAGTCATGCGTAGTTACAAGTGTCCCTATACTCAGGGACGCCCAAACTACAGCCTCCCACCAGGCATTGATAGTAAAGCAGCCATCAACCAGGGGTTACCTCCACCCTAGGGAATGTTGTAACATGGCTGACACTCCACCTTCATCAGAATTCCAGGGAAACAAGCCAGAATGGCAACCCAGGGTCTGGTTTGTTTTGAGAGAAGGAGCAAGTATGCTTGCTCACCTCTATCCTACCACCTCCTGCCTCTATCCATGAATCTTGACTCTGGCTACACAAACCTGTTTCACTGAACCAATGCAAGACAGAGAAGCTGGAACATGGAAAGAGACCTGGCTAGGTGAGCCAGAAGGAAGCATAATGCGGTCTTCTTACTGCACGAAAATGAACAACATGGATGAGAGTCGCGGTATGGCACCTATATTACTATAGAGGTGGTCATCAGTTTTAAAACTCAGTCAATTAGTTTATTCCTATGGGAAAAGGGAAGTTTCTCTTCCAGAAGTCCTAAGAAAGTGGAAGAAAATGATGTGACAGAGTGGACAGAGGAAGATATGATTCCTTATCAGAAAGTAGATAGAAGTGACAATGGGAGAGGTGACTATTCTCAAGAAATGTTGGCTGAAAAAAAATGTTAAATGAAAAAGTCCATATCTATAGACTCGAGCTCCTTGGATGGATGGAGAAATTCAGTAACTGGATGGAAATTTATCACCAGAAGAGGGAAAATGAGTCTAGCCTTGTGTTAGCTCAAAAGGCTGAGTAAGAAAGGAATAAGACCATCTGTTAAGATGAGTCTTTGGACTTCCTCTATTTTTCAGACACCGAAAACAATTTGTCTATTCCCTAAGACTGTTAAATGGCCTCAGACAGTAAAGAATCTGAGTAAACATGAAATATATAGCTTTAAGTAATCCTTAAAAATAGATTTACCTTTTATCAGAGCAGTGCTCTAAGGGAAAACTCATGGGAGTGGGAAGGACACAGACACTCCACTGGGCGCCAGCACCAGCTGAGCAGATATTCTCTGCCATGAAGCCAAGAGGATGCAGTGTATGGGACATGGTCACCTGGCTGCCCACGAAGCCACATCTGCTCCATCCACAGCTATGTCCACCTGGCTGACCTCCAGGGAAGGGCCTTTGGTTCTCACCAAAGAATTTTGCCTGAAATGAGTGCCAGGAAGGTCTGGGTTCTCTGTTGGATGCAGCAAGGGTCCAGGGCTGTGGACAAGGGCTCTAGACTTGGTTATATCAGAAGGTTGTACATTCTGGGAGACAAGCTGCCCTTACATATTAAACGTCTCTTGGGTAGAGTCCTAACTTCCTAGACCAATCCATGCCACTATGAAAACCAAAACTAAGTTGCTGTGGACAGAACAAACCACCAAACACTCCTGCAAGGGCACAGAAGAACTGAGAAAGGGCACAATAACCCTAAAAGATGAGTGGGGTAAGTATTATGATCCATATTTAACAGATGAGGAAAAGCTTAAAGTAATTGTGCTCCAGGTCACATAGCTAAAAAAATGGCAGAGCTGAGAATTAGACCAAAAACCTTGGACTCCAATTCCAGGGTGCTTTCTACTGCCTCTTTTATCTCTGATTGCTCTGTGAAATTGCAAATGCAGAGCTTGGATGGGGAGGCAGGTTGAAGGTAAATTGGTTCAGTAATACCTTGACCCATAAGGTAATGGCTGAGCAATAAGAAATTTAGTGAGTCTTGGCTGCTCCTGTCCTTTATTCAGAGTCTTGGAGGTTAGCCATTGTTGTACCTCCCTTTTGATCAGTGCTATTCTGACACCACCTGAGAGGGAGGCTTAAGAAATAGAGGTAAGGGGCACCTGGGTGGCTCAGTCAGTCAAGTGTCTGCCCTCGGCTCAGGTCATGATCCCAGGATCCTGGGACTGAGCCCCGCATTGTGCTCCCTGCTCTGTGGGGAGTCTGCTTCTCCCTCTCCCTCTGTGCTCTCTCTCTCTCTCTCTCTCTCTCAAATAAATAAATAAATAAATAAATAAATAAATAAATAAATAAAATCTTTTAAAAACATAGAATTTAAGGTGAAATTTGGATCGTTTGTCTCCCTGTGAGACACTCTGGTGGAAGGAACTTAGGGCAGGGGAAGCTACATGTCCTGGCTAACATGAACTTAGGGAATCCATTCATTCACTAAAAAATATTTATTGAAAGGGCACTCCCAATAAGAGAGTCACTTGCTCTCAGGATCTTACATTTTACTGGGAAGGCAGACAAGTTAATCATTTATCATTTATGAGTCAGAAGGGGCTCAGGATTAGCATCTCCATTCATTCAGTAACATTTCCTGGCTGTCTGGTTTTGTTCCTAAAATGAGGGAACTTTAATAAAGGAATGAACGAGACACAGTCTTTTCCCTCAAGGAGCTCCCAATCTACAAATAAATCACAACACAGTGGCAGCCAGGATAAGATACAGAGAAATGTGGAACAGAATAGAGAGCAATTAACTCCCTCTTCAAGGAGTCCAGGAAGGCTTTTTGAAGGAAGGAACCCTATCCTTCAGCCCTTTCAAAAGATAGGTCAAAGTTTGTCCAGAAGAGAGGAAAAGAACATTCCAGGCAGAGAGACTAGCATGTGTAGAGGCCAGAGACTTGAGAGAACCAGGGACACTTGGGAAACTCGGAGCAGGTGCATATGGCTCAGTGTCAAGAGCCAGAGTGGGAAGGTGGGTGATGGGCCATAGGGATGTGGAGGTTGGCAGGAGCCAAATCCCACAGTATCATGAATCATGGGCTAAGCAGCTCAGACTTCAACTTGTTGGTGACAGGGAGGCATTAATAAGATTTTATACCGGAAAGAAGTGTGGTCAGATGTACGTGTGCTTTGCAGAGGTAACTCTGGCAATGATAGGGAGGATGGACTGGAGCTGGAAAGACTAGAGGCAGCGAGGGGCCAGCTGGAAAATGCTTGTAATAGTCTGAGCCAAATGGAAAGAAATGCAAAACAGTGCAGTGGGGAAGACGTGTGTGGGATGACCTTGAGAAGCCCTTAGGATGTGGATAAGATAGGACGGTATGAACTTCTTTGAAGCAAGTAGGAATCCCAGGGTCTGGCTTGAGTGGGGATACCACAGCTGAGCATGGGAATGGGGTTGGCAATGGAGAAGCAAAGGGGAACCAAAGGTAAGTCTTTGGCAAAAGCACCAAACAAAAGGCCCATCACAAGCCTAAAATCCAGGCAGTGAGATAAGAGGCAGCTCCTAAGCAAAGAGTTTGCAGTAGAAGAGAAGCAAGACGCATGGAGTACATTATGGGCTGCAAAGAGGGGAAGGCATTGCCAGGAAAGAGTCTCTGTGGGGGTAGAAAGAAAGAAAGGGCCTTCCTCTACTAACAGGTGGCCTCCTGTTAGTAGAGGAAGATTTGAGGGCATCGGACCAGTTCTGATGAGGATTGGTGACTAATGAGAAGGCGGGGAGGGAGGTAAGGAAAGCCTTCTGTAGGCAGTTGGATCATAAAACTTGAACACGGGTTTGGGGGTCAACAATAAGAGGGGGTAAAGCTGTAGGTTTTGGCAAGACAACTTAGAAGGAGCATTCAAAGAGTAGGTGGCTAAGGATGGAGACCTAGGGACCATTATACGCTTAAAAGATGGATGAAGACAGAATGAGAAAAACAGGAGGGAATGGGTCACAAAACCCAGGACGGTGGGTTTCTGGAGTGGCAGGAGGGTGCCACCTAAGGGTCTGGATCACATGTTGCTCGGTTTCTTACTAACCTTGAGACCTTGCGTGATTTGCATAACCACTCTCTGCTTCCCTTTTCTCATCTGTGAAATGGGATAATAATACCATCTTCAGAGCACTGTTGAAAGGACTGAATACGATGGCGTGTGGAAAGGAGCAGGCATTCATAAAATCCGTGACCAGGCTGGGAGACACTTGATCTGGGTAGATTCCCCCTTGGAGTGGGCACTCAATAAAGGTTTGCAGAAACTGTTAAAACCAGAAGCTAGTCACAGCCTAGGAAGCCTGACCCCGTGTCTTCACATAATTGAGAGTCCGCTGTTATATGGAGCAGTGCCTCTTCTTGAAGGTTTTTAGTTCCCTCACGCATGTCCCCTCAATGAGAAGATCTGATTACATAGAATGTCCTCCCACCCCCTGCCCCCTCTTCCGTCATCATTAATGATGGTGGCTGCCCAAGCAGAAAAGCTGACAGAGCCTCCCAGCAAACAAATGGGACAGTCTCTGCTCCAGTGGGTCAAGTTATTAGGATTTAACAAGAGCAAATTAATTAAGGTCTTTGGCACCAAAAACATTTTTTTTTCACTCCACAGACTCAAGAGATTGGCCACCAAAAAGTCAAATCTGCAAAAAAAAATGAGGACCTCATCGTTATCACGTTTGTTTTTGACTTGTGAGTGGGATGTGGTCAGGGAAAGAAAGGAGAGCATTTCCGAGATTGTTTCAAATCTTTAAAACTGTGGACTATGGTAATTTACAAAATTATAGAAAATCTTTTGTTAAAGCTTCCTCTGTCTGCTATTCATTGAGGTTCTTTCCTATAATTTAGAGATACCTGGTGCCTGCCGTCTGAGATAAAGGAATTCAAATTCCAATTTATAGTAAGTGGGCAAAGGGTGGGAGCAGCAGGGCTACAAAAACATGATTTTTCAAACTTAATTTTAATTCACATTCACTAAAAAACACTTACCTGGCACAAAGATCCCTTCCTTTCTTCCTTCCCTTGGGCTAGAAAAGACGCCATCTGTCAAACCTTTTAATTCCCTGACTGATAAACTGAAAATATGGGGAGGGCAGCCTGGTACCCCAGAAGAGCCTAGGAAGTAGAAAATCTAGGTCTGAAGACTAGATTTGCCACCACTTCTGTGACCTTGGGCAAGTTACTTCTTTTTATAGTTCAGTTAAGTCCTCTATAACATGAGACGGTTGAACCTGATAACTTGCAAGGTACTTCTAGGTCTGACCTTCTAGGAGTTTGAAATCACTTCCATTGTAAGAAGACGTCATAATTCTCAGAGGCTGACCACTGTGGCAGTGGGGGGATTCCCAATCATGTTGGCTAGACCAAACAACTGATAAGCGTCAGCCATGTAAACGGGGAGGATGATGTCCAATCTGTGTTCCATTAAATGCATATGGCTTATCCAACTCTCCAGATTAACTGTTAACTCATATTCTGCCCACCCCCTGCCTCCCCCAACCGACCAGGGCTTCCTATGCAAGGCCCGCTCTCTCCACCTCTAAATGCTAGCTGCTCGGTAAGTGCAGGTGACTGATTTGGAAGCAGACACGCCAAGTGAGCACTGTCCCCCTCAAAGGAGACCCCTTGGGAGGCACTTCATTTCTTCCAGTGTGCGAACGGGGCTCAAATAGTTTAGGAACACCTCTTGGGAACTATCTTCAGTGCCTACAGCACAGTCTTGGGAATAGCTTCAGGAGTCGCCTGTCTGTCCATTGACAGTGGGTCTATAGCTAGAAAAAAAAAAACAATCTAGTAAATAAGGTGGCTGCTTGAGCCAAGTAATATATTTTGGGGGAAAACATGAAACATGCATATATATTGCATATATATATATATATATATATATATATATATATATATATATATATATATGCATCTGCTGGAGTTACTCTAACTAAATACCCTAACTAAAATACCTGTAGTGCTAGGGTAGGGGCCACAAGCAAAAAGCAGCTTTCGGTTCAATGGGATGTTTATATATATATATATAAAATTTCAGTGGCTTAATGCAGTAGAAGCTCCTGATCAGTGGGGAGGTTCTCCTCCACACAGAGACTCAGGGACCCAGGCTCCTTCCATTTTGTGACCACAGTCCCCTAGGCTTTTGAATCTTTTATTTTCAGCTAATAGAAAATAAGAGCAAGCATGGATAAAGCACACACACACACACACACACACACACACACACACACACACCCCACATACTTTCCCCCTTAGTACCCATTCTTAAACCTCGGCCTGACTCATGCTCACATGCAGTCCTGGTCACCCAGCTCCCCGTGGGTGCAAAGTGGTGAAATGTCATTCTTTCTCAGTGGCAACTCTGTACCAAGGAAGAGAAGAGTGGGGTTTTGGTGGACAGTCAATCATGTCCATCAAAGGTTATGTCATTGAGAAATTTCCAGAAATGCTCTGCACTAGGATAGCCTAAGAAACAATAGCCCAGTTCCCAAGCGTAGTCTTTTTTTTTTTTTTAAGATTTTTAAGATTTTATTTATTTATTTGACACCCACAGAGAGAGAGAGAGCACAAGCAGGGGAAGCAGGAGAGAGAGAAGCAGGCTTCCCTCTGAACAGGGAGCCCAATGCGGGGCTCCATCCCAGGATCCTGGGATCATGACCTGAGCTGAAGGCAGACTCTTAACCAACTGAGCCACCCAGGCACCCCCCAAGGATAGTCTTTTAAAATCCTGGGATTTTAAACTCTTTTTAGATATAGAATTCTGGCACATTTGTTTAAAGAAACTACTTTTGTAACTTTAACATAACTCCCTTAAGATGAAATCATGTGAAACTTATTTCATAATGATGATAATAAAATCATAACTAAAATTTACTATTTGCTATACACCAAACACTGTTAAAAAGTGCTTTATGTGCATTGTCTTATTTACTCCCTACAACTTCACGGTGTAGTTACTATTAAAATGCTCATTTTCCTGATAAAAAAAATTAAGGCTAAGAGGTAATCACCCAAGGTCATACAACTAGAACCCAGTTTCGTCTGATTTCAAAGCCCACATCCTTAACCACTTGGTTATAACGCTGTAACACATTTTTTAAATGCATAGCACAAAAGACATCTTATTGTGAATTGAAATAGAAATTGTATATACAGACTATAAAAAAATTATCTCCTCCATAGCTGCTTTCCCTGGGGGAGCCCACGACCTGGAGCATGGAGGAGGAAGGAGCCCAGACACATGGCACCGTTCTGTTTCAAATGAACCTAAGTTTATGTCCCACTACCTGTACAAGCTGTGTGTCTTTGGGCAAGACACTAAGCCTCTCTGAGCTCAGTTTCTCCTTCGTCAGGTGGAGACAATACCACCTACCTCATGGGATTTCTGTGAGATGTAGACTATATTTGCAAAGCCCTTTTAGAGCAACAGAACATAGGAAGCATTCCCTAAGTACTGCCATCACCATCACCTTCATTACCATGACCTGCACCATCATCGCCCAGAGTGCCTGAGAAATGCAATTCTGTCTGTGTCTTTCCAGATAGTGATAGCTCTGAGCTTTTAGAGAACCGCCACAGGAAAAATAAAAAAAAAAAACCCACAGTATCTTGGGACATAGCTTCATGCACACACTTCCAGGAATGAACCCGTCACTTGTACCAATGCCCGGATATTTGGGGCTCCAGGAATATTTCTCTTCCCTACCCAGTCCTACTGAGTTAAGCTCATTCATTCATTTCAAGGAGTCTCAGCACTCTTAATGATTTTCTAGCCAAGGTCTTCTCACAGGTCTCTGCAATGCCTTGAGTGGGCAGAGGGGCCGGGATGATTCTGGCTCTGATATGTTTAGAGACATCCTGGACAGCTTGACCAAGGTCAACCAGTCCAGCAAGGACCCTGCTGGGAAGGGAATTCTAATAGAAGTCGCCTCCAAGGCGACAGCCCCTCTCTGGACACTGGCAAGGCATCAATGGGATGGAAACACAAGAGGAAGGTGGCTTTGCTTCACCCACATTGAAAGCTTTCAGTGTCCTCTGTCTTTTGGGTCTTTATTGCTGAAAGAGTAACCCAAACTAAGCCCCAAAGCATCTGGGTCAAGGTGAGCCTGCCCAAAGGAGGCCCATGGATCCATATCTCACCACCTCCTCAGAGGGGCTCCCAGGAGCACAGCCTGGCTACACTTGCGAGGGGCATGAAGCTATGACCGTGGAGATGGCCAATACCATCTCATGACAGCACCTCCTAACCCTCGGCCCCCCAACACTAGCTGGTTAGATTGATTTCTTTCCCACGCTTGCCGGATAAGTTCTTCAGTGCAGGTTCTGACAGGGCTGGGCCCTCGAGGGGTAGCATCGGGAAGCTGAGCTTGGCAGTGGTGGGGCTTCAGGGTGAAGTCTTGCCCCACAGCTGTCTGACAGCAGGTGACTCTGCAGGCGGGGAGCATCCCTCCCCCGGCACTGCTGAAGGCTCTTGGTGGTGGGAGAGGAGACGGGAGTGGAGGCTGGTCACCACATCTGCAGAATCAGTTGGCCCCTAGAGCTCCTCTCAGCTCCAGCATCTTATTCATCTACAAACAGTGACTCAGACTGAGGATTGGGAAGGGCAGTTAGGAGTCGGAAGAGCAGGTGTTTGCGCTCGGGAAGGGAGTTGGCGATAAAGGAGGAGGAAAAGATACGAGTGGGCTTCTTCTGTCCTATAACTTCTACCCCCACCCCCACAATAATCAATATCACATGGCTCTGCATGTTAAATGTGTGCCTGGCACAGCACCAAGCAAGAGCACACCGGACTCATTACCTCCTTTAATCTCCTAACAACCTGTAAGCAAGGAGGTATCAGTCCCAGTTTACTGAAGAAGAACCTGAGGCTTGGGAAGAGGAAATAACTTGCCTAAAATCCACAGGGCGAGTAAGTGGCAGACACTCTGAATGTCCAGTGCGTGTTCATTGGCGAGGTGCCTCTGAACTGTGGGACCCAAAGTACTCTGAGTCTAGAAGGGAAATATCCATTTCTTTAGTTGCCTCACATTTCCATGTCTGTCCCATCTGGAGCTAGAGTATTTTTTAAAATTACCCATAGCTCTTGGGGCCTCTGGGTGGCTCAGTGGGTTGAGCATCTGACTTGGTTTCGGCTCAGGTCACGATCTCAAGATGGTGAGATCGAGCCCCGAGTCGGGCTCCATGCTCAGTGGGGAGTCTGCTTGGGATTCTTTCTCTCTCTCCCCTTTGTCCCTCCCCTCCGCTTGTACTCTCTCTCTCTCTCTCTCTCTCTCAAATAAATAAAACTTTTAAAAAAGTACCTTTAACTCTTTATTTGACCAAAAGTTAGACCCTTCCATGAGGCAGTAGGCCAGAATAAGGACCATGTTCTAGGCAGTGCTACTCAAGTGTGTGGTCCACACACAGGCAGCATCGGCTTAGGAACGCAAATCCTTAGGCCTCATCCAAGACCTACTGATTCAGACTCTCTGGAGGTAGAGCCCGGGAATCCGTGTTTTAATAAGCTCCTTGGCTGATTCTGATGCATACTAAAGTTTAAGAAGCACTGTTGTAGACTTGTCTGTAACTTTTTTGCCACTTAAATCAGGATACCTGCAGGAGATGAGAGGTGGGAAGGAAGATTTGGACATTGCTGAGGGGACCAGAAGCTTCTCTGCAGACTTCTCAGTTACCCTTGGCCTGTTAACTCCATATGTGATAAGAACCAGTTTTTTTGTTCCATCACAGGTGTTCAGAGAAGCAAATAGTAGGTACTCAGGAAATATTACCTAAATAGAATTAAATTGTATCTCACTGCTTTGGACACAGCAAGAGCCAATGGGCAGAATTCAGCAGGGCAGGATTGGGATGCTGATCCCAACCAAGGATTGAGGACTCCCTGAGAGCCCTGGGTCAGTGGTGGGTTAGGGGCAGGAGGAGCCAAGCAGACAGGACCACCCACTCACAGTGGCCACCTTCCCTCCCTCCTTGTGGGCTAACCAAAGGGCCACTTCAGCAGGAGGCCAGTGGGAAGAGATATGATGGCAAGCAAAGTGTTCTGAGAGTTATGGAGCCTCCGGCGATGTGAGGAAGAGTTGCCCCCAAAGGTGGAGAGATGTCAGGGAGATGAAGGTGGCAATTTTCTGGAACTGGATTTCCCACAAATACAGCCCAGGATTGGCCACCTTGTAGGTGGTTATGAGGTCACTGTTAAATGAAACAGAAAACACCAGAGAAGGACCCAATCAAAACATACTGAATTTCTGGTACTGCCATGCATTCTAATGGGCCATCTTCTTCTATTGCTTCTCTGCCTCCCTTCACCAATAGCTTGCTTTCTTCCTATTCTAATTTCAGCCTCTATCTCCATCCACCACCATTTCTAACCCAACCTCTCTTCCTTCCTTCCTTCCTTCTCTTCAACTTCCCTATTTTCACCTGTCCCAATCAGATGAGCCCTACCCACCTTCCTCCGTTTTTGTTTTGTTTGTTTTGTTTTTATTCTGCCATCCAAGGAATCAATAAGTAATTTGTAGAACAGGAAGCAGAGGGAGAGCTAAGGGGAGTGGATGGGAATGAGGTAGTTGTGCTTTTCCCGTTTTTGCCCAACAAGCATTATCCACAAAAACAGGTGCACCTTCCCCCCTTCAGCCATCTATTCATTAAAGTGGTTTAATTACTTCCTGAACACTAGACAGTTAGATAATTAGAAGGCGGCATTCAGACCAAAATTTTAAGCCACCCTCTTCAATCAGGGTAAAATTGTCTGATCGAGAAGCTAATTAAGAATCAAGTGTAGTGGCTGTTATTGGAAAGAGTTAGTTTGGGGCTTCAAAAGATTCTGCTTCTCTCTCCCCGAGGTCCCCATCTCCTCCATCATCAGCAAGGCTTTGTTAAGCTCCAGCTACTGTGTTGGCTGCCCAACCCTCAACCATTCCTGGTCTCTGTCCTCAAGGGGCTAACAGTCCAGGGAAAAGAGCATTGCAATGTTCAGATAGGCTTGTGGAAATAATGAACACAGGACACATATTCACAAGGTTGAAGGAAGTGACTGGGGCAGGGTGATGAGACAGGGGGCAGAGAGGTCTCCTTGTTCAGGGTTGGGCAGGCCATATGAAGGGGTCCATTGGTGGTCTTTGGGAGATTTATGAACCCCTAGATTCGTCTGTGTGGTTTTTGTTCCAGGGAGATGGTCCTTAGCTTTCATCAGATCCTCAAAGTGGCACATGACCCAAGAGATTAGGAACAACTGGGCCACAGGGAGACTGTCTCTCTAAGGAACACTTGGAAACTTGTTGCCAGAGGGCAATCTCAGGAGCTGTTGTCACACTAGAGGAAAGAGTGCCAGTGGGTGGCTACCTTGTCTCATAGAATCACAGTATGTTCAAGGTTGGAGAAGCTTTGAGATGTTTCCATTCCGTCTCTGCTTGACACCGAGGAGGCTGAAGTGACTCATGGCTATTTGCTCCTGTGAGTCAGCTCTTCCTCACCCCCCACCCCCCACCCCCGCCCCCGAGGCCAGGCCGTCAGCCACCCCTCCACTGACAGCTGCTGCAGGGTGAACGCCCAGTCTTCTCACTCCCCATCACGGGGCCCAGCCCCCCAGACCACCCTCATGATATGGACAATTACCACTTTCCTATTGTGCACTTTCCTTAACTGGCCCCATCTTCCCAGCCCTTCCTCCGGACCTCATGGTCCATCACTAGCAACTTCTTCTGTGAGTGTTCCTTTCACTGAAACAGCTATCTTCTGAGGACACTGTTTCTTGCTGTCTCAAGTGGTAGCTGCTTTTTCTCCCATATACTGTATTCTACAGGGCCTGGAGGTAAGGTCCACATCCTCTTTGCTCCCCATTACTGCTTCCAAACCGCCTCTCTTCCCTTATCCTTCAGAAGTCCCAGCCCCTTGCAGTGCATGCATCATATTTGACTTCCCCTTTCCCCTTCTTTATGCTATTGGCTGCTGGCTGCCTACTCACTCCTCACATTCCTAGGGGCCCCTGGTTCATACTCTCCCTCCCACCATTCCTGTCTTTAGCGTCTCTGTGATCAGTGGCTCTCAGCAGAGGTGGTACCATCTCCTAGGGGCATTTTGCAAATCTCCGAGGTTTTTTGTTTGTTTTCTAATGTAGTTGTGCCCCAGAATTTGTTTTGAAATTTATATTGCTTAGTTATAAATGACTTCTCCTGTTGTTGTTGTTGTTGTTGTTTTAACGTTATCTGTTTAGGGCATTTTTTTAAAAAAAGAAATCATGGTAGCTTATTTTATCTTGTGAATTTCACTTCAGGATAAGTAAGAAAGGGGATATTACACTATATTTGTTTTAAAAGGGGGCATTTGGTCTGATAGCACTGAGGATGGTTGATGCAGATAATCTGTCCAACTCCTTGGCTACCTCATTACTCCACAGGCCTTTTCCTTTAGCCCATCTCAGCCCCTGCCCAAGCAGACATTCCCTAGACCTCATCATCACCAAGAACCACACCACTTCCAAAGTCTGGGTTTAAACATCCTACTCTCTGAGCATCACTCCCCTTCGCCGTCCTTGTAGATCACTGACTCTAGCAATTCTGTAACTTCAAAGAGACCTCTTGGCATTGACCCGATCACTTTCCATTTTTCCTGATCCCTTTTGTGTATCACTTTCCTTCTCCCCAGCCTAGACTCCATGGGCCAGTGTGATAACCACTCCCTTGCAAACATCCATAATTCCCATTGTCCTCTCTTATGTCTCGCTTGCCTGAGAAAAGTCCATACTGATTAAACTCAACTTTCCTACTCCATAAGTGCACCTAGAAGGCAGTTGAGGGTATGGAGAAAAGCCGCACAACTCATTTCAAATTTGTGGCCACAAATATCAAATGGACACTCAACACTGTCAGACAGTTCTTTTACATCTCCTTTGTAAATTCAGTCTCCCATTTTCCACCGTAATCATGTCCCACTTTTTCTTCTCTCCACAAATCTTCAACACTTCCTCCTGCATCCCTTCCATCTTCGCTAATGACATAGAAGAGACAGAGGCACTTGGCTGAGAACTACCTGATTTTCACAGCTACCATCCTCCCTCCACTTGTGCTTACTAAGCCAATGGCACTCCTCATTCCAGCTGAGCTGCCCTTTCAATGGAATTTGAGAGTTAGTACACTCTCTTTCTTGAAACACATTCTTCTCTAGACTTCTGGGTCTACACACTTGCTGGTCTTGCTTCTATACCACTTATTGCTCCTTTAGAGCCTCCTTTGCCGGCTCGACCTCCACCAAACCTCTATACATGAGAAGGCCCAGGAATCTGTCATTGGCCCCCTTCTCTTATCTGTCTACCTTCTCTCCCCAGGAGATCTGGGCCATTCCTAAGGCTTCAGATTCTACCTCTACACTGAGGACTTATACCTCCTGGGCAGACCTCTCCCTAACCTCAGACTCATATGTCCAACTGCCCACCTGGACCTTCCAGTGAGATTTCTATCAGACATCTTAAATTACCATAACCAAAATACAACTATTAATCACTGTGGTGGGCTGGATAATGGCCCCCAAAGACATCCAGGTCCTAATCCCTGGAAACTGTTAATCTTACCTTATATGGCAAAAGGGACTTGAAGATGTGAGTAATTTAAGAATCGTGACATAGGGAGAGAATCCTGGATTATTTGGGCAGACCCAATGCAATCACAAGTGTTCTTATAAGAGCGAGGCAGAGAGAGACATTGACAGAAGAGTAGGAGATATGACATTGGACAAAGAGGTGGAGCGATGTAGGGAAGAGACAGGTAATGCAGGCGACTTCTAGAAGCTTAAAGGCAAGGAGATGAATCCTCCTCTCAAAGCCACCAGAAAGAACCAGTCCTCTGACACCTTCACTTTAGACTTCTGTCTCCAGAACTATAAGAGAATACATGTGTGTTATTTTAAGCCACTGTGTGGTCATTTGTTACAGCAGCAATAGGAAACTGATATAGTCATGACCACAGCCACACAAATTCATACCCCCTACCCTCCCGCTGTCCACGTATTAGTAAATGGCACGGCCACGAAAAGCTCCTGAGCTGTCCAGATTTTTCTCTTGACTCACACCTTACCTGTCAGCAAGTCTGTGAGCACTACCTCTACATATACCCTGACCACACAATTTCTCACAGAATCCACTGCTACAACCCTAGTCTAGGCCACCATCCCTTCCTGCTTGAATCACTACATCCCTTCTTGCTTGAATCACTACATCACTTCCTGCTTGAATCACTACATCACTTCCTGCTTGAATCACTACATCACTTCCTGCTTGAATCGCTACATCCCTTCCTGCTTGAATCACTACATCACTTCCTGCTTGGTCCCCTGCTCTTATTCGTTTCCCTCATCCAGTTCCACAGGATCGAGAATGAACTTTCTGAAAGGTAAACCAGATCACATCACCCCGTCCCTCCCATTAAAACCCTTCAGGGGCTTCCCATTATACTTAGGATAAAATAAAAATCCCTTGCCTTGGCCTATAAGGCCTTATCATATTGACCTCTGCCCTACCTTATCTCTTTGTACTTCCCACTCATCACTGCACCCTGGCCACACTGACCTTCTTCCTGACCCATGTGCATTCCGTTCCCACCTGCTGACCTTCACACTTGCAGTTCCTATCACTAACATGCCCCTCTGCAGATCTTTGCATGGTCCCCTCCTCATCATTAACATGTCAATGTAAATATCACCTCCCCGCAAAAGGCCTTTCCTGCCTCCCTCTTGATAAAGCAGGACCCTCAGTGTCTGCAGCCAGTTTCTATTTAACCCTATTTTATCTTCCTTGTAGCATTTGTCAGCACCTAAGATAGTCTCATGGGTTTGGTTATGTGTTGGCTTCGTGTCTCTCCACTAGAATATCAGCTCTGGGAAGGCAGGACTCTGGTGTCCTGCTCACTGCACCAGCCCCAGTGCCTGGAACAGAGTAGGCACATAACCCATCTTGATCTGCCTGGTTGTGTGGCGTGGCTTCTTTCTGGCTCTACACTGCTTCTGGCCAGTATAGCTGGGTCCAAGTCCTCTCTCCCAGGGGTGTAGTCCAGTAGCACTGGGCTATTTGTTAAGTAGCAGAGAGTTAACCAGTGGAATTCCAGACATCATTTGGCAGGTACGGAATGCCCATAGTCCTGTTCATGGTGCCTTTGAGAGCACACGGTTCATTCAACATCTGCCAAGTGCCAGGTGCCACGGCTAACGTGGTAGAGGGAGGAAAATACATTTCTACCATGCCTCAGTGGATGATGATTTGGGGTTTTGTCAAGCCAAGAAGTGGGAGAGGTGGAGGAAAGGTAGGCAAAGGCGTTGCCCGTAGGCACGCAACCGTTTCATGAACTAGGTATGGCGGCCTTTCACCTTCCCCTTCTGAGGACACATAGATCCTAGGAATACAGGGATGGTAGCCCTGTGGCTCAGAGCTGAAAGGGAGGTTTGAAAAGAACAAGTCAAACCCACAACAAATCCAGCTGGCTCCAACTTCTCTCTCAGTAGATACGCGCAGGGAGACAGTTTTTCCGGCAGTGACCTTCGGTCTCTTACTCGGCCTTTGCTTTCCTCTCTCCCTGGCGCCACAGGTCTCATCGTGCACGAGGGACCCTCCGTGTACCGCATCTTTAAACGCTGGCAGGCTGTCAACCAGCAGTGGAAAGTGCTAAACTATGACAAGACGAAAGACCTGGAGGATCAAAAGTCGGGAGGCAGGACAAACCCCCGGACCTCCTCAGCCACCCAGGCTAATGCCCCCTCCTCGGAAGAGGAAGCTGGGGGCACCCCGGGCCCTGAAGAAGGCCCTGCCCGGGTGGCCAGCCATCCCTCAGGCCCTCTGTCCGATCACCACTGTGCTTACACCATCCTGCACATCTTGAGTCACTTACGACCTCATGAACCGCGGAGCCCCCAGGGCGGGAGCCGGGAGCTCGTCATGAGGGTCACAACAGTGTGAGAGGAGACACCTGAAAGGGAGGCTGTGACCTTGCACAGAGATGGGGAGGCGGGGCCGGGAAGGGGCTGGGCCGGGCGGGGCCGCAGTCTGGGGAGCAGGTGTGGGGAGGCCAGGGGGCACCCCAGGGGCCAGAGCAGAGGGCAGGCAGAGGGCGGTGGGTCTTGAGGGGGCCCTGGAGGCAGAATCAGAGCTGGAGTGAGTGAGGCTGGTGTCCAAAGAGCTTTTGTGATTCCAATCAGTCAAGCCCCGTCTCCCACAAGAGCAAGAACTCCAGGACAAACTCAACAAGGAAGTGCAATCCAGCCGGAACTGAAGGAAACACAACAACAATCCTGGATGTGCCCATGCACAAAACACCTGGGAGAAGTGGGGGCTGGGCGAAGTGGGGGCTGGGGGAAGGCACAGCCGGTGAGTTGGTGGTGGTGGTGCCCCTGTGTGCACCAGGGCTGGGGAGGAAAAATGCAAAGGGTGCACGAAGGAAAAGCACTGTGGCCTGCCTTGTTTTCCCCTCGAGTTTGCTTTTGTTTCTCCCGGGGCTGTGTTTGGGGCCGTGGTGGGGAGGGAGAGGGATGGGTGTGGGCTGGCAAGGATGACAGGCAGCATTGGTGGCCCCTGGGCTCATCTGGGTGGGCAGGATTCCTGACTCAGATGGCTTTAGGGACTCTGGGGTCCTGTGCAGGGAGGGAGATGTTGGAGTGAGCCCCCAGAGGGACAGCGATTTCAGCTTCTCCCAATTTCAGAGGGGTTCAAAGAGGGCTTAGGTTTGGAGATGGGTGTCTTTTCGTGCCCTTGTTACTTTATTTTATGGTGGTTTGGCTCAAAGATGTTTACAGGAAACACACACACAACTAGAGAAAAGTACAGATTTCCCATGGGCATCTCAAGCACAGTCCTGCTGCTGTGGCTTCAGCCTTCAAAACTGTCAATCCAGGAGTGACTTTCCCGACTCCCCAACCCTGCCCGTGGCCAGGACACGCTCAATGTCATGCCTTCTCCTGATTTGGAGCATGCAGAGACCCAGGGCCCCCCAAGGGCAGAGCACTTCCCACCCAGGGTCTCCCAGGATAGCTGCTGCAGCGGATGAGAGGAAGTTGGCTGGACATGCCCCCCAGGAGTGGAGTGGAGACCAATCTAAGTATTCCCTGCAAGTTGGGACCCTCCCCCGAGGGCAGTCATCCCTCAGTGCTACAAACTCCCTGGTCCCTCCCATGCAGCTAGGCAGGGTGCTGGGACCCTGGTAGGGAGCACTGCCCTTGAGCCTGCCTGCTGGCTCCTGGGACCTTGCCAGGAAGACCACAGGGGGGTGGTCACCTGCAGAGTTTCCCATTGTCAATGCACAATGGCCGTGCCATCCATGGGTATTAAAGGGACACTGTCAAGTACTTTTTTAAACTAGTTTTTAGGGTTTTTTAAAACTCTCTGTTGTTTGTATTATTCTCTTAAAAGCTTGAAAATAAAATTTCTTTCCCTATCATTAGTGTCCTTTTCCATACGGGAGTTTTTCCTTCCTTCCTCCAGCTGACCCTCTGTGGCATCGTGTTGACTCCCCTCTCTTCGTCGGCTCCACCCTGAGTGTCTTCTTCCTTGCAAGAAATCAGTTTTCTCTGAGGGCCCAGAGGGGGCAGGTGTGTGTGTGTGTGTGTGTGTGTGTGTGTGTGTGTGTGTGTGAACCAGTGGTCCTGACCTCTCCCTGGCCTCCCAGCAGATGGATTCCTTCAAGTCAAAAAAGAGAACCAGCTCCCAAACTCTCCTAAGTTTCTGCCCAGGACTCCTAGAAGCAAAGACCATTAGTGCTCCAGGAAATCTGGAGAGATTTTTACCCCATCAGGTCATTTCAGAGAAGCTGAGACAACCACAGCAAAGAGGTGTGTTAGGACCTCATTCCCCTGACAGTTTTCCGTTGAATATCAGAAAAAAGCCCCCAGGGCAGTGCTCTGCAACAGGGCTTGCTTGCACATCTCACCAGGCAGCAGACCCTTCCTCCCTTCAACTTGCCTGGGTCCCCTCTGCCCCAGGCCAGCAGTCGGTCAGGCAATGTCCTCAGCAGGGTGTACACGGGCTTAGGAAGGTTCCTCCCTTAATGAAGCTCACGATCCAACAGGTCAGACAAGAAATAATAATTGGCAAGAGACCAAAGAATGCATACAAGGAAAACATACAAGCAAGAGAAAACCATCAAAATGGTACAAGTAACTCATGTAGTGTCTACTTCTCCATGCGTTCTAGGAATGGGCCAGTCTAATTCAATATTTATGGAAAATGTCAATGTGTTAGATAGACTATCTATTTCCAAAAAAATATCAGAATGCAACAAAATACGCTTGTGTTTTGGTCAAAACTATAGAGGTCATCATGCCATCTTTTTTTGGTGATTCACAGGACACTTCAGAATCTTATGGCCATTTGGGGTCATTCAGAAGATGCTATACTGAATAAGAGGTGATTGATGAGCAGTTCTAAGAGCATTCTGGAGTTTGTTGGGTCTTGTTTACTGCCAGGACCTACAGTAGTACCTGGCACACAGTAGGTGCTTAATAAATATTCTGAATGAGGGGCACCTGGGTGGCTCAGTCAGTTAAGCATCCGACTTTTGATTTCAACTCAGGACATGATCTCAGGGTGGTGAGATTGAGCCCCACATTGGGCTCTATGTTCAGCAGGGAGTCTGCTTGAGATTCTCTTTCTCTCCTTCTCCCTTTACCCACCCCCTCCATTCTCTCTCTCAAATAAATAAATCTTAAAAATTTTTTTCTTAAAAAATTTTTTTTAAAAATATTCTGAATGAGTAAAACACTCCTGGAAGAATACAGGAGTACCTTCAGCATGCTGGAAACATGCCGCCTCCTTTGTCAACTCACACTAGCTCTCAAGATCAATCATGGAATAGAAAAGAAATGCCATCTTTTGACTTCTCCACCCAATAGGATGGTAAATTCCCTGTGCCTTGGGAAATGGAACTTACGGGTACAAAAATGAATGGATTGGGTTTTTATATTTTACATGCATCTCTGGGGAGCGAGAGAAGGGCACCCTGACAACCAGAGACCATTGCCCCCTGCCAAATGGGCAAATCACCCTTCATGCCACCAGACAAATGTCTAGACTTCAGAGAATTCACAGCATGTCATCTGCAAGTATGGCCCCATGCATGGGACAAGATACTAGCTAATACCTAATGCTCTCAGTATGTGCCAGGCACCAAGTTAACTACTGTATATGTATCAACACATTTCATACTCCAACAACTGATGAAGCAGATACCATTATTATCTTCATTTTACAGATGTGGACACTGAGGCAAAGAGGTGAAGTAACTAGCCCATAATCAGACAGAATTCAATTCCAGGCAATCCACTCCACTCCACTCCACTCCTACAGGACAACTGCCCGGCTGGGGTCATGTAGCCATACACAGCCGCGCTGGGATTTATACCTCAGCAGCCTGGCGCAGTGTGTTGGACTGTTAACCACTACATTATACTGCCTCTCAGGATAGTGGGAACGCACGTGAAAGATTTATCCTGATTTGAGGGGCATGGGAGGGAAATGAATGAGCCCAGACGCCATCTGTGTCACCTGTCCCTCAAAGTCAACAAACGTCAGCTGGAACGTCCCCATACCCCATCCTACAAGAAGGTTGATGCCCTCAGCCGGACTCTTAGTAATTTGGATCTTAAAATTTGTTCCAGTTGCTTCCTACTCCAGTTTCCAGAATCTCCAGAATTCAGGGTTTCTGTTCCGTCTTACAGTGATTCCTCCACTGTAACTCTAGGTTCAACCCAGCCCAAATGGCAGGCCGGATTCCCCCTCCTTGGCTCTTCCTCCCACCCCAAATTTTACTACTTGCAGTCGTGTATATGATAGCTTTACTGGGAATTTGAAGGTAACTTGGAGATTATTCATATAAAAAACCAGTAGTGAGAAACTGCTACGTGGAAGGTTCTTACGAGGCGGACATCTCCAATACCGATCAGATACAACTATCTTCAAGGGTCTCACTTCCTAGTTACTAGACTCTAGTAAGAGGCTCTGCATTTCTCAACAAAAAGTCTTTGCTCATGAAAGAACCTGACAAGCTCACTCTTACTAACTGTAAATAAGTAAATTAACAATATTCCCTCTCCTGAGGAATTAGCATTTTTAAGAGAAGATCATTTTTAAGCAAAAGCTCTGTAAGTGGTGGGATTTCAATCCCCATCAAGCAGGTGGAGGGTTGTGTTGTGTTCTTTTAGCCAGATGGATCACAGCCACATATGTGCATTTGACACAAAGACACACATACAGAAGGACAGAAACACAGAAAGTGTATGACAAAGGCATTCCCTAGAAAGTGACCCTGAGTCGAGGCCTGTTGACTGAGCTGCTCTTTGGATTTCCTCAGGAGGACCGACACCCTGAAACAGGTGGAGAGAAGAGGAGGGTCTCTCTCAAGCCCCCTGAGCTCTGGAATGTCACTTGGTTTGAACAGCCTTTGTGCAGAGGCTGGATTTGGGATATCACCACTCTGTCCCAGCCAGTGGCCATTCCAAGGGGTGACTTGTTGAGAGGGGGGCCCTCCACACCCTCTAAGACAGGCTACTATATCTTTTCAACAAAGAGATGTAGAGGGGCACCTGGATGGGTCAGTGGGTAAAGCATCTGACTATTGATTTCGGCTCAGGTCATGATCTCAGGGTCGTGAGATTGAGTCCCACATCGGGCTCCATGCTCAGTGGGGAGTCTGCTTGAGATTCTTTTTCTCCCTCTCCCTTTGCCCCTCCCCCAGCTCTCTAAATATATACATACCTACCTACCTACCTACCTACAATCTTTTAAAAAAAAGAGAGAGATGTAGAAATTCTGGAGTTGCCACTTCCCTGAACATGCTGAGAGCCTACACCTGCCTAGTAAATCATGCTGACATTATTGTAAGACCTAGCCCCCCTTCAAAGCCTCAAGGCTGAAGTATTATCTTATGCTGTCCATCAGTACTCAAGTCATTTTGGTGGGCACCTGTTGCTTTTGTCCATCCAGTGCACAGAAATCCTCTTTCCCCCATAACGTGTGGTTTTGGTAGGGCTGAACACCTAACCCCACTCCAGCCATAGCAGTGGGACTGTGACTCAGGCTTAGATACCGAAGTATCTTACTTCTTGGTCCACAGGAATTGGTTCAGAAATGGGCGCATTCCCAAAGCCAATCCAAGTCTTCCAAGGGATTTTTCCATCAGAGCTGGTGGGAGACAAGGTTTCCCTCCACTATGGTTGTTAGGAACCTGGGAGTCTGGGAAAATGAAAGACCCCACTTTCTGCCACAGGGGAAGCACATGTTTTCAGAGCAAGGTCAAGCAGAGATGAACAACACAAAAAGCAGGAGAGAGACCATCCTGACTCTCCTGGATCCATGACTGAGCCCATTCCTTCACTAGATTTCCTAGGACATTTGCCAATAAATTGGATTTTTGTTTACATTAGTCTAAGCTACATTTATGTCACTTGCAACTAAAAAAAATCGATGAATACAAAGATTTCCATATATCCCAAGACAAAGCTTTGGCTTAAATCCATGGCACGTTGGTTGAGGGGCCAAAGGAACCGGAATGGGTTGCTTCTCTCTCCTATTGATTAGGGTCCCAAATTTGCATTATGACAGTGATTGCAACTATTATTCTCAACTAATTATCTTTAGGAATCTGTTCAGGGGTATCCAATGATTAAGAAGATAATATGCACAGACATGTATGCAGAGAGCGTTCTTTTAAACAGAATCTTTTAAAAATTTTGTTAAGATTGCTTTGGGGGAGACAATGAAAGGACCTAAGAGAAAAGAAAGCAGGCCTTAATCAGAACTCTGATGTAAGGGCTTAGTAATGGGAAAGACCAGGTATGAGGCTATAGGACAGAGCCAGGGTGCCAGGATACATAGCAGGAAGTGGGAGGCAAACCTGGGAGCAAGATCTTGACCCACTGGCCAAAGCTGAAGGGGCTCTCATTATCCTTGGTATTGACCTTATAGGTAGTACAGCCCCCCATATGTGTCTCCTTACTGCTAGCGCTATTGTTCTTCCTGGATTAAGAACACCCTGGTTCTGCACTTTATGAATGAGAACCTACAAAAGCAGCCAGAACCAGACCAGAATCCCTTGCCTTGTGGGCAAGTAACTTAGCTTTTCCAGTCTCTGATTCCTTATTAAAATAGAGATAATTCGTCTCTCAGGATCTTTGTAATATCGAAGATAACACATATAAAATCGGCAGTAAGTAAGTTATTGCTATCATCATTTTATTGTTCAACAGAGTAATAGGAAAGTTGTACCATTACCATAATGTATAAAAAGCAAGGTTAAATCAAAGCAAATATGGGTACCTGTCACCAACACTGTGTCTCATTTCAGTTTTCATTCAACTACAAGTAACAGATACCCAACTGGTGGGACCTTAAACAATTAAAGGTTTAATTTTTTTTTTTTCTGTAATGAGATATGCAGAGTAGGTGGTTGCTGGTGTCGGTCCACAAGTGACCCAGGCTCGCTCTTTCTGTTCTGGCATCATTAGCATGTTTATTTGTCACCCGTGGCTGTAACCTCACCATCCCAAGTGGGCAACTATAGCTCAAAGCAAGAAAGAAAGGAGAAGGGTGGCCCTGGTCCCATCCTTCCTTCACATCGGGAAAGCAAAAGCCTTCCCAGAACCATGTTTCTACTCCTGGATGCTTCTGTGTTCTTGTGTGCATGCGTGTGTGCGTGTGCGTGTACATGTGTGTGTGTGAGCACGTGTGTGTACTGGCCAGAAATGTATCACATAGTTCCTCTTAACTGCAGGAGAAGCTGGGAAAGTGTCTTTTTCAGCTCCTGCTGTGGACTGCACCAAGGGAAAAGGGGAGAAACGATGGTGCGGAGGCTGGCCAGCGCATCTGCCCCACCCTGTGGGTAAGCAGATGAATTAGTGCGCTGCTTTGGAGGGCCATTTGGTAATATTCTATTGAATTTAAAACTCACATACCCTTCAAACCCAGGGATTCTATTTGTTTGGAATTCTCCTAGAGAGTAGCAGATGTTGCCTTCTCAAGGAGCTTGGGAAATGAGGATCAGAGCGGTATCATCGTAATAATGAAACAAATTGGAAAAAAACTAAGTGTCTATCAACACGGGAGTGATGAAGTGTGAGATACTGAAACCATGGGATACCATCCACATCAGAGAGAATGTCATAGACTTTGAAGAACTGACAGGGACAGGGCTCAAAGTCATGCCGTCAACCAGAAAATATAATCTGCAAAGTGACAGGCACAATGATCACATATGTATAGAAGAACCGAAAAAGAACTCCACCCTCATTTCAATTTAAAAATGCCGTATTCCAAAGGACTATGGAAGGGATACCATCAAGCTGATCGGAGTTATTTATTTCTGGGAGAGAATGAGGTTGGGAATGTGAAGAGCAAACTTTCCCTCTGTTTGTGTCGTTTGCATTTTAATAATAAGGATGACTTCGTGTAATATTTGTGTCATTTTTAAAACTATGGTACATATCATACAGAGTGAAATTTCGAGTAACCACTGAAAACAAAGATAAGAAGCTTTCTAGAAAACAGGTGCCCTGTCATTGGAGCAAATCCCTGCTCATCTTTCCTGAGAACTTCACTTTGGAAGAGGAGCTGCCCTGCAGGGGTATGAGGCAGAGGATCCCAAGGGGCGTCCCAGTTTCCATGCTTCTCTGGTTCTCTGACAAGGAAAGTCTGAGAGTAAGGACGTTTGCAGTGGAGAGTTTATCTGCCGATCCAGTGGAGGGTAAGGGCCGGGAGGAGGGTCTCAAGTTCGATTCAGGAGGGGCCCCCTCCACCTTTGCTTTGGCCATGGGCCTCCAGAGCAGTTTTCTGGAGAAGCCTGTGCAGCAACCAGAGATGTGGAGCTTTTGCTGCCAGCACACATTTGAGAGAAGAGCCTGCCTGGCTGAGAGCACGGAGCGCATCTAGCCAGGCGTCTGTGAGGGGGGCCTCCTGCTGGCCCAGCCCTGGCCGAACGGAGCTGTGGGCAAAGCCGACCAGCAGGAGCAGCGGCGTTCAGGTGGCTGCTCGTGGGTTCTTTCCCCTTCTCTCCCCTGCTTCTCTATTCCCACCTTCCAAATCTTCCCCAGGCAAGAGTTCTCAAGAAGCAGCCAGACTGCGCCTTCTGAAAACAGATGATGGTGGACAGGGCGTATGATGTCAGCACCCCGCTCCCCAGGCCCACTCCAGGCTCTAGCCCTCGGGAGCCGTGCAGCTCTGTTCATAGGGGTCCATCAGTCCTCCTCCCCAGAGACGTGTCAGCTGGGCACGGTCCCTGAAGGCTGCCACTTGGCCATCCTCCCAGACGCCAGTCCTGGCTTCAGAGCCTGCCAGATGTGACTCGGGAAAGTCACTCGAGGAGACTGACGATGTGGAGAAACTGGCAACAAAGCCAGGGAAGGCTGCTTTCTGGGCTCTGAGGCAGATGGAAGCCCCAGGGAATCAGGCAGAGAAAACCAACACACATCAAACAAAGAGTTCTCCAGCAGCAACAACACCAAGAAGGGAAGGCACAAGTGAGGCATGTTTTCTTTGTGGGTATTTCAACATTTTCTTAATAAAAGAGGGAAATTCTCACAATAAAATTAACAAAATAGCCCCCCATCATAGCACCCTTCTGTGCCCGTATGCATGCAGTCTCTCTGGCCTGGAAGGCCCTTCCCCTCATACTCTTCATGCATAAATCCCGCAGGTGGCACGTGGCCCACTTGGAATGCTACTTTCTCTTGCAAGCCCTCCCTGCTGCCTCCTCCTTCCTCCCCCACCCATAAGAATCCATCATGGACTTCCCTGGGTTCTTAGCTCATTTTGCTTGTGCCATTCTAATAACAGCAATTCCATTCTCATTTATAAAACAGTGATCTGCATGCTGATCCCATCAGCCACCCTGAGAGTGCCTTTGAAGGCAGGGATTGTGATTCATTAATCTCTTTACCTTACACACGGTCTAGGACAATGGGAACTGATCACTGAATAAAGAGATCAATCATTTATTCATTTCATAAACCTTCATTGGGCATCTGAATATAACATGCGTTGTACTAGGCCGTAATTTTAACAAGATAAATAAGACAGTGAACTCATTGGCCTCCTGGAGTCTATGGCCTGGGAGGAGAAGACAGATCCTTCGAGTGAAGGGTTATCGGTGCAATCGCGAAAAGTATGCACAAGGTAGAGGGGAGGGTGTGAAGGAGAGAAGGTTTAATTCTACCCGAACGAGGTTAGGAAAGTCTTCAAGAAAGAGGGGATGCTAACTTGGTACTTTAGTTCAGGTGCATGCAGAGAGAGCATTCGACAGTCATGGGATTCACTGGTACAGGGAGCAGGAGAAGGTGTGAGGAAGAGCCCTCAGACCACAGTGCAGGCCTGACCCTAGTGAGAAAAGATGGATGGGGTAGAAGACTCTCAGACTTCTGGACAGTTCCAAGAGAGGTGTGGCCAGACCAGTGAGGAGTCCTTGAGCCAAAGCTGCTCGCTGGAGGAATTTCCTATCTTGCTAGATGGGGCTGCCTTCATGACCCACTGTGCCCAGCGGTTGGCTGGGAGCAGCCCACGGGACTTGTGGCCTTGGCATGAATGTGGTGGCCGATCCAGCGGGGCAGCTGTGGGGGCTGCATCAATGATGCTCCCCGCCACAGGAGATATGACTGACATATGACATCCTCCTTTTTTAAAAATTTTTTATTGTTATGTTAATCACCATACATTACATCATTAGTTCTGGATGTAGTGTTCCATGATTCATTGTTTGTGCATAACACCCAGTGCTCCACGCAGAACATGCCCTCTTTAATACCCATCACCAGGCTAACCCATCCCCCCACCCTCCTCCCTTCTAGAACCCTCAGTTTGTTTTTCAGAGTCCATCGTCTCTCACGGTTGGTCTCCCCCTCCGATTTCCCCCCCTTCATTTTTCCCCTCCTGCTATCTTCTTCTTTTTTTTTTCTTAACATATATTGCATTATTTGTTTCAGAAGTACAGATCTGTGATTCAACAGTCTTGCACAATTCACAGCACTCGCCATAGCACATACCCTCCCCAATGTCTATCACCGAACCACCCCATCCCTCCCACCCCCCACCACTCCAACAACCCTCAGTTTGTTTCCTGAGATTAAGAATTCCTCATATCAGTGAGGTCATATGATACATGTCTTTCTCTGATTGACTTATTTCACTCAGCATAACACCCTCCAGTTCCATCCACGTCGTTGCAAATGGCAAGATCTCATTCCTTTTGATGGCTGCATAATATTCCATTGTGTATATATACCACATCTTCTCTATCCATTCATCTGTCGATGGACATCTTGGCTCTTTCCACAGTTTGGCTATTGTGGACATTGCTGCTATAAATATTGGGGTGCACATACCCCTTCAGATCCCTACATTTGTATCTTTGTAGTAGTGCAATTGCTGGATCGTATGGTAGCTCTATTTTCAACTGTTTGAGGAACCTCCATACTGTTTTCCAGAGTGGTTGCACCAGCTTGCATTCCCACCAACAGTGTAGGAGGGTTCCCCTTTCTCCGCATCCCTGCCAACATCTGTTGCTTCCTCACTTGTTAATTTTAACCATTCTGACGGGTGTGAGGTGGTATCTCATTGAGGTTTTGATTTGGATTTCCCTGATGCCGAGCGATGTTGAGCACTTTTTCATGTGTCTGTTGGCCATTTGGATGTCTTCTTTGGAAAAATGTCTGTTCATGTCTTCCGCCCATTTCTTGATTGGATTATTTGTTCTTTGGGTGTTGAGTTTGATAAGTTCTTTATAGATTTTGGATACTAGCCCTTTATCTGATATGTCATTTGCAAATATTTTCTCCCATTCTGTTGGTTGTCTTTTGGTTTTGTGGACTGTTTCTTTTGCTGTGCAAAAGCTTTTTATCTTGATGAAATCCCAATAGTTCATTCACATCCTCCTTTATATGTAAGTATCAGCAGGCATATAGGTGCGGATATGTGGGAGAAGACAAAAGGGAAAACGCTCCAGGATGAGGGAGCTGCATGAGCAAAGATCCCAAAGCATGGAACAGTGTGGCTCATTAGTGGCCTGTAAGAGTTGGGCACGAATGCAGTGTCGGCAGGCCGGGTGGCAGCGGCTCCTGCATGGGGGGTACTGCATGGGAGCAGCGGGGAGTCATTGAAGATCGGGGGTACTAGAGCAGATCAGGGCTTGCAAGGAGGCTCCGGCGGCCACGTGGAGGAGAGCTCAGAGAAGGCAGGCTGGATAGGAGGTGCTGGCAAACATTTAGGAGTGACATACTAAGGAGGTGGATGGGGAGAAGGAGAGGGAGAGAGGGATGAATGAATGGCAGGATGGATGAGTGAATGCAAGCAGGCAGGTGCAAGCCCTCGGTGCCTCCCCCGCGGACAGCTCCACTGTATTCAAATCCCTGCAACCTGCTCTGTGTCGAGATGGGAACGAAGCAGCTAGTAGAACTCCTTGCCACCAAACAGTTTCCATTAGGTAAAACTATGCCCTGATGTATTACCAAGGAGAAAAAGTCTCTCCCCAACATCTTGCTCTGCAGAAACACAGGAACACTTGTCCCCCGCAATGCCGGCTGGTCTACGCAGGAACGAATGCGACTCGGCTCCCAGTTGGAGTGCAAACCCCCAGGAGGAGAGGCCATCCTTTCTCGCTCCATTCATTTTCAGGGCCAGATGGTGTTTGCCTCATTGACTTTCACTGCTGATGTAGTCTTGTTTGCTGGGTTTTCACAGGTTGCTACATTTCATTTATTGCAATCCATTCTTCCACTTGCTCCACTTCTGCTCCCTGTGTCACGTTCATCATGATGGCAGGGAGACAAGAGGAGCTCTCGGCAGGTAGACACCTTTGGGGAGCGGGCCAAATCTAGTTCCCACAGTTCAGCGCCCCAGCCCCCACTCCACCTTACCCCACCTCCTGGCTCTGACAAAACACGCTGGTGGAAGCCCTGACAATGGTTAACTCAGGTTTTTTGTTTTTCGTTTTTTTTTTTTTTTAAACACTGCTGATTAAGCAATGTGGCCAGGCCACCAGTAACAGCCATGACCAGAAGGATGGTTTCCCATCTAATCTCCTTCCTCTGTCCAAGCTCTCTATTACCATCTTGTATAAAACCAAGTCTCAAATGCAACGTCAAGGATGTTCCCCACCCAGGTGCTCTGTTTGGTCCCCAGCAAGGACAGTCAGCATATCCACCTGCTCACACAGGGCCCCACTCCGGCCTCAAGTGCCTACCCCCCAAATCAAGAGGCTCCATCCTCTTTCTAGTCAAACAACAACCTCTGCCACCTTTAAAATTCAGTTCTACCTTCTTGTAGAAGCCATGTTTCCAGCAGTCCCTCTTATTTACGTCTACCCTCTGTCCACTTGTGGCTAGTTGTTAACTTGATTGGGTCTGAGTTCCCTTGAATATTAGGTGTTTCTGTTCTACCTTTTTCACCATTCTCAGATCCTCAAGAGTGGGAATGAAGGCTCCTTCCTCCTTTTGTGTCTCCAAGCATCTGGGGAATGGCAGGTCATCAGCATGCGATCTGCACGTGACTTGCAAGGCCTGGCTTCTATTTCTCCTCTAGGTCTGCTCTGAGTTCTCAGGCCAGCCCTTGACCCTGTCTCTCCATGGAAAGCCCAGCTTCTGCTCACTCACATGCCTTCTCAGGGCTGGGCTCCAATGTGTGTGACCTGTAAAGTGCTCTGAGATCTTAAGAAGAAATAGGACGGTCGGATGCCTGGGTGGCTCAGTTGGCTGGGCAACTGCCTTCGGCTCAGGTCATGATCCTGGAGTCCCGGGATCGAGTCCCTCACTGGGCTCCCTGCTCAGTAGGGAGTCTGCTTCTCCCTCTGACCCTCCCCACTCTCATGCTCTCTCTCTCTCTCTCTCTCTCAAATAAATAAATAAATAAATAAATAAAATCTTAAAAAAAAAGAAAGAAATAGGACAGAGAGACTAATGGCCATTTTCAGAAAGTGATCAACATTGGAAAAAAAAAATCTTGTCTAACATTTTTCTTCTATTTTCAGCATTCTTGTATACCCTGGTCCTTCTTATTTGGCTCTGCCACTTGCCTTTCTCAGCCCTCCTCCCTGCAAGTATTTGTGACATTATGTAACTATCTCACATTTGAATTTAATTGACTCTAAGTGTATTGTTCAAAATCTGTTACTGACTAGCACATGGTTCCCTGGGTCCTGACTGCACTTCGGTGGCGGTGGCGGTGGTGGTGGTGTGTGTGCATATGTTAGCGGAACTGAGAGAAAGAAACAATCCAGCAAATGCCAACTGGCAGCCTCTCTGGATCAATAATATTAACGATTTCAGAGACTTCCAAAGAGCTATTGCCAACTCTTTTGGCTTTTTCAATACCATTATCACTATCACAAGGACACCCGAAGGCCCTTTTTTACTTGAAGACATGACAAAATGCCCTGAGTGAGAGTACTGTTGATTTTTGTCTGTAAGGGCTGCAACCTCAACACTTGTTAGAGGGGTGAGTGGTAGAAGCCAGGCTTGACCTTAATCTGGGGTCAAGGTTTCAGAGAGAGGGATGGCACGGTCTTCTGAGAGCTCCTTTTTTGGATAGCACTCATGTGACCACTTGCTCTCCCTACCCTAAGAATTTCCACTTGCCTTTATGAACACATGCTTAGAAAGACCTAGGGTTTCCCTGGCAAAAATGAGGTAGTGTTTAAATGCCCAGGCTCTGGCACAGACATTCTGGTCCCACACTCTGCTCTGCCCTTTATTGGGTGTGTGTTCTTTTCAATGCCCTTCATTCCTTGGGGCCTTGTCCCCTGTTCCACGGGGTGTGGGAGTGGGAGGGCCTAATGATGAATGACAGCTGAGAATCCCAGCTGGTCATTCACTGTAGGGGCAGAGGGGAGCCAGACGTAGGGCATATGGCTCAAGTGAGAAGATAAAGGCCTGAGAAATCTATGGAAGTCATTTATTCATTCATCCATTTGACACACATTTCTTGAGGGCCTACTCTGAGTCAGGCCCTAGGTTCTGACTCTAGGTTCCAGACCCATGCTATCCAACAGATATTTCATGTGAGCGACATAGGAAATTCCAAACTTTCTAGTAGCCACATGAGAAAAGTAAGAGGAAACAGGTGAAATTAATTTTGGCAATATGTTTTAGTTGACCCACGATATCCAAGGTATTATCATTTCAACATGTAATCCATATATAAAGTCCGAATGAGATATTCTATGTTCTCATTTTTATCCTGACCCTTGGAAATCCCATGTGTGTCTTACTCTTATGGCACATCTCAGATGATGGCTACACAGGCTTTGACATCTGAAGACTTGCACTTGGACACAGTGATGGCCAAAATTCATTGAGTTCTCATTAGGGGAGAGACATCGGGCTAAGCACTTCCCATACATTAAATAATTGCATCCTACAACACAGCTAATAGATATTGTTTCACTGAGAATGACAAAAAAATGGAGGCCCAGAAACTAGAAGTTGCTCCAAACCATATGGCTCCTGAGTGCTGAGCCAAGGAACCCAGTCCGTCTGAGTCCATGTACTTGGGCATGTATTTACTATCCCATTTACCGTGTCCCTTTGGGCCAGTTAGCCCATGTGAATCCGTTAACAGCATGCAGTTGCTTCTAGCTCTCAGGGCTGTTGTGAGGGATAAAAGAAGACTATTGAAGGTGGTATGCATTGCTTGCTCTCCCTCACTCAGGACACCAAGAACAGTCAAAGCCCTTTGATTCCTCCAATTTAGATTAAAACCACCCATACACTAATAGGCAGAAATCCAGCATCAGCCTTTTGGGGTCCTCTTGGTCCCTGGGACTTACAGAGTTCTAAAAGGACATCTTCCTGGGCCCATGGCTACCTGCCGCTGTCCCCGTGTGTCCTGCAGGGCTGTGTGGAGCGCTGGGCTTCCCCCAGCAGTTGGCTCACTTTGAAGTTGACCCAAGCTAACACCATAGGACACCATCCTCCACAGGGGGGTTTTCAAGCCACAGCTCAGAGGCAGCATGGGAACTTAAAATTTCGAACTTTTGAGCCCACATTTTAAAAATCACATTAAAAATCTTTTCACAAAAGAATCTGTACTCAGAAAACTATAGAATACTCATGAAAGAAATTGAGGAAGACACAAAGAAATGGAAAACGTTCCATGGATTGGAAGAACAAATACTGTGAAAATGTCAATGCTACCTAAAGCAATCTACACATTTAATGCAATCCCTGTCAAAATACCATCAACTTTTTTCAAAGAAATGGAACAAATAATCCTAAAATTTGTATGGAACCAGAAAAGATCCCGAATAGCCAGAGGAATGTTGAAAAAGAAAAGCGAAGCTGGTGGCATCACAATCCCAGACTTCAAGCTCTGTTACAAAGCTGTCATCATCAAGACAGTATGGTACTGGCACAAAAACAGACACATACATTAGTGGAACAGAATAGAGAGCCCAGAAATGGACCTTCAACTCTATGGTCAACTAATCTTCGACAAAGCAGGAAAGAATGTCCAGTGGAAAAAAGACAGTCTCTTCAACAAATGGTGTTGGGAAAATTGGACAACCACATGCAGAAGAATGAAACTGGACCATTTCCTTATACCACACACAAAAATAGACTCAAAATGGATGAAAGACCTAAATGTGAGACAGGAGTCCATCAAAATCCTAGAGGAGAACACAGGCAGCAACCTCTTCAACCTCAGCCACAGCAACTTCTTCCTAGAAACATCGCCAAAGGCAAGGGAAGCAAGGGCAAAAATGAACTATTGGGACTTCATCAAGATAAAAAGCTTTTGCACAGCAAAGGAAACAGTCAACAAAACCAAAAGACAACCGACAGGATGGGAGAAGATATCTGCAAATGACATATCAGATAAAGGGCTAGTATCCAAAATCTATAAAGAACTTATCAAACTCAACACCCAAAGAACAAATAATCCAATCAAGAAATGGGCGGAAGACATGAATAGACATTTTTCCAAAGAAGACATCCAAATGGCCAACAGACACATGAAAAAGTGCTCAACATCACTCGGCATCAGGGAAATCCAAATCAAAACCTCAATGAGATACCACCTCACACCAGTCAGAATGGCTAAAATTAACAAGTCAGGAAATGACAGATGTTGACAAGGATGCAGAGAAAGGGGAACCCTCCTACACTGTTGGTGGGAATGCAAGCTGGTGCAGCCACTCTGGAAAACAATATGGAGGTTCCTCAAAAAGTTGAAAATAGAGGAGTGCCTGGGTGGCTCAGTCGTGAAGCATCTGCCTTCGGCTTGGGTCGTGATCCCAGGGTCCTGGGATCGAGTCTTGCATCAGGCTCCCTGCTCAGCGGGAAGCCTGCTTCTCCCTCTCCCACTCCCCCTGCTTGTGTTCCCTCTCTCGCTGTGTCTCTCTCTGTCAAATAAATAAATAAAAAAATCTAAAAAAAAATTGAAAATAGAGCTACCCTATGACCCAGCAATTGCGTTACTGGCTATTACCCCAAAGATACAAATATAGTGATCCAAAGAGGTACATGTACCCCAATTTTATAGCAGCAATGTCCACAATAGCCAAACTATGGAAAGAGCCAAGATGTCCATCAGATGAATGGATAAAGAAGATATGGTATACACACACACACACACACACACACAGTGGAATATTATGCAGCCATCAAAAAATTAAATCTTGCCATTTGCAACGACGTGGATGGAACTGGAGGGTGTTATGCTGAGCAAAATAAGTCAATCAGGGAAAGACATGTATCATATGACCTCACTGATATGAGGAATTCTTAATCTCAGGAAACAAACTGAGGGTTGTTGGAGTGGTGGGGGGTGGGAGGGATGGGGTGGCTGGGTGATAGACATTGGGGAGGGTATGTGCTATGGTGAGCACTGTGAATTGTGTAAGACTGTTGAATCACAGGTCTGTACCTCTGAAACAAATAATACATTATGTGTTAAAAAAAAATGAAGAAGATAGTAGGAAGGGAGAAATGAAGGGGGGAATCAGAAAGGGAGATGAACTGTGAGAGACTATGGACTCTGAGAAACAAACTGAGGGTTCTAGAGGGGAGGGGGGTGGGGGGATGGGTTAGCCCGGTGATGGGTATTAAGGAAGGCACGTATTGAATGGAGTACTGGGTGTTATACGCAAACAACGAATCATGGAACACTACATCAAAAACTAATGATGTAATGAATGGTGACTAACATAATGTAATAAAATAAAATTTAAAAAAATCTTTTCACATAAAATCTAGATTTATAGTTTCTCTCTCAAAAAAAGAAAATGAGGACACTTGGTCCCTAGTCCCACTTGACTACCACTGAGTAGCTGCTGTCCCTTTCAGAAAGGGTATGTGCCACCCAGGCCACTGTCCTCACCACTCCCTACTGATTCCTGGCATGAAAGAAGATTAGAGTTTTCATTTATCATCACACGTTTGCCATCGCTTTAAATGTAGAGACCCAGCTGTCCGTGTCCATGTCTCTGCAAGCTGTGAGCTCCCTGAGGCCCATGTCTTTACCCTCCCCCGTTCCCCCTGCACGCCGGCACCTGCTTGGTCCCAGGGCCCTGTCCTTCAGCTGCACACACAGCCCCTCTCCTCCCCAAAGGTGCTGTGCCAGGGTAGATTCAGCCATACATCCCTGCAGAACCTGCAAAATCGAAGCTTCCTTCCAGTTCTGAAGAGCCTTTGAAATACTGAGCATTTGCTCTGTTCTCCAAAGATACCGTTTGAGTATGTGAACACCCCTCTCAGGAGGCCGACCCCAAAAGCCCAGGTGGTCCATTTCTTCTCCGCTGGGAGTTGGGGGAGCATCCGTGGTGCCTCACTGCGTTGTCCTCTGAAGGAGATCATCCAAGGAATGTGGCAAAGGGCACAGATTTGGAAGCCCGGCCACTTAAACCTAAACTTGACTTCCAGCACTCCCTACATGGGTGAACTTGGGACGGTGACTGGGTGTCCGTGGGCCTCGCTCTCCCATAGGGGAAGAGTGAAGTAGAAGTTGCTTCCATCAGTCCATCCAAGGAAGGGAGCGCTCTCCTCCTTACAATGCAGACCAGGTTTCCAGCAGGTCGTCCCGCTGTACCATTTCATGTGACCGGCACATGGGAGGCATAGAAAAATTGTTATTGTCTTCTCTCTTAGTACCATTGCCACGGAGTGCCAACTCAGGGAAAGACTTCTTCTTTTAGAAAGTTTGATTTCCTAGCAGGGACGAAGGGCACTTCATCGCTTTCCCGCACCAATAACTATTTGTGACAGTCAGCAAGGAGACAGGCCCAACAGAACAGTCCCTGTGTCCTGTGTGGGCTCAACAAAGAGGGCGAGGTGTACCACAGGGTAGGGACACTCAGACCTTCTGCGTGAACAGAGGCCCAGGCCTGTTCCCACGTGTGAACACACATAAGGTGGCGGCCTGGCTCAGTGCCTGATGACACCCTGTGAGTTCAGGCTACCGCTGGGCAGGGGGTTGTGGGCAGTGGGGTTCTCCCACACACACACTCTAGAAGGAGAAAAGACTGATTCTGCTCTGCGGACAGAACACAAATGCCAACACAAAGGACAGGCTAAGCATAGTGAGGGACCAAGGTCAGCTGGACCCAGGTGAGCAGGTTGCAAACGGGGATCAGGAAAGCTGGAGGCCTGGGTCCGAGGCGCCCCAGCGCCACCGACTAGCTGAGTGACCTTAGTTAGGCGAACCCTATGCTCTGCTCAGCCTCCTCAGCCAGGAGCAGGCGTCCTCTGCTGTCCCTGCTGGCTGTGACACTCTGTGCCCCTTCCCAGGCCTCTCATACTCGAGTGGCCATGCTTGTTGTGTGTTCTGTCTGCCTCGGTCCTGTCAGAGGTGCACAGTCATCTCCCCAAGCTGGAATTACATCTGTAAGATTCAGGCTCTAGATCAGGTGCTCCTTCGAATCTCAGGCCTAAAATGGGCTCAGTAGAAGCTTCTTTTTTTTTCCCATAGTGGCAGCTTCCAGGCTGGGCACTCCACACTTCTGTATTTGTTCATTAATCCATCCTTCCATTACTTCAACATTAAATACTCGTCACACATAACATGGTATGGGCACTAGGGAGAATGAATAAGACAACCCAGGACATAAAATCCAGCAACTCGCCCACAGGACATGACCCCGGAGCTCTGAGAACTGGCATGTCAAAGCATCCTGCCATGCCCCTGCTTAGGAACACATGTCGTGGCAAGCCCATGCCACCCCAACTTCATGAGGCAGGTGGGTGCAGGGGGTACCAGAGGATCAGGCCAACCTAGCGCCCTCGAAAGCACCATGCTCTCCAGATCGCTTCCTCCAGCCGGAGCCACAATCCTTGTCTGCGCTACACTCTTCCTCCCTTCTTAAGGGCCAGTGGATGGTCACCCAAGCACTTCCAGAGACTCTCCCTCAGTTGCATGTGTTGTGGGCTCTGGGGTCCGGAGCCTTCTCTTCTTTTCCCAGAAGCCTGCATGACCTCCCACTGACGGAGGCTGATAATGAACGAGTTCATTACCCCGGCTGCTGGGGCCCATGACAGCCCATCTGCTGGCATGATTAATTAAAACTCTGGCGAAGGAGGTGCCATCTCAGGGCCAGAAAGTCATTAATTGGAGCATCTTCCAGCCCGCTGTTTCTGACCGATGCCTGAAAGAGAGCAGGGTCTTCGTGGGTCAGTCCCATTGCCTTCTTCTCCTTTATGTTCCCAGCAGGCTCTCCTTCTCCAGGAGCCCACTCGCATTAAGCGGAGGCAGAGCGGTGAGGCAGATCCTGAGATTCTCCAAGTGGGGCAGGGAGGCCATTTCCTGTGAAGTGGATTTTCCCACTCCTCCCAGGAGCAGAGAGTATTGGGGTTTGAAAGAGGGTTTCACCCTCTCTTCTCTTGACCCCTGTGCTCAGGGACATTCTCACCTCCGTCTCTCTCTGTCCCGCCAGCTACGTGGGAAGCAGGGCTGCAAGGAAAAGCCTCAGACCCAAGCAGAGCTCTTTGGCACACGGCACCAGAAGCCTGCATTTGGGGGGATGTTGGTGCCTTCCTGGTCATAAATAACGCTGCCCCTTTGGTCCCCAGCTACCGGCAATGATGGTCTGCTTCCCTCTATGTCAGGATCTAGAGGAGAAGGTCAGTCTCAGACTCTGAGAAGGAACCCCACTGCCTCTGGGACAGAGGGACCAGACTTCTGACTTTTTTTGTGTAGCCCACAGGTCCTGGAATATCAGATTAGATCCAACTTGGGCTTCTGACTTGAATGAAGCCATAGTATGTACCAATTTGTGCCCTCACAACCTAGAGCAACCTGTTGCCTTTGGTTTACAAAAATTCTGTGTCTGTTTCTCTACCACTTCTTCCCCCACATCTGAGGCCCCAGCGCTCTCCCACTACCCCTGAAACAAAATTTACTTGGGATCTATCATTCACACCAAGGTAGAAATAGCTGACAACAGTTTATTTTTATTTTTTTTACAAAGATTTTATTTATTTATTTGACAGAAAAATAGAGAGAGCACAAGTAGGCAAAGAGGCAGGCAGAGGGAGAGAGAGAAGCAGCCTCCCCGCTGAGCAGGGAGTCCAACGTGGGGCTCGATCCCAGGGCCCTGGGATCATGACCTGAGCAGAAAGCAGACGCTTAACCGACTGAGCCACCCCGGTGCCCCTGAAAACAGCTTAAACTAGTATTTTTATTAGAAGCATCTCCATTTTAACAAGGACCAAAGCCTTGAGCTATGGGAATGAGACAGGTGTACTTTCAGAATAGGAACCAGGGAATGGAGGGAGGGAGCTTTGGACTCTTTTGAATCTCCTAGTAATGAACTTTCATTCTAGAAAACACATTAAACCAGCCCCTCTGTTTTTCTATATTCTCAGCAGTGTCCTCCCGGGGGTGAGCGTTATTTCACCATAATATTACAGGGAAGAAAGGGGGGTTGCTGGGTCGCTCCTCTGGATGGCCTGTCATGTGAGCCTCACCTACTCTCAGGAACAAAGATGGCGATGTCCTAGAAATGACCTTGAATTATATACGCAGCTGCTTCCAGGAGGTGTTTGTGCTTTTTGCTCCTACGAAGTGAATAGGATGTGGCTGAGGGACAGGGGGTGGGTCGGGCTGAGAGATTAACCACAGTATGGTGAGGAGAGGGTGGGCAGGAAGGCAGGGTCATCCTTGTGGGACACTTGGACCCACACCAAGAGCTCTATAGTTTTGCCTTCCCTACAGAGTCACTGTGGGATTGTAAGGAAAAGTCCCGATCTCTCTGCATCTGTATCTTTTATGTGTCCCTTTGACTCCTTATCGTATGGAAATGGGGTGACAATCAGGGAAATGGCATGCGGTCCAAGTGCTGAATTTTAACAGGGGAGACTTGTTACTTTGTTTCAAAGCCCCAGTGGCTCCCTGAGAATGGTAGATGTGCTCAGTCTTGGATAGTTGTCAGCTTTATTTATTGATATGCCTAGAACAGTGCCAGGCACGCCGTAAGGACTCCATAAATATTTGTGGAAGAAATGAATAACAATCAACTAGGAAGTACCCTTCAAGTCTTCAAGTAGTCCAATGTTTTGAACTTTGTAAAGTCATGGAGTCCTGTGAGCAAGCAATACCTTGCATGTCCTCCCAGGAAAGAAAGCGGAGAAGGAGCTACTCTGGGTCGAGTGTGTGTGGGAGGAGGGGGTTCCCTCTCTTGCCTCCCATTCCGAGTTTACAGATAAGAAAGCAACGGATGGTGCGACTTGTGGAGCTAGCCCAGACCCAGGGGCCCCTCCCCTCCTCCCGTGACCTCCCCACTACTCTGAGGCTGCCAGGCTGCCTGGGGGATGGGCCTGAGGTACCTGCCTGGCCAACCCCCCTTCCCCAGCTCCTCAACTGGAACAGCCCCGCCGCTATCCAACATATATGTTAAGCTTCTGCACAGGCTTTCATTTGAGGGGAAGGATTACAATGTTTAAAAAAGAACACCATTGCTGGGGCACCAGACGGGGAAAGAGAGTATTGAAACAGAGGTTAGTTTGGTGGGGGGACCTCAACTTCCGTTTATTATAATAGGACCCTAAAGAAGTCAGAGCAGACATGCCCAAGGCAGGCACTAAACAGGCACTCTCCCCTCTGCTTTCTTTAGGGGTTGTTGTTTTATTCTGTGCGGGGAGGAGAGTACTCTTGCCTCACTGGCCAGGATTTAATTTGGTAAGAGAAAAGGGAAGAGAAAAGGAGAGGCGAGGAGGGAAGGAGATGGAGGAAGAATCCCGACCTTGTGCCCTCCAGCTCTGAGATACACAAGGCCAAGGCCTCCAAGCTCCCTAGGAAGGAGCAACCAGCCAGCTTTGCAGCCAGTGTCCTTCAGGCAGGTATCTAGAGGCAAACACTGCCAAGAGTAGGAGTGAGATAGCAGGAGATGGAGCCCAAACTCGGCCACATGTGGAATCAGTTGGCGATCTTTATGCACAAGGATGTCTGGCTCCTGAATTTGGATTCAGTCAGCAGACCCATGACCTGGGCCATGGGGGTTCTAAAAGCTCCTTGGGTGGTTCTAATGTAGAGCAAAGTTTGGGACCCACTGCAGGGGGAGCAGGGCTGGGTAGCCCGGCTCGCAGCTTCCCCAGGGAGCAGCCCCTGTGATTCTTAGCGCACTTCTCACGAAGCATAGGCCCCAGGGTACAGGACCCCAACAGGACAGAGTGCACAAAGGTGGCGCCAGCATGCCGGCAGCCCTGCACTTTTCTGCTCCGCAGACCGTGGGGAAAGGTGGGGAAAGGTGACACACACAGACAAGGGCTTTGCAGAGGTGGCAGATTGTAAGCGCTTCCCTGAAAGGCGGGGAAAGGTCAGAAAGGTTGTGGCTGAGGTAGGAGGGACAGGTGTGTCAGGTGGAATACTGAGCAGCCAGGTGGCTTGCTGAGAGGAGGAAAGGGAAGAGGCTGGGGGACAAGTTAACTCCGCCTGGCAAGTGCACAGAACCGTGTAGAGGGGCACATGCCTTTGACAATGGCCCTGGTTTCCCCAGCATGTCAGGACCCAAGGGAGGGGGAGGGACAGATGGACTTCCGCCACCAAATGGCTGCTGGTGGCACGGGCTCTCGGCCACCCCTCCTCCACATTTCCTTGAGGGCCGGTCTGGACCCTCACTGTCTCTCCCTGGGCTTTCCAGTAGCTTCCCAACAGCTCTCCCTGCACCCTCCCCATCCTTGCTGCGCGTCATCTGACTGCACTTCTTTTCAAAAACAGGATTTTCCCACCACTGCCCATCATTGTCCATCATGCACCTCACCCTCCAGCCAAACCAAACCTCCCCGAACCTGGCCTGAACCCTGCCCCACTCCGCCCTCTTACTAGATCCTGTTTTATTCGTGGTCCAGCTGACACGCCACCAACTCCGGAAAGTGTCCCCGCTTACCAAGACCGAAAGTCACGTCTACTTCAGCGCCCTTACAGCTCTTCTTGGGCCCCCCTGGCAGCCTTTCTCAGTGGGCAGTTTCTGGCTCTTTGTGAACTTCTTCAGGACTTGCAATGCGCTGTCCCATTCTAACCTTCTGGAGTGCTCGGTGGTGTTTTGGAGACAGCGGGTGCTCAGTGCATAGTCCCTAAACTGAATTTCAGAGACAAGGATCCTAGGACACAGGTCAGGGAGTGGGTGTGCATGTGGACCTGCTTGTAGGGTAGCTGGAATATCAACACAGGCACCCCCCTCTTGCCAGACGCGGTCCTGGGTAAGATCCCTGTGTTGCACATGATGCCCAGAAGAGCAAATGTGAAAGGACAGGGCCACAGAGCTGGGACTAGATACTGACCACGTGGTCTCCCTCACATAAGAATTCACGAATAACATGACCCAAAGACACATACGCAGCAATAACCGCCAACATTTGTGGAACACTTCAGCTCACATTCACATTCTCAATAAACACTTCACAACTGCAGACACTTGACAATTCAGAAGTCTGACCCCTTCCACTCACACAAGACGCACAAACATTACCTCCCCATGGGGTGAGAACATCAAACGTGAGTGTGCACACACACATTTTTTTTTTAACATACATTGAGTGCCTTCTGTATTTCAGGTGCTGCCTAGATAGCTGACAGACACCAAAACACACTCCCCAAAGGCCCACTCACACATGCCTCTGTGTGTGTCGGGCTCAACCCACCTCCTCTCCGTACCACACCACTCTTTCCTATAACTCCATGTGTGTCCCCTGCAGACATCATTCCCAACCTTAGTGGCTCTTATGGGTTCAATCGTGTCCCCCAGATTAAAGTCTAACTCCCAGTACTTCAAAATGTGACCTTATTTGGAAATAGGGTTGTTGCTGGTGAAATTAAGATGAAGTCCTACTGAAGAACAGTGGGCTCCCAATCCAAGGACTGGTTCCTTATAAAAAGACGCTCTCAGAAATGAATACGGTGGCCCAGCAAGGGAATGTGTGCAAGTATGTGTGCCTGCCGGGCACAGGAATATACCTGCAGGTGTAGTGAATGAGTTCACGGGTGTGTGGTGCCTATAAAGTCAGAACTGTTGTCCCTCTTCCTTCACACACACACACACACACACACACACACAATTTCAGCCCTGACACACACACACACACACACACACAATTTCAGCCCTGAAACTTTTGAGTGTCTTCTTGGCCCAAAGTATTAATAAGTCATGTACTCCCCTGCCTCCCTTTGCCAGTGGGCCCATGGCAGCTTGAGAGTGGTATTAAATCCCTATTAGGACACTAATCAAAACAGCCCATAAAGGGCATCTAAACCTGAAGCCCACAGGGCCCACAGAGCTGGAAATCGGGGAGGAAAATCTTTAAATCAAGGAGCCAAGTGACACACTGCTATGTGACCAATCTGCTGAGGTTCCAAGACTTGAAACACATAACACACACACATGAGCACACACATGTGCACACATCTCTGCCCATCTAGAATTCAAGCCGTCCCTTTAGGGAGCTTCCAATTCCTCGTCTTCTGCTCCAACACTGCTTGAGAGACAGCTATTTTGTAGGAGAAAGCAGGTGTGCTGGGTGATGCCCCCTGGAGCACAGAGCAAGGGAAGGACAGAGATGGAGTTGTTTCTCCGAACGTTGTCACTGATCCACATAGGGCTGGGGTGCCCAGTAGTACAAGATCAGGGCATTTTTAAAGCTAGACAGATGCTGGTGTGGAGGAGGAATATAAAATTGGAGAGGCTGGTTTTGGGGAATATTTACTGTGCACACTTATGTGCCAAGCGTTCTGTGTGGGTCCTCGTCCTTCATCCTGGCAATGCTGGAAGCTACGTGCTATTAACACAAACCCTGTCTGACGGCTGCAGAAACCAGGGCTAAGAATGGGTGAGTCACTTGGCCACAGTCTTAAGACCAGGCAATGGTCGTGGCAAGATCTGAAATAGTCAGTCTGATGCTGGGCTCGGCTCTTATTCATGACATTCAGTGGAAATTAAATTCTAGGGGGAAGAGGGATGGAAAAGGAGTTGGAAACCACCAAAGGTCCAGACTCTGCAGATGCACAAAGCCCTGGATGACAAAAATGGAATTCCAGGTCTGTATGCTTTCCTCCCTGCCTCTCCAGCTCCCACAAGCACCTGCCTCGGGCCAGTGGTCGACACGGGCAGGACAGCAGCACCCTTTCAGGGCACTCACTCACCCATGTCCGGGTGCAGGGACAGCGCAGGGCGGCGAGGGGCGTGGTGGGCCTCCCCAGTAGGCCCTGGGAATGGAGATCCAGGAGAGGCCTGGTGTCATGGTGGACAGCTGCAGCTCTATCCAGAGCCCTCTGCAGAATTTCTCTCTGGCTATGACACAGGATGTAGGGGGGTAGGTGACCAGGAGGCTGGGGTGCCTGAAAGTGACCGACACTGGCTTACTCTGTAGGGAGTGTTACTTCAATGAATGGACTTTAAACCTCAAAGCCACCAACTGCCATACCTCCAGCAAAATGGAAGTCTAAAAGGGTGCGGCAACTTCTCTGAGCTTAAAGCTAGTAAGTGAAGGAGCTGGGTGACAGAACCTGGTTGGTTCACCGTTCCCTTCCCACCTTCTTTCCTGCTTTGAATTGGGAACAAGAGGAGGGAAAGGCGTCAAGAACTGTGGTCTTCCCCAAGATGTTCCTGAGCCACAGAATCACCCGCGGCTGCCGGTGCAAGACTTCTCCTAAGTGGAGAAAATAAAGCCTGATTTTAAGCCAGTGTTAGCTGGTATTCCCATTACTTACAGCCTGAGGTTCTCCAGACTGCTCTGTGAAGCTCACACCCGCGCTACGACGTCAGTGAGGGAGCAAGGGACGGGTACTTATTCATCACTCCCAGGAAAAGATTTTGTAACATTTTAATATTGTAAAAATTGGGATACAGACTAAAATGGCCACTGTTTTCCCCCCTTTCTTTACATAATTAACGGTATTTTGGATTTGAAGAAATATAGTTGAAAGGATCCCATGCAATGGACTGCTGGACCCATCAGGCTTCTGGGTCCCCAAAGATCTTGTCGCTCCCATTGCCTCTTATTTGTCCAAACTGAACGGAGAGTGGGATGGGAGGGTGAGTCTTTATGTCTGGGATGAGAGTCCATACAACCGTTTAAACAATCACAGGCCCTAGCAACCCTCCTGCTGCTTTGAGAACAAGGTCCTTTTGAAATGAAAACTTAAGCTATTTATGCCAAAATATTTATGCTTCTAGTGATAAAACTTTTCTCAAATTGTCTTTGAGCCTATGATACATCCTTCTGGATACCTGCAGTGGTCTCCAACTTTTGAGAGTATATTTGATGTTTGAAAACAGTGAAAGGTTACCTCTGGCCAAACCCTGTGAGTAAGGATCCAAACAATGCAGATGGTTTGCTCTAAGGGGGTGACGAAGAGGAGCACGTTGCCTCCTGAGATTACTTTGAAGAACACCAGAAGTCTAGCCCTTTTCTTCTTAACCTTGAGTCCCCTATCCACCACCACTGGCTCTGGACAACCTGCAAGCAGTGTTCCCAGTGACCGGGATCTCCTTCCTCCCACTGCCCATGACCCGCCGCCCTCGGGCAGAGGCAGGCAGAGCTTGCTCCTCAGTGTCTCTGCTCTGTCCACTTGCGAGACCTGGAACCACAGCTATCTTGGTTTGGAATTATTATTTTTTAATTTTTTTATTTAAATTCAATTTAGTTAACATACAGTGTATTAGTTTCAGGGGTAGAATTTAGGGATTCATCAGTGCATATAACACGCAGTCTCATCACATCACATGCCCTCTTTAATGCCCATCACCCAGTTACCCCATCCCCCCACCTACCTCCCCTCCCGCGATCCTCAGTTTGTTCCCTTGGTTTGAGTCTCTTATAGTTTGCCTGTTTTTGTCTTCTTTTTCCTTCCCGTCCCCTATGTTCATGTTGTTTCTTAAATCCCAACTGAGTGAAATCATATGGTATTTGTCTTTCACTGACTGATTTATATCGCTTAGCATAATACCCTCCAGTTCCATCCAAGTCATTGCAAGTGGCAAGATTTTTCTTTCTGATGGCTGAGTAATAGTCCATTGTTTATATAAACCACATCTTTATCCATTCAACTGTCGATGGGCATCTGGGCTCTTTCCATAGTTTAGCTATTGTGGACGTTGCTGCTATAAACATTGGGGTGCAGGTGCCCCTTTTAACCACTATGTTTGTATCCTTTGGGTAAATACCTAGTAGTGCAATTGCTGAGTCATAGAGTATCTCTATTTTTAACTTTTTAAGGAACCTCCATACTGTTCTCCAGAATGGCTACACTGGTTTGCATTCCCACCAAGTGTAAGAGGGTTCCCCTTTCTCCGCATCTTCGCCAACAAATGTTTCCTGACTTGTTAATGGTTTGAAATTATTTTTCCTTTTAGTAAAAAAAAATTTTTTTTAAAGCCAGAAGTAGACTGGTATTTCTACATTACTTCTCATAGATCTCATTCCTTAGCTTTCTGTCTCGTCCAAGAGAGACTCTCATCCTCTCAGAAGTGAGCACATTCTGTTCCACTCATCTCATGTGGCAAACATTGTGACACAGGCCACGTGAAGTCAGAGTTGACAAAGATAGTTCTTGGGTGTTGCTGAAGCTGCAGAAATGATGGGTCACACACAGGGAAACTTCTGCTGGTTTTTTCCAACCCCCATCAGACATTCGCACCTGGCAGCTGAAATGCCTGTGACTCCTTTTTACCCCCATCCTCTGCCAATTGCCATCAATGCAAATGGATAAGAAATGGAACATACTTTCCAACCTTGGGAAAAGTCACATATGTATTCCATAAAATGGTCTAGATTTGCCAGGAATTTACTATGCCCTTCCCTCTGCCTCTGAGCAAGACTGTTTCTAATCCAAGCAGGCAGACCAGCAGAGAAGGGAAGGAATCTCCTTCCTGGTTCCAGAATCCCTGGAGATCCCTCCACAGGGCATAAAGACAGTCTTCGCACTAGAACAGACACAGCATCCTGTGAAATACACAAAAGCCACGTGGCCACATGGAATATGTGTATGCATCTTTGATGAGGTGTAGGATCGTGCCCCTATTTCCCCCAGTTAAATAAATTCACACCCAACAGCTTGGAATGCAACTTTAAACTATGAGCAACAACAAATGTGTCACACACGCTACCCTTCTGTGCTTTCCGTGCCAAGCTGTTATGTACAATTACTTTTAAGAACAGAGTTCATTTGTGTTCTCACTTCTGAAAGGGGAGTTACAGATATTTGATTCTGGCCATAGAATCAAGGCATGGAGGCTGTACTATTACCTGAGGAGGAGCCAGGTTCACAATCACCCACATGTGACTGATTTCAGGTTTTTTTTTTTTTTTTTTTTAAAGATTTTATTTATTTATTTGAGAGAGAGAATGAGATAGAGAGAGAGCATGAGAGGGGAAAGGGTCAGAGGGAGAAGCAGACTCCCTGCTGAGCAGGGAGCCCGATGTGGGACTCGATCCCGGGACTCCAGGATCATGACCTGAGCTGAAGGCAGTCGCTTAACCAACTGAGCCACCCAGGTGCCCGATTTCAGGTTTAAACCTTAAGGAATCTGTGTCATCCAGAGATGACTGGACCCCCCACGGTCAGCCTGTTTCACCCCTGCCTTTCCTGAAGCAGGTCAGAGTTCACAGGACATGTGCAACCCCTGAAATAACCAACTCCAAACACATTAGTGAGGAGTGAATATTTCACTGAATGGAGCGGGGAGATGGAAGATTCACTCACACCCCACAGGACAGAACTAAGAATAAAATACAAAGCACATCTGTGCTTCCTTCATCCCTGAAGTCCCCCCCTTCCCTGCCAGCTGGCCTATCTTCTTTCTCTTTACCCACCTCTCCCTCTAAAGCTCCCCCCTCCTTTATAACATAACGTTCATCAAAAGAAAGGGTGGCAATTAGCCAGAACACGACCCCTGCCATATCTGTGGTTCCTCAAGCTTCCCCCACGGTGTCATCTTCCTCCTACAGGTGTCTCCCCACCCTGCTGTCCCACTGTGTGCTCATGGATCCTCACACTAGCCCTGCAAGGGCTCCCATCATTCCCAGCATGCTGAAATGGTAAGAGGGCAGAGAGAAAACCAGAGACTCACCCAAGCTAAGACATAATACAAGACACATCCTCCAGGCCTTGTCAGAGCCCTTACCCACCTATGATGCTGCAGAGCAAAAGCAGGTGGCCTGGGAAATGTAAACTGTAAGGCTGGGAATGAGGCATGCGTCTTGGTTGCCTCTTCTGTACCCTAGGCAACACCTGTTCCATTCCCATTACTCAAGCAGCCCCTGCAAAGTCATAGATATAAACCTCCACCCCCGACTGAGAAGGTCCTGTCTTCTCCCAAGCCATCCTACCCACAGACGAAACACAAGTGACTCCGTTATTCTGTTGCTTACAGAGGTTAAGGGACTTGCTAAGGCCACAGAGCTGTCACGTGTTACTGACATTAAGATTTAACAAACCCAGGAGTATTGAACATCCAGCACTATTGAAGCACTAGGGCAGTATGTCTCTCTAAAGAACAGAAGGAAATCGAGTCCAGAGTTAGGTTCAGATGGAAGAAAAGAGTTGTTTCCTTCCTTTCCAAGGTGACCAAAGGAAGCCAACAATACCTAAACAGGGATTATAACTGCTGATTGGATGGTCTGACCTACATGGAGGTGTCAGTGTAGGCTGGAGGAAACCCCTGTCCCCGCCACCCTCCTGGTACTCTCCCGCTAGAGGGAGGGTGACTTACAAATGTGACTGGCGACTGGGTCGTGTTTATTAGGGGTCATTAAATCCCTAATAGGTTATATGTACACTAACCTCCATAGGCATTTCTACCTCTACTCCATGTTGCCAGCCAGACAAGAAAGCCGAGGCCTACTCTTTCGGAGTAGGCCCCACACAATGTTCTTGCTCTGTCCCAGGCTTGGCAGCCAGCTGGGGGCAAGACTTGGATATAGGAAGCAGACTATAAACCAAAGCCCCCAGCTGTTCTCCTGTGCTTGTTTCCACTTTGCTGTCTGCTCCTTGTACTGGATTCCAGCAGGGCATTAACAGGAAAGGAGTGTTTGGCAAGGCAGGAGGATATGGCCATTCCTTGGGCCCTGGTTTTGATACTAACTTAATATGGTCAAAATCTAGGGGGGACAATATAATCTATAATCCCTATTAGGAGGCCACTTTTGAGAGTGAAAGAGGGCATTATTAATCATACCAGGACAATAATACCCAAGTAAACTGGGACACATGGTCACCTTACCAAAACCATCAACACCTACCCTGGGTCCTAACCCCCTACCTTGATCACACAGAGACTGTGACTTTCATGTAATAACTAGAAAGAAAGCCTAAGTCCAATAGCAATAAATAATCATGAAACTTAGCACTGGTATATTCACGGTTCTAAAAAGACTAAGACAGAACTAAAGACAGGAAGGCGTACCTACTCAAAAGTTCTGCCCATACCCCCTATTTTGGGTTTTCATAATACCATAAGGCTTTATTTGTATAAAGCATTTTGCAGTTTACAAAGTACGCTCATAGGCATGTTCTTCCTTAACAAACCTGGAAGGTAGGTAATAGGTTGGGCACATTGACAAAGGCCACACAGCAGAGGCAGAACCGATTTCAGGATCTGGGCTAGACTAGTGTCCTTCCCTACCCATGCTGTGTCCCCTCCGGGCAGCTACTCTGAATGAGCTACCAGTTTGTGCTCTGAACCTAGAACACTGGGAGCAAAGGGGCCAAGGGGAGACAGTAGACCAAACAGATAATCTGTTGCTAGAATCAAATCATCTGCAAAGACAGTCATCACCACCATACATATTTCAACCAGAAATATGTATGTGTGCATTTATTTTCAAAACCATCAGGGCCTATGTAAAAAAACTGTCTATTCTCAATGTGGTTTTCTAAACAATTTCCAAGACTCTAATTTTATATGTAAATTAATTGGCAAAGAATCAAACACTAACATTTAAAAGTGGTTCTCAACAGGGGGGCAGCACGTAACCTTGCGGGGGCACTGGGGTTGTGACTGAGGGGCAGTGGGGAGTCCCCTCCTTTATCTCCACTTCCTCTAGAAGTCATACATGTTAGCGGCACACAAGACCAAAGGTGAGAGGGAGGCTAGTCCATGACTTCCGACTCCCATACAAACCTATCATCTGCGGGACTAACAGGCTTCCGAGGCCCAGCCACGGCCGGCGGATGATCATGTATTACTGCTCACTGCTCTCCCAGGTCACAGCTGGCAGAACTCCTGGGAATTCTACAGATCTGCAAAACTCATTTCAGAGAAATGGGACCTTGGTGTGTTCATCAAAAACATCATGCATGCCTTACGCACAAGAGTATGCTCTGACCGAGTCCGCATAGCCTGTATACTGTGCCTACGGGACATGGATTCAGAAACTGCGTGGCTTATTTAGTCCTTTCTCTCCCTAGCGTGTTGAACTCATTTCTTTCTTCAGTATTCAGACACTTTAGGTTAAAGTGGGGTTAGAGAAGCACAAATAATCCCACTATGCACAACACAAATCAGAAAGTATAAGATCTAAAGGACTAACTTGATTCAAACTTCTCCTGGTTTGACAGAAGAACTGTCTCCGAGAGAGAACTTTGCAAACTGCCAAAGACGAGGCATGTGATCTTATCAGGCCATGCCCACTGAATGCATTCATACTGCCAGGATGATCTGATGAGCATAATGTAGAATTTAAAGTACAAAGCTTTCCCTCTTGATATGAAATGGTTCAATTCTGTCCAAGTCACAAACATCCCCTGGGCTCCAACCATCCAACTAGACAGTAAGATACAGATGGCATCCTTCATGGGGGTTGCTTCAAATGGGCACCTGGATATCAAGACTGACTAAGGTGGGGGCGCCTGGGTGGCTCAGTCAGGCTGCCTTCAGCTCAGGTCATGATCCCAAGATCCTGGGATCGAGCCCCGCATCGGGCTCCTTGCTCAGCGGGGAGCCTGCTTCTCCCTCTCCCTTTGCCGCTCCCCTCTGCTTGTGCTGTCAAATAAATATTAAAAAAAAAAAAAAAGATTGACTAAGGTGTGCACAGTATTGAGAGGGATGTCCTAGAGGCCCATAGTAAGCCACTCTTCTCTCAAATCAGCTGACTGAACAATGTTCTGTTGTGGAGGGCCGTTTTTAAGCAATGCATAGAGGGTCTCTAATTCCCAGCATAGCACTGAAAAATTCTTTTGCAGACAATTGATGAGTGGCGATCCACAGTGAGAGAGAGTCTTTGCAAAACGAAGGGAAGCAGTGACTGTTTACGGGGGTGCGGAGGATATGGGAGACTGGGCACTGCAGAGCTGGGGACACCAAGGGAGGAGTCAGAACCCGGGGAAAGAAGGAGGTCTGGAAAAAAAAAGGGGTTTGCTATTTTCTTATTTTAAGAAAGGAAACCTCACCCAGACAGAGAGGAAAGGAGACTAAGCTAGAAATGGAAAAGAATGGAAAATTAAGGAAGAAGTGCTTGAACACAATCACACTTTCGCTCTGTGAGACTGCTAAGTAGGCAGTAATGAAATGATAAAATCCTAACTCTTGGGGGTGAATCTCTCCATTTTGTTTTGTTTTCTTGTTTAGGGTTCGCTGATACGTCAGAGGCTGGGCCAAAGGGGCATCCTGTCTTCATGAGCGCACCAGCACTGCTCAGTACGCAGGGAAGCGGTGCTCCCCTCCCACCCTGCTTAAGGAAAACCACCTATACACACAGCTGACCTAATGTGGGGACTAAAAGGCTTAAGTAAAAAGACAAAGAGTCAGCCCTTAGCTATGATTTCCCAAACCCACCTTTCTGCTGGTAAGAAACTAATGCCACCGTTTGATCAGCATAGTTGGGCTTGCGGTTGGAGGGCCCGACAGAGAACTCCACCTCTGGGGGAGGACTGAAAAACTCACCAATGACATGCCATAGTTCTGCACAAGACAGCTTCATGAGGGCCACAATCCTCACCAACACACCAGGGCAAGAGGAAATCCGTTTTGCAGAAACTTCAAAGCACATGCATAATATACTGAGATCAATAAAGACCACAAAAGAAATATACACCAATGAGAAAATAACAGGGATTCTTTATAAACATGTATGGGATCGAAATTATCCCTTCCACATGTATATACTCATTCCAGAAAATGAGGAGATTCACTTCCACATAACCTACGGGGACCATCTCCAAAGCTTCCCGTTCCCCTCGAATGGCTTCCTCTGGATAGAAGTCTCAGCGTGACAGCGGTGGCAACTCTCGATTCCCCACACAGCCACGACCTAGATCAAGTCCAGCTGTGAAGAAGAAGGACATTTTTAGAAAGGAACCAACTCCAGACCACTGTTTCTGCGGTGGGAGCCAGTTTAACGACATGGCTCTCTTCACTTCTGGTATAGCTGGACTTGGGCACCGACTCACTGCTAACTATTGGAGGTGTTAAATACCAAGTGTCTCATTACATCACTAAAAACTCCACAAAAAGACTGAAAGTGTTTACTGGAATCAGCTGTCACGTGCGGCTTCTAGGCAGGAAGTCTCCACACATGAAAGAGGGATACAAAGTCAAACTTACACCACGCCTCCCAAGCATCCAGACGTGGTATGAGGAGGTCCAAAAACACCCAAATGCCTATCAGCCGATTTTGTTTACATTAAGTTAATCGAGAACATTCAAGAATTAGGCTTCTGAAAGGCTGTTTTTATTTGTCAACCCACACAAATTGCATGTTGTATTGCCTATTTGGGTTGAGAGCAATTTCAGTAAATTATGACATTTTGCTACTAAAGGAATGGCCTCGCCAGCTCTTTTCAGTCCTTCACAGGAGACGATTAAACTGAATGAACAATATAACTGAAACCTGAGAGCACAGGAATTTCCATTATGAAATAACGTATCTGATTAAATTTATAATGGCAATAAATAATAGTGGAGGGAGCTTCTGGCATATCAGCAATTAAAACTCAAATAAGAAACAAGTCTACGATCAGCAGCGTTGTGGCTGTGTTTACAGCTCGGCGGTTTCAATCTGGAGAACACCTGGTATATATTAAAAGCACTTACTAAATCATCCACGTCACCACCTTCTGCAAATATGGCTGCTGCGTCTTCATTTGGATTTTCTTTAGAGGTCAGAAACTGTGAACAGAAAGTCAGGGACACCACAATGACATTTTTGCCTCTTTGGATGGAAGGCACGGTCTGCTAGCAGCGCCACAGGCAGATCTAAGAAGGCTTGCTTCGCAAAGTCTCACTGCAACGGCCTCAAAGAAACATCATCTGGATGCACACTCCTTCCTCTGGCCCCAGGCGAGAGGACTGATTTTGAAGTTGAAGAGCCCACATTCACTAGTCACCGAGATAAAGTTCACAAAGAGGGAGGGAACGACATGGCTCGCCAAGGCAGTGACCCCATGGATGGGCCCATGTCAGGTGCAGAGGTCAACTGATATTCCCATTTCTGCTTCCACAGGGGATATGTGCGCTCATTAGGGTTAAGAAAAGAACCAGACTCCCCAAACCAATATGTCTTCTCTCCTGAAAGGAACATAAGAATCAAGTATTTGAACTCAACAATTAAAATTTCATTCCTTAACTCTGCAGAGGACAAAAGGAAGACTTCCTGTAAATGATGTGAAACACAAAAATGGGTGAGCTTGGGAGGCTGGGCAATTCCTTTTCTGGAAATCCTTCAACAGTGTTAGGAAATGTCTGAAAAAGGAAGGTGGATGAGAAAGCTTCTAGTGCATGATTCTGCTCAGCATTAGTACTCTAGACCTAGAGCTTCTAAAAGGCAGATGCGCAGAAAAGCAAGGGCCTTGAAGTGAAGTCTGCAAGGATCTAGGGATGAAATTCAGATTTTAAAAGGGTACTGGGTGCCCTTGAAAACCATCTGAAGACTCCTGCTCTCCATCCTGTCCCTCTGTGAAATAGCAGTGGGGACTCCTTCCCTCAAGGCTCACGGTAACTGCATCTAAGAGTTAGGTTTTGTCCACCACTTATCTAACACGCGAAGGTGATCCATCTTCTGGTATCATAACTACTTGAAATGGCAGCAGAGCCAAACCTGGAGGAATGTTTTTAAAGGGGAAGCTGGAAGGTGGGGCATCCCTCTCTCCGTCAGCATTCCTCAGGGTCCGTGTGCGCAGAGCACGCACATGCTGAGCGGGCCTTCCAGCCCCCTTCTGCTCTCCCACGGCTGCCTCCACCCAGGATGGAAAGGTGTACTTTTCTCACTATCTCAACATGAAAACAAGAACTGCTTTCCCTATACATTCCTATTATGGTACAATGGAAACCATTGAGGCCTCTGAAACCTCAGATTTACAAATAGGTTAAAATATATCTCTTTGACAAACCATGAACTAAATTCACTCTCAAAGCATCAGGCTGTGTGCAGCAAGTCTCAGGAAGCCAGGGCTGCAGGTCCTTCCATGCCTCATGTCCAGAAACTCACGCACACAAGTTAACAAGAGGCGACAGTGGAGGCTGCATCTGCAGAACTGGAACAGTGGACGTGGCCATGACAGTTTGCTTTTGACTCAACTTCTCTCCTGGACTTTGTTTTCCCTCAGTCAAGACCACCTCACCATTCATTAACCTCAGTTTTGACTGAGAGAGTAAGGAATTTATGTTCTTCTATGGACATTTATGGATCTCTCCATAGCCCCTTGTTGACCTTAAACTGGACCATGCCCAACACTGGGAATCAATGGTATGAGAGACAGGAAATGCTAGCGGGGGGGGGCGGGTATAGTCTGCAACAGAACTGTAATGGAGCTTCTGTATCATTAATTCTATTTATTTACTTTGGCTGATTATTAATAAAGTTATCTGAGGGCCAAGTATAAATTATTCACACATGTATTTGCATGTGGTGTATGTCTAAAGATTAAACTCTGCTCTAGCCTAGACTCCAAGATATCTAGGATACACTAGATTATGATTCTAATTATTACTAAAAGTGGTTTTTACTTTGGTCTTCTCCTCATTCCATGAACCTGCATGATTTTCTCTATACTAGAAATGCGCTTGGCTAAAAAATAAGACTTACCCAGTTTGGGTGAAGAGAATTAAAAGTAGAGCTGTGTCTTGCCATAAGCCTCTGTGGGCCACAAATGACGAGCACCCTCCAAAGACTGACAGACTCCCTGGGCTCAGCAGTTCTGCCGGCCACCACACCCTTTATCACCCTTGGTAAGAGGATTCGAGGTAGGCGCTTCCGAATCTAGAAAACCCCTACCGTTTCCTGGCACCCAGCCTCTTATGAGCCCCCAACTCCATCCCCTCTCAGCCGCACAGCCCTTCCACAGCATGATTACCAGATCAATGAGGGCAGGGCTGTAGGCACAGTGTGGCCAAACCACATACAATTAAGCAGAAACGGCACACCCTGGCGACCAGGCCGAGTTGCTAGGAAGACAGGAGCAGCAGCAAGCAAACTTGCACTTCCATCAAGTGCTAAACTCATGCAAGTGATTTTCCTGACAGATCTGCTGCATACTTGTGCGTAAGCAGTGACGGCTACGAGCTGGGCTGCCATCCATTACCTCCCCAAAGCCCCAGGCAAGGCTGATCCCTTACACATATCACTCCTCTTCATCAGAGTTTTTAACTGCAAGTAATTTGTAGGCTGTGCAGAGTGACAGGAAGCTAGAGATAGAGCAGAGAATTCAATGATTGGCCTTCTTTCTCAATGAAAGCAACAGATTCTCTTAACCCAACAGGAAGGGGCAGGTGCCGACTCTCATCTTTTCTTGTGTTCTTTCCCCTTTGCAATGCTCAGAAGTCGAGAACAAACAGGAAGAACACCGTGTGACACACTCCTTCCTCAAACCACCAGGATTTACTTGGGGTTACCAAGAAAGAGTGTCCTTCCTTGGAGAGCTTTACGAAATGAATAAACTATTACTTTGCAAGCACACTGAAATACAATCCTGGCCACAAGCAAAGAAATGGAGGCAATAACGCCTGTATAGAAACTTCCAGTCTAATCCCTCCAGAAGACTAAAAACTAACAATCAGCTTGTGCTCAGACCCTTACCAATCCTCAAATTAAAATCACATGGCTTCCACTGGGCTGACTCCAACACCATCAGGTGATTCCAAAGACTCACCCATAATTCAGATGTATAAAAGCATCTGGAAGAACAAGTCTGTTTGCATGTATTTTGTCTAAAAGGACATACATCTGAATTCAATGCCCCCTGTATCTTATTTCATGCTATAAAGGCAGTATCGCACAGCAGAGAAATCCTACAACCTAATGTGGGAGAACAGAACCCTAACCTTAGCTCTGTTAGTTCCTCAGTAACCCTGGGCAAGCTGCTTGACCTTTCTATAATTAACAAAATGAGATTACTAATACTACTCACCCTATTTCATGGGGTTGTGGCGAGTCTCACATGAAATAGGGCATGCAAACTTGCTTTGTCATATTGTAGGTTGTATGTTCCAATTCCTACGAAAATACCCAATACATGTCCACCAGGTGATATGTACAAGAATATCCACAGCATTTTTAGGGGCACCTGGGTGACTAAGTTGGTTAGGTATCTGACTCGTGATTTCAGCTCAGGTCATGATCTCAGGGTCATGGGACTGAGGCCTGTGTCAGGCTCTGCACTTAGCAGGGAGTCTGCTTGAGATTCTCTCTCTCTCCCCCTCTGCCCCTCCCTCCTGCTCTCTTTCTTCCTCTAAAACAAATAAATCTTAAAAAAAAAAAAAAAAAGAGTATCCACGGCATTTTTATTCATAATTGCTAAAGTGTGGAAACAGTCAAATGCCCATTGTCAGGAGAATGGATAAATACACTGTGGTATAACCATAAAAGGGAGCACTACATAGCTGTACTAAAGAAAGAACAACTCTTAACATCATGGATGAATCAAAAGGTTAAGGACAGGCAAAAGTACTGTCCAGTGACCGGAGTCAGAAGAGCAGAAACCTCAGGGGTCAGGGGTATCTGACAGGGAAAGGCATAGGGAGGCTTCCGGACTGATGTAAATGTTCTTTAGATCTGGGTGCTGGTGCCCAGAGGTGTGAACATGTAAGACTTTATCAGGTTGCACATTTCACATCTGTGCCTTTATTGTATGTATGTTTCACCTCAACAGAAATTTTAAAATTGTATATTAAAAGTATCAAGCTCTAAACAAATGTGAGGTAAAATTGTGGTACTTTCCTTATTGCTTTTCTTTGAATTAGCACACAGAACAACTCCACCAGAGATTTAAGGTGGAGAAGGAAAGTGGAAAAGAGCAAAGGAAAATATCATGGGGTCAACGGGGGACAGTAGTTAAAGAAAACTATTCTCAAGAAATGATTCTTGAACTTTGTCTTGTAAGTCCTCACAAGACTTTGGAGATCTCTTTAAAACTCACACAAAGAAAACTGGGTGCACTTTTGCAAGAGGGACCTTGAGCATCTTTCCCATATGTAGACGTGGCTGGTGGCATTCGAAGGTGGAGGCGTGGCGCCATGGTGTGGCAGGAGGGGGACTGTCCTAGGTCTGCTGGGGTCTTGATTCTAGTCAATTCTGCTAGCCGTGAATTTGCCAGGAGACAGTAAGTCAACGTCACCTCTCTAGACCGAGTCTGTAAAATGACCAGACTGCTAAATTCCTATCGCCTATGTGGCTAAGGTAGAAAATCAATGTCAACAACAATAAAGGCCAGATTAGGCAGCTACCAGAAAAACTAGCGCTGAAAAGATACCAACCCCCACCCCCCCGAGTTTGTATCAGATGCTTAGATACAGCTTGGCCCCTTGGAATCCTGTGAAGTACAGTGCTGCAAAGCCAAGGGGATAAGTCCTCTTTCCCCCCTGGGCTCTTACTACTGAGTGAAAAGAATGGAGGACTGGGGGTCAGTCCTAGAACAGGACTCCTGGCCAGGGTCTTACTAAGAGATCTCAGCCATGTTATTTTACTTCCCGGGACCCTAAAATCCTTCATCTATAAAATAAGGAGCTTGGACGAGATCAGTGTTTTTCAGGTTCTGTTCCTCAAGGTCCTGAAGGTTCTTCCGAGTCCCCTGTGCACGGGCAATCCCGACCTGCCGCACCCACTGCCTACCGACTGAGGAGCACCACCTTTCTCTGTTTCATAGATCAGGCCTCCCTGTAAGCTTTAGTTTTAAAAATAAAAACTCCATTAGAAGATCATTAGAATTCTTTCCAGCTGGGAATAAAATGATATACAACTTGAGCCAATTTCCTCTGCCTTAGTTAAGGATCTGGCTTGTTTTAATTCTTCTAACCCAGGGCTTCCCAACATCGTTATCAACATTTTGGGCCAGATAATTCTTGACATGGGGGCTGTCCTGTTTCCCAGCATCTCTGGCCTCTGGTTGCTAGGAGTCAGTTAGCAGCCCCTCCCCCCGTGGCAAGCACCCAAATGACTCCAGACCATGGCCAAATGTCTCCTGGGGAGCAAAATCATTCCTGGTTGAGAATCACCGTTCTAACCCTAACACAGGTTAGCAAGAAGAAACTTATTTAAAAAAGAAGAAAAAAGTCTTTGATAAAGAAGATAAACTTCCAATGAAGAATCAGCCTCTCCTAACCTTCCACAAGTCCAGGTGTTTTACTGATGGTGGCCTGAGGCAAACAACCTCCCAGATGCTCCTGGAACATGCCAGGATTAGCAGCACTCCACCCGCCCACTGCAGAGCCATGTCCTGAGAAGAGTTCGAGAGACTCTACCAAACATCAAGTGCTAATGGTATGTCTAACAGTAACAAACACGAACAGAAAAAGTGAAGTCAAAGAACTGACAGGTTATAGTGACAATAAAAATAAATGTGAAAGAGGGATCATGTTTATGTCTAGGCTTCAAAATGAAAGGGGAGCTGTCAGTGAATTTAAAAGAATATTTAAACTCACATCGTGGAAGAACTTTCTATTTCTGTAGCAGGACTCACTTACCTAGATTTCTCAGTCATAAAACCTATACTTTTCAAGAATACACCAGAGAGAAATGGCTCTCCTTAAGAGGTGCAAGTGTAAAGTTATGATTTAATTTTCATTTAAAATGGACATCCCTGGATAATTATTTCCTTTCAAATCAACATTTAATAAAAATAATTCGACAGCTTTCTAACTTTAAATAACTTATGTAAGTGCCTTAGAAGACTTGAAATGGGCTGTAAGTACTGCTCTTCAACCTCTGATTATAGTCAGGTTTCCTTAACCGATTATATGGCGAGGGACCAAACTCAACACTTCCTTTGAAGGCGATATACATACTGCAGCGCACCGTTGTCAGAAGAGACTACCCTCCCTGACCGGGCGGAGGCGTTTCTCTCTCCTGGGAACCACAAGGAGCCAGCTTCTCTGAGCCAGACTCACCCCCAGTGATTCTCCCCATCATCCCCCACACTCTCTTTCACACTTCTCTCCAAAAACCTACAGGTGCTATTTAAAAACATTTTTAATACAAAGGATTTCATTTTCCCCCTGGGAAACAAAATTAATGTTTTTGAACATTAAACAAAAAAAAAGATGGCAAGTTCTGAGTTATCTTCAATTACAACCAACTGAAATCAGTTCTGCTGACACTGGAACCACGCAAGGACACTGCCCCAAACCTCGTCATTAACTCGAAGTCCTCTGCAGCTGAATGAACGGACACGAAGATTCCCCATGATTAGGCTCTGTGCCCTTAAGTTCCAAAGAAGACACCACCTCTGCATCACAGAACAAGCCCCAGACAATTTGCGAGAAGCACGTCATCCCTTCTTAGATTTCTTTCCTCTCTACTATTCTGGACTCACTTAGGTATGACACCTTTGGTTAAGATGCACTATACTGCTGAGAGGGAAACTACTACCTTTTTAGATTGGTGCTCTCGTCTTCCTTCAGTAACAGTAATATGTACTCAACTCTCACCTGGATGACAGATTTTTAAAAATGCAATAATGACTGGGGCGCCTGAGTGGCTCAGTCGTTTAAGCACCTGCCTTCGGCTTAGGTCAGGATCTCGGGGTCCTGGGATTGAGCCCTGCATCAGGCTCCCTGCTCATCGGGGAGTCTGCTTCTCCCTCTGTGCCTCCCCCTGCTCGAGCTCTCTCTCTCTCTCCAATAAATAAATATATAAAAACTTTTAAAGAAGTAAAAAATAAAATGCAATAATGACTAAAATTAAATGATTTGCTTTGACTTATTTTACTTGTTTAGCAAAAGCTGACTGATAAGCCCTCACGCTAAGTGATGGTCAATTTTATGTGTCCACCTGGCTTAGGCCACAGTGCCCAGCTGTGGTGCTAAACACTAGTCGGGATGTTGCTGTGAAGGTATTCTGTAGATGTGATTAACATTTACAATCAGCTGACCTGAAGTAAAGATTACCCTTGGTCATACTGGTAGGCCTCATCCAATCAGCTGAAGGAATCCTGCCTCAGACTGTAACACAGAAATCTTGCCCGAATTTCCAGCCTGCTGGCCTGCCTTACAAATTTCAGATGTGCCAGTCTCCACAATTTCATGAGCCAATTCTTTAAAATAAATAAATCTCTCCCCAACCAACCCACACACACACACACACACACACACACACACACACACACACACAAACATCCATATATATATAGTCTACTGGTTCTGTCTCTCTGGAGAGCACTGAGTGATACACTAGTTCCAAGGGGAAATATTATCATGCCATTGTATAAAGTAACAAACAGAAATAAAATCAAGCAGTTAAATGACATCCTCTAGAGTAATGACATATTCACGTATTAACTGTAGTGGAAGAGGTACAGACACAGTGGAGCCCCTTCTGAGGCAATCCTCAGCATGTTAGCGTGTGCTTCTAAAATTCCAGGATCTCACTTCCTGAAAGCAGGGACCATATATGTTCTTTAACAAAATGCTTTTGCCAGGCAAAGTATCCTTAATACATTCTCGTATATCCTAATTTCTTTGCCAAAAAATACTACTGTTTCTGCCAAATGCCTTTTTGAGTTGAAATTGTAAGGCATTTTTAAATTTGGCCTGAATTTAGCCATAAGATGAATACTTCCAGCCTTGTTCCTGCCACTCCTTTAACAGATTCCTGTCCACCAGCCCATATCAAGCTCTCTGTGAGCGTGTGTAGTTATGTTTTTAAATCTCCAATATTTTCCTCTGCAAGTCTGTAGCTAAGTTTCTGGAGGGCAGGAATGCCGTCTTATTACCCAGCACAGTGCCTAGCAGACAGCTGAGGCTTTAGCATGTGACCGACAGGCGCTGGGCGCTGTGCCAGCAAGCCTGGATCAGTCAGGGGCTGTAAATGAAGCTCAGTGTTACCAACCATATACTCTGAGGTACTCTATTTAATTTTAACTCTCATCACAAACGTGAGATATAATGAAAGATCACTAAACTCAATAGCCACATATACTTGATTCATAGCTGAATCAGCTCAAACAGGGAGACATTGGTCTGCTTGTGTCAATACATGAGTCTTTCACTAAAAACACCTCTGAATGTGCCTTACTCTGGAATACTAAGGTTTCTCTACTTTGCTACACATTATAACCACCTGAGGGGCTTTAAGAACTCAAACCCTGCCCACGACCCCATTTTGGATTACCAGAATCTTTGGGGGAGGGGCCTTGTCATCAATACTTCTTAAATAATAGCTCCCCAGGTGACTGAAGTGTGGCCACAGTGGGAATCGCTGGGCTACCTGGATTTCATAGCTTTTACCAATGTCTCGGCTACGCTTGGTATGTGCTATGGACTTCAGGAGCTCTAGAGCTAATGACAATGTGATTCCAGGTGAGTTCTAGAAACAGGGCTATAGTCTATGGAAGACTGAGGGAGTTTACAATTTCTCCTACAAAAACGCTATAGTTGAAGGAAAAGGAATTGGCCAATTGGTCAAATAAAGAATAGGTACACTAAGTTACCCTTAAAATTTAAATTTTTCAAGGAGGAATGGGCATCAAGAAAATAATACCCATTAGAATAATTCATCTAAAGATGGTTATTATTCCACAATACCTTTTTGGCTTCCTCCGCTGTGATGGAACTTCCAGGGGCTTCATCTTTGGTGATCAGAGTAATTCCATCTAAAAAGTAATTCAGAGTGAAACCCCAGGGCAAAGCAATCCCAATCACACCTTCCTCTCCACCACACCTCCTCCCATATCTGCATCAGAGATTTTTAAAACTCCACAGGTGCTCTTCTCTAAAAGAAATGGAAGACTGTGAAGGCACTTAACTCACACTGTTCCTTCCATCTTATATTATCCTGTTTCCTACTTAGCCTGTGTAAAATAAAGGCCACATCTCAAATGCTATCTGCTGCATGAAGTCTTCCCTGATTAAACCTCTCCTTCAGAGTTTTCAGATCACTCTGTTTATGCCTTTGAAGTTGCTGTCATCGTATCTTACCTTATGTAACTATGTGTACATATTTTTTCTCTCCTGATGGATCATACTTTTCTCAAGGGCAGGGAATGTGTTTTATTCATCTTTCTATTCCCTTCAATGTAGGCATGGCACAAGCTCAGTAAATAAATAACTGAATGACTATATACTTTGGCCCAAACCCATTAGATACCCAATATAGGAAGCTGCAGACATTTTTAGCTCAGTGAGAGCAAATCAAGGATAGAAAATCTACCCTTTAGTTTTCTCTTCTTCCTAAGATTTTCTTCTGCCTCAAATGGCTGAGGCATGATAAACTTTCAGAAAAGCACATACATTTAACATCCATTTGTACCTAGAAATGGCACAGGTCATGTGTATTAGGATATAAGTTCTCAGAAAATACGTACCTTGTGTATGTCCTGTAAGTTTCCTTTCAGCAAACAATATGCTGCAGGCAATCAATAAACACCAAAACCAATCTCCTTGGCAGCAGAGACACCAGAGTGATTTGAGTAAGCCCCATTCACCACCTATTCTAATTGCTTTTGCTCCCCAGTGTAGAAGTTAAAGGGCTGAAAAATTAACTGTCAGGGAAATACTTGCCTGAGTGATGAAAAGCTGCCCCTTAGAAGCTGGATAGATAGATATGCAACTCCTTTTTACAGAGTATGCACAGAAAGACAGGTTGAAACTAATCTGAGGGCCCTACTTCAAGTGAAAAGTTTCATAATTTACAACATCATTGTTTTCATAAGAGGTATTTTTAATAGGTAGTAGCTTATACTTGGTTCTGAAAGAAAATCAAGTCAGGTGAGAAAAAAACAGGCAAAGGGCATGAAGGAAATCCAACATCAAGCCTAACACTGAAAGAGTGTGTGCTGCCTTCTTTCTAGGTTAAGTTCGCATTGGTCACTGTGAATAAGTGAGGGAGTGGCTTTGGTGCATGAAGACGCTGGTCTGCTGATACGGAAAGCCCAAGAACATACTCATGAAAGGTAGCAGGAGGGCAAAATGTGGGTGAGGTCAGTGACAGTGCTGTGGGTCAGGCAGGACAGAGGGTCTAAGAATCTAAGGGGGCAGTGTTTGCCCACACAGGTCCTTCCAACAAACAGAAAGGTAACATCTTCAGGGCGCCTGGGTGGCTCAGTTGTTAAGTGTCTGCCTTCGGCTCAGGTCATGATCTCAGGGTCCTGGGATCGAGCCCCACATCGGGCTCCCAGCTCAGCAGGAAGCCTGCTTCTCCCTCTCACACTCCCCTTGCTTGTGTTCCCTCTCTCTCGCTGTCTCTCTCTCTCTGTCAAATAAACAAAATCTTAAAAAAAAAAAAAAGTTTCCATCTTGGAAATGGGTCTTGCTGCACAGAGTTCAAGACAGGACTTACATGTTTACTTATTATTTATCACTTTTTATTTATGCTCATTAAGCAAGATTTTTCGTTCACTGAATCCTGAGCATTTTCCCAAATCCACACGGAAAGTCACCAGGTTGCCATATTTTACATTTAGGTTTAGAAAAAAAGAGCATAAATATTTGGAGAAAATGACAGAAGACACCTTACCCTGAACGACAATTTCCCAGAAATGATTTAACTGTTTCATTTCCACTTTCTCTCGAAGGGTTTTCAGGAAATTGTTAAAGCGCTGCTCTTCTGAAAACTGGGGCGGCATGTGGGGGCAGAGCAGATACAGAAACAAGTCACTCCCAGGACAAAGGGCTATATATACAAACCCACCGTTATTAATAAGAAAAATATATAATGCCCTCCCTTTGGTAAATGGGAGGTCTGGTCTGTCATTCCAAATTTCAGCTTGGTTTGCTGGGAACCAGAAATCCTTCCATCTGTGGAAGGTACACACCTGCTCAGAACCACACCAGTTTTTCGGTGCTGTGCTTTTTAACCTTCAATATAGACAAAGTCAAACAAAAATAGAAGAGTTTCATGAATGCTCAATATGCCCATCACCCAGCTTCAACAACTGTCAACTCAGCCAGTCTTGCTCCGCATATACCCCAATCTTCTCCCACAACCCTGGGTTTGTTCGGAAGCAAACATCAACCATGTTATGTTATCTATAAATATTCCGGTATGCAGTATCTAAAATCTAAAAAGAGAGGGACTTTTTAAAAAATACGAAAAAATTAGTAGTAATTCCTTAATAGGAGTAAATGGCCAGTCAGTATTCACATTTTCCCAATTACAAACCCTTTTTCTTTTTCGTGTGTGTGTGTGTTGTATAGTTTTGCAGTTAGAAAAGGTCTCTATATTAAGAGTGGCTGATATGTCTCTAGAGTCTCTTTTGATGCTCTTCCATCTCTCCCTTGCTTTTTAAAAATTTTTATTTTAAGAAATCAAGTGACCTGGTACTTTAAAGGACAGTTGATGACAACAGGGCACTGAAGTGTTACTGGGCACTCCATCTAGCTGAGGGCAATGCTAAAAAAGCAATACACTTTCACTACCTTTTCCCACCTTACCAGATCCTTCTTCACCTGGGGCATCCTTAGTCCTATACTGACTGTCCATATTTTGTCTTTTACCTATAGGGCATTTGGATCATCTACTTCTACCCTAATTTTAACAATTTTCCCATTTTCTTATCATTCTTTGTAAGAACCTAAACAATTCAAGAATTAGTTTGTTCACTCAGCCAATATTTAATAAGCACCCACATGAGAACATATACTACAACTGTGCCTACTTTAAAAATATACTTTCTAATTTAAACTTGCTCACTCTTGCCTAGAGTTTATGTATAAAAGCCTAGAAATAATTTGGAAGATTTTCACAGTGTTTTCTCAAAATTCCTAATAAAACAAACAAAAAAACCTACATAAAAAGTGGGGTGTGGTGCTGATTAATTAATTTTCAGCGTTAATTTTTCCTGGCATTTCAGATCCCTACTCCCGTCTTCATAAAATCCTTCTCAATAATTACACCAACACATATTTTCCACCAATTTCTTTAAAATAACTTAGCTGGTCCTTTAACGGGTGGGTCACCAGAGGTTACAATGGAAATTTCCCTGGTTTGCTGGCCAGGAACCATGCAGCCAGGGCTATGATGTAATAAAGAACTGACTCCCAGGGACGAAGCACCCCGTTCATCCCACCCACCTTTATGCCCCCTCAGAAACGACAGTGACAGTAAAAAGACTTAGTCATTTTGGCATCTCTTGGCAAACACAGCTATTCAGGGTGAGAACAACGATTTCCGAAGCCTACGCTTACTTGTGGGGTGCTGTATGTCTCCCCTGTGATGGTGGCTAAGCATCCAGGAAGAGGAAGACAGGCTGGGATAGCATTACCTGAATGGCTTCTTCCCGGAAGACTGTGATGCAGTCCATGCTCTTCATAAAATACGGCGTTTCATTAGTATCCAGAAACTGTTCAATGTGATTTATTAGCTGGCAACTTGCTAGAACATAAGACAACAAATTTATTTTCCTTGTTTTGAGTGACGTTGGTTAGAGAGAGTACATGCTTTGTGTGCCTGTAAGTATATATTATGGTTCAAGAGCCTCATGGTCAGTATGCACAAAAGCTATTCTTCTTTGAGCGGGGGCGGATGGGAAGGGCAGGTGAGATGCAAAATGCTGATTCTGAAAGTCTGCATTCGAAAAGTTTGAGAATACTTACTGATATCTATCAAGAAATAAAGTTTAATTTCTACAATGCTTAGAATTATGCCTAAGTGTTCCTTAGGGGACTAACACTAAACGGTTTTTTAAAAAGTTGTGGTTCCTTTTTGTTTTCCCCCCAGAATTTAGGGGCCATTTGGGTAATTCCAAACTGTCTTTCCTGATACAGTCACAGAAAATAGATCCTCTAGTCCCTCCCCTAATCCTACTCATGATAAACGTTAAACAGTGCCAGACAGAGAAGAGTAATGAGCCAGGGACACCCCATCTTCTATCAGTCACAGGTCAAATTAGAAAAGATCAGCCTTTGTCTTAATTTAATAATATCCCTTTAGAATGAAGAATCATTGCTACATATCTTCTGCCCTTGAACCTGAATATTCTCTCTGTTGCTCAGTATTCTACAAGCCATGAACACTTAATAAACAATAACTGTCAGCAATGTCATAAATTCTACAGAAAGAGGAAATACATTATTAATGTTATTGTTTCTAAGACAGGTTGCAACTTGAGGCTGCCTAACAAAGAGTTTTCAGTAAGGAAAAGAGAAACATAAAGTCATCAGGGAATATAAGTCACTGAGCAGATTGCAACTGACCCTTACAACTGGTATAGAACAAACCAAGGAGATGTACACATTCATGGCATAAAGGCTCAGTCTTACTTGTGCCCTGAAACCACTCACTCGCTGGCTGGGAGGGCAATTTATGCTGAACGGTCAAGGTGCGGCCACAATCATGGCCTCGTCTGAGCATCGTAATAGTTATGAATGGGTACGTGCACAGTACTAATGAAACTACTTTCAAGGCTTGCCTATAAAGGCTCGAGGCCACTAACTTAATCACAGTGACCTGAGCACTGCTCAATGCCTTATGAAAGACATCAAATTCAGTGCCATCAACTTACATCCTAAGAATCCTATAGCATATGGAAAGGATTAAAACACTGGACAAAGCAGGGCGCCTGGGTGGCTCAGTCAGCTGAGCACCTCACTCTTGATTTCAGCTCAGGCCATGGTCTCAGGGTTGTGAAATCAGCCCTATGTTGGGCTCTGCGCTCAGCAGGGAGTCTGCTTGGGATTCTCTCTCTCTCCCTCTGCCCCTCCCCCCACTCTCATGCTCTCTCTAAATAAATAAAACCTTAAAAAAAAAAAAACTGGACAAAGTGTTTCCTAATACAATAATTTTGCAGCAAGAGAAAAATATCCCCAGTAACTATTTCGTCTCTTCCACCAACTAGGAGATTATGATCTCCATTATAATAAAGTACTTAGCAAACTTGAGGGATTAAAGAAACACTTCCTTGCAATTTCTGAAATCTTTACCAATGTATCCTGCAGTGGTGAATTAATACCCAACAATACAAAGGAGAGAAAGGATGTTTGGATGGGTCTTTTTAAACAAGGTAAATAACACAGCCCTGATTAGTAGGCAGAGCGGAAAACCAACAAGCAGCTCAAAGCAACAGAAGCGATCTATCAGCTTGGAGCGGTCAAGTGACAGAAGGGTTTGACAGTGCTCCTCCAGCACTTACTGCAGCCTGCTTGCTCTGAAGAGACCCACGGAAAATCACTCAGAATTACATATCTAGCCACAAGAGCCTTCACAGGCCATGGGTAGTAATCCCAGAGATTCAGCATTCCTCCTTTCTTTTGAAATGAGAGCCAGGGACCTTAGTGAGCTGATGTGAATTTTTAAAAATCCCTGGTGACTGATTATAAGACATTTTCATGAATTAACATGGCTTTTTTGCTGGGCAATGAAAAATAGAATTTGGCCATCATAGAGCAGAAAACAGAATGAGCAAAAGTATGAAGAAGAGAGGTGGGAAAGGACAGGGTATGTCTGAAGAGAAGCAAATGGAGTCCAGACAGGAGGAGGGGAAGGAGGAAGAATCAGCTAGGGGAGAGGTGGGTGGTCTAAGAAGACAGCAGTCTGTGTGAGGGCGCTGAGGCAGGATGGAGCTTGGCTCCAGAGCAACTGCAGGGGAGAAGGGTTGAAGACCAAGCCTTTAAGGAACTGCAACATTTAGAGCTCATGGAGAGAAAACAGTTGACAAAGGAGCTAAGGAGTGTTGAGGGAGACACACGAAAACCATGAGGGTATGGTGCCAAAGATGCTAAGAGATTAAAGAGGAGAGCTGTCTGCTGTGTCCAAACTATGACATAAAGACTGCAAAAAAAAAAAAAAAAAAGAGTATAAAAAGCACAAGGGATTACGTACTGAAGCTTAGGGAGTCCTTAAACCCAGGAGCCCATATATCAACTAAATAGGGACTGAACTGCTTTGCAAAAAACAGTTCCCTGACCCATTTTATCTTGATATATGATGGCGCGCGCGCGCACACACACACACACACACACACACTTGCCATCTTACAGGCAAAAGCAAAAGTCAATAATCCATTTGCAATAATGATACAGGAAAGAAGGGATAAAAGAAAAGGAAGCAGGAGTCTCAACATCTACTTTCTACTGGAGAGTGAAGTTCTTACGTATTTGTGGGCCTATATGGATTGAGTTTTCTTACATGTTAGACTGTCTTTCCCTCCAGGAAGTTCAGGAACACAGGGAGATAAATATATCCACACCTGCAATAAATCCAATGAATACGAAGAACCAGATTCTGCCCTTCCAGGAATCATCGGTTACATGGCCTGTGCATCTGGCCCATGATTCTGAATTCTGTCAGTCTATCCAGACTATTTTGCAGTTCACTGACTATCATGAACCATTTAACACCAGCAAATAGCTGTGATGGATGATGCTTTAATATACTGAATATCACAATGGGATGTGGACAAGACTTCCCTTCCAAAGTCTGGTGGCATTTCATGTTTTCCTGCCATTTTTAATAAAAGTAAAATGCAGAAATGGCAGACAAAAATAATATTCTACTTTGGCTTGATGACGCTTTTGAAGCCCCCATCCTCCCCACCCCACATAAAGGAAATGCTGATCATCAGGGTGCTTGTCTCCGCTTCCACATCAATTACAGGGTATGGAATGGCCTGTCAGTCTTCATACTCAGTAAATCACAGTGCCAATTATAATTCACCAAAATGCTTTTCAGAATTAGTCAGAGGCTCAGTAATACTCATTAGTAGCTAATATAAAAGATGGCCATTGAAAGAGCCATCCATCTTAGGCAAGGGCCGTCATTTATTTCAAGGAGTCTTCAAAATCAAAATGGTCTAAATTTTGAGGTTTTAAATATGGGCATTATATATTAGCCCAGCATCTTACATATGTAAAGATTGTTGATACACAAAATCAGTCTCAATAATATTTTAGTGTTAACACTAAAAATGCAACACAGATACAAAAGTTTTATGTATGGGGAAAATGGCAGAGTTTTTTTGTTTAATCTGAAATGTATGTTCTCCCTCTCTAGAGAAAATATTCACCACCGCCCGAAATCCCAGAAAATGAATCACCTCTCTTCTTCACAGGGGCCAAAACACCCGGGGCCATGTGCTTGTCAGCTTCTAACTTGACATTTGTTTACTACCTCTGTTCTCTGCAAAGATGTTTCCAACAGAATGAAAGGAAGTCATTTATTGTGGGTTTTTTCCCCTTCATCGGACAGAGCCCAAACAGCAGTGGGTTCGCTCACCCGTCACACATTATATATAAAGGGCTGTAAAACCATCTCAAACGATTTTGCTCAACCCAGGCATCATTCAGGACACTTCCCAATTTAATCCTTCTCACTATTCTCAATGCCTCCTGTGAACTGTACTTATTGAAGGGGTGCATATTTTACAGAAGTCGGCAGTTAAATTATTTTTAAATGTTAAGAACAGATTTACACAATGACAGTGGCATCTTCATAAAACAAACTTAAAAAGTGACGATATAAATTAAGCATTTAAATAAGTATATGGTCAGGTCAGTAATTAAAGAGAATAAAATAATAGTATCTATCGGCAAACAAAACTCAAAGCTAGTCCAGTCTGCCACCAATTAAATGCACATGTAAATACAATTACCATTTTAAGCCAGAAACTTACAAGAAACATCTGCCTGATAAGGAAATGAGTCTGTGTTTTAATACAGGCAGCTAGAACAGAAGTGGATCGCCAACAGGCTTATGGCTCTTTACTACAGGATAAATATTGGTCATCATGGATAGAAGCTGGGTATCTATCAGCCAGGGTCCAACCAGAAGAAGAGAAATCACTCTGACAAAGGAAGTGCAATGCAGGCAACTGTTACACAGGTGCTGAAGGGCTGTAAAGCCAACTGAAAATGGTGCTGTAACCCAGAGATTAGGAAGAGCAAGAAGCCCTCAGCACCCCTTGGCAGTGCAGGGGAAAGGGGAGAAAAGAGAAGAGAGAGGTAAAACAACTAGAGCTCAGGGGCCTGTCCAGTGGGAGCTGAAGCCATGGAGGACTGGAGATGCTGCCTAACAGAGAGGGAGGAAGAAATACCCCGGCTTCTCCCTCCCTCCTTGCCTCCTACCAATTTCCCACCAGGGTCTCCTGTTGGCTGAACCCTGTAGGAAGCCAGTTGTCATGGGAGGCTGCGAAATACAACCTGCAGGGGCTGGCTCTGTCCCGTCCCCACCCACCACCCAGATCTGGTACATACATGGGAGGGGCGAGGAGTGGGTCTAGGGGCCACTCCACACAGTGTCACTATGAACCCAGAGAGGTGGATGCCCCATTTTATGCACTGGATAGATCCTGGAGACACAAAATTAACAAAGTATTCTTTAAATAATAAAGGAAGATAAAATGTATAGGTTTTTTTCTTTCCTTCTTTCTAGTGAGAGAGAATACAACAAAGTTCAATGAAAAGTTATTGAAAAGGTTCATAAGCATTTGTTTAAAGCTTTTCTCAGCCAATTTTGTGTGTATATACATATAAATTATATATAAATTAATTAAATAAATGTGTGTGTGTGTGTGTGTGTGTGTGTGTGTGTGTGTGTGTGTGTGTGTGTGTGTGTGTGTGTGTGTGTGTGTGTGTGTGTGTGTGTGTGTGTGTGTGTGTGTGTGTGTTGCCTGGGTGGCTCAGTCAGCTAAGTGTCTGCCTTCGGCTCAGGTCATGATCCCAGGATCCTGGGACTGAGTCCTGTGTTGGGTTCCCTGCTCAGTGGGGAGTCTGCTTCTCCTTCTCTCTCCACCCTCCTGCCCTCGCTCATGCTCCCTCTCTCTCGTGCACTCTAATAAATAAAATCTTTAAAAATACATATATTTAAAGCATACTTCTACAAAACCAGATCACGTGAAAAAAAAAAGATTTTCACGTCTACTTGAAACACCTTTAGAGCTACACACATCTCCCTCTTCTTCAGGTCTAACCCTGTGAAACCCAGCACATGGTGGCCACACACCTGTGTGGACCGCGATGACAAACCAGAAGAACCGGAAGTGACTGAACCCTTTCACAGAAGTCAAAGGATCTTCTGAAGACTGAAGTACAAAAAAGGATATCCTAAATATTTTCTTCTCCATGACAAAAGATATGCTGACTTATTTCTTAAATGTCCTTTCTGCTTCTATTTCCAAAAGAGGCTGGATCTAAGACCCCAGGCAGAATCTGCCCTCAATGTTTCTGCTCCTGGTCTAGCATGTCTGGTGTTCCCGGTTTTAGTTTTGTGGTCTTCAGTGAAATATCTTTGTTGGGGAGAAAGAAATCACCGGGTGGCAACAAAAGAAACTGAGAATTAGGACAAAAGGAGAAACTTTACAAACCTGAAAATGACGTGCAGATGTCTTATTTTGAAGCAGCTGGACTGTGAAATAGACACAGCTCTGTCCTGCTCTTTGCCTCTGCCCTGATCTTCCCCCTTTTAGAAGCTGTTCTGGGAGACAATTTGCCCCAGAATTCCTCATTGAGCAGACAGAGTTGCCTGCCTCCCTTCTGAGAAGAGAAACAGTCCGTGGCCCTGACACAGAGACCACCACAGCCACAGTATCACGCGTGACCAGTGGCACAGGAAATTGAATGAAGACATATAAAATGCTGACCATTCAACAATATAGATACAGCCTTGGCTGGTTTATTATATTATTTTCTTACCAGTAACTAAAAAACTCAATTAAAGCCTCACCATTTAAACTCCACAAGTTCAGTCACAGACCATTTTTTCATGCTTAATGATTTTCTCATTAAATGCAGTAATTTCTTACAAATTGCACTAATAAAAGTAAGTCCTGCTGGGTGTTTCCCCCCCTTTTAAATGCTGCCTTTTCATTGATGTGTTAAATTAAAACCCCAGGCACAAGGAGCAGAGTAAACGCAAAGTCTTTATTGTCAGAATCCATTCCTGCAGACTCGAGATCTCGCTCGTTTTATTTTTGTTTTTATTTGAGCTAACTGTGAGTCCTACCTTATAGCCACAGGACGGTCTCTTGGTCTTAGCTCACTCTAGAAAAAAGTGATAGTGCGAGCTAATGAGAAACTAGAAAAATGGCATCCAGCAAGCCCACTAGTGGTAAGCTCATTTTATGTAAGAGAACATTACAACAAGTCTTCTTCATTCTGGATGAATAATGGTTCTCCTCTTAAATAACTTGAGTGTAAGACCAGGTCTGTTCCTAAGTCAGCTGAAAATTTTAAGTCTCCTGGTCAAAGGGTGGGTTCTATGGCATTCTATGGTCTTTTTATTTTTTATTAACAACATTCAATTTAACCACTAAAGACCCACTGAACATGTCCCACAAAACCTGAAGGTTATCTATGAATATTTACAGATTTACAGGGCATACAGCAGTTTGCTAAAGACCAAAGAACGTCCATTTTTTTGTTTTTATAACTAATTTCCCCAATTCCAGGAAGGAGTGCATTTAAAGTCCAAAATTGGGACACGATGCTAACATAAGAAAGAAGCTAAAGGAAGATTTTTTTCATCAAATGAAGTGACTTCTTTGGCTCCTTTGTGTAATGTATATGCCATATGCTTGGAAGTATGTGTTAGGTGTGGGGCTAGGGAGTAGAGAGAGAGGGTCTCCAGTAGAGAGAGAGGGTCTCCACAATTTTCTAACTCTAAAACTTTGGTGAAGCTTCCTAAAATAAAAGTGCTATGGAAGAATTAATAACCTTACCATGTAGACTTGATCCCATTCCAGATGGGCAGTAGGAGGGAGGCAGAATGCAAGATGACAGTGTTTGGTACTGTAGCAATTTTACAGTATCTGTCTAGCTTCATAGCAGAGTGGATGTCATCAACCTAATGCAGGAAGTAAGCAGAAGGAACCAAGTAGCCATAGTAACAGTGCAGCCAGGAGGAAACACTCTGGAACAGGAGACCAATCTGGCAATGGGATCCAATTAAAAGTTGGCAATTGAATGGAATTGAAATTCATGTATCAGTTGAAGAGATACAGTGAGTGGTGAGTCAGGCTCCACAGAAAGGAGAAGCAGGCGGCCACTGCTTGAATGTGCTTTTATGGACGATGGGGGTGGGGTGGTAGCACAGTGTCCTACGATGCCCTAAGAATCTGAGTCACTCTTTTTTTTTTTAATTTTATTGTATTGTTATGTTAATCACCATACATTACATCATTAGTTTTTGATGGAATCTGAGTCACTTTTAAAAGGACGTATCAAGTACCAGAAAATTTAAAACAACTATGTTTCATGTGGTAAATCTTCCTAAAAATTGATAAATAATAATGCCCTGTGTTTACATGGCATCTTTCCTTCAGATCCTTTTTTTCCTTTCATTTTTTCCCTTTTTTGATTTTGTGAAGAAAGTTGTATAATATTTTAGAGCTCAAAATACCGAGATATTATTTTTCTCCACTTCTTCGATGGGGCTAAGACTTATGAATTGATCCAGAGAACCTGAGAGTTAATTCTGTTGTAATTCAAAAATTCAAATTGTGATTATTCTCAAGCACTGCTCCCTTAAAGTCAACAATGGAGGGGCGCCTGGGTGGCTCAGTTGGTAAAGCGACTGCCTTCGGCTCAGGTCATGATCCCAGGGTCCTGGGATTGAGCCCCGCATCAGGCTCCCTGCTCGGCGGAAAGCCTGCTTCTCCCTCTCCCACTCCCCCTGCTTGTGTTCCCTCTCTCTCTGTCTTTCTCTCTCTCTCTGTCAATTAAATAAATAAAATCTTAAAAAAAAAAAGTCAACAATGGAAACAAAAAAATTACTTAGTCAGCAGTACTCACCGAACATAAAAACAGATGGAGGTTATCTGTTCCAATGATGGTGGACTAACAGCAGCCGTCTTGACAATGTATCACACTACAATAAAACTACTACTAGGTGCAGGTATCCCAGGATACACTGGCTCTTAAATCACAAGCACCTCTTTAGAGCGGGTTTTGGGGGTGAGAAAAAAGAATGGGCATTCTTTGTGGAAGGAACATCATGAGCAAATATACAGAGGCAGGCAAGCCAATGTTATAAGGGTATTAGCAGGAATACTGTTTGGTATGAGTACAGAGTTCACAGAGGGGGCCTGTAGAAGATGGGTCTGCAATGGCAGAGAGGGTTGTGGAAAGCCTTGAAATGGGGGACTAATTTTAAAGACATGGGGAGTGATTAAAAAGGGCTGACCCTTAACCAAATCTGTGCTATAAGAAGCTAAGTCTGGGGGCGCCTGGCTGGTTCAGTCAATGGAGCGTGGAACTCTTGATCTCAGGGTTGTAAGTTTGTTGGGTGTAGAGATTACTTAAAAATAAAATTAAAAAAAAAAAAAAAAGGAAAGCTAAATCTGTACCAACATATGGGATGAACAAGAAGAACTTTGAGGATAATTAATATAGGATGCTATAACTGTCCAATGGTGAAGTAACGAAAGCTTGAATTAGGATACTGATAGTTAGGATGGAAAGGAAGAGACAGATCCAGAAAATGATGGGAAATTAGGGGAGAATTATAAATGGGTACAAAGTGGTCAGATATGCTCATCAACAGTCAACTCAAGAAGCAAAACAACAGCAGCATCAAAAAACCCTTCTTTCTGGGGAAAGTCCTATTAGCACCAGGATATCCTTAGGCTGTTCCATCACTTGGGATACTTTTCTTTGGGCTTTCCTGTCCAGCCTTTTAATGGTTCAGGTTATGCCAGGCTAGTCTATGAATTCTTCCCCAAATTGGTCACCCACCTGCATCTGCACCCACACTGCCTTGTGTCCTACTGCCTTGGAGTACTATTTGTGCATCTAAGTGACCCCTTCTACCGGTGCCCTAGACACCACACCTCTCCCCTTCTCAAAGATCTCATCCAGTCTCATGCCTTCAGAGAACATCTCTAGGTGACTTTTCCCAGATTTATATTTAGAACCCAGACCTCTTGCCTGAAGTCCAAACCTGCATAACCAGCTTAGCATGTCTCTGTCCTTTCAGTAAAAACCAATTCCTTCCAGTTGCTCAGGCCAAAAAACTTAGGAGTCATCCCTGACTCTTTCTTTTTCTCACACCCTATATTCAAATAGTCGGTAAAACCTGCCAATTCTTTTAAAGCATGCCAAGAATCTGACCTCTTCTCACTTTCTCTCACTTGCATTACTACAGTAGCCTTCTAACTCATCTGCCTACTTCAAACTTGCCCATTCTCAACATGGTGGCCAGGGCACTCTGAAAACATAAGTCAATTAGATCAACCTCTACTCAGAATTCCTCAGTGGTTTCCCATTTCACTGAGAGTAGAAGCAGGAGGTCTAGGAGGCCCTATGTGATATGTACCCCAGATACCCCCCGATCTCATCTCCTACTTCTTCCCTTCAGCCACAATGGCTTCCCTGATGCTCCTTAATGAAGTCAAACGCCCTGCTTCAGGAGAACATACTGCTCCATCCGAAACGTTCTCCCCAGAGATACCCACCAGGTTCTCTCCTCCACCTTCCTCAATTCTCTGTTCAAATGACACCCCAAAAGTGAGCCTTCCTTGATCCTCTATAAAATCATAAGCCCATCACACCCCAGCACTCACTATCCCACTATCCTGTTTTAATTTTTTCTCTAGTGCTATCATGACTTGAATACCATTCTCTGAAAATTCATGTCCTTTCTAAAATCTCAGAATATGACCTTATGTGGAAATAGGGCCCTTGCAGATGTAATCAAATTAAGATGAGGTCATAAGAATGGGCCCTAATCTGACTGGTGTCCTTATAAGAAGAGGGAAATTCAGGGCACCTAGGTGGCTCAGTCAGTTAAGCGTCTGCCTTTGGTTCAGGTCATGATCCTGGGGGAGTCCGGGGATTGAGCCCTGTGTCGGGCTCCCTGCTCAGTGGGGAGTCGGCTTCTCCCTCTCCCTCTGCACCTCCCCCGGCTCATGCTCTCTCTCTCCCCCTCATATAAATAAAATCTTAAAAAAAAAAAAAAAAAAGAAGGAAATTTGGACACATACTGTAAGAGAGCTCCCTGTGAAGAGGAAGAGAGACCAGAGTGGTGTGTCTACAAGCTAAGGACCACCAAGGACTGTCAGCTGTCACCACAAGCTAGGAGAGGGGCATGGAACAGACTCCCCTCGGAGTCCTCAGATGGAACCAACCTTCCTGAAACCTCCACTTTGGAATTCTAGTCCATAACTGTGAGGAAATAAACTTCTATAGTTTTAAGGAGGCCCCTCTGTGGTACTTTGTTACAAAACCCTTGGAAACAAACACAAGTCCTTACCACCATTTGACATTTCTTATTTGTTTACTGTCTGTGTTTCGTTACAGTGACTAGCACATAGTAGGATGCTCCACCATTTGCTAAATGGATGAACGAATGGCCTAAATGTCACTGATTTACTCCTGTAAAACCTCTAAAGAATGAAAATGTCTTTTTGAATTCCCTCAATTTAAACCCACACACTGCATTTTTAGAACTGGTATCACTAAGGGGAATGGATAGTCTAGAACTTTATCACCACACTTCACGTTAGTTTTACAGAGATGGAGATGGCGAAAATAAAGCTCTATGGAAGGGGGAAATACATAGACAAAGGGAAATGGGCTGTGTAAGAGATGTGTGCAGGCATGTGTGGAGAACATACCACTTCTTTTTTTTTTTTAATGGGGGCGAGGGGCAGAGGGAGAGGGAGCATCTTAAGCAGGCTCCATACCCAGGGCTCGAGCTCACAACCTTGAAATCATGACCTCAGCTGAGATCAAGAGTCAGATGCTTAACCAACTGAGTCACCCAGGTGCCCCAAAGATACCATGTCCAACGCTGTCCTATGTGCACATAGTCATCTTTCTGTTGTCACTTACTATGACTTAGCTCCATCCCACTTTGCTGTATGCTCCTTTTTCTTCTCTTAGATCACGTTGATTGATCGCACTGGGAATTGGGGGGGTAGTGGGGGAGTGTTTTCCAAAATGTATTGTCTATGGCTATAACCCCAATTTACCACACCCTAAAATATTAACCATCTTGACTACAACACGGAGCGTTAACAGGGATTAACAGGGTTACTCCTAAGAGGAGACGGTGAGAAAGCAAGATAAAATGTGAGTTTGGGAAGGGACTGGAAAAGATGGGGACAATGAAGGAAGAGACTTCTTTTTCTTAACTTTTATGTACTACTCTATTATTATTTGATTTTTTTCCAATGAGCATGCATTTATTTTTTAATGAGGAGAAGTCTAGGGAGCTAATAAACAGTTGTTTCTATTTCTAGTGAGTCTTAAATGGGTAGATATTTTTCATGGGTTGGCATTTACTGATGGTGAAACTCAGAATATTTCTATTTCATGATCCTTTCTTTTTTATTTTTGGCACCATCTACTTTTTTCTTTCTGTTTATTACTCATATACTTAAAGGGCTGTATTAAAAAGGACCTTCAAATTATTTAATTTTACCCACTGTCCTCAGGAAAGACTACCAATGTGAACTGGATTTGCTACAGGCAAATCTTATCTCTGGTTTATATATTCAACGGCTCCCTCTCATCCTGTACATTTAAAATTTCAATGTATAAGTCTTGTTGGCTTCATTACAGTCCATCTAAGAGTGATTAGAAATGGAGACAATTACAGGATAATCCAACCTTAATTATTCCATATATTTTCTTCTCAATGTATGAGACAAATAATGAATCAAACAAAATAAACCCATGCTTGAGAAATGGCACAAAAGAAGAAACAAATGAAAGGAAGGAATAATGAATCTATAAACTTTCCAAATCTATAAGTACTGACCTTAGACTTATGTACTAAAATACCTATTGTCAGGGCACTTGGGTGGCACAGTTGACTTCTTGGTTTTGTCTCAGGTCTTGATCTCAGGGTTGTGAGACTGAGTCCCGTATTGGGCTCTGTGCTCAGCAGGGAGTCGGCTGGAGATTCTCTCCCTCTCTCTCTCTGCCCCTCCCTCCACTAGTGCTTTCTCCTTTTCTCTCTCTCCCTCTCTAATAAATCTTTTTAAAAAAAATAAAATACCTATTTATCACTAAATTGTAAATTGACTTTCATTACTTACAACTAATCATCTCTGTGCTCCAACAAGTTCCCGAATCTACACAATTTTTCTGTACTGAGTAAGGTGGTCATTCACTAAAGTAAATGAATTCCTCCAATGAATCAGAGGATTATGAAACACAAACATAATCTTGTGATACATGTATCTAAGTTTAAAAAAATTTTTTTAAACTCCAATACCTGAAGACTTATTTAAAATACACTCTATTACCTGAACTGACGTTTTCTTTACCGGTACTCTGCAGAGATTCACTTGCGTCTCCAGATTTTTGTTTAGCTAGGGTCAGGCAAATATTATAAAGGTCTCACCAGTCCACAAGGTCTCAAGAGGAATAACTTTCAATACTCAAAACATCATGGAGAACGACTAGACAGAAAATCAACAAGGATATAGATTTGAACAAGCTATCATCTAAACTGATCTGACATTTGCAGAACCTTCGACCTAATGACAGCAGAATACACATTATTTTAAAGGGCATATGGAACATTCGTCAGAACAGAGTATAGGCTAAGCCATGAAACAAGTCTCGATATATTTAGAAGGGTTGAAACCATTCAAAATATGTCTTATGACAGAATGAAGATAAAAATCAACAAAGAAATTTGGGGATCTCCAATATCTGCAAATTGAACACTCTTCTAAATAATCTGAGGGTCAAAGCAGTAATCATGAAAGACATAAGAAAGCATTTGAACTGAATGACAATAAAAACATGATGTATCACAATTTATGGTGTGCAGCTAAAGAACTGGTTAGAGGGAAATGTATAGCTTTCGATGCCTACATTAGAAAAGAAATGAAGTTTCAAATTAATAATCTAAGCTTCTACTTTAAGAAAAAGAGGACCAAATTAAATCCAAAGTGAGAAGAAAGGGAATATAAAGACAAGAGCAGAAATCAATGAAATAAAAACAAAATAATGGAAAAAAAATCAATAAAAGCAGAAATCAGGATCTCTATAAGATAAGCAAAACCGTGAAGTTTTACTTAGATTGACCATGAAGCAGAAATGGAAAATCTGACCAAACCTACAGTATGTAAAATAACCGAGTATTGAAAGCTTCCTACGAAGAACCCTAGCCTAGGTTTCACTGGCAAATTCTATCAAATATTTAAAAAAGAAATAATATTAATCTTGAAGGGGAAGAAAGAATACTTCTCAACTCATTCTATGAGGCCTGTATTTCCCTGATATCAAAGCCAAAGATGCTGCAAGAAAGGAAAACTATAGAAAGGTATCCTTCATGGACATATACACAAAAATCCTAACAAAGTATCAGCAAAATGAATTCAGGAACATACAAGAAAGAATTATACCTAATATATATATATATATATATATATATATATATATATATATACACACACACATATACATACCCACTGGAATTTATCCCTGCATGCAAGGCTGGTTTAACAACTGAAAATCAATGAATATAACATAGCATACTAACAGAAAAATCAAACCCACATTATCATTTCTATATAGAAAATGCATCAAAAAAATGCATCTGACAAAATTAAACATGCATTCGTAATAAAAACTCTCAACCAACTAGGAATGAGAAAAGAAAATCTTCAAGTTGATAAAGGGAATCTGAGAAAAACCAGAACATCATACTAACGGTAAAAGACTAAAAGCTTTCACCTTAATCACTCTTACTATTCTATGACTGTTGGATATTCCATCCAGTACAATCATGAAAAAGAGTTTTAAGGTATACAAATTAGAAAAGAAGAAATAAAACTGCCTTTATTTACAGACAATATCATCTTGCATGTAGAAAATTCAGAGTATAGGGGCACCTGGGTGGCTCAGTCAGTTAAGTGTCTGCCTTCGGCTCAGGTAATTATCCCAGGACCCTGGGATCAAGCCCTGTGTCAGGTTCTCTGCTTAGTGGGGGGCTCTGCTTCTCCCTCTCCCTGTGCCACTCCCCCTCCTTGTGCTCTTTCTCTCTCTCTCTCTCTCAAATAAATAAAATCTTAAAAAAATTCTTTTTTTTATTTAAAGATTTTATTTATTTGAGAGAGAGAGAATGAGAGAGAGAGAGAGAGAGAGAGCACATGAGAAGGGGGAGGGTCAGAGGGAGAAACAGACTCCCTGCCGAGCAGGGAGCCCGATGCAGGACTTGATCCCAGGACTCCAGGATCATGACCTGAGCTGAAGGCAGTTGCTTAACCAACTGAGCCACCCAGGTGCCCCTTAAAAAAAATTCTTAAGAAAATTCAGAGTATATAAAAACAATTAGAAGTAATAAACAAGTTTAATAAGTTTGCAGGATATAAGATCAATATACAAAAATCAGTATTTCTATACACTGGAAACAAACAATCCAAAAAATAACTAAAAAATTCCATCCACGATAGCATTAAAAAGAATAAAATACTCACAAAAATTTAACAAAAGAAGTGCAGGACTCGAATACTAAAAACTACAAACACTATGGAGAGAAAGTAAATAAAAGCCTAAATAAATGGAAAAACATCCTATGTTCAGGGGTTAAAAAATTCAATATTGTTAAGATGGAACGCCTCCCTTAATTATTCTATATGCTCAATGCAATCCTTATCAACATCCCAGAGGACGTTTTTCTATAAATTGAAAAGCTGAATCTAAAATTTATATGGAAATGCAAAGGATCTAGATTAGCCAAAACAATTTTAGGAAAAAACAAAATTGAAAGACATATTATAGTATTTCAAAGCTTACTACAAAGCTAAAGTAATTAAAATAATGTATCAATGAAGAACAGACATAGGTCAATGTAAGCGAATTGAAGGGTATAGAAATAAACTCTTACACGTATGATCAGTTGTTTTTCAACAAGATACCAAAGCAACTGGATGGGAAATGGATGGTCTTTCCAATAAATGATGCTGGGACAACTGGTTACCCTTTGAAAAACAATGCATCTAGGATACTCACCCTCATAACCATTTACAAAAATCAACTCAATGGATTATAGACCTAAAACTATCAGAAGAAAATCTTTGTGACTTGGCTAGGCAAAGATTTCTTATGTAAGACTGCAAAATGATAATCCATAAAATAAAAACTGATAATCTAGAAAAACAAAATTAAGAACCTTATACTTCAAAAGACACCACTGAAAAGATAAACCACAGACTGTAGAAAATATTTGCAAATCACATATCTGACAAAGGACCTGTATCCAGAATATATACAGAATTCTCCACATCTAGTTAAGACAAATTAAGAAATGGGGAAGAGATTCGGATAGACATTTCACCAAAGAAAAAATATATGAATGGCCAATAACCATCTGAAAAAGGTCAGCATCATTAGTATTTAAAGAACTGCAAATTAAAACCACAAAGGGATGCCAACACATCGCCACCAGAATAGCTATAATTGAAAAGACACAAGTGCCATCAAAGATATGGGAAAAGTGGAACCGTCATTCACTGCCGGTGAGATGTTAAATGGTAAAACTGCTTTGAAAGGAGTGTGGCTTTTTTTAAAAAAGTTAAACATAAACTTCCCAGCAATTCCACTCTCACCCAAGAAAAACAAAAAAATACAAAGACCTATAATTTTCATGGCATTATTTATAATAGCTAAAAACTGGAAACTATCCAAATATACCCATCAATTGGTGAATGGATAAACATAATATGGCATATCCACAAAACAGAGTATTATTCAGCAATAAGAAGAAATCAATTACTCAGGACGCCTGGGTGGCTCGGTCGGTTAAGCCTCTGCCTTTGGCTCAGGTCATGATCCCAGGGTCCTGGGATGGAGCCCCACATCAGGCTTCCTGCTCAGCGGAGAGCCTGCTTCTCCATCTCCCTCTGCCACTGCCCCTGCTTGTGTGCTCTCTCTCTCAAATAATAAAATCTTAAAAAAAATCAATTACTGATACATGCTACAACATAACAAACTTCAAAAACTTTATAAAGCTAAGTAAAAGAAGCCACATGCAAAAGACTGCATAATGAGTGATTCCATTTATGTGAAATTTCCAGAAAAGATAAACCCATAGAAACAGACGTGGTTACTTGGGGTGGTGATAGGAAAAAAGAATGGACTACAAATGGTCAGGCGGACCTTTTTTGGGTGAGAGAAAAGTTTTTAACTGAATTATGGTGATGAGCATATAACTTTATAAATTTACAAAAGATCACTGAGTTGCACATAGAATTAGTGCAGAGACTTGTGGAGATCTACCACAGACAGGATGCTTCCACTATGTTTCCACGATAGAATAACTGCTAAAGCTCAGATAGCAAATTTTATCCTCAGTGCCCCAAGGAAACACTACTAGATTCCAAGGACAAGGGGACTATCAAAAAGATCATGCTCATGAGAAATGGCTCCTGACTCCAATGGCCTACAGTGGCTATCTTGAGTGTTTCAGCTGCATCTCATTACCACTAAAAGACACAAAGATATAAACTACAGGATTTCAGCAGTTTAATCTGACAAAGGAAATGAAAATGGGCCTGCATCAGTCAGCTCAGGCTGCCATAACAAAACACCATGGGCTAAGGAGGCTTCAGCATTAAGAAATTTATTTTCTCACAGTTCTGGAGGCCGGTGCTAATATGGTCAGGTTTTGGTGAGGGCTCTCTTCCTGGCTTGCATTTGTCACCTTCTCACTATATTCTCAGATGGCAGAGAGAAAAGAAACATAGGAAGAGAAAAGAAAAAGCACAAATCTGATGCCTCTTCTTAAAAGGTCACCAATCCCATGATGAGGGCTCCACCCTCATGATCTCATCTGAAACTTACGACCTCAAAAAAAAAAAAAAAAAAAAACGGCTGGGGCGCCTGGGTGGCTCAGTCAGTTAAGTGTCTGCCCTCAGCTCAGGTTGTGATCCCAGGGTCCTGGGATCCAGCTCTGCCCCAGGCTCCCTGCTCAGCAGGGGAGCCTGCTTTTCCCTCTCCCTCTCCCTCTCCCTCTGCAGCTCCCCCTGCTTGTGCACTCTCTCTCTCTTTCTGTGAAACAAATAAAATCTTAAAAAAATTTGTTTAAAAAAAAAGTTAACTATTCTCCGTTGTCCAAAGGCATCCATGCTGACAATATTCTCAAGCCCTACTGAAACTGTGCTCCACATCTGAAAAAAACTCCCTTCCCTTTTCTAGCCTAAAAAACAAGCATGCCATTTTTAAAAGTTTTATGTAGACGTGCCTAACAGACAGGACTAACTGTATCAAATTATACTTGCCACTTCTTTCTGTGTCAGCATATTTTTTGCCTTGGGCTTGCAATTTGAAAGGGGAGGGCCCAAACACTTTTATTGCATTTAAGTGGGACTCCAAGCTGTTTCTAGGCTCCTCTAAACACATTTCAGCTGATTAGTGACTATTTTAACAAAAGCCTAACATCCTTTCCTAAACATCTTAATTGGTTAAGAGCTTCTGTTGTTTGCCACGAGCAGTCACTTTAAGTCATTGATTAAAGCAGTTTGCACATCAGCACAATCTGAAATCAGTTTTCTTCTTCAACCAGCTGGGCTTAGGAAGCAATCTTGAGGACAGCCCAATTCAAGGAGAACCAAGTGCAATGCCCCGCGTGACGATCAGGCACCATGCAAGCAAGAGGCGCAGAATTTATAGGAGGTTGAGGGCAAGAGCGGAAGTGCTGTAAGTAAGTACAACTGCTCTCTGCCTCCCAGATCGCGCTCATTAGCACGCAGCGCAAGGGTGAACTCCGACAGCAAACTGGAGAACATACCCTTCCTGGGAAGCACCCGTCACTAATCCGAGTTCCCAGCAGAGCCGCCCGTGAGCACCTGCCTCGAGGCACTGCGGGCCCAGACCATGATGGCACGCCGACGGGTCACTATGTTAAATGCGGCTTCAGACTAGACTGCTCTTCTGGGTGTTCTGACGCGGGGAAAGTGTTCATGTGAGTTCCACATTTTCAGCCAGAGGGAAAAATACCCTTTCCATGTCTAACATAAAAAGGGAAAAAAAAAAAATCAACCCACTCAGCAGGTTTAAGGCAAGCAACCTCTGCCTGACAGGAGAGAACAAAACGCTGAGAGTGGGAACCCTGCTATGGCAGAGCGCATCTAGACCCCCTCTAACGCTCTCAGGAAGAAATCTTCGTGCTCACTGGGAACATACCCACAGCAAACAGCCTTTTATTTTTATGCTACCAGTTGGCTCTCTTTCTTAACGGATAGCCAGGCTACATTTTACAGAACCATACCCTGTAATTAGACATCTTCTGATCCACAGATTGACAGGAACTTGAAAGAATTTAAAAAGCTGAGTAAGAATGGATAGAAGCCTTTTAGGAGAGTTGATGAAAACCAAAAAGACTTTCAAAGTGGTTATGTGTGTATGACGGTCTTTGCTTCCGGTGTCATGTCTTTTTTCTTTCTTCTCTTTGTCTTCATTTGAAGAATCTCATTTTAATTATTTGGTTGACTAGTTTTATTATATTAAAATATAAACTGCAGGGCAGTGCTGTGCCATTTAATGAAATGTAGGCAACCCATGAAGAAGTGTAAGCCACAAGATCCAGTGTCCTCCACATATTTGCAGTCATCAGTAGAAAGTCAACGACTCCTGGCCTCAGTCCACCCCCAAGAAGATCCCTGAGTGAGACACTTAGGGTCAGGGCTACCTAATTACCATGTCAAATCCTAACACACCCTTGTAGTGGGTCTCCCTTACACTTCCAAAGAAACAGATTGCTGTTTCCAACTAAGACTTCTTGTCATCGATAAATGGGACATAAAATAACCCTGACAGTCACGTTCTGTGGTTTAATAATTTAAAACCAAACAAGTCAAAAGGGAATCCAGGAAACAAGTGGCATATTGAATAAAAAATATGAAGTATGGACTAAGCCTCTAGAACCTATAATCATGTGTTTTTTCTCTCCTGACTAGATGTGTCACTGCTGTTTTGGGAAAGGACTAAGAAAGTGTGTCACACTGCTAAAAAATGACACAACTTTTATAGGGCTGAAGATGTTTACAATTTTAGTTACTGTTTGTATTTACTATCCTTCTTTCAAGACATTCAAGATATCTGACAGAACTTATTTTTCTTAAATTTACCAGCTCTGTGTAAAACAACAGAAAAAGGCCATATTCTTATCTTCCTACGTTTATCTGGAAAGAGCTATGATAAGTTACATAAGCCATACCCAAGATTACATAAACAGGCTCATTAACACACACACACACACACACACACACACACACACACACACACGGGAAATCTCTCCTAGGTCTCAATTCTTGGGGATCCACACTTCAGGGCTTGCCTCATGGCAGAGAGTCATATAATGCATGTAAGTAAGCTACTGTGCACCTGGGACAGTGTCATCCCATACAGAAATGGAACTGAAAAAAATGTCTATTTGGCTTTGATGAATGATGTAATTTTATCATGAACTGTTACCACGTTCCATCCTGTGTTGGTAAATTTTAAGAAACACCCTTTAAAACTGAAGGAATATTGTTTGATAATCAATGAGAATGAGGTAGATGGGAGAACAAAGGCAAAAAGGCTTGAGGATGAAAAGTGGTCCAAACAAAGTGAGACAAAACAGATACAAGAAAAGAAAGGCCTCAGAGCGAGAAAATAAAGTGATCACCATCTAATCAGATGGGTATGTGCACACTCCTGCTCCCTGTACTTAAATCTAATGGTAAACGTCCATACCATTCCTGCGTAGGATGGGTCTTCTGGACAGGTTTGTTTTTTAAACCAACCATGCTCCTGTGAACTCAACCGGGTGGAATGGAGCTCCACCACCCTGATTTGGAAGCCTAATACAGAACCTACAGTCTTTCTTTTTTTTTCAAGTGAGATTTTTTTTTTAAGATTTTATTGATTTGAGAGCAAGCGAGAGAGCATGAACGAGGGGAGGGGCAGAGGGAGAAGCAGACTCCCCCCCCTGAGTAGGGAGCCCTATGGGGGGCTCGATCCCAGGACCCCGGGATCATGACCTGAGCCCAAGGCAGACACTTAACCGACTAAGCCAACCAGGCGCCCCCAGAACTTACAATCTAAGTGGCAAAACAAGGTCCAGAGAACAAAGTTACATTCCATTCTTTCTGACTCATAAGGTCCTCAGAGAACCTGTTTTTGAGACACCAGGTACATCCAAGCTACTTGACATAATATCTCATACTTAGTGGGAACATCTCAATTTAGACTTATCTTGATCACAGGAATTATTTAGAGGGTTGAAATAATGTGGCTTTTCTCCTCCTCTAATTTGCTGTCTTTTGACCATTTTAGCATTCTTCCTAAGTAAAAGCAGGGAAGGGGCAAGGATTTTGAAATCCATGGTGTTCCTCCAACAGCTGGTGGAGGAGGGTGTTCACATAAAGGGATAACCTGGATTCAAGGAGTCTCTGAGAACGCTGTGGACTCAGGTCCTTCCAATAACCCACGACTGCAGAGAACAGATATCACGGAGGAAGGCGCTGATGCACTTATGAATGCCATGTGAGAGAAACAAGTCTACTTTCACCACTGAGAAACACTATGCATACGGCTGTGGTCAAGAATTTTTCTCTTGTAAAACTGCAGTTGACAGAATGGTGGGGTGGGTAGGGAGGGCGAAGGAAAGGGATCAGAAAAAGAGGAGCACCTGAGAATCAAAGACAGCTTACAGAAGCATCAGCAGCCAGAAATAACACGTTCCCGGGGTTCAGTGTCATCTCCTCTATGCCAGTAAGCTTCTGACAAGAAATATCCCTCACACTGAAAACCAGAATGTAAGAAAATGTGTAGATGCCTACTGAAGACTGCTAGTGTCAAGGGGGTAGAATCGCAAAACTCTCGGTATGACTATACTATTAAGCCAGATGGAAAGAAATTATACCCATATTTTAGTTTATAATAATAGGTGAATGGGTCAATGCCTAAGGGTAAAACAATCTTACCGTCTATTACTGATCATGCTTTTGGCAACTGAATTTAAAAAGCAGATCTACTGGAGAAAAGAGAAGAGCTTCTCCCTCCCCTGCCCTAGGCACAGATCCCGGGAGGGACAGAGGAGAGCAATACCAGAAGGGTAGCTTCAAGTTTGGAGGACAACTTTGGGCTTCAGGGAAAGTGAGTCTTCACTCACAAAGGGCCTTAGTAGAGATGCCTATGCAGAACACAGCTAGGAAAAGTAATGAACAAACAAAATTTCTGGAGCTTGAAGCAAGGAAAGGAAGGATGAAAGGGAAGCCAGGTTAGGACCATGAAACAGAATTGGTTGCTCACAGGTGGGCAGTCCCATTTTCCCACAGCCCTGCAGAAAGTCCGCCTTTGTGAGGTCACTGCAGAGCTCTGAATGACCCAGTCCTAGATGGAGGAACAGAGGGATCCCACCATCACACCACCAGCAGCACACCAGGGCTCAGTCACATTGAACATAAAAGGACGGTCTACTCCTCAGAAGTCCAACCTACAGGCACAAGGTTGAAAATACATGACCTTATTATGTCTGAACAACAACAAACTTGTGTAGGGAAAGAGGGCATTAGGAATCAGGAGAAACAGTCGGTTAAGTAGAAAAATCCAGTATTTGAAAAAGAGAAGGATTTTGAATCCCTGTGTGATTTGGGGAGAAGTTCATCTCTCCTAGTCGTACAGTTTTTCCCATAAAATGGGGAGAATGCTACCTATTGTAACTTATATGCCATGTAGGGGTCACCTGCCCTTGTTACTTTCACAAGACTACTTCCAATCCCCAGGTTTCATGGCCTGGGGAAACACTGTTTTCTGGAGATGTGAGCAAATTCTTAAGAATTTACTCTCTCATGGGGCCCTTCAGACTCTGGTCTCCTGTGGTCTCAGGTCCTTTCTCTGCTCTGCCTGAAGTAATTCCAGACCCAAAACTCTTTGTCTCTTCACCAGTTTCCCCAGATAGAGCTCTCAAACCAAGGAATCCAGAATTTTATTGACAGTGAATATTGGCAGTTATGAGTTGGGAACACACTGCTGAACACTGTGTCCTTATATAAATTCATTCACTCCCTCTCTTTTCTACTCAGCCCTTCCTTTCCTGAACTAGCTCCCGTTTTTCTACTTCTACGATGTCAGTAGAGTCCCTCTTCTCTGAACCCTAACTGGCCAACCACCAGGCTGGAGACAGGCTCAGCCTACACCTTAGGCAGTTACCAAAATATTTTCCCAATTAAAAAACAAAAAAAATTATTTTTCTCAGAAAATTCTGGCACCAACTGTTAAAGCTCTACTGTCTTCTCCACTTGCTCACATGACTGCAAGATTGCTATGTGGGATAACTGAGACAAAGAATGTAAGAGCTCAGCATATGCTATTACATACAGAATATGCTAGCACAGTGACTTGAACATAGCAGACACTACTGCCTGCCTTTACATTCGTGATCGTGCCAGAGTTAGTCCCTGAAGAGACCACACCTATACCAGCCAGAAAGACTAGTCACTTCCAAAGGGAGGACCTCTGCCTTTGGCAGAGGTAATCGACAACATATAATCAAAAGCTAAGAAGGCCTCCATCTTTTTTCAAAAACATGGTAATCATGACAGGCAACGGCTGGCTGATTTGCCACAGTAATGTCTCTGCATTCTCCCAAAAACAGTCACAATATGCAGCCAAGCAAAGAACAGGACAGGCAGGAATGCTGTGAAAGCTTCCTTTGATCACCCCCATACATGCAGGAGAGAAATTCCGAAGTACTGTTTCCACCAATCCTTCTGGAAAGCTGTCGCTTTAATTTCAGATCTCCTTCATCTACTTACATGTAGTTTTGTTTTGTGTTAAACTCAAGAGCTTTTCTCCTGTATGGCAGTTCTTAACAGGGCAAAAAGCTCTTTCCCCACCTCAAAACACAAAACATATACAGATTATCATAGTAACGAAGCTTGTCTTCCTCCGGAAATTCTCATGGGCTGGCCTTCGGTGTTCCTGCCAACAGGACTGGTCCAGGAGACCGTATGCTCTGGGGCTCAGCTGGTCACGACTGCCTTTGGGCAATAGCACAACAAGCCCAGGCGTTTTGCTAGGATTCTCAGACTCTCAAGAAGTAACCTACAGGCAGGCACTGCAGACGATCAAAGTAGAAACTGTACGGTTTCCTAGACATTTAGGAGTCATTTCTCCCCCTAAAATGCCAAGAAGTTGGGAGAGAAGTTCTGTGCACACGTTCACATAAACACACGGACAGGCCTGACCCTGGATGGCAATAGTGAACACAATGTTCTCGTATGCACAAATCTGCAGGATTAGAACTGCCAGCCACCTCTCCTTAAAGAGTAAACAGGAAGTTGAACACAATCAAGTGAATGAATGTTGGTCCCAGACCCTCTGTCCATTCCAGGAAACTTCAAATATTAGCCCAAGCCTAAATGGAATTCTAGGTTATAATTCATAAAAAGAAAATGTGAGAATGTAGTCAATTTCAGAAAGATCAAATCTAGGGGCAGCAGGACGGTGTTCTGGGACTTGTGTAAAGAGGCTCAAACCCTTAGGCCTAGAACAAGAATTATGGGTCACTGAAAAGAGAAAGACATGACACAAAAATGTTTTATTCCAGGGGCACCTGGGGGAGCTCAGTCATTTAAGCATCAGACTCTTGATTTCGGCTCAGGTCATGATCTCAGGGTTGTGGGTTCAAGCCCCGCATTGGGCTCTGTGCTCAGCTCAGGGTCCGTTTGTCCCTCTCCCTCCGCTCCTCCCCCTGCTTTCATGTGCTCTTGAAAAAATATTTTTTTTAAATGTTTTATTCCAAGCTCACTCACAAGACCCCAAAGAACTTCAGTGAAGTGGAACCAAGAGCTCTAAGGTTCTGGCTTTCAGTTTTCTTAAGAAAAAGACCTACAAATTAGCTCTTTTCCTACTTGGGCAGACCTGTGCTGAGTTTACCCTCATGTGCTCAGAGTGTTGCTCTGAGGAGCTCACCAGTAACACACAATCACAAAGGTCCACGAGGAAGGAAACCTGCTGTATAAGGATACCAACAAAAGGCTACACTTCTTAATCTAGATTATAAATCCATTACTCTAATTATCTATCTTCCCTTAAATGCAGAGGCAACAGCATAGCACTCACCTTCCTCAAAGGTGGCTTTCTTCTGCCTCACTAGAACACGGAAGTCTTCAGCAGGATTCACACTTCCAACCTAGAATGCACACACGGACAATGAACCCACAGATCACTTCTCTTTTTGGCAGCACCCCGGCAATACGAGATGGCTTAATGTAGTAAATGCGCTCTTATAAAATAAAACCAAAGACAAAGAGAAGGTCCTTTCTATTCATTTCCATTTCCAGGGTTGTGTTAAAAGCAAGCAGATTCCTGTAGCCAAAAAGCTGCCGTCTGTACTTTCACTTACCTCTCTTTCTGGAAGCTGACTTCTTTCCAGAGAGGTCAGAAGTATTACAACCCAAGTCACCAGTCAGCTCAGCCAGAAGGCTTTATGTGTCACAGTGCTGGTACATCCAGACATCCAACAAGTTAGGAAGGGGAGGATTCTGCAGTGTGGGGTCCGTTCAGAATATATTTGCCCCACTGCAGATGACATGAGAAATAACTGCCTTGATACTTGGTTTGCTGAACTGCCCTTTTGTGGGGACTGCTTAGGTCTTTCTGGCATTGAAGTTTTGGTAGAACACACAAACATGTCCAGCTGCACATGTCCCCCCCAAAATAAAAGCAGATATTGTGTAAAGATTTTCCATAGTGCTAGGTATGAAAGATTCAAAGATAAAACTCTGCCACACCATATGGCACTTCCTAATCATATGTAGGTCTTTAATCTTCCACTCCCAACCTAGAGGTAGCTGGGTGGCTCAGTCAGTTAAGCATCCGACTCTTGATTTTGGCTCAGGTCATGTTCTCTGGGTCGTGAGATTGAGCCCCGTGTCGGGCTCCGCACTGGACGTGGAGCCTGTTTAAGATCCTCTCTCTCCTTCTCTCTCCCTCTCATCCTCTCCGCCCCTCCCTTTCTTAAAAAAAAAAGAAAAAAAAAATCTTCCAGTCCCAACCTCAACAAGCCCTAAGTATCACTCAGCTCACTGGGGAGAAGACAACGGGCTTCTATTACAGCTGGTAAACTCTGGTACAAAATGTACTGAAGTTTCCAGTTTGCTCTGGGATAGCAGTCAGAAAAGCTCTCAGAACAAATAACGTCATGATTTTTTTCCTTTATTATAAAACACTGAAATAAAAATCCAAATCATTTTCAGGTGTTCAGTTTTCCTGAGAGCATTCTTTTTTAAGGTTGGAAAAAAGGCATCCCCTAATGCTAACTATCCTTCCTAGTGCATTTGGCTAGTAAGGGACAATTTTTAAGATTCACTGATTCAAAATAATGCCACTTAACAGAAGACAATATATTCAAGTTCCAAAACCTTCTCATTAAATAAAGAAGATCTCAAGTGTTAAAAGACACTTGGTTTGGGAAAATGTTAAACTTGTGAAGCCTGTTCCAAAGTTATATATTAGAAAAGAAATAGAGGAGTCATGCTCTTAAATTTTACAAATTCGGAGACTAAGACTCCTATCATCAACCTCCACTTATCCCATCATTTTAACTAAACAGAAAGCTGCAAAGTAAAGCCAACCAAGAAATCTCTAACAAAAGTATTACCTGAGTTATTCCATGTACTGCATATTATACCATGCTCTACGCACATGTGTCAAGGAGATTCTGTAGGTAATTCCCTGACAATAAAGGAAGAAGTGTGGGAAGGATGTACATGGTTCATATATTAGAAGCACCAGAGAAAGTGAATTATTAAAGGACTAACAAAAATTGATGCATTCCCGCACCCCCTCCCCCAACCCCACCCAAGTCCCAACCTTCCAGGAAGGCGGGAAACACCCTGGGAAAGTACTGCTTACACTGGTGACACTTCCTTCAGCCAGGCTGATACTAAAGCAGGCCTCCCCTTCCTCAGTCTTCAGTTTTTTAGAGGTGGGACCCTCTTCATGGCTGGAAAAGAAATAAATGGATTTTTTCTCTTAAAACAGAATACACAATACAAAAACCAGACTTGGTTGACCCATGAAGTATACGTTTATTTTTCAAGTGTCAAAAATAAACAGCCACACTTAGTCCTTGTTGACGAAGAGCCTGCCCCCCCCCCCCCCCCCGCAGTCCTAGAATTCCCGAAGGCCTGAGGGAGCTGCCCTGGCTCTGCCTCACAGCGCCAGAGAAGTCATAATCAGCAGCCGCATCACAGAGCCCCCTCCAAAGATGAAACTGCAAGCAAAGGTAAAGGAAACCTGGCATTTCAGGAAGAGACCCATTTATCCCTCAGATACCATTTGCTAGTTTCTGTCTCAGAATTGATAGCTATTAGCTTTCCATGGACATGGGTAACCTTTGGGTCTAATACCCTATCTTCTCCATCATATATGTGAGAGCTTTATAAGCTTCTGCTCACAGCTGTCAAAACTTACTAGACAATCCTTAATTAAATATGCAAGACCTTGTTCTTAGAAGTCCTTAAACTATAAAAAAAAACCACTTTCCAAAAAAGCTTTTTAATTTGTTCTTTTATAAACCTAATTCTGTTTTGGGCAATATGCTAACAGTCCAACAGCATCTGTGTAGTAAGGGAAAGATGGTTCCAAGGAACTGTATCAAACATCTTATCTCAAGTAACATGCTGGCTTCAACAGCCTGCTTTAAAGTCAAGAGGAGGACAAATTAATTGCAAAGGAGAAGAAAAACAGATCCAAAGACTGTTGGATAATCTCCCTGAAGCTGCTGAACACAGAGATAGAATTTTTCTCCCAGACAAATAATCTGGGCCAAAGCAGCGGTCAAGAAATGGCTGAATGAGAAGGGAAGTTAGTAACCAAGATCCAGTATCTCTAAACCTGATATGTTTTTGTTCAAAAGCCCAACCTTCAGAGAATGAGCCTTGAAGAAGAGGTTATCCTAAAAACAAAGAAAAATGAGGCATAAGCTGGCTTATTCAATGATATTTCAATAAAGAATCTCTTACCATGAGATAAAAGGGCTGAAGTAATTATTATAGCCTCACAAACATGAATTAAAACTTTTATTACTTGACATCTTTTCTTTCAACACTTGCCTTTTTCCCTTTGAGAAGGAAAGAGAAGTAGAAGACAGAAGGATAGAGACCAGGAAACATGAAAAGGGGTGAGTCATCCAGAGCTCTTCAAGTAGAAAAAGAAATAACCACACAAAGCCTTGATGGCAAAAACAGGAAAAATGCACAAGCCCAAGGGAGCATGAAATTCCATCAGAATTGGAGTCCTTTTAAAAGAGTCACAGCCATCTCAGTGAACCTTTGTCAGTTCTTCCCAAGAGACAGACAATGTAGTACTCCTAGATTCAAGTCTCACTTTTTCCACTGACTAACCCTGAACCCTTACGTCTTCTTAAAGGTATTGACTGATATCTTAATTTTTGTATATCTAGAGTTTAAAATCTAGTAAATGACTCCCCTCGCTGGTCTTCAGTTTGCTCCTCAGAAAAATACTATGATGAAAAGCACCATGAGCATATCACTACTCATCTACGGTCTTCCAAAAATGCAAATCACCTCATATAGTGCTGTTAAGAAGCATTAAACATATAAAGCGCTATGCTTAGTTCTGTGAGAACACAAGGTTGAATCGCATGAAGAATTTCTTACACCCTCCAAAATATGGTTCTAGGGAAGGAAGGACAAAGAGACACATATATCAATCCTCCAAGACTGGACAGGTAAAGGTAATAAGCAGAAAGTAGTGAAAATTTGAGTATGGTTAATGTTCTCAAGACTGAACCATTTAATAGCATTATTAGGAATTTTACATATATTAAACTAATAATGTCTCTCTCTAGTGGGAAAGGGCAATGACTCTCATCCCAAAATTATCTGAAGAAGCTGAGCTCTGGAAGATAGAAATTATCCATGCAAGACCCTAGCAGACATACAAATGTCAACAGCTGCTGCATTTGGATGTCAATAATTCATTGTTCTTTCTCATTTTCTTATTGTCTTTTATAAATATGTATATATTTTGTAATTCATCTATTTGGCCAAACTTTTACCTAATAACTTACTATATGCTGGCCACTACACTAGGCTCTAGATTCCAAATGTATAAAAAGTAATACACAACCAACACTTTCAGGAAATTCACCAAACAAAAGAGATAAATATATAAACAAGTGATTAACAAACTACTGTGGTAAACAGCATGTCCCTCTAAGAGGATAGCCAGTAGCTGTACTGGGCTGGGGCATGAGAGGCAGACTGGGAAATAGTGAGAAAGGGGGATGGAAAATACAGTAGCTCCCCCTTATCCATGGTTTTTGCTTTACAGTTTTCAGTTACCCGTGGTCAACTGCAGTCTGAAAGCAGATGATTCTCTTTATGACTTAGGGTCAGAAGGTCAACAGTAGCCTCACATTATGTCACGATGCCTGCGTCATTCCCCTCATTTCATCTCATCACGTAGGCATTTTATCATCTCACATCATCACAAGAAGGGTGAGTAGAGTACAAGACATTTTGAGAGAAGGACCACATTCACAGAACTTTTATTACAGTATATTATTATAACTGTTCTATTACTGTTGTTAATCTCTTACTGTGCCTAAGTTATAACTTAAACTTTATCACAGTTATGTAACGTATATATAGAAAAAAACAGCATGGATAGGGTTCAGTACTATCCATGGTTTCTGCCGGGGGTCTTGAAACACATTCCCCATGGGAAAGCGGGGGGACTACTGTATCTAAGTCATGGACACCGAAAGTGTGAGGAAAGAAAGTGGATCTCTAGGGAGCTGGATTATGAATAGGTACTTCTTTCTGCTTGTCTAGATTTTCTTTTTAGGTTTCTCTTTTTTCTCTAGGTTTGATCTTAAGCCAATGCTAATGGAAAGCCACTAAAGCAAAGGTTTTTAATCAGGTGTCCAAGGATAGTGACAAGGAATTTGTGAACCACCCGAAATTATATGCAAAATTTAGTATGGTAGGTCATTTTCCTGGGGAGAGGGTTCACAGTTGTTGTTTTGTTTTTTATTAACATATAACGTATTATTTGTTTCAGGGGTACTGGTCTGTGATTCATCAGTCTTACATAATACATAGCGCTCACCACAACACATACCCTCCCCAATGTCCATCACCCAGCAGTGCCCTCCCTCCCACCCCCTCCACTCCAGCAGAGGGTTCGCAGTTTTTATCAGATTACTGAAAGGGTCCATCATATGTACACACAAAGATTAAGAATCACTGCAATGATGTGATCGGATTTGTTTAAAAAAAAAAAAAAAATCTCTCAGGTAGCAAATGCACGGTAGATTGGAAACAGGTAAGACCTGAAAGGGAAATCATTTAAGGGGTTATCTCAGTAAAGCAGGCCAAACTGAGGACTATAGAAGAGCAATGACAGTGGGAAATGCTAATAAGAGCTAACTTTTTTTTAAACATTAACCATGGGCTAATCACTACACCAAGCATATTTAAAATACCTCAGTTAGCTGGGTGATGGACATTGGGGAGGGTATGTGCTATGGTGAGCGCTGTGAATTGTGTAAGACTGATGAATCACAGACCTGTACCCCTGAAACAAATAATACATTATATGTTAATAAAAAAAAAAGTCAGTTAAACTTCACAACCACCTTATGAGTTAGCTATCATTATTGACCTTTTACAAATGAAGAAACCAAAGTTCAAAAGGGCCTGACCTTGTCTAAAGCACACAGTTAGTAAGGGGGTGCACAATGAATTCTGTAAGCCACTCTCCCGAAGGGCCTCTGAAAGGTACATATATGTCACCGCAAATAGCGCAGAGCAACTTGTCAATTTTAACTACCATTGAAGTGAAATGCTTCGACTTGGATCCAACTCTACTTGACTGCAATGTAAAATCAATGCTATTAGCCACTACACTAACCTGAAGCAAAGGAGGGGGTTTGATGTAAAGCTAACGCAACTTGGTAAACCAATCAGACATGGAAAGTAAAGGAAAGGTATTGGCTCCCTGGAAATTAAGTGTCATTCACTAAAACACAGAATAACAGCATGAAGAGGGTTTGAAGGGAGCATGGCAGGAGACAGAGATGATAAAGTCATTTCTGGACATACTGAACTTGAGGGATCTATAGACACTTCAGATGTCCAGAGCACAGGATCGAAGCATATTAGAATAGACAGATATTCGGTAGTTTTTGAAGACCTGTATGTGAAATAATAAAAGGTCCTGAGACATGCATTGCTGAGGCAATATGGCATAATGGTTGGGAAGGCAAGCTCTGGAGTCAGACTGGGTGTAAACCCTTTCTCCAACACTTAACCCCCTGTGATCTTGGGCAAGTTTCTTAGCTTCTCGAAGCCTCAGTGTCCTCAGCTTTAAGAGCGAGTTAACAAAAGAATCTACTTCCCAGAACGGCCAAGATGGTCCACATAGGTAAGGCATGTTTACAGCGCACACACCTGTGTCCAATACATGTCAGCTCTTTCTGAGAAGGAGTCCTACAGGACAGAACATCAACACTTAAGACGGGGGGTCAGGGGGTGTGGGGGGTAATAGTATATTTTTGGACTACATTGTCAGAGGCATCTAAGAGGAAACTGCAAAGGTTTAGAAAGAAAAATCTGGAGAAGCTAAAGTTAAGGAAGATATAGGAGTCCCAAGGGGGAAAATAATTGACAATGTCAAGTGCTACAAGGAGGTCAGGAAAGGAAAGGACCGCCAGGCTGAAGGAAATTTCCCAGTTAGTGTCTTATGGAAGACGGGTTGCAGGGAAGTGGTGGGGGCTGGGAAAAGCAGCAGTGTGGACTTTTCTTCCAATAAGCCTACCTTATGGAAGGAAAGAAGATGATAACAGGCAGCAATCCAAGGGAGAAAGCTGAGGGCATGACTGTATTTTGATTTGGAGGAAAGAGATACAATGCCAACGTGGAGGCAAAGGAGCTGGTCAGGAGGGAGAAGATGAAAATACAGAAAGTGGGAAGAAATTATTAGTGGACAGAGGTATCAGATGAGACAGAAGATGGCATCCCAGGACACAGGTGAAAGGATGGACTTTGGACAGGATGAGGTACCCCCTTCCACTGAGACCCAAAAGAAGGAAGTTGGGGCTCCTGGGTGGCTCAGTCAGTTAGGCGTCTGCCTTCGACTCAGGTCATGATCCCAGCGTCCTGGGATCAAGCCCCACACTGGGCTCCCTGCTTGGTGGGTAGTCTGCTTCTCCCTCTCCCTCCGCCCCTTCCCCCGACTTGTGCGCACACTCGCTCTCTTAAAATAATAAATAAAATCTAAAAAAAAAAAAAGAAAAAAGGAAAGAAGTAAGTGAAGGCAGATGCAGAACAGTACTGTTCCTATATTTTTAGAGGAAATGGGCCACAGTACTGACGCATTCCCACCTACGGGCCTCTACCTTCCCTATGACACCACTATCACCATTGGAGTCATCTTGAATATGCCAGGGACACTACAAAGATTTAGTAAATCATTTCCTCACCATTTCCTCACTGCTTACTATGTGTCAGGCACTGCACTGGGTTCTAGACATGCAACAGTCATTAGTATATATTACTCAATGAACCCTCATGACAACTCCATGAGAGCTATTCCTAGTAACCCTATTTACCCAGGAGGAAACTGAGGCTTAAGGTGGATAAGCAGCTTGTGCCTAAGGTTACACTGCAGAGCAAGGGGACCAACTCACAGTGTTGGACTCTGGAGTCTGAGGTCTATACCAGAAACCAGGTGAGGCTGGTCGCTGAAGGTAAGTGGGGAGGATCTTAGGGGACTTGAAAAGAGGAGGAAAGTTTAGATTATATCTGCACAGAGACAAAAAGAAATCAAGATCACATATGAGTTAGCTGCCCAAACAAGATTAGACCTCCAATGTCCTAATTCTCGTGTTGAAGTTCCCTGTCCAAGAGACATTATTGTTTCAAGGGTGTGCAGCAACACTGAGGGAAGCAATGCTTTTATATGGTAGGGGTCATAGTACATTTTTGGACTATATTGTCAAATGGTGCTCTTACCTTTCTGAAATGAAGAAATCACTCCTAACACTCAGGATTCAACAGGTCCAGCATGAATACTAGATCTTCTCAAATACGCAATGTTTTATTGGATAATGATACTATTATTGCTTTGGGTTCCGACTCCTGCCTTCCTTTCAAATAGTTCAAATTGCTTCAGTATCTGTAATTTCGTTGTTAAAATATCTCGAGATGAAGCTGTTGTTAGATGAAGAAACTCTTGTAAAGGTAAATTAACCAAAATCAGATCGCGAGTGGCAAAGCTGGAATAAAAATTGGTGATTCCCAGCTCAGGACTCTTGTCTTGGCCTGACACCTCCTGTAGACATTTGCCCACTCCCCAGTCTCAGCCCCTCACCTCTACAATGGAACTAGGCACTGTGAATACGGAGGTGCTAAATATACACAAAAACAAAGCCAGTTGTTAGCAATTTTTCCCCAGTAGGGAGACCACCTCTAAAGCTGGTTGAAGCCTCATCATTAAACTTGAGGGGTTTAAGAACCTTGCAGAAGGGACTGAGTCATTCTTCTTAAATACAGGAACTACTCAATAAATATTTGTTAAATGAGTCATTTCTGCAGTTCTTAAAAGCCTGGAAGATTTCTGAGAAGAAAGGGTTAAGAATAGGCGTGTGAGGAGGTGTATGTTAGGCATGTAAGTAGGTGTATGTGAGCGAGATAATCCCCAGGCCCCAGGCCGATGACTTGGCATTGTCGCAAACCACTGTGGAAGCAGAGCACAAGCAGCCCGCGATGCGCTCGGGCTTCCTCTTCCTCGAAGAGTGAGCAGGAGGAACAGAGCTGAAGGTGTAATCACTGCAGGGATCAAATCACAGAACAACAGTCTTTGGGGCCTTCATGGGGTGCTTTTTAATCAGCTAACTTGCATTTTAATCAACGGGAGGAGGGAAAAACAGCCCATTTCTTTCCCACAACACCAGAAGGTAATCAAGATCATGAACTGGAGCTTTAGTACACAGAGAAGAGCCACATGACTGTGGCAAGACCACAGCAAACCTGTCTTGGGAAGGAAGGGACTCAGAAGCGTACAGAGCTGTTCTAAAATCCTAATCCAGAGGGAGACAGTGGGTGAGGACAGCAGAGGGAAAGTGGATTCTTAGTGACAGTCTCCCCATGTACAAGACAAGGAACGCACGGCTCTCCAGGGTGTTAGGAACGCACATGACAGAATATACCAATCCCGTGATTTTTGCCTTCCAATTCTGATAAAGCTTGGGGTATTAACCTCTAAAAAGTCACAGAACATGCAAAGCTTTCTATTCAACATGGAAAATAATTCAATAAATTTAAAAATTTACAGAACCCTGTAAAGGTTTCTGAAAGTTATTCTGTACTCCTCCAAGGGGGTGTTTACAAACAATACGCTTTAGTCTGTCCATAAAGATACAGGTGTGGGAAGGAAATCAAAAAAAGGAAAAAAAAATACGGTCTAAAACTGAATCTTAGAATGTAACCTAAAGAAATGAATAGATCATTTTGATTTGGGGAGAAAAGTCACCAATAACTGAACCCACACCTGGTAAAATCAATGTTATCCACCTAAATGATTCGGGATCGTCAACAACTTCTTAGGATCTTTGTTTTGCTTTGAATGGAAACTGACACAGACCGTGAACAGAATCTGATGAGGGAAAAAACTTATTTAGCTGCCTGAAAGCTTGATTTGGTTTAAGCTTGATCACAGGAAAGCATTTTGCAGTCCTTAAACTATAAACCCCTCACTCCTGGTTCACCCAAGTACATCACTGATATAGTAAGAGCCAGGTTTCCATCCTTCCTCCCACTTTTCCTCCAAAAATCTCGCTGCTATTCTCTGATGCCAGCCTCCCAGCTGAGAAAACTTACGACCTTGAGCCCTGTCCTCAGTCCCAGCACCCTACTTTGAAAACAGGAAAAGTTAAGTCTTAGATGTTCAAAAACTGTTTAGCCTTCCCATTAAACATAAATCACCAAGAATGTGATGCTGACCAAAACATCAACAACCCAAAAGATAGCTCTAAATTCCAGGTAGGAAAAAAAAAAAGGAAAGAAAAATAAATTCCAGGTGAATTTGTAAGGATAATAGATCTACAATGGACAGAGAGGAGAAACGACTACTTTCAATGCAAGGGTCAAACATCAAAAGGTTTCTTCCCTCAACCACAGACCCATATGCAACTCTTAATTCCAGAGCTCCTCTAAGACTGCCCAGTCTTACATATTCCAATGTCAAGTGCAACGACATCGAGCACTTACTTGTCTTGGAAAATGTTCTGAGCAGTCACTTGATCCTTTTTCTTGATGGCTTCAGTCAGAGGGAAAACGGTCTTTATTTTAGAGAGCAGAATCTGACATTTAGCTGTCACCTCAGTGGGGGGGTCCAGCATATTCAAAATATGCTGCTGAATAGGGGGCAGAGGCTCCTGGGGATGTAGAGCTCTATGTAGCAGACACTGTGGAAAAGGAAGAGGGTTTTAAAACACAGATGTAGACATCACACATGATCACTAGACTTTTCTGATCAGAGATCCTCTGTGTTTAGTTTTCGAGGGCTATAGGATTCCTACCACCTATAACAGGGAACAAAGAGGTGGCCTTGGAAGCACCTGGGTTAGCAGGACACCGGCAACATCTACAACCAACTGTAAACCAGATCCGAGCCCAGCAGTGCCGTCAGCTACAGGCCTCTTAAAGAAGAGGCTCATCTTACAGAAAGAGGCTGCTGCTTCTACCACCCAGACAATACACAAGCCTCCCTAAGACGCATCATTCCAGAAGCATCTAATCCTTTTGGCTTCCCTCAGCAGACTGCTTTCTCCCTTGCGTTATCTTAAACAATGTGTAGCAAGTGAAAACGGGGATCAGGTGGAGCTGCCGAGCTCCGAGAGTCCCAGGCAGAAGTCTGCAGGAGAGACAGAGTACTGGTCTGTCCCAAACCCCACAGAGTGCTGAGTTTGGGCTCTTCTCCACTGGTCGATCCACTTCTGTCCATGTGCTCTCCCAGCACTCTTGTCGGGGGACCAAGCCCTCGAGTGGGAGTCACCACAATCACCTTCTAACGGGGCTCCCTGAATCTACTTTCACTGTCCTGTGTAGTTGAAGCCGTCTTAAACCGAGCCCTTCCCACACCCAAAGAAGTCAAGCACACCACAGCGCCTCCCTCATCCGCCAACCTCCTCCCTCACTCACACCCCAGCTAGGCTAGGCTCTTCCTGCTTCACTCCCACGCCAGTGCAGCCCAGGTTTTGGGGCCTGTGTTTATCGCTCTCTCTGGCTCATAGGGCTGCCCCTAGATCTCCACGGAGTTGGCCCTATTTCCATCCTTCTATTCCATCCTCAAATATCACCTCCTCAGAGAGGCTTACCCTGACACTCTACTCCCATCCTGCCGCCCAGCGCTTTCCCATCACCCCTGTTTTATAGTTTGTAAAGCATTTGTCATTATCTAAAATTATCTTATCAATCTTATAGTTTACCTCTTCATTATTTAACCTCCGCTCTTAAAACTAGAGATCTTGTTTGTCTTGTTTACTGCTAAATGTCAGGTACCAAAAACAGTGGGTGGCACATAATAAGCAGCTAACAGGTGTTGGTTGAAGGAATGAGGGACTCTTTTCCGGGACTCTATTTGTTGATACAAGTGTCAGGAAGCAGCACCAAGGACGGGCTGGGATTAAGGCCAGGGCTGGTCTGCACTGCTCCCATGAGTGGAAACCTGGACAAGCCATTCCATTCAGTCACCGGTACTGCTTTCCGGCTATGAAGCCAGCTTTGGCAATGCCAGTATCTGCCCAGAAAAGTAAATACTCTCAAAGGAATATAGGAAGATAAACAATAGGAGGAAGACAGATCTTAAAAGAGAGTTTAAGAGTTGCTTAAAGGAGAAATAAGTTTTAAGACTGTAATCTCGGGCGCCTGGGTGGCTCAGTTGGTTAAGCAACTGCCTTCAGCTCAGGTCATGATCCTGGAGTCCCGGGATCGAGTCCCGCATCGGGCTCCCTGCTCAGCGGGGAGTCTGCTTCTCCCTCTGACCCTCTTCCCTCTCGTGCTCTCTCTCTCTCTCAAATAAACAAATAAAATCTTAAAAAAAAAAAGATTGTAATCTCAGCTCCTTTGCTATTAAACAGTGTTACCTCCTTGTAACCTCAATTTTTAAAGAATTGAGATTTTTTTTGATTGAATGAATTTGATACATATCCCACTTAGTTTTATCTAAAATGTAACCTTTAAAAAAATATGAGTGGTTGATGCTTTAGAACATCTCCTGTAGGGTGATGGCACTGTTTGAAAGAATTGACCTTTTCTTTCCTTTGCTAGAGAATCATTCCAAAATTCGGTTGGAGAACAAGACTCCTACTATGCCCACCTTTAGAAGACTTAAACCTTGATAATTTTAAAGAAAAAAAAAACCAGGGAGCTGAAAAGTTCTTACAATTCCAAAATACTGTTTCATATCACAAGGTATATGACTTATACCACCCCATGGACTGTTTTCCGACCCTGTAGAAAATGTAAGCTGGAAGTCTCCATTCTAAAAAACAAAAACCTCAGCTTAAATAGTAAATATCGTCTGAGTTGACGTCCTCTAGAACTTTCATGTGCTGCTCCCTCATCTCAATACACCAAACCACACTCTTCCTTCTCCATAGTATATTCATTTGTCTCAGAGTCTCACTCCCATTTTCCGCTTTCCTAATTACTCGACGTTCCCTTGAGCATCAACAACATCAGCTCCTTTAATGTGAAGCAAAAGGAGAAACCAAAGCGATCCCAAACCCTATGAATCTACCCCCAACCTTCTTGTGCATAATTCTTAATTCACAGTGCTCTACCTCAGGTCACTAAATTACCTACAAAGCTTAGAAAGCCCTCAAGATGTAAGCAGTAATCCCACACGCAACACAGCAGACTACTCTGGAAGATTCTGTGATATTCAAGTGACATTTCTGGGAAAAGAACTAGGACAAACAATGGACAAATAGCCTATCCAACCCCCCCACTGAAAAATGAATTCCAGATCTTCAGTATGAATTCTAGGCAGTTCTTTCAAACAGTGTCAAACTGTTATACAGTTCACAAAAATTCTATTTGGATATTAAAAACAAAGCAAAGTCTCCTTCATATAAAACAGAGGAGAAAATCCTAGAAAAGGCATAAAAGAAGAATCTGCTTTTTATTAGAAAACTAGCGTTTAAAAAAAAAAAAAGGGTGCCTGGGTGGCTCAGATGGTTAAGCGTCTGCCTTCGGCTCAGGTCATGATCCCAGGGTCCTGGGATCGAGTCCCGCATCGGGCTCCCTGCTCCTTGGGAGCCTGCTTCTCCCTCTGCTTCTCTCTCCCTCTCTCTCTCCCTCTGTCTCTCTCATGAATAAATGAATAAAATCTTTAAAAAAAAAAAACTAGTCTTCCTCCAGAAAAATAATTTTTCCTTTTAAAGATTTTTAATTTATTCATTTGAGAGAGAGACAGAACACGAGAGCTCGAGCAGGGGGAGGGTCAGAGGGAGAAGCAGAGCTCAATCCCAGGACCCTGACATCATGACCTGAGCCGAAGGCAGACGCTTAACCGACTGAGCCACCCAGGCGCCCCGAAAAATAATTTTTCAAGTATCCTAACTTTACTTCTTTCTTTCTAACAGCTCAGAGTACTTTTATCTTTTTTAGTAGGAAGAGGAAGGTATTATTCTTCCATTAAATAAAGCAACTGAGGCTCTCAGACGACAAGGACGCTTGTTTGGGACTGGCCAATTACACTAACTTTTCACTCAGGTCTCTTTCATTTAAAAAAAAAAAAAAGTGGTTCATCTTTTCTCTCTTACCTGAAATAATCTCTGAAATTGAGGATTTGGGATTTTGCTGGTTGGAAACAAATCTTCAATGGTGTCCTCCTTTTCATCTTTCTTTACCAAGCTCATGGAGTCAATCAGGGCATCAACAGCACTCAACTGAGCCTCTAAACCAAGGATAAAAAGAGTGCACAAAGCAAAAATGATTACCTCCACTGCTCTCCACTAAAATAAATGCTTTGCATTCATAGATACAGCATTCGTGGCAGGTTATACACTCCAGGCTTGACCAAAAAATAGTCTCTAGTTATTCAGTCATTTAACCTGAGTCTTCGTGTTTTCTTTCGTAGAAAGAGCTATTTCGAGTAGCTGGCCTCCTAGGTCCACTGGGTGAACTTCTGCAGTGTAATATCATATCAAAAGCAAGAGTTTGCTCCAGAGGAAGCACCACAGCCATACAAAACCCAACTTCTATACGGAGACTCAAAATATTCAGTATTCAATGACTTAGTACATTCAAAACAATTAGTAATTAGCTAAAGGAGAAAAACATGAAAAAGAAAAAGCCAGTACCTTTGGTGATGAGGTGTAAGCTTTACAAGGATTTCCTAGATCTTGTGTCAGAGTGACTTAAGAGGAAGAGTAACCTAACGGGAAGATACCAGTAGACCAGAGAGAGTGGACTCCTTCCCAATCTCCCCAAGTCAGAATGAGCTCTCTCCCCTCACAGACCTCATGGCCTATATGCACACCTGTGTCCCTGTCTTACCCCACTCTGTTCAAACCATAAGATCCTTGACAGCAAGAACACGACATCTTCATCACCTCTCTAATACCTAGCAGAAAGCAAGTACTCCTCAATAAAAACCTACCGACTCAACAAAAAGGGGCACAGTCCAAGGCAATGTGGATGAAAGGCAATACTTTCCAAAAACACTTCTACCTAAACCACCATGTATAACTTCCATTCTGCTGATTCATACAGCAGCTCAGCTGTTAAAAGCTGAAGTGCTGTTTTTGGATCATTCACAGCCATTAGGCAAAAGGTGGAAAAGAGTAAGCAGTTCCTAAAAAGCCCCTTGTGCTTCTGTTCTTCCCTTTTCAAATTATCTCTTTTACTACAAAAGGAAAGAGCGGAGGGATTTTTATCCTGATACATTTCTATCCCATTTTTGGATTTTCCAGGGGAGGTTTCAGACACTGGCACAGCCATCACCATCTTAAACTGACTACTGCAGGGTCCACCTGGCAATAGGTAGGAGGTTGCACCTGTGCGTGTGGAACATTCAGTGATTTCCATTTGCTACATCAAACTACCATCAGGCCAGATCACTCTGGCATTGCACACCTCTATGTAAATATCTGCTTGGGGCATATGTCAAACAGTTTTCACGATCCATTTCCCAATGGAGAACGTCCAAATAAAAATATGCAAACTCACAGAAAATAAATCAAGAGACTGAAAGATACTTAATATTTAGATCCTGAGTGAATGATTTATGTCCATGCGATAATTTCTCAACAAAGTTCTCTTTTTTAAATGTCTACTCAATAAATGTTTGAAATTATCAAGACGTAGAGAAATAATACTGTAACACAGTGGAGGCTTCTAAACTTTCAAGTCCATGCCTGGCTCTACCAAGATGCAGAGGGACTCACTTCTAGAAGGTGAAGACACAAGCCCTAGCGTCTATTTGATTCCTGGCTTTTCTACAGCACACTGCTCCTCAAGGATCTAACCAAAAAAACCAGAGAACCCACTTCTGAGACTCACCTCACAACTCCGTAATCCTATATTGACACAGACTTAAACTTTCAAACTGAAACATCTACTCGTTATTTTGTGTTCTTTTTGGTACATATTCTCTACACTGGCCCACTCTGATATTTTATTGCAGCTGTCTTAAACTATGAGCTCTAAGATAGGATTTGTTATCTGTGAGAATCATTCCATGCGGCACCCTGACATTTGTAGCCAGATGCATAATAAAGGTCTTTTCTCATCAAGCTCAAAGTAATTCCCAGAAACAAGGAACAAGGAGGCCTGGAGGGTTACCTATAAACTACAAAAAAAGGACAAAGAGAAAAGTTAATCTCCAGCACTTACTTTTCAGTTCAAAATTAGTTACATCATATTTTATGTAGGACACTAAAGTCACAGCTTTGACACTGCACGTCAATTCACTTCAGCAGAGAGCGAACTGGTTCACAACTAGAGAATGTGCATCCATTTCCAATAAGCTGCTCCCTAGCTACAAGCTCTAAGTCAGAGGAGTGAAACCAGACAGTGTTTGGAGAGTTCAGGGCAAATCTATCCCCACTATGAAAAAACATGATGCACCACCTTCATCATCACTGTGTACGAGCACAACTGGAATCTAAGTAACTCCACCCTGTGGAGTCTCCCGGCCCCATCAATGACTGCAGACAGGTGACTTACTTCCCAAGGACAGTCTGCGTGCAGAGCCAATTCATGAGCAAAATGGAAATGAACTCACCCGTGGGAATGTATTTCTTATTATTTTTCAAAGATGAAAACATGTATTGTCGCAAGTCTTCCATAAACGGCAGCTGCACATATATTAAACACTAATGAGAAAGACAGGAGGTAAAAGCAGAAACCAAATTAATGGAAAAAATATAAAGGTGGTCCCAAGCACCATGCAAGTGGCGCAACAAAAGTATTTCAAAAATCAGGCAAGTCAAGTCTGGTACGTGGTAAGTAAATTGCTTTGATTTCTGTTATTCATTGTTTACAACTGTGAAAAGTACAAAGAATATTAAACAACAACAACAACAAAAAACTTAAAAGAAAGACTATCAAAGAATACCTGCAAAATGTGTGACCAATACAACAAATGGAAAAGTCACGGTGACTGGAAGGCATATCGGGAAGTCAAGATATTTGCCTTCTCCTTTCCAGTTCTACCACAGAAAGTTCTCTGAGAAACAAGAGATGGTCAAGAATCTAAGCCTGTATTTTCAACAAGAGAACCCTAAATAAACTGAATTTTTCAACAACCACAACAAAATCATACCCTTGACCTTTATCCATAGTCTTCATTTGTAAAACTAGGGGCACTCTCTATCCCCAATAGGTTCTGCGAGGTCAAGAAGGGTGAGAACTGAGAGGTCACTGGACTGGGCAAACATAAGGTTACAGGTAACCTTCGCTGATTTGATTTAATAATAAGCTCCTCACATACTTTTATAATTTACGTTCTTTCATTACAACTGAAAATGTGGTTCACAAACTGCGTCAGCCTTACTTGGGAATTTGTGAGAAACGCACAGTCTCAGGCAGCGCTCCAGACCTACAGAATCTGAACCCCAAGTCATTCCTACGCACGTTCCCAGTTGAGAAGCACCGTCCGGAATAAAGGAACTGACGGGAAATAATGAACAGTGAAAGAACTGTGGGTTTTACCTCATAGGCGTCCTTGATATAAGGAAGTGCCGCGCCAACCTGAGGATGAGCTTTTCTGTCATAGGCATATCGAACTACGGCCACCATGTCTAATTCATCCAAGGCGTGAATCAGTGAGGAGAGCGCTACCGCAGCTGCCTGGGAAGAGAGCCGCAGGATGAACACGGAGACCGCAAGTGAGCCTTCCTTCCCCACACAACTCAACACAGCCAACCCGGGAGCACGCGCGCATGGAATGCATGGGCCCACCCGTGCACAGAGCTGCACCGTACCGTAAATGCACGGGCCCACCCGTGCACACAGCTGCACAGTACCGTAAATGCACCGGCCCACCCGCGCACAGAGCTGCACCGTACCGTAAATGCACGGGCCCACCTGTGCACGCAGCTGCACAGTACCGTAAATGCACCGGCCCACCCGCGCACAGAGCTGCACAGTACCATAAATGCACGGGCCCACCCGTGCACGCAGCTGCACAGTACTGCAAATGTAGTCTCCTTATGATGTTTCTAACATTTTCTTTTTTCTAGCTTACTTCACTGTAATACGGTATATGAAACACAGCAAGTGACTGTTGTTATTGGTTAGGCTTCTCATCAAGAGTAGGCTATTCGTAATTAAGTTCTGGGAGAGTCAAAAATTATACTGGACTTTTGACTGCATGGGGTGTCAGCACCCCCAACTCTCCACCCTCCACTGTCCAAGGGTCAACCATACTTACAAGATTGTTATCCACTTAGAAAAAGAAAGTTCTTTTGTCTTTAAGTTATACATTGTTTCTACTATGCTTACAACCTATATTATTAGCTGGTAAAACAGCATAGCTTTATTAGCAATGCTACTAAAAATGAAATTCTTTATTGGCAGTTACAGATTATCAGTATGGCAAACTTCTGAGCTCTAGTGCTATAAACATTTTTATTTAGAATTTGAGAATTTAGAATTTTAGAATTGAGTTTTGTGCTTACAAAAATTACCCTTGGACTCTATTGTTGATAACCAGATCAAATATATAGACTGAACAGGAAAAATATTGAGTACTTGAGTACTTTTAGTGTTTCCAAAGCCTCAGTTGGAGTTACTAGTATTATAATTTGAAACTGATAATACAATAGAAAACATTAACCTCTTTTTTCTGGATCCTTTTCATGCCAGAAGTTAAAGAGGTTCTGCTAAGTCATTTCTTGGTTATCACCAGAACCATTCATGCCTGATTCACAATGATTTTTGAGTCTCTTCAATATATATTGATCATGTATTGATTAATCTTTTTTCCCCATATTTTGGTCAGATAAATTCAGATGTATATAACAGAATACCTTTTCTTAATTGAACTACACTATAATATCTACATGATTATACAGTAAAGAAAAATATACTGAGCCTAAAAAAAAAAAAGATTGTTATCCACTTTATTCCTATTTCAGATTTTTTTTTTTTAAGTGCCCTCTATCCACTTCAAGGCCACACTGTGTATACATTTGCATTTGATCACACTTACTGTAACCTCTTCTGGAACTTTACTTCAATATGTGGCTCCTCTCTCTCATCACTTCAATCTTTCTTCTCTCAATTCATACCCTCAGACTCCAAATAAACTCCAGTCTCAGCCTTCCTAAACAAAATCTTTTTGTCCCCCCCTCCATAAATTACTATCTATTATCTTCCCCTTGACCTCTAAATTTCATGAAATAACAGTCTTGGTGTTTTCACGGCTTACAACACAATTATTCTTCAATCTAATCCAGCTGTTGCCCTCACCTTACTGAAATTACTCTGCAAAGTCACCTATGACCTCCTAATTGCCAATTCTTGGTTCCCATTCTATTTGACCTTTCAGCAGCATCTGACCATTCCTCTTTCTCTGCACTTTCTCCTTTGGCTTCAGAAACAATACTCTCCTCTGATCATTCTACTTTGTGGGTCATTCCTCCCCTAACTCTTCTCTTCTTCGACTAATCTTGAAATTCTGTTCTTGGCCTTTCACTCCTCTCACTGTGAAACTCTACTTGGGAATTATTTTATCCAGTCCCATGAGTTGATGAATCAAAAATCTGTATATTCAGCTTTAAAACTCTCCTAAGATCCAGACTTATATTGCCTACTAGCTGGTAGTATACCACAGGTATCTCAAACTGTTCATGACCAAAACTAAACTACTATCTTTCCCCCATTCTCTACTACTCCCTACCTCATGAACTCCACCTCCCAATCACCCAAACAAGAAGACCTCAAGTCTTCAGTAATGCCACCTGACTCATCCCTCGCCTTCAAGTGTTCACCAAACTTTACTAATTCTACCTCTGTGCTATCTCTCTAATCTATCTCTTCCATCAATACCTCTCCAGTTCACAGAGCTGATCATATCATTCCCTTACATAAGAAACTCCAATGGTTCAGGGCACCTGGGTGTCTCGGTCAGTTAAGTGTCTGACTCTTGATTTTGGCTCAGGTCCTGATCTCAGGGTCATGAGACTGAGCTCCGCATTGGGATCTTGCTCAGCTGGGATCTTGCTCAGCACAAAGTCTGCTTGTCCCTCTCCCTGCCCCTGCTCAAGCGCACGTGCATACTCACCCTCTGTCTTTCAAATAAATAAAAAATCTTTAAAAGAATCTCCAGTTGTTCCATTATCCCAGCCTCAGTGAGCTGACCATTATTCCTGGATAAGTCTTGTACTTTCCCTCCTCTGTAGCTTTCTGCTCTTAGCTAGAATGCCCTCTCCACATCTCTGTCTCTTGAGCTTCTAACCGATTTTCAAGGCCCAGTAAATTGATACCCTTGCCATTTTAGATTTGCTTTAGTCTCTCCCTCTCCATAACTCCCCAAACACATTGTCTGTACTTTTCTCAGTATTACAGTTAACCTTTATCCAAGTTAGCTATGTATATTTTCATTTCCTACATCAAAAACCTATGACCTCAATACCTTGTCTTCAAAATCCTCTATAGGTTTAGTGGCAGATTCATTACCTTTTTAGTTCAATTAAAGGAATATTTACTTAGTGCCTGCTCTTTGCTACACACTGTCTTAGGCCCTGTAAGAAAACAAAGATGAGTCCCTGATCTCACTGAACTAATACATTCTTTACTAGCAGAAATGAGATATGTACCAAATACAGAAGATGTACAGTCTAACAAATCCCACTGGAGAGACCAGAGAAGCACAATGGGAGTCTGAGGATGAGATTACTTCCAATTTGTTTGCAAATTTCTATCTGGGTGTCTTTGATAGAACCAAGAGGATATTAAAGGAAGGAAGGATGGGGTCTGGGATGACTGTGACTTTATAAGCACAATGCTACACCTGTGGGAAACTCAACTAAAGCTCCATTTCCTTCCCTTCTTTATCTCCTTCTCCTCCACACCCAGTAGAAATCATATACATGTGTAGATTCTCTATACAAAAAAATAATTGCATGATAATGATCAGAGAAAACATATTTTTAAAAGGAATTACTCACAGAATCATAGAATATTTGAGTTGAAAAACAACAGTACTCATCTAATTTAACCACCCACATGATGATGAAATTCCCTCCCCCAAATCTGGCTAGTGCAAATAAAGACTCTGCTGGGAAACATTTAGGAATGGAGATCTGATCATCTCACAAGAAATCAATTCACCTGGAGGTAGTAACCGTTGTTGAGAAAAATTCTTCTTCATTTTGAACAAAACTACCACCTATTGGTAGGAAACCTAGTTTAATTTCTATTCCACATGGTAATTCTCTAATGTATGATGGGAGTATTACATCTGATGTCCCTCCTACTTCCCTACCTACCTACGAAGTTTTCTTAGAAGTCATCACCTGACATAGTTTCCTTACTCCCGTGCCTATCTCAGAAGCTCCAATTATTAGTATGATCCTTTGACTAGGACATCAAGAATGACACCAAAGAGGAGCCCTTTGCCATTAGTAGATATCTATTTTTTTCCTTGAGTGACCTCAAAGTAACCCAATGATCTATAGGGTCTGTATGAGGTGGGTTGGAATTATGCATGCCACAAGGCTGCCCTTAGCTAGCAAGTCTAGATAATCACATAGGCCGTAACACAAAGCTGTTGACAAGAGTCTTCACAGCATACCAGCAATCACATGAAGTATTCAGAATTTTCTCTGTGTGAAGGAACAGTAAGTTGGAGTTAAAATTCAGTTAAAATGCTGTTAAGCTATGATGACAATATATACTACAAATGTATAATTCCCAAGAGCACTTGACCCAGGAAAAATCCATGAATGAGGATTCTCATGTAAACTAGGATTCACATAAGCCTACTATGCTCTGACTGAATCCATTCAGTACTGACGGGAAACAAAGCAATTCTCCTAAGTTAACTCTTCCAATAAAATGGCACCCCCATTCACTAGATCAACAGCCAGAAGTGAGGAGAAAAAGCAGCAAAGGGGACTAAGCAGACTAGATCACTTCTACCTCCGCCCTCCCCACATCCCCACCAAGCCTTCTACATCCAGTTTGCTAACTTCAAAAGCAAATATACTTCTGGAACTTGGATCCCTGCTTATGTCATCTTAAGCAGATATGAGACTGCAGTATTCCAGTAAAGTTCAACATCTCCACATGACAAGTTCCAACACGGAGGCTGAACAGGAAATATTTAGAGAGGGCAAGTATGACTGTAGGATGCAATGGTCATGGGTCGTTAGGCAAAAACCAGCCTGAAAGCTGAATCTCCTGGGGAGGTGGGAAAAGAGTACAAAGAGAGAGGGACGGGGACAAAGACGAATTTCTAGATGAGGGAAGTGGCCCAGTAAAACACTAACGCTTATCTCCAGGATGCTAAAGCCAGTGCTAAATGTTCCGTGCTTACTGACAATGAAAATGTCAACCTGACCCCAAGCCCCCTCAACATTAGACCAGGAGATTCCCACACCTAAATGCATTTGTTCAAATGTTTTTGTTTTTAATACGCACCTGGTCTCCAGTAGCAGGACTATGTCCTTGGGCCTTGTGCTCATGCTATGACAAATTCATTTATCATTTCTCCATTTTCAGAGTTAAAGCTCAGTGAACTTTCCCACTGTTGTTGCAAGAATTAACGTCATTTTAAACCATAAAAGCCCCAAACAACTCACTTAAAATGACAATTCAATTCTGTGGCACTACCTCAAAGGCCCACTGTCAACTCACCTCATCATCTTTTGCTGCAAAGACCTTTAGGACTTGATTTCCCATAAAATATCTCCTGTGGACCTGCAAGAGTTAAGCAAGGAAAACAATTGGTTTTGACCCAAAATAAGTAATGCCTATAGCCGTAACGCCACAGTTACTAAGAAATTCTATTCAAAATGCTCGTAGCAAAAAAAACATTCATAGGGACTAGAAACACCTTATTATTTGAGGTTCAATTCAATTAAACACAATACCTATCTGAATTCCAAGTATATGTCAAACATTGTTCTGAGCACCGAAAACACAATAATGAACAGGATATAGTCTTGTCCTAAGGAGCTTAGACAAATATGAAACTGTACTACAGTATTAGGGTACAGCACTACAAAAGCACAAGAGTGCAATATTCTAGCTCAGGGCTCCGAGAGCACATAAACAGGGCATCCAGCTTGGTCAGGGCAGGCTTCTGCAAACAGTGACACCTAGGTCAAGACTTAAAGGATGCTCAGGAACAAAGAGAAAAGTCTCGTCCAAGTGTGCTGGGCAGAGACACTAGTGTGAATTAAGTCTGGAATGACATAAAAACATAGTACCTTTGGGGAACTGCTTTTGGAGTAGGTGCAGTGCCCTAGTATGAGGGGAGAGGTGAAAAATTAGATTAACAAAGATCAAATCATGAAGTGTCTTATGAGCAGAGTTAAGCGGCTTAGACTTCATCCCAAGAGCAAAGACGAGGCACTGCCAAATTGTAGAGACCAGAGTGAAGAACTCATTAGGGGGGCGGGGGCCACACTGGAGGAGGGGAGACTAGTGAAACCAACAAGAAGTACTTCAAGTCCTTCTGTCTCCCTTTTAGTTCCATTGCTTCTCCAGCAGGGTATGAGAGGGGTCAAAGCAGCTCCACCGATACCTGATTAGAAATGAAGACTGAAGGGTTCCTAGCATCATAACCAACTACCTGCATCTACTGACCAAGATCAACTTCTCTCCGCTCCGTGTAATCTTGAGCCTGGAGCTTATCTGTAAGAACATGCCATGTGCTGAACAGGGCAATGCTCCTCAAGTGTTCTTCTGCCCTCCCACCTCTGAAGCCAAGAAACTGAGCACTTTCAGAATCACAGCAGCTCCAGAAGACGGAGTCTCAAAGGTATGGGGGTTTGGCCCACATACTTCAAACACCCTCCATCTCCACTGCCAGTCCCCATTTGAAAACTATTTAAAGATATACGGGAATAATCCCATATTAAAACTACAAAGTTTGCTACATTCATATAGATTTGCCCTCCTATTAGAATCTGTAATGGTTCTTGATTGATGAAAGAACAGTTAATGATATTGTTTCCTAACACACTTAAATGACTTCTCAAAGGACAACCAGACATCTGGGAGAAGTTCTGGCTAAATTCTTACCCATTCTACAATTAGGTACCCAGAACACTGACAACTTGGAGGAAGACAAATTGAAAATTTAAGAGAATAATTCTCAATTTCACAATTAAAAAACAAAACAAATCAAAAACACCAAGATCAAAAAACCTATTTCATATAATAAAAATGCTCCATCAATTCAATCCCGAAATGTTAGTTTCCCTCACTTTAAGGGAGGATGGAAAAATATGTGATCTCATTAAAGATAATTACTAGTCTCCTAAAAGGTGTGTGCTTAGTTGCTATGGAAAACTCCTTGCTCTTAAAAAAATATGTATGGTCTTCAAAAAGTTGAAAGTAGAGCTACCCTACAACCCAGCAATTGCATTACCCCAAAGATACAAATGTAGTGATCCGAAGGTGCACCTGCACCCCAATGTTTATAGCAGCAATGTCCACAAAAGCCAAACTATGGAAAGAACCCAGATGTCCATTGACAGATGAATGGATAAAGAAGATGCGGTGTGTACACACACACACACACACACACACACACACACAATGGAATACTACTCAGCCATCAAAAAAAATGAAATCTTGCCATTTGCAATGTCGTGGATAGAACTAGAGGGTAGTATGCTAAGCAAAATAAGTCAATCAGAAAAAGACAATTATCATATGATCTCACTTATACGTGGATTTAAGAAACAAAACAGAGGATCATAGGGGAAGGGAGGGGAAATAAAACAAGAAGAAATCAGAGAGGGAGACAAACCATTAGAGACTCTTAACCACAGGAAACAAACTGGGGGTTGCTGGAGGGGAGGGGGGTGAGGGATGGGGTAACTGGGGTCATGGACATTAAGGAGGGCATGTGATGTAATGAGCACTGAGTATCATATGAGACTAATGAATCACTGAACTCTACCTCTGAAACTAATGATATACTACATGTTAATTAAATTTAAATTAAAGAAGAATAAAATGGGAAAAAAATAAACACCTATCAGAATGGTTAAAATAAAAAAATAGCAATGGTGCCAAATGCTGACAAGCATGTGAAGAAACTGAGTCACTCACCCATTACTGATGGGAATATAAAAGAGCACAGCCACTCTGGAAACAATTTGACAGTTTCTGAAGAAACTAGGCATTTAGTTTTCTTACAAAATTAAACAGTTTTCTTTTAAAACTAAACTATTACAAAATTTAGCAATTGTACCCTTGGGCATTTATCCCAGAGAAATGAAGGACATTATACAAAAGCTGGTATTCAAATGTTTATAGCAGCTTCACTCATAATAACCAAAAACTGGGAAAAACATGTCCTTCAGTGGATAACCGTTTAAAAACAAAACAAGACAAAAAAAGCTCTGGTAAACCCATATCTAGGAATATTACTCAGCAATAAAAAGAAACAAGCTTATCGGTACATACAATAACCTGGATGAATCTCCGGAGAATTATGCTGAGTGGGAAGAGCCAGTTGAATGTCACATACCGTATGATTCCGTTTATATGCCTTTCCAAAGTAACAAAATTATAGAACTGGAGAACAAAGGAGTGGTTTCCAGGGATTGAAGAGGGGATGAGGGTGAGAGAGAAGTGAGCACGGCCCTAAAAGGGCAACAGAAGAGATCCTTGTGGTGATGGAATGTTCTGTATCTCAGCTGTATCAATGTCAATATCCTGGTAATAGGATTGCCTTAGAGTGTTCAAGATGTTACCTTTGGGAGAAATGAAGTATGGGGTACACAGGATCTCTCAGTATTATTTCTTACAACTGCATGTGAATCTAATTGTCTCAAAATACAAAGTGTTTTTCATGTGTTCCCCCCAAGTTAATTAACCAATTAATTAATTTTAAAAAGATATGTATGCATTTCTTAAGATAATACATGAAAGCAGGGATGAAAACCAAACTAGTCAAAAAAACCAGCTTGTCCACCTGGTGGGCAAATTACAAGTGATTAATGGCATAGGCTCTTAAGTCAGGGAGAACTGGTTCAAACCCAATCTCTACTACCTTCTAGCTGTGACCTTAGACCAATTACATACTCAATTTTCGAATGTATAAAATATATTATCATAGCACCTATCCAGGAGGGTTGTAATAAGAATTAAACGGGAATTCAAATAAAATGCTTACTATATTGAATTGAATATTAAAATCACTCAATAAATGGTGACTATTATGATTATCTTTATTGCACCCGTCTGAGATTTTACGTAAGATAAACATAGAGCTTAAAAACAACATAAGTTGAGGGGATCTGGGTGGCTCAGTTGGTTAAACAACTGCCTTCAGCTCAGGTCATGATCCGGGAGTCCCAGGATCGAGTCCTGCATTGGGCTCCCCACTCAGCAGGGAGTCTGCTTCTCCCTCTGACCCTACCCCCTCTCATGTGATCTCTCTCTCTCATTCTCTCTCTCAAATAAATAAATAAAATCTTTAAAAAAAATAAGTTGATTTAGAGAACACGTCATGACTTAAAAGTTAATTTTAAGGTAACAGAACTCTTAAAATGGAAAAATGTACTTTTTGTTCAGCTCACTCTTTTTTGCTTTGTCATTTAACCAAACAGGCCCCCCCCATTCCCACCCTGGCATAGGTGACTTCAGTTATTTGGGTCATGAATTTCGGATCAGTCGTTTTGGATAGGTCTTTTCGAGCTAACTGGAATTAGGCAGACCCACTTCCCAACAGGCCAGTTTTAACCCACAGGCCTGAATGAAGGTTCTGCTTCACTGGAAAGACTTAGGGACACTGCCATTAACAGCCGTAAGTTTTAAGTCTGTAGAAATCCCAAAGTGAATACTTTTATTTTTAAGAAATATATATTTAGTGTAATTTGTTAGAGAATTGTTAAAAACTCTCAACTCCAAAAAGTATCTGTTTTCACCATTAAAATCTTACCAACTTTCAGTAAGTACTCCCAATTTCCAGCTTAAGAAGTTTAAAAACATATCCAACAGTTTGGGCACATCATGGAAAATATCTCCCCACCCTCACAGAATTATTCTAACACCAAAGCACACAGGGACTATATCCCAGAGCAACACGAAGAAGCTCAAATCCAGTATACTGATTAATATTTATTTTCATTACAATTCTCACTTGAATTTCTTTAGAACCAACAAACATTGCTTTATCCCTATAGAGCCTTAGAAAAGATACGCTATAGGATATGCTTATTCATTTTCTCTGGTTGCCTACCTCAAGAACATTTAATCTAAGATCTCCAGGAATCTTTAATAACCCTTTCTAGAATAGTGTATGCTATCCCATGGCCCTCAGTGAATTACTGCATTTCCACTATGTGTTTTGTGTATCTCTGCATCAGTGTCTAAAGAATGTATGACTTAAGGACAGGCTTCAGATCCCAGATCTCTTTGTTGGACGTTGAGAAGGGTGACCAGCATAAACCAATGATATTCTACGAGGCCTGGTGTCATTCAAAACCCAAGTAGACCTTCATTCCTCTAAAACACTCTATTATACATAACTCTTTAGAGAAAGCAACACAATAGCAAAGAACTGAATGATGTTTCTTTAAGGCTATGACAGACAGCCAAGCTAAGAAGTGACTCTCAATGGAATATATTCTGATTCATGCTAAGCCTTCTCAAATTTTCTACATCTTGGTTTCTCTGTTCAAAAATTGAAGATAGTTAACACTAATCCCCAGACTACATTCAAAAAAAACTAAAAGTCAAATAAATACACATTGTAAATAAAAGGACCAATCGAAAGCATACCCTCTCAAATAATAGTAAGAGAAAAGTTCATTTCTTTTGTTGACAACGAGTAAAGTAAGTGCTATACCTGAGAAGACCTACAAAATCCCAAAACGGAGAAGCACTTCCCCTCCGATTTATATTTCATGTGTTCCTCATCCACTTTAGAGAAAGGAACGATATCACTTCCATAGCGGAACCCTAGAGAACAAGAGAAGAGCATTTGTTAATCATATGGGGCCTCATTTTCTACAAGCTGAAATTACCCCTACGCATACATTAACAATACACGCAGACTCCAGATCAAGCCTCCATATACTATTCCCTGGAATCAAATTACTGCCCCTTGTGATCAGTGGGGAAAAAGCAGCAGCAGATAAACAACATACACAGTATAGAGGCGATTAAAATCTAATTACATTTTTTAAGCAGCATCTTCTGCAATCTAGTTACCTTAATGATTATCTAGCCTAGAAGAAAGAATGTAGCAAATGTAATGTACCAGTTATCCTCCAAAGATAAACTGTAGTTGACTAAAGTATAAGTGTGATTTGTAAACATAATAACAAGAACACATTTATTCAGAAACCTGGAGACCCACAGAGAAAAATGCCCAAAGGAAATTTTCAGAATAAAATGTTCTCCAAAATGCATGCTGGAGACATACAAATGCCTAATGGGAGAAGCCAAAACTCTTCTATTTAGGAACATTCAATTGATAAGTTGGCTATTTTTCTGCATTTAAACCTACTTCATTTCTGGGATTATATTATGTTTTTTTCTTCTTAATTACTTTGGTTATTCATACAAATACAGGCCCTCGGTTTCTTAAAAATAACTCCAGTCCTGTTCCAGGGCCTCTGTTCTATGGAAAGTCATGCCCTTTCAATATACAGTCTCCTGTATTTGGTGGGAAGAACGATCATCAAATTCCAAGGATTCTGGCCTTGGGTAAATGGAAAGGAAAAGCACGCGCAACTTTACTCCAAGACACAAAGAAACTTGTACGTTTGGGGTAGATTCTGTGATCCAGTTTATCTGTTCCTGTCAATCTGTTAATGCCATGCATTTAATTAAAAAGAAATATATTTGTATTTTCATGTATGTCTTTTAAAAAAGCTGGTGATGAAAACAAAAACTCCAGCAAAAAATTATCAGGGAGGGGCGCCTGGCTGGCTTAGTTGGCTAAGCAGCTGCCTTTGGCCCAGGTCATAATCCCAGGATCCTGGGATCAAGCCCCACCTCGGGCTCCTTGCTCGGCAGGGAGCCTGCTTCTCCCTCTGCCTCCAGCTCCCCCTGCTTGTACTCTCTCCCTCTCGCTCTCTGTCAAATAAATAAATAAAATCTTTAAAAAAAAAATTATCAGGGAAAGGTATGGCACATGACTAAGAGTGGTAACTAAACCAAATGTTCTTCCTAACTCTTCTCTGTCATCAGACATCTTGAATTTTTTAACTTGAAAATTCTAATTGAAACTGCCTTGTTTTCTGGTTCATCTACTGAAAGAGAAAATTAGTATCTAAATTTTGTACATGGCAAAAAGCACAGAATAGACTGCAACATATAACCGTATTCCTTGGCACACATATGTCTGCTAGGGCCTCCGTCTGCATATTAGGGGGCAGAGAGTGGAGTACAGGTGAAGGAAGTATGTGGGTAGCTGCACCAAGGTATAAGACAAAAAAGCTGCCTCTGTGTTCTCTGAACTCAATGTTTAACTCTTCCCTCTCCATTATTGCTCCAGCAATAAATGTCTTTTTTGCCTAAAATAAACAGAGCTGGTTTGTTTTGTTGTTTTTGCTTGCAACCAAAAGAACTGGCATCTTATCTCCGTCATATTAATCTTAACACATAGCCTCAATGACACTCTGCTCCTCAAAACTAGAAATGGCTCCAGGTTGCTTTCAAGATTAAGCATCAACTCTTCAGCCTGTCATTCAAAGTCGTTCCTAATTCAGAATGGTCTGTAGAAACAAAGACTCTGAAGTAGGGCAGTCCTGGGTTCGAGTTCTGCCAGTTGCTAACTGTACGACTTTGAATACGTGAATGAGTGTCTTTCAGCCTCAATTCTCTCATCTGTAAAATGGAAACAAGAGTGGGATGCCTGTTTCATGAGGCTGTTTTGATGATTAGAAGGGAAAATTCAGGTCATCTATGGAATACTGTTCCCAAGTACTAAACTGTGTACGCCCGACACACCGGCCCAACTACCTGCTGTCACTGAGAAGCTCTCTACTTTCCTGGTCTTACACGTTTAATCATGCTCTTCTTTCTTTCAGTCATTATAGAAGGATCATATGATTAGTAACTGACGGAACTAGGATTCTAACCCAGATCTGACTCCAAAACTCACCTTCTTGACTACACTACAATACAGAATTGAATTAAAGAATTAGTAGGGATTGCAGGATACTAATTACATTTTCTACTCATAATCGATCAAGAGGAAGGAAGGAATCGCAACCACCATCGCCTTAACCAGTCTCCCCTGCACCCACATACAAATATACACAAACATCGAGATTTAGTGCCACAGACAAACGGCATTTTTTTTCAAGGCTTGCAAATTAAAATTATACCGGGTAGCACAAAGCCTGACAATGAATTTATCTAAAGACTCTAGTTTCTATCTTAACCATCTTGATATCTTGTAATTTTAGCTCTTCAAAATTCAGACACTCTCAGCTAATTTGTAAGCCCTCTGGATAGAGTTGCCCTCTAGACACACTACAGATCAAATGGGTATCACACATGAAGTACAACTGTAAACATCCTAGTGAACATAAAGCCATATAATGGACACAAATGTGTCTAATCCCCTAAATTACCCTAAGGGAGCAGAGCTGGCAGGATTCCTAAGACCTGAAATAGGCACTCAGAAGAATAATCACCATGGAAGTAAGATGTGAAACAGAGTAAACAAAGAAACCTGCTTCAGCCACATTAACAGAAGTATTCTCTTAGCTAGTATGTTTCAAACTTTAAAATAAAACCAAGTATTAAGTCCTGTCACTGGAGGACATGTCAAACTCAGATGGAGTACCCAAGTAGATCCTGCCTCGGACCTGACAGATGAGCTCAATTTAGGACCTAGTGCCTCATGGTCCCTCCCATGGTCATGTCTCCAGAACTCAGAAAAACATCTGCCAACACTACCAGTACAAACCCCAGTCTGCCTCCCACCACCCGGAAGCAGCTCTCTCACGGGCGCACCTTGAATAGTGTCTTCCTTCGGGACCTCGGTTTCATTGTCGTCATTTAAGCAGTAAACAGTTTCTTTCTGTAGATCTTCTTTCTTGAGGGTTCTGGCGTCCACAACTGTCCAAGACTTTTTAACTCTCTCCTGTATAATCTTAATTCCAAAAAGAAAGGGAAAACAAGGAAAGCCAGGATTCTAATAAACAAAAAATGAAAACCCCATATATTCTCTGCTTTATAGGAAAAAAATCTGTAATAATTACTCTAGCTAAACTCTTCTGTTTGCTCTTGTCCAGTGAAATTTTCACTTATTTCATAACTCCTGCTGCATTTCACTTTTTCCCCAAAGGTAATCCACAGATAAATATTCATATTTGTATATACACAAGCACTTGCTATACAAAACCTTCAGACTCATAAAATGGGACCACACATTTTTACTACAGTTTTCCAATAGAGAAGAAAGGGAGAGCCGTCTATCAGGGGCCAGAACTCAATAAGGAAATCCAAAAAGAAAACTAGAAAAAAAGAAGAGGAGGGATGCCTTGGTGGTTCAGTCAGTTAAGCGTCTGCCTTCAGCTCAGGTCATGATCCCAGGTTCCTGGGATCAAGTCCCACATCGGGCTCCCTGCTCAGTGGGGAGTCTGCTTCTCCCTCTGCCTGCCGCTCCCCCCTTCTTGTGCTGGCTCTCTCTCTGCCAACTAAATAAATAAAATCTTAAAAAATATTAAAAACCTCCTTTAAAAAAAAAAAAACACGACTATATTCTATTCCAGGCTTGATGGCAGCTGAAATAAAGAAGTACCTCCTGGGGCGCCTGGGTGGCTCAGTTGGTTAAGCAACTGCCTTCGGCTCAGGTCATGATCCCAAGGTCCTGGGATCGAGCTCCGCATCAAGCTCCCTGCTCAGCCAGAAGCCTGCTTCTCCCTCTCCCACTCCCCCTGCTTGTATTCCCTCTCACGCTGTCTCTCTCTCTCTCTGTCAATTAAATAAATAAATAAAATCTTAAAAAAAAAAAGTACCTCCAAGGTTTTCGTGGATGTAGCATGTGTTTTAGAATTAAGTCCCTGAATATATAAATACTTGAATATATAAATACATGTTTATTTTCTATATTTAAATGTATGTATTTAGTTTATTAATTTTTTTAAGATTTTATTTATTTGAGAGAGAGAGAATGAGAGAGGAGAGAGAGCACAAGAAGGGGGAGGGTCAGAGGGAGAAGCAGACTCCCTGCTAAGCAGGGAGCCCGATGTGGGACTTGATCCCGGGACTCCAGGATCATGACCCGAGCTGAAGGCAGTCGCCCAACCAACTGAGCCACCCAGGTGCCCTAGTTTATTCATTTAAAGAAAACAGGCAAGAAGGGTCACATGGAGGCATAGGTCACAGACTCCTACTCAAACTGCAATTTCATCAAATAATTACCAAAAGCAATTTATTTTTGAAAGTGTGCTATTATGTACCAACATACATAGACTACAAAAGTCAATTTCACAGTCACAAGTCAATAGTTTTTGATAGTTCACAGATGCTGTTACCACCAGATTGTTAACTGAACTGGGTGAGACTGAGTTTTAAAAACTCTGGACTTCTTTAGTATATATCTATATTTCTGCTATGATACTACAGTGATAGGACTTCATGCATTCCATTTTCTCTCTTTCAAAAAAGAAAAAAAAGGGAGAGAAGGGAATCAACCTGGATTACAGATGATTCTTAAAACTTTCTCTCCTAATATGCCTTTTATATAAAAAAGCTAAATAGAATAAGATGAACAGGGAGAGCAGTTAGAGAAGCAATAATTATGGTACTGAATAACCCACAAATGAATTGTCAATTCCTTATATAAGCATATTTGCCTGCCTGGTGCATTGCTTTATTTTTTTTTTTAATTTTTATTTATGGGGCGCCTGGGTGGCTCAGTCGGTTGTGCATCTACCTTCAGCTCAGGTCATGGTCTCAGGTATCAAGCCCCACATCGGACTCTGCTCGGTGGGGAGTCTGCTTCTCCCTCTCCCTCTGCCTGCCACTCTGTCATTTGACAGAGAGAGAGAGAGCACAAGCAGGGGAGCTGGAGGAGAAGCAGGCTCCCCGCTGAGCAGGAAGCCTGATGTGGGGCTCGATCCCACTGGGATCATGACCTGAGCCGAAGGCAGATGCCCAACCAATTGAGCCACCCAGGCGCCCCTGGTGCACTGCTTTAAAAAATATGTGTGGGGGACACCTGGCCGGCTCAGTTGGTAGAGCATGCAACTCTTGATCTCAGAGCTGTGAGTTTGAACCCCATGTTTGGTGTAGAGATTACTTAAAAATAAATTTAAAAAGTTAAAAATTAAAAATGTGTATGTACCACTTACCGATTTATAAGCCACGATCTTTATAGACAAACTGGAGCCAATGGTCAGCATGCAGGACCAAGGGATGGAACGCTTCTCAATTTTCTTGAAGACACACAGTTGTCTCAGACTCTCACTTAATAAAAAAAAATATATATATATAACTCTTACTTAATAAAATATATATATATTATACACATAATGGAAAAAAACATATATAATGAAAGCAACAATTTTAAAACATTAACTTTGCTGGGTGATGCAGTTAATTTTCTAGAATGAGAAGTGAGTTGTCATTGATCATAATGAGAGGAACAGCAAGGGACAACAGGAAAATGACAACCACAAGTTGGGAGAGAGCCAGAATACAACTGAGTTGGCTTAGGAGAAAGAAGTTGAATTACATTACAGGTGAAAGAACATCTCTATCTTCCCCTACTCAATCTTTTCTTTCAACTCAGCCCATGGTTCTTAACATTTTTTTCAAGACCAAGGACATTTTGAAGATATGATAAAAGCACAATCATAAGAGTTTGCCCACAATTTAAAGGGTTCACCAACTCACTGAAAACTATGGACCTGGGGATAAGAACCCCTGGCTCCAGGATATCAAAGGGTAAGTACCATCCCAAAATATCACTGTTCATAACTCTACAATTTATTATTTATTTCCAATCACCTTAAATAAAAAGCACATATATGCACACAATGGAGAGCGTTAAATAAAGACTCTCCACGGGATAAAGGAATTTAGTCCACACTTAGTCTTAAGGTAAAGCAGACAGCACACAATGGAGAGAGTTAAAAAATCTCCAGGGAATAAAAGAATTTGGTCCATACTTAGTCTTAAGCTAAAGCAGATAACTAGGTTTTTTACTGGACGGAGATGGGGAATCAGGAAGTAACAAACACAATGTAGAGTGCTACTTTATTTGAACATAAATGAAGATCAATTCTATTTTTATCTGGTCCCTAATCAAACACAGCAGAGAAGACTATAGGAAACAGAATTTGTTGTAGTCACTAAGAAAGGAACCAATGACCAAACATAGTCAAAGCATATATTCCAGGGACACCTGGGTGGCTCTGTCGCTTAAGCATCTGCCTTTGGCTCAGGTTATGGCCCCAGGGTCCTGGGATCAAGCCCCGCATCGGACTCCTTGCTCTGCGGGGAGCCTGCTTCTCCCTCTGCCTACCGCTCTCCCTGCTTGTGCTCTCTCCCTCTCCCTGATGAATAAATAAAATCTTAAAAAAAAAAAATCCAGACCATGATCAATCCCCTTGGTACAGATGAAAAATAGATCTACAAAGAAGGTAAAAAGAATTATCCTCATTATCCAAAGTTATGGACAAAAAAGGTTTCAAAAGACTCCAATTTTCAGAAATAATCTATAACAAACACAAGTCTATGGAAATAAATAAACAAACAAACAAACAAATAAAACAGAGTTTATTCCTTGGCTTTGGACTTGTTGGGGAATGAAGGGGTCTGAACCAGATCTAACCCATCCATAGGACCTCACTGGTTTGAGTCCCATCTAAAACCACTGTGAGGTCTGAATTCAGTTCCAGGAGAAATTCTAAAGATTAGCATCTAATACGTAACATCTGAGAGCAAATGGATCATTTCCACAGTTGACCTGAATCTCCCCAAGCAGAAGTCTAAATGAGGACAAGTATGGCCCAGTGCTGTCCAGTACAACTTTCTGCAATGATAAAAATGTTCTATTTCTAACCGTTCCTGTCCAAAAGGCTGCTGAGCACATGAAATGTGGCTAGTGTGACCGAGGGACTAAATTTTTAATTTTATTTAATTTTAATGAATTTAAATTTAAATAGCCATATGTGGATAATGGCTGTTGTATCAAATCAAAGTATCTTCAAATTGTGAGGATAATACACAGTAATTTGCCTCCTGGCTATGACACAGGAAAATAAACTTTTTTTAACATTAATTTGTTTGGCCTACAATTTTCATTCATGATATCATGGTAAATTTGTTAGTTTCAGACCTACATTCTCACATTAGAGCAAGCCACGTCCAAATTTGAAAGAAATAAGTTAGAAACATATTTGCATATATTACAGTTAAGAACACATATTATGACAAGAAACATCACTTTACAGGATTCTTTACTGATTCCTTTTCCAACCCCAAGGGAAACTACCATTCAATTTGTAAAATTCCCATTACCTACAATTTTTCAAGGGTGATATATTTAAAAATCAGGATGTACTATTTGTATTTCTTGTAATATATTATAAATAAAAATTTTTAAATTGTGGTTGAGAAAAAAATTTGGGCATATATCACTTAACTACTCAAAAATATCTTAATTGTTGAACTTCTATTTCAATGAAGAACTTTGCTCAAAATGCCTGTATTTTGTGTATTTATTGATGAATAAGAATTAACTCATGAACATTCAGTGCTATTATCCTGCAGAACATGAAATTCCACAAGCCACACTGCACAGTTCTTCTAAGTCCGGCCCTTCAAACACATACTGTCCTGGATGCTACAGACTCCTCTCGGGTTCTTTGCTCAGAATAAGTGCATGTCCAATTCCAACCAAGAATACTAACCCAGAGAGGAGACAGTCTCTCCCATAGTCTCTAACTGAATGGTTGCAAAGGCAGTCTGCTTTATTGTTAAATGGCACTTCAGGGATTTCACATTTCTTAAATTGTTTTCCCTTTACAAAACCCATATAAAAGATGTAAATTATAAATTCTTTACGTTTTGGATGTTTTGTTCTGTTCTGTCTGAACAAACTATTTTGTGACCAAAAATTTAAAAAAAAGTCTATTACAGTTAAGTATACTGTCTCCTAAAACCTCAATCAGAGGATAAGAGGATACCACGTATTTCGGATCTGACACCACTTTTCACAATTAGGAATGTATTTTGTAGGTGAATGAAAAGAAAGGACCCAGGAAATGTGCCCCAAACTTGGCATAAAGAAGAAATCTACTATCTCATCTTTTACGACTTGTTAAATCTTTTGTGGTATCTATACATTTCTAAACCTCATACACACTGTCCTAGAAATAAACCAGAAGTCTTGTTCCAACCACACAAACTTAAAAAAGGGGATCGGGGGTTGGTGCACTGTTTCTTCAATAAAAATGAGAACATTCATTGAAGAATGGCGGCTAATTCAAGAGGGGCTAATTAGGGATCCCCCTGATCAAAAGAGAAATTTACATGGTCACAAGTGAAAGTTGCCATCGAAGTTTTCAGTTCTTACCTGAAGGAATAAATTTCATCTAGCCCATCTTCACCTTCTAAAGACATCATCACCTTTTTCACCATCCGAATACCTTCTTTTTGCTGCTCAGTAATTCCTTTTAGAGGAAAGGAGGGTTCATGGTGGTCTGAGCTTGAGTTACCATCTCCCCTGTCCCCAGTTCCATCCTCCTTGCCAACGGGGAAAGGCAAACTATCGGGAAAAAAATCAGCAGTATTTAAGAAGACAAGCCCTGAAGCCAAAAAATAAACTGGGCTCCAATCCTATGACTGTCGCTCACTGGCTATGAGAAAATGGGCATGTCGGTCACCAGAGCTTTATATTCCTCATCTGTCAAATGGCGCTTATCGACCTTAGTCAATATTCTATCAGTTTCAAGTGACAAAAGCCTTTTTGGCCTGCTAAAGGGGGGAACTTATTGGTTTATATAACCAAATAATTGAAAGTGCAGGGTTGCACATGGCCTCAGGATCACTGGACCCAGTCTCAAACACCTCAAGGACTACCTGACCCTCTCACTGTCTTAGTGTTGTCTCCATGTGCCTTCGTGCTGGCTTCACTCTCTGACTGGCTTCCTCCACATCGCCTGAGTGCACTCGAGCACACACTGCCCAACTCTACTACCAAAGAGAATGGACTGAGTATTTAATACTATATTCTAGTCTCAAATTCAAACAAGCTGGGTATCAGTGGTAGCCTGGGGACTAGAAGATGTTGGCCCTCAGTCGAGTCATGAGGTTAAAGGGTAGGAAGGGGCACCTGGGTGGCTCAGTTGGTTAAGCGACTGCCTTCGGCTCAGGTCATGATCCTGGAGTCCCGGGATCGAGTCCCGCATCGGGCTCCCTGCTCGGCGGGGAGTCTGCTTCTCCCTCTGACCCTCCCCCGTCTCATGTGCTCTCTCTCTCTCATTCTCTCTCTCAGACAAATGAATAAAATCTTTAAATAAATAAATAAATAAATAAAGCGTAGGAAGGATTTCTTCCTAGAAAAAGGTGGGTGATGTTCTAGGCAGCCAAAAAGAATAATAATAAAAAATAAAATACACTTTAATGATCCCTCAATGTTATTATGAAGATTAAATCACAGAATGTGTACAAAATACTTAAAACTCAAATAATGTTACCTTTATTACTGTAGATCTAGAATTCCCATACAGACATCACTTAATTGCTGGAAATAGGGCAAATCAATTTTGTTCTTGTGTTCCACCCCAGTTGTTTGAAATGAGACTAAAACTAGATTGGGATTACCAGTCACGGAGATATTCAATAATCAATATACAAATTGAAAAATCAACCAACCAAACACACTTTATGGTAATATTCTATATGACTCTTTATAAATGCTTTCATGCAAACAACCTCATTTAATCCTATCTATTAGGTGGACAGAGATTTCTACCTCCATTTCCTAAAAAGCAACTGAAGCTACAGAGATGAACTAATCTGGCCAAGCCGCACAGCTAGTGAGTGACACAGCAAAGACTGTCACCTGACTGAAGGACAAAGTCCTTTCCAAGGCAGCATATCACCTCACTGCCCCTGAAACCCAAACAGTAGACTTTTCAGTTCACTCAACATCACCTATTGGTCACCCCTATGTGGATGGTTATTTTTAAGGTAATTTCTTTACCATTTAATTTGCTATCATTAAAATAGCGCTCCCTGGGGCACCTGGGTGGCTCAGTCAGTTAAGTGTTTGCCTTCAGCTCAGGTCATGATCCCAGGGTCCTGGGATTGAGCCCCACATCGGTCTCCCCACATCGGTCTCCCTGCTCAGCTGAGAGCCTGCTTCTCCCTCTCTCAGCCTACTTGTGCTCTCTATCTGTCAAATAAATAAAATCTTAAAATAATTAAATAAATAAATAAATAAATAAATAAATAAATAAAATAGCGCTCCCTATTTAAATGTTTTCTACGTGTACTCCACATGACAGATATGCATGTCCTGTGTGACCTATCGGATAAAGAGCTGCCAGGGATCGGGGTATGGCACACAGGATCTGCACCAGGCCATTGCTGTTTCCACTACAGCAACATGGAAAAAGGGGAGAGTGACACGAAAGTCAAGAGTCAGGAAGCTATCCTGGAAAAAGAAGTCACAATAACAGTCCTTTCTACCCCAAAAAAGTGGTCACAAAAAAATGTATACATCTCAACAGCCAAAAGAAGAAACTAAAAACAAGGTCCAAGGAATGAGCTTGCTCAGAACACAGTGCTTCTTGGGCCTGTTCCAACTGGAATGATCAATCATACCTGGGTACAACAAACAATTAAAACAGAAACTCCACTTTGTATGCTGGAGATTTATAGCACAGGAATAGAGCGTATTGCCCAAGAAAAAACACAACCGGAACTAAACAGGGACATACAATAACGCTATGTTCCTTCTTCAACACACTTTATAGTATCACTCAGACAAAAAAGCCCTTTCCAATGACACTGACAGAAGTGCAGTATGCTTCAACCATGTAAAGGCATCCTGAAATTATGAACAGGGAAGAGGAGCCAGGCAGGGCTTTTGAAGTACTGAGAAAACCTCAACTCAATAAGAAGTGTCACTTAAAAAGCACTTAATTTCTCTGAAGTACTATCTTTACAAGTATCATTTTGATGGGTTATTCTGAACTACTTTTCTATAGTTCTACAGAAAGGAGATGCCCCTCAGCAGTCTTAAGAGGTACATACATGCAAGAGAGGTTCTTAATTCCCCATAGCAGCATTTCAAAGAAGCCAAAGGCTTACCACTCTGAGCTAGAGGCTTCCTGGCACAGCTCTCAGTCCGAAAAATGAGTGTCCCCAGAAGACAAATAAGTCAACATCCTATACCATCAATCTGCTTTCACCAAAAATAGGACAAGCTAAAACGGGTTTCGAATGCAGCAGGATTAGTGTGGTGAAAAAACTTTCTTGTTAGGGATAGAAGATAAAGAAAGTAAATGCCTGGGGTGGGAAGGGGGGCATTCAAGTTATTGGGGAACGAGAGAGATTGTCTTGCAACGAATTGTGAAATATTTTGTGAACATTTTTTTTTTGAGAGAGAGAGTGTGTGTGTGAGCGGGGGGTGGGGGATGGGGGTGGGGGATAGGAGGAGGGGAGGGGCAGAGAGGGATCTTAAGCAGGCTCCAGGCTCAGCACAGAGCGCAGTGCAGGGCTAGATCTCATGACCCTGAGATCATGATCGGAGCCGAAATCAAGAGTCAGATGCTTAACCCACTGAGCCACCCAGGCACCCCTTCTGCCAACAATTTTGCCTGTAATCTGCACACTCCATTTCTAAATACACACAAGCAAATTACATTTTACATAAATGTGCATATCCATTAGATTTGAAAAAGACTTATAAATAAGCATTCTATGTGTTTAAAATGATTCTTACATTGACATTTCTCTCTACCCTAAAAACATCTACTGCCTGCAAAACACAGTACCCTAGAGCTGTTTAACAAAAGAAACCATCAATCTGGTAATTGTTTGTATAATGTCCTCTATGTAGGCAGAGATAAACTGAATATCCTCAAAAGATTCCTCAATTCTTTGAGTCCAAGAAGAGCCAACAAACAATCTGCTATTGAGCTAAACTCCTGTTTCACTGTGACTTTCATCCCTTTATCACCAAAACTCAAGAGTTCCTGGAATAGCAGGTACTCCAGCGAACGTCTGCTGAAGTCAGTCATCGGACATATTTCGACTCTAAGCACAAAGAGAAGACTCGTGGGAACCAAGCACTCTATAAAGGGGCCCCACTCCCTGTGTTATAAGAGTATAGGACTGGTCTTCAGACATTATTCTCATGGTCTTACAAGAACTGCAGGGAGATGCCAAATTTCTTCAAGTTATGGATTATAACATCCAGCTGATCTTTGCTGAATGGGCTGCTGAGGTCAGTGAACACTTCAATATGCTTCTTCTCAAACTTCTTTCCTCTAAAAGAGAGTTATCACAGTTAGAAATCATTCTCTGAATTATTGCCCACAAACTCAAAAATACTTGGTCACTGAGCAGAAAGAGGCTAAGAAATGAATCTAGTTAACAAATCTAGATAGTTAACAAAACAGTTAACAAATGTGATTACATTCTAGAATCCCATGTATCATTGATGCTTAGTTAAGTTCCTACTAACATATAATCAAATAGCTACAATCTACAAAACATATCAAAATTTTTGAGCATTATGGAAATATTAAATCCCAATGATGTGGTCACTGTGATTAGAAAGGATCCCTTTCCAACCTCCACTTAGGCAGAATGTAAACAAGGAACTCTCCCAGTGATGACAACATCAGCCTTGCAAGGGTTCACTTTCCAAATACCCTGGTCTGATTCCACTTACAGGGCTAGTGGCAGGATTTTACACAAATACACAGAGATATGATAATACAAATTTAGGCAAATTTTGTGCAAATGTTCTTCCTAACAGTCAAGGGGTGGGTGGGTGTGTATATATTCAAAGACCCACATTTTAAAGGTACAGCAATTAAATAAGTAATGAAGTAGGAAGCTGTGGCCAGAGCTATGCATTTAATTTTTCAGCTTTTAAAAAAAAATTTTAAGTTTTTATTTTAATTCCAGTTAGTTAACATATGGTGTTATATTAGTTTCATGTATTTAATTTCAGTAAGATTAGGAATAATACAACTTAACATTTTTTAAAGTTCCTGGTAATTAAGTCAAAAAGGAAGGAACTTGAAATAAGCCAAACATTTATTTCTCCCAGCAAAATTCCCATCAACTATAGCCCTTTCTCTTTTTAAACTCAAAAAAAAGAAAGGGCAAACTGGACCACTGAATTCTATCAAATGTTTCCTTAGCCACACAAACATGCGGCTCGATTACAATGAACTACACTACGCACAGAATACTATGCACAGAATACATCAACATGCAATTTTTGCTGAGAGGCTCATTTCCATCTTTCCTCAGTTGAGACACTTACACAGTTTCTTGTTGAATCACATCCATGCACACAATGAGTGCATCCAGGACTCGGCTAGTTAAGGGCAGAAGATACCACTAAACAGTCCCTTTATCCCAAGAACATGCAACTTTTTTCCAGTGAGGTCCACAGGGCTTGCAACTGTGGACTCTGGACTGACTCTGTGATGATTTAAAAGTACTTGCCAAATTACCTTCTTCCAAAGTTTATTTCACTAACATATACTCACATATGCTATATATCAAAGTATATATCAAAGGATAAATAAAATAAACTCAAAGGTAATCTAACATATTCCCATTCATTGAGACAAAAATTATGATGACATTTTACAATATCTGGAATCCATTTTTGGTGATTATAGTCTATTCTTAAAGATGAAGTGAGTTAAAATTTAGCATTTGCAACTAGGCACAGCAGCACCTCCCAGTGATCAGGGATACCATTACTGCTTAGAAAAGTAAGAGTAACCCCTTAAAATCATAGCATCTGTGGAAGAAATGAGAAATCTCAGTTTAGATGTCAGTCTGATTTTTGGCACAAAAATACCCTCCGTCCAGGAAAGCACTGAGAATACTAGTGCTATATTCTACTTATATCTTCTCTACATCCAAACATTTCTAACCATCACGACCACCAATCCCTCTGCACATATCAATACACAAGTATCTTCCCCTTATGGTGCCTCCCAACCCCTCAGTATCACTGGTAGAGAGAAAGGGCTAGTAACTGGAGGGCCCAATCCAAACTAATTAATTTCACATTAAATCCTAACATATACCACCTCAATGTCCCCAGAGCCAAAAACATCCATATACTCAGAGCTGGGACTCTAGGGAGCCTCACCAAACTAGATTATGATTCCCCAGATTAAAGGAAATTTCTTAAAGAGTCTTCTCTGGCTGAAAAAGGATACAGTCAGCTTGTTGAGAACCTGGTTGGATTTTTCTTTCAATGTCCTCCAGCAAGTCAAAATCTGGTAGCATCAGGTGTCTGTGCACTGTGATGTTCTGATACTGATCCTTACCAGCAAGGGCATTCTCAGTGCCATCTGTACCAAAAAGGACTAATGCAACTTCATCCCTGCTCTCAGCAAACACCTAGAGAAGAACGTTAAAAGGTTAAGAATCACTGAGTATCACCCGGAAGCCACTAGATACCTAACCTTCAGGGAGTAAGACAACCATAACTCCCTATGGCATCTCCCTGGGGCCACCGTCAACAACAGAACACTGGGCTAGATGGCCCACGGGACAATGACAGACAATTCCTAGGCTCTAAGACTTTCATTGAGTATAGGTCCTATCATTCATTTCAACAGAATTTAGGGGTAGGGGAGTGGAGAGTGGTAACTGCTCTTGATGACTTCCAGCCAAATCAGACTCTAATTCTCAATGAAAACTAATTATGGATAATTTGAAATTATTTTAGTCTATCTTTCTGGAATGACTATTCAAGGTTTCAATTTTCCAGAGGATTAGAAAAATAATTGCTGGTTCATGTCCTGTATCCCAGCAATTTCACTTATATGTACATACACCATAGAGAAATTCTTGCACATGTATTCAAAAAGACAAGAACAAGAACATTCACTTCAAGAGGGTTCACTTGGACACTGTTCATAACAGGAGAGAAGTGGAAACTAACTACCCATCCACAGAATGCAAAAACACACGACAGAATATTTATAGAACAAAATATTACACCTCAATAAAAAATGAATAAATTTGTGCATGGTTATCAGTATGAATAAATTTTAAAAACATAAGGTTGAGAAAAAATAAGTTCCAGAATTATATGTACCATATAAAAACATTACACCATTTTTTAAAGTTTCATACGATACTAAATATTATTTATGAATATGCTTACATCCAGAAGTATAAAATATGCATGGTAATGACTGAAAATTCTGAGGAAAAGAGGAAAGGAGAGAATTGGGAAGAGATACATAGGGGGCTTCAAGTTTATCTGTAATTGTGTGTGTGTGTGTGTCTTAGATTTTATTTATTTGAGAGAAAGTGAATGAGAGAGAGAGTGTGTGCATGCATGAGCAGGGGGAAGGGCAGAGGGAGAAGCAGACTCCCCGCTGAGCAGGGAGCCCAACATGGGGCTTGATCCCAGAACCCCAGGATCATGATCTAAGCCAAAGACAGATGCTTAACCGACTGAGCCGCCCAGGTGCCCTGAAACATTTCACAAGAAAATATAAAAACAAAAAACAGAATCTGACACAAAAGGTGGTTCTTTTCCGACCAACTTAACCTAAGCCTTTTCCATCAGTGGGAAGAATGCTGCAAGGGGAGAGGGGATGGAGTCTGTCATTCTTTATTGTTGTTTGGTCTGTTAAATTCCCAGTGTGCTAATAATTCCAGATACAATTCCCAGCTGCACATGGGGAGAAAAAACTCTAGCTGTTGAGGTTCAAACATGTCCAGCACACTACGGGGCAGCCCAGCTAGAATTCTATCTGTGTCCTGGACAAGACTTCATCTTAAGGCAAGGTAATCTTGCTCAACAATAAAACCTCAGCCAGGAGAGGGAAGGAAATTTCGAATGCAGCATGAGACTGGCACCAGGTGCTGTCTCCTAGCCTTCCAGATTCAGACTCCCAAGGAAGAGGCAAAGCCAAAAAGAAAAACTGGAAGCACAGCTTCTCTTAAAAAAAAAAAATCTAGGGGCATCTGGTTGGCTCAGTCAGTAGAACATGCAACTCTCCATCCCGAGGTCGTGAGTTCAAACCCCACATTGGGCAAGGAGCCTACTTTTAAAAAAATAAATAAATAATAAAATAAAAAACAAAAATCTGTATATTTAGGCATAGCAGCATTACTTAAATACAAATAACACAAACTACTATAACCAGGAATGGGGTTAGAGGCATTCTCTTGACACATCAAGGACTCCAGGTCATTAGAATTTGTTAACATCTAGGATGACGGGGGTATGTCACAGTGCCTAGTGAAGAGGACAGCACCCAGAAGAAACAATGGAGGTGTCCAGGAGGGGCAGCAGCTGCCAATGAATGAGGCAGAAGTTCATGGGCTTAGGAAAAGTAGCAGTCATACCAAGTAGAAGGGACAGAATTCAACAGGGGAGTCTTATTCACCCCCACCTCCCATTCCTGCCCTATGAATGTGAGCTGGTCTTAGTGACCTGCTTGGCTCCTAAGAGCAGAAATGACTTTCTGGGATTTCTAAAGCTGGGTCATAAAAAGCCACATGCAGGTCTCTTAGAATACCCACTCTTAGAACCTTCCTTCTTAGAACTAGCTGCCCTCCTCTAAGAATCCCAAGCTACATGGAAAGACCACATGTAAGGGTTCTGATGGACAGTCCCAACTGAGCTCACAGCCACCGGAGGCTTAACTTCTAGCCATGGGGGTGAGCCATCTTAGACATCCGACTCAGTTTAGCCTTCAGGTGATTCAGCCCAGCCAACATCTGTGTGTGCCCCTGCACAAGCGACCACAAGAAGCCCAACTGAGCTACACAGTCATCCCCTAAAACCAGGAGAGATGATTAAAAAAAAAAAGTACTTTAAGACATTAAGTTTTGGGATAATATGTTATCAGCAAAAGGTAACTGGAATAGGCACAAAGTAGTTGAAGGACTTGTTTAAGATTACCAGATTAGTAAAAGTCATGACAGAGCAAAGATTCAAACCCAGGCCACCTGGCTCTAGAGATTGTATTTGTAAACATTTTTACATTGCCTTGTTTCTGATAAAAACTATAATTTCTATTGGAGGAGCCAAAACAAAGGAAGAAAAAAAGGTCAGGCTCTAGTGGTAGTTGGACTTGCACATAAGTATATGTTAAAAAACTCCTCAGATTCCCAAAAATACTGAGGCTGGAGGCACCTGGGTGGCTCAGTTCATTAAGCATCTGACTCTTGATTTTGATTCAGGTCATGATCTCGGGGTCCTGGGATCGAGCCCCCATGCTGGGCTCCATGCTCAGTATGCAGTTGGCTTGGGATTCTCTTTCCCTCTCCCACTGCCCCTGCCTCTGCTCATGTACTCTATCTCTCTCTAACAAAAATTAAAAAAAAAAAAATAAAGTACCAAAAATACTGAGGCTGGACATCATAAGCAGGCTGGTATCTTGCATTACTAAGTGGAGACAACAAGCAGTTAAAACAAGAGTTATAAGCTCAAGACCAGTCTGAAACTTACCTGTCGCTGCACAAACATGGTCATCACCTTCTTTGCTAGTTCAAATGGGGATTCTTCACCAGGAAGCGAGTTACTCATGGCAGAGCCCACATCCATACACAGTACAACAGCTGCCTAGAAATAAAGTCCCAGAGTGAGAAAAAGTTGATAATGGTCATAAAAAAAGAAAACAGGTATGGCCTATGTTTATTTCACCCACAGAACCTATACTCTAGAAGACTTAGGGAATGCAGGACATTCCCTAAGAGGGAGAGGGAGTGTTCTACTTAGAGAATGTATATAAGACATATAAATGTTTACTACAGAGGAACTTTAAATAGTCCTAATATTTTCTGAAAGATAGAAAGCCAGGATAGGAGCATGCTCCGGGAAGCTGCTGTTCTTCGGCCTGAGCCCAAGAATAAACCCAAGGGGAGCAAACCTAAAAACAATCTATAGGCCAGAACTAAGTCCAGCGCAGCTGAGCCCAAAATACATCAAACAAACTGCAGTTGATTTTGCAGAACCACAAGCATGAGAACAGATGCTTTTTTTGTAAGGCTCTGATTTGGGGGTAGCTTGTTATGAAGCGTTTTTGTGGCAACAGGTGACTGCTACAATCTATACATACTAAAACGATATACCCCAACAATTTGAATCAGTTCATGAAATGGGGATCTAAAATGAAGACTAAGACACCAAATCTATCCTAGTAGGGGACAAAGACACATAAACAAATAATAACAGCACAATATTCCATGACAGATGTGTGCCATGGGCACTGAGAGAGTACATGGGAGGGGCATCTACCCAAAACTGGTGGAGGGGATAAATGAGGGGTAAGGAGGCAGAAAAGGCTTCTGGATGTGATGTTTGAGTGAGTCTTAAAGAACAGGAGTCAAACATGTGAATAAGGGGAGTTACAGGTAGAGGAAACCACACAGACACCTAGTCATTAGGTAGCAATTCCATACGGACGGACTAAGGAAATAGGGGAAACAAACTAAAATAAAACAGTTACATGCAAAGTTCTATGTTTGGCATCCAGAACTCGAAAGAATAGGAGTCGGAGGAGACCTGAACAAACAGCAACTCACGATTTCAGTATGGATTATAATGTGTCACCAGTTATGACATGGCTACAGCACTACATTCCCCACACCTATCTCATGTTTTTAGGTTGTATCAACAGTGTATTGAATTCAAGGACGGAAACAAAGATCTAATGGTGAAAAAAGACTAGGTTAGCAATCTGGAGATCTGAGATCTAGTCCCACCTTTATTACCAATTAGCTCTGAGTCCTTGGGAATGTCACTTAACCTCGCTGTTAATTCTAGGCAGGAAACAGTTGTCGGACTAGATGAGATCCAAGGTCTTTTCCAGGTCAGTGGTCTTTGGCAGTGAGTCTCACCTGTGCTTTGTACTAATCAGACCACATGTGACAAACTGTGCGCAGTTCTGTGCACATCTTATGAGAAAGACTAATTACAAGAGAACATGAAATATGCAGGTTAGAGAAAGATCTACAGAACATGCGTTGTGAGGAACAGTTGGAAAAAAACTAGATATTTGAGGCAGATGAGAAGATTTAGGGGAACATGATAGTTCCAACTATTTGGCAGCTGTGTTATAAAAGGACTGGTCAGAGAGAGAGATGGAATGGATCAACAGATGGAAGTTACAGGAAGATTGGTTTGAAGAAAAATAACATTAAGAAGTGACCAATAGGGCGCCTGGGTGGCTCAGTTGGTTAAGCGACTGCCTTCGGCTCGGGTCATGATCCTGGAGTCCCGGGATCGAGTCCCACATCGGACTCCCTGCTCGGCAGGGAGTCTGCTTCTCCCTCTGACCCTCCCCCCTCTCATGCTCTCTATCTCTCATTCTCTCTCTCAAATAAATAAATAAAATCTTTAAAAAAAAAAAAAAGAAGTGACCAATAAAAGAACTACTGTTTTCTGAAGCAGTGATCTCCTGACCCTAGAAGTGTTTGAAAAATCTGGGGTGCCTGGGTGGCTCAGTCAGTTAAGCATTCAACTCTTGGTCTTCGCTCAGGTCTTGATCTCAGCCTCATGAGTTCAAGCCCTACATTGGGCTCCATGCTGGGCATGGAGCCTACTTTAAAAAAAAAAGTGTTTGAAAAATCTGGATGCATTCCTATGAGAGAAGTTACAGATGATTTCTAAATTTGGTTATATCTCAGGCAACAGATGGAAAAGAAAGACTTTAAGTTTTTCCCTAGTTTACAAAGCACAGAACATAATGCACTAGTATTTTTTTTTTTAAGATTTTATTTATTTATTTGACAGAGAGAGACACAGCGAGAGAAGGAACACAAGCAGGGGGAGTGGGAGAGGGAGAAGCAGGTTCCCCGCCGAGCAGGGATCCCAATGCGGGGCTCGATCCCAGGACCCTGGGATCATGACCTGAGCCGAAGGCAGACACTTAACAACGGAGCCACCCAGGCGCCCTGAACATAATGCACTAGTATTAAGAAATTAATGGAGTAAAGACAGGACGTTTGAAAAAAGGGTGATAATAAACTACAAAATTCTTTGAAAACAATAAAATTTACACCCCATAGCTTCAATGCCCTGAGCATAAGAATCTTGAAATTAAGAGTTCCAAAATATGTCACTCCATTTATCTAATATACCAGAAAACGGTTTTAAAACTCTGTTAAACCAGAAAACTCTAAGTTAGAAGATAAAGGCTTTTTGGTCCAGAAAACTTTTTTTTTTTTTTAGTCCAGAAAACTCTAAGTTAGAAGAATAAAAGTCCTTTACTAGGAATCAAGTATCCAAAAAATGGCATCAAAGGGTTTTACAATATAGGACTTCTTTCTGGAAGCAGAAGAATGGTCTGTGTGATACTTCAAGTTCCTATCCGGCAACAGTAAGAAAACCAGGAAAGGGAAACTGAGCAGCATAGCAACTCTTCATTTACACAAGGGGGTGCCTGGGTGGCTCAGTCGTTAAGTGTCTGCCTTCAGCTGGGGGGTCGTGATCCCGGGGTCCTGGGATCAAGCCCTGCCTCGGGCTCCCTTCTCGGTGGGAGGCCTGCTTCTGCCTCTCGCACTCTCCCTGCTTGTGTTCCCTCTCTTGCTGTGTCTCTCTCTGTCAAATAAATAAATAAAATCTTAAAAAAAAAAATACACAAGGAAACAATACAGGTTGTTAGAATTTTGCTGCAAGTCCACCTGCCATAAACAGCTGCTCCATTAGAGCTGCAATGTTTTCAGCAGCTGACAGAGGAACAGAAAGGTAAGTGGCATCAAATGTGCATAATCGCTTTAATCAACATTCCCCAATGGGGAGTTGTGGGGACTACGGATCAGTTGCTCAAACTCCTATCTTGCTTATCTGTATACCAGATGCCTACTAAAGGGCCTAGCCTTTGGATGTTTGGATGAACAAATAATTCTCTGGAACACACCTCTCTCTAGTGATCATTCAGAGACAACCACCACTCTCTGCCTACACTGAAAAAACCATTTTAAAAATTCATCATATTGTCTATTATTAATCTGGGACACTGAGGGTCATAGGTTCCTAGCAACACAGATGACTCTGAAACCAGGCAGCCTGGGTTCAAATGTGAATTCCACCTCTCAGGGACTTGATAACCTTGGGATAATCATTTCACTTTCTTTATGCCTCAGTTTTCTCAACTGTAAACTGGGGATAATAATTCTCACCTCATGGGCTTGTTGTGAAGATTACATGAGATAGGAATAAAGCGTTTAGATCAGTGCCTCATAGAGTAAGATTTCGATAAATGTGAAATATTAGATTATGATGGGGTAATATGACGCTTTACATTTTAAGATACATGTTTTACTGACGGTCCCTCTCTGAAGTTTTACAAATCTGTGGGTAGGTGTTTATCAAAGCGAAATTTCATTCTCCTACAGACTGTAAAAATCCAGGCTCAAAAGCAATGGAGGAGGTGAAGGAAGTAAGGGAAGAGAAGGGTGGACTAGGGTAATAAGAAAGGAGGCAAGCGGAGTGGAGAAAGTGGTGGGATGAGGAGGTGGAGAGGGTGGGAGTGCTGAGGAGGCGGAGTGAATGGGGAGTGGGCGAGGCTCAAATTCAGGTATTCGGACTCCAGATCCCCAGCGGGTCTCTCCGTATCCCTCCGGCCAGCCCTCGGGACCCAGCCATGGCCCGCTGTGATCCCATGATTCCCGATCCGGAACCACCCTCTCCGGATTCCCTGCACCCGCAAGGCCCAAACCCACGCTCTCTACCTTATTCCCGGACCGCGCCATGTTGCCGGTGCGCGGGTGCCACAGCAGCCTCTTCCGGGCGGGAACCCCGAGCGCCGCTAGGAAGGTCCGGCGGAATCTGAGCCAGAGTGTCGTAAAAAGAGCCGCTTCCCACGGAGCCTGGAAGAGGCGGGGAGACTGTGCGCTGACGCTCTGAGCATGCGCAGCCCCTGCGTTCCGCTCTACGAAGGGGTTTGTAGAGTTGCTCGGGTCTCTAGACCTGGATTTGGAGGAATGACTTCACGGAAAGGTTCATTTCCGTTTCCTGGTGTTGAGAGTCACCCCTGCAGCGTTTTGTGTCAGAGTTGTGGACTTCGATTTCCTTGAGTATGAATATGAATCCAGAAAGTCACATAACTTCTCTAAAATCAAAAGGGGGAGATAATGAAAGGCTTCACAGATGCGATGGCATTGGAACCAACTGCTGAAAGAACAGTTTTCCAGGCAGTGGATAGTGGGATTGATTCCTTACTTTGCAGAGGAATGAGACATGCACAGGCCAGGAGGCATAAAACAACACCTGCTAAAGATCTCCCAATAGTTTGAAGTGTCGCTAGTTCGGAAGGAAGGAGGTGAGATTTAATTTGGAAGGCCAATCTAGGGAGATGTTCTAGAGGTGGGGGCTATCAATCAAAATGCCTGACATGCTCACTGTTGTAGAAAGTGGTTGGGGTTTTCGAATGTAGGTAGGTGAGATCCAGAGCCCACGTCCAAGAAAGAATTCTTGAGAGGTCTTTGGTGCAAAAACGTGGATTTATTAAAGCATAGGGACAGGACCTGTGGGGGCGCCTGGGTGGCTCAGTCGTTAAGCTTCTGCCTTCGGCTCAGGTCATGATACCAGGGTCCTGGGATCCAGCCCCGCATCGGGCTCCCTGCTCCGCGGGAAGCTTGCTTCTCCCTCTCCCATTCCCTTTGCTTGTGTTCCTGCTCTCGCTGTCTCTCTCTCTCTGTGTCAAATAAATAAATAAAATCTTTTAAAAAAAAAAGCATAGGGACAGGACCTGTGGGCAGAAAGCTGCACTGGGGTTGTGACAGGTGACTGATTATATATACTTTCAATCTGGGAGGGGATTAGGGGGTAGCGTAAGTCTCTAAGGAATTTTGGAAGCAAGGTTTCCAGGACCTTGAGAGGGCTAGCTATTGTTAGGAAAAGGTCATTTATTACTGTTTGGTAAACCCTCAGTCCTGAGACCCTTCAGATGTATATCGGTGCTTGGGGGATGATAGCAAACATGTATCTTGGGGGGGTAGAGATAAAGGAAGTTTCCAGAGGAATTTTTATATGTTAAAGTAGACTCACAGGATCATGGGGGGTTGGGCTAAGATTGCCTTTTGCCTCTAGCAAAGTATTAACATCAAGGGGCCCCTGGGTGGTTTACTCGGTTAAGGGTCTGCCTTCTACTCAGGTCAGGATCCCAGGGTCCAGGGATCGAACCCCTCAGCAGACTCCCTGCTCAATGGGGAGTCTGCTTCTCCCTCTGCCCCTCCCCCTGCTCATGCTCATGTGCTGTCTCTCTCTCTCTCTCTCTGAAATAAATAAAATCTTAAAAAAAAAAAGTATTAACATTGAGGCAGCTGAGTTCCTAGAGGAATATCATTCTGCCTGTTTCAAGGACTTGTTAATGGACTGTAAAATAGTAGGAAATTTAATTTTTCTTTTGCCTTTATTTCCCACATCACCCACCACCCCTTTTCAAAAGAAAATGCCCAGCTTTCTTTGAAGGAGGCAGGCCCAAGCCTAACCTTGCCCATAAACAGCTGTTTTCTATACCAAATGGCTGACAAGCTATGAGGTGATTGGACAAAGGGTCCTGCAATCTGCAAAATAGCTGCAAACCCCTGTCCAAACCGGGAAATCAAATCCAACCAGATACTCTCCCTCTTGAAAATGGACCTGGAAAAAGCAGAAACTAAAGCTGGAAAGATAAGGATGGAGGGGTCTCGAGGGAGCCAATGTTATAAATGCCCTGAAGCCATAGCGTCAGGCATTTTCAGAGTGTGCTCATAGAGCCTAGGAGGTTCTTAGTGATGAGAACATGCAAAAGAAATGTAGATAAAATTAAATTTCCTTACAGTTTGCAGCCCATTGACAAATACTAGAGACAGGCAGTGACATTCCTCAAGGAACTCACAACTGCCTTTATGTTAATGCTTTGCTAGGTAAAAAGCAACCTTAGCTTGATGATAGCCAGACCTCCAAGATCCTGCAAGTCTTCTTTAACATATGAAAAATCCCTTTTAGAAACTTCCTTCGTCTTTACCCTTCCCCCCAACTTAAAAGTATATAGTCAGCTCCTCACAATCCCAGGGCAGCTCTTTCTGCCCACAGGTACTTTCCCCAGGGTTTAATAAAAACAGCATCTTGGGGCGCCTGGGTGGTTCAGTTGGTTAAACATCTGCATTCAGCTCAGGTGTGATCCCAGGGTCCTGGGATCAAGCCCTGTGTTGGGCTCCCTGCTCAGCGGGGAGTCTGCTTCTCCCTCTCCCTCTGTCTGCTGCTCCCCCTGCTTGTGCTCTCTCTGTCAAATAAGTAAGTAAAATATTTAAAAGAAAAAGAAATTTAAAAAAATCTTTTGGGGGGCAGGGGAGGAAGCGAAGGAGGGGCAGAGAGAGAGAAAGAGAATCTTAAGCAGGCTCCATGTCTAGCACAGAGCCCAACCTGGGGCTTGATCTCACCACCCTGAGATCATGACCTGAACTGAAATCAAGAATCAGTCAACCAACTGAGCCACCCAGGCACCCTAAAAACACCTTTTTGTGCCGAAAATACCTGAAGAATTCTTTCTTGACCGTTCACTCCTGGCCCACATCACATCACTTCAAGCTTTCAAGCCCAAGGAGTTCTTTTGAAACTCAAATATTAATTTTTTTAAATTCTCTCTATAAAATGTAAGAGAGAATTAGTAGTAATTCACTATGGTGAAAGAAATTTGTATGTTTCATGTTGATGATAAAAAACCTCTCCAAAAGCCTGATATACAAAGGAAGCCATTTCAGAGGTCCGGAGCCGATGGCCAACAAAGAATTCTTGAGATGTCTTTGATGCAAAAAAAGGTGATTTTATTAAAACATCAGACAGGACCCTTGGGCAGAAAGAGCTGCTGCACCAGGGTTGAAGGGGTAACTAATTATATACTTGGGAGTTGGGGGACATAGGAAAAGGGAGGTTTTCAAAAGAACTTTGAGATGCTAAAGAAGACCTACAAGATATTGGAGGCCTTGCCACTGTCAAATTAAGCTTGTTTTTCCCTCTAGTAAAGCATTAGTAGTAAGACAGTTGGGAGCTTCCTGGAGGAATGTTATACTCTGCCTATCATAAGTCCTTGCCCATGGGCTGCAGGTTATAAGGAAATTTAATTTTATTTACATTTCCTTCTACCTTTGTTTCCCACATCACTATGGATGGGTGGGTGATGTTAGAGCTACAGGAAATTGAGTCTATGGGTCTCTGGAAGTTAGGCTATGGATAAGAATACTTTTTTCTTGTAAATTACTAAGACATTTGTGAACTAAGGGAGACTTATGTCCTGCTGGACTGTGATCTCTATCAGTTAGCCATTTGTTTTTCCTTCCCTTAGCTTTAGGGCAGCCAGGAGTGCCCGGGTAATGCCACACACAACCCACCTGGAAGTGGGGGGGAGGGGAGGTTGTGGGGTGTCACCTTGTGCTTTGTCCTCAGCCTGCCTTCTGTTCCCTCGTCAATTGTAAATAACCTTTGTTCAGACCCAAAGCCTGATTTATGGGCCACCACACATGCATTGTACATCTGCTTTGTGAATGACAAAAATTATCTCGTCCTTGAGTTATTGATCAACACTCCTATCCCTTTACAGTAAAACTAGTGATACCTGCCCGTATGCTAATCTATAATCTCAGTGAAAAAAGTACATAACCCTGTAAAAACTGTTCATTTTCCAGAGCACTTTCTTCCCTGTGAAGAGCGTGTTTCCCTGGCACCTGTTCTAACTTGGGCTCAAATAGAACTCTTTCTTACTTTTAGAGATTCTGAAAGGTTTGTTCATTTTGTGTCAACCATATCAGTGTTTTTATCTTGTATGTAGTTTCTATTTCTTTTTTTTTTTTTTCTTCCTCTCTCTCCTTTATCTCTCTTCTCTCTCCCTCCCACCCACACCTCCTCCGGTACAGGTTTGTTTCCTGGGAGAAATAAAAGAGATTCTAGTACCTCTGCTTGTTTGCATCTCAGGGGGGAAGGAGGGAGGGCCAATTATGTTAGCCACTAGGCTTTTGCAACACTGCAAAATATAAGTCCTGGGTGGCCATCAAGGGCACAATGAAACTTTCAGGTCATCTAAACTTTAAAATTTAGAATTTTGTTTTATTGAAAATCCTGGAGAATAAAGGTTTTATTCCCTCTTGGACTTTGAAGTGATATGAAGGTGTTGCTCAATGTCAATAGCCAAGATGGCTCAGGAATAGCAGTATCATCATAGTGGATCAGATATGGTTTACCCAGCTCAGTGTATTATGGCTGCAAAGCCATCAGAAAGCGCAGTCCTCCTTGATGCTCACCATAAAGATTAGGTAACTATGAGCTAACAGAATGTTCATAGATGGTATTAATTCTCTAGGTATTGCTGACAGCAAAGATGAGATTGCTTTAGATCTCTTTGGTTAAATCTTCCTGCCTCTAGTCTAGGCTTTTACATAACTTACTAGAGCCCTTGTGAAATGATTTCAGTTTCTTCCACTAGGTTGTGAGCCTAACTAGGCTGAGGGCCATGTCCACTTCATCTCAGTATCCCTTGGGCCCCACCCTCACCCCATCCTCCTCCATTCCACCACAGCCACCATACCCTAGTCCTAATCATGATTATTTTTGGCCTTTGCCATTGGTTTCCCTAATCCCAGAAAAATGTGACAAATGCAGTTGCAACTTCCTCATGTAGGCTTAGGTAAATATGTGATCTGTGGAAAACAGTCCACCTAAATGGAATCCCCATAAATTAGTGGTACGTGGAAAGAGTCCAGACATAAGGATCCATATTAAGATCATTATACATATATAGGACAGCCATCATGCTCATCCTTTTTCTGGAAATGGTAGCATTCAAAGCAATTTTGGAGAAATTCAAAGACCATGTGAACAAAATTAATTTGATTTTATTTTTATTGTCTTTATCTTCATTTCAATTGTTTACATTTCTGCAAAAGCACCAGAGAGCACCAAATTTACTTTCAAAAATGCTGGGCAGAGTTTTGTTTTGTGTGAAACTAATACTAGTTTTTGTTGTTGTTGTTTTTAAAGGGGGTTCTTCTGAAAGTGGCGTTCACCATACTTTAAGCAAATGTCCTTGGCCTTCTGTGGGAGAGCACTACTGACCCATCTGGTTTGATTCACAGCAGTTCTTAACAGATTCTTCCTGAGACATGAACAAGAAATGGGCACCAGCTGTTCTTGCAAGGACCCAAACCTCCAAAATCTGCTTGATCTCTTGGGATTCAGTTTCTTGACATGAGAAAGACACCCTCAGGAATAAATTTATAAAGAAAAAAAAAGGTCAGGGCACCTGGGTGGCTCAGTTGGTTAAGCGACTGCCTTCGGCTCGGGTCATGATCCTGGAGTCCCGGGATCGGGTCCCGCATCGGGCTCCCTGCTCGGCAGGGAGTCTGCTTCTCCCTCTGACCCTCTCCCCTCTCATGCTCTCTCTCTATCTCATTCTCTCTCTCAAATAAATAAATAAAATCTTTTAAAAAAAAAAAAGGTCAGATTCTATTAACCTGGATTCATCTGGTATACGCCCCCTAGTGGCCAGGCAGACACAATTTCACAGCACAGACAAGATACTGTTCCTTAAACTCCAGTAAGGTCCGAGTGGGTGAGGCTGTGAGGTCTTGCCAAACAACAGAAAGCTAACCCTGTGTTCTATGTGCTTAGAGCTACTGATCCCTGGTGGGGGTTGTTTGCAATCCCTCCCTACACAGTCTTTAATACGTAGATTAGATTAAATATCACTACCCAATCCTGCCTTCACTACCAGGAAAAAAGTTATGCTACTAATTGTATTCAGCTCTTCACTCTTCGTTTCTAAAAACCCTGAAACCACATGACATTACAGACTAATTGCAAAGTACATGAGCTGCTAATATCTATAGCATATACATAGTATATGTAACTAGTATCTATGTATAAATTCTCTGTGTAACATTTGGTCCTAAATAAATAAATAAATAAAATTATATTAGCAGTTTGGGACCTGAATATATTTAAATAATTACCGTGAAGCTGAGATTCTTTTATGCCTACCAAAATAGCCATGTTTCTCTTTTTGCTTAAATTAGCAGAACCCAAATATTTAACCTAGACTATTGCTACCTAACCAAAAGACTACATTTCCCAGCCTCTTTTCCTTGTGAGGTCATGTGACAAAGGCCTAGCCAATGAAATACAGGAAGTGTTGAATGAGACTTCTGGGAAGTCTCCTTAAACAGGGAAGAGGTGCACTTCCTCTATTCTGCAAGAACCGTGGATGTGATGGCTGGAGATGTAGTCAGCACTGAGGATAAGGACAAAGAAGGCTATATCCTACTAATGGTAGGGGAATAAAGCCTGGGGTTTGGATGACTCCATCAGGTCCCCTGATGGTCTGCCTCTGGACTTCTTCTGTACAAGAAAGAAAGAAACTTCTATCTTGTTTAAATCACTGATATTTAGGACTTGAATTATATGCCACTAAACCAAAATCTAAGTGATACACACAAATCTTTACATTCTGCTGCACTGTGGTAGCCCTGTCTCTTAAATGTTTCTCTCCATCCTACTTAGTATCTTTTTGGTGAACTTGGTCTCCCTTGAGCCTCCTTTTTCTCCAGGTCACATTTAGTCACATCCTCCCCTGGGTTCCAGGCACCAGTAACATCTTCAAGCTCCAGAACTTACACACAACTGAGCTCCCTGTCCCAGATAAATGGTCATTTTAGGACAGGTAATGAGAAGAATTCATCAGTGGATAGACTGCTTTGGCACAAATTGCTTTTCCGTTCCCTGCCCTCCTGGAACTGCCAAGATGGTAGAACAGAACAGTGTGGGCTAGAGTTTTCCAGAACTGAGAGGGGTAGGGGTTTAATTTAAAGAAACAATCTTCTGGAATTGGAAGACGATATATAGGCTCCTGGGACCAGAGAAGGACATAAGTTGTTGGACATTTAGACAGTGGAAGTTTCTGCTTCCTGGGTGGGGTCCTTGTTGGAGAGATTGCCTGAGATATTGTCAGATTCAAGCAACTCTACAATGCTATAGGGAGAACAGTCCTCCAGACCTAGCTTGCTGCAGAGCCAGCCACAGAAGCCTTTCTCCATGTCCCGGGCAGCTTGCCACCATGCTCCCCAGGACCATGAGAGCTGGACCACGGCAGCATAGAGACCCAGGGAAGAGGCCATGGCCATGATGAGCACTGGATAGAAGAGAATGAGGCAGGGGCAACATGAGATCTTGTGCCAGAAGGTCCTCTCCTCATTGTACACAAGGAAGATGTTGTACCAGGTGATAGTGCCATAGTAGAAAGAGACAACAAAAGAGAGGATAAAGACCACAGGCAGACAGACCAGCGTCCAGAGGACCACATGGGGCCCACGGTCTGCTCCCATTTGGCAAGCCTTTCTGTCTTCAGGGGTTATCTCCCTTGATGACCCTTTAGGCTTGGTCAACTCTTGCAGCTCCTTCTCCGTCAGTGTGACATGGATGTCCACCATCTGGCCCTTTTTCTTCCCTCGTGTGATGGTCCCAGTTAATGTGACATAGCGGCTGTCCAAAGGCATGTTCCATATCCCTGCAGGGCATCAAGGAGGTGACGTTAAGGTCAGAAGAGTGGACATTTCATCACAGTGTCATCACCTGAGCTAGAGGCTGAATACCACAGTTCCTGTTTTTATAGCACCCAGCACAGTCCCGGAGTCCATGACTCGGGGATGGAGTGGATGGATCTCCCTCAGGAAGCTGATTCCTGACATTACTACTCCCCCAGGGACCTCTTACTCCACACATGTGGACTCTGAAAAAATTGCAAAGCAGGTTAACTTGCTTTTCAAGTTCTCTCTCCACTTTCCTGGACCTCAAACTCGACACGATCTCTGTAATACGGAGGGGTGTGAGGAACTTTGCCATAGACTCCACTTTATAATGATCTTATTTCTAGTTTATAAGTGCATGAGTATCCATTAGTATGTGTGAAGATTGTGCTGCGTGTGTATCCTACTGATGTGCAGTGCACTCCCCTTCCCTGCTCATCCCTGTCTCTCTGCTTTCCATCTGTTGCTGCACGGTGATGCTTAATCCGGACACTCGACGGCTTTGTTAGCAGCAACAGACATTCTTATACATGCATCCTTATGCCCATGGGCATAAGTTTCATGGGGTAAATACTGAGAATTTCTAGAACATAAGATATGCAGTTTGAATTTAATAAATATTGATAAATGTCCCTACAAAGCGGGTAAAACAGATCCCATTTCCACTTGAGGTATATTGACAGTACATCTATTTTCTCACATTGATGTTATCATAGTTTACTCAATTTTTGGCCAACCTACATGTAAAGGAATATTGTAACTCACTGCTATTGTAATTTGCATGTTCCTGATTATTATAAAAGTCAACTATTAGCTTCTCTATCTTATGTGTATTAAATAATTAGCAGTCTTAAAAATAACTAGATAATAAGCATAGTCTGCTTGTATTACTAATTTCTGTGTATAAATCGGTCTCTTCTATTACACTAGTTCAGAAAGGACAGAGATCTCTTCCACATCGCTGCGAAGAGAACACAGTCAACGCTTCATAAATACTGCCCATTTGTTGAATGAAGACTGTAACACTGCAAAAAGAAATGTTATCAACAAGACGAAGTAGGTCAGTGAGCAAATCCCTGTCTGTCTTCTGGAGAATCCTCATTCCTTCCTGTGGCCTTAAGTAAGTGGCCCCAGAAACTTACCATCATCTGCAGGATAGTCTAAGAAATCATCCCCCTCCTCTTCTTTAGGCTGGTCTCCACCTTCATATTCCCCGGGCTCCTCATCCAGTTTCTCATTTTCTGACCGGTATATGATGATAGATTCGGGGCGGGACTCTTTCCTCTTCTTTTTCCTGCGACCCATTGTGGATTCCCCATCCAGGGCCAAGGCAGCAGCCACAGCCTTCCTCAGAGAGCCCTGGTGGTGGGGGCTTGGGAGCTGGCCCTCGCCTTCTACTGGCACGAGCTCTTCCATCCTGCTTCCTCACTCTAGTTACTCCTTGTGAAGAGTCTGACCTGCTTCGGCAAACTCACCATCCACACATCACAGAGCTTCTTCCTGGATGGGGCTAGGCAAAGATGTTCCATCACTTGAGTTCCACAGGAAAGATAGGAAAGCAAAGCCATCAATGGAAAGGAAATAGGAGGACACCTGGGTGGCTCAGATGGTTAAGCGTCTGCCTTCAGCTCAGGTCATGCTCCCAGGGTCCTGGAATCGAGCCCCACATCGGGCTCCTTGCTCAGCGGGGAGCCCACTTCCCCCCCTCCTTCCGGCTCGTGCTCTCTCTCACTATCTCTGTCTCTCTCAAATAAATCAATAAAATATTAAAAAAAAAAAAAGAAAGAAAGAAAGAAAGGAAATAGGATGAGATGGAAAGGGGTCTGGGAAATGATTCCCAACTTGGCCAAAGGCTTCTCCTCCCTTTACTTCTCATAACACTGTATTTTGGGAGTGCTGTGGAAATACTCTGACAAGATTGGATTGTTGTGAATAAAATTTTATTTGTGTTGCAATATTTTTGTCATTTATGCCAACTTACAATATTATGCAAAACCCATCAGTTTAGCTGGGAGATATTGAGTATGAGGAAGTTGCGTGAGGAAGACTTATAGATAGATGGGACTTGAGAACTATTCTCACTCCCACGAAACATGACAGCTTGGATGGTTAGGGCCAGTATTCCAGGCAACTGGCTGTCAAGTCCTGCATTACAACCATACTCAAAAGGATGAATGAAACTTTCATTAAGCTCCCCAAAGATGGCACAATGGCACCAATCATGTCTACCATGGTATTCTATGAATAACATGTCTCCTGGCTTCTTGTTAGCCCAAGATCCCAGAAAATTCCGGGGATCTGTTCTATCACATGTGGGGAGACCAGTGGAGAGGATGCACACTTTTCCACTCTTAAGATTCTCTCTCCTCTTTCTGTTCTCCAGGTGGAGAGAGGTGGGGAGAGAGGAGAGTCTACGTAACATCTTTTAAAGACATGATTGGCCTGTGTTTTGGGTGCATTGAGCCATTAAGAGGAGAGAAATGCTTTCAGTGCTGCTACTGAGGAGGGGAAAATTAGCAAATACCCAGCTAGTCATATTTAGGCAGCTAGTTGCTCGGATGCTTTCTATTTTTATTTTTAAAAAGATTTTATTTGTAAGTAATCTCCACACCCAAATGGGACTCAAACTCACAACCCTGAGATCAAGAGTCTCATGCTCCACCAGCAGAGCCTGCCAGGTACCCTGCTCATATGCTTTTTTAAACAACAACAACAACAAACAAAAACAAAAACTCAAAAGTATGTTATTATGGACAGTTTCAAACATACTAAATGGAGAACATTTTTATTATGGAAAGAGGCAAACCTGTACAAAAGACAGAGAACAATTTTAAGGACCCCTCATTGTCCCTATCACCCAGTTTCAACAATAATCAAAATATTCATAGCCAATTTATTTAAAGGCAAATCTCAGACACCATTTCATCTATTTCAGTATGTACCTCTTCCCTATAAGGAGTCTTAAAAAAAAAAAAAGACATAACCAGAGTATCATCATCACACCTCATTGTTTTTAAAACAATTCTTTAATATCATCAAATATCCGGTCAGTTCAAATTTCCTTGTTTGTTTAACAGTTTAAAGTCTATTTTCTGGAATTAGGATCTCAATAAGATCTATGCGATGCACACAGACCCTACCTATGCCTGTTTGTGTACGATAGTTTTGTCCAATAGAATTTCTGCGTTGCACCTCACATGATGCTAGTACAACTGAGGAAATGCTTTTTTGAAAAAAATTGAATTCTAGCCAATTTAAAAATAGCCACATGTGCCTACTGACTACTCTATTGGACAGGTCTATATGCTCTCCCTCCAAATATTTTCCTTCCAGTTTCTTTGTTAAACAAAGTTGGTTATTTACCTTGCAGATTCACACAGCCTAGATTTTGCTGACTGCATTCCCATAGGGTGTTCCTCGGAACCATGTATTTCCTGTAAATTGGTAGCTAAATAGGCTTGATTGGATTCATGTTGGAATGTTTTGGGTTGGTTGTTTTGGCCAGACCATGTTATAGAGGGCGTTTTGTACTTGCATCTGAAGACACCTAATGCCAACTGGGCCATTTTTTGTGTGAAATTAGTAGCCATTGATAATCATTGGCTAGATCCATTAATTCATCAGGAGTTGCAAAATGGTGATATTCCAATTCTCTCATTTCTTCTTCATTTATTAGCCAGAATACTCTCATGCACTTTTAACAAACCCAGTTTTAAACTTGGTAGAGGAGGCAAGTGGCCCTGTTATTATCCATTATTATTGGAAATAATACTGGGAAAATATCTTTCTGTAATGACTGCAGTGACAGCTTCTATTAATATGAAAAATTTCTGAACTATTTACCTAATACATTCCCCATTCACAAATAACCGTATTTACAATTGCGCATTGCTAGATTCTACTCACAGCCCTGCCACCCCAGGATCCTGGAGACTGGCCACTCTCCAGTGACTCCAGGTTGCCAGCTTTCTGTTACTTTTATTCTCAATTTCCAATTCCTCATTGTCTTTCAGTGGTCTCTGAGTATTTCCTTTCTTTCAATCCCACATGCATACTCTTTGATTTCTCCGTATCCCCAATAGTGAGGCTTCTCCTCTCATTTGTCTTAAATGGTCCTAATGTCCAGTGGGCTGGCCCAAGCAAGGGGGCAAAAATAAAACAAAAAAATCTAACAAGGCTCTAAATGCCACTCGATTTGAAGCAAATCTCATGTCTTAAAATTATGCATCTTTGATATTATCATGTGACAGGGCCAACTCTATATTATATTTCTTCAAATGCCAAAACACATTCTTTTTTCCTCATCTCAGTGTTTCTAAAATTTGGATGCAACTTAATACCAACAGAATGACTTTTCACCCCAAAGGCTGAGCTACCTTTTCAGCAAGTAGCTCTGCTCCACTACCCTTTGCCCAAGTTCTTCGTCATCTATAGTTGTTAATTTTCTTATATGCCTCTCCACTGGATTGCAGGTACTTAGTCTCAATCACCTTTGTGTCCTGGGCACACAGACTGGAATAAAGAAGGTGTTGACTGACAGAAGTGAATATGTCCACAGGTAGAACTGGAAGGCTATAGGAAGTCCTCACAGCCTGACTTTGCCTGGGGCAGGGGAGGCTGTTTGAAAAGAAGGAGCATCATTATCTTCACAATCTTATGTAAGAGCCTTTAGGTGATGTGTCTAAGAACAGAAAGATCCAGAGCACAAAGGCTTTCCAAGATAAATTGATTCAGGACTCAAGGAACTCAACCATTAGAAAGATTTGAGGAATCTGAAGAGAAGCCAGAATATGGAACTCAACCATTAGAATACTGAGTTTGCCTTAGGGAGTGTTTAATTTTGCCTTAAGGGTGTCTATAAGCTCAAACAGTACTCTCCCTACCAAAGTAGCCCCAGGGCAGAAGAGTAGCCATCCAGCCAGAAAGGACTAGAAAGATAGGCTGTGTGTGGCTCTCCCTAAGGTTTGAGTTTTGTTGTTAAAAATGTATGTGAATTTTGAATTATACTTTCTAAGAGTCTGTATTTAATATAAAATGTTTTCCCTGGTGCAAATCCTCTAGTAAAAATGATACTTGGTAAGTCATATCAAGGTAATTCTATGATGCAGGTGATCTCTGAACGCACCACTTTATATCTACTCTAACGGTACAAACACCAGAGCTTGAGAGTGTGAAAATAAACCAAAGAGGTTTCATTTAAAATAGAGTCAGGAAGCCCGGGCAGGGGAGCTCTCAGGCATCTACCACTCCTTGCAGCCTGCACAACTGGCAGAAAGAGAAAGGTAAGAATTATCTTGACAGTTATCTTTTTTTTTAAGTTTTATTTATTTAAGTAATCTCTACACCCATCAGGGCCGGAACTCACAACCCCAGCATCAAGAGTCTCATGCTCTACCAGCTGAGCCAGCCAGGTACCCCTCTTGAAAATTATCTTAAGGCCATTTTTCACATAGGAATTTCATCGCCTGCTTTTATGAAAAGGAAGGATGAGTCTTCCCTGCCCCAGCAACAATCACTAACCACTGCTTGCAGCCAATGTGAACCAGCCACAGCCTCGAACTCTTTGTTTTACAATGAACTTTTGTTCAAAAGAACCCTCCCCAGTTTCTTCCCAAAGCTTAATAAAAGCTGATCTTCCCTCTGTCTCTTTGGACTCATCTATGGTTCATCATGCATGCATGGAGTAATAATCACTGTTAATGGGCTTTTGCAAACAGAATAATGTGTGGTGTTCTAACTCTTCAGTTTTGGGTGGCTACAACAGACCGGTGTTAGATAATAGTAAGAGTTTCTGGAGCCCTAGAACAGAACACAGAAAACAGGAGTCAAGAGAAGCATTGGCGTCTCTTGAGGATGTAAAGAGAAACATGACTATCTTGTCAGCTGATGGGGTGGTGGGAGGAACAATTCTATCTGTAAGCAAGGATGGAGATGACCCTTGGAAACCCCATTAAAATCCTTTAGAGGAAGCATTAAGTATAAAGAGTTGGTGAGCTCCTGGTAATTCACCTTAGGGGTCTATTCCCTGCTTCCGGGCACAGCTATTTTTAGACAGGTATACAGCCAGTGTCTACTTACGAAATAGGTAACTGTCCCTGATTCACCTCAAAACATGATTTGAGGGGCTCCTGGGTGGCTCAGAGCCCCACGTTGGGTGTAGAGCTTACTTACAAAACAAAAACCAAACAACAACAACAACAACAAAACCCCCATGATTTGAGAGTACAAAATGGCCCGACAAACTTAAAGTTGGTTTGTTTGGTAGCTCTGGTAAAAGATAGCCATCAGAACCAGTTTTGAACTTGTTCAATTGATCAACAACAATTTCCCTCAATGGAGATGTTTTGGAAACCAGCCCATTAGAGTCCATCTCTCATTTCTAAAAGTCAATCAGGTCAGTAAATTTGCCTGTCAGAAGCCAGGGGCTTCCACTGATGAGTGGGCATTCAAAAGCATATTCACACAGACAGTTGTTGATCAAACAGGTTTAAAACTGCTTCTGGTGACTACTTGTTAGGGCTTTAGAACAGTCTTTTCCTAAATTTGTGGGAACTTTTTTATTCTATTTGCCATGAGGCTGAAATGAGATCAGCTGTGTCTCAGAACAATCTATTGTCCTGTAGCAAATTACCCCAAGTTTAGAGGTCTAAAAAAATAACCAAGTATTATCCTACACAGTTCTGTGTCAGTAATCTAGGAGTGTCTTAGCTGGGTGGGCAGTAGTCTTCTTAGTCTTCTTCCCACCTACAGAATTTGGGGGTCCAAAGGCCTTTTTTCTTTTGGACAGTCTCTGAACTCTTTAGGTATTCTGTCAATATCATTTTCTTAAAAACTTTGTGGCTCCCCTGTGAATAGTTTTTCTGGGTCAGAAAATGTGAGAGTGCCTTAGTTGGATGTTCTGTCTCAAGGTCCCTGAAGATGGCAGGGCAGCACTCATCCGAAGGCTTGGATGGGATCAGAGGATCTGCTTCCAAGATGGCACATTTGCATGGTGCTGACTCAGTTCCTCCCTCTGCAGGCCTCTCTGTGGGCTGTTTGAGTATCCTCACAACAGTGTCTGGTTTCCCTCAGAGTGAGCAATCTGGGAGCAGATATTTTTCTTGACCACTTCAACTGTACTTCTTTTTTTAAGTTTATTTATTTAGTTTTTGAGTAATCTCTACACCCAATGTGGGGCTCAAACTCACAACCCCAAGATCAAGAGTCATGTGCTCTTCTGACTGAGCCAGCCAGGTGCTCCTCAACTGTACTCCTGATCCTCTGTCTTCTTCAGCCTTTATCTCCTCCCTTTCTAATAGCTCCAACTTCTCCCCCTTTGCTGATTCCTTTCTGCCTGCCAATAAACCTAGAAGACCGCAGGTGGAAAACTAGCTTTACTTGCCACTTATTCTATCCGATGTCCTGTTTCTCTGTTTCATAACTAAGCTTCTCCATCAAATAGTCTACATCCAGTCATTATCAGTTCATCCTCTCAATGTCTTGTTCCCTTTACCATCTTTTTCTCCCTTCTCCCGAACCCCTTTCTAACACACTCACCACACAGACGCACACCCCACATGCACACGGGTAAGTCACGTGAAAAGATAAGGAATAGGCCAGGAAATGAGCATTTATCAAGTCTTATGTGCCAGGCTGTAAGCTAAATTTTTTATACGTTACCTCATTTGCACATCTCAACAAGCCCACTATTAAATAAAGAAGTGAGAGAACCTGAATTTAAGCCTAAAGTGCATAACTTCAAAAGCCCAGAATTTTCCCTCCAAGATTAGTGGTGGCTGCAGTAGCCAGCTGATGGGTTTTTGTTTTGTGTGGGTTTTTTTGGGTGTGGGGCTTGGTTTTGTTGTTGTTGTTTGTTTGTTTGTTTTCGGTTTTTGCTGTTTCAACCTCATTCCTCTTTCCTTTGGTGATAGAGTCACTCTTTTCTGTGTGGAATAATACAACCTTGAAAGTTACCAGTGTGACCACAGTGACGATTTTACCATGCTTATTCTCCTTATCCATACCACAGCCCTAATTCTGCTTATTTCCAGGTCTTTCTTGAACCTTCCCTTACCTCCTTTGACTTTCTACCTTCATTCTCTTGCTACCTCAAATCCTCCTTTTGCCTCCTTTATTCCTTCGTCTGTCTCCTCCACCCATAATAGCCAGTGCTTTGGAGACTCAATTCTCAGCTGATTGCCCTCTATTCTCAGTAATACATTCTCTTCCTCCTGTTGAAATATGCAGCCTTCCTGCCTACCTCTGCAGGACACCTCTATGCCAAGAATGCCCAAATATAGATGTCAAGAATTAATGTATCATCCAGATGGATTTCCAGCAGCCTAGTAGATATTCTCCACCTAAATATCTCATCATTTCTGGCTATGCATGTTCGAACCAAACTCATCATCTTTATTTCTAGCTGACTTAACCTCTTAGTGTTAGCAAGAGGACAGGGAAAGGGGGAAGGGAAAGGAGAAAGGGATGGAGAAGGAAACCCTATAACATTTATGTTGTGCCTATTCTCATAAAAGATAACATTTGTTGACAACATCATTTGTTAGTCTCTGTGTTAATTGCTTATACATGGTTTTCCCATTTCATTACATTCTAATACTTTTTTGGACAATACTAGGTGCCAGATACTGTACAACTGTCCTAGGCACAGCAATTTTAAGAAACAGAAGGTATTGGGGCACCTGGGTGTGGCTCAGTCATTAAACATCTGCCTTCGGCTCAGATCATTATCCCGGGGTCTTGGGATTGAGCCCCACATCGGGCTCCCTGCTCGGCGGGAAGCCTTCTTCTCCCTCTCCCACTCCCCCTGCTTGTGTTCCCTCTCTCGTTGTCTCTCTCTGTCAAATAAATAAATAAAATCATAAAAAGAAACAAATAGTATCTTACAAATGAGGACATTTGGACCTAAAATTAGTAACAACTAAAACTTATTGGATGGTTACTATGTGTCAGGTGCTGTTCTAAGGGCTTTACAGTAATCATATTGTTTAATTTTTTTTTTTTTAAGATTTTTTATTTATTTATTCATGAGAGACAGAGGGAGAGAGAGAGAAAGAGAAGCAGAGGGAGAAGCAGGCTCCCAAGGAGCAGGGAGCCCGATGTGGGACTCGATCCCAGGACCCTGAGATCATGACCTGAGCCAAAGGCAGACACTTAACCATCTGAGCCACCCAGGCGCCCTTTTTTTTTTTTCCATCAAACCAATGAAGTAGGTACAATTATTATTACCATCTAGAGGAGCAATTTGCTCAAGGTTATGTAGTAGTGGGGCTGGGACTTACACCCAGGTTTGCTCATTTCAAAGCCCATGTTCTATTCATGGTGCCATGCTGTCTGTCAGCATTTACCCAAGATTCTATACTTAAACCCTTAGAGTTGTCTTCAATGAACCCATTTCCCATGTTAGGGATAGATTCCTATGTTTCTAATAGTAATCAATTTCTAAGTCCTGCCACTCATTCCCATGAAATCTCTTCATTAAATGTCTTCACTTGAATTTCTACTACCCCCATTTGCCTCTAATACTACTTCCTCCAAGCTGGTTTCTCACCTTCCATTTCAGAATTCTTCCTCAAATGTGTTAAATGGTGATTAACAAAATAAAACATCATCTTTATGTTGTCCAGTAATCATCACTATCTTGTCATGACTGACTAAACTCTATCTAAAAGGGTCTGTCTGGAGTTGAGGCTCTCCCCATTCATGCCGCTGCTAGGGTTCAGGAGCAAGTTTTCCTCTTCCCTAGAACATGACTAGTCAACACATATGAAGATGGTGATGGAACCAACATAAGTATATGTGTTGACGAGTTATGTTGGTTCCATCACCTTCTTCACTCTTCTCCACCTGTTTCAAGCCTGGCCCAAGACAGACTCACTCATTCGTGTCCCCTTCTGTGACTACTCCAGCCCACCCATCTGTCCCCACCCCAGTCCTAATGCTGCAGAAGAGTGGGGAGAATGGAATGAGTGTTCAAGTATAAAATGTGTACGATGGATTGATACCTCATAAATATTACTTTCCAATCCCTTTCTTTTGCCTTCTACTCTGTATTTCAGTAGCATTTGTCATCTGTACTATGCTCTCTCAGTGCTTAATTATGCAGCATTTCATATCATCTGGTATTGAGTATGAATGGCTTCATTATTTTTCATTCATCTTCCCAGGGAGATTATACAATTTTAGAAATCAGGACCTGTCTTCTTCTTCTTCACCTCCAATGGAAAGACCCCATGGCTAGACATGTAGCAGACACTCAATATGTCCTTGTTGACCTGATAGGACGGAGGGGAAGGGAAAGTGCCTAAACAGAAATAGGATATAAATGGGGGCACCTAGGTGGCTCAGTCGGTTGAGCATCTGACTCTTGATTCCAGCTCAGGTTGTGATCTCAGAGTCGTGAGATCCAGTTGCTGTTGGGCCCCTGGCTCAGCGTGGAGTCTGCTTGTTCCTCTCCCTCTGCCCCTCCCCCGGCTCGTGCACATTCTCTCTCTCAAATAAATAAAATCTTAAAAAAAAAAAGAAATAGGATATAACTGTTAAGAAAGGAAGGCTTAATTATCTTCCCCATCTTCACACACTTTATTATGCTGTCAATATCTGATCTGAGAAGCAGGTTCTGAACATTTCTCCTTCCTTTTAGATTCCATAAAAGAGAGAGTAAAACAAATTTCCCCAGTTTCCAAGGTTTTAATCAGTAGAGTTAAGAGAAGAGAGAGGACTGTGCTCTTTTCTCTGGAAGTTAGGTCTCACCCACCCTCCACTTCTGCTACCCTCTGAAAATTATTAACAAACATGATACAGCAGGACACTAACTTCAACTAATCACTAACTCCAAATTCTTGGTCATCCTAGGGGGAAAAATAGGTTTTAAAGAACATGCTTAGACTCTTATGCATAAAATAACTGGTTTTAAGCCACTCTTGAAGGAAATTCTCCAGATACTTCTTAAATTCATCCACTTTTTCCCACCTCTATTGCTATCATTCTTATCTAAGAGGATTTCCTTCCTTCCTTCCTTTCCTCCTTTCTTTCTTTCTTTTTCTTTTTCTTTCTTTCTTTCTCTTTCTTCCCCTTTTTTTCTTTCTCTCTCTCTCTTTTTTAAAGATTTTATTTGTTTATTTGAGAGAGAGAGAGAGAGAGAGAGAGAGCTCATGCCTGGTGTGCAGAGCCCGACGTAGGACTCAATGCAGGGCTGGATCCCAGGGCCCTGAGATCATGACCTGAGCCGAAATCAAGAGTGGATGCTTAGCCAACTGAGCCACCCAGATACCCCAAAGTCATCCTTTCTTATGTGTGGTTCTAAAAAAATGCTCCTTGTCTTCTGGCTTCTCCTCCTGCTGTCTTCCAATCAATTCTCCACTCAGCAGTAAGAAAGATCTTTTGAAAACATAAATAAACTCATGCCGTTTTCTGCTTAAAATCTCTAGTGACTCCTCATTGGTATAAAACAAAATCCAAACTTTTTCATATGGCCCAAAGACCTACCTGACGTGGCCCCTCTCCACCCTGCCATGCTATGCAATATACCACCTCCTTCATATATACCTCCTATGCTACAACCACACTGGCTGCCTACACATTCCTCAGGAGCACTAAACGTTTTCCCACTTGAGGCCTTAAATACCGTCTGCCTTGCCTGGTCTCCACAATCTCGCTCTGTCACATGGCCATCTCCTTGGTATTTCCCAAGGCTCTGTTCATTTGTCAGCTCCTCCAAAGCTTTCCTGACACCAAACCTAAAATAGGCTCCCTGCCCTGCCTTTCATGATTATCACAACAGCCTGTTTCCTGTACAAGACTTATCAACATCTGTAGTTAAGTTCTATTTTTTTTCTTTAAGATTTTATTTATTTATTTGAGAGAGTGCACAAGCAAGAGAGCACAGGCAGGGGGAGGAGCAGAGGGAGAGGGAGAAGCAGACTCCCTGCCGAGCAGGGAGCCCGACATGGGGACTCGATCCTGGGACCCCAGGACCATGACCCTAGCTGAAGGCAGATGCTTAACCAACGGAGCCACCCAGGTGTCCCAAGTTCTATTTCTTATTTTGCTTGTTTATTTTCTATCTCCTCTACTCGACTCTCAGGTCTAGGAAATGCTACCATATAAGTAAGCCAACACACAGATGTCCAATAAACAAATTTTTAAGTAACTGGATTAATGATTTGGGTTGGGGCGGGAGTTTGAACTGGTAGCAATTAAAGATTAGCCTGATTTTGTCAAAGACTGAGACTGAAGGGAAGTTTAATAAAGAGACATTACGGGGTGCCTGGCTGGCTCAGTGGATGGAGCGTGTGACTCTTAATCTCAGGGCTGTAAGTTCGAGCCCAACATTGGGTATAGAGAGATTACTTAAAACAATTTTTTTAATCTCAAAAAAAAGAGAGAGGCATTAAAAAGTTCCTCTATGCTTAATAAACCCGATTATGGTATAATTCTATCTATTTTCTCCTCCAATAATGGAGGGTTCTGCTGGTCACATGACTTCCTTCCTAAAGATAACATTTCCCAGCATCCTTTGCATCAGGTGTGATCATATGGTGCCCTGTGCCATTGATTTCAGAACAATCAGGGGTTTGGTTTTTTTGTTTTGTTTTTGTTTTTTTTTTAATTCCCCACTCCCCCCAGAGTTTTTTTTTTTTTTTAAGATTTTATTTATTTATTCATGAGAGACACAGAGAGAGAGAGGCAGAGGCAGAGGGAGAAGCAGGCTTCCCAAGGAGCAGAGAGCCCGATGCGGGACTCAATCCCAGGACCCCGGGAGCACGACCTGAGCCGAAGGTAGACGCCCAACCATCTGAGCCACCCAGGTGCCCCAGAGTTGTTTTTTGTACCTTTACCCATATGGTCACATCTCCCTCTTCCAAGGAACCTGAACTGGGGCTGGAAGGGTAGAGTATGATCATTTTCAAGTTAACTTACTACTATTACTATTACTACAGTGAACTGTGCCTTGCTCCTGCCTTACAGCTCTTTCAATTCTCTCATTTGTGTATCTGTCACCCAAAGGGCCACATATCACCTATCTGAGGTGGCCATACTCTTCCAATAGCATTGTGGTTTACCACCATGAGATGTCCTACGCCAGCAAGGAAATAAAATGCTTACCATTTTAACCACCGAAAATCACCATTAGCCCCTCTCAGGAAGACAGTCTCACCAATGTAAAGGTGGAAGGGAATTTGGCCCGGGCTGATGTCAGTGATTGGAGCAATGATGGAACAGCAACTTAAAACTCCCAACCTCTAGCCAGTTGCTGTGAATTCGTTATGAGTTAGACTGCATCCTGTTCCTTCATGGTCCTGTGAGCAGCATCTCCTTTGTCACTGCTCAACCTACCTGTCCTGAAAGGCTCTCACATTGAGCCTGGTTCATCATCTAGAAGCATCTGGCTTGTCTACAAAGGAAACAGTTCCTGGTAGCGAGGGTAGTGGGTTACAAGGAACTTGAGCATCTCCATATTGTTAAGAGCTGTAAAATTGGATCTTCACTCTCTGATCTTTTGTTTGTTTATAGGGAATAAGGGTGGCCCTATTCCCACTCCTGTCATACCTACATGCTAGAATAAAAACTCTACAAAGGCAAGGACAGGGGCGCCTCGGTGACTCAGTCAGTTCAGCGTCTGCCTTCAGCTCAGGTCATGATCGCAGGGGCCTGGGACGGAGCCCCGTGTTGGGCTCCCTGCTCCGCAGTCTGCTTCTCCCTTTCTCTCTCTGCCTCTCCCCCTGCTCATGCTCGCACGTGTGCTCTCTCTTGAATAAATAAATAAAATCTTAAAAAAAAAAAAAGGCAAGGATAGCTAACTGTACTGTCCACTGTATTGTATCCTCCATGCCTTGAACAGCACCTGGCATGTGGTATGGAATTGTTTGTGTGAGCTGGTTCAGTTCCGAACTGCTCTTACTTCAAGGTGGGGGTGTGGGGGGTGGCTAGATGCCTCATTGACATTCTTCTAGCACCAAGACTCAGTGAGGCTGAATGTTGAGAATCTCACAGGCCCCTGTCAGTATGAGCCAGCAGCTGTTTTGAGGCAGGAAGAAAATGAAGTTACCAGGCAGATGGGGTGGGGGAGGGGTGGGAAGCTGGGTGAGCAGCAAGAACATCCCAGAAGATGAAGGGAGTCTGTGCTAATAGGGTATGACAGAGTGGGAGTGTGGAAGGATCCTGGCCCAGGAGATGCCTTTTTCCCTGGGACAAAGGGGGCAGTGATGCAGAGTGCAGGGTAGCATTTGATTCGGCCAAAGGAACATCAACGTAGCATGGCGTGGATACCTCATGAAGTGATGACTCAACCAGGAACCAGAATTAAAATCTAGAAACAAGGAGTCTCTGTTGCCGTACCTCTAGGCTTTTGGGGTTAGCAGACTTTCAAACCCTGACTGAGGCGAGAGAGACGGGGCAAACAGCACATGCCTTTTCATTTTAAGGGATCTCTCAAAGAGACCCCAACATCTCTCTGAATCACAGAATCTCTGGACTATGAGAAAGAGCCTTGCTGACTGTTCAGACTGTAACTTCATTGCAGCCAAGGAATGGCTCTTTGTCATACTCAGCAGCCAAAACCTGCTTAAAGCCAGCCCAGTCATCTTTTCACTGGAGGACTGCAGAATCCCTCAGTCCTCAGCTGCCATACAAAGGCTACAGTAGAACCAGGCCCACACTGACCCACCCTGGCAGAGCTCTGTGAATCCACAGGTCTAGACCAGATCACAACCACATTAAATTATATCTTTGATAAAAGTATCTTTAAAAGAAAGAGTGTTCTTTGCTCTCAAGAAAGCACGGAATTTTCTGGAATAAGAAAGCCCTTAGAACTGAGTCACTATTTCTCATCCTGTTAAAAAAAAATACTTTATCACTGGACTCAAAGCTCTTACCTAGCAAATGGGAAGCAGAAGGTGGAAGAGATGTCTTCCTTTCTTTAATGAGTATAGATTGGAACCTGTCATCAACAAAAATAGATGGGCAAGTTTTCTTTCTTTCTTTCTTTCTTTCTTTCCTTTCTTTTTTTTTTTAAGAGAGAGAAAAAAGCACAGGAGGGTAGGGGGCGGTTAGGGGGAGAGGGAGAGGGAGAGAAAGAACCGCAAGCAAGCTCCGTGCCCACAACCCTGAGATCATGACCTGAGCCGAAACAGACTCAGATGCTTAACCGATTGAGCCACCCAGGTGCCCCAGGGCAAGTATTTCTTAAAGGAGATCAGAGAAGGGTAAGGTGATGGAAGATCAGAGAGGAAGTGATGTCTGATTCCACTTTTAACAAGACCCATTTCTAATTCACTTTGTGAGTAACTAGCTGGTGGGTGGGCCCAACAAAAGAATGAAGGCATTTGTTTGCTTTTACATCATTTTAATACCTTGTAGGGGAAAATACAGTACTCTTGACAGCAGACAGAAATAGCATCCTCCCTGGATTGTTAAGACCACAGCACCACCCACATTCCCTAGATCTGCCAAATTCTTAGGCCAAGTCTCCCTAGGCCAGTCCAGGTGTAAGCTCTTTCTGGTGGGTTGACAGTATGAAGCTAGATGAACAATATGGAGGAGAATCTGAATAATAACTCACCGCTACTGGGCATCAAACTGCGGATGAGAAATTCCCCCCCATCCTCAGAATGCTTGCTTCCCTACATAAGGAATGAACTAGAAGATAGGATCTCACACACCTACATTAGCGTTCTTGCATGAAACACACACCCTCGGATTCATCAGTTTATGCAGCCCGGTTGAAATGGATTAGATCTCAAATCTGGTAAAGATAGTCTCCTCCCTTCATTCCTGGGCGGGGAAAGGGAGATGAGGTGGAGGTGGGCTCGAGTTTATTTTTAAAATCATTTATTATCTTGGTTCTGTGGATAACTGCAACTGCATCCTCCCCTCCTCCACCCTACCCCCCCCCCCCCCCAAACACACACCTCTCAGCGCCCAGCGTCCCTTCCAGGGGCGGAAAGGATCTGGAGGCCAGGTTTATTCCCCCTCAGCTAAGCCTGCCCCTTTCCTTCCCAGCCAGAGGCGCACCACAACTGCAGCCAGAGCATCTCCCGACGTCCGAGGCGGCGGGCGGGCGCAGTACGGCTCCCGTGCGCAGCCTCTCTTTCCCCAGATGCCCTGGAGAATTCATCTTAATTAACCATGAGAGCTATAGCACTGAGGATTTTTAGAAATCGAGCACGCTCCCGCTTTTTGTCTGCTTCCCTTCCTCCGGTCCCCACAATGGCCTCGAAATTTAAAAACAAAAACAAAACCCCAACGAACAAGGGATCTCACCTACACATGCCGGGGACAAAGTCTGGCAGAGGATCCAGACCGAGCCTAGCAGCCGTCACCGGGGAGCAGCCGTCCGCCGGGAGGATGGGAACCTGCCGCGGCGGGAGGGCGGGGCGACCGGGCGAGGCGGGGCGACGGGACGGGACGGGACGGGACGGGGCGGGGCCCCCGGCGGTCACGTGGGCAGGGCCCTTGGTCCCGCGCACCAGGAGGGCCGCAGAGATTGAGTGACCTCTGCGCTTCCCGGACTCAGGCCCTCGGCCGACATGGGCTCTTGCGGCGAGTGGAAGAGCTTCCTGGCGCCTGGATTGCTGCGGCACAAACTGGCCATCGTCACTGGCGGGGCCACGGGTATCGGAAAGGCCATCGCGACAGAGCTCCTGCAGCTGGGTACGTGAGCAGCCCCCCTGGGTCAGGCTACCTAGATCCTAGGTCCGCAGAGACACACACCGGTGTGACCTGGGGTCGGGAGCCGGGAGGTATTAGGCAGGGCTGGGAGACGTGGACTTGCCAAGCCAAGATTCTGTACATGTGGGCGACATTGAAACCGCGGGGGAAAAGGAAGAGTTCTTTCTGAGAAATGCTGGAGACACGTTGAAAGATGAAACCACTGTTTGTAAACTAAAGGGAAGACTTAGAATCAAAGATAACGTGCTCGAGGTAGGGAACAAGGAGACCTGTGGAAACATGCTATGGAATTCTTTATAGTTGTGTTTAAAATGAATCCATCCTATGTGTATTACCTAATGAGGAAACGCGGGAAGACTTTTAATATTTTTCTCTTTGTCACTGGTTTATTTAATTATATCATCATTGCCATTTCTGGTTCTGTTTTTATTAACTGACTTTTCTCCTCATTATGGGTTGTATTTACTTGCTCCTTTACATGACTGCTAGACATTTGAATTTTACCTTGTTGGACGCTGGTTATTTTTATATTCATTTAAATATTCTTGAGCTTTGTTCTGTGTTAATTGCATCACAGAAGTTGTTACTTCCGTTATTAAGTTACTTGGAAGCAGTTTGATACTTTATATGTTAAATGTTGACCTGAACGGCCTTTCATCTAGGGCTAATTTTGCTTCACTACTGAGACCATGCCCTTCTGAGTATTTTACCCAGTGCCCCTTCAAACAAGGTTTTGCCTGGTTGGGATACTATTTCCAGTGCTGTCTTGGCCTCCCTGGACTCCCAACTTCATCTCTTCCTGGGGGTCTGAAAGGGTTCCTCCTCCTCCCTGTGCTGGAATGATCACAGGGCTCACATTGTTTGTCTCCATTCTCTGAGATCGCTGTGCCATGCTACCATGTCCAGTGCCTGAAAACCATCCTGCATTATACTTTGACCAGTTTTTTAGTCCAGACCAGTTTTGGTCTGGAGGGTAAACTCAGTTACTGATGGTCCATCTTAACCAGAGGCAGAAGTCCTGATTCATTTTTTTTATGGGTACACATGAAACACTTCCTGACCTTTTTTTTTTTTTTTTTTTTTTTGGACAACCAGTGAAAGCACATTTACTTATTCTTGGACTGTTTTCTTTTCAGGGTGTAGTGTGGTGATTGCATCTCGCAACTTTGATAGATTAAAATCTGTTGCAGATGAACTGAAGGCCAGCCTGCCCCCCACCAACCAGGCTCAGGTCACTCCCATAAAATGCAACATCCGCAAAGAAGAGGAGGTAATGCAAAAATGTCTGTATCATTTATTCATTCATTTTATTTACAGGAGTGGTTCCTAAACCTGTGCTTCAGATGTTCCTATGGTGGCTGTCTTGGATGAGGTTAACTAGAAGCAGATCCCGTAAAAGAAATTCTTTTGCTAATGATTTATTGAGTGTATTACCTCCAGGGGGAGGGGATGGAAAGAAACAAGGAAGCTAAGCAAGGATGTGGTCTAAGCAAGATTACTTTTTGTGCCTTTCCCCCTTTAAGTCATTTCTTTTCTCTATTTTTTTTAAATATTTTATTTTTAAGTAATCAGTCATCTCTACACCCAACATGGGGCTTGAACTCACAACCCCAAGATCAAGAGTCACATGTTGTACCAACTGAACCAGACAGGTGCCCCTTTTAAGTCATTTCTTAGTGTTAATTTTAACCTGATTTCAGTTACTGTTACTGATACCATTTACTGTGACAGACTGCAAGTTCTTTCTTCTCCTAGAGTTAGGTGTCAGTCCAAGTAGCAAGTTAGGTTATTAACTAGTTTACTTTTAACATTCTTATTTAGGTGAACAATTTGGTCAAATCCACCTTAGATACTTATGGTAAGATCAACTTTTTGGTAAACAATGCAGGAGGCCAGTTCACGTCTCCTACAGGACACATCAGTGCAAAGGGATGGCATGCTGTGATTGAGACCAACCTGACAGGCACCTTCTACATGTGCAAAGCAGGTGAGTATGATCAGTACCCCAAAAAGTCAAGATTCTTTATTTAAAGATCATAGAGAATCTTTTTTTTCTTTAAAGATTTTATTTATTTATTTATTGATTGATTGATTTGACAAAGAGAGAGACCACATAAGCAGGGGGAATGGGAAAGGGAGAAGCAGGCTCCCCGCTGAGCAGGGAGCCTGATGCCAGACTTGATCCCAGGACCCTGAGATCATGACCTGAGGCGAAAGGAGAGACTTAACCGACTGAGCCACCTAGGTGCCCCTAGATCATAGAGAATCTTGAAAGAGAATTGTTGGGGGCTCAGAAACTCCCATGTCAGCAGCACGTACTACCCTGATTTACTCGCATTCAACACAGAAATGTAAATTGTTGCATTTCTGGATAGTAATTTGACAATATTTGTAAAATATGGGTATGGTTTGATCTTATAATTTTATTTCTAGGAATTTATCATGAGAAAATTATTATGAATCTGTACAAAGATATAGCTACAAAGTTGTTCCTGATATTAAAAAAAAAACAACTCTCACACTTAGTTTTAAAGAAATGAATCTGTTAAATCTGTTGTAAGGGACTTTTCATTAACTTGTCAAATCTTCAGGGAGAATGCCAGACAGAGTCCACATTCTTTCTGACTAACAACTAATTAGCATGCATGCATATCATTGGATTGGAAGTTATATTTCATAGGTGGTGACATTCAACTCCTGAGGTTGAGTAACTCAAGTGTTTTGTTAAAAACTATCAAAGACATTTTTATGATGAAAACCACAGAACGAGTATAATTCCAACCCAAAGGGTTTTCTCCCTAATATGGATTAGGCTTTATATTCTGAATATCTCTAAGTCAAAATTTTGCAGACATTCCCAGCTTTCAGCTTTATCTAACTAGTAGTATAAAGCTTTATATTCGTTGTGGCTGGCTATTTCAGTGTAGAGACCATTGCAAAAACAGGAACTTAAATAAGATAGTTTGTTTCTCCCTCACATAAAAAGTCCAGGTAGATAGTCAGGGATAACGTGGTAGTTCCATAATCATTAAAGACTGTGATGTTGTGATTTGTAATGAGTATATATTTTGGTCTGTCTCTGGTTCCTGGTTCATAGTTTCCAAGGCTCTTGGAATTTCCTGAGCAATAAGAGCAATGGGAGAATCTTTTGTTATAATATTTGGTCTCTTGTCTTAATTCCTGAAAAGGCTTCAGGGCCACACAGGTGAAATGGGTGTCTGTTATTCATAACAAGTCCTGTTCAACCACAACTGAGTTTATGTTAATGAGGTGACTTTTGGAAATCCTGTAAAGATGGGTGTGGGCTAGTTGGTAGGGAACCAACCTTGATGAGAGTTGGACCTCAGTCTTATCTACTGATTTCTAGGCAAAGGAGAGGGGGCTAAAAGTTGACTCAGTCACCAGTGCCAGTGATTTAATCAGTCCGAACTACGTACTGAGGCCTCCATAAAAACATAAAAGTACAGGGTTGGTAAATCAGAACACTTTCACGGGACACCCTGTCAAGTCTCAAGCTCTACAGAGGCAGAAGCTTCTTTGTTCAGGACGTTGCCCAGTGTATTTCTTCATCTGCCTGTTGATTCATATCCCCTAACATCTTTTTTTTTTTTTTTAAGATTTTTATTTATTTGACAGAGAGAGACACAGCGAGAGAGGGAACACAAGCAGGGGGAGTGGGAGAGGGAGAAGCAGGCTTCCCGATGAGCAGGGAGCCCGATGCGGGGCTCGATCCCAGGACCCTGGGATCATGACCTGAGCCGAAGGCAGATGCTTAACAACTGAGCCACCCAGGCACCCCTGATTTCAGAGTTCTAATATAAAGTACTATTTAACCAGAAGCAGAAAGTCTGTGTAGGGTAATTTAAATAAACTTATTTTTTTCTTTTTTTAAAGGTTTTTTTTTTTTTTTTTAGATATTTGATATGGCACATAGTTATTTATTTTCATTTCCAAACTTTTCTGGGCTATTCATGACCTTTTATTCTTTCAGATGAATTTTATATTTAGGTTTTTTCCTCAAAAATCCTGGTGGGGAATTTGATTGGAATTGTGTTCAACCTATCAATAATTTGACAATATGTTGAAATATTATTTCTGCACCATGGCACATCTTTCTGTTAATGTATTCTTATTTTATATATTTTGGCAAAGTTCTGTGGTTTTTGTCATGCAAATCTTTTTTTTTTTTTTTTTTTAAGTAGGCTCCATGCTGGTCATGGAGCCCAACACAGGGCTTGAACTCATGACCCTGAGATCAAGACCTGAGCCAAAATCAAGAGTCAGACGCTTAACTGACTGAGCCACCCAGGAGCCCCTCTCATATTTTTTTTACTAAGGTTATACCTAGATATTTTGGATGACTCCTTCTATTTTTTTTTTTTAAGATTTTGTTTGTTTGAGAAAGACAGAAAGAGCACGAGCAGGCGGAGGGGCAGAAGGAGAGGGAGGAGCAGACTCCCCGCTGAGCAGGGAACCTGATGTGGGGCTTGATCCCAGGACCCTGGGATCATGACCTGAGCTGAAGGCAGATGCTTAACTGACTGAGCCATCCAGGCGCCCTGACTCCTGCTTTTTTAAATGGACTCTGTCCCTAATTATTTTCAGCTAGATTATTGTTGGTTTATGGAAGAATTATTTTTTCAAGTTGATTTTGTAGCTTTATCTAGTAATTTGTATCTTTATCTAACAGTTTTTGAAATTAGTCTTTCAGATGTTTTAGCTACACAATCATGTTGTCTAAAAATAAATAATGTATTTCATTGAGTCAAAGATACACTCAATGTATCTTTGGTGAAATGCACCATCATTTTATATACTACTAAGAAAGTACAAACAGTATTATTGGTATCTTAAGAAGCCACCAACTGTAAAACATATCCCAGTTTCAACAATGTGAAAATAATATGAAAGAATTGTCTTAGAGCCCCAAAATACTATATTTTATGTCTTCTTTTCCAGTGGATTTACCTCCTTTTTCTGTTATATATTATGAATTGGTAAGAAATTCACTGGAAAGCACTGGTAAGAAATTCACTGGAAAGCATTAAGTAATACTGGGAACGTGTTCTTATTTTTGTCTAAGCTTTTAATAGGAATAGGTCTTGCATTGTTCTCTGGCCTTTACATTCAAAAAATTAGATTTCTATTGAAGTGAATCTTGAGGGTACATATCTGACATTGTCTTGATTTGTATGAATAGAGTTGATGGCTAAATATCAATTGGGGCTTTGAAAAGGTTAAAATACTTAAAGAATGAGGGACGGCTGGGTGGCTTAGTCAATTGAGTGTCTGATTTGATTTTGGCTCAGGTCATGAGCTCTCATGAAATCGAGTCCTGTGTAGGGTTCTGTGCAGGGTGTGGAACCTGCTTTAGAGTCTTTCTCCCTCTCCCTCTGCCCCTCTGCCCACCCCACCCCCCACCCCCACTCCCACTGTCTCCCCATAAAAAAAAAAAAAGAATTGAAAAGAAAGTACTTAAAGAATTAAGTTAACAAAAGAAGGATAAGACTTGTATCTAAAAACTACAAAATATTGTGACAGAAGTGAAAGAAGATAAAAAACTAAATGGAAAAACATTCAATGTTTATGAATTGGGAGACTCAATATGGCTAAGATGGTAGTTCTTCCCAAATTGATATGTAGGTTCAATGCAGTCCCTGTTATTTTTGCAGAAATTGATAAGCAGATCCTAAAATACATGTAGAAGTGCAAAGAACTCAGCATAGCCAAAGCAGTTTGGCAAAACAGGAAAGTTGGACGACTTATACTTCTTGATTTCAAGACAACGTGGTACTGGCAGAAGGATAGATGTATAGATCTTTTGGACAAATTTGAGAGTCCAGAAATAAACCCTTATAGTTGTGATCAAGCCCTTGCATTTATGATTTTTGCCAAAGGGGCCAAGGCAGTTCTATGGGGAAATGATAGTGTTTTCAGCAGATGGTATGGGGACAGTTGGATATCCACATGCAAAAAGTAAAATTGTATAACTTTTAAGAAGCAAATAAAGGACAAAATCTTTATGACCTTGGCTTAAGGATCTCAGAGTCCTGAGATACACCGTCCAGCATACCATGCACAAAGTAAAAAAAAAAGATAAATGTGACTTAATCAAAATTAAATACTTCAAAGACAACATCCAAAAGACAACATTAAGAAAATGAAAAGATAAGCCATAGACTGGGAGAAATCACATCTGATAAAGGACTTGTTTCCAAAATATAAAAAGAACTCTTATAATTCAATGTTAAGAAAACAAACCAATTAAGAAACGGGCAAAAGATTTGAATAGATATTTTACCGAAGAAGATACATGAGTGGCTAATAAGTACATCAGAAGATTCTCAGCACCATTAGTCATTAGTCATTCAGGACATGCAAATCAAAACCTCAGTGAAATATCACTTCATACCCACTAGAATGGCTATAATAAAAAAAGTCGGGCAATAATAGTATGGAGAAACTGGAACCCTCATGCTTTTCTGGTAGAAATGTAAAATAGTGGAGACACCGGAAAATAGTTTGGCAGTTTCTTAAAAAGTTAAACATACAATTACCATATGACCCAGCAGTTCCATCCCTAAGCATCTATCCAAGAGAAATAAAAACATGTCCAGGGGCGCCTGGGTGGCTCAGTCAGTTAAGTGTCTGACTTCAGCTGGTCATGATCCCAGGGTCCTGGGATTGAGCCCTGTGTTGGGCTCCCTGGGAGTCTGCTTCTCACTCTCTTCTGCCCCTCCTCCCTGCTTGTGCACTCGTTCTCTCTCTCTCTGTCTCTCTCAAATAAATATCTAAAAAAAAAAATGTCTACACAACACTTTGTATTCATCATCCCCCACCAGTGGAAACAATCCAAATGTTCATCTGCTGGTTAATAGATAAATGAAATATGGCATATCTATTCACTGGAATACTATTCGGCAAGAAAAAGTTAACTATTGATACATGTTACCACATGGATGAACCTCACAAACATTATTCTAAGTAAAAGGAGCCAGACACAAAAACCCCCATATTGTGTGATTTCATTTATATGAAATGTTCAGAAAAGGCAAATTTATATAAATGGAAAGTAGATGAGGGTTTGCATGGGGATGGCTTGGGCTGCAGATGGGCACAAAGGAACATTTTGGGGGTGATGGAGTATTCTAAAACTGGATTGTGATAGTGGTTGCATGACGCTGTATATTTATTAAAAATCATTAAATTGTACACCTTATAAAGTGGATGAGTTTCATGGTATGTCAATTATATTCAATCAGGCTTTTTATAAAAAGGAAATGTAAATTAAAATTTTAAAATAGCAAGCAAGATGCTGGGACAGTGTATGAGAAGAGAGTCATGTCACTATTTCATATGATTGTCATTGGTCTGTTTCCTACAGTTTACAACTCCTGGATGAAAGAGCATGGAGGATCTATTGTCAATATTATTATCCTTACTAGAAATGGATTTCCAGGATTTGTGTAAGCATACTTAATGTATATGTATTTTTTCCTATGTCTTTGGGTTTTGTCCTCTGAATAGGGGGGAGTAGGGTGGAGAAAATTTCATAAGTCACAATCCTTAATCCTGTAATGAGTTTCGATCTCAATATTTAGCATTGCCCTTTATTTGAACTTTAAAAATGTACTTCTAAAACATTACCATGCATAATAGGCTTTCCAGATTTACCAAGGAAATAAAACAAGAGGCCGTATTAATTTTTTATTGTAAGTCTGTCCCAAATATTGCATGGGGCATATTTACGCTAAAATTTTTTTATTGTTGTTTATCTGAAATTCAAGTTTAACTGAATGTCCTATATTTTATCCAGTAACCCTAATCCAGATGTCACTAAACTGGTCATCATTGTCTGGAGAGATCTTTTTTGTTAACATGTGGAAATGAAACGAATTTAGATTAATTTAGATTTGAATACTGTGAATATACCTTCAATTTTAGACAGAACTGCTAAATTGTTACTCCATAATGGAGTTTGACATATTTGACTCTTATTCTGATTTTGGTAAATTTTTATGTTGGAAATAGATTAAAAAAAAAAAGTCAATCAGTGAACTAATTTAGCCTACTGGCTCAGTAGATTCTTTAGTAATAATCTAAAAGAACAAAGAAAAACAGTGTGCCAGGAAGCTACTTGAAAACCACACGTTTAGCTGTTAAAAAGTCTGATTTACAAAAAATTCATTTTGCTGATTTCTTTCATATCTTTTATAAGTTCTGATTCCTTCCCCTTTTTTTATTAAAATTTTTTAAAAATTTTCCAACATAGAATATTTCTTCTTATGAAATAGACCTATCTTAGCATTATAAAAACAAAGCATGCTAGTTTTTACATATATATAAAACTGTATAAGGTACAAAGTTGAGTGCTCTATACCTTCTCATCCCAGAGATAACCTGTTAACCAAGTAAGACAGTGACCTGAATTCCTTTATTAGTAATATGTAATCTGTAACCTGCAGGGTGATATTTTGGCACTGCATGAATATCCTGTTTGCCATTGTGATTTTGCAAACATTGTTGATTCTTACCTGAATCACTTATTACATTAGGGTGAGAAGATGTTGATTTTTCTGGTTTCATAATTGCTTCTGTATTTATTAGCTGATATTCTTCCATAAAAAGACTTTTCTGCAAAAATTTCCTTCTTTATATATTTATTATTATCATTATTATTATTAAATTTTTTGGTATACCACTATTATGGACTTACAGATTTCATATTCCTCTTTTCAAGTGCATGTAATAGCTCAAACTTAATAGAGATTTGTATTGTTTCTACATTTTGCATTACAAATAATTCTGCAGTGAATAACACTGTACATATTTCATATTTGTAGAGTTGTATCTTCAGGGTAGATCCTGGAAGTGCGATTGCTAGGTGAAGGTGAAGGGTAAATGCATACTTTTAGGTATTTTCCAACCAGCAAAGTATGAGAGTACGTGTTCCCCAGAGCCTGACCCAAAATGTGTGTTGTCAACTTCTGGACAACTCCGATGGTCAAGAAATGGTATTCTCAGTGGAGCATCTTTTGATTTGTTGAAAGGCTATCTGGATATCTTGTGTGTATGTTTGAGTTGTATTGCTGTCTTGGCACATTTTTCTTAATGTTGTCTGAGGCTAGTCTATTTTTCATTACATCTGTGCAGGGGGGTTTGGTCTGAGCTGCTGATCTTTTGGGTCACTGTCAGTAATTATGAAGGCAGGGGCATCTGGGTGGCTCAGTCGGTTAAGCGTCTGCCTTGGGCTCAGGTCATGATCCCAGGGTCTTGGGATCGAGCCCTACATCGGGCTCGCTGCTCAGTGGAGAGCCTGTTTCTCCCTCTTCCTCTGCCTGTCGCTCTGCCTATCTGTGCTCATTCTCTATGTCTCTGTCAAATAAATAAATAAACTCTTAAAAAAAATAATTATGAGGGCAAAAGATAGGTCAAAAAAGCAACTCATGTCTCCCATGGACAGTTTGTAACTCAAATGCCATCAGTGGGTGAATGACTAAACACACTGTGGTATATCTATATAACAGACTACTACTTGGAAATAAGACATAATGAATTATTAACTCATGCAACAACATGGATGAATCTCAAAATAATTATTCTGAGTGAAAAAGGCCTGATGAATAAGAGCGTATATTGTATGATTTTATGTGTTTAAGTTGTAGATGCATTGAAAACATTGGTTAGTGCTATATTCACTGAAGAGTTGTGCATCCTTCTGCCTCCTGTTTATAAATTAGAGGAAGAAAATGAAGCAGTGTGACAGCCTTCAAGACAGTTTATCACTCATAATCTGTTCCTGCACAGATTGTAAGAGATTTTAAATCATGTCTGATACAGAAATAAGGCCTTAGTACTTAAGGAAATTGGTCATTGAAAGAACAGTTGTGAGACTTGTCATGGAAATGGTAACATATAATCTCAGTCAACTCACAGTTCAAATGTCAGTCCCTCTGGGCTTTTCCTTTAGAAGAAGAGTGACTGGAACAGCACTTCATGTGACCTAGTCATCACTCCAAAGCTGGATTGTCTAGCATCTATTCTGTTCCGATGGGAACCACTTTCCCTTTCTGGAAAGGGAGTCTTTACAAACCCCGTTGGTCCATTCAGGCTTCTCATCCACCTGGACCATCCAGGAATGCCCTTCAGAACAAAGTACTAGATAAGCTGTAAGTCTCTGGATTTGGATGAACTCTTTGCTTTTTTCTTCACAAATGTCACAGTTTTTTGGGGGGGGGTTATTATATTGTTGTTATTGTTGTTTTTTATCCTCAGAGATCAGCTGATTAGGATTTGCTGTTTTGGGATCCAGAGGAACTTCTTTCAGTTCTCGAATAACTTTATACAGAGCTGAATACCATGGAGGAAGACCGCATCCTTCTTTCCTTAACTGGAAAGGATGGAGAGCAGGGGCCTCAGGCTCTCACACCTGTTGCAGATGCTCTTGACCTTCACCAGCAATTTCACTTCTGACATCACACCCTTCTCCGTCACCTTCTCTGGTAGATCTTTGAGTATGGAAATGTAGTCTGAACATGCTGTTATGTTTGCATTAAGTTTCTGCTGAATGTCCTTCTCTTCAACTGTGAAGCTTGAGAAAACTATGTAGGGGAGGAAAAAGAATTTTCCCTCTACCCTTCTGAGCTCTTAGTTGAGACCTGTGTAATAAAAGAAGTTAACAAGACCATAACAAACAACTTTATTCATATGTATACATCATGTATATGTGGGAGAAACCCAGGGGAAAATAAGTAGCTTCCCTGAGTGGCTTAGAACTCAGACTGAACCACTATCTTAGTAAGGAAAGGGAGGAGAGATGGAGGCCTCATAGAAGAGAGTAAATGATTTTTAGGAAAGATGCATGGGCCCCTTGGAAGAATAGATGGGAAGTATGGTAGTTTGTGACAGAGTGTTTCTGGGTTGTGGTGTCAACTTCTAGTCTTTATACTTGTGACCAGAGGCAATCTTCCCTGGTTGATGAAACCCTTGGGGAGGGGATTTATGGTAATTGAGTTCCTTTTGGTGGAACCCAGTCTATCTTTAGGCAGATAAGGGGAGTTCAGAGAAAGCTTCTCCCTGCATTTGCTATTTTCAAGTGTATACAGCTCAAAATAGTATATCAAAACAGCATATTTTGGGTGGCATGTCCTGAGCTCCTACTATCATATTTTGGAGTGGCATATTCTGTTGCTCTTCATCTGCCTCTTGCTCATGTTCAACAAATTGGTTCAGATGCCGAAATTCAGTAATTTCTGTCTCTGGTTTTCCACTGCTGTCTCTCAGTTCTAGTGGCTTTCTCTCTTGGGTGGTTACCAGTTTCTGAACGTCTGCCACTTGCTTCTTCAGGGGCTCAACATACTGCTGAGCCTTTTCCTATGATGAGAGGCAGGACCTCATGTGGTGGCCCTGGTGATCAGGGCACTGAGTGCAAGGGGACAAACACCTCTAGGTCCTCCTCACAGAAGAGGGTCAGGGCTTGATTGTGCTTCTACATAAGCATGTCTGTTCCTGCCCCTTCCTCTTGCTCCTTGTGTTGTGGAGAAGCCTGGCAATTTCCATTTTCCTTCCCAGCTGAATGTTGCTTTGGGACCCCTCTTAGCATTGGTGGCAGTAGGCAGGGCAAGGGAACGTGTCCTGTAGATCAACCCAGGACTGCTGGATGCAGTAGCAACAGAAGTTGTGGCCATATCTGATGGTGATGGAGTTACTTGGGTAATTCTGACAAAATAGTTGGCTGCTGCCTGGAGTCCCACCAGGGTTGCTGCAGCCAACACTGGGACAGAGATGGGTTTTCTTTAAGAAGGTTGGACTCTGTAGGTCTTCTCTAGTGAGTGGTGGATCTGACCCCAGCTCTCACATACTTGGTGCCAACGACCTTATAATTAGAAATTCTAAGCCACAGTGTATCTGTACCTTGTGCATAAGACCCCCTCTAGATGCAGACCTAACTATTTTGAACTTATCTGGAAATGTATTAAAATTTACTTCAACTTTGGTGTGTCTAGAAATTCTATTGATACTATTTTTAGCCCAATATATAAATTTCTTATCCCTTATCATCTAAAATTGATTTAAAAAATAACCACACTTGTAACCCTCAAAATTACCAACTTCTCACTTTTTCTACATAATAAAAGATCTTCAAAATATTTCTCTTATGGTCATGGTGTTTGGAGGGTCTTATGTGTGCCTGCAATGTAAGGTTTGTTTGACTATCAGAGAGCTGTGTTTTTGTGTTTTGGCTTTAACATTGAAGGACCCACTTCTTTCCCACTGTTCAGACAAGGACTCCAAAAGACAGACTCAACAAGAATATGTCTGTGGGGGTCTGACAGGTCACTGACATACCTGTCAGTTTAGTTAACAAGAGAAACATTCAGTGGAAGCTGATTGTAATTTTTATGTTTTGTCTTTTAAAGGCATAGTGGAGCTGCCAGAGCAGGGGTTTACAACCTCACCAAATCCTTAGCTGTGGAATGGGCCAGCAGTGGAATAAGGATCAACTGTGTTGCCCCTGTAAGTAACTGTTCCGTATGAAAGCTGTTGACAAATTGTGCTTTTCTGATTCCATTTGTATTGTCGATGGAGGTATTTGTTAATATGCATGCATACTAAAAAAGATTGGCTTTTAAAAATAGATAAAATTGGAAAGAAGTATGCTTTGATTTACAACTAGACTGTCAAGAAGGTTACATTAAGCCAATGATTATCAATCTTGACAATATATTAGAATTATTGATGAAATGTTTAAAAAATATTGATATGTAAGCTTGACTCTAAACTATGGAGTCTAGATGTTGCTGTTTTTTTAAAAGCCACCCAGGAAATTCAAATGCACAGTGAAGATTGAGAACCACTGCTTTACAGAATGAATATTTGCCAGATTATTTTGTTATTTCTTGGTGTATCATTAATGCTTCATTAGGAGAGAGAAAAAAACTAAGGTCTAATTCCAAGTTAAAGATTGATTAGAAGTGAAGAGAAAATGTCTTGGCAACATACTTGAAAGCTAGTAAAAGCTAAATAAAAGAATTCCCAAACAATTAAAATTTTAGTTTATTTATATTGGATTCAAATATTTTATCTGTGATTTCACCATAATGAAAACATTGCATTTTCTAAGTCTCACGGAACCACAGCCCAGGCTTCTGTCATAAAGCAGAGAAACCTGGTGGAAGATAGAATAGACTCCCCTATCCCCCTTTTCCTACTTAAGTGCCCCTCTGATCTATCCATTTAATTATGTTTTTGGAAAAACACATATTTTCAGGAAAAATGTAGGGCTTGGCTGGCTATTAAGAGAGAAGGGGTGACAAAATGAGCATTCAGAGAATCCATTTGTAATCATGTTTGAGGATATTGAGAAAAATTAATATTAGAAATGTTGACTTTTTGGGGCATCTGGGTAGCTCAGTCATTAAGCGTCTGCCTTCGGCTCTGGTCATGATCCCAGGGTCCTGGGATCGAGCCCCGCGTTGGGCTCCCTGTTCAGCAGGAAGCCTGCTTCTCCCTCTCCCACTCCCTCTGCTTGTGTTCCCTCTCTCGCTGTGTCTCTCTCTGTCAAATAAATAAAATCTTTAAGAAAAAAAAATGTTGACTTTTCTAATTAAACTTAACCCACTTTTTGGCATTGGTCAATGACTGCCTTGATGTCTTTGTCATTTTAAAATTTAGTTTTATGTACTTTATTTTGTTCTTTTTTTATTCTTAAACTTAGGGAGTTATTTATTCCCCAACTGCTATCGACAACTATGGTCCTTTGGCAAAAAACTTATTTGGAAATTCCTTTATGAGAATCCCAGCGAAGCGAATTGGAGTTCCTGAGGAGGTAATGTATATTTCTAACATTGATTCCAGTTGCTTTCATTTGTACTTTGGAAAATTGGAACATTTGGTATCCTTTTTACACAATCTGGTTGGCTGATAGAGATGAGCGTTCCCATTGCCACCAGCCCATGCCCCCTGCACTTTCTGGCTCTGTGCCTTATACATTCAGAGCAGTCTTTATCCAGAACTGAATGCAGTGTGAATTAAGAACAGCATGGTTTTATTTCACTGCACTTTTCAGCTATGTTATCTTATCACATGGCCTTTGCTGGTACACAGGACCCTAAGCCAAATCAGGTGATGATGGCTATGTGAAGTTCCATACTTGATTTCTGTAAGGTGGCCAGATTTAAGTATGTAGAAATCAGTAGCTTTCTTAAAGGCCAGCAATATCAGTCTTAAAATACAATGAAAAAAGGATATCTTTTCTACAATACTAATAAAAATGGAAATACCTGGCATAAACTTAGCGCTGAATGACAAGAAATTTATTCCTGAAGCACAGAAAAAAAAGAATAAGTAGAAACATGTCATATTCCTCAATGGAGAGAATCTATTTTATTAAAATCAAGTTTCCCTTTGTTTGATGACAGAGGGTAGCTACACTTGTACTGAGCATAGCATAACATAGAGTTGTGAGATATTATGTTGTACACTTGAAACTAATGTAGTATTGTATGTCAACTGTACTTTAATAAAAAAATAAAAAATAAAAATAAATAATACCATGTTTCCCTAAACTAATGCATACATTTAGTATAGTTTGGGAATTAAACACACTGATTCTAAAGTTTGTCTAGAAAAATATTAATGCAAAAACAGTCAAAAAATGTTTTGAAAAAGAATAATTGGGGGGGTTGACCTTCCCAATATCAAAATACATTATAATGCTATACTTATTTAGGATATCTGGTGTTGGCACTGAAATAGAATAAATTTAGTGGAACAAGATGCAGTCCTATATCAGTACCATGTATACATGAGGAGTTTAATAGGATAAAATCAGCATTTCAAATCTGTGAGGAAAGGATTGGCCATTTAGCATAAGTCTTATGGCAATTAGCTGTTTAATTAGAAATAAATTAGGCCTCCTATCTCATGCCACATACAAAATAATTTTCTGATATATTAAAGTGCTAAATGTAAAGGCAAAACCATAAAACTCTTAAAAGAAAATGTTTTCTAATTTCTAAACTAGCTTTCATTGGCATTTTGATGTCTTTCCAGAAATTTACTAGGCATACCCCAAAAGACCCGTATTTACTGACCTTTTTACAAATTGGGATTCTACTCGGTGTGCTATTCTGCAACATGCTATGGATATACCATGATACATTTCATTAGATTCCACTGTTGCACATTTAGATTCCATTTATATTTTCAATATTGTGGTAATTCTGCAGTGAAATCCTTGAACACAGACGTGCACTCTTGTGTCAGGGGTAACTTTCTAGAATTCTTGAAGTAAAATAGTTTTGCATATTAAGTTTTTTGGAAGATACTGTTAAATCAGACATTTGATGGACCATTTTAAGCAAGGTGTTTGGATTTCTATTCTGAAAACTGAGAAGGGTTTTAAAAGATTTTAATCAAGGGGATGATATGATTAAATTTTTATTTTGGACAGAACACTCCCTTTGTTTATGTGAACTATATTATCTCTCTTTTTTTTTAAAGATTTTATTTATTTATTTGAAAGAGAGAGAGCGCAAGCAGGGGAGCAGCAGGCAGAGAGAGAGGGAGAAGCAGGTTCACCGAGCAGGAAGCCTGACTCGGGGCGCGATCTCAGCCTTGACCCTCATGACGTGAGCCGAAGGCAGACGCTTAATGACTGAGCCACCCAGGCGCCTCCCCCCCCTTTTTTAAAGATTTTATTTATTTATTTGAAAGAGAGAGAGAGTATATTATCTCTATTTACTGTATAGAAATCAAAATTGAGAAGTTTAAGAAATAGTTATCAGTTCATTTAAAATAATAGTAAAAAGGCATTACATGTTAACATAAATAACATTTTGAATGAAAAATTGCTGTGCTTTAAAAAGCAAGAGAAAACCATTTTTGCATTTGCTTTACACTTTCCTAAATCTCAAATGGATGACTTAACAGAATACAGCTGGATGCTCACCTCTGTGTCTGCATTCCATACACTGCTGTATGTTGTTTTGTTTAAAGCATATGAAGAAATCCAGGTTCATGTACATGCACAGTTGGAAAAGGGAGGAACATTTTAACAGTCTTTTTAGATAATTGGGGATGATATTCTTTGATATTTGACAAGTGGCTGTTTCGTAAAGATAGGTTGCAATGTGGATTGATCTCAAACCATGTCAGTGAATCTGTTGTACTCTGTTACATTAAAATCCACTGGTCTAGGGCACCTGGGTGACCCAGTTTGTTGGGCGACTGCCTTTGGCTCAGGTCATGATCCTGGAGTCCTGGGATCGAATCCCACTTCAGGCTCCCTGCTTTGCGGGGAGTCTGCTTCTCCCTCTGACCCTCTCCCCTCTCATGCTCTGTCTCTCTCATTCTCTCTCTCTGTCAAATAAATAAATAAAATCTTAAAAAATAAAATAAAATCCACTGGTCTTTCTTGCACTTTGACTGCATCTTTCACCCACAGATGATTTTGTGACATAGTTATTGTTCTTTTGGGAATCACTTGTCCACTGAGTTATGGAAATCTTCTAGATGTTGACACACAGTCCATTATACAATATCAAAAGATCACATTTGTGAGGAGTCCAAGATGGTGAGAAGTAGGAGACCTTAGTTTGTCTGGTCCCTTAGGAATTCAGCTAGATAGCTATCAAATCATTCTGAGCACCTGCAGACTAAACCGGAGATCTAAGAGAAGAATTGCTAGATCCTACAAATAGAAAAGCGACCACTTTCTGCAAGAATGACAAGATGGAAAAACTCACCCCAAAAGAGAGAATAAGAGGCAGTACTGACTGCCAGGAACCTAATCAGTATGGATATAATAAGTAAGATGCTGGGACTAGAGTTCAAAATACGATTATACTGGCTGGGCTTGAAAAAAGCAGAGAAGACACTAGAGAATCCCTTTCTGGAGAAATAAGAGAACTAAAATCTAATCAAGTTGAAATAAAAAAAGGCTATTTAATTAAAAATGTAGGCTCTAACTGCTAGGATAAATGAGGCAGAAGAGAGAACTAGTGATATAGAAGACAAAATGACAGAGAATAAAGAAGCAGGGGAAAAGAGAGATAAACAACTACTGGATCATGTGGGGAGAATTCGAGAGGTAAGTAATACCATAAAGCAAAACAATATTAGAATAATTGGGATCCCAGGAGAAGAGGAAAGAGAGAAGGGGGCAGAAGGTATACTGGAGCAAATTATAGCTGAGAATTTCCTAATCTGGGGAAGGAAACAGGCATTCAAGTCCAGGAAGCGCAGGGAAACCCCCTCAAAATCAATAAAAATAGGTCAACAACTCAACATATAACAGTGAATCTTGCAAATCTCAGAGACAAAAAAAATCCTGAAAGGAGCTCAGGACAAGAGGTCCATAACCTATAAGAGTAGAAACATGAGACTAGCAGCAGACCTATCCACAGAGACGGGGCAGGCGAGAAAGGACTGGCATGATATATTCTGGGTGCTAAATGAGAAAAATATGCAGCCAAGAATATTTTATCCAGCAAGGCTGTCATTCAAAATAGAAGGAGAGAAAAAAGGCTTCCAGGACAAACAGAAACTAAAAGACTTTGTGATCATTAAACCAGCCCTGTATGATATATTAAAGGGGATCGTTTAAGCGGAGAGAGAGCCAAAAGTAACATAGACCAGAAAGGAACAGAGTCAATATAAAGAAACAGTGACTTTACAGGTAATAGAGTGGCACTAAATTCATATCTTTCCATGGTTACTCTGAATGTAAATGGGCTAAATGCCCTAATCAGAAGACACAGGGTATCCGATCGGATAAAAAAGCAAGACCTGCTCATATGATATTTGGTCATTTTAGAGAGTCATTTTAGACCTAAGGACACCTCCAGATTGAAAGTGAGTGGGTGGAAAGCCATTTATCATGCTAATGGACATCAAAAGAAAGCTGAGGTAGCAATCCTTATGTTAGACAAATTAGATTTTATTTTATTTTTTTAAGATTCTATTTATTTGAGAGAGAGAGAATGAGAAACAGAGCATGAGAGGGAAGAGGGTCAGAGGGAGAAGCAGACCCCCCACTGAGCAGGGAGCCCGATGTGGGACTCGATCCCGGGACTCCAGGATCATGACCTGAGCCGAAGGCAGTCGCTTAACCAACTGAGCCACCCAGGCACCCGACAAATTAGATTTTAAACTAAAGACTGTAATAAAAGATGAGGAAGGACACTATATCATAATTAAAGGGTCTATCCAACAGCTGATAGAGATGAGCGCTCCCATTGCCACCAGCCCATGCCCCCTGCACTTTCTGGCTCTGTGCCTTATACACTCAGAGCAGTCTTTATCCAGAACTGAATGCAAGAAGATCTAACAATTATAAATATTTATGCCCCTAACATGGGAGCAGCCAATTACATAAGGCAATTAATAACAAAAGCAAAGAAACGCATTGATAATAATACAATAATAGTAAGGGTTGTTAACACTACACTCACAGCAATAGACAAATCATCTAAGCAGAAGATCATCAAGGACTTTGAATGACACACTGGACCAGATGGACTTCACAGATATATTCAGAACATTCCATCCTAAAGTAAGAGTATACACATTTTTCCCAACTGCTGATGGAACATTCCCCAGAATAGATCACATACTGGGTCACAAATCAGGTCTCAACTGGTGCCAAAAGATAGGGATCATTCCATGCGTATTTTCAGACCACAGTGCTTTGGAAACTAGAACTCAATCACAAGAGGAAAGTTGGAAAGAACTCAAATACGTGCCCATGGAACATTCTCCAAAATAGATCACATCCTAGGTCACAAATCAGGTCTCAACCGGTACCAAAAGATCGGGATCATTCCCTGCATATTTTTGGACCACAATGCTTTAAAACTAGAACTCAATCACAAGAGGAAAGTCGGAAAGAACTCAAATACATGGAGGCTAAAGAGCATCCTACTAAAGAATGAATGGGGTCAACCAGGAAATTAAAGAAGAATTAAAAAAATTCATGGAAACAAATGAAAATGAAAACACAACTGTTCAAAACCTTTGGGATGCAGCAAAGGCGGTCCTAAGAGGAAAGTATATAGCAATACAAGCCTTTCTCAAGAAACAAGATGATGAACATGGATGCAAAAATTCTCACCAAAATACTAGCCAATAGGATCCAACAGTACATTAAAAGGATTATTCACCACGACCAAGTGGGATTTATCCCTGGGCTGCGAGTTTGGTTCAACATCTGCAAATCAATCAGTGTGATACACTACATAAATAAAAGAAAGGACAAGAACCATATGATCCTCTCAATAGATGCAGAAAAAGCATTTGACGAAGTACAACATCCTTTCTTGATTAAAACTCTTCACAGTGTAGGGATAGAGAGTACATACCTCAATATGATAAAAGTCATCTATGAAAAACCCACAGCGAATATCATTCTCAATGGGGAAAAACCTAGAGCTTTTCCCTTAAGATCAGGAACATGGCAGGGATGTCCACTATCACCACTGCTGTTCAAAATGGCACTAGAAGTCCTGGCCTCAGCAATCAGACAACAAAAAGAGATAAAATGCATCCGAATCCATAAAGAAGTAGTCAAACTTTCACTCTTTGCAGATGACATGAAACTCTATGTGGAAAACCCAAAAGACTCCACCCCAAAATTGTTAGAACTCATATAGGAATTCAGTAAAGTGGTAGGATATAAAATCAGTGCACAGAAATCAGTTGTATTTCTATACACTAACAATGAGACAGAAGAAAGAGAAATTAAGGAGTCAATCCCATTTACAATTGTACCCCAAACCATAAGATTCCCAGGAATAAACCTAACCAAAGAGGCAAAGGATCTTACTCAGAAAACTATAGAATACTCATGAATGAAATTGAGGAAGACACAAAGAAATGGAAAAATGTTCCATGCTCATGGATTGGAGAACAAATATTGTTAAAAGGTCTTTGATACCTAGAGCAATCTACACATTTAATGCAATCCCTATCAAAATACCATCAACTTTTTTCAAAGAAATGGAAAAAATAATCCTAAAATTTGTATGGAACCAGAAAAGACCCTGAATAGCCAGAGGAATGTTGAAAAAGAAAAACAAAAGCCGGTGGCATCACAATCCCGGACTTCAAGCTCTATTACAAAGCTGTAATCATCAAGACAGTATGGTACTAGCACAAAACCAGACACACAGATTAATGGAACAGAATAGAGAGCCCAGAAATGGACCCTCAACTCTATGGTCAACTAATCTTTGACAAAGCAAGAAAGAATATCAAATGGAAAAAAGACAGTCTCTTCAACAAATGGTGCTGGGAAAATTGAGCGGTCAGATGCAGAAGAATGAAACTGGACCATTTCCTTACACCATATACAAAGATAAACTCAAAATGGATGAAAGACCTAAATATGAGACAGGAATCCATCAAAATCCTTGAGGAGAACACAGGCAGCAACCTCTTCAACCTCGGCCACAGCAACTTCTTGCTGGACACATCTTCAAAGGCAAGAGAATAAAAGCAAAATGAACTATTGGGACTGCATTAAGATAAAAAGCTTTCACATAGCAAAGGAAACAATTGACAAAACTAAAAGATATCCTATAGAATGGGTGAAGATATTTGCAAATGTCTTATCAGATAAAGAGCTAGTATCCAAAATCTATAAAGAACTTAACACCCAAAAAGCAAAAAATCCAGTCAAGAAATGGGCAGAAGACATGAACAGACATTTCTCCAAAGAAGATATAGAAATGGCTAACAGATGTGTGAAAAAATGCTCAACATCACTCATCATCAGGGAAATACAAATCAAAATCACAATGAGATAACCACCTCACACCAGTCAGAATGGCTAAAATTAACAACTCAGGAAACAACAGATGTTAGCGAGGATGTGGAGAAAGGGGAACCCTCCTACACTGTTGGTGGGAATATAACCTGGTGCAGCCACTCTGGAAAAGAGTATGGAGGTTCCTCAAAAAGTTAAAAATAGAACTACCCTATGATCCAGCAATTGCACTAGTATGTATTTATCCAAAGGATGCAAACATAGTGATCCGAAGGGGCACATGCACCCTAATGTTTATAGCAGCAATGTCCACGATAGCCAAACTATGGAAAGAGCCCAGATGTCCATCGACAGATGAATGGATAAAGAAATGTAGGGTATGTGGTGTGTGTGTGTGTGTGTGTGTGTGTGTGTGTGTGTGTGTGTGTGTCTGTACACACACACAATGGAATATTACTTAGCCATCAGAAAGAATGAAATCTTGCCATTTGCAACAACGTGGATGGAATTAGAGGGTATTATGCTGAGTGAAATAAGTCAGTCAGAGAAAGATAAATACATGATCTCACTCATATGTGGAATTTAAGAAACAAAACGGAGGATCATAGGGGAAGGGAGCGAAATACAAAACAAGACGAAATCAGAGAGGGAGACAAACCATAAGAGACTCTTAACCATTTGAAACAAACAGAGGGTTGCTGAAGGAGTGGGGGAATGGGGTAACCAGGTGATGGGTATTAAGGAGGGCACGTGATGTAATGGGCATTGGGTGTTATATTGAGACTGATGAATCACTGATTTCTACCTCTGAAACTAATAATACACTGTATGTTAATTAACTGAATTTAAATAAAAGAATATAAAAATAAATAAATGGTCACATTTTTAATGTCACCACTGATCTCTTCAGAAAAATCTTGAAATGTTAGGAAACTGTCAAGCTCATGTTGACAAGTGCAAGTTTTCCGAAATTCTGCTTTTCACTTGCAAGCTCAGATCTTTTCATTGACAACAAATACAAAAACCAAAGTTGTTTTCCTCTGAAGTGACATTCTCACTTTGTTCGTTTGTGAAAAAAACTCTGCCAGGTACCCCGGTGTGAGTAACCATAGTGTGTTAGTCGTTCTTTCAAGTAACAAATGGTATTTCACAAAGAGAGTGACTAGTTCAGTTCACAACAGTTACTTCTGTATGAAGCAGAAAAGCTTGATGTGCAGTTCCCACTTCATATCACTAGATATTAAAAAGGATATTGTACCCAGTGGTCAAGATCAGTATGATGAGTAATTTTTGCTGCTTCACTGAGGACATTCTAAAGTGAAACAGGCTTTCCCCCCATGTGTACTTGCTGGTGAAGAAGATAGTGACCGCTACCGTAAGGACCGCTAGTTCCGTTTCATGTTCCTGCTGTGATTTGCGCTGAGGCTCCAGCAATTTTGCCCACCATTGCTCTGGCACCGTTACTGCAAATGTCAGCACAGTGAGAAAGACAAACAAAGAGGTAGTATTATAATGAACATAGTTTTATTCTTGCAAATCACCTGGAAAGGTTTTAGGTGTGCTCAAGAGTTTTACTGACCATGCTTTGACTGTTGGAGGTGCAGCCTTCCAATAGTTGCTTGTGAAGGGAAGGAGAGAGGCTGGGAGCTTTTGTGAGATGCAGAGCAAGGGGATGCCTCTGCCTGATTGTCCTAGCATCCCTTGGTCATGTTTCCAAGATATTCTTATTACCCTGGCTAATCATCATTAGTGGGAGCACATTCACACCAGGCCATTGGCTGAACTGCTTATCAATGAGCTGACAATAAGTGACAATAAGTGACATTCCCTGGGGTAGAGACAGGAGGGTCAGAACGTAACTGTAGTTTTTATTGTTGTTTTAAGATTTTATTTATTTATTGGAGAGAGAAAGAAGAGAGTGCGCATGAGCAGGGGGGAGTGGCAGAAGGAAGGGGGAAACAGACTCCCCACTGAGCAGGGAGCCCCATGCGGGGCTCGATCCCAGGACTCCAGGGATCAACCCACTGAGCCACCCAGGAGCCCCGTAGCTGTAGTTTTAAAAGGAATAGCCAGAGCCCGCACGATGTCCCTCAACATCTCTCGGAAAGGAATGCAGCACTTGGCAGGCCCTACTCACTTTACAAAGTTAAGAAACCAAGGGCCAAAGAGGCGCAATAACTTGTCTAAGGCTATACATGGCTCATGGTACTGCAATTCAAACCCCAGCTTGCCTATTTAAAATCCCTGTGATCTTTAATAAACAGAACTGAAAGTAAACAGATAAAAGAGGTGTTACCCACATAGAAAATGGATACAAGTTGCTAGTCTTGAATTGTGTTTACTGATTGATAAAACTATTGTGAGTGGCTTGGTTCTTCAAGTCCATCCATCAAATGGATTTCATTAAAATGAAAGTTAAGAAGACTCTATCTGAGATAGCACAATAGTGCCTAGTTAATTTGGTAATTATAAAAATTGTATTCAGTTTAGCTCCGTGTTGAGCTCCCGAAGTAAACCAGGTATCATGAATATTTATCTATCTTTTATCTAGCAGATAGTTTCAGTTCAATTCAGTATCATTTCATAGTTCCCTAGTTTGTGGGCAAAACGCTGTAGCAGGAGCTGGGCCATGCAACATCCCTTCATTTTAGGGGAAGAGATGCATAAAGATCCTTCATTCTGTAAACAATTATTAGGCGCTTATTTTATCCTAAACACGGGAGACCATCAGTCAATATTTCAAACAAAATTCAGCACAAAGTCACATTAATATTAGTCAGGCACAGTCTCCCTGAACAGAGCAGACTATGGCTCTTTCTCTTGTTCTGGAACAAGTGTAGTTTTAGGGGTTTGCAGACTTTTGTAGGTCACGGTTACTGGGATGAGAGGGTTCTTGTTCGGCTGGCATTCAGAAAGGAGCTTATTGGGGTGAGTCTTCCTGGTGCACACGGTGAGTTGTCATTGACAGGCTAATACCAGTTCTGGTAGTTACTTTCAGTCATCGCTCAGAACTGTCTGCGTTTCCTCAGGGATGGGGGATCTTTTCAACGATTAACTCTCTGTACTAGTGCTATCCAATAGAAATATCATAATCATTACATATGTAATTGTAAGCTAACCAGTAGCCACATTAAGAAAAGTAAAAAGATGAAATTAATATTGCTGTAGTAATTTAATATACAATAGATAATAGAAATAATTATATATATTATTATTAATAAGGTTTTATGCAACCCAATATATCTAAAACATCATTTTACATTCTTCTATACGTTTGCCTTCTTTCCATACCAAGTCTTCAAAATCTAGTGTGTATTTTACACTTATAGCACATCTCAGTTCTGACTAGCCGTGCAGAAGGTGGGTTGTGTCGTATGGCTAGTGCCTCTGTTTAGTGCACGTCTACACTAGCTTCTAGGGACACCAGGACAGACAGAAGGCTATGCCTAGCCTCCAGGGTCTCACAGCCTCAATGAGGCACAGACATGTAAGTGAACACTCTAAATGGGGCGAAGCAAGCTAGGCATGGACATAAAACTTAAGGATGCGCTCACTCTCAGGGTCGTACGAGTGCGGGGTCTGCCCCGAGAGTGAGTGCCTCCTTAAATACTGCCCCCTAAGCACCTCATTAGCCTCCCCCTAGTCTCCCTCCAGCTGGGGAGTCTCCTCAAGTAGCAGATTCTGGGGACCCAACCCCAGAGCTTTAAATTCAGAAGGTCTCAAGGAGGACCTAGGGATCTGGAGTTTCCATAAACGGACCCAAGGATGCTAATGCCAGTGTTTGGGATCTCCCTTTGAGAAAATCTGGCTGTGCCAAGAGCCTCAGAGAGTTCCTTGATATCCAGTGAAATCATTTCTCTCTCTTTGGTTTTGGGAGTAGATGTTGCTGCAGTCATCTAATTACCTCTGAATTTTTAGGGGGTGCGGCGGGATTCTGCAGCCCCTCTCGTAGAAAGCTCCTGTAGTCTCAGTTCCTGGCCTTGCAGCCTGCAGGACCACTGGCTGAATGCCAGCTTATTGTTCCATAGACACATTGACTACGTCAGGGACAAAAGCATAAAAGGCACATGATGGCATGGAACAGTGAGTTATGGTAGGCACTGAAAGATGTGGAAGGAACTGGGTAGTTTGTGGGAAAAATCAAGCACTGTGTTCGCCTTCAGCTTATTCACTGTGTGTAGCTTATTTGACACGGTGTAGGCTCCTTCACATCTTGCCACACTAGTCACATTTTTTTTAATGGTGCTCAAATAGAAAAAGGCAGTTGGTTGTGTTTTGTTAGGTGATGGTACACACAGACTGTAGAATGCATATTACAGTTGTATGTTTCGAGATGTGTTTTCTTGGGCAGGGAAGCAGCCCCAAATGGGGAGCATCTGCTTTTCTGTGTGCATGTGTGTGCTTCTGTTTCCAGATCTCCCCGCTGGTCTGCTTCCTGCTGTCCCCTGCAGCTTCCTTTATTACTGGACAGTTGGTGGATGTGGACGGGGGCCAGTCTTTGTATACGCACATATTTGATGTACCAGGTGAGCCCTCAAGAAATGAGCAGTCACTAACTTTATGCCTTTTCAGGTTCAAGTTTTCAAAATTTCTTTCTTTTTTTTTTTAAGATTTTATTTATTTGGGGCACCTGGGTGGCTCAGTCGTTGGGCTTGGGTCGTGATCCCGGGGTCCTAGGATCAAGCCCCACATCTGGCTCCCTGCTCAGCAGGAAGCCTGCTTCTCCCTCCCCCACTCCCCCTGCTTGTGTTCCCTCTCTTGCTGTGTCTCTCTGTCAAATAAATAAATTCTTAAAAAAAAAAAAGATTGGGGGCACCTGGGTAGCTCAGTTGGTTAAGCGACTGCCTTTGGCTCAGGTCATGATCCTGGAGTCCCGGGATCGAGTCCCACGTCGGGCTCCCTGCTCAGTGGGGAGTCTCCTTCTCCCTCTGACCCTCCCCCCTCTCGTGTGCTCTCTCTCTCTCTCATTCTCCTCTCTCAAATAAATAAATAAGTAAAATCTTCAAAAAAAATTTTATTTATTTGAGAGAGAGAGAGAGAGAGAAAGAGCACAAGCAGGGGGAGCAGCAGAGGCAGAGGGGGAAGCAGACTCCCCGCTGAGCAGGGACCCCCCCCCCCGATGCGGGGCTCGATCCCAGGACCCTGGGATCATGACCTGAGCCGAAGGCAGACGCTTAATGACTGAGCCACCCAGGTGCCCAAGTTCACAGAATTTCGTAAGCAGTTACATAAAGGATTAGGGTTTTCTCTAACAGAACATCAAAAACGTACAAAATGTTTATATTCCTGATAGGATCTTTAAAGGAAATGTTCCCAAAGAAAATATCTAAATATTTTTTATCATAGCACATAGCTTTATATATTAAAAAAAAATTGCCTTGTGTGTATAGGTTGGTGGAAGTTTAAGCTTGAAAAATATTCTTAATATGAGTATATAGTAAAAGGAGGAGGCAGAAAAGAGGCAAGAGGTTGCTGTATTTTTAAGATTTAATTCCCCTTTGTTCCTCTAATAAGTGGTTTATATATCTCAGCGGAAGACTCAGACCTGTTAGGTGGGGAGGGGTGCTATGGTACTATTTTACATGATCTTTGGGATGTATATTGAGTGAAACCATATGAATTAGCTGTATTCAACCATTTTTAATATACAAAACCAGCAGTTTTATAAGGCTCAACCAAATATAGATGTTGCCCACAAATACAAAATTCAAAGGTATTTTCACTGTTGCTGAAGAGTGTGAAGTGGCTACTAGCAAATTAAAATGTGGTTGATGTAATGCATGTGTATTTCTTTCTTTTTTTCTTTAAGATTTATTTATTTATTTCGGTGAGAGAGATCGAGAATGCAGGAGGAGGGGCAGGCAGAGGGAAAGGGAGAGAGAATCTCAAGCAGACTCTGTACTGAGCTCGGAGTCCGACGCAGGGCTCGATCTCACGACCCTGAGATCAGACCTGAGCTGAAACCAAGAGTCAGCTGCTAAACTGACTGCACCACCCAGGCGCCCCTGCACATGTATTTCAATTTCCTATCAGGGACCTAGGTTCACCCTGCTCTTTTGTGTACTAACAGTCTGCTCATGGCTTCAGACCTTTGCATTAATAAATGATTAGTCTGGGACTTTAATATTATTTGTTATTGCCCCCTCCCATCTAGATTTCTTTACTAATTTCTTTACGAATAACATCAATGTAGTGATGTGCAGAAGATAACCATGGTTTTAAGGCTCCTGGTTAGAAAGACAGAAATGCCTACGTGTTATGCAATACTGTTTTCAGATAGTATTTAAAGTGGCCAAGGTGGCAGGGATACTTTCTACTTCTCTCATCGGTCGTGTTGAGGGTATTTGTCGATTCTCCTTTAGAAAGGGAAAGTGACTCCAGGCAGCTGCTTCTCCAGGACTCCAGTGAAACAGTTCTCTTTTGTAATTCCAACATTGTTTGTTTTGTTTTTTTAGATTTTATTTATTTATTTTAGAGAAAGAGAGCAGGGGGAAGGCAGAGGGAGAGGGAGAGTTCCAAGCAGACTCCCCGCTGACCCGGATGCAGGGCTCCATCTCACGACCCTGAGACCATGACCTGAGCCACCCAAGTACCCCAAACACTGTGTTTATTAGTGTAAAGATAAGCTTTTGGTGAAATCAGCTACAGCGATTTTTCAAAGAATATACTCCTTCCCTTCCCCCGCCCCCGGAACGCCTGGGTGGCTCAGTCAGTTAAACGTCTGCCTTCGGCTCAGGTCATGAACCCAAGGTCCTGGGATTGAGTCCCGCATCGGGCTCCCTGCTCAGCGAGGACCCTGCTTCTCCCTCTGCCTGCCGCTCCCCCTGCTTGTGCTCTCTCTTGCTCTCTCTCTGACAAATAAGTAAATAAAATCTTAAAAAAAAAAAAAGAATATGTACACCCCCCCACCCACCCAAATAATGAGTGGGAGCACTTACTGAGCCTTTCTGTCCTGTGTTTTCTTGAAGATTGCCAGCCCTGGAGTGACAAAGCCTGGGGTGAAGCCCTGCTAGACCCTTACTAGCTGTGTGATCTTGGGAAAATTAATTTCTGTATGCTTCCATTTTCTTTTCTGTAAAGTGGGGTTACTTATGGCATTTATTGAGTAAACAGTTGGGAGCATTAAATTAGATAACAAACATTTAAAGCCCTGTATCACATAGGACGCTTTTAGCTGCAGCTCATACTTGCCTGAGCAAGAAAGGCATTTATTGGCCCGCATAACTGAACAGCAAGCCAGACTTGAATCATCTGTTCACTAGCTCATCAGGGACAATTTTTTTTTCTTTTCCCTCTATTTTTGCTTCTGCTGTGTTGGCTTTATCTTAGGACAGACTCTTCTGGTTGTAGAACAGCTGCCTGCCACCCGAAAGCCCCATGCTTCTTTGTCCCCACCCAGCTGGACAGAGAGAGGGGAGGGAATGACATTGTTACAGTATTTCTAGCAGAATTCTGAGACCTACTCTGTTTTGGACGAGCTGATGCGCGTGGCCGTCCTCAAGCAGTAACCAGAGCCAGAGGAGTGGAGTGCACTGCTTGACTTAGCTCAGTTGGTGATCAAAGTGGGGCCACTTCCCCAGAACCTCATGGATTCTCAAGTGCAGCTGGAGGCTCTTGGAAAGAGGATGAGGGACTGGATGCTGGAAAGGCAGTTATGTGTGCCCGGTACAAAGTAAGCACATGGCTTTCAAGTCATCCTGCTTCCTAAGATAGTATGTATGCAGTGGCTGCAGTATGCCGAGCACGCTACATAGGCCGTCACATTTCATTTTCACAACTTTAGAAGAACAGATGTTGTTACCCCCCTGAAGAAAACAGGCTCAGGAGGAGGAACTTCTCCAAATTTGGAAAGGCTGGTATGTGTGGCAGGGCTGGGATTCAAAACCAGGATTTTCTCAAGACCTTTGCTAGTTGTCCTAATGATTTCTTTTTTTTTGCTGAGAAAAGAAAAGGGGTGAATTAGGGAAAATAAGAAGAGGGTCTGTTGGAAACTAAGAGGATGAAGGAGGTTAATAGATTTGCAACTGACATGAGGTTTTCCACTTACCAGATCATGACAACTGGCCTGACGGGGCAGGGGACCTTTCTGTTGTCAAACAGATGAAGGAGACTTTCAAGACTAAAGGCAAGCTCTGAGCTAAGGAAACTGGAGGTGTCTTTTGTCCCCAAATGCCTTAATATCTCAAGAACGCACTTTGGTACTTTCCAGGAGCTGATAATATGAATGGAATAATCACTTTCTGCCTTTTTAATGTTATCAACTATGCTTATGCAAAAACTGTTCTTGAAATAATGCGTGTTTAAGCCCCAAACAACACTGGTTATCCTGTGATTAAAGATTTCTCTTTTAGGAATGGGGCTTAAATTACTTTATGATTATGCCTTTTATTTCTGAGCAAGATAATTGGAAAATGAAATAATTTCAAATTAATAATAGAGGTATCATGATCTCCCAAAAGGTTTTAATATTTAATTGTAAAGGTGGGCCATAAATCTAAATTATGGCATCATGATGATTCTTAAAACTAGAGATATATAATGACTCCTATCTTATGGTAGATATCATGCTTTTGGATCCATAAAGCTTTATGGTAATTATCAATGCATGATTTGTTTTGTTCATGAAGTTAGATTTGTATAAAACCTCTTGATTCAAAAGAAAAATGAAGTTATGTGCAGTATTTCTTGGTAGTACTTGATTTGTGTCTTGATTTCCAATCTAAAGTATTCCCTTTTCTTCATGTTTCTCCCTTTGAATGCAAAACGAAATTTTTAAATTAAAAGTTATGCAAATGTATTAGGGTCCAGTATTCTGCCTTCAGTTGATTTTTTTGGGCAATGATCCTGACTTCTGAAATGTCTTTTATAAATTATGTACATTCATTTTTTTGTCTTAATTAAACCTCTTTCAATTGACTTATTCCCTCTTGAAGTCAAGTAGATATTTTCTTTTCTTTATCAGTAATTCTCAGTGCAAAGTAAAGATCTTCCTTGACTTAAAAAGGGGTTATGTCCTGATAAACCCATTGTTAGTTGATAATAGCATTAAGTCAAAAATGCATTTAATATGCAAACAATGAATCATGGAACACTACATCAAAAACTAATGATGTAATGTATGGTGATTAACATAACATAATAAAATTAAATTAAATTTAAAAAATGCATTTAATAAACCCAACTTATTGAACATCAGTAGCTTAGCCTAGTCTCCCTTAAACATGCCCAGAACACTTACATTAGCCAACAGTTGGGCAAGATCATCTCACACAAAGACTACGTTATACTAAAGTGTTGAATATCTCGTGTAATTTATTGAATACTGTGCTGAAAGTGAAAACCAGAATGGTTGTCAGTGTATCGGTTATTTTCCCTCTTGATTGTGTGGCTGATTGGGAACCATGGCTGTCTGCCATTACCCAGCATCACGAGAGAATATGTACTGCATATCACCAGCCCGGGATAAATTCAAAATTCGAAGTAGTTTCTGCCGAAAGCCTGTCACTTTCGCACCATAGTAAAGTTGAAAAATCATGTCAAACCATCGTTAAGTTGGCAACAGCTGTATGTAATTTACCATGCTCTGGGAAGGGACCCATGAATCTGCCATTTTATCAGGCTCCCACAGTGGTGGGGAGGGGTGCGGGACCAGGATGAGGCTAATGATATGCCTGGGGAGCAGCGTGAAAAGAGGAGCTCACTCTTGGATTTGCCCAAGTACAGAGTCACCCCTGAGAGGACACGCACAGCTGTATATTTTGTGTCCATGCTATTCATGCTATTCAGATCAGAAATCTTTTCCTTCTAGACAACACTTTAAAATGACCTTCTGGACATGGTAATATCATAGTTGCTAAGAATTACAAGCCACGTTAGAGAGCAGGCTAACCCTAACATAGGTTGGTGAGGAAGATGGAAGAGGCAGGGCTTGCTTTTCAAATTACCTCATGCCAATGACCACAAACAACCCCATAAATCTCCACAGTGTTGTCACGTGTTTGTTTCTACTTAAGGAGTGGAGGCCACCCCACATAGCATGAGACTTAGCTACCACTCCTTGTTAGATCTTCTTGTTAGACCAATTATTGGACAGCTGACTGTCATCTGTAATTCTAGAATCATAAGTCTACTCCCGAGGACTTCTATACATTTCGTGATAGTGTCCTGTCAATAATGTTCTCTTGTTACTACACTTAGTAAATTTTGCTGTAGACTAAATATTCCTGAATAAGTTTAATCACTCAATAATTCTGAGCCCCTATGTACTCAGCATTATGGTAGGAATTGGGTGTGCAATACTCGGAAAAAACACATGGACTTTGTCCCCACAGAGCTTACAAGAGCAAGAGAGAGAGAGAGAGCGCTGGGTGTTATACTTAACTGATGAATCACTGAGCATGGCATCAAGGACTAATTCTGTACTATACAGTGGTAACTGAACATAATAAAAAATAAATAACAAAAAAAAAGAAAAACCTTAATCAAATTACATACAAATTTAAACCTCCCTAAGTGCTCTAAGTGCCATAAAAGGTAAGACTATGGTGCTAAAGGCATGGAACAAGAAGAAAAAGACATCTAGAGGAAAAAACAACTCTAATTATTAATCATGTTAAAAGAATTTGTTGATACAAGTGGCCCTTGTGGACGTTACCTCTCCCCCACCCACACACTGCTCTTTTCGTCCATGGCTTGTGTTAGTTCAGGTCCTCACTGTCTAAAAGTAGCTCTGCTCCTCCTACTGGCGAGGGAGACTCCTTGTTTCATCAGCTCGTGCCTGAGTGCCAATGGGCCCCAGACTCGGCCATAGTTCGTGGTTCAATGGGACCTTCCTGGGTCCCCCAGCAAGAGTTGCCTCCTTTGGGACCAGGACTTCCAATGCTGCAGAATCCAGAAATGGATCGAAGCACCAAGTCCCGTGGTGGAGCTTTGGAAGTGGTAGTAAGTAGGACCACTCCCTCTTCCACTCATTGGTTCCCAGAAGTGTTTCCCAAGCCTTGGGGGAAATGCGTCCTGACAGATGGTACTGCATCCTCTCAGAAGGTTGCTGGCACTTCAGGCGTGCACTAGTTGTTCTGGTCCTCTGTGGGGCTGGCTCCCTCTAGAAGCACTGTGTGTGCAACCATCGATGGTTTCACGGTCAGGGACCCATTCTCACACCTTTTACTGGGAAGTGGGTCACCTGATTGGATGCTGTTGTGTGGGATTCTGTGCCTGTGGATCAGGCTTTGTATAAGCCCCTGGAGTGTGGCAGTACCTGAGTCCCTGCGAGCAGGAATGGTAAACTCTTGCCTGGAATCAGTATCTGTCACTATGAGCTATCACAGGGGGTGGGAGCAATGAGAGATTGGCTAATAGGAAGTAAGGAGAATTTTGTAAAGAATAATGGAATTGGGGTGCCTGGCTGGCTCAGTCAATAGAGCATGCAACTCTTGATCTCAGAGTGCTGAGTTCAAGCCCCATGTTGGGCATAGAGCTTACTTAAGAAAAAAATATGGGAATAGCAGATATAAAGAGCAACTACTAATCTACTAGGGCCGAGAAGCAATTAACTATGTTCCCCAAGGCCTAAGGGGTGCATTTCACGGCTGCCCCGTGCCTATATCCCGTGACTATAAAACAGTTGCCATTGGCCCCTTTTATTTTCAACACTACCCCAAGGCTTGGCTCAAACAAGAAAGAAAGAAAATGCAGACGAGGGGCGCCTGGCTCAGTCAGTTGAGCTTCTGACTTGGTTTCCACTTAGGTTGTGGTCTTGGTGGTGTGGGATCGAGCCCCTCATCAGGCTCCATGCTCTGCAGGGAGTCTACTTGGGATTCTTTCCCCCTCTGTCACTCTCCCCCTGCTCCCGTGCTCTTTCTCGCTCTCAAATAACTAAATAAATAAAACAAATATCTTGAAAGAAAGAAAGGAAAGAAAGAGACAGAAAGAAAGAAAAAAGAAAGAAGGAAAGAAAGAGAAAGAAGGAAAGGAAAGAGAGAAAGAGAAAGAAAGAGAAAAGAAAGAAAAAGAAAGAAAGAGAAAGAAAGAAAGAAAAAGAAAAGAAAGAAGAAAAAGAAAGAAAAAATGCAGACCACAATTGGTTTACTGAGGGCAGTAACTTCGTGGATACGGGAGAAAGAAAAGACGGATATGCTATAGTTAGTTTAACTAAGACCATTGAGGTAAAAGCCCTTCCAATAAATACTTCTGCCCAAAAGGCTGAATTAATAGCACTCACCCGTGCTCTTCAATTGGCAAAAGGCCTAAAAATTAATATTTATACTGACCCCATAGTGCTACATCCCACGTGGCAATTTGGAAAGAAAGGAGATTATGATCAAGCCATAACTCCCCAATCAAATGTGGACCTGCAATTATTGCTCTTCTTGAGTCTGGACACCTACCTCAGGAGGTAGCTGGGACTTGCCTCAGAGGACATCAAAGGGACATGACCTTAGAATGTAAGGGAAACAATTTGGCAGACCGTACAGCCAAGTAGGCAGCACGAAATAAACAAATATTGAGTCTTATACCAGTCTTGACTGCAGACGTTGAAGATTGTTTTTTTCTCTTTGTTCTGTTCACCTATCTTATTTCACAATTCCTTTCTACAATGGGCACATTATCCTGAAATACAAAACCAAACAGCTTGTTGGATATGTGGAGTTTTGCTCATTTTTATTTCTTTTTTTATTTTTTTATTATGTTATGTTAATCACCATACATTACATCATTAGTTTTAGATGTAGTGTTCCATGATTCATTGTTTGCGTGTAACACCCAATGCTCCATGCAGAACGTGCCCTCTTTAATACCCATCACCAGGCTAACCCATCCCCCCATGCCTCTCCCCTCTAGAACCCTCAGTTTGTTTCTCAGAGCCCATAGTCTCTCATGGTTCGTCTCCCCCTCAGATTTCCCCCCCTTTTTCCATTGGACATTCTTTCCCGCTTTGTCGAAGATTAGTTGACCATAGAGTTGAGGGTCCATTTCTGGGCTCTCTATTCTGTTTCATTGATGTATGTGTCTGTTTTTGTGTCAGTATCATACTGTCTTGATGATGACAGCTTTGTAATAGAGCTTGAAGTCCGGGATTGTGATGCCACCGGCTTTTGTTTTTCTTTTTCAACATTCCTCTGGCTATTCAGGGTCTTTTCTGGTTCCACACAAATTTTAGGATTATTTTTTCCATTTCTTTGAAAAAAGTTGATGGTATTTTGATAGGGATTGCATTAAATGTGTAGATTGCTCTAGGTAGCATTGACATCTTCACAATATTTGTTTTTCCAATCCATGAGCATGGAACATTTTTCCATTTCTTTGTGTCTTCTTCAATTTCTTTCATGAGTATTCTATAGTTTTCTGAGTACAGATTCTTAGCCTCTTTGGTTAGATTTATTCCTAGGTATCTTATGGTTTTGGGTGCAACTGTAAATGGGATCGACTCCTTAATTTCTCTTTCTTCTGTCTTGCTGTTGTTGTATAGAGATGCAGCTGACTTCTGTGCATTGATTTTATATCCTGCCACTTTACTGAATTCCTGTATGAGTTCTAGCAGTTTTGGGGTGGAGTCTTTTGGGTTTTCCACATAAAGTATCATATCATCTGCAAAGAGTGAGAGTTTAACTTCTTTGCCAATTTGGATATCTTTTATTTCTTTTTTTGTCTGATCGCTGTGGCTAGGACTTCTAATACTATGTTGAATAACAGTGGTGATAGTGGACATCCCTGCCATATTCCTGACCTTAGGGGCAAAGCTTTCAGTTTTTCCCCATTGAGAATGATATTTGCTGTGGGTTTTTTATAGATGGCTTTTATGATATTGAGGTATGTACCCTCTATCCCTACACTGTGAAGAGTTTTGATCGAGAAAGGATGTTGTACTTCGTCAAATGCTTTTTCTGCATCTATTGAGAGGATCATATGGTTCTTGTCCTTTCTTTTATTTATGTAGTGTATCACACTGATTGATTTGTGGATGTTGAGCCAAACTTGCAGCCCAGGGATAAATCCCACTTGGTCGTGGTGAATAATCCTTTTAATGTACTGTTGGATCCTATTGGCTAGTATTTTGGTGAGAATTTTTGCATCCATGTTCATCAGGGATATTGGTCTGTAATTCTCCTTTTTGATGGGGTCTTTGCCTGATTTTGGGATCAAGGTAATGCTGGCCTCATAAAATGAGTTTGGAAGTTTTCCTCCCATTTCTACTTTTTAGAACAGTTTCAGAAGAATAGGTATTAATTCTTCTTTAAATGTTTGGTAGAATTCCCCTGGGAAGCCATCTGGCCCTGGGCTCTTGTTTGTTGGGAGATTTTTGATGACTGCTTCAATTTCCTTAATGGTTATGGGTCTGTTCAGGTTTTCTCTTTCTTCCTGGTTCAGTTTTGGTAGTTTATACATCTCTAGGAATGCATCCCTTTCTTCCAGATTGTCTAATTTGCTGGCATGTAATTGCTCATAATATGTTCTTATAATTGTTTGTATTTCTTTGGTGTTGGTTGTGGTCTGTCCTCTTTCACTCATGATTTTATTTATTTGGGTCATTTCTCTTTTCTTTTAGATAAGTCTGGCCAGGGTTTATTAATCTTATTAATTATTTCAAAGAACCAGCTCCTAGTTTCGTTGATCTGTTCTACTGTTCTTTTGTTTTCTATTTCATTGATTTCTGCTCTGATCTTTATTATTTCTCTTCTCCTGCTGGGTTTAGGCTTTATTTGCTGTTCTTTCTCCAGCTCTTTTAGGTGTAGGGTTAGGTTGTGTATTTGAGACCTTTCTTGTTTCTTGAGAAAGGCTTGTATTGCTATATACTTTCCTCTTAGGACCACCTTTGCTGCATCCCAAAGGTTTTGAACAGTTGTGTTTACATTTTCATTTGTTTCCATGAATTTCTTTAATTCTTCTTTAATTTCCTGGCTGACCCATTCATTTTTAGTAGGATGCTCTTTAGCCTCCATGTATTTGAGTTCTTTCCGACTTTCCTCTTGTGATTGACTTCTAGTTTCAAAGCACTGTGGTCTGAAAATATGCAGGGAATGATCCCAATCTTCTGGTACCGGTTGGGACCTGATTTGTGACCTAGGATGTGGTCTATTCTGGAGAATGTTCCATGGGCACTAGAGAAGAATGTGTATTCTGTTGCTTTGGGATGGAATGTTCTGAATATATCTGTGAAGTCCATTTGGTCCAGTGTGTCATTTAAAATCTTTATTTCCTTGTTGATCTTTTGCTTAGATGATCTGACCATTTCAGTGAGGGGGGGTCCCTCTGACATTTAAAGGGTCCCCACTGACATGTAAAGAGTCCCCTACTATTACTGTATTGTTGTTGATGTGTTTCTTTGATTTTGTTATTAATTGGCTTATATAATTGGCTGCTCCCATGTTAGGGGCATAGATATTTACAATTGTTAGATCTTCTTGTTGGATAGACCCTTTAAGTAGGATATAGTGTCCTTCCTCATCTCTTATTACAGTCTTTGGTTTAAAATCTAATTTGTCTGATATAAGGATTGCCACCAGCTTTCTTTTGATGTCCGTTAGCATGGTAAATGGTTTTCTACCCCCTCACTTTCAATCTGGAGGTGTCTTTGCGTCTAAAATGAGTCTCTTGCAGACAGTATATCGATGGGTCTTGCTTTTTGTAATCCAATCTGATACCCTGTGTCTTTTGATTGGGGCATTTAGCCCATTTATGTTCAGGGTAACTATTAAAAGATATGAATTTAGTGCCATTGTATTGCCTGCAAGGTGACAGTTACTGTATATTGTCTCTGTTCCCTTCTGGTCTATGTTACTTTTAGGCTCTCTCTTTGCTTAGAGGACCCCTTTCAATATTTCTTGTAGGGCTGGTTTCATGTTTGCAAATTCTTTTGGTTTTTGTTTGCCCTGGAAGTTTTTTATCTCTCCCTCTATTTTCAATGACAGCCTAACTGGATATAGTATTCTTGGCTGCATATTTTTCTCATTTAGTGCTCTGAAGATATCATGCCAGTCCTTTCTGGCCTGCCAGGTCTCTGTGGATAGGTCTGTTGCCAGTCTCATGTTTCTACCATTGTAGGTTACAGACTTCTTGTCCCAAGCTGCTTTCAGGATTTTCTCTTTGCCCTGAGACTTGTACGTTTTACTATTAGATGTTGGGGTGTTGACCTATTTTTATTGATTTTGAGGGGGGTTCTCTGTGCCTCCTGGATTTTGATGCCTGTTTTCTTCCCCAAATTAGGGAAGTTCTCTGCTATAATTTGCTCCAATATAGCTTCTGCCCCCCTCTCTCTTTCTTCTTCTTCTGGGATCCCAATTATTCTAATGTTTTTTCTTATGGTATCACTTGTCTCTCGAATTCTGCCCTTGTGATCCAGTAGTTGTTTATCTCTCTTTTTCACAGCTTCTTTATTCTCCATCATTTGGTCTTCTATATCACTGATTCTCTCTTCTGCCTCATTTATCCTAGCAGTTAGAGCCCCAATTTTTGATTGCATCTCATTAATAACCTTTTTGATTTCGACTTGGTTAGATTTTAGTTCTTTTATTTCTCCAGAAAGGGTTTCTCTAGTATCTTCCATGCTTTTTTCAAGCCCAGTTAGTATCTTTATAATCATCATTCTGAACTCTAGTTCCAACATCTTACTAATGTCTGTATTGATTAGGTCCCTGGCAGTCGGTACTGCCTCTTGTTCTTTTTTTTTTTGAGGTGAGTTTTTCCATCTTGTCATTTTGTCCAGAGGAGAATAGATGAATTAAAGAACAAAATGCTTACAGGGTAACAACGACCCCAGAAAAATATACACTAAACAAATCAGAAGAGACCAAGTGAAACTTCCTCCCATGGGTTCTTCTACCACCCCAAATGACTAGTTTCACTCTCTTCCTGTAGCAGATGTTCAAAGATTCCATCAATTTCTTGTCAGGCGAGGGGTGGCCTTTTTTGCAGCCATAGGGACCTCCATCTTCAGGTGAGGACCTCTCCTCCCCAAAGGGTATCCAAAGGGACATTTTGAATCTTGAGGACAATGCTATTTATGATTTGTTTGGTAACCAGCACCCCCTGTCGGTTAGTGTCTGCTCCCCCCCCGCCCCCCGCCAAGCTGCATCACCATTCAGCTTTCTCAGCTGTGGCTGGAGTGAGAGGCACGTCTTCCTCAGTGGGAGTCAGATGGTGGGGACCTGCATCAGAGCTGCATTCCTGGAGGTCTCCTTACTCCTCTCATCGAGTGAGTCCTCCCCTCGTTTTCATCTGCAGCCTCCAAACTTGCTCTTCTGGAGCTTGTCAGTTCCCTAAAAGGAAACCTCTTGAAAACCTCTTCTGATTGAGGCCACTTTGCTGAGGTTACAAACAACCTGTCTGCTTAGGGAACCCTTACACCTTATCCACCTGCTTATTTTGCCCTTTCCTGTGTGTTCCTGCAGAGCTCTTGGTGGACTTTCTCCTTCCATGAGTTATGGCTTTTAGACTCTGCTGGAGTCCAACTGCCTGGTTTCGAATCCCAGCTTCTACCACTACTCTTGTCACAGCTTCAAGACAGTTGAGAGATTTGAATATGGATTGGGTATTAGCAGATATTATTCAAGAATTACTTGTCATTAGATGTGATGATAGCAGGGCAGTTACTTTTTTTAAAAAAATGCCCTTCCCTATTAGGAAAGAAATGATATTTAGGATTTGCTTTTAAATACTCCAGTTTAAAGAAAAGTTGGGGAGCAGAGGGGAGCAGGTGAAATGAGATTGGAAGCATGATAATAATTGTTTAGACCAGTGACAGATACATTATACGTTGGATGGTTAATTCTATTCTCTCTACCCCTTTGAGTAAGTTTGGAAATTCCTAAAATAAAAAAAAAATTGCAAAATAAAAAATGGTCTCATTTGTTACTTGGCTAGTGGGTAACATGGGGAAGAATTAGTTGGTTATAAATAAAGGTTACTTGGGAGAAACAGGAGAGAGTTTGCACTTGACCTCCAGTGGTTCATGGGGGTACATGGGTGTGGTAGAGGGACTGAAAGGCCGGTTCCAAATGGAATATGTATTTGGTGGTACAAAGCTGTTGCCTCTTAGCCTGAATTCTGCCCTGCAGGCACTGGGCATAACCCAAGCTCCTGGCCAGCCTCCCACACTGGTTATTTAGCATTACCAGTCAGCCCTAGCACAAGCCAGTTGGGTAAACATGTAGAGTTGCAGGAAAGGGACAATAGTCCAATTATTCCAGTGACATTGATATACCTGAGTTCATATGCTTAAATGGGGAAATGATATCCAATAGGTAAATTTGGGGAAAACAAATCAAATAAGGAAAGTAAAAACAATATTCCTTGATTTTCTTGACTATTTGGACCATTAAGCTTCTGTTTTCATCTGTATACACTGAGTCACAAATTTGGTTAGAATTTGTAGTTTTAAGTATGACTCAACAGAATTACTTTTTCTCAAATGCTAATAATTACTAGAAACTTAAGTAGTAAAGATTCTTTTTAAAAAAGAACTCATTTCTATGGGTAATTCAGAGTAATTATCAGTCGGAATTTTTTACCCTTTAATTTTAACCTTGTGAAGTGAAGGCTGTATGTAGCAAAGCTGATTTTGTTAAATTTCTTTGGCTTCTTGTTTTCAGATGAATTGAACAGGGAGGACTAATCTACTTCTTGTTGAAGGAAGATTCCCATGTGAAGCATTGAGTCTGGATTTGGGGTTGGTGGGATTGACTGGTGGGAGGGAGAAGGAGCAACCGTTCTCTTCTATGTTGTTGGGGTGGAGTTTAAGGGAATTGGGGGGGATGGATGCCTTTATTGAATTCTAATGAGTTCTTACTATTTTATTTGGAGGAATGAAACTGAGGAGATTTCAGTGAGATACAGAAGAGAATAATTTGTTGAGCAAGCAAAGCATGTGTGTATAGAAATGGGCTTTGTGGTTGACTTGGGAGTTCAAATTGGAGAGCAGAAATACATTGCTCACAGAGCTATAGAATCAATATGTAGTAGATAACAATAGCAATCATTTATTGAGTGATTACTATATGCCAGACACTGCCAAACACTTTCCATGCATGATGTCAAATTAACCTTACAAAAACCATGTGAGGTAGGTTTCATCACTACCAGCATTTTACAGTTGGGGAAACTGGCACAAACAGGCCCAGTAACTTGTTCCAGATCTCACCTAGTGAATGGCAGAAGAGGGATTTGAGTTAAAAGAGTCTTAACTATAGAGCCTGTGACCAATACAATATCCTGAGAGAGACAGACTATCTCACCAAGACATCAAGAGATAATATAAACATTTTTTAATGAAACTATTCAAACACACACTAAAAGAGAATAGTATAATAATACCATTACCCAGATTTAATAATGATCTATGTTTTTCCAAATTTTATCTCCCCTACTTGATTTCTAAGTATCTTAGAATAAATTCCAAATTTCCTGTCATTTCACAGCAAGAGGTCCTTTTAATCTGATTTAAAATATGAATGTGAGCAGAAAAACATGCAGCCCTCAAAAGTGGGAGAGTGGTCCATCATGGCAGTGTAGGAAAAACCCACATGGCCACCATGGCAGGGCCCATTGACCACTGGTCATAAGACACACGCCCCACCCAAGGGCTACAAACCTTTGCTTTGCTTGGTGTGTACATACCTGTTTTGGAGGATGCATCAGACTTTCAGAACTGAATTCATTAAACCAACTGCCTTCCCTCCAAGTCCATGTCCAAAAAGGAGTCTAAAAATTTGATTTTCTGTGCAGCTTTGCCTAGGAGGAAATAATGAGCTTCTCTGGAGCATTGGAATGTTGACCCACTGTGAGAGTTTTGTGTAAGTCTAGACCATGTACTTCAATTCCCTGTGAGTTCATGAGCATGACCCAGCATCCTTGAATTCTGAGAACTCTGGAGAGAGGAATAATAAGTTTGAGGTTTTTTTTTTTTGATTTATCATTATTATTTTTAAATATTTCATTTATTTATTTGACACAGAGAGAGAGAGAGCACAAGCAGGAGTGAATGGCAGGCTAAGGCAGAGGGAGAAGTAGGCTCCCCACTGAGCAGGGAGCCAGGACGCAGGGCTCGATCCTAGGACCCTGGGCCGAAGGCAGACATTTAACCGACTGAGCCACCCAGGCGCCCCTAACATAGATCTTTGTTTTATAAACGTGACACACTTCAAATGTAGCTTATTTCCATTTAAAGCACTATTTTATATCCTATTTACATGAAGCTTCAGCTATTTAGTTTTGGTGCAGAAATCCAAATTCTGGTATGGAATTCAAAATGCTATGAGTCAAATTTAAAATTTTTCAATCTGAAGTAATTGAACATGGGGCGCCTGGGTGGCTCAGTTGGTTAAGCATCTGCCTTTGGCTCAGGTCATGATCCCAGGGACCCGGGATAGAGCCCTGTGTGGGGCTCCCTGCTCAGCGGGGAGCCTGCTTCTCCCTCTGCCCCCCCTCATGCTCTCGCTTGCTCTCTCTCTCAAATGAATAAAAAAAAATTAAGAAAATTGCATTCTTGAAAATTAAGGTAAACAGTAAAAGTTTAATTTTGTTATATAATAAGTCTTAAATGTGTTTTGAAATTTAGAAAGTGTTTTATACAAAATTCTCAAATTTGGAATGCTTTAGAAAAACAATGACATTGGGGCACCTGGGTGGCTCAGACGATTGGGTATCTGCCTTCAGCTCGGGACATGATCCTGGGGTCCTGAGATTGAGCCCCGCATCGGGCTCCCTGCTGGGCGGGGAGCCTGCTTCTCCCTCTCCCTCTGCCTGCCGCTGGTCCTGCTTGTACTCTCCCTCTCTAATAAAAAATAAAAAAATTTTTAAGAAAAAAAATGACATTTAGAAGTGGTTTTTTATCAGAGAGGGTGGGGGAGGGGTAGTGATTTGGCTCTCAGTTGTCTAAAACAGGGATTTTTGTTAATTTGCATATTTTAAACTGACTCTTTTTTCTTTCCTTCTTTGAAGGTTCTGGTATCTTAACTGTTTCATGGCTTTTGGACTGTTCTTTTTACTTCAAAGTTATATTTCTCTTGGAATTCCAGATGATGCTGGGTCATAGTGGTGGAGTGGTGGTAGGGATGTTATTTGTTTCAATATAGTTAAGTCACCTGCGTTTTAGCTTCAAACAAATATATTCACATTGTTATGCTTTCTGTCACCAAATAGCAAACACATTAAAGCAAAATATTCAGATGCAGTTCTTCATGTTTTACCAGGAAAAGATGAATGGTTTTCATCAGTTATTTTTATTTTATTTATTTATTTATTTATAATATTTTATTTCTAAGTAGTCTCTTACACTGAAGGTGGGGCTCGAACTCACAACCCGGAGATCAAGAGTCACATGCTCCATTGACTGAGCCGGCCAGGCGCCCCTGTTTCAACATACTTTTAATGGCGTGTGAATCACGGTGCTCCAAACACCTTTTGAAGGAAAATACTCTTACAAACAGAAATTGTCTCCCATGTTTAAAGGAGTTGCTTATTGTTATGTATAATTATGTATAATTTTGTTCCCATTTAGTGTCTACTACTTGAATAGGGAGATTGATTTTAAAAACAAATAGTTTCACCTGACTCACCTTGTATAATATGAAGTTACCCTGAGGACAGAGTAACTATATATATATATATGGGGGGAGGGGCAGAGGGAGAGGGACAGAGAGAATCTTAAGCAGGCTCCACGCCCAGTGTGGACCCTGAGATCATGACCTGAGCTGAAATCAAGTCAGATGCTTAACCGACGAAGCCACCGAGGCGCCCCAGAGTAACAATATTTTAATAACATCCAGGTACTTAGAAGTAAAGGCTTCTTCTACAATAAAGGGTTAACTTGAATACAACGGACTGCATTCAGGGAGGAGGTCTTTTTAACTCATTTTTTAAAATTCAAGTGAAATTGACATATCATAAAATGAATAATTTTTAAATAAACAATTCAGTGGCATTGAATACATTCACAATGTTGTGCACCTACCACCTCTGTCCAGTTCGAAAACATTCCCAAAAGGAAACTCCATATCCAATAGGCACTTGCTCCCCATTTCCCCTCCTCCCAGCCCTGGCAACAACCACATGAGCTGTCTTTTTGGATTTACCTATTTTGGATACGTCGTGTAAATGAATCATATAATATGTGACCTCTCGTGTCTGGCTGTTTTTCACCTACCATAATGTATTTGAAGTTCACCTACATTGTAGCTTGTATTTTTAATAAATTTAATATGGATGGGATTACCTCCCTTGGTGAACAGAATTCCTTGAACCTTATTTCTAGAATGTTCCCTTCTAAGAGTAGAAGGCTTTAGGGATAATGCCTGGCAGACTTACTATATTGTCCCACAATTAAAAAAAAAAAAAATCTACCTATCTTATACTGAAGTAATCTGATAAAAGAATTCCTGGCATTTCCAGAGGGAGGCAATTCTGAGCTTGCAAAACAACCCACGCACGGGGACAGTGTTGGGGTTGCCAGGGAAAAGATGCTATGGTGTGCCACACAGATCCTACCTCAGGAAGAAAGGAGTTATGAGGCCAGTCCTCAGCTATCAGCCCCCTGCCTGGACAACCCCAGCCGGAGAGCGTGGCCTCATCCAAGGTCATGTCCTCTTCCTCAGTGGCCCTCATCCAGAGTTGATTATCACAGGGGTTCAAAGGCTCAGACCTCTCCTACCAACCCAGAACGGCTTCCCCGTGAAGTCCCCACAGGGCTGACGCCCGGTCCTGCTGTCTTTTCCCCCTTCTCTTCTACAGGTGTTGATTCCATGTTGCTCCCTGCTAAACCTCCTGAGAGCTAACTCCATCTCAGAGTCTGCTTCCCCGGGGACCTAATGGGTGATACCAGATTTCTTGCATGGCCACATGAGGTGTCTAAGTGGAGGGATGAGGGTCTGCTCCTTCTCTAAGCTGAGAAGCTTTGCCCTTTTGCTGCCAGATGCTTTCTTGCTAAGGGTACCAGAGGTCTTCTCTTCAAGTTTAAAAAAATTTTTTCCTCTCTTGGTCTTCAAAGTAACCTTTTCTAGGTACCTGTGTTGGGGGGGGGCGCTGGGTTACAATTCGGGATTTTGCCTTTATTTGTAAGTCTCACTTTCCTATAGAAATCATTCTCCCATCAGGCCAAGATGCACCCGTTTTTCAAGGATATCAGTGGTGCCAGGAATCATGAAAGAGATATACTCAAATTTCAGGTTAAATTGTTATACCAGCTTTTCATATTTATAATGCATTTTCTATGAACCAGAAACCATCATTGTTTTTTTAAAAAGATTTTATTTATTTATTTGAGAGAGTGAGAGAGCACAAGTGAGAGAACACAAGCATGGGGAGGGGCAGAGGGAGAAGCAGATCCTTGCTGAGCTGGGAGCCTAATGTGGGGTTTGATCTTAGGACCCTGAGACCATGACCTGAGCCAAAGGCAGCCACCTAACCAACTGAGCCACCCAGGTGCCCTGAAACCATCATTGTTTAACATAAACTGGACAAGGATGGGTCTCCCTTGGACTAAAGAATCCTTGTGATAAATCACAATAGCCTATGGACAAAAAACAGGAGACCTTGCCTTCTTATGGGGTACATAGGGAAGATGTGAGGGATAAGGGAGGTGGCTCTGTGTCAAATCCCTACCTTGGTGACAAAGGCCTTTCTGTACTGAAAACAGCCCAGACAGAGCTAATGGAGAGAAGACCCTTGTGGGGCTCAGCAAGGGAAGGGGGAGTGTTGCTTACAGACTTAAGCTAGCAAACTTCACAAAGCCATTGGAAAGGCCCCTCATAACCTATATTTAAAGGGGCCTCAGCTTTGGTCATTTAGAAATTAAGCATTCATCAGTTTTTTTTGAGAGTCTGACTCTCTCCTCTTCAGAGTACTGGTGCGTGGTGCTGTCCTGTTCCAGAAGGGTTCACTACCACCTTCCTTCACACACAGCTCACAAAGGATGCTCTCTGGTACTGTCCTCCCTCCTTCCTGCTTCATCTTCCTTCTGGCTTCTCTCCAATCCTTGCTCCCCACACCAACTCCTGCTTTCCCCCCATTGGTATGCAGAACAAGATCCTTCCAGCTCATTCATCAGAGGGAATTTTTACACAGCCAAAATGGCCCATCGACACATTTCACCAAGGACTGTTCTTTTTCTGGGGAATTTTGCTTCCACCCTCCCTTTAATTTATGTCAAGTTGTTTCCAAGATAGATTTGGAAGTACTTTTTATTCCAAGTGGATAAAAAACAAAATAAATAATAAACTTGGAAAACAAAAACTCTTCAGTTTCAGCCACTTATTTAAATTACTTCCTTTATATGAGATTGTAAATCAAGCTAATAAATCAAGTAGCAATAATCAGATCGAATGAAATAGAAAAACAATGATCAATCATCTGTGGCACATGCTGGTAAGAAGAGAGGACTTATTGTGCAGTTCAGCAGTGCCCTAGCAGGTTCAGAATTTGGCTAGAGCCAGTTGGAGCCTCGCATTTGAATACTGAGATGGTCCTTTAAGATCTAAGTCTACATAGGTGGCGTAGCTGTAGCAACTTCCCATCTGTTGAGCGAAAGAAATCTTTGGAACCCATTTCAGATCCCTAGTCCATCTCCCAAAAAACTGCGATTCATTTACAATGGACAGCCACCAGGTGGCAGCACAGAGAACTATAGGAGGGCTTAAGTGAAATCTTTATGGGGAGGTTTAGTTGGCACTTTTTTTTTTTTTAAGATTTTATTTACTTATTTGACAGAGAGAGAGACACAGCGAGAGAGGGAACACAAGCAGGGGGAGTGGGAGAGGGAGAAGCACGCTTCCCGCTGAGCAAGGAGCCCGATGTGGAGCTCGGTCCCAGGACCCTGGGATCACGACCTGAGCCGAAGGCAGACGCACTGCGACTGAGCCACCCAGGCGCCCCTTAGCTGGTACTTTTGCTTGGGTACAACTTGCGTGGAAAAGTTGCAGGGTTCTAGCCTGTTTATGTATCTCTGTGAGTGTTATGGAGAAAGAAGTAATATAAATGAATGGAAAACTAAAAACCTACTGTGATAAATTTGGTTATCTATGAACACTCAGATTGGCAGGATCTGGGCACAGCCAAGGATGGTGCTCATGTATTCTCCAATATTACAGTTACGATGAATGCCTTCTCCTGTTTTGTATCTTTGTGTCACCTTGCATGTAGCAAGTGCTTAATACATGTTTATTAAGTAGAGTTTAATCAGATTAGGAACAAATGTGGTATAATTAATGGATCCAGGCTGATGTTTAATTTTAGTTGGCTATACTGGGGAGACTTGGCAGGCTGTAGAGCACTTCGGATTACAGGGGAGGGTCTTCCGAGATGTGAAACAGTTTCATCCCTGAAGATGTGAGGATTGAGACTGGGCGTCTAAACAGTGTGTGTCACAGCGGGGTAGTTAATGACAGTAGAGTAGAGAGAGGAATATAGTTATGATGGGAACATTGTGGGAGCAGTACAGGATAGTTAAACATGAAAAAGATGGGGGTGAAGGAAGGAAGGACACACTGTAGGAATCAAAATGTTGAGCGCCTTGGGGCACCGATAAATACCGAAGACTTCAGTGTCATAATTCTGCAATTTTCGTTCTGGGTAGATTTGCTCTGAGTAATAGTCTGAGGACTGTTTATTTTTCATCTTTGTATTCCACAAGAGGTTTAGCACAGTGCCATGCTTATAAAGTTGGCATTCAATGAATATTTGTTAAATTAGGTGGTCACGATTAGCTGTGTAAGGGGATGGTGTAGAATCTGATGAAAGTATGTATTTTTTTAAAATTTTTAATTTATTTTTAAAGATTTTATGTATTTATTTGAGAGAGAGAGCAAAAGAGCACCAGCAGGGTGAGCAGCTGAGGGAGGGAGAAGCAGACTCCCTGCTGATCTAGGAGCCTGATGCAGGGCTCCATCCCAGGACTCTGGGATCATGACCTGAGCCGAAGGAAGACGCTTAACCATCCCAGCCACTCAGGCGCCCATAAGTACGTATATTTTTTAACATCAATAATTGTAGCTGACGTTTACAAAGTGCTTCCTATTTTCTGTGAAACTGTGCGGTGTATTATTTCACCTCATCCCGACTGTAGCCACACGGGGGCGCTGTGATGCCAGAGCCCATGCTCTTAACCACTCTGCTCATGGTTCTCAAATGTCCTATGTGCGTCAGTTTCCTGGAGTTGCCTTAACAGATACCATACACTTGGTGGGTGAAACAACAGAAATCTACTTTCTCACGGTTCTGGAAGCTGTGAGATCATGGTGTCAGCAGGGCTGATATCATTTTGAGGCCTCACCTTGGCTTGTAGATGGTGGTCTTTCTTTGTCATCACCTGGTCTTCCCTCCATGTCTGCATTCCAATCTCTTCTTCTTATAAGGAGGCCAGTCATAATGGATTAATGACCTCATTGAACCTTAATTACCCCTTTAAAGGCTCTGTTTTTAAATACAGTCACATTCTGAGGTACGAGAGATTAGGACTTCAACATATGAATTTTGGAGGGGGACACACAGTTCAGTCCGTAACAGTGTGCCTCAGAATTCCCAAGCCTTGGAAGTAGGGCCGGGACTAGGGTCTGGGAAGTGAGGGGCGTGGGGTGCAACAGTGAGGACATGCTCACTCTCAGGTCTGTTTGTACAAGTACAGAGTCTGCACCAATAGTGAGTGTTCTTTTAACTACTGTGCCATAAGCACCTCATGAACCTCCGCCTGGTACCATCCTTGCTGGGGAGCCTGGTAAAAGAGCAGGGTCCGGGGCCCCAGCCCAGAGCTTACAATTCAGAAGGGTCTCCGGTAGGGCCTTGGAATCTGGAGTTTCCATAAGCATCCCCAGGGATTCTAATGCAGGGGTTCAGGATCATCCCTCAGCCTCAGAGAGAGCTCCTTTACATCCAGTGCAATAATTTCTCTCTTCTTCTTTGGTCTGGGAGTAGATGTGGCTGAACTCATCAATTACCTCTCTGAGTTTTTAGGGGGTGGCGTGGGATTCTGAAGTCCCTCCTGCAGAAAGCCCCTGTAGTCTGAGTTGCCGGGCATTGACCTTGAGAGGACCACGAACTGGCTCTTTTTTTGGGGGGGTCCTTTCGGTCTGTTCCAGAAGGCAGAAGCTCCTTGGATACACACAAGCATGTGTGAACCAGAGCATCAGCCACTGCCATTACAGAGTGCAGGTTACACTGATTCTAAGTACGAAGTTGTTTCCAAGAGTCTCTACTAAACTTTGACAGAGCCAAGATGTTTGTTGCTTGAAACTGAAGAAGGAGCAAAGACTGATTAGTAAGGTTTTCTTAGAGTCCACATTATGGGGGAGGGAAGGAAGTGAAATTGATCAGCAGACGGCACCACATAAAAATAGTGTGACCAAAAAAAAAAAGGAAAGTATTTTGCATTGTGGAGAACCACAGAGTGATATGACTGAAGGATTCTCGGGTGGCGGATCTTTATTTCTCTTCAAGGAGGAGAGATCAAGGAAAGAAACAGACAAAAATCTCACCTGACTTAATCAAACTTTGGACTGTTGTGTATGGCCCAAAAGATAGTCGTTCTTTCATAAATCTCTCTCGGAGCACAAACACCCCTTTTTTGTTTCTTAACCCTCTTCAGTGGGACTGTGTGGGTTTAGCTCTGAAAGCAACGGAATCTGACCCTCATTAACTTTAAGCAAAAAAAAAAAAGAAAAGAAAAAGAAGTATTGATTTGACAAGTGATGGAGTAACCCACAGAATGATGGGCAAACTAAACAGCTACAACAACTGAATTTTGGAAAATCCAGGAACAGGCAAGCTCCAGACATCTAAATAGTAATTGCTGTTGGACCTCTTCTTTAGGATGCTGTTTTGAAAATAGTACATGTCTCAACTCCAGCCATTTTCTATCTTTGGCTCCTTGTCCTTAAGATGTAAATTTCAGGAAGAGTGTCTAATCAGCCCATCTTGGTCACACACCCATCCCTCATTGGAGGTTAAGGTCTGAGGGATGGGGGCAGTACATTCATTGTCATCCCCAACCCATGGGATCGGAGCGGGGGTCTTCCTTAAAGAAAAAGAGGAGGAGACTTGAGGCATGCTGTGGAGACAGAAACAAGAGACCCAAAGGAGACCCTTGGCTGACTTTTACCTTGGTGATTTCACTCCCTGATGTGACTTCTCCAGAGACAGGAGGCATGTTAGCTGTCCATCTTGGGTCACTCAGAGTGAGTGATGATGCTGACGTCAGCTTGGAATACTGGCTTGTCTCAGAAGATACCTGTTTTCTATAAGGAAGACAGTGTCCTTTAGCTCTCTACTGGATAGGGTTAGCTCGTAAACGGGCTCTTCAGAAATCAAACATAACTTCATGCAAACTCTGGGTTCACTAAATAGCTCTTTTTCTATTTTCACACATTTCTTTAACACATTTGTTAAGTGCCTACCATGTGCCTGCACTGTTCTAGATGCTGTCTTACAGAATTCCCTTCTGTTTATTGAGTCCCTAACCTGGATCTGCACGGTTCTAGGTGCTGGGGATATTGCAAGAACAAAACAAAGTCCTTGTTTTCATGGATGGAGCCCACATTCTAGTTCACCATTGCATCCCCAGGACCTGGCTCAATAAATATTTGTTGAATGACTATATGAATGACATCAGCTTAAACTATGTCATTGCAAGCCTAGCTTTTCTGTGGAATGCACTCATGATGTGCTGTTGGAGCTTAAGAATTTGATTTTCTAATCTTTCCTGCCCTGCATATGCCTTTGCCTCTAACTCACAGGAGTCATCAATAAATTCTTAAAGAAGATAGTTGTTTTCAAAGCAGGTGCTAGAGTTTTTGCTGCCATGGAGAAAGCTGACAACATTGGCCCCCAGTTCTGCCTTGAAAACAAACAGCTGATGGGTCTGTGAGTCACTATGTGCCCCAGGAGACTGCCTACTCCCCCGACATCAGATGCCCAGGGGATCTTGGTAAATGTCAGATGTTGCTGTCTGTGGTGGGTGGTGTTGGCATCAACTCAGGTGGTAGAAACAATCTAGCATCACTCTAAAAAAAGGAAGGCTCGCTGCTCTCCCGCGAATGAGGTCTGAAACAGGAAACAGGGTCAACCGAAACGTGGTCTCAGCTACCTGGAAGCTGCAGCTGGAGGGTTTGGTAATATTGTTCTTCCTATCCAAGGTCCAATTTACTAAAAAACAGGGAAATCATGAGGGTATTTAATTTCCAGGAAGATGAGCACTACAAGAACACAGATATAATAATCCTTAGGAAATTGATAAATAGAATACTCACATCAGTTAAAATGAATGAGGTAGTATTATGTGTGCTAATAAGGATAGACATCCAAGACATATTATTAGGTGGAAAAAACTGGCAGATTAACACGCACCTTTTATATTAAAACAAAACACTGCCCAAAATAACGACACACACAATGATGCTAAATATACATCACAGGGGCACCCAGGTGCAGTGTGTCTGGAAAAAGGTTGGTACTGTACTCATAACAAGTTTACCCTGGAGGAGGTAGAAAATGAACAGGAGTGCGGGTCATGGCCAAAAGGCACTTAAGCTGTAATATTTAAACTTTTTTAGAGGAATGTTTCACTTATAAGCTTTAAAACTTTAACTTTAAAGGAAAAATATTAAGAATTGTTAGAGCAGGCAAACAGTATACACGATTCTTAGTAAGTCAGGGCATTAACCTCCTGATCATGTTTGTTAAGCAGATGTGGTTCCATGGCTTTCTAGAAGTATCTTGTCTGAAACAGACCACATAAAAGATGCCCACACATGGCAGAGGTAAAAAAATATTGTCAGGGGCAAGCCAAGTAATATTGGAACCAACATTTGCCCAACAGGCTTATACTGGATTTGATCAATAGTGTTGAACTTTGATTTCTAAGGAACTTTATGGTTTTCAAACTATCTCATTTGAATCTTCTGGTTTGGTAGGGCCAGATTCATCATCTCCATTTCACAGATTAGAAAATTGAGGTTCAGAAAAATTAAGTGACTTGTCTAAGAGCAAAGCAAGTAAAGGGGCAGAGCACCTATATTTTCCAAGAGCAGAAAGCCTTCTCTCATTTATCCACTCAATAAATCCCACTCCAGTAGTTAATAGTAGCTGCTAGAACTACATCTTCTTGCTGGCTGAGCTCACGTTTGGCAGCCCTCTCTACCCACTCTCTACTTGAACCTAAGTGGATTGACTTACATTCAAAATCCAATTTTAGAACCTAGTGCATTCTCCCAAAGGGATTTTCCAGCCAGTAGGAAGTTTGCTGTCAAGAACAGCACTCAGCCTCCATCCTGCCATAGTTGCAAGCGATGAATGATGCGGTGCTGGGCTTGATGCCACAGCGCCGCGCTGCCTGGCAGCAGCAGCTACTCTGTAATGTTGACTTTATGTCACGGGTCCTTATCCAGTCTCCCCAACTAAGTCAAAGTCAAAGGGGACCTCCCTCTTCCTGTCCTTCCGTAGCCAGCCTGTCAGGGAACATGCATTTGGTAAGTGCCTTCAGCTTCATGATGTAGCCAGAATAGGACACACTCACGTGTAGGAACACATTTAAAAAATTAATACACTATCCATGAAAATGGACACTTCTGAAAATAAACTCTTGCTCTTCCTCCACACCCCTGCAAACCTGCTCCCCCCACATTCTTCTCTATCTCAATCAATGACAAGTCAACTGTTGCAGCTTGTCGACCTGAAACCCTTAGAGTCACTCCTTTCTTTTTTCACACCCTATTTCCAATCCTTTAGCAAATCTTGTTGGCTCTACCTTCAATTTCCATCCAGAGTCCATACCAGTTCTACGGTGACCTCCCTGGTCTGTCACCTGGATCATTAGAATGGCCTCCATTTGCATCTCCCTGAACAGCCCTTGGCATCCAGTTTCTTCTCAAGATGGCAGCTGGTGGATCCCACTGCCATCTAGATAGACCATATCACTCCCTCCACTCAGACACCTCCAAGCTGGAGCTTAACTTGGAGCGAAATCCAGCATCCTTGCAAGATCCTACAAGGTACCATATTCCATCATTTCCTATTACTCTTCATCCTGGCCTACACCTCTCCAGGGACCCTAGAATTTTCTTTCATGCACCCTATAGTTTATTCTCTGTCCTCTGGGATTTTGCACAGAGTCTCACTCTCCCTGAAATGCTCTTCCCTGTGATATCATAGCTACCTTGCTTATGTCCTTCAAGTCTTGGCTTAAATGTCACCATATTAGGAGGCTTTCTGTGACCACCCCATTTAAAACTGCAGGCACCATCCCTCTCTGCAGCACGCGCGCGCACGCGCACACACACACACACGCACACACACACACACACACACCCCTCCCTGGCACTTCTTGTCTCCTTCCCTGCCTTATTTATCCCCAGAGCATGCATTACCTTCTAACACACTAAAGAACACACTTGTTTTGTTTGTCTAACTCTCCTCCTAGAATGTTCGCTCGAAGAGAATAGGGGTTTTTGTTTCTTTTGTTCACTGCAGTTTCCCCAGCGCCTAGTACAAGTTTGGCACATAACAGATGCTGATTAAGTATTTGTTGAATAAATCAGATTGGCAAAGATGAAAAATTAGATGGTGACTTGATTGGCGGGGGTATAGGGAAATAGATACTTTCACATGTTGCTGGTCAGAGTGCAACTTGGAATTGCCTCCTTGGAGAGCAATCTGGCAAGATCCATTAAAATTTAAAAAGGCATCTTACTAAGACCCAGCATTTAGCTGCCAAGCATTTACTCAATAGATAAACATGTCCAAACACATAGTTCAAGGATGCTCATTGGTGCATTATTTTAATGACAAAAGGCCGAATGAACTGAGATGTCAGTAGATAGGGGTCTGCTTGAATAACATATGGGAACCGGTATGACAGCATAATAAATAACTGTTAAAATGATAGAGGAAGATATACATGTATTGCTGTGGGACGGTCCCCATGATCTGAGTGGAACAAATGTGTGAGGTATGCCAGTGAGGGGGATGTAAGTACACATGCTTACAAGTTCATACAAACATACATAAATATATAAATATAAGTAAATAAATAACTCTGGAAAATTGCAAGAAACTAATGGTAGAGGTTGCCTGTTCTGTTATTTAAGGGCTGGTGAGCTTGAAAACGACTGGAAAAATTATCGTGAATATAGTACTTAAAAAAAAAAAAACCCACTTTGGGGGCGTCTGGCTGGCTCAGTGAGTAGAGCGTGGGACTCTTGATCTGGGTTCGAGTTTGAGCCCCATGTTGAGTGTGGAGATTACTTAAAAATAAAAAAATCTTGAAAAAAAAAGAAACCACGCCACTTCTGTAATGTGACAATCCATGCTCTTCTGCTAGCTTTTACTCTGTGTGGGGCTGACCTGGTAAAAAAAAATCTGCCCTAACCTCTGCTTTGAAGGCACGGGAGTAGGAAGGAGGACCTTTTATTTCCTGGGGCAGTGAAGCCAGTAAAACGTATGAATAGATTCAGTCCAACCTCGTGCTCCTGACTCGAGGGCTCGCCCCCTCCTTCCCCCAGCCCCGGGCCGCCCGTCGGAGGTGCCGGCTGCCTGGAGTCCCCGCTTCCTCCTGAGAGGGCAGCAGCGGAGCGTCTCGGGGACGCATGCGTCCCAACTGGCACCCGGGGAATTAAAAGAAAGGCGGGGGGAAGCCCCAACCAAACAGGCGCCCCAAACAAAACCCAAGTGGAGGAAAGCGCGCGGCCGCGCAGACCCCGGCCGTGCAGGCGTCTCGGCCTCGCCCGCGTCCCCGGCCGCGGCGTGATGCGCACGGACCGGCCCGCGACGCCCGGGCCGCGACTGTCCACGCAGCTGGAGGCCGGCCGGGTGGCCGCGCCCCAGCCGCGCTCGCTCGCCGCCGCGGCCGTCTCCCCGTGTGCCGGCGCCGCGGGGCACCTCGCTCCCCATGGGGCCGCGGGACTGGCTGAGGACCGTGTGCTGCTGCTGCCCGTGCCGGTGCCTGGAGGAGCCCGCCGCGCCCGAGAAGGAGCCCCTGGTCAGGTGGGTGCGCGCCCCGGGCCGCGAACTGGGCTTTCCGTGGCGGCGGCGGGCGGCGCGGAGCCGGGTACCTGTGTGCCGGTCCCAGCTGGGGAGGGGGGGCTCGCTTCACGGTCGCACTGCGGCGCCCACTCAGCCCCTCGGCCCCTTCCTGGAGATCCTGTCCCTTGGGTAGGATTTTTGCCCGCGAGCACAAACCTCCGGAGGCGCGGGAGACCCGGGTGGACGCCCGCGGGAAGCGCCGAGCGAAGCGCGGGAGAGAAGTTTGCGTCGGGGTCTCATTTGGAGGATTTGCTGTGCTTGACCGTGTATTTAATAGGCGTATTTCGGTGGAACAGGCGACTGTGAGTTTCTCTTCCACCCAGGAAAAAAGTTGGATACTGTGCATTCAATGTTATTACCAAAGAAAAACAAGTTTAGGTGACTGAGCCCAGGTGATACTTTTCACATTAAAAAAATGCTTCTTTTCTGTAGGGACCGCCTATTCACTAGGATGTTGACTCATTACAGGTTAAGTTAGGAAGTGTGAGGAAATGGAACGCACATTTGCAGTGCGCTTAGTGGCTCTGTTGAGGGGGCCAGGCCACACAGTTTTGTTCTGGGCTGTCATTTTAAGCAATTACTTTTGTACCTTCACCGCGATGAAATGAGGGTTCCACTAGGTCATGCCTACGGGGTAGCTAGGACAGCAACGCAAGATTTAAAATGAAATTGGGCACAGGACATGAGGGGAAAGTAAACAAATACTGAAGCGAGCATTTCTTGTGAAACATGCAGCTAACATGATAAAGCTTTCCCAAGTTTTCAAAAGCATGATTTACCTTTTCTTACTTTGTCAAGTCCAAGCACTTCCCTTGACTTTTGAGGTCTTATGTAACCCCTTACTGCTTGTCCACTCTTATTTTCCAGCATATTAAATACTGTGCACTCCTTGATTTAATCAGACAGGCATCCTTGCTGCTCTAGGGACAATCCAACTTTCTTATTCCCCCCAAGCTTGCCTCAAGGAGTGACCTTTATCCTTCCTGCCCCCCCACAACCAGCTAAATGCCGGTTCTCAAGCCTCTCCCCACCCCAGCAGCTCTCTTTGATGACTTTGAGCTTATTCATCTCTCACTCCTATGATTTAGGATTTAGAATTTACCATCTGCCCCTCACTGTTTAGTGAGCACACATGTATGTAGATATATATGTCATATCTGTTTTATATATAGAAACAATTGTACACACGATGCACAGTGTTTTTGTGTGCTCTTGCTGATGGTTTCAACAAGAAACCTAGATTATTAGGTTAATATGGACAGGGAGACATCTAGTAAACTACCCTTAGTCTTAAAAGAAGTGGATAACAATCTGGAATTTCATGCTTGCTTGTACGTGCAACTTGTCAGTATTCACTGTAACGAGAAATACAGTACTCATCCTCAGTGTCTTGGGTCTTTCCAGTTTTACATGCCGGATTGCTATTTGAGTTAATAGTTTTGGTTATTTAAAAATCTTGACCTGCCCTGGTTTACATTGTAAGTCAGTGAATTTTGCAAGTGATTTTAAGAAGATGGGGTAAAAAAAAAAAGGAGTCATTTGGGGGGAGAATTGCCTAGTGTTCATGAGTCAGATTGCCTGGGGGGAAAATCCCAACTGAGTGACTGGGCAGAAATTATGAAATTTATTTGCGCCTTAATTTCCTCATCTGTAAAATGGGGAGGACAGCAGTGTGTACCTCAAAGGGTTGCAGTGAGAAATGAAAGGAGCTAATCCATGTAAAGTGTTTAGTAGAGTGTCTGACCCATAGTAAACTCCCAATAAATTCTAGTTGTTGTTAATTATCATTGTTACTCTTCTGAGCATGCAAATGTGAATGGACTGAAAAATCTTTTGTTGTGGTTTAGTGTCAATCCTGGCATCATTTCAATGCAATGCTATTTGGGAAGAGTGGCTTATTAATGGAAATGTGGAACAGTGATGGGTGTGTTTATGGGTATCTATCTTCTTTCTTACTCAAGTCATCAGAAGGTCTAGTTAGCAATCTTTTTTATGTTTATTTTTAAAGTGGGAACTTCAGTGGTTTTTCGCATATTCAGAAAGTTGTACAAACATTACCACTATCTGAGAACATTTTCATCACTCCCAAAAGAAACAACACACCCATTAGCAGTCACTCGCCACTCCCCCTTCCTTGGCCCGCCCCATCCCCTGCAACCACTTATCGGCTGTCTGCCTTCCTAGATTGGCCTCTTCTGGAAATTGCGTATAAATGGAATCGTACACAGTGTGGCCTTGGCACCTGGCTTCTTTCGCTCAGAATCATGTTTTTGAGTTTCATCCATGTTGTAGCATTTATCAGCACTTCATTCCTTTTTACGGCTGAATACCCTTCTTTTGTTTGGCTTTCTTACATGTTATTTATCCATTCACCAATGGATGGGCATTTGGGTTCTTTCCACTTTTTGGCTGTGAACGTCTGTGTACAAGTTTTTGTGTGGACGTATGTTTTCGGTGACCTTGGGTATATTCCTAGACATGGGATGCTGGGTCACACAGGAATCCTCCATTTAACTTTTTGACAAACTGCCAGACTGTTTCCCAAAGTGACTGGTTTGAAATCTTGATGTGGTGAAATCATGGGGCCAGATGGTCTTAGTTTTTATTTTATGGAGAACTTCATTCTGTATGTCTTTTTTTTTTTTTTTTCATTTATAAAAGAAGGTTTTGTATAAACGCTCTGCCCCTAACTCAATCCTTTTTGGTGACATAATGGTTTTCAAATTTTGTGTCGTGCCTCAAGGGAACAGTGCCGGGATGAGGTGTGCTTGGGGGAATGACAAAGTGTCATTTGTGTGTGCGGCCACCTGCAGGCCTTTTCCAACACGCACCAGGGACTCTAGTGAGTTCAAGAAAAGCAACTCTGAGTCTCATCTCCTTTGCCAGTCTGATTATGCCTTTTGTGTTTTGATCTTGTTCTTTTTTTTTTTTTTTTTTGCCTTTTCTGGAACTTTATACTTGAAGGGAAATGCCTGTTGCTTGTCTGGTTTACGTCTGTATATCTCTCTGTTCCGCTAGTTCTTTTTCCCCCCTTTTTCTAGAAATACGCTTTTTTCCCCTTTTTCTAGAAATACCCTGACTGAAAATTCATCCTGATACTGCCAAGCCCTTCAGTTACCATCCTTTGCTTCCTTTTGTGTCAGGCACAAAGGTTTTTGAAAGAGTTGTCAGCTGTACCGCCCACCCCCACTTCCTTCTTTACCACCCATTCCCCATGAAATCTGGTTTCTTTCTTTTTTAATTTTTTAAAAAATATTTATTTTTGAGGGGGGAGAGGAGCAGAGGGGGAGAGAGAGAGAGAGACAGAATCCCAAGCAGACTCCCCGCTGAGCAGGGAGCCAGACGCGCGGCTCCATCCCACGACACCGAGATCACCACCAGAGCCGAAATCAAGAGTCAGAGGCTCAACCGACTGAACCACCTAGGTGCCCCTGACCCCTGGTTTCTGGCCTCTGCCTGATTACATGAAAATTGCTGTCTTGCAAGTCACAAGAGAAAGAAATCTGATGTTCTTTTCTCAGTGTGCAAGCAAGCCACACCTCTGTGCTGACCGTCCGTGCTTGCGTTCACACTTCTCTTTCCCTGGCTTGTCTGATTTTGTGTTCTCTGGTTTCTGCCTGTGATCGGTCCAGTCACGCTGGCCTCTCCCCTGGTGTCTTTGCCGATGCCATATTTGTTAGCTAGACATCTTTTTGTTTTTTTCTACTTCTTAAGCTTCTGCTCTGTTCCCCAGGCCCATTTCAGCTGCCATTTTTTTTTTTAAGATTTTACATATTTATTCGACAGAGAGAGACACAGTGAGAGAGGGAACATAAGCAGGCAGAGGGAGAGGGAGAAGCAGGCTCTCCGATGAGCAGGGAGCCCGAAGTGGGGCTCGATCCCAGGACCCTGGGATCATGACCTGAGCCGAAGGCAGACGCGTAACAGCTGAGCCACCCAAGGGCCCCATCAGCTGCCACCTTTGTGAGGGAGCCTTAGAAAGTCTCCCCAAGCAGTTATGGTGTCTCTTTACTTTCTTTTTACCCCTCGGGTCACTTCTGGTTATGACAGTTCTAAGCTGGGTGCTACAACCCCAGCCTGACTGGAGGTTCTCGTCTGGGTTGGAGGGGATAAATCCAGCTCACCTGCCAACCCCCGCCGTGCCCAGCGCAGTGCTCAACCTGGGGTAAGAACTGGATAGCTACTTTTTGATGGGTAATGATTACAATACTAGCTGTTCGTTTGTTAATTTCCATGTGTAAATTTTTAAAAAGTTTATTTAAAACAGAATGCTATTGAGCCAACACACATACACCCAGCATCCACCTTAAGAAAACAGTGATAGAATTGAAGCTCTCCACCCATCTCTCTTGACTGCATCTACTTTCCTTCTTAACTTTATAGAAATGGTGCATCCTGGGCGTAAGCCATTGCGTGAGGGAGGTTTCTTTGCATGCCTTCTGTCATTAGTCTTCCCTAGGACTGAATGAAGTAGGTGTTATTTACTTCCATTTTACAAAGGAGGAACCCAAGGCTTAGAGAGTTGAAATGACTTCAGAGTCGCAATTGGTAAGTCAGAGAGCCAGAATTTGAATCCTGGTCTGTCAGACCTCCAAGTCCATGCCTTGCATTGTAAAAAATTCAGAAAACTACCACATATTTTCCAGAAGTAACTTATAATAGTTGTGCATGAGAAACTGGTGGGTATCAGTAGCCCTCACTCCTGTCTGTTTGGGTCCCTTTCTCCTTTCCATGTCCTTCGTAGGTATAGTCCTTTTACCTAGAAGTGGAAGCAACCAGGCCCCGTGAACTGAGCCCAGTTGGAGTTAGGAGACCTGAGTCCTAGTTTCGGCTATTAACTAGCTGTGGGATTTGTGTGTGGGGGGGGGCTCTTTACCTTCCTCAAACTTTAGTTTCTTCTTTTGCAAAATGGGGAGATCAGACTTTTTTTTTTAAAAGATTTGTTTTAGACGGAGAGAGAGTATAAGAGCAGGGGGAGGGGCAAAGGGAGAGGGAGGCAAAGAATCCTCAAGCAGACTCCTCACTGAGCGCGGAGCCCCACACACGAGCTCGATCTCACAACCCTGAGATCATGACCTGAGCCGAAATCAAGTCGGACTCATCCGACTGAGCAACCCAGGTGCCCTGGGAGGTCAGACTTTGATGCGTGATCTTGCAGGGCTGTTCCAGGCTTGATGCAAATCGTCATCCTCCTGTGGGCTTGTGTCCGCTGAAATCGTTTGACTTGGACCCCAGGGGCAGTGAGACCGTCTGTGGTACAGGGAGGGCACCTGAAGGCCCAGGGCATATGCATCACAACCACTTGTCCAACTCCTTAGCTGCCCAGGGCTGTTTCACCAGCAAATAGGTGAGCAGTCATCTCTAATGCCAGGAAGCTTGAGAACAGGTCTGGAGAAAGGACACAAGACCTGACCTTCACACCAGGCTTCAGGCCCAAAGAAAGCCAGAGGTTTTGTTCAGTCTCACTGTTTTCTCCCCCTTCACTCCGATTTTAGGACTGAGTCGTCTACGACTCATCTTTTCAATCATCTTGGAATGTTTGAGGTTGTGCACGCCGTTCTTCTCTGTCCTGCCTGTATTCCTAAAATAAATAGTGATCAAAACCACAACGAACCAATGTGCACTGAGGACAAATGGATTGTTTTGGAAAGGCTAGATCGTTGATCATTTGTCTGTAAAAAAGTGAATGACTTTTTGGCTCAAGGTTTCATGTTACTAATGAAAAGAAACATATGGGGTGTGTATCATTAGTTTCCTGGGGCTGGCACAACAAAGTACCACGAATCTGGTAGCTTAAACCAACAGAAATGTGTGCGTTCACAGTTCTGGAAGCTCTAAGGACTCTAGGGAGAATTGCTTCTTGCAGGTTCCAGCTTCTGGTGGCTGCTAGTGCCCTTGGCTTCTGGCCGCCCACTTCCCGTCTTTGCCTCTGTTTCCTTCCATGTGCCTCTTCTCCTTTGTCTCAAATACCCCTCTCTTTGCTCTTGTAAGGATACCAGTCATTGGATTTAGGGTCCGTCCTAAATCCAGCTTGATCTCATCTCAAGATCCTTAACTTAATCACAGCTGCAAAGTCCCTATTTCTGAATAAAGTCACATTCACAGGAACCGGGGGTTGGGACTTGGACAGATCTTTTGTGGGGGACACTCTTCAACCCACTATGGGGTACTTTCGGGAAAACGTTTGAGCTCAGAGCATTGGTTTTTATTTCACTTTTATAGCATGGCTTTCTTCCATCCGTGGTAAAAGCATGCTCTTGCCATATAAAAATCCCCCCCCAAGCATGAGTTGTGGCCCTTGAAATGACATGATTCTGGAAGCACAGCTGCAGTTAGCCTTTGAGCAGAGCGATGTCCCAGTCCTCTGGCACCAGAGTCCACTGCCATATGACATCCAACAGGGACAGACCTCGGAGATCTGGAAGAGCCTACGATGCAGTGTGAGGGGAGGGCCATGCAAATGTCACACTCTAAAGCCTATTTCACAAGGGTCACTTTGAAGTGTGTCGGGGAGTACAATTCTTACTCTCTAATTTTTACTTACTCTAATCTCTGATTTTTTATTGGCTGTCGATAACTGATAAACATCATGACCACCAACTTGTTGAAAAGCCACAGAAGAAAGGGAGAGAATTAAAACCGTGGCTGAGTTTTTTTTTTTTTTTAAGATTTTATTTCTTTATTTGACAGAGAGCACAAGTAGGCAGAGCAGCAGGCAGAGGGAGAGAAAGAAGCAGACTCCCTGCTGAGCAGGGAGCCTGACATGGGGCTCGATCCCAGGACCCCGGGATCATGACCTGAGCCGTGGCTGAGTTTTTATTCATGGCTCTCTCTTAAGCCACCTAAGTGAACCACGTGATGAGCATCCACATGGCTTTAGCTCCCTGCTCTCCTCCACGACCCCCCCCCCTCCGCCCCAGCCTCCACTCCTGAGAGCAGAATTTACGCACATATGTATCTGTGGGTGGTGCACAGAGACAACCTTCTGTGTCTCCTTTTTCTGCAGTGCCTGGAGTTCCCAGCAGGGAAAAAGAAAAGAAAATCTCAGTTTGCTCTTGAGGGTTGTTTTCTGCCATTCTGAGAAGGAATTGAACAGGACCTGCGAGTGTGGGCAACAGAATGGAATTTCCCAGACCCTAAAGGAACGCTGGGTGTGCACTATGCTTGGGGGCCATTCTAAGCAGGGAAATCACCAATAAAAAGCACAGAAATGCAAAAAACATGGCACTAAATACACAACGAAAAGGACACTTGTCTACACTACGAGAGCCGAAACAGAAAGCAGAGCAACGTCTTGTTGGAGCTCAGCTGGGGACATGCCCCTTGAGTGCTGCAGAAGCACCCCCAGTATCGATTTGGGGTGACAGGTAAATTTTAGCACGTGGGTAAATGTGCAAATATGGGAATGATGAAGCTCAGCTGTAGCTGTGTCTGTAATCTCCACTTGATGGTTGAAGAAACTGAGGCCCAAGAGCTTCGGTAGCTTGCTCAAAGGCATACCTGGCCGAGCTGAGGTTCAAATCCTATTAGAAGGAGCAGGGGCTGCCTCGTATGCAGGGAGATGTGTAACTAGCTTTTTATGTGATGTGTGCTGGAAATTGTGTTTGTAGTATGGGACTTGCCCCGAATTGTTACAACCTGGGGTCGAGAGCCCTCGGGCCCATTTTTCTGTATTCAGGCTGCCCGTGGGAAAGCAGGTGCCCGTGGGAAAGAAGGGTGGTGGGTTTAAGACACTTGGGAGGCAATCACCACCAGCTCGAGAGGAACAATAATCCTTTACATGTGTGGAGTTTTTCATTTCACAGTGTGGACTCACGTGACCTCCGAGCTGAGTAAATTGTCTTCTGCCCTTGGAAGGGCTTAAAAAAAAACGTTGGCTGAAGTGTTCGTGTCAGTGAGATCTCCGACTGGGGCCCAGATGGCTTGACTCTTTCCCCGTAGTGTGCCGCAGGGTGCACCCCCCCCCCCGCCCAGCTAAGGCAGCTCGGCCATGACTTCCTGCAGAACCTGCAGGTACAAAGCCCAGAGCCCTGGGCCAGACCGTGATTCATAGGAAGCGCCTGGCGAGGCACAAAGGATTCCTACTGCTGGAATCGGCTCCCAGCTCGAAGAATCTATTGCAAAGCCTGGATTTTTACCTTCTTGAAAGCCAGAGGGGAGAGAGGCGTGGGTCAAGGGCACAGTTCCCAGAACGGGGCCTCAGGTCCAATGAGTAGGAGGTGAATGCTTTACCAAGAAGTCAGCCACTCAAGGTTCACAGAAGGATGACTTTTAAAGGTTTTCTTCCCAGGCGACCTCCAGAGTCCTTCTTCCCCTTTTAGTGAATTGCATGAGTCAGTCTTAGTGACATTGGAAGTCCCTGAGAAGATGAAATTTCTTTCTCTTATGCCTCCTGTGATCTAGGTTTCCTGGAACTTTTTATTCTCTAGATAGCTTGAAGGGATCTTATCACTACACCTTTGTTTAAAAAGTAAATTCTGCTCCAGTGCTGGGTAAAATAAGTTTATTTTGTTAGCGATTGAAGTCCTTTTTAGTCTGGTGAATACATATTTGTTTGGTGCCAGTTACATACTGTGCACTCTGTTCTTTTGGGCCTTTTTTAGGGAATAATTTTGGCGAGACACTGTGTATCTAAAGTACCCCCCTACTGCCCAAAGGTGGTAAGAGTTTACTGAATTCCCCTCACTTACTCCCCTGTTGTACCCCCCACCCCTGATTGTATCTAGATTTTTGTGATAGTCATTTCCTGGCTTTTCTTTAAAGCTTACCATCTATGTGTGCACCTTGAAAATGTATTTTAGTTTTGCCTGCTTTTAAGCTGTACCTAAATGACATCAAACTGTGTGAGATCCATCCACTTTGCTGTGCATAGCTTAACTTGTGATTCTCAGTGCTCCGTAGGCTATCCATTCTGTTCACCCATTCCACTGTTGGTGGACTTTTGGGTGGTGGTGGCTGGTGGAATTGTTCATCCTTCAGCCATATGGGCCATCCCTTGGGTCCTCAGATACACCAAGCATGCTCCTGTCTCAGGGCCTTTGCACTTCCTGCTCTACCTGTTTAGAATGTTCTTTCTCCACTTACCTGTATGGGTAACTCCCTCACTTTATCCAGGTCTCTGCGCAAAGTCATTTTATCAGAAAGTGCTTCCCTCACAACCCCTTTTAAAACAGTGCCCCCACACCCTCACTCTGTCTCTTATTCACCATGTATTCCTTCCGACCCCTGAGCATCGCCTTGACGTAATCTTATGTGCTTATTGTCTGCTTCCTCCCGTGAGACTGTGAGTCCACCTTCGTAAACTTAAATAGGTAAAAAATGTTAAGAATTTGTCTGTGAGTCTGGAGACAGGGATTTCCAGCCTCATTTCTACCATTCAGAGCCCTATGAACTTGGGAAACAACAATTCATCACTTAGCAAATATTTATTGAGCATCTCCTATGTGCCAGGAGCTGTTGTAAGCACTTGTGATATATCACCGAGCCAAGTAGGTAGTGATCCTCTCCTCCTTTTATTCTAGTTGGGGGGAGGAAGCAGCAAACATAGTAAGTAAATTGGAAGATAAATATGTGTGTAGGAAAAAGAAAAGGCAGAGCATGGGCAGGGGGGTACGCTTGCCATTTTAAGTAGATTGGTCAGCTCCTCATCCAGGAGCTAATGTTTAGACGGAGATTTGAAGGAGGGGGCGGAGTGAGGCATGTAGATATCTGGGGGAAAACATTCTAGGTAGTAGGATCAGCCAGTGTGACTGGCGGGTTCAGGGAACAGCAAAGAGGCCAGAGTGGCTGGGATGTCATATGGGGCCCAATAGAACACTGAATGACTGGCTTCTATTCTAGGTCAAATGGGAGGCACTACAGGGTTTTGAGGGAGGGGCAACATGATCTGATTTACATAGTAAGGAGATCACTTTGGCTGTTGTGTTAGGGATAGAATTGGTGGGAGGCAACGGTAGCCAGAAGTAGGTGGAAACAATGAGTAGAGGGTTTTCTATGCCAGGTGTGAGACAGAGCCACCCTGGCTCACCAGACCCCGGACTCTGTGCTGGGGTTTGCTTGTGCCTGCCCCTTTTATCCTTGGCTCAGGGTGGCAGAGGTAGAGGTGGACATTTTCTGAACGTAGAGCCATAAGCACTTTCTGATGGATTGGAGGTAGGGCATGAGAGAGCCAAGAGTGACATCAGGATCTTGGCCTGAGCATTTGAAAGGATGGAGTTTCCACGATCTGCGTGGAGGCTGCCGGTGCTTGGTTTTAACCATGGTGAGCTCGAACTGCTTATCACACATCCACAGAAATGGGAAGAAGCAGTACGTGCGGGAGTCTGGGGACACAGGTAAGTGTAGACTTAGGAACGTGGCTCACGTAGATGGTATTTGAAGCCGTGAGAGCGGGTGAGATGAGCAGGAGTGGTGCGGGCAGAGCAGAGACCAGGAACTGGGTCCCAGCCTCCTGAGCCCCCCCTGCCTGCTTCCCAGGCTTCTTGTCAGGGCCATCTTCAAGCCGGAAAGCACGGGACACGTGCACGGGATGAGATGGCACGGGGCTCTCTGTCAGCCCCAGGGAGGGCAGGGGCACAGCGGGCACCAGGGCCAGCAAAGGGGCCCCCGGTCGGGGCTTTTCCTGCTTCACATTGAGGCAGGCGGTGCCTCCGGCATTGAGGAGAGTCATGGACCTCGGTGGGGAAAGGCTGAGGAAAACTGGCATCTCTGGAACCCCGTTTAGAATGGGGGTCAAGTGATGGATCAGCCAGGTGTGAGAAAGAGCCAGAGTATCTGGTGGGAGGGAAGGAAGGAATAAAGGCAGGGAGGGAATGTAGGAAGCGGGGGGACAGAGAGAGACAGAAAGGGAAAAAAACAGAGGAAGGGCAGAGGAGGGAAAGGAGAGGGAGAGGATCTTGGATCCTCCTGCTCCGTCACTGGGAGGCTTCCTTGGCAAGAGGAAGGAAAGGTCTGGAAGCCACGGGCTCCATAGGAGACCAGTTCTCAGTGGGGAATCAGATGAGGTGTCCTTAGGTAGTCAAGGGGGTGCCACCAAACGGCCTTCGGCGTCTGTTTTATGAGACCTTTGGTTGCTGTTTATTGGAGATTTTTAAAAAATCATTTATCAGAGAGAGAGAGAGAGAGCACGTGCACACAAGAGAGCGCACAGGGTAGGGGAAGGCAGAGGGAGAGGGAGAGAATCTCAAGCAGACTCCCGGCTGAGCACAGAGCCTGACATGGGGCTTGATCTCGTGATCCTGAGATCATGACCTGAGCCGACACCAAGAGTCGGACTCTGAACCAGCTGCACCACCCAGGCGGCCCTATTGGAGATTTTTATCTTTTCACTGTCTTGAGGGCTTCAGTCTTACACCAGCGATCTGTGACCCACGGCCTGTCTGTGGGGAGAGCTGGGGGGTCACTGCAGCTCCAGGTGTCAACAGCTGCATTCTGTGGGGTAGGGAGGATTTGTTGGTAGGGAGGACGCATGGGAAGCTCTGGAAGCTCTTGGTAAGCAGCCTTTGTGGCCGCTGGCTCTTTGCACCTGTAGTCCCCAGGCAGCGAGTCCGGTGTTCCCAGATCTTGAGTCTCCTGGGAGCTGCAGGTGGGTTGAAAGAAAAGACTCCTGAGGGATTGGGTCTTGTGCCCCCAGGTGGGACTAGGGGTGGAATCATCCTACCTTTTGCGAGTGAAAGCTGCTTCTGCTTCTAATGTGACTTCCGAGCCACCTCTCAAATGCCCAAGCTTAATAAAATATTTATCATCAGCAGATGGTGGCCAGGGGCAAAACAGCTGCTCTCACTTTCTTTAGAACCTTTCCGAAATCATTATATGGGGGGAGGGAGAGAAAGTCAAAGTTCCCGACTCAGCACTCCCCCATCGTCCCTGCCTTCTGTCCTCCCTGGGCTTCTTGGGCTCAGACCTCAGGGCCTTTGCACTGAATTCTCTTTACACAAGCCCCGGATCCTTCACAGAGGTTCCCGAGCTGCTTCTCCAGTCGTTTGCTTTCGGCATTTTTTTTCCTAGTCTCTCCACCTTAAGGGTTTACAGTTTTAAAATAAAGTGGATTGATGCCTGGACTGGGTGGGCGGTACAGGATAAAAGGAACAGGGGCTAGCATGCTGGAGCAAAGAATCCGGGGTCAGTGAGTCGGGCGGCCTCTGACAGAACCCTCCCTCACTTTCATCTTGACCAGTATGTGGTTGACCAGATGGGCAGGCCACATTCCACACTCCGGAGGACAGCGGGAGCCCCAGATGCGCAGGCCACATTCCACACTCCGGAGGACGGCGGGAGCCCCAGGCAAATAGCACGGGTCAGAGTCATTGCGCGCCCAGAGGGAGAAGCGCGCGATGCTCTTGCCTGTTTTATGCCATTCCCCTGGGTGTCGGTGACTAGGCAGTCCGAGGCTCGTGGGATGCCAGGGCAACACGGCTCCTAATTAGGGCAGCGCTACAGTGGTGGAGAGAACTCCGGAGGCCCCACCTGTCTGGAGGCAGGAGCCCTTTGAACAGGCCCTCTGTTGACCTCCCTGCAGAGCTGCGTTTGGGTTTGCAGTCCAAGCAGGAGAGGCTGTGTTTTATGTTGGCTGGAGTCACGCATGTTCCTGTGTGTGTGTGTGTGTGTGTGTGTGTGTGTGTGTGTGTGTGTGTGTGTGTTGGAGTGAAAGACAGACAAAGAGGGAGAAAGAGAGAGATTGGCTTTGAGAGGCAGGGGGACTAGCCAGGGAGGCACCTGTTGTAATCTTCTCAAAACATGCAAAGAAATTGTGGATTGCTAGCAGAAAGTGGGCTAGATTATTCGTGATCAGATGTTGTTGATCACCGATAATGCAGGTGGATACTGGCTAATCTCTCAACCTTGGCTTTGGGGAAGTTTTAAAAAGGTGGCAGGGGTGAGTTGTGGCCGAGATTTCCTTTAACATTTCACTCTGCTACATTCGACACGTACTTTTAAAGCACCTCCTCTTGTGCCTGACCCTGCCAGGCCATGTGGGATGTCAAGAAGTACAGAAAACAGTCCCTGCCTGGAGGAACTTTCCAGCCGGTGGCAGAGTCAAGATTCACACGAATGAAACAAATTCGGGGATGAGTCAGAGAGTGGTTTCAAGAAAGTACTAGGGTTTTGAGGCCCTGGAGGGAAATGTCCCGTGCATTGGGAGCCCGGGTGGTGTCTCCTGTGTGCCTCTGGGGTCTCAGGGCCGGGAGGAGCCACCCTGGGGGGAATTTGCCGGTTTGTACAGGGACCACGGCACATGTGTACTCGTTATCTGAGCCGCTCCATTTGTGGGTGTCCAGCATTTGGCTGTCCAGTCTGTGACACGTGTCTGCTTGGAGCCACCCCACTGGGGACCTCCTGCTGGGAGGACTGTCAGCTGGCTGTCAGTCCTCTACGGATGGTTAAGCAACACCAGAGTCTGGTCCGTGTCTGCAAAGGGGGGATAGCGTTACCTACCCTTCTGACCTCAGATGGCCCTGTCGCAGGAAGCATGGGATGTGGGAGCCCTCGGACGAAGCTCTGTGTAATGCAGTGGCGCTTTATCAACAGTGTAAAATCTACTTAGGCGGAGAGCCATCCGAGGCAGCACCCTTCAAATTAGGGACACCTCTCTGGTGTCTGCCTGCCCTTTGGAATTCCTCCCGGCCCCACCTTCTGTCTTCCTTGGGGCTCACCTCTCTCCAGCCACCCCCCCCATTGTTCCCCCCCCCCCCCCACACTGCTGTTTCAGTCTAGCTGTTCCCTGAGGCCTTTCCTTACTCCCCAGGCCCAGGCCGGGCCTCCGATGCTACGGCTTCCAGGTGATGGAAATGCACGTGCATTTCTCCCTAGTCTAGATGGCCAGCACCATCCTCGTTCCTCGGCCTGGATCCTGGCCTCGCTGTGAATGTCTCGTAGGCTCAGGGTGAACCGTGGCCTCCTCTGTGCGGTGCCAGTTGAAGGCATCCTCTCCCTCGTCAGCTAGGCCTCTGCTCGCACCTCGGGGCTGCCCACCACCGGGCTCCAGCATCTTGGGATGTCTGTTCCCGCCCTGTTTCTGCAGCCACCCCCTGGCCTGTGCTCACCCCAACCAGTATTTCAGATGTTTAGAATGACATATGTATTTGTTAGCAGAACTCCCCCTTCCCTGTGCCCCAAAGAAACCTTCATTGTAACTCTAAAAATGAGATTTAAATCGAGCAGCCCTGGTGGTTGTGGCTGATTTGTGGGCTTCTGTCTCTGTCTGCCCATCTCCTGCGGCACTCCTTCCCCCCCAACTGCCCCCTGGGCCCCCGACAGAGGCCCTCAAAGATCAGGTCATGAACACCGCATCTGCCGTCTTGGCATGGCCTCCTAGGCCATGTCTTTGTTCCTTCTTCCCCCTAAGTTGTTTCTGTTTTTTTTTTTTTTTTTTAAGATTTTATTTATTTGTTTGACAGAGAGAGAGAGAGAGAGAGAGCACAAGCAGGGGAAGCAGCAGACAGAGGGAGAGGGAGAAGCAGGCTCCCAGCCGAATAGAGAGCCCGATGTGGGGCTCGGTCCCAGGACCCTGGGATCATGACCCCAGCCAAAGGCAGACGCTTAACTGACTGAGTCACCCAGGTGCCCCCCACCCCACGCCGAGTTGTTTCTAAAACCCGGACCTGACAAGGCTCAGAATCCCCTTAACACTTGACAGTTCACAGAATAAAGCCCGAACTCCAGCACTGTCATCAGTCTGACCCCGAACGACCTTTTCTTCCATCTTTCTGTCTCCCTCTGCACGTGCACCGTGTGGTGTAGCCAGACAGGGAGGCATGGAATCTCCCAGCCCTGTGGGCACCTCAGCGGCTCCTGCCGGGAACCCCTTTCCCCTGGCTTCTCCTGGCGACAGGCTGTGCTTCCTCAGGTCTGGGCTAGATGTCGCCTCCATGAAACATTTCTTGAACTTCTTTCCCATCACACAGGTTGTCACTCCTTCTCTGGCTCTATGACATTCTGTTTACTTAAAAAAATTTAATTTCACTTATCTCATTGCACTTATAGTCACAGTAAGGGCGGGGGCAATGTCCTATTTATTTTCAAGTCCCCAGAGAACCCTGGTGCCCAGTATACAACAGGCATCCTATTCCATGTTCGTTGAATCAACAACTGACAGAATGAATGAATGAATTTGACATGCTTGTTAAAGCCCGTGTGGCCAGGGCACTGAGGCCTCATTTGCCTCCTCTTTTGTTGGCTCATCATTTTTTTAAAAATTTTTAAATTTAAGTTCAATTTAGTTAACATAGAGTGTGTTATTAGTCTTGGAGGTAGAGTTCAGTGATTCATCGTTGCAAACAACACCCAGTGCTCATTACATCACGTGCCCTCCCCAATGTCCATCACCCAGTTACCCCTTCCCCACGCCCCTCTCCTCCAGCAACCCTTAGTTTGTTTCCTATGATAGAGTCTCTTATGGTTTGCCTCCCTCTCTGTTTTTATCTTATTTTATTTTTCCTTCCCTCCCCCTAAGTTGGTCTGTTTTGTTTCTTAAATTCCACATATAAGTGAAATCATGTGGTTTTATCTTTCTCTGACTTATTTCGCTTAGGATAATGCCCTCTAGTTCCATCCACATCATTGCAAATGGCAAGATTCCATTCTTTTTGATGGCTGAGTAGTATTCCTGTGTGTGTGTGTGTGTGTGTGTGTGTGTGTGTGTGTGTGTGTGTGTGTGTGTACGTACCCCACACCTTCTTTATCCATTCACCTGTTGATGGACATCTGGGCTCTTTCCATAGTTTGGCTATTGTGGACACTGCTGCTATAAACATTGGGGTGCAGGTGCCCCTTCGGATCACTACATTTGTATCTTTGGGGTAAATACCCAGTAGTGCAATTGCTGGGTCATAGGGTAGGTCTATTTTCAACTTTTTGAGGAACCTCCATACTGTTTTCCAGAGTGGTTGCACCAGCTTGCATTCCCACCAACAGTGTAGGAAGGTTCCCCTTTCTCCGCATCCTCACCAACTGTTATTTCCTGACTTGCTAATTTTAGCCATTCTGACTGGTGTGAGGTGGTATCTCATTGTGGTTTTGATTTCTGTTTCCCTGATGGCTAGTGATGTTGAGCACTTTTTCACGTGTCTGTTGGCCATTTGGATGTCTTCTTTGGAATAGTATCTGTTCATGTCTTCTGCCCATTTCTGACTGGATTCTTTGTTGGCTCATCATTCTGAAGAAGAAGTGCTTTCTGCATTTCCGCCTTTGCCATGTCGGGCCGCCTACATGACAGCCGGACAGCTGAGAACACTGTGGCCGAGCAGTCTGGTTCCCCAAAGGTTGCTCCTTTCCCAATCGCTCTGATCTCTTTGTCCAGTCCCAGACCCTGCATGTTGCACTGCAGCTAGAGGGATTTAAGGGTCCGGTGTCTCAGCCCTCTGTCTGAGGCAGATAGTGGCCTCCTGCTGGCCTTAGCTCCAAGATCCCCTCCCCACTTACGCTCCCCGGCCCTCCCCAGGGTCTTTGAATGTGTTGTTTCATTTGCCTGGAACTCTGTTCTTGTCTTTCAACTTGAAGTTCAAGCACCCCTTCTTTACAATGCCTACCTGATGCTTTCCCCCGCTGGCTCTCAAGGCTCTCTGAACTCCCCCTCTATAGCACATCTCCCAGTTTTTCACTAGATAGTCATCTGGCCATTCATTAATATGTTTTCCTCCCTGGGCTCTAGTGGGGTCCAAGGATGGGGATCGTGTCTGTTTTGTTCACAGTTTTACAGAGCCCTGTGATTAACATGGAGTCAGCACTTCATACATATAATTAGATGAAGGGAATAGCCCCGGCATGACCCTACCTGTGCAGTCCCACAGAAGCTCACCAGGGCCGGGTACAAGCAGGTCCTACGTATGGAGCTTTGCTGCTCACCTCCTCCAGAAGCCCAAGCATGGATACCACCTTGTAGAACATAAATCCTACAACAAACACACAAGATGGGATGACTGAACTTCTTACTCAACATCTCACATCGTCTGCTGAAAGTATTTGGATATGCATATTCGTTTCTTCACTTTCTTGTGAGGAATTTGATAGACATTCCATTGCCATTGTGTTCTCAGTTTATTGTGCTTCTGTGAAAAATTCACCTCTTCAGGTCAATTGTCAGTTTCTTCTTTTAATCACACGAGAATTTTATCCCCCCTCTGTTGGATTTCCTTTTTGTGTTTTCACTGCTGGGATGGGTAGTGCTAAATTTCGTGTTGAATGTAGTAAAATCACCTCTACCCAGGCGTCTGCTTGCATTTGTTCTCCACTATTTTTAAAGTGATTTTTAAAATTGTTCTATGGTGCTATGCTTAATAATTAGAGACAATTCAGACCTTGTTATTAGAAATATATATACTTATATATTACATTGTATATTATACAGTTTCTAACATTTGTATTATATGTTACATGCGTATGATGTATACGTTATATGTATTACATATATTACCAAATGCTTATACCCCTTTTTTTAAACACCATAGTAATAGCAATCCGTATTCTTCGTTTGGAGCAACTCTGGCGAGAGATGATGAAAAGAATTTGTGGAGCATGCCCCACGATGTGTCCCACACAGAGGCAGATGATGACAGAATCCTGTACAATTTGATAGTCGTGCGAAATCAGCAGGCCAAAGATTCAGAGGTAAGCAGATCTTGCTGTGTGCCGATGATAATGGCCAGTCCGAAATAGCAGTGACCCAGAAGGCCAGCTTGGAATAAAGAAAAAAAGGAAAAGGGAGATATTCGGAATGAGGGCAGGTATTTTAGCAGCCTGGGGTTGCTAATTATAGCTGGTCTTGGCCGACCTGCTGGATACACAGATAAGACTGACTTCCAGGCACGACCTCGAAGATGCAAGGATTATAGAAACAGCAAGGCAGTGTTGCTGACGACGGATCATCTTCCGCGGCTTACTTGTGCTTCTGTAATTTTTCCGGTTGCTTGGCAAGCCGCAGTTAGAAGATTCAGACCGAGGTGGAAGGGGATTTTGCATTACAATGAATCGTGAATTAGTGGGGCCTGAATTAGTTTTATTTATTTTTTCTGTTGATAGCTTCTTAAATTGTGCGTGTTGATTAGATAGCAGCGTATCATAATTTTTGTGATGAAGCATGAAATCTTTTTTTTTAGTAGTAGCAATGTTTAAAATTATTAATTTTTCAGAGCAGTTTTAGATTTATAGAGAAATAGAATAGAAAGAACAGCCACTACTTCCGAGGTCCACAGTTTCCCCCATTATTAATATCTTGCATTGGGGCGGGGGGGGTACATTTGTTACAGACAGTATTGATACATTTAGCTGAGGTCCAGAGGTTACATCAGGGTTCAGTCTTCGTAGTGTATTGTACAGGTTTTTTTTTTTTTTTTTTTTTTTTAAGATTTTACTTATTTATTTGACAGAGAGAGACACAGCAAGAGAGGGAACACAAGCAGGGGGAGCGGGAGAGGGAGAAGCAGGCTTCCCACTGAGCAGGGAGCCCGATGCGGGACTCGATCCCAGGACCCTGGGACCATGACCTGAGCCGAAGGCAGACGCTTAATGATGGAGCCACCCAGGCGCCCTGTACAGGTTTTGACAAATGGATAATGACAGGGGCTGAAAACACTCTTTTAATGAACTCTTACCCCCAAGTTATTGCTATGGGAACTCTGGAATATTGAAAAGGACAGAACTATAGTAAGTTAAGAGAAAACAGGGGAGATCATGTTTTATTTTCTCATTATAGTACTATATATAATACAGTATGTTATAGTATGATGGGTATCATTTTCCAAATAATACGAAGTTTTCTCAATTCTGCATTCATCAGTGAGTTCTGAGTAGATACCTATATTAAATATAGACTTCATGTTTTACTTTGTATCTTATAGTAATTGAGAAGAATAAGGACATTGAAAACCCCAGGCTCTGGCTCTGAAGAGAAATACCAGAGAGCATGTATGTGTGTTGCTGGGGGCAGGTGCCATGGGGGGGTCATCTGTTCCTTATCTGGGTTTCTTTATTTTTGCTAATTAATTGCTAACTATTTCTTTCCCCAAAAAAACATGCGTTAGCAGGAAGGGATGACTTTTAGAAGAGCCACGTGTCCTTTTATTCTGGTGTGGCTTGGATACGTTTAGGGGGTTAGAAGCGGGTGTGGAGGTGCGGACCATGGCGGGGGGCAGGACTGACACTTGCCTCTGGTCCTTCAGGCCCGGGGGAGGGGTGGACTGGAGAGTCCGCAGTGGCTATGGAGGAGAGGCCTGTCTTGGGTGTGGAGTGCTGATGAGGACGGCCTCTGCTAGACATCTGTCACAGGGTTTAACTCAGGGGCACAGCATCCCTCAAGTGGCCGGCTGTGTTCTGCACTGTCCCCAGCTCCCTGTGTCCCTGGCACAATTCCGTCCTCCGCTAGTAACACTGAAAGCACATCATCAAGCCCCTCCAGCCAAGTCCTGCCACCCTGGCTGCCCTTCTTGAGCATATGGACAGTAACGCGTGACCTTGCTTCCCCTTGATGAGAAGAGCCACCCCTTACCCTACTGAATTGGGCTGAGCAGTGAGGGTTCCTTTCTGCCGGTGAAAATAGACCTCTTCTGACCCCACCATGCCCAAAGCTGTTAACAGCAAGAGGGCCGCAAAACATGGCGCACCCCCCTCTCTCCAGGGCCCCAAGTAACCAGGGAAGGGACTGGAAGGCGTGTCTGGCGCTGAGACTGGCAGCTCTCTCTGGAGGAGAGTCTTCAATAGTCTTCACTGTTGAAAAGCCAGGGCAGGAGGTAACAGGAGCTACAGAGCCCTGTGGATAAGCACAGCTTCCCAAGGGGCCTGGTGCACCATTTCTGCTCTGCTCTGGGGACTGTGTGAAGGGCCGTGCAGGAGGCTTTTTCTCCTCCTCGCCTCAGAGATGGATGAGCTTCACTCTAGAGGAACTCTGTAATGGAGATGGGCAATCGAATAAATAATATGAAGATGTGACGATAATCACACACGAAATGATTCGAAATATCTCTGCTCATGGTGCTTCCTTTTTTTCTAAGTGTAAAATATATATAACTATATATATGCACAAAGTATGTATATTGCATAAAATAGACACATTTTATATGCAATTGCATTACAAGTGTATGTATTATTATATATATTATATATGTATATACAATAGGGACACCTGGATAAAAATTTTCTATTTTCTTCCAAAAATTTGAAGCACATATAAAAGCGTATATTAATATATTTCTTCATTCCCGCCACATTACATACTGTTCCTCACCTTGCTTTTTTCTACTTAATGATATATTTTATTTATTTTTTTAAAGATATTATTTATTTGACAGAGAGAGACACAGTGAGAGAGGGAACACAAGCAGGGGGAGTGGAAGAGGGAGAAGCAGGCTTCCTGCTGAGCAGGGAGCCCGATGCGGGGCTCGAACCCGGGACCCTGGGATCATAACCTGAGCCGAAGGCAGACACTTAACAACTGAGCCACACAGGTGCCCCTAAGGATATATTTTAGACATAGATCCATTTCAGGATGTTCTAGATTGACCTCATGGCTTTGGGGAAGGGGTCTCTAGTATTCTCTTACCTGGATTTGCTGTCATTTATTCAACCAGTCCCTGTTAACGTTTATGTTGGTTCAGGTTTTTTGAGGCAGTGCTGCAGTGGATATCCATACATACTTGTGTGACCTTGGATAGATTTTTCAGGAATAGAATTGCTGGGTCAAAGTGCATTTAAATGCTGGAATTGCCACAGCACCTCCTTCTTGGAGGAACAGAGGAGAGAGCCCTGAGACTGCAGAACTGGGGAGCATTGGAAGCTTATCCTGTGCTCAAGGGGAGCAGCTCCTGGGCTCCAGACAGCTATTTGCCATGCCGAGGACATGGATCTGGAAGTGCCAGAACTTTTGATTTTTTTTAAATATTTATTTATTTATTTTAGACATTGAGAGACAGAGGGAGGGGAGGGGCAGAGGGAGAGGCGCTTCAAGCAGACTCCACACTGAGTGTGGAGCCCGACGCGGGGCTCAATCTCACTACCCTGATATCATGACCTGAGCTGAAACCAAGAGTCGGATGCTTAAAGGACAGAGTCACCTATGCACCCATAAAACTTTCGATTTTTTAAGGGAAGCTGAAAATCCAAAATTAGAAATAAAATGTCCAGATTTTTATTTTTATTTATTTATATATTTTTAAGATTTTATTATTGGGGTGGGGAGAGCACAAGCAGGGGGAGTGGGAGAGGGAGAAGCAGACTCCTCGCTGTGCAGGGAGCCCGATGCTGGGCTCAATCCCAGGACCCTGGGATCATGACCTGAGCTGAAGGAAGATGCTTAACTGACTGAGCCACCCAGGTGCCCCAGATTTTTAAATGATAACTCACATTAAAAAATGTGTCGGCTAGACAAAATATGTTTATGGGCTGCAAATATATAGGAAACATTTACAACAAGGATGGACTAGTACATATTATTATTGTTATGTTGTCTGGTATGAGTGAAAAATGAACCCACCATTGATTAAGGAGGTGAAGTTGGGAAGCCGGTTGGGTTGTGTTTTAAGTTTGAAGGAGTTCCTTGTTTATTAATGTTGCTTATTTTCTTTTTCACAAAGGATGAAACTGGTACAAATGTTAATAAAACAGAGGATTTTAGTTTTGAAAGAAATTCTACCTACTGAGGTACAAGAACCCTAGATATTCCTGTATGATATAATTTAGAAGCTCAAGCAAGGTATTAAGGAAAGCCGGGCATTATGGTTTTCCTTGAGTAGCAATAGCATGCTGGGAATGTCCATATTTGTAATTCCCTGAAAAATGAAAAATAATTTCAAAAGTGTGTATACTTACATCCATTCCCCCAGTAGAGGAAACACTGCAGATAGTTAAGGCTAAATTTGCACTGTTTCCCCAAAATGAAAAAAAAGAATCAGAAAAGCAGTATATACAGAGCAAATAATGAAGCAAGGCCTGAACTTAAAGTTACTTGCAGTGACAGAAGATGTAAAATGGTGACATTATTGAAATCGAGTAGGATGCACTTTCATTTGCAAAAGCTTCAAAAGCTAATTGAAAACAGACTTTCAGTAGAGGAAATAATGCATCTGCAGACCTTCAAGCAGTGGAAAACTTACTGCTCTTGTCTTCGAATGATGCTGTAAAATACTTTATGTTTGAGAAATAGTGAACAACTGCAAAATCACGCCCCTGAATCAGGATCGTTATGTTCATTCCCATTAAACGAATTGCACTTCACATAATCCACTCTGTTCTAAGGCACTTACAGTGGTTTATGAGATATCGACGCCTCCTAATTATTTATTTGCATGCCTAATTTTAATCATACTGAGCTATCTTTTTCTCCAAGATATCAATAATAATGAAAAGAGTGCCAGGTACTGTTCACCCACATTGCACATATTAACTATGTCCTCTTCACAACAATGCAGTGAGGTAGGCACCATTATTATTTCTTTCGGAAGCCACTTGTCTGGGGCCACACAGCTGAAAACCTGCAGCCGAGATTTGAATCTTGGCTTCGTGAATCCAGAGACATCGTATATCATAAGCGCCGTGATTGAAATTGTGAGAAAGGGATAGGTATTGTCTGCAAGTTGATGTAGATTTCAAAATGGGTGAGCCAGGTCTGCCCAAAGCTTATTTCTGTGACTTGTTGATGCCAGGGATGAGAGCTGTGTTTGAGGTTGAGGATCATGGCCACGTTTTAGGGCGTGTTCTTGGTTGTACCATTAGCACACCTTTCCCGGCTGATCCTTTTCTGTGGGGATCACAGCCAGTCACGGCTCCTGTCCCAGCTTCTGTTTTATCTTGTGCCCTTTCACCCTGTCTCCGCTTTGTTTAGTGTTCCCTGACCTAGGTGATTTGATGTCCTTTCTGACGGTTCAGGAACAGTCAACATTTTTACTCTGCTAAAAAAACTTACATGTTTGTTTACGAAAATAAATGCGAAAAGTCAAATCGTTCTTCTAAACACTTTGAAGCACTTTTTTGGTCCAAAATTGGTCACGTTTATTTGGTGGGATCAGTGATAGTATGCCTGTTTTTAAAGCTCTTAAGTCATTACGTGCTCAGGAATGTCCGTAGTTCTCATGACCCGTGCCTGCCTCCCCGTCCCTGAACAGGGCGGTATTTCTACACCAGCAGGATCCATGTGAACATCAGCTGCTTGTGTGGCTGGAGTGATCCCATCAAAACCACACTCTGCCGAATTCTGGGGAACCACGAAATGGTATTATTTTTTTAAAACCGTAGAGGCAAAAGCATAAAATATTCCTGGTTTATAATTTGTTGGTGCTTCCCGTGTGTCAGGATTCTGCTGGGAGAGTGTTGCCAGGCATTGTAAACGGTTTGTATAAAAAATGTCTAAAATAGCCACAGACCTCCCCAGGGGTTGGTGGTGGTGTTTGCATGATACATTTAGCCTGGCATAGCCCTGGCACTGAAAGGAAAGCGAACACAGGAGTCGAGTGGAGTGTCTGGGGGGAGGATGTGAGGAAGCGAGAGGAGAGAGGGTAGGATACCAGCCATGTCACTGAGACACACGTGGAGCCCGGGATAGGCTATCGGGCTCTGCATGACAGTCTTAACGGGTCTCCACCCGTGGGCTGAGACGTGCTCTGGCAGGGCCAGCCGGCTTCTCTATAAGTGGCTGAACATTGGCTTCTGTGGGAGATAGGAGTGCAAGTTTTATGCCAAGCCTGGAGTGCAGAATAGTAGAAAATGAAAGCAGTTCTCTAGATAACTCTGGGTTCCCCCAAAGACCTTTTTCTTTGGGAGTCCGGAGCATCAGGATTGTGGAAGGTGGGCATTCTTTATCTTATTTTGCTAGTGAATATTTGGGTTTGCGGGCAAGAGAATAAAAATCCTTATTAGGATTTGAGAATCAAGTGGTCTTACCCTCTTTTCTAGGCAATAACATCGAGTATTACGCTGTGTGCTAACCAGCACACTCTCCAGGCAAAGGCTGAATCCTCACAGCAACCCTGGGAAGGAGGCATTTTGACACTTAAAGATTAGAGACTGAGTCGTCTGTACAAGGTGCTGGAGGGAAGGAATGGGAGGTTGGGATCCCAGCTCAGTCTGGATGACCCAGAAGCCGGTGTGGAAACACTGCTCCCCTCTCTCTAATGAGCTTAGAAAAAGCCTCAGTGGAATCCTTCTGGTCAAAGATAAACTTACCAAAGGGAAGCTGACTTCCTGCCTCAAGTAGCCGCTCCTGTCTGTGTATGTGTTGACATGACACACCCTGTACCACCTGAATCACAGAGTGACTTTGGTATTTGTTTAGTATCAACATCTGTGTTGGCCACTGCATGTAACACCCTCCAGACGCTATTGCTTTGGGACTTTTTAACACCCCAGGCACCATTCTGGTTCGAAAACCCATTGGACCACACCAGGAGACATTCTGTTTGTGATATTCCTTTCTATTCTTGTCCACCCACCCTTTAAAAAAATAATACACACACACACACACACACACACACACACACATACACACATATATATAAAAGCATTTCTGGAGAGCAGCATTAAGGTAATGTTTCTTACAAGGTAGGTAGCACATCAAAGCTCTATGTAAGGCAGCAGAGTTGAAATGATAAATGTTAGAAAACTTGATGTAGTTGGGGAAATCATTAGATACTTGGTAGGGTGTGAGGTGGTAGAAAGGATGGGCTTTGGAATTAGACAGATTTAGGGATAAAAGTTATACTCTTCCCATGTTTTAGCCAGATGATACTGAATAGTTATTTAACCTCAGGGTTGTCATTGTCCAGTTTGGGACACAGTCACAGGGCTTAACTAAGAGGAAAAGGAGGTGCTAATATCAAGTATGCCAGGCCAAAGATATAAATTGGGGCTGCCCTAGACAAGCTGGGACATATGATCACCTTTCTTTTTTTGATTGTAAAATGTATATAACTTAAAATGTACCATTTTAACCATTTTAAAAAAGATTTATTTTGTTATTTGAGAGAGAAAGTGAGCACAAGGGGAGGTGTAGAGGAGAGGGAGAGAGAGAATCTTAAGCAGACTCTCCATTGAGCATGGAGCCCAATGCAGGGCTCAATAGCATGACTCTGAGATCACAACCTGAGCTGAAACCAAGAGGCAGATGCTTAACGGACTGTGCCACCCAGGTGCCCCCATTTTAACCATTTTTAAGTGTCCATTCAGTGGTATAAGTACATTCACATCAATGAGTAACCATCACCACCCTGCATCTTCTGGACTTTTATCTTCCCACACTAAACTCCCTACCCATTAAACAATATTGCTGCTTATACCTCCCTCCCAGCCCCTGGTAACTACCATTCTACTTTCTGTCTCTATGAACTTGACTACTTTAGGTACCTGGTATTAGTGGAATTGTACAAGATTTGACTCAATGTTGGCTTTGGTTTTTGCTAAAACAAATGAGATCATCAGAGACGCCTGCCTATCATCTGGTCAGGGTGTCTTCTGCGTGCATTACCTGGCTCTCACCACAGTCTTTTGAAGTAGACAAACTATTTATTAAAAAGAGAGAGACCCAAAGAGCTTCAGTGACTTTCGTGATTGTGTCCAAGCAGAAGTGGGTTTCTGACTAAGCGTTCTATACCCTGGACTACACAGTGGAGAAGGAAAGCCATCAGGTTACATTACATATACTGTGTTAACTACCCTTGTCCTCTGGATGTGATCATGGTAACCTGGTGCTTTCACCTCCAGTATCAAATTATTCATGTCATTTGGTTAGGACACCTTGCCCCTTGATGGTAGTAGATAGATATATATTTTTTTAAAGATTTTATTTATTTACTTGACAGAGAGAGAGACAACGAGAGAGGGAACACAGCAGGGGGAGTGGGAGAGAGAGAAGCAGGCTTCCCGCTGAGCAGGGAGCCCGATGCGGGGCTCGATCCCAGGAACCTGAGCCGAAGGCAGACGCTTAACCATCTGAGCCACCCAGGCGGCCCTAGACAGATATTTCTGAACACCACCCCCAGGTGGACAGTAGCCTCAGGCACTGGATTCAGGCATGGATTTGGGAGGGCGGGCAGAACGTAGAATCAAGAGAAATCTAGAATAATGTGATATCTCCAGACACTGTCGTCCAAATGAAGCACACAGATTATAGAATCTAAGGTCCTGCCAAGGCCCAGCGAGTCCTGCCATCCCATTTTCTGCCGTAAGACTCTTGACTATGTTCTCAATCACGTAATGATACCATCTCTACTGCCCATCCGTAGCTACACTTCTGCGATTGGAGTCTAACTCATTTTCTTGCTTTCTTACTTAATATCTAAAACTGCCCTTAGGGCACAGAAACTGATGAGGCTGTTGAGCTTGGAGGAATCTCTGCCCAAACAGACTGTGGCAGCTTTCAGGAAAGACCTGCATTTTTCTCTTGGCGGAGACACAAACGAGCCCACGGGAAGTGGTTGCCCCAGAATGGAATCCCTTGTGATCGAAATAGTGCCTCTGCTTCCTCAGTTGTCATTTTGGCTCCGTTCACCGGTTTGCAATTCTTTTTAAGGGGCAGTAGCCTCAATATTGAATCTGAATTAAATCAATTCCTGCAGCAGTTTTGCTGCCGGCGGTCCGTCCGTCCTACGGATGTTCTCACGCCATTAAACAAAGATCCATGTGCTTCTCCACGTTGTTTTGAAAGTAAAAACCTGGAAATAAAATAATCCAATGACAGTACTGGGTACAAATTCGTGAGGTAGGGTTTATAGGTACTGACTTTGAAAGGGAGTTATGATCTGTTGCTAAGCGGGGGGAGGAATCATGTCATCCCGCTTGTAGAAAAGCTAATGCAAATAGACAGAAGTAGAGTTTCTGGAAGGTTAACCTAGGCTTGTTAGTCATGGTGACCTCTGGGGAGCAGAAGTGGGTGCAGGGAAGGAGACTTTTGTCCTCCTTTAACTTCACGGTCTTGGTACTGTTTGAAAACAATTTTAGATCATATGCCTGTATCACTTCATGGATGCATACTGCTTGTAAAATCATTATTTCACAGCACATGTTATGGTGACGGTTTCCCTGGGTCTTTCCAAACCGTTTTGGTTTGTTGTAGGGAGGGTGTGCTGTGGGAAGGGGAAGTGGGGGGCGGGTGCCCAGAGAATGAGAGTTAGTTTAGGAGGAGCTGGAGCAAACTCTGAGGAATCCTGCCAAAATGGCCTGGGGCAGACCGTGCCCAGAGCCATCAGTCAGTATTTATCTTTTCAACGTTGTCAGGTCCTTCTGCTAAATCAGGCTCTTTCTCTGGAGCTCCTTTCCTCTCCAGCTGCACTTGGTAATTAACAGGGCTTTATTTTTGGCCTCTTTACCCCCTGCTCCCCCCTCCACCACCCCTGCCCCTTCCTTTGGTTGGGTTTGCTCATCTCAGAATAATGGAAAATGGCTCTTAACTGCACCCCGCCTGTGTGGGTCCCGGCTGCTGACATGCCAGGCCGTCCCGTCAGGATGTGCTCAGCTCGGGAAGTCTCGGCAAGACTTCTGAAGAGCTTTCCTGAGGAGCCACTTGGCTTGCTTTCTGGTTTTGATTGCACTCATAGGGAAAATGGAGTTCTGGTGGGGGCAGATCTGCTGCTTCTCAGACTTAAAATCCCCAATGTATTCTAGAAGGACACTGCATATAAAACCACCCTTCCGTTTGGGTGCCCCAGCCCTGGCTACCTAGTTACACATGATCAGGCGTTTTCCAGGGCGGGAGTGAGCTGTGCCATCGGATGGTTTTGCAAGAGAAGAGGCAGGCCACGTGGCTCAGGTACACAAACCGGGTACACCCTCTTGAACTGTTTGTCATGTTTCATGACAAACTAGTTGAGGTAAAGCCGTGCCCAAGCTCTTACGCCACGTTGTTGTTATTGTTAAAGAACTTGGAGCAGATTTCAATAGACCTGAGTCAAAATTAACCGCGTCCCTTCTTCCTTAAATAATGTTTTGTGGTCAGAGGCCACAGGCATCTGGGAAATGTGCTTTGGGGCCACAGGTTGCCAGTCCTAGCTGTGGAATCAAGTTTTTCAACTAAGAGCCAGAAGATCAGGTGCTCTTCCTGATTAACCAGGCCCGGGTTTTGAGCAAGTGATGAGGGAGGAGTGTACCAGGAGCAAGTCTTTTCGAAGCACTACCAGAGTGTTTTTGTTCAGCTGTAGAGCTGAATGCACTCCAGTCTGTTTGAGATGATTTGCTGATTTTCTTTTCTTTTTTCTTTTCCTTCCCCCCCCCGCCTTTTTTTTTTTGCCAGCTTTGGTGAATTTAGCAGAAGATATTGAAACCAAGTACAAGTGGTGGAGGTAAAAGTCCACTGCAGTTGGATTACTAAACACAGGTCATGCTTCATGGCTGGGACCTTTTACCCAGGAGCCCTCTTTCCCAGGCTGTCACTGACAATCTGGGGGACTCTGAGGGAGCTAGAAGTAGAAATGACAACAGCTTGTAAGAAGAGAGAGAGACCTTCAGACCATGGACTGTTCAAGCATGGTTCTTTCAACCCAAGCATGGCAATGTGCAAAAATTAATTCTGAGATGCCGTCTGTCATCTTATACCATGCATACTGTAACCTGTCTGAAGTTAGCGAAGTTTCCGTATTTTTTTCTAATGGGAAGTCACTATAGTGCATACTCTTAAGCCCTGATCCCTTTGTCTCTCCAGGCCGAAGTTTGGAGGGAATGGGTAATGTGTCGGAATGAAGTGGGGTATATTTGTGATCAGCAGGAGGGGCAGCCTTCATGTGCCAAACCCTTTCCTGCCCTCTGGGCCCCTCTTCTCTTCCGGAGGCCCCTCCAGGGATCACCTCGTGTCACCCTCTGGCTGTGCCCCCTGGCGTTGGCTCCTCACCAGACCTGGCTCTCCCCAGCTGAGTATCCCATTCCTAACATTTTTTTCTTCTTTCTCTCTACCCAGTTAAACATCCATTTATTCTGTGTAGGCTCTGCTCAGCCAGAAGTTAAAGAGAAGCGGGTATTAGGAGAAAACCAGAGAACTTCAGTGAAGTGTGTGAATGATTTCAAAGAGGAACTTGGGCGTTTGAGAAATGATCTCCCGTCTAGCTGGCAGACCCTGGGCTGATGTGGAAACACTGACTGCCCCTCATACCACTCGTTCCACCTGCTCTGCCCTAGATTTGAAAGGTGTTTTATTCTCTTCTTTCCCCTGCTTCCAATCCCTTCTGACTCTGGTTCCAGCCACTGAAAGCCTAGAGCAGGGCTATGCCAAATAACCAGGAAGGGAAGCAAGCAAACCTCTGCAGGGTTCATCCACCTTTTATTCCTTTGGCTTGCTCTGATATTCTCCGGGCTGTCTGTGCTTGTTGTTGTGTAAATGTCTCAGCTGACACAGGCTGCGTTCTGGTGAGAGAGAGAGAGAGAGAGGAACGGGCTCAGGCCCAGACGCATCCAGGCCTGTGATGGCCAAGTGTTCAAAAATGCAGCATTTTATGGATACCTTAGTCTTCACCTTAACATTTTAATCCACGACATAGTATTTATCTTTCTACCTGTTTTATGTTGAGCAGGGAGCCCGATGTAGGGCTTGATCCCAGCACCCTGGGATCATGACCGGAGCCCAAGGCAGACGTTTAACTGGCTTAGCCACCCAGCGCCCCAATCTTTTTACCTGTTTTAAAGTGACATTTAATAGAAGGCACCTTAGGTCCATAGAAACTAGAGAGAGTACATACTGGATGGACATGTTTCAGAGGGATGATTTTCCACTGAACTCCTGCCTCCAAGAGTGGAGAGCGGTTGACATTCAAAATCATGGCAAATATCCCTTCTTATAAGGACACTAGTCATATTGGATTAGGGCCCACCCTAATAACTTCATCTTTAACTTGGTTACCTCTCTAAAGACACCATCTCCAAGTTGGGTCACAGTCTATTGGAGTTAGGACTCCAATACAGGGAATTTGGGGGTGTGTGCGGTTCAACCCATAATGGTGGGTAGACCATTGATAGGATTATAAATAGTTGTTTCTTTTGGTGAACAGATATAGACCCTGTGGGCATAGCAGTAAACAAAGGGCCTGCCCTCAGGGGCAGAAGGAAGACAGATACATACAAAGTAGGTTGTGATGACAGCACTTTGAAGAAGAAAAATAAGACAATCGGAGGGGACAGAAAGCAACTCCGGGCTGGGGAGTGGAGGCCTGAACGAGGCGAGGGAGTGAGCTTCGTGGAGGATATTCCAGGCGGAGGGAATGGTGGAGGCACGAAGGCTCCAGGCAGGAAGGAGTGTGATATGTGCTGGGGACAGTGAGGCCTGTGTGGCCGCAGCAGGGGGAGGTGGGGAAGGGGCTCTGCAGTGTGGCGCCGGGAAGCCAGCAAGGACCAGAGCAGGAATGCCCACTGGCCCATGGCGGAGCGGGGGGAGGAAGATTTGAATTTTGTTCTAAGAAGAATGGGGGGCACTTCCTAACTAAACAAGTAAAACATGCTTGTTTATTTGTCCCTGTGCAAGGTCTGTTGCTTCTCCCTGGCCCGTCATCCCCATTCTGGGAAGCTCATATTCCTTGGGATGCCTGAGCAGGCCTGGCCGTAAACCTTGTGAGAGAATTCTCCATGAATCTCTTTTTCTTTTCTTTTCTTTTTTTTTTAAGAATTTTATTGATTTATGTGTGAGAGAGAAACAGAGCAGGAGCAGGGGGAGGGGCAGAAGGGGAGAGAGAGAGAGGGACAAACAGACTTCCCACTGAGCGGGGAGCATGGAGCCAGATGCTGGTTTCCCTACCAGAACCTTGGGATCATGACCTGAGCTGAGGCAGATGCTTAACTGACTGAGCCCCCAGGCGCCCCTCCATGGAGCTCTTGATCTCTGCACATGTTGTGAGCAGAGGCACTGCCTAGCTTTTGTCCTGGACTGTGTTTTCAAGGGTGTTAACATAGTGAACAGCCCCGGGAGGTGTAGGTAATTCTGTCTCCAGAGCAAAGGGCAGGCAGGCCTACTGTTCATTATAAAAGATTCAGGTTCCCTGGGTTCAGGGTACCTTTCCCATAATGCAGCCGACGGCACCTGCGCAGATCATCTGACCCCCCCCCCTTCCCATTACTGCTTTGGAATTGGAGCTTAGAGCACTGCCGTAAAAAGAACTGACCCCCGATTGCTGGGTCCTTTGTCTTCCCAGGAGTCTCGTGTTTTTTGCCATGTCTCATGCCACATGTGAACCTGTGGCTGGAGAACTTGTTACCTTGTAAGGGAGTCAAATCTCAGATGCCTCACAGTTCTTGACACCCTTAGAATAGCTTCTCTGTTGGCATCATGACTGAGACCTTGACCTTGGGCCAATGCTTTGGCATCTGTTTGTGGTTTTTCAGTTTCTTTTTAAAATAAAGTTGCAACTGGGGTGCCTGGGTGGCTCAGTCGTTAAGCGTCTGCCTTCGGCTCACATCATGATCCAGGGGTCCTGGGATCAAGCCCCACATCGGGCTCCCTGTTCAGTGGGAAGCCTTCTTCTTCCTCTCCCACTCCCCCTGCTTGTGGTCCCTCTCTCACTGTGTCTTCTCTCTCAGTGTCTCTGTCAAATAAATAAATAAAAATCTTAAAAAAAAATAAAGTTGGAACTCTTCCAGCACCTGTCCCCCACAATGAAATCTACCAGGAAACTGACCAAATTAAAACTGCTCTGGTGGAAGGTTTCCCATCTCCAGAGCCCTCTGCCCCTACCCATGTGTCTTTGGAAAAGTCAGTTAACATGATTTTAAAAACACTGTGTTGAGCTACTAAAAAGCCCCTTTAAAACTCAAATCTGATATCTGGGAGCAATAATACATTAATTCTTATCAGAGACCGATTACGTATGTCTTAGCAAAAGTTAATTTACATGCCATTAATATCATTAATAGGTCAGCACAAATGACCTTTTCAAAGGAATGGGATCCAGGATTAAGATTGCAGGATATGGAGCGGGAGGTTGGGAGGGAGGGGCACTGCCATGCTTGGCCCTGGGCATCAGGACAGGGCTGAAAAGTAGAGGAGAGAGCACTGGAAGCTAGAGGCACAGAGAGGATAGTAGGGGATAAGTAAAATCACATCTGACCTGTCTGTCAGGACTCTCACTCCACTGCTCCTCTGTGCCCGTGTTGAAAGGTCTTTTCTTCTTTACTTGTCTGTACTTGGTTTTTTTGATCATTATGATCCCTTCAAGGTGCCCCAGGAGCTTTGAGGGCAACCAGGCAGAGGGAGGGAGGCACCGTTACTTTCACATATGTTTCATATTGGGGTTCTACCTGAGATATCATTTGGAAGAAAGACTCTCCTGCCAAAACAAGTTTGTGAGCTCATCTACTTGACCCAGAGCTCTGGCAGGGTGTTAAAAAGGAAAGGTTGTTAGAAAGGAAAGCAGGTGCTTATTTCATAGAGCACGACAGGGAGTGTGGTGCTATAGAAAGGGTTCCTGGGGTTCAGGCCCAACACTACTACTAGCTCCTGACTATACTGCTGATTTGCTGTGTGACCTTTGCCAAGCCACTCAACCTCTCTGGGCTTGTTGCTTTCATCTGATGGAGGGAGGTATGGAGGACAGGATCTCAAAGTCCTCATACATAAAGGCCTGTGAATTAGGGAGCAGTGATGTGGCTTTTAACCCAAGAAATATTAAGAGTTGCACCCCTGGGCACCTGCACTGTAAGGAGCTAGACTTCATTCATGTCCTTTGAGTGAGATACATGCACTGTGCTTGGAATGGGGCTTGGACAGTTCCGAGAATAAAACAGGTAGGTTTGATTCTGCCATGCCACTGTTTCCTCCATATTCCAGAAAAACCTGGCTCACAGGCCAAATCCAGGTTGGTTTGTTTTGTTTTTCCAAATCCAGTTTTATCGGAACACAAACATGCCCATTTGTTTGCATATTGTCTTTGGCTGCCTTAGTGCTTTAGTCACAAAGCTGAGTAGTTGTGGCAGAGACCCTATGTCTTGTAAATCCTTAAACATTTACTATCTGTCTTGAGACCATCCACGCTTGGCCTTTGATTTGCCGCTAAGTACACTTTGCTTGAATGATTGTGTGGATTTTTCCTACCAAGAGGATATATAACCAACTCCTTTGAGCAAGGCGTCCTGTGACCCCCCCCACCCCTGCCTCACTTTGTGATCCTTTTGAAGAAGAGATCCTCTTTAGAAACCGAGGGACTCTTCTGGCCTTTTCATTTTTTGGGTGCAAAACATTTCTCATTTACTGATGATTTTTTTTCTTTTGGAAATGACTACACAATTATCTATTATGTGAGATTAGTCAAAAATTTAAAAAATACACTGTAATTTCCAAACGTGTTGAATGTGCAGTGGACTCATGCCACACCACGGTTTTCCCCTCCCATTCTGGGATTTCCAGTGCACAGGAGTTGTGGTAGGGGCTTTGTTTGAGTTAATAAAAGCCTGCCATGTTGATGAAGAAGCAAGCAGATGCTGACCAGGCAAAGGTCTTGAAAACTGGAAATGGCTGCCTAATTCAGGATTCACGAGGCAGTCTCCTAATTGGCTTGGCAAAGGGTCATCTGTGTGTCTCTAATAGCCAGTAAAGGCTGGGATAATTATAAACAGAAGTGTTAACCAGTGAGTTTCCAGGCAATTATGGAACTGCTTCTGCCTAAGTGATTATTTTGCCTCAAGGCTGTGGCATTACATCATGCTTGAGGCTTGGTCAGCGTACCCCCAAACACTCAAATAGGGGAGCCAGCACCTCTGGAGGCTCAGTTGAAGGTTGGAGGGGAGTAAGAGGTAGGCAGTGAATGAGATACTGGAACTGTAAGGAAGAAAGTTTTATAAGGCTTGGATTTAAATAGTAACTCCTAGCTGTTAATGGAACTGTGTTGTCATTGACAGGTGACACAGGCAGCAAGCATCTTTTGCCTCTTGTGAAAGGATCAATGTGACTTGAATTGTGTTCACAGGGTTGTAATATACTGGAGATGTGCGTGGTGTGACCAGGGCAGTAGTTTGGTGTGCAGCTCCGTGTCTTAAAAAGGATATCAATAACTTAGAGAAGGTCTAGAGTGGACAGTGAAAATATGGAGAAATTAGAACGTAGGAGTCAAGGGATGGGGGAGGGGTGGAGTGAGCAAAACACAGATCGTCAGATCAGAGTCACGTGGATCATAGCTCCTACCCAGCTAGCATCAAGTTTTGCTAATACTTTCAAAGACACAGGCAATCAAGAGGCTCAGCTGAAGCAGGGAGAGGTTTGGAACATTGAGAATGTCACCCTAGGACACCCTTCCCCCACAGGACATGCACCTCTGACTCAGAACACTAAATCAGTCTAAATGAAGTTCACCAGGTTACCTCACATCGTGAAAAGCATTTGAATTGTGAAAGGGCTTCATCTGGCATCCCTTGATTATTTTGTAGTGTATGTGACATTCTCCAGGGAGCCGTACCCCAAAGATGTTCGGTGTCTTGAGTGCAAGGAATGCTTTGGCCAGAGACATCATGCTAAGGGCATCTGTAAACAAGGTTTCCTTCTCCTAGCAGATGTCATACCTCTAGTTACTAGGATGTTTGTTTGATAAGGAAATTAGATTGGGTCACCTGCCAGAGTCACCAGTCTTCTTTTTTTTTATTTAAAGATTTTATTTATTTATTTGAGAGAGAGAGAATGAGAGAGAGCACGAGAGGGAAGAGGGTCAGAGGGAGAAGCAGACTCCCCGCTGAGCAGGGAGCCCGATGCGGGACTCGATCCCGGGACTCCAGGATCATGACCTGAGCTGAAGGCAGTCGCTTAACCAACGGAGCCACCCCGGCGCCCACCAGTCTTCTTTTTTAAGATTTATTTATTTGAGAGAGAGAGAAAGAGAGAGAGAGAGTGGGGGGGAAGGGAAGAAGGAGAGGGAGAGAAGCAGATTCCCCAGAGTCCAGACCCAATGTGGGGCTTGATCCCATGACCCTGAGATCATGACCCGAACTGAAACCAAGAGTTGGATGCCCAACCAACTGAGCTGCCCAGGAACCCCTTCTTTTCTTTTTCTCGGGGGGCTTACTCCTCCCCCAAACACACAGACACACACAAATGAGTGAATGGGTCTCAGGCCAGTTGCCTTAACTCTTTCCTCCTAGGAGGCAAAGATGAAAAAGACTGGTAAGATTCAGTGCCAGGCAGATACAAACAAGCTGACAGCTTTCAAATACAGAAAGGACAGTTATTAGTAGGATCCCTGGTGATAAGGTATGCAGGAAGAATAATTACAAAAAGTTACCACTACATGGGTGCCTGGGCGGCTCAGTCTGTAAGCATCCAACTCTTGATCTCAGCCCAGGTCTTGATCTCAGGGTTGTGAGTTCAAGCCCCCTGTCGGGCTCCATGCTGAGCGTGGAGCCTACTTAAAAAAAAAGTTACCACTTACAATAAGCAGTGTTTGGGTTGAAAAAAATGAGAAACTTTTGGATTTGGGGGGTGGTTAGTTTAAAAAAGCAAATTATAACTTCTGATTTCTCTCTTCCCTTTCTTTCTCTCCCTTATGTTTCTACCTGGCTCCCTTGGATGTCCACCATCTCCAGATAATCTCAGCTCTGCTGGGGCTCCTTCCTCACCACACCTGACTTTGTCCTTGCTCTGCCTGCCTGCTTTCTGTCCCCTTCCTCCTCTTTAAAGCTGGCAGAGATCGTGGAATGCACAGTTAATGCTCCACAGAGACAACAGTGTTTTCAACTAAATACTGAGGCACACATACACACACACACACACACACACACACACAGGAACTTGCAAATTTACCCACAGGATTTTCAATTTAACAGAATTAATTGAAGTAATATGAACTGAGTAGGCTCTGTGAGTTGCCATCCAGAATATAGTAAATATTTCTTTAAGTAAATTCAAATGGTAATAGTACTTATAACTAACTAGACTTTTTCATTTTTGAGGTAAGTAGACATTAGGTTGGGTTAACAAAGGAAGCTGTAAAACTAATCCTTCTTAGATACTTTAAAGTTTCTATTCTGATTATAAAAGAAGTACATAACCATTGTGGAGAATTTGGAAAGTATAGGAGAAAAAAATCATCTATCTATCTATCTACACACACACACACGCACACACACACACACAGGAGAAAAAAATCATCTATCTATCTATCTACACACACACACACACACACACACACACACACACACCCTGAGATGAATATTAGTGTACTATTTTACTGCATTTTTCTTCTGTTATTTTTTTAAAAGATTTTATTTATTTTTTGACAGAGACACAGCAAGAGAGGGAACACAAGCAGGGGGAGTGGGAGAGGGAGAAGCAGGCTTCCCGCTGAGCAGGGAGCCCCATGAGGGGGGCTGGGGATCCCAGGACCCTGGGATCATGACCTGAGCCGAAGGCAGATGCTTAATGACTGAGCCACCCAGGCACCCCTCTTCTGTTATTTTTGAGACATTGTGTGTGTGTGTGTGTGTGTGTGTGTGTGTGTGTGTGTGTGTGTATATACACACACACATTTGGAATTTATACTGTACACACATATACATATGTACTATATATAATTGTCTCAAATATATATATATTATAATAAATAAATATTCTGCCTTAACACTGATGACTAATGTATCTTAGGTCTTTTTTCTTCACCTTATTGCATTTCCAATTTGTGCTTTAATGAATATTCTTTGCATTCACATACTTTGTATTTGAGATTATTTCCTTAGGATAGATTCTTGTAACTAGAATTCTTGGATTAAATATTTTACCCATTTTTGTATATTTTGAAACACACTGCCAAAAAGTTTTCATGCTTTGTGAAAAAAATAAAACGATGCCAGTTTTATAACTCTCAATTGTAATGAAGGAGCCCCTTTCCTCACCCACTGCCCAGCCTCAGGCATTCTCATTGTTGTTTCCCATAGGTAATTTGGCTAGATAGCAGCAACACCAAATTCATTGTTTTCTTGAGAATTCTTGAAGAGCGGGTGTTACCCTTCTGTGAATTCTCTCTTGACGTCTCTTGTTCATAAGCGTGATTTTTCTGTTAACCCCTTGCTATTGTTTGTATCAAACACTTTCCCCAGCATGTTACTTACCTTTGTATTATTATTTTCTTGTAGAAACTTTTGAGGTGGGGCACCTGGGTGGCTCAGTTGGTTAAGTGTCTGCCTTCTGCTCCCGTCATGATCCTGGGGTCCTGGGATCGAGCCCCGAGTCGGGCTCCCTGCTTCTCCCTCTGCCCCTCCCCCTGCTTGTGTTCTCTCGCGCACACCTTCCCTCTCAAATAAATCAATACAATTTAAAAGAATAGTTTTGGGTTTTTATTCAGTCAAGATATACTTTTCTGTTGTCTTGAAGGTCTTTTAGAGGTGATGGGACATTTGCCTAGGTATAGGTATCATGTACTTGAGATTATGGGTGTGAAAGCACTCTTATAAACTGAAAGACACACTAACAATAAAAGGAGCAGGGACTCATTAACCCCCATAATTTTGCCACATTTTGAAATTAAACCATTGGGTATGGTATTACCTAGATCAGCACTGTCCGATAAAAATATACCGCAAGCCACCCAAGCAATTTTAAATTTTCTCCTAGCCACATTAAAAAAGTCAAAATAAATAGGTGAAATTGAATTTCATAATATCTTTTCTTTAACCCAGTATATTCAGAATATTATTTCAACATATAATCGCTATAAATCTCGTAATGAGGCATTTTATATTCTTTTCGTTTTTTTCGCTTTGGTACAAGGTCTTCAAAATCCCGTGTGTCTTTTATACTGAGAGTGCTTCTGCATTCAGACCCGCCGTGTGTGGCTGCTGGGGACGGAACTGGACAACATGGGGCTGGGTGCTGAAGGATAGCTGGGTCTTCGTGGGCTTCTAGATTCTGGATTCAAACAACCCATCCTTAAATCTAAACTCGCCTCAGTACTTGGGGGCAACAGCCTTCCTTGCGGGTACATGAATGGGTCATTTCTATCTTGCCAGAAACTGAAGTCCCCCTTTGCTGTCCATGAAGAGGAATATAGTCTTCTTATCCTTTGCTTTTGGTGACAGCAACGAATTGTCCTTCCCCCGCAGTGACCTGAGCAGCAGGACTTTGAGCTGGTTCCAGCTAGTTGATGAGGAGTAACAGTGTTACATGCAGCCTCCAAGCCCCAGTTCTTCCCACTGGCAGCATTCGCCAAATCACATCCTGAGTCTGGCCCTTCTCCTAACTCTGAGAGGGGGCGTGGGCTGGAACCCCCCAAATTAGACAAAACTGACTTGAAATCTCATTGCTCAGAAGCCCTGTTCGTTCCATGGCCTTGCTGGCAGACTTTGGCAGCAGGGGCCCTGAGCCATCCTTTGACTTAATCTGGTTAAAACCAGATAAAGAATTAGGTCAGGGGCCTCTGGCTGCGAAGCAGTCTGTTTCCAGAACCCTGGCAGAGCTGGGGAATGAAAATAAACAAGAAGAGCTGGAAAGGCTTTGCTTGGCATTTACGTCTGACTTGTTCTAGGTCAACATTCTAGCTTTAGTTCTAGGTCAAGACACATGAGCATTGCAAGGGACCGTGGGACCGCTTTAGCTAGCGGCGTAGGGCTGTGCCGCTCCAAGGCACTCCAGGCAGTAATTCCAGGATGCTATTAGGGGTTTGAGACTCCGAGTCGTATGTAGAGTCAAACTGCCCAAACTGCCAGACCTTTGAAAAGTTTCACTTTACTATCTTTTAAGTCTCAAGAGCGTGTGGGGGTGGGGCCTCAGGGCCTGGTGGTCAGCCCAGCAGGCTGGTCCTAGACCTGGGAGGATTGTGAACCCCACTAGGCCCAGCTTTCACTGATTCAGAAGAAGGGCAAGTGGATAGTTCTGGAAGGTCCATAGGGAGGAGACCCAGATGCAGATCTGTAGCCCAGAGGTTTATTCTTAATGTCACTGAAGAGGTGGGTCTGATCAAACTTGGAGAGCGAGAACTGCATCTGAGTCTGATCTACCCCGCCGAAAAGGCTCATTTCCATAGACCCTAGCCACCAACAGATGCTCCAGACCGAAGAGCTGTCCAGGCAGAAAAGATAAAGCCAACCCTTGTTGGGAGCAGCTGGAGGGCCCTCCGAGCCCCGGAGCCCCCAAGGACCTAAGTGTCAGGTCTCTGGGCCCTCCTTGGCCACCACTCCTCACTACCCAATCCTCCAAGATCGATCTCTCTGTTGTTTATCCTTTAGTACGCCGAGTTTCTCTGCTCTGTCATTTGATCCTGTGCCATTTGGGCTGAGGGGGGAGGCAGAGGGCTAATGAGCGGCCAGGCTGTGTAGGAATAGTGAAATACAATCCTGTCTTTCCCACTTACACACCCTATCTGGCGGATGGCGAAAATAGGCTTTTATAGCCCTGAAAGAGGATGCCCCTCCTGGGTCCGTGGCCTTGACACTGTTCAGAACCAGCTGTGTTTAAAGGAAGCTCCTCTGCGTAATGGACTGCGGCCTCCTTTCCTGGCTCGCTCTCCCCAGCCTGCCCCTTGCACTGGCATCTGGTCTCTCCTTTGGCTGCTGGGCAGTGAGGAGTGAGTCAACGAGGGGTAGCTGGAGAACAGAGGAGGGGGCCTGTCTCTGTTTTGGACCCGAGTGGCTGTGCCAGAAGCCGCTTTTGGAATGTCCCTGCATGTTATGTTCCATTTCTCTCCTTGTGTTCCAGTTTCCACACTGGTGACAAGGAAGGACAGCATAGTGGGCTAAATTTGGGCCTAATTGAGGGACAGCTTAGGATACCAGGAGGAACATGGGTTATGGAGTCAGACAGACTTGTGTTTAAATTCTAGGTTCTCCTCCTAATAGCTGTGAGATCTCAGCTGGGTTATTTAAACCGTCAGGGCCTCACTTCACACGTCTCTAGATAGGGCTCCATGAAACGGTCGCACTGGATTTTATGCCTGGGACAGCACCTGCCACACAGGGTGGCCTCAACATCTCTTATTATTTAAAAGCACAAATGTGAAAAGAACTTTTGAAATATCAAATGCTTGATCAGGCACAGAGTGCAAGAGGGGAATGGATTATTTTGTTTAATTTCACCCTTCTCAAATTCATCGTTTCCCCAAAATACGGAAATCAAAATAATTTGATGGTACAAACCAGCCTTGTCAACAAAAGGCATGGATTAGAGCCCACGTAACTTTTTCTGATAAGATTTAGTGCTGGTTGCTAGATCAAAATAGGCACTGAATCACTGGCAGACTGCAGCCTTTATGTGATTTGTCATATTTCTTTGAATTCAGCAAACCCACTGGGGCACCCCTGTGTACAGAGGATTGTGTAAGACGTGGGTGAACCCAGATTCTTGTACCCAAGGATCCTACAATCTAGTAGCGAAGGGGACATTACAAATACCTTTTTACCAATGTCTATACAGTAAATAGCTCTACAACAGTTTTCATAACGGGGCTGAGGAGTTTCAAAAGAAAAAGCAATTATTTTCAATTGGTAAGAAAGGTGAAGATCTCTGAAGGTGGTGGCCTTTGAACTGAGCCTTGAAGAGTGAATAGGATTTAGATGGCTCTCGAATGAGGAGGTGAGTGAACGTGGTCAAAGGCACACAGGTTCAAGGCGCTGTGGAGAACAGACCAGTGGTCCTGTGCGGCGGGGGCACTCGTGTAGGGGGGACGTGGTGGATCGAGACTGGTTGGTCAGAGCATGGCGAGCCTGCTTGGAATTGCAGCTTTATTCAGTAAGTGCTGGGGCACCACCCAAGTCTGACCCAGAAATATACCCAGCCTCACCTTCAGGAAGACCGCTCAGGGGTTGGGAGACCTTAGCTTCTGGAAGGAAGCCGAGGGACCAGTTTTGGCTGCTGCTCAGGCCAGGTAAGGCTGGGGCGGTGGGAATAGTGTGGCAGAGGGCAAATCGGCAGGAGCAGATGACTGGTCTGGATCGGGGCATGTAGGACTGAGGAGAGCGGGCAGCGGGGAACCAAGCTGGGAGCGTGGGGGGGTGGTTGCTGGCTCGAGGGAGGCTGGCAGGGGGTCTCGTTGGTTCTGTAGAGTGGCCTGTCCCCCCACGTGGAGACAGCCAGAGGAAAGGGGCCCGTGGAGACCCTCACTGGAGGCGTGGGGTTGGGAGGAGATCGGGAGTGACCGACAGAGAAGTAGTGACCACAGGAGCTGAGTCGTCGGGGGGATCATCTGGGCAGATGGCAATGGGAGGGCCCAAGGCAGGGGAGGGGGATAGGGGACCTTCCTGTGCCTTCCCTCTCTTTCCCGCAGAAACCCGGAAAGGCACATTAGAAGGGGCCGGCCGTTAGCAGTCCATGCTTTTAGGTTAGGGTGAGGGCCACCCCTGACGGCCTGAGTGAGACGAGAAGGTGGGGAAGGCAGCCTAGCGCTTGCTGTGAGTAACAGCTCCAAAGGGGGCCGCCTGCCAGGGACTGGTGAATTGAGGGGGGGATGAGGAAGTGAGAGCAGTAGGTGGAAGTCCCCCAGGGAAGCCAGTGGGCAGAGGGGCCTGGAGAGTGGGCTAGAGCTTGAGGCATCCACAGGGTTGGAGGAGCAGGGCACCGTGGCTGCTTGCGTCAGGGAGTGACCCAGCTGTCTTTTCAAGAAGAATGAGCTGATTCCTTCCCGAATCCTTTTTCTTGGACATGGCACATGAGGTCAAGCTTTTGGGTGTCTGCTGAAAGCTGCCCACTGGTGAGGTCTGGGAGGAGGAAGCCCGCCATGTGAGTGAGTGCCCTGGCTGGATGTGGCGGTCCCGTGTGCTCTGGGGAGGACATGGCTGGGGTTCTGCGTTAGGCATCCTGGTAACAGTGTGGCGGAAGAGGGCTGCAGGCTCCCCAGGGACTTTTCCAAGGGAAGGGAGGTTAATGTGGCTGGCTTCCTTTCAGAATGAGAGGTGGGGCAGCAAGAGAGAGGATCGGAGGAAGGACCTCGGGTAAGTCTAGGAAACCCAGGGTTTTTTTTTTTACCCAGTCCTGGAGCCTGAAGCATAGTTTCAGAAAAGTATGGGGAGTTTCATGGCTCTCCGTTGCAGACGATTGTAGTTCAGGCCAAAATACTGACTTTTTCTCCTTGGTCCTCAGAATCTCAGACCTTTGCCAGTTAGGCCACCCCTCACCACCTACCACCCCAGACCTCGGAGGGAATGGCTTTGCCCGTGTCGCTCTGCTCACAGAGGACGTGGGGAAGAAAGCGTCAGGACGAGTGGGAGCGGGTTGAGGTCCTTTCCACCTGCTCTGAACTGAAGTCCCCAAAGGAAGGACTCGAGCACGACTTCCCAGCAAGCCAGCCCTCGAGAAGGCTGTTGTTAGGTTTGGTAGCATTCTGGGCTAGAGCCTGGAAATACCTGGTCTCTAGGAAAGTTCTCTCCCAAGACTTCAGTTGTGTTTTCTTGGTTCCTCCTCGGGCACAGCTGCTGTGGCTTCAGGTTGGTTTCTTCTCTAGTCAGCTGTTCTTCTTTGCTCTTCCTCCACTTCCTTTCCTCCCTTCCCACCTGCCGACACGTCCCCTCTCTTCCTGTTTTAGAAGGCGGTGTGGACAGTGGCAAAGTGCATTGGCCCCACAGCCACGCTGCTGGGATGCGAAGCCCCAGGTCTCACTTACTAGTGCGCACTCGGGCAAGTTGTCTCAGTTTTCTCCTTCTCAAGATGTGACAGTCCATCTCCCAGAGTAACACATGTCATGGGAATTACCTGAGTAAATACATGTAAAGGGCTTAGAGCAGTGCCTGGGAAGATATAAGTGCTCTATACATATTATCTCTATCTCTCTGTCTACCTCTATCTCTACTTTTTTGTAAATGCCTTGAGATTCTTTTAGATTTTGTCAGTTGATATAGGAAAAATATATTATATTGAAAGAGCCTATAGAAATTACGTTTCTAGGGGCTCCTGGGGGTCTCAGTCAGTTAAGCGTCTGCCTTCGGCTCAGGTCGTGATCCCAGGATCCTGGGATCAAGCCCTGAATTGGGCTCCCTGCTCAGCCGGGGGTCTGCTTCTCCCTCTCCCGCTCTCCTTGCTTCTGCTGTCTCACTCTCTCTCTGTCAAATAAACAAATAAAATCTTTTTAGAAATTTAAAGTTATATATAGTTGACCCATGAACAACATGGGTTTGAACTGCACGGGTCCACTTACACAAGGAATTTTATTTTGATAAATACAGTACAGTACTGTAAATGCATTGGCCCTATTTTCTTTTCTTTATTATTTTAATAATATTTTCTCTTCTCTATCTTACTTTAAGAATACAGTATATAATACACATAATACGCAAAATACATGTAAATTGACTCTGTATATTAATGGTAAGGCTTCTGGTCAACAGGAGGCTGTTAGTAGTTCAGTTTTGTTTTTTTTTTAAGATTTTATTTACTTGGGGCGCCTGGGTGGCTCAGTCGTTAAGCGCCTGCCTTCGGCTCAGGTCGTGATCCCAGGGTCCTGGGATCAAGCCCCACATCGGGCTCCCTGCTCGTCGGGAAGCCTGCTTCTCCCTCTCCCACTCTCCCTGCTTGTGTTCCCTCTCTCTCTGTGTCTCTCTCTGTCAAATAAATAAAATCTTTAAGAAAAAAAAGATTTTATTTACTTATTTGAGAGAGACAGAGATAGCGACAGAGGGCATGAGGGGGGAGGAGAGGGAGAAGCCAACTCCCTGCTGAGCACGGAACCCAACATGGGGCTCGATCCCAGGACCCTGGGATCATGACCTGAGCCAAGGGCAGACGCTTAACCAATTGAGCCACCCACGTGCCCAGTAGTTCAGGGAATCAAAAGTTATGCATGGATTTTTGACTTTGCAGGAGGTCAGCACCCCTCACTCCCAAGCTGTACAGAGGTCAACGGTGGTATATTTCCTGTAGACATGATCCCTTCGAGGTCCAGTGATGAAGGGCTCACTGTCTTACAAAGACTTCATTCTGAAAAGAAAGTTCCTTTTTCCACTGATCTTCCTTCTTGGGGCTTTTCTGTTAGTCTTAGTCCTGCATTTTGAGGGTATATAGAGAAGAGAAAAGAAGAGGAATCCTTCCTCCACACAGCAGCTGTCGAGGCTTGAGGAATGCCATCACGTACCCCCAAAGGCCTGTGGTTTGCAGATCCGTCAGCCAGACCGCCATGACATGGCTTCCAAGCCCCTCATCTCGTCTTGGTCCCTCTCCTGGCTGTACCACTGTTGGACAGGATGCCTCTTTAGGCAGCGCCCCCACTTCCCCCTGGTGGTTCTGTGTGGAGTGCAGAGATGCTCATGATTAATGCACTATAATATACATTTGTTTTGGGGGCTACCTTTAGGGCAGGCTCCATGTGCTATTTATTTTGGGAAGCCCAGACTTGTGCTTGGCACAAAGCAAGTGCCCGAGAAGTGCAGACTGAATGCCCCATTTTGGGTGGATTTGGAGCTTTTGGTTGATTCAAAGCCTAGACCTGTCTTTGATGTGAACTGCTGTGTAAGTGGGTCCCTGCATCGGGTGCTTTGGCTGTGTTCTGCTGTTTCAGCCTAACAGTAGGATATATCTCCCATTTATTCCTAATAAATTTCAATGTATAGATTTTATTTTGTAGGCCTTATTTGTTGCATATTTTCAACTCTTGTTTCTCTCCTGCCGTATATCAGCTATCTCTCCTACCTCTGTGGCCTCTGATTTCACGAAGTCAATGATAAAAATGATGACGAGGCCCCCACACTGAGCCCTGTCCTGCATTACTGAAAACGCTTCTCCAGACTGACATCAACAGTTTTGAGTACCCTTCAGTAGTTGCAAAACTACCCTCATCTGTATTTTCCATCTCACATTTCTCTGTGAGAAGCAAACATGAGAGAATCTGTTAGCAGATGTGCCTCCACATATTACATGTCTCTGACTTATCAGATATTTCCCACCACATACAAAATGAAGGAAAACTGGACTAGAGATGCAGGCCATATGATTTTTCTACCCTTTAGAGAATCTCTCTTCGTCCTAAGTAGAAAGTAGTATGAGATGATATAAACTGGCAAAAATTGAAAGAAAGAGATAGCAGTTAACAGTGTTCAAAGGATCTACTTTACCAAGAAGCTGTCATTTTCAAGTAAAAGTGTTGGGGTCCCATTCACTATGCCATTCCCTGATCTAGATGTTTAACTTTCATACAAGGCAATGTTGTTATAGCCAACGTGTCAGTGTTGAGTTGAAGTGGAAATTCCCGAAGGGACATCTATGGCGCAGGACACATGTGAGTCCTTGATCGTTTATGACCGTCATGGTGAATGAATAAAGAATGATGGGGAAGCAAAAGGTCTTAAGGCATTTTTTTAGTTTTGAGGTACGTTTAGGAAAATATTGTAATTTTGGGGGGACATTTTCTATAAAACATATATACGTTTTTAAAAGATTTTTATTTTTTTAAAGATTTTATTTATTTATTTGAGAGAGAGGGCGAGCATGAGTGGGGGAGGGCAGAGGGAGAGAGAGAAAAGGACAAACAGACTCCCCACTGAGTGCAAAGCCCGATGCGGGGCTCGATCCCAGGACCCCTGAGATCATGACTTGAGCCGAACTCAGACGCGTAACTGACTCCCCCAGCCGCCCCTTTAAAGATTTTATTTTTAAGTAATCTCTATACCTCATGTGGGGCTCAAACATACAACCCTGAGATCAAGACTTGCATGCTCTACCAACTGAGCCAACCGGGCACCCCAAATATATATGTTTCTTATAATTTTGTGTCTGTCTACACCAAATGGTAAAAAAGTCAAGTTAAAGAAGGATCTGGAACTTTATATTCTGATACAGAATGATTGCTAAAATATATTAAGTGAAAAGTACAGGATATAGTATGCCAGCATTTATGGGGGAAAAAAATGCAAGGGTGCGGGAGAAGTTGGTAACATTCCTTATTTGTAGAAAGGACACTGATGGCTGGGGGACAGGGCCTTTATTACTTTTTGGATTGTGGATCATATAAATGTATTACCTAACTGACATAAACAAACCATAAATATGCAAGAAAAAGGAAGCTGTGTTGGGGTAGCAACAATAACTAGTCATTCTTTTCTGTTTCCTTTTTTTTTTTTAAGATTTTATTTATTTATTCATGGGTGACAGAGAGAGAGAGAGAGAGAGAGAGGCAGAGGGAGAAGCAGCCTCCCAAGGAGCAGGGAGCCCGATGCGGGACTCGATCCCAGGACCCTGGGATCATGACCTGAGCCGAAGGCAGACGCTTAACCATCTGAGCCACCCAGGTGCCGTGTTTCCTTTTTTAAATTAAGGGTAGGTAGACTTTGGAAGTAGATTTGAATTCTGGCTTGACTGCTACTGGCAGTTGAGCATGAGGGAAATAACATAACTCATGCAAAATTTGGGAAAGGCTCTTCTTGCCGATCAAATACAATAAAGACCATTTCTTAAAGTTCAGTTTGTGACCGTCTGATCCTGGGATATGGAATGAAGGTGACGACAAAGAGGATTTAAGCCTGGGTATGAGCATCTTCTTCTTCTGAAGATGGTTTTTGACCATCCAAGAAAGACAGAAACCAAGATATCCTAATGCTTGGGTTTCAGATGGTGAATAGGTTTTGACTCAAAGTTATTATGGATCAAAAGTTAACTTTGAACTGATCATTAGATCCAGACAGAAAAGATTCAACATATGTTTTTAAGTAAGGGAATTGAGTGGTTAAGTCAATGGTAGCTGGACCCCTCTCCATCAGATCAGTGATGGAGGTATAAGCTACATCCTCTCTGCTCTTATAACAGTCTTGCCCAAGTGAGAAGCTCTGCTCTGATGGACAGAATTCAGGGGAGGCACCGTAAAGCGTTCCCTAGACCCAGAAAAGGACTGCTATTATATTTGTGTCATTGCCTGAGTCACTTCTGGGACAGAAAGATCGAGCCGTTAACACTGCATTCTCTGTAAGCCATAACCTCGCTCAGCTAAATAGGTCTATATGCCAAACGTTTTCCCCCAGGAGCCAGAGGTAGGAAAACGTGAGACTAATATTTTGTGCGGTAGTTATAGTTTCCTTTTTGTTTATGTACTCAGTGAGTGCACTTTGTAACGTGAATCTTTCGGATGCAGGGACCAGAGAAAGAGCTCCAGTTGTCTAAACTGACGTGGAATTGTGTTGGATGACAGAGAGTTCCAGAAGTACGACTGACTTCAGATGAGATAGGCTCCTGGGGCCCAGATGTCCTTAGGCTCTCTCTCTCTGTGATTCTTTCACCTTTGTCCTCCTCTGAGAGTTGACTTCTTCCTTAGGCTGACTCTGCTCAGGGCAGTCACAGTGATGGAGCAGTTCTAGTTAGTTCTAGGTTTCTTACCCTCTCACTACATTGTCCAGGGGAAGGGAGAACATCTCTCCTGGTCGCTCTTGAGAGTCTCACAGATTTAGCTGCATCTCCTTTGAGGAGCTGGTTTAGGTGCCCATTACAGCCCCGGTGGGGGTATGCTGACGGACGTAAGGTGTTGGATTTCAAACCTGGCACCCCTTCAAAGGATTCTGATTTCATCAGCCTGGGAGGTGGATCTTGTGCATTGGTATTTTAAAAAATGCTCCCTGGATGATTCTAATATACAGCCAAAGTTGAGTGTACTATTGAGGAATAAGGTAAGAAAAAGAAGATAGGAAAGCAAACTTTTCATTTTCATTTTAGACCCTTCTGTTCTTTTAGGGTTTTTACTTCCATGTGATTATATTATTTTTAGAACTAAAAATAAGTTGATCACTTTTGAAGTTGTTCCTGAGTTTAAGATGACTTAAAATATATGAGCCTCTTGTTAGAGTACATTTCTCTAAATGCATACATCACCTTTTTTAGCAAGAAATGTGAAGTACTTTTAAAGTGTCCCATTCATCCACAACCTCACAGTAATAGAGTCCTTTGATCTCCTGTCTTCTTGTTGCCTCAGCCTTCTTATCTGGCCTCAGTCTGGTGGGCCAACAAACAGAGGAGAAGCACCTCAAGAATCTGCTCCACGTGCCTTAAGTAACACTTTCAATCACATGTCTTTCACTTGGACTCGGCTCTCAAGTACCTTGTGCAACCAATTCTTCCCTTCCTTCCTTCCTTCCTTCCTTCCTTCCTTCCTTCCTTCCTTCCTTCCTTCCTTTCGGGGTGGGGAATGGGAGGGGCAGAGGGAGAGGGATAAAGAGAATCTCAGACTCCCTGCTGAGCATGGACGCGCCCCCCCCCCCAATGTGGGGCTCTCTCTCACGACCCTGAGATCATGACCTGAGCCGAAATCAAGAATTGGAGGCTTAACTGACTGAGCCACCCAGCCACCCCCTGCATTATTTATTTTATGACACCTTTGCTAATTGACTTATTGTTAAAGTTTCAGGCCACTGTGTCAAGATGAGCATAATGTATTACATCAGGATTTCTCAAAAGACAAACAAAAGATAATTTTAGAAAATAAGGCCAACTTTTGATGTCTAGTGGGTTTGAATTTCAACTCACTTGTGAAGAGTAATTGGTCTTTGTTATTTTTTTTTAATTATTTATTTATTTTAGGGGGGGGGGGGAGAGGGAGAGAGAGAATCCCAAGTAGATTCTGAGCAGAGCACATAGCCCGACGCAGGGCTCAATCCCAGGACCCCGAGATCATGACCTGAGCTGAAACCAAGAGCCGGACACTCAAATGACTGCTCCATCCAGGCACCCCTGGTCTCTGTTATTTTAAAATTATTTGTCTAAAAACGAAATGTGACGACTTAAAAATTGCAGGGCACCCACAAGACTTGCTTTTCTCTGGTATCAGGGAATAGGTGAGTTAGTTTGTTTAGCTGTGGGTAAGATTTTGTACATCACTGTTTCTCATTTGTTGCATTCGGATTCTGTTCTTTGGGGTCATATTAAAGACAAATTCAAATTCCCTCCTCATTTATTTTATCAAAAGCCAATTCTTAGTTAAAACCCTACCCATGCTTCTACTGGTTTTAGAGCTTTACATTTTGCACAAAACTTCCAGATACTTTCATATGTGATTATTATCCATGACCATTCTGTCAAAAGACAACAGTAATAATCCAGATATATGAAGTGCATGGTTCCATCCCGTTGATCTTAACAAGCACTTCCCGTGCACAAGTCAGTTGATGCGTCATGTGGGGATCCGTCCGTAGCAGATTCTTCCATGTCATAGTGTCGCTTCTCCATCAAGCGCTTTTATTAGAATAACAGGTACTGAAAGAGAACGAATTTGTAGGACATGCAGTGTTGGAATTTAAGAATAGCAAAATAGCTGATAGGTGGGCAGCAAGAAGAGAAGAGTTAAAAAAAAAAAAGTCTGAAGCTTGGACGGCTCAGTGAGGCTGGGGCTCTGAAAGAATAGGATTTGGCTGCTTTGAGCTGAGGGAACAAGTTCTGGGGCATCAGCGGAAGAAGCCACGAAAGCGTCTCAAAGACCTTGAATCACAGGCTAATGAAGCCACCTAGTGGTTTGTTACATAATTTAAGGTTGTGTGAAGACAGAAGGCAAAACTCATCTGCGGATTTTTTTGATTGTGTGGGTTTCTCGAATCAAGTGTTTCTAAAAGCCCGATCACTTTCCATTTAAGGAGGGCCCGTTTCACTGAGAATCAGCGCAGTGCTGCTCTGTGTAATATTTTATTTATTTACAATCTTCTTTTTAGCAAAAAGGGCCGAAGCAACTCACATGAAAAGGCAGTGAGAGACGCACAAGACAGAAGATGAGAAGAGAAAAAGCGTGAATAAAGACATAAAAAGTAGCCTGAAATTTTGGTCATTCAAAAATGCTTACGACATCCCATCAATTTTCTGTCAAAGGACTCTGTATTTTCACTTGGTGGAAACTGACCAGTTACAAATAACATCCAGAATGATGAAACAGTTTTCAGGAGGAGTAAAACCATACCTGATGCTAAGAGCTGAGCACTTTTTCTTCTGGAGGTCCTCCCAGATGAGATACTTCCCTCAATCCTCATGATAGAAACCATCCTGAGTCTTGGAAAATTGTTTCTTAATCGTGTCTACCCTGACATGGAGGAGAATGTGCATCAAGCACCCCTTTCAGGGCTTGCATGAACACATGTGATCCTCAGAATAAGCCTGTGAGGTCGGTAGTACTTGTGTCCCCATGCTGCACAAGAGGCCATGAAACACAGTTATGAACTTGCCCAAAGCCAGGCTGTTAAGAAATGATGGAGCCTGGACCCAGACCCGGGCGGTATGGTTCCAGCAGCCATGTTCTTTTCCAAGATGCTATGCCCTGAATGGCCGATGTGGCACAATAAGGCCCATCCAATGAGAACAACAATACTTGAGGTTTCCCCCCAACTTACACACTCTGTAGGGGATTATATATATCATGCACTTTTTAACACGATGCTCAAGATGAGGGCAGGGTTGCATATTTCCAAGATGACTCTGTTAACTCTGCTTTCTTCTAGGGCACAGGTTTTATCCCTGACTCCAGTCACCACACACTCGTGCCCGCACATGTACACACGCGTCTTAGGTTCAAAAACCAAAAAAAAAAAAAAAAACAAAACAAAACCCACAGAAGACCAGGAAACAGTACTCAAATTCCCCCACTTTCTGGCTTCTAAAAAATGGCTGAAATCCTATGCCCTTTTGATGGCCTATCCTTAGATACAAGACCTAAAACGCAGTCGTAACAAAATACCCTTTATTTTGCTGGCTTTTCTTTTTCAAAGTGGAATCTATAATTATTTGTGAATGGCAGCTAAATTGATTTCTCTTAGCCAGTCACGAAAGTTGATTAGCAATGAGCAAGGCCAGCCTGGACAGGAACTATAGGAAAATAGTGTCATCCCTGAAACAAATGCAGTTCGAGAAGTTAGAGTCTCACATACCTGAGTCTTCAGTTGAGCGTTAAGAACGATGTTAAGCTGTGCATTAGAATAGTTGTGTGGTTAATGTTTTTGCTGAAAGGAAAAGGTATTCTCCATAAAATGACTGTTCTGTATAGATAAGGCTCCTTAACAATAAATGTCCATGACATTTAAAAGAAACACTTAGCTTAATAAAGATTCCAAGGCTCCTGAAAAATTCAAGTTCTGTTTGGGGACCAACGTGATGGCCTACTGCCCATAAGAGTGAAGTTTTCATAATGATAGCTTTTTAATAGTTCTGGAGAATGCCTGAAAGATTCGCCCTGTCATGGAACAGAAGTGAGAGAGAGTGATGATGAGATACGGTGAAGAAAATGTTGGCTGGGAATCCAGAAACTTGGGATTCCCAGGTCTACTTCACTCTGATAATAAAGGAAGAAGAAATAAATTCTTGGTGTGTGTCGTTTTTCTCATGGACTTTGGAGTCAGACCTGGATTCAAATACCAATTCTGGTAGCAATTAGCTGCATGGTATTGGATTCCCCAGTTAACGTCTTTGGGCCTCGGTTTCTCAAGGGATAAAATGGCTTTGGTCATACATGGGTTTTATTGGGGGTTCACTGCGTGCGGGTGTTGTGCTCCTGTATACCTTTAATCTTTATAACGGTCCGGAATGAAGTCGTCACTGTTATCCCCACTTTACAGGTAAGAGCACTGAGACTGAGACCAGGAATGGGGAGAGTTTAATGAATGCCCCAGAACTGGTAGCCGATGGCTTCCTGTGGACTTCTTACCCGTGCCCTCCTCTCTTTCCAGAAAGGTTTTGAAGCCTGGTGAAGAGGAGGCTCACATGTTTCACTTCCGTTTGGGAATTTGGTAGCAGTGGAGGCCCAGGGGTAAAAATAAAGCTGCATTTTCATTTTCCTACAGGAGTGGCAAAAACTCAACTATGATATCTACACCCTGCGGCAGATTCGGAGGGAAGTGAGAAATAGATGGAAACGCATTTTAGAGGATTTAGGTGAGTCTGGAAGTGATCATGGAATGGTGCAAATCACCAGTGGTGATCATTCTTCTTCCCTCTCTTCTGCGTGTGTAAAAGGCACGTCTGCGGCTGACTGATGGGAGCTGCCGCGTACTAATTATGGCCCCAAGCTTGCCCTCCTTGTGTCGTCCAGCACAAACATCTGATGTTTCTGTTACCACCAGCCCGTGTCTTGAGGACATATTTTGCCATGTGCTACTCCATTTGTCCTCAGTGTGGAGTATCCCAGGGCAGGGGAAGCAGGTGGGCACTGCCACGGAATGTTTTTGGCAGTGTACGTCATGGATTGAATTAGATGAGCATGATTGGCCAGTTAGGAGCCGCTGTCTAAGAAGAGGCAGGTTGGAAGAAATACTATTTGTAAGAGAAGTGATGCAGTAAACATGACCCCTCATGTTATAAAATGACCTCGTTTTAGTGTTTAAAACATGAACGCATCGAGTTTGAAGTCCTCCGTCCTTCTGCCTTGAAGGAGAACGGGACACCTTGGCATCACACCTTTTCACATGGGTTGTACCCAGTTGCTGTCGCCAGCCTCCATTGCTTTAGTTGGGGTACAGTGAGATGGGACAGACCCCTGCCCTCTTTACTCACCTTATTGTGACCTAATTGTCTTCTTTTATAATGTGAGTTACCCCAGGCAGGTGTAAATCTCTGAGTCTTTCATATTTGGGGGTGAGTAATTTTAACCAGACAAGCATATTGCCTCGGGGAAGAGAATCTGGGCTTGGGGAAGTAGAAGCCTGGAGACAACCACTTTGCGGGTCCCAAACTGCACAGGCAGGTAGGGGAAGAGTAAGGGGTGGGAGAAGATTTCAGGGCCAAAAGAGAAAAAAAAAGGGGGGGACGGCAAGCTGTCAGTGGGTGAGGATCTGAGGCTTAACTAGGAAGGGAAGTTAACGAAGAAAATTAAACGAGAAGAAATCTCAAAAGAGCTTCAATTAAAGACCCTACCAGTCACACTGACCTGGGAGGGAGCCCATGGAACGGTGCCTTGGCTCCTGATGTTTGTTTGGAGTCCACATCTGGGTGCCTTCTTAATCCCCTGTAGGACGGCCATTTCCTGTGACTACTGTATTTACATGAGGGGTAAAGTTTTTGTCCCCGTAGGTTTTCAAAAGGAAGCTGACTCTTTGTTGTCAGTGACGAAACTCAGCACCATCAGTGATTCTAAAAACACAAGGAAAGCACGGGAGATATTGTTAAAACTGGCTGAAGAAACCAGTATTTTTCCAACAAGCTGGGAGCTCTCGGAGAGATACCTCTTTGTTGTGGTAAGTGGGTGTATTTTTTTTTTTAGGATTTTATTTATTTATTAGAGAGAGAGAGCAGGCAGGGGAGAGGCAGAGCCAGAGGGAGAGGCAGACTCCCCGCTGAGCAAGGAGCCCAATGCGGCGCTCGAACCCAGGACCCCGGGATCACGACCTCAGCCGAAGGCAGACGCCTAACCGACTGAGCCACCCAGGCACCCCAGTGGATATATTTTTTACGTGCCCTCATTTTGCTTTAAATTTTTCTTTTCTGTTATTCCAAATACTCATCATTCCAGCACCACCAGCAACACCACACCTTGAGGTGGTATCTTATATGCTGGTTTCCAGGGGCCAGCAGCATCGGAACCACCTGAAGGGCTTTAAATATTCAGGTTTCTGGATTGCACTCAGCCCTATTAAGGCTCAGGTTGTGGCTCAAGAATCTGTACTTTTCAGCCACTTCTGCTCTGCGGTCAGCTTTTTGAACCGTTTGTAGGTCAAAGAGATGTGAGAAACATTGTTTATATAACCTAAGATTAAAAAAGCATTTGAAGGGACTCTAATAAGAGTGTGGAACATTTCTTGGATAATGTAAGCAAAGGGTTAAGGGACATCTCTAAATTTGTTGAGAAAAACTGAAGAAATGTTTTACTTGCTCGTGATTATTTCTAGGGCGGGTATTGTTATTGGATTGGTTTTCCCATTGACATGGTTGAGTTCTTGACATTTGTATGTTTACATCTTTGGCAGGATCGTCTCATTGCTCTTGATGCAGCAGAAGAGTTCTTTAAAATTGCCAGTCGAACTTACCCCAAGAAGCCTGGGGTCTCAAGCCTGGCAGATGGCCAGAGAGAACTGCACTACCTTCCGTTTCCAAGTCCGTAAAGGAGAGTCGAGGAGGCAGAATTGGGATTCCCCTCGACTGGTACTCAACAGCCAGCCCAAGTTGGACAAATGCATATAGAAGACAGTAAGCAAGTGTAGGGTTAGCTAAGTGAAAAATGATTCTAAATCCTATAAAAAACTAAGGGTTTGGAATATTTGGTCTTCAAGAGGATGTTACTGTAAGGAGTGTTCGGGTTGCGTTGAGATAACGCTGGTGATCTTGCATCAGGGAGTGGGCCGATGGGATCTTTCCTCCTGGCTGATTAGATTTCAAGAACCCACTGTCCCCACTTTGGTTTTGGTCGTGCAATAAGCCTATTGGGAGAATAGGATGTTCTAGGTAAGAAAACAGTAAGATTGATAGTGCTTTCATTGAGCCCAAATATGGATTACTGAATTTTAAATAATCGTTATATAATATAGGCTAATGCCAAAATAATACCAGGCATTATATGACCTTTCTTTGATTTGGAAGATCCTTCAGAACCTTGCAGGTGTCAGAGGCATCTTGAGTATAAGTCATGATTATTCAGAGGTTCCGATGTAGCAGATAATAGAAATATCTAACAGTGCTGCCCAGAAGAGACTTCCAAATAGATCGATCCCAGGCAGAACTCCTTGCAGCGCCATGTCAAAAAGCTCCATCTTCAGCGGTGGGACTTGCATCTTAAATTCTCAACATTATCAATACCTGGTTACCTCATTTTGACATCTCATCCATTTCTAGACCACGAGCCCTTGCTATGTTATCTGGGATAGCATCTATCAACTGAAACGTTTGACCTCCACTTCCTTCTCTTTTCTTTAATCTGCTACTGGCTTAGTGGCTGAGAGTCGCCCCTGCCCAGCGACCCGCAGTGCAGACTTGCAGCTCTGAGTGTGGGGGCAGTGTTGCAAGGAAGGTCATTGCTGGACTCTTTTCCCGTTCGGAGGAGGATTTTCAAGATGGACCAATGCTGCCAGTACGGCTTGCTTCTCTCTCCACAGACTGAGAAGTCCAGCCTTGAAAGTTACTTGCCACTTAAGCAAGGAGCTTGCAGGAAATAAATCATGGTTCACTTTATTGAATAGACTTTCAGAACCTGTCAGATGTAAGGGTAGATTGCTGAGAACACTGGCAATATTTTTACTCCTACAGACTTTGCTCTTCTGACTTCAGGTAAAAGGTAACTTGTCTTTAGTTTGTCCAGGGGATTGTGACTTGAAAACTTGCTGACCAGCTCTTTTGATAGTGTACACAATGTTTGAAATATTTCTTAGAGGAAATACATGTTCTCCATTTCTTAATGCATTGCAGACCAATTTAACTGACATGTTTCAGGAAGATTCTTTCTAGTATAGTAAGTAAGCTAAAAGTTTTATTTTTTATATTTAACACTTAACCTCTCTCTCATGTTGTTTAAAATTAGCCTGCAGACAATTTCCCTCACTTCTGTAGGCTCTTGTGAGATAAACGTACAAATAGTGAAATGAATAAAAACAAACAAAAAATAAACAATAAATCTTTGAAAATCGTATTGTTTTCATGTCTGTCCTTGGAATTCGTGTCTTGTCTTTCTGCTTTTTTTTTTGATGAGATTGTTTGCATCTTTGTAGAATAAATTGTAAACATTGTCTTTATTTTTGGTAATGTTTGAGTAAGGATAAGAATGTCTCTGTGATTATAAGAAAAATGGAAGTATCCAGGAATTTTTCCTTGCAGGGAATTAAAAAGTTTCTCTATTTACTTTTCAGTTGGATGTGTGTCATATTTCCAAGAAATAAGAAGGACCAGATTGTTCTTTCCATAATCCCTTTAATGTAAAGGGTAAAGAAGCTGATAGGCAAATGGGTTTAAGGACCTCCCGCTTGTCCTAAAGCCAGTCAAAGGGCAGATCTGTGCTCAGGTCCAGGGGACACCGCAGTACATGACAGGCTCAAGGGTGACTGCAGGGACCACTCCAGAACTCACACAGTGTTCAGCAGGACCTGGATCCACAGATGTGCAGGGGGCTGGAGGGTTTTCCTACTTTCTAAATGTCTCCCTGTTGACCACTATAGTATTTCTCAAAGGTTCATTTGTGTATACAGGATGATTTCAGTTGGTAGAGATGAATGGAAATTTCCATATTAAAAGTTACTTATTTTAATGTTCACCAGGGGGAAAACCCTATAATTTGCTGATTTCATGTTTCATGGATATTACTGCAGTAAACAATCAAGTATTCATGTTTTCCTAAAGGGGGTACCCAGGAAGGCACAGTGGACACACTGACCAAGGTGACCAGGAATGCATTGGTGAGGGGGTAGCCACATCACTGAGAAGCTCAGTGGTAAGGCCTGTGGTCCAGATGCTGTTCCAGCAGTGGGCTCACTAATAACAATGGGGATGGAAGAATAGGGGCCCAGGGGCAGTGCTTCACTGCCAGAAGCGAAGTGGGCACAAGGATCATTATGAGTGGCCAGGTCTGAGGGTACCTACAGAGAGAGTTGGAGATGGTTAATAGAACACAGCATAGCATCCCTAGAGGCAGAACAGAGGGGTAACCAGTAAGAATATTGCTCAAGCTATACCAGCGAAAGATCTCAAAGATGGATGACCAGGAGATAGATAGGGTACAGCCACCCTAACAAAGTTATCTCTTGCCAAGTTTCCAGACCTTGGCTATTTTCCAGATGGAAAAACTACTGACTGAAGGACAGTCTAGATCCCCAAGAGGAGGTCTTTGCAACACCACTGCAAGTATATATGGCAAAGACTCCCCTAGTCCTTCCTCAGAACGACCTATGGTTATTTACCTGGATAACTGTACACTGGGGAAAAGAGTGTACAAACACACTCTGAGGATGAACTTGACACTGATGCTCAAGGACAAGAGTATCATGATAGTGTGCCTTTGAGAATGGAGGCCTATGGGATTTACGGAGTCCTATATCAGGTCTAAATCATAGTAGGTCCATTGAGTCCATGGATCCATCCAATGGTCATCTCCCCACTTCCAGAATAAATTATTGGGCTGAGTGTATTTGGGACTTGGCAGGCGCATCATTCATTTCTTGGCCTGTGAGTTAAAAACCGTCCCAGTGGGAGAGCTTAGTGGAAAGCTCTAAAACTGTTCCAGCCCCTGACCATGATAGGAAACCAAAATCAACATTGCATCCCAGGGAAGTGGCAGAGATTAGTGCTACCTTTAAAGACCTAAAGGTTACAGGAGCGTTGGTCTTGACCACAGTTCCATTCAATTCACCACGCTGGCCCCTGTGAAAACTAGATGGATGCCAGAGAATGAAAGTGGATTATTGAAAACTCAACCAAGTGGGAGCCTTAATTGAAGCTGCTGAGCTGGATGGATAATCTTTGTGAGAACAAATTAGCACAGACTCAGCTACGTGGAATGTGGCCATTGATCTGGCAAATAGGTTCTTCCCATACTCATCAGAAAGGCAGACCAGGAATGTTTGCATTTACTTGGGATGGACAACAGTAACATTTATGGGCTTGCTCCAGAGCTAGACTCTCCCACCCTGTCTAATATAGTCCAAGAGAATAGGTACCAGTTGGTCATTCTGCAGAATATCACATGGGTCATCTCAATCACTGGCATTAGATCTGAGGAGTACGAAGTAGCAAATGCATGGAGAAAAGACATACACTTCAGAGGATGGGAGATAAATCCTACAGTCTCAGGGACCTATCCCTTCAGTGAAGTTTCTAGGGGTCCAGTGGTCAAGGGCATTGCTGGAACATCTTCCCCAAAGGAAAGGTCAAGTTATTTCATCTTTCACCTCCCACACTGCTAAGAAGGCAGCAGAACGCTTGGTAGGGCTCTTTACGTTCTCACCTGGAAATACTCTTCCACCTCAGATAGCTGGGCGACATGAAAATCTTAGACCCCTGAGGGAGGTCTAGGGCAGGAAAAGGCTCCAAGGCAAGTCCAGGCTACGACCCCCTGCAGACACCTTTGATTATAAAAGTCTCGGGGATAAGAAAAGATGCCGTGCGGAATTTATGGAAAAGTCAGTAGGAGAATAACAACACAGACCTCTAGGGTTCTGGGGCAAGGCCGTTCTGTTTACAGGTGAGAATTACACATCATTTGAAAAACTCATCAGGAGCTGGGTTTTTATCAGACCGACCAATGCATAAGTGATCCATTTTTTCCCTTGTTATTTAAAAAAAATAAACTTAGTTTTAGAATAGTGTTAGATTTACAGAAAAGTTGCAAAGATTGTGAAGGGGTGCTATACGCCTCACACGAAGTTTTCCCCACTATTAACGCCTTACCTTAGTATTGGTACGTTCGTCGCATCTAATGAGCCAATGCTGATACGTGATGACAAACTAAAGCCCATAGTTTATTCAGATACTCATTTATGCCGAATGTCTTTCTCTCTTCTGGGATCCCATCCAGGACATCATATTGCATTTAGTCTCCATGGCCCCCTAGGTTCCTTTTGGCTACGATAGTTTCTCAGACTTTTCCTTCCTTTTGATGACCTTGAGAGTTTTGAGGAGTACTGTTCAGGAATTCAGAGGAGAGAGATGATGGCCGTTATGAGTGTGGCCTTGAGACCAGCTGTGGCAGTGGGGCTCCAAGTTGTCCAGTGAGCCTTCTTCATTTCTCAGGACCCTCTCCCAGAACTTGCCATAAAGAGCCAGCCGATCTGTGCATCACAGGGGTGGACTGTAGCAGGGGGGCGTGGGGACGCGCTGCACAAGCCTGCCTTCCTTGGGGCTGGACGATTCCCTCAGCTGCTGGCGGTCTTGGTGTCTGAGCTCTCAGGTGAGTCCCTCTCTGGGAATTGCCATCGACTGATGGGAGCTGCTTCTGCCAGGGTTCCCAGCCTGTCCGGGAACATCCTGTATCCATTGAGCACTTAGTTGGTGTAGATAGTGAAGAGTTATCCCAGCTCCGGGGACCCCATTAAGTTGACTCAGGCCTTTGTTGTGACTCCATTTCAATAACATTTTCGTGCATCCTGCCTGCCTTTTCTTCTCCATAGGTGTTTGCTGATAATTTCTTGCATGTCAATCTCCATTTCAAAATCTTTCCCCAGGAAACTCGATTGTGACACACTGTCGGAGCCAAAAATATACAATACCCAAGTCTGCACTTGTGTATGACACATATATAGTGACTTTTTGGTTACTAAACCAAGCCAGAGCATTTATCTACTGAAATATGTATTATTGAATTACAAATCATTTCAAAAGGTATTTATATTTCAAATTAAGACATTATTTTTAAAAAATTTTATCTTGTGTGGCTATCATGATCTGTAAATTCATTTAATATCAGTGGTTAAGCAGTTTTTAAAGATGCTCATAAAAGTGACTTTTCTTTAGCTAAGACATTGCATATAAGTTTCACTAAGGGTTATCAGTTTATTAAAATCAGTAGCTTCTGGAAGAAGCCTGTATTGACGTGTACAGAAACGAGTTTTTTTTTTTTAAGATTTTATTTATTTATTTGAGACAGAGAGAATGAGAGAGAGAGAGCACAAGAGAGGCGGGAGGGTCAGAGGGAGAAGCAGACTCTCTGCCAAGCAAGGAGCCCGATGTGGGACTCGATCCAGGGACTCCAGGATCATGACCTGAGCCGAAGGCAGTCGCTTAACCAACTGAGCCACCCAGGTGTCCCATGCAGAAACGAGTTTATCTGACTACTCTTCAATGATCACAGAGGCACCATAGCATAGCCCTGGCTTCTTTTCCATTAGAGTAATACATTTATTCATTTCTACAGATAACTTTCTATTACTAACATCACAAGGAATATGTTTAAATTTGATTAAGTTGCATTGAAAGGAATGTTCTCAATTTCCAAATCACTACCATGTACAGAGTTAAAAACGGCCAACCACTTGGAACTTTGTTTATACTGTTTCAAGAAGTGTTACTATTTGCTTCTAGAATATTATTCCCTGTTCTGCTTTGACACACTACAAAAGGATACATGGCATCTCCATTTTCAAATCCCTTGACATCTGGATTTAAGAGAGTGGGTTGTGGAAAACTGAGTCAGGGACCCAGGGCTTAGCTTGAGTCTCATCCTTTAATCATTTAGTATCGAAATGGGGTTAATTTGGTTTTCTACTCATCTATATTCTAAGTATTTAGTGAAATTAAATTTAGAAACAACAGTATTATAAGTACAAAATTAAATGATGGACATTCATAGTAGATAAAACACAGACCTATAGACCATTACTTCTTTCAAAAACCAAGAGTTGTAGTTTCTAGGTAGCTGTTTACTTTAAAAATTCTTCAGCATTAGCAGTGTGAAATGTGTGAGTGAACTCCATCATACATCCTAGAGACATGTAGTTAGCATTTGAAGTATTCTCATCAGGAATCCACTTCCCAAATGGCTGTTCAATCATTTCAATGATCTTGAGCAAAATTTACACCAGAAGGTTCATTAAATTGCATACAGCACGTTAGGAATGATTTTCCATGTATGAAATGAATCGTAGTCTAGATAAGTGGTTAGCTAGAAAGACTCTCTGGCTCCATCATCTTTGTAGGAAGGTGGTGCTAAGAATCTATTAAACCCAGCACTGTTCAAAGCCTTTCCTAAAGTCCTATATGTCCTTTGTCCACCTACTTCACAGACCTGAGCCTGCGTTATCTGGTTTGGTTATTGGGGTATTGTATCTACCTAAGAATGAAATTTATACTCAAGTTTCTTTCAAACTTTCATTTCGATATTGTGGGTCTTAAGAAAAGAAAGGGTGAATTCTCTGGCATTACGGGAAGCAAATGTGTAGCCCCTGGCTAATAAGGGCTGTATGTTTAGAAGAATTCGGGCTAAGATTCACTTTCATACCATCTGGTTGCAAGATTACCAGGGAGGAGACCTATGGCCTTTACCTTCCTCTTCTAATTGCTGGAGAACACTGATATTTACTAAGAGACAGGACATTTGATGAAAAGTTACATTGACTTAGGTCAATTTCTAACCCATTTAAGAAATTTGAAAGTCATGCAGCAAATTTTAAAATAGAAAACAACTAATCATAATACTATAATTCTAATATAATCATTCATAACATTTTGGGAGATTTCATTCTTTTTCACGTGCATATTTGAAATTTATATGTACAACTTTATATCCTAGTTATTAAATTTAGGTCAGGGGTCATGAATTGAAACGTCTCCAAGGGTCAACTAGGTGGGGACTGTGGATCAAAGGGGTTTATTATGTGTTCCTTGTCTAAAGGGAACAGTTACTACTCAGCTCCAAATGATTGTTGGAAGGCAAATGGACTCAGTTTTACTAGTTATTCCGATTTTTTTGAGAAGAGCCAAACAAACATGATTTTTATGTAAGTTTTATCAATTTTAAAATGTTGGATACTACATTAAAAATTTAAAAAACACTAAGGCAAAGATTTATACATGAGCTGATAGTTTACCACATTTCACTGGTCATAAACATTTTTCTGTTACTAAGTAGCCTCTGAGAGCATCATTTCTTTTTCTAAAGATTTTTTAAAATTATTCATTTGAGACAGAGAGATACAGAGAGAGAGAGAGAGCATGAGCAGAGGGAGGTGCAGAGGGAGAGGGAGAAGCAGGCTCCCTGCTGGGAGCCCGATACGGGGCTCCATTCCAGGACCCTGGGATCATGACCTGAGCCGAAGGCATAGGCTTAACCATCTGAGCCACCCAGGCACCCTGAAAGCATCATTTTTATAAAGCTGCCTAATAGTACATTGTGTAGGTGTAATACATTTTATCATCTTTCATCTATTTTGGAGATTTAGAGTTGTTTCCACTTTTTCTCTGCAATGAACATCTTCATGCATATTACTTTGTTCTGTGTTGTTCGTGGAATTACAGAATCAAAGGGCACTATCGTTTAAATCACTCCTTATGTACCGCATCAAATATTTTCCAAAAGGTTTGTATCAATTTTTGCTCTTTCTAGCAGTGATGTCTGAAAATATAATTTCACCTTATCTTTGTTATCATTGGAATATACACCAGGAAAAAAAAATCTGACAAGAAAAAGGTACCTTCTTGTTGATTTAATTTGCATGTCTGTTTGTTAGGGTGAACATTAGTCCATATGCTTGTTTACCACTTTTCTTTCTTTTGTGACTTGTCTATTTGTTTCCTTTGTCCTTTGCCTATGGGGAAAACTCCTACTTTGAAGTCTTAACAATGTCCATCTATGCAGTAGCCAGGTATAAATAAACATCAACACCTGCTTCATGTTTAAAACATCTGTTTTATGGGGCTTTTCTTTTCTCTACTAGTTATCAGCTTTCATCCTTGGGTCTCTCACTGTGTCACATGGCAGCATCCAAAACAGAGGCAAAATGATACGGCTGTGGCTCCTCAGTTCATTTCGTGGGATATAATTCTCCAGGTGTAAGACTGTTCCGGAACCCGGACTGGATCGCCCGACGGAAGAACCAAGAGGCACCCGGAGATCTTGGAGGATAGGAGGTTTATTTAACCCCGGCGGGCTCAGAGGAGGGTGGTCTCCGAAGATCTGAGCCCCGAGCCCAAACAAAGGGGGTAATTTATACACTTCTACTTCCTCATACTGGGCACTTTTGGCACGGGCGGGAAGCAGGGCAGGGAGAGGAACCCGGAAGAGCCCCGGGGCAGGGACTGGGACTCCCTTGCTGGCTCAGTCAGCCATCTTAGAACACAGATGTTTTCCCCTTCAGGGGGAGCTACCCCCTCTGCTGTGTTTATATTCTGCAAGTAGCCCACACCTTCCCTTCATCCTTCCTTTCATTCTTTCAGAGTGAAGTAAAAATGCAAATAGGTTCATGACCCTCCTGCTTAAAGCAATGTTCTTTTTTTTTTTTAAAGATTTTATTTATTTGAGAGAGAGAGAGAATGGGAGGGGCAAGGGGCAGAGGGAGAAGAAGAGGCAGACTCCCTGATGAGCAGGGAGCCCAACATGGGGCTGGATCCCAGGACCCTGGGACCATGACCTGAGTGGAAGGCAGACGCTTAACATATATAACATATGTAATCTTATAGCATTGTGCCCTTTTCCTCCATGGTCCTAACACAGCTGTCATCTTGACTCTATTCCTGTGATGATTAGATTAATGATCGTCTGCTCCATAAACTGCAAGCTCCATGAAGCAGGCAAGCGCCACATCTGTCTTTGCCCATGACTCCATCCCCAGTGCCTACTGGACTGGCTGGCGTATGGAAGATATCAAGGAAGTAGCCACTGAGAGGATGAATGAGGAAAGCCCGTATCCTGAGGGAAGAGAGACTTAAGAGGCAGGGTTTAACTCAAGAACAAAGCATCAGGGATGGAGGGCAGGCATTCTGAGTCTAGCTCCGTTTGCCACTGACAGTTTCCTTCTCCATGATCACTGTGTGCTGACCCCTGACTTGTAAAATGAGGAGACACAAAAGGAAGAGAAAAGAATGGAACAAGCTATTTCCTCTGCCCGCGCCGCCCCCCTTCCCTCCCCGACACTGGGAAATGCTAGAAGTTTGGCACCAGTGGCATTGACAGCAGCTTAGAATGAGCCATCTGTGCTGGTGCTTCCGACAGCAAAGGCTCGGTCTTAGGGTGTTGTTTGCTGCTTCAGGTGTGGGCTGCTGTAATTTCATCACAAACATCGGTGATGCCATAGCTGGCCAACGGGTATCTTGGTGGTTAAAAGCACAGCCTTTTTTTTTTTAGCTTAAGATTTTGTTTTAATAGACAACGTATCAAAGTATAGAGCACTTTTTAAAAAAATTTTATTTTATTGCAAACAATGAATCATGGAACACTACATCGAAAAGCACAGCTTTTTACATTTAGATTTCAGCTTTGTCACTAACAAGGCGGATGGCCTTGGGTAAGTTGCTTAATGGTTTTAATCTTTAGTTTTCTCTGTAGCAAAATCGGTAGAAGGCTTGGTATGAAGTTTAAGTGAGCTAATGCGGGGAACTTGATCCACACAGACTAAGTACCCTCTAAGATCCCACTTGTGGTGGCTCTAGCTGTGGTCCCAGAGGGAATCAGGAAGCCCCAAATTTGGGGAGGAGTTTAAAGGTGGAAGGTGGAGTTCCACCATGAGTGGAGATGTAGGGAGCGAAATTTGATTCTGTGACTGCTCTTGAAACTTTATGGCAACCTCTAAGCAGACACGGTCTGAGGAATTGTTTCACACAGGAGAGCAAACCTACAAGGGATCTAACTTCACTTTTGTCTTTCTTTTCACAGAGGACAGTCCTGTGGAAGAAGCAGCGATGTCTCACAAGATGGTGGCAGGGCCAGGGAAGTTACTGGCTCTTCTGAGATGGCTGTGGATCCGGGTCAGTAAGGGGGTTAGGGGTTTAAAGGAGGATGTAGCAGAGTCATTGAAAGCACATACCCTGGAGCGGGATTACTGGGCTCTACACTGAGTACAGTGGTGTAGAACTGGGGAATTTACCCAGACTTTGGGTTCCTTACCTAGAAAATAGGAGAAATAAAGCTATCTAATGTGTAGGGATTTTTGTAAGAATTAAATAGTTAATTCATATAAGGCAATGGTTCTCAATGGGGAAGGGGGTAATTTTGTCCCCCGGGGGGACGTCTGGCCATTTCTGGAGGCATTTTTTGGTTGTCCTAACTCAGGGGGGATGGACTATTGGTATCCAGTGGGTAGAGGTCAGGGATGCTGCTAACATCCTACAGCGCACAGGACAGAACCCGCCCTCCCCCGTCAAAGAATGATCCAAAATGTCAATAGTGCCGAGGTTGAGAAATCCGAAAATGAGGTAAGTGAGAAGAAATCCTGTCTGTAGAAATTGCTCAGTGTAAACTCTCATGAATAAACTTTCAGTAGGGATGACAATGCCATTTTTTATACGGAGCTTCCCAAGTGCTCGCGCCTCTCTTGACCAAGTAAAGCGGACCAAGAGGAGTTTTTCTTATTTTATGTTCTGATAAAACCATACAGATGACATTTTAGTTATAAGATATGGCTGTCAGTTTCCTGTCTGGAAGACGATTTTAATTTCCCAATCAAGAGGAATAAGTGGCTTCCAGCCATCAAAATGCTGATTTTTTTGTTTGGATACTTTGGAAGATACTTAATGATGCCCTCTTAGAGAATGAAGACATGAATTGAAAGGATTATTGTAGAGAAAGCTCCATGGTACAAAGTTTCAGGAATATGTCACATTGACTCTCCTTCCAGTAACCTTCAGAATTTTGCTTGCATGGTCACAAGTTAATTACACCTATGGAAAGACAGGTGGGCAGACCTCAATGGATCTGATGGCGTCCTCATCCAAAAATGTGGTGTCATTAGCAAGGGGCTGAGGGGGAGGGTGGGGCACTTTTTCCGATGTAGAAAGAAAGGAAAGCTTGTTTTTCCAACCGGAGAAGGGCTGTGCAGCCTTGTTGCTTGCTGTAGCTTTCTGTGTCGAGTAAGTTACACTTGTCCCTGTATGAAATTACTTTGTATCTTTTGCTCAGGTCTGCAGGTGCTTTCCTGTTGACAGTCACCTTAAGAAAATAGATCTAAGTTTAAAGGGCCTGTATTGGGAGGAAGTAGGGCTCTGCAGAAAAGCCTCAGAAGCTGGGACCAGGTGGGGCTGAGGAAATGGGACTTGAGGGGAGTGGCTGAGGGGGAGCGGGTGGGGACAGGAGAGAGAAAGGGTGGGGTTCTAGAAGGTTGAGTGACTGGGGATCCAGTTTTTCCACCTACTCCTGCTTTAAATAGAGCAGCTATACCTCACCTATTTTATTATTTATTTATTTTTTAAAACAATTTTTTTTTTGAGAGAGAGGGAGAGATAGAGAGTGTGTGCTCTCTAACGGGGCAGGGGAAGAGGAGAGAAAGAATCTTAAGCAGGCGCTTTGCTTAGCAGGAGCCCAAAGAGGGGCTCGATCTCATGACCCTGAGATCATGACCTGAACCAAAATCAAGAGTCAGACCCAGGCGCCCCTTTCACCTATTTTATCTGAATTTATCTATGTTTTGTAACATTGTTATTCCAAATAATACTTCACTTTTTCTACTAAGGAGTTCCACAGCTAGTAAAAAAAAAAAAAAATGTAGTAAAAAAATGTTGAAAATCTCTGGCATATATGGATAAAAGTTAGCCCCTTCTTCATAGACTGTTAGAGGTCAAATGGTTTCCCCCAGAATTCTTTATTCATCGAGGAGTTCAGTATCTCAGGAAAAAGTTAATGCAAAACCAGGATTGTTTCCCAAAGTGAACAAGATCCATTCAGTTTACTCCAGGAGAAGGCTGTTAAACAATCAGCCAGGGCTCTTGTCCTCCAGGGACTCTCAAGGCTTATCACCCTGCCTTTGAACTTGGGATAGAGGGGAGGCTGAGGCAGAGGGGATGGAACCAACTCCTTATTAAGACTCCAGGTGTGCTCTAAGGCTTCGGGACTTTGGGTGTCCCTGGACTTAGGACAACCCGTGTCCTTTCCCGGTGAACGCCTGTAGGAGCAGTACCATAAGCGCTGAGGTGAGCGCACACCTCACTGATCTCAGCGGGTTGGTTCCACGTAGCAGATGTGCATCACATTAACACTGGGATCCTGTTTCCCTCCGTCCAGGAGCTTTGCAGAAAGGATCTGGTTGAACACTAGATGCCACTGTTGACTCACTCTGTTGTCTGTTAGCCATTCAAATTTCCCGTCTCAGCAAGGAGACACAATTCAAAAAAAAAAAAAAAAAAAAGCCTAGGTAAAAACATAAAGTTTTGTTAAATTTCCTCCCATTTAATGACCGATTTTTTTTTTAAATTGAAGTTCAGAGGTTGTCATTTTGTAGACAACATTTGGACAATTGGCAGGTAATAGATAATGAGGCATGAATGTTTCTTAAAGGAGAAAGGTCAACTTGCAGTAGAGGTTTGCAAACAAAATGACTTTTGTACCTATCAATTTCCGCCCAAAAGAGACTCCAGTTAACCCTCTAGTCTATCAGACTGTTTCCACTTTTGGCATTTACTTGAATATTATAATGGGATATATGTCTAACAGTTGTCTTTATTACTCAGTAGGCTAGGTTGTTGGCGTCATTACAGACTTTTTTTTCTTTTTATAGACTTGATATTTTAGAGCCATTTTAGGTTCACAGCAAAATTGAGCAGAAGGTACAGAGATTCTTCCATAGAGCCCCTGCCCGCCCCATGCACAGCCTTCCCCACCAGAGTGGGACACGTGCTACAATCAGGGAGCCGCTCTGATGCGTCAGTATCACCCAGTGTCCACAGCTTACACTAGGATTCAGTCTTGGTGTTGCACATTTGGGACTTGGACAGATGTATCATGATACACATCAGCCATTACAATATCACGCGGAGTGTTTTCACTGCCCTAACAATCCTCTGTCCTCTGCTCTGTTGATCCTTCCCTCCTCCCTATCCACTGATCTTTCTATTGTCTCCAGAGCTTTATTCTCCATTACTGGCTTTCCAGTTTTGTTGTTGTTGTTGTTGTTTGTTTGTTTTTTTAAACTTTCCACTTTAAAAAGTTTTAACACAAAAGTAGAAAGACTAGCAAACCCCAGGAACCTATTCCAGCACTTTAAGAACCACCAAATTTTACATAATCATCTATTTAATCCTCCTTTCAAGCAGGTTTTGATCACCTTCATTTTCTAATAGTGAAATGAGGATCAGAGACTCTAAGCAACTGCCCGACTTGATACAGCTAATTGATGGTGCAGTCTGATTCAAGCCCAATTCTTTCTATTTCCAAAAAGTGTTCCTATCACACCTCCTTCAGCTTGACTTCTACCAGATATGTGTGCCTATCTGAATAGCTCCATTCTCTCTTGAAGACCAGTCCTACAGATATATTTTCAAAACTTTTAAGATACATTTGCCAGAATCTTCTAAAGAGAGAACAATTTATTGTTACATTTAGTTATAGCTAGATTTGTAACCGCTGTGTATGTTGTGAATGTGTGTATATTTAGGCATTTTATTCTCCAAAGGAATGAAAAACTACCAGAATATATTTGTGATCCCTTGAAAGCTATGAACTGGCATACTGCTGGGTGTTGCTCATGTTGCAGACAGTACAAGGTCCTCTCCAGCTTGCACTGCCAACGTGGAAATGCCTCTGTGAGAACTTCCCTGGACAGCTGACCATTCACAGAGCCCAGATATTTTTAAATGAAAGCTGTGCTAGCTCTTATTCTTTATCTCCCATCTTCCATCTTCAAAACCATCTATCACACCTTTAAGTCCCTAACCCCTCCTGGAGCAACCCCAGGCAACCCCCCAATCCAAATATGGTAGCTTGACTTTTCTTCACATAGAATGCGGTCCGGAATGCCCTTTTACAACTCTTGTCAGGTCTTTTTAGCTTCCTTTCATTATTATTATTATTTTAGCAAACTGAGCACTAAAGCTACACAGGCCCATTAAGACGGGTTGATAGCTGGTGAAGAGGATGCCTCTCTCCAAAAGCAAATCACTAAAAGTTATTTGGAAACACAAAATTGCAAGTAGCAATAGAGAACCCTTGCTCCATTTGAGTCCTCAAAATTCCCTCATCCTTCCGTAACAAATATGACCGACTCGGGGACAGGTCTCTCCGTACTCCCATCGGGAGGTGCTCAGAGCATTTATCATATTGCATTGAAATACACGTTTCCATGACTGTCACTCCCAGACAAGGCCTCCTCTTGGGGAGCTCCAAATACTGGCCGTCTTAGTACTGCTGGTGACCTGATATTTTCACAGTGCCTGGCCTGTGTTTTTCAACCCCGATTTCATGTTAGGCTACCTTTGGTGTTGCAAATGTACAGATCTCCTCCCCTCCCTTCAGGCATCCTGAGTCAGAATCAGGACTCAAGTTCAGCCTGGGGGAAGGAAGAAAAACAGAGACTTGGGCAGTTACAGTTCTCCAGGACATCTGCCCACTACCCCGTTTCCCCCGCCACCCCCCCCCGTTCATTCCTTGCCCCTCATTTGATTGAAGTATGGGCAACCTTTCTTGTTGATATCGCCAAGCAACTGATTCTAAAATACGCTGTATTATTCTTCTGCAACAATAAGAATTTTGGTTGAATATACACGAATTGTTACCCCCTTTGAGTCATGACTTGAGAAAAGTAACTCAGAGACTCAGACGTTCAATTTTAGAAAATCATCCAACTTTGGGATGGAGAACCACACCCAGAAGAAAAATGCCTCCCTAATTCATATTATCCATACACAAAGCAGAACAAATGTATAAGCATCTCTTTGGAATTATTTATGAGGGAAATACCAAATTGTTGAATTCAAACTAGGATAATAAGTGAGGAAATTAATTATTCTATACCCCATATTATGAATTTACATTCCATAAAATGTTGCAGATATTCTCTTTGTCTTGTATGCTGTTGTTATTGTTTGAGTTCAGTAAATAAACAAAAATCCTTGTAACATCTTTCATAGTCTCACTAGGATCTGAGAGTCCTGTTTTTTTCCCATGATCATGAATTTAAGTTTGCAGGAACATAGCACCTTTGCTGGATCCCTCTCTAACCAGTCTCAAAATGTAGGGATTTCTATGGGCTTTCATTCACCCTTTCATTAAAAAGGATGTTTCTTTTATTTTCTTTTATTTTTTTTAAGATTTATTTATTTATTTATTCATGAGAGACAGAGGGAGAGAGAGAGAGAGAGAGAGAGAAGCAGAGGGAGAAGCAGGCTCCCAAGGATCAGGGAGCCCGATGCGGGACTCGATCCCAGGACCCTGGGATCATGACCTGAGCTGAAGGCAGACGCTTAACCATCTGAGCCACCCAGGTGCCCAAAAAGGATGTTTCTTTTAATTATAAGTGTATTATAAAGAAAACATGAAACCTCGGTCCTAATGAGCAAGGCAAGAGTAGACAAATAAGGCAATTACAAATTTTGATAAGGACCATGAAATTGAACACTGGGGACCCCTCTACATGAGGCATCAGGGACATCTTCTCTGAGAGGGGACCTGTGAGTTGAGACCTAAGGGGCGGCTGACATCCAGTCACACAAAAACTTGAAGCTGGTCCAGTCAGACGGAGTAGCATGTGCAAAGGCCCAGAAGCGACAAAGAGTTTGGCATAACTGTGGGACAGAAAAGAGAGCAGTGCATCTAGAGGGTGGAATGCTGGGGCAATTGTGAAGGTGCAGGTGGATGTTGTGTCCTCCAGTGGGCAACCGCTGAAGGGGTCTGTGCCAGGGAAAGTCACAGACCGATGTCCATTTTAAAACAGTCACTCTTGCAATTTATAGGAAATGGATCAGAGGATGGCCGGATCAGGAAAGAGGGAAGGGGGCAGCAGTGTGGATAAGGGTAAATGGGCAAAGTTAGAGATGTGTATTGGAGATGTCATGAACAGTAGTTGCTGATGGATTTGGATTTTGGAGGTGGCATAGGAGAAGGAGAAATCAAGGATGACTCACTGCTTTCTAGCTGTGGAAGAGCATGGTGCCATTTACTGAGATAAGGAAGACGGGGGAGGGCCTGATCATTTTCAGTGGAGTGTCAAGAGCTTTTTTCCCTTAATAATTAAAGGATTCATTTTGTTTCTAAACACACATGTAGAATTGTTTTTTTTTGTAACAGCTTTTCTGAGTATAATTCATATCCCATGCAACTCACCTATTTAAAGTATATAATTCAGTGTTTTTTTTATCCACAGAACTATGCATTTATGACCACAATCAATTTTAGAATATTTTGTTGTTCTAAAAGAAACCCTATACCTTTTAGAGGTCGCTTCCTCACGCTTCTTCACATCTGTCCCTGCCCCCACCCCAGACTCTAGGCAACCACTCATGTATTTTCTGTCTCTATAGAGTTATGTATTCTGGGCATTTTGTATAAGTAGAATCACACACTAGGTAGCCTTTTTTTTCTGACTTCTTCATACAGCATAATGTTTTCAAGGTTTATTCGCATTGTAGCATTATCAGTAATTTACTCCTTTTTATTACTGGGTAATATTCAGTTGTATGGATATACCACATTTTATTTATCCATTCATCAGCTGATGGGCATTTGGGTTGTTTCCATTTTTTTGGCTACAATAAATAAAGCTGCTATGAACATTTGTGTATCAGTTTTTGTGTGAATATCCAAGAGTTGTTGGGTTTTTTTGTCTTGTTTTAAATTTGAAAGATTTATTTATTTATTTTAGAGAGAGTGAGCGAGCATGTGGGCAGGGGAAGGGGTAGAGGGAGAGGGAGAAAGAATCCTCAAGCAGACTCCCCGCTGAACAGGGAGCCCGATGTGAGGCTCAATCCCAGGACCCTGAGATCAAGACTTGAGCCGAAATCAAGAGCAGAACGCTTAACTGACTGAGACACCCAGGTACCCCAGTTTTGTTTTGTTTTGTTTTGTTTTTTTAATATGTGAAGTTTAGTCTTTACAGAACAGCCAAATGGAGGAACCAAGTTGCTGTCATGGTTCCATACTTTCTTCTTACAGCTGACCTTTTGACTTTTGTCATTCTATATAGGAGACTCTTGTCTACTGTAAACCAGCCACCCTGACTTCTGAGATGGCCACATCAGGTCTCTTTCTATTCTATACCCAGGCTGCTAAATCTTTCAGGCAGGAAGTATCTTGCAGGTGGTCATTTGGTGGGCCTTCCATGCTGGAGTTGGCTCACACTGTTACTCTCATGGGTGACTCCCTGGGGGAAGGAGGATAGCCTGACACCTAGCCCGAGAGGCAAGATGCGTGGAGGGGAAGAGCTGCATCCCTGAGGCAGCCCTGGGTTGGAAGCCCAGCAAATTGCCTAAACCTTCTGGCCCTTATCTATAAAATGGCAATATTCAGTTATACTGATCTCACTGAGCTGTTGCTAAGGGTAAATAAAATAATACTGAGCACTCTCCTGGTGCAAAGTGGTTTCTCAATAACTGGTTTTATTATTATTATGCAGCCACCTCTCCGTGGGCTACTGGTAACGTGACACGAATTTCCTCTCTGGTCAGGCTGGCCATTACCAAGTCCACTTAACATCACTTTCTGTGAAGCGCCTGGGTGGCTCAGTCGGTTAAGCGTCTGCCTTCGGCTCAGGTCATGATCCCAGGGTCCTGGGATCGAGCCCCGCATCGGGCTCCCTGCTCAGTGGGGAGCCTGCTTCTCCCTCTGCCTCTCCCCTGCCCGACTTGTGCTCTCTCTCTCTCATGCTCTCTCTCAAGTAAAAATAAATAAAATCTTAAAAAAAAAATCACTTTCTGTATCAATAATACATGGATAATAATACATACTTCATAGGTTACTATAAAGATTAAATGAGATAAAAAGACTTGGCATAAAATATATTATCAGCAAATGACAGCCTTGACTGTTTCTTTGGTAAGCATGTATCTTTTGAGCACCTACTATGAGCTGCTTTTCTAGTAGGAATCCAGCGGTGAATAGAATTAAGTCCCTGCTCTTGTAGAATCTGCATGGTTGCCATCATCGTTATTATTGCACATCTGGTCTGTGTTGCATGTGCAAAGGGGAAAGGAGAAGCAGGGGTATCTGAGATGATGCCTAGGGAGGGATATTGACCCTATTTCTGTTTTCCTGGGGAAAGCAGGCCCCTTCCCTCCTTCCTAGGAGCAGAGAAAAACCTCTAAAGAGCTCAAGCTGTTACTATGAGAGCCTACTGACTCCCTCTCGGCCTTTCCCGCAGTCTTCGGATGGGTCTCTGCAGACTCCCACTGCTCAGGCAAGGCTGTCTGCTCACAGACTGGTGTTGAATTCTGCTCTGCGTGCACGGTTTTAAGTCAAATCGCCAGCAAACTTGGAAATTATTATTGATGTTCTCAACTGTTTACTAATGTGGCAGCGGCTGTGATTTGTGCTTTAATATTTTTTTCAAAGCCCATTTACTTTGTAAGCGCTGTTCTAAAGTGCTCAGGGGGACTCCCAAGTGGCAGATGCTCGTGGACGCGTGTGCAGGATGGCTTACCAGGAGATGGCAGCAGAGACACATGATGTGGGTCTCCAACGAGGTGCCCTGGACCTTGTTGGGGGGTTTCTCATACTTGCCCAATTTGTTGTTGCTCCTGTGGTTTTCTCATGTAAGCATTACAGATAATCCCACAAATAGGACATTTTAGGGAACGTGTTTGGAAATGTGAGCAAGATCTTTGCAGATAGGGTCTTACATCCTGTCACACTAAACTGTGGCTGATGGACCTAGGAGAGTACGTAAAAAGGGATTAACGAAGCAAAGTGATGGACGGAAACTTGCTGCAATTTTAATAGGACATTTAAAGCATATTACAGGTTTGTTAACAATGGAGAACATTATATTAAAAAAAGACTTGCAAGAGGGGATAGATGTGAAAGTTGATTTTATTTGATTTCTGGTATTAAGATGCTTGCTCTGTGTTGTGATTCCAGCAAGGGTGGTTGGAGCAGAGCCCTACTGCCCTTGCAGCAAAGGACACCATCTACTGTGCCTCCAGCTCCTTCCCAGCGTCCTTGAGAAAATGTCTGTGTATGTCAAACATAACATAATGCGGCCTGCTCCTTGGTGCCTTCTGTGGGTATCCTAGACAGTTTGACAGGGAAAGAGGGAATGAGTCTGCAGGCACTTTGAAATCTGTAATATAGGTATGTTTTCCAGTTTCAGCTCTGCCATACCCCAAAGGAGGTTTCAAAACAGAACAAGAACACACACTGCCATGATGAAGGAAAATGTTGGGGCAGAGAGAGGGTACAGTGGACGACATATGGTCCTGCTCCAGGCAATGGACAAGTCTTTCATGTGCATGCATTTGCTTGCAGTACGAGCTGCATAATTTGTAGGCCCAGAGCAGAAAGAAAATGTGGGATCTGTTGTTCAAAATTATTAAGATTTCAAGATGGCGGCAGCAGGGGATGATCTCAAATCTGGGGACCGTTCTGAGTGTGGTGCCTTAGGCAACTTCATGGGTTTCACACTCATGAAGCCAGCCGTGTGTGTGTGTGTGTGAGAGAGAGAGAGAGGGAGAGAGAGGGGGAAGCTTTTAAAAAATTCTGTTTTCAGTGCTTAATCTCTTTAAGACAGGGTTTTTCAACCTCAGCACTATTGACACATAGACCAGCTCATTCTTTGTAGTGGGGGCTGCCTGGTGCAGGGTAGGGTGTTTAGCAACATTTGTTGTCAATGACTAGATGCCAGTAATACCTCCCACCCCTAGCTGTGACAATCAAAAATATCTGGAGACATTACCAAATGTTTCCTTGTGGGGCAAGATCACCTTGGTTAACAACAAATGCTTTATGGAAAAGTTTTACAACACTCCCAAAGATAGCTTAATGCCTTATCTTTCTTCTTTTTTTCTTTTCCCCATCCAAGCACGAAGGAAAATATGAAATGCACTTTTAGGCTGGTGCCCAGGGGTGCGGCTCCTCTGGCTTTGGAGGCTCCTGCAGGGTTCGGGGGCGCCATGGTTCTACGCATGCGTAATTGGTCCTGGTTGCCTTGGGTGGATATACATTTTACAGAGCGTCTGTTCTCTGAGCCCTGGAAATGTATCCTTTAATCTCTGACTCAGAAAACCCCTTGACTCTGGGAGGAGGCACCAAAGGCCTTCTCACGACAGGCAAGGAGAGGGCTGTTTGGATTGCTAATTTGTTTTCACTCTTTAGTCTGTTTTTCCTTCATGCTGATGTTCCTCTTTAGACCTCGAGTATGAATAATTCCGCATAGCCTGAGGGAAGAAGCAGGAGGCCCGCTTGTAGAGTTGTTTGTACTGTAATGAAATAGAAAGTTTAAAAGCCCAGTGAAGCCTGAACAGTTGGAAAAGGAGGGAGGTCTAGAATGTACTTTAAAAATCACTCATAAAACATGGCAGATTCTAGGAGCTTCTTGGAGGTCGGGAAAATAAATGGCCCACTCACTTTAGAAAGGCACCCACAAGCAGAACTGTACCCACCAACCCCAAATGTCGAGTCTCAACACAGTGTCCCAACCACTTAAATGCTCTTCGAGATATTGTTATTAATCCTGTATTTTAGGAACTGTCATTTTGAAAACCAAACCAAGTATTGACATTTTCTGGATTGTGAGTAGTAACTTGATAACTAGCCATCTGAAAGATCTGATCTCTACTATTTTGTATTTGGGTAGGTTCTGGTACAGAGGTGGTTGGGTTTAATCAAATTTAATGGCAAAGAAGTCAAGGACCCTAGGCCCAAGTACTCTTCTGAGCCTTTAGTTGTGTTCATTAGCCACAGACAGGACATCTTCATGATAGTTATTCTGAAAACGTACAGATTTATTAAACGTTGTATGGCGACATGATATTGTAAGTATGCACTCATGTGGAGGTGATTCTTCAAAACTGTGAGCTCTTTGAGGTCTATAAATCTCTAGCAAATAGACCAATACCTATTATATAACAAATGCTCAATTAATGTTGAGAACTGGTTGAGAGCCGTGATAGAAACTTGACAAATGAGTAGACTAGATCAGTAGAAACCTTCTTCACTCATGGTAAGACAAATTATCAACGTGCCTTTTTAATAGGAAAAGAAAGGTAGCATAGGGTGGTGGAATGGAGTTTTAAGCCCTTCCTTCCTACCCTCTTTCTTGGAGAGCATCCTTGACTATTGGAATTAGTATAATACACTAGAGTTTTGGTCTGATGTGTCATCAATACTAGTCATAGACAAGTTTGTTTTTTCTCTGCAGCTGCTATATACTGAGGAAATGGAGGAATCAGAATATTTACTCTCCTTTCTTCAGATGGGACTGGCTGGTTGAAAGGGGATAAATGACTAAAAAGACAAAGAAGACTCTAAGGGTGGGGGGTGGGGAGAGAACAAAATGGAGACCAGAGATGAAGAGCTTCTTGATGCCCACCTGAGGGGAACTCCATGGATTTCTCAATGAGAGAAGTAAAAAACAATTTTGTACTGTCCACTGGACTCCTTTTTAAGTGAAATACAACCATGAATCTCAGATATAAAGTTAACGTGTCAGTGATGTTATTGAAGTTATTAATTAACACGGGAACCAATAAGATGTTACAAGCAGCTCAAAGGAGAATTCAAAGAACCAGCAATAATGCCGCAATAAACCTACAAATTGATGCAAAACTGGGCTCATTCCACAGCAGGGGAGGGAAATCAATGGTATTTTCAGGGAACAAAATTCATTTGCTTGTCTATTGACATGAATCATTTTCCTTACTGTCAGTTATGTACAATTCACAGTGTTGTAAAATAGCTCAAAGTCAATAAGAGGCACAGAGGTCTCATCGAGTCCAAGAACTGGAAAGATTATACTTAGACAATGCCTAGCTTTCCACTGAGGACAACCTGTAATCTTTTTGGTCCCTGTCAGTCTTTTACAAATTTTTCCCACAATTATGTTTAATTGTCTAATAGTAGCATATTCTTTTGGGAAACAGACTGTGCTTTCAGGAAAAGCACCTGATCTATAACTTCCTCTTCAAACAGCTTCAACAAGCCAGGATGAAATGTGTGTGGGTAGCATTTAAGATGAGTGGAGCAGGCTGAGAAGGGCAGTTGCTTAACCACGGGGTTTACAGCCAAGCTTTAGACCAAGTGTTACCAACCTAAGTGTCATCTTATTTAGCCTCTGCCTTACCTTGAGCTACATCCTGTAGGCACATGAAAGTCTTGATGTTACAGCTTAGAGCTCCTTCAAGAACAGAAGAGCACAGCATCGCCCTTCGGTGATTCTTTGAGTGCTCACGTGGGGCTGGCTCTCTGTGGGTCGAAGGGGCAGAAGGGTCCTTAGAACAGTCCTTCATGTGACTTGGAGTGTGGGAAGGAAGGACTTGTGTGTGTGGAGGGGAGAGGAGGACCTTCCAAGTGGAAAGAACTCTATGAGAGGAGGATGCTAACAAACCTGGTTGGTAATGGTTTTCTTTCATCACAGTGTTCTTGCAAAAATGGGAAAAAAATGCGACATCTGAAAAGTCAGTTCTGACTGGTCTTTGTTGACCTCATAGTGCAGACTGAAAGAAACCATTTGAAGTGGAGTGGTAAAAATAAGAAGGAAATCTATGCTTTTAAAAGAAGGAGACATAAATATTGGTGCGGAAAAGCAATGGGCCTGAGGTGGCCTGGTATCTGAATCATGGAGTCCTGGATCGCACGAGTCGTATACAAAATCAAGCTCCAGGTTGGGGGGTGAAGGATGACCATCGCAAATGTACCCTTTTGTGAGGAATTTGGCACAAGCCATTGCTTTGAATCATGAAGCTCTATCTGCCTACTCATTTTCCAGCATCTTCCTCCAATAGGCAAACATTGGTGGGGAGCTCCTTTGTCTCTCCTTGCACTTGAAGTCTTGCAAATCCATTATGAATAATAATAGTTAACTCCATGTCTTATTGCCATAGCACTTGAACAAGTTAGTCTGAAGAAGAGGAAAGAAGAAGACACAAAACTTCTTTTAAAACCATTAAAACTCTTTTAACACAAAGTGTGGTTCCATTACATCCGTACCTTAGAGAGAGTTTAAAAGCCAGATGCCATTTGTGGTTCTAACTCGTTTTCATAATTTTAGCTTTAATTCAGAATAGCTGGGGTCTTTGGATTGGTTTTGGATTTGGTCTTTGGATTAGAATCTTCCTCTCACTGTTCATTTAAATATGAAAATGAAGCTGTTTACTTGCTCTTTCTGAGTAAACATGCAGACAAAAATATGTCTATGAAGCTTGAGAGTATTTGAGGATTTTTTTTCTCATGTGAATGGTTGGAACAATAACAAAGTTCAGCCAGAATGGAGAATTGACTTCTTCCTGCACTGTATTTATGTCACGTCCAGTGTCTCAAAGAGAAGTTGGCTCTGAACCATTCATTTAAAATAGGTCATCTGTGAATTAACAGAATGTAACACCCCCAATTCTCAGCTGAATTAAGGAAATAATCCAATCAGGGCCCCTGGCAGATACAAATGTCTGGTTTAGATCTCCCAAGTTACCAGGAGAGTGACGACTGAATTGGGAAAAGGGCAGAGTTTGACACGTAGAGTGATTTATAAGTCCCCGTTCCATGGAAAAATCAGCCTAAAATCAATTAAAGTTTTACCTGCAGTATGCTCTCTTTCAAACTGCACGAGGCTTTAGGAACAGTCAGTATATTAGATGCGTAAAGATATAAATGCGCATCATGGGTCTGGAAGTGTTCCTCCTCCCATAGGTGAGGCTTGATGGTACATGAATGAGATTGGGGAGTGTAACCAAGATGCGGTCTCCTTTTCTTGATCAATGCTGGAAGCTGAAGCTGAGGAAGGAGACTGCATTACTGAAAGCATCTCAGCATTCTGGGGGTGTGAGGGCCCCAGAGAGAGTGTGAGGTTATGATTTCAGAGAAGTACCCCTTCGGACTTACCACACCTATGGGAAAGTTGGAAAGACTAGTGAGGAAAACAGACATGCAGAGAAGGGCCTCAGTTCTTCAGTGGTCACAACAGCCAGGTCTTCAGCTGTTGTCAGTTCTCAGGTCCTCTGCTGCTAGTAAAAGACATTAAGGGCTCAAGTGTTGGGGAGCCTGGGTGGCTCAGTCGTTAGGTGTCTGCCTTTGGCTCAGGTCATGATCCCAGGGTCCTGGGATCGAGCCCCACATCGGGCTCCCTGCTCCGCGGGAAACCTGCTTCTCCCTCTCCCACTCCCCCTGCTTGTGTTCCTGCTCTCTCTGTGTCTCTCTCTGTCAAATAAATAAATAAAATCTTAAAAAAAAAGGGGCTCAAGTGTTCCCCAGTGGGGTGGAGACATCGACTTTTGCTTGAATTGATAGAATTTTAAGGCCGGAATGTCCCTGGATGGCTGTTCTGGAAGAACCCAAGTATCCATCTGCTGCTGTTATTCTTATTATTAAAAGTTTATTTCCCCTTGGCAGCAGTGGCTAATGTAATATCACCTCTCCGGTGACAGTGGTAACGAGGGCCAGGGCTGCCTGGAGTCCCAGTCTGTCTGCCAATGGCTGTGTTCCGGGTGCTCAGGGGATCCTGGTCTTCAGAATTTCCCCTTCTCTCATGGGGTGTGAGGTTGACGGTTGAGAAAATGCCAGGTTAGGGGGCTCCTGAGGGAAGATCACAAAGTTATCCGGAGCCAGAGATGGAAGGCCCGGACTTGTCATGGTTCTGCGGACTCGCAACTGAGTGTGGAGAAATGAGAACTTGAGGGGTGGCTGAGGTAGTGTTACTGACCTTCGGATGCCTCCTACCCTGGGGCAGGAGCAGACTGGATGTGGCTGGTGAATGGTACGGTACTGCTAACACTCTGTACATACATATGTTCTAGAACCCGTAGCATAGAAAAATACTTTATGGAGTACGGTACTGCTAACACTCTGTACATACATAAGTTCTAGAACCCGTAGCACAGAAAAATACTTTATGGAGTACTCAACCTGCGCTTGAGGGGAGGTGTCTAAGTTCCCCCTTTTAAGCTGTTGACAAAATTCATTGCACTTTTCTTTCAATAAAGTTGTTGCATTCCCCAAAAAAAAATACTTTATGGAGTATTGTCCCTCGACAGTAAGCGTTCAGGGATAGCTGATGACCGTTGTATGAGGTGAACTAATGGGACTGACTTTGGGGTATGGATTAACTAAGTGTACAGAGACACTTCATTTAAAGTTCTGAAACCCAGTGGGAGGCAACAGAAAAACCTTCCATTGCAAATCAGTGGCTGAAACATCTCAATTCAGAGCTGACCCACCCAGGCCTCTCAAATCTTCCAGCAACTCTTCACACTTCGCTGGGAAAAAAAAAAAAAAGTTTAAATTACAGCAATGCTTTACACGTCACTGGGAAAAAAAGATGTTCAAGTTAACCCAAGGGGTTACAAAATTCTTTTTGTTTAAAAATTAAAAAAAAAAACCATTTTTAAAAAAATACTTGTGCAAGGCAAAATTTCAACTTAGCACCTAAAAATCTAGAGGGAAAATAAGTTTCCTTCCTACCTCAGCCCCTCAGTCCCTCATTCTTCTCCCCAAAGACAACAGCTAAGAGAATTTCCTGCTATAAGCTGCCAGAGACAGTCTTTTCGAATCCAACTGTGTATGTGTGTGTTTATGGGTCTATAGTCTTTTAAAATGCAAGTGTATGTGTGTTCATGTGTGTTCACCCCATGTCCATAAATATTAGCACATTGTACATATCGTTCTGCATTTTGTTTTTTTACATATCCTATCTTGGAGATGATTTCATATGATATTAAGCTGCCTCGTTTTTAAAATGTTGCAAGAAATATTACAACATATATTTCTTTGTGCATAGATGTGAGTAAATCTGTGGGATTAGTTCTAAAAGAATGGACCTGCTGGGTCAGACAGTATATGTATTTTTTATTTTGATATATACTGACAAATCTTCCTCCAAGAAAGTGTGACCCATTTACACTGATACCAGCAGTGTATTGGAGTATTTTCTTCCTTACATTCCTACTAACACAGCCCAGGTATGTGACAGAGCTAACAATGTCTTCTTTCTATGTCTCCTCCATCTATGCAAAGTGGGGCTTCTGTGTAATATTAGCTAACTTTCAAAAAAGAAATTGTTGTTTCCTAGATAATGTGGCTCTTCTTACTTACTTCTCCTGTTCCCTGAAGTGATGGGATTTCAATATTTAGAGAATGAGTATACGATGAGCTGATTCCATTTGGTGGAACGGTTTGGATTCTGTATCTTATTTGATTCTAATTGGATTGCACGCATGTCCTCAGGCCACTACTGAAAATGAGAGGACATAGTTCTTACTTCCAGGTAGCTTGAAATGTTTAACAATTAAAAGGAAAACAGAAGACCTGGAAAAATATTTAGTAAGGTGCTTTGAAAAATTTGTGGAGAAAAATATGTATCTGGATATATATTTCCTCTTGGCATACAGATCAGCATAGGCTTGCTTGCTTGAGGTCTCTATGGAATCAGAACATGGTAAACACAGAGGCGTAGACCAGCCGTGAATGGAAGCTGACCCTTTGGTGGGCAATCTCCGGAAGGTGAGCAGCAGATAGGAACTGAGCAATGGGAAGAGTATAGCTGGAATTTTAGGAACTTAGCTGTGGCAGGAAAGGAGAAGGAGGGAGTCAGTGGAAAGGAGACAATTATAGAATGCAGGGAAGACAGGTCTGGGAGGGGCCCAGGGTGGCTGAATTCGCAAGCACAGATGGAAAGGAAAGAGGAGACATCTTGCAAAGAGGGAGATGGGTGGTTAGTGAGACCAGCGGAGGTAGCCCAAAGCAGGGGCAAGAGAAGTTGAAGGAGTTCATTTAATACAGAGAATAAGGGATTTGGAGAAGACTCGGGTGTAAACCCGGGATCAATCTCCACAAGGTTGGTGACCCTCTGCCTGTTTGGGTTTCCTGCTTGTGAAATGGGGGCACTCTGCTTTTCTTAAAATTCTGGGGGTCAGATGGGGTAGCGTATGTGAAAGTGTCTAACACAATGCCTGGGACAGTCATCTCTAGTAAATATGGTAGATCTGAATCTGAAGGCTAAAGTTTGGAGGCACAGGAAGATGTCTGGGCCCATGGTCTAGGAACAGAGCACAGCAGTGAGACGTGGGTGATGGGGAAAGTGAGCCGTATTGGAACCTATGGGGAGGGACAGGTAACATTTTTAAGCCAATGTAAAAATTATACTTCTTAATATATCTCTGCAATAAAGGATGATTGAAGGGAAATTCCCAAGCAGCTAAATGAATATGGTTATTTATAGTCAACCAGGACCATTTTTAAAAAGTGATCTGTTCTTGTCGGATAGGCAACAGACATGGCTTAGGAAAACTGTGGGCAGGACCCAGCTATACACAGACAGTATCCTGTGTACAAATCCATTCATGTTTTGAATCATTTCTTTCATACACTCTGGTCTTCAAAATACAATCCATATTGATTCAGGAAGAAAGTTGCTTTCTTCCCATGATAGGAGGCTCTGATTTGGCTGATAGAGACACAGAAACAAGCCATGAGGGATTTCGGGGATGTTTCCTCTGTATTTATTTATCTTGCCTCTTTTTTCACATTGATCAGTTATCAGAGAAGTTCTTTCTTATACTGAGATGTGTTTTCCAAGGGGAAAATGGACATAGGACTCAAAAGAAATCCTTTGATACGGAAGGGTTGTTGGAATAAGGTAGGAGACCCCAAAAGGTAATTGTGATATCAGGGTTTCACCGGTTCATTACAGATTACTGCTCTTGCCAGGATATCAAAATGTGCCATGAGCATTACATTATTTCACATTACATTATATGCCATAGCATTACATTACATTATGATATATACAATATATCATATTGATGATGAGGAGGAGCAAAAAGGAACAGATCAGATCCTTGCCCACGCTTATAGACTCAGTCTAGAAAATGCAATAGTCCCAGGGTAAGGATGCAAGGAAATTTTAAGGAGTAGGAGCTCCCAAAGAAGGAAAAGCCAAAGTTCCCTCACTAAGGTTTATATTCATATTCATCATTCCAGATGGCTACAGCTCCAACCTAGCCGAAAATTCGAGAATGCAACTTTGGGTCCCGCCAGCCACCTTAAAAAAATGTCATGGCTGTTGACTGAGGGTAACAAAGCCCAGCTGCAGTGCTTTTCTCCCCACCAGCTCTTTCGGAAGGGGAAATGGAGCTATAAACCCAGACCCCTCTTGAGGCATGGAGGGAAGAAAATGTCTGGGTCCTCGCTTGACACCTGGACCTCACCGCGGTGCAAAGCAAAACTCATCAACTCAGGTGGCCAAGAAAAGCAGATGTTTAGCACGGCTAAGTGTAAAGTGTGGGGGAAATGGCTTTATGGGCCTTTGGCTGAGCTGCTCACATTTGAATGCTATACACAGGAAGTCATCAGGTAGTGAAATAATAGAAACAGACCTTACTTCATGAAGTAGTGTATTTTGGATTGGCAGTAGCAGCAACCACCCCTAACACAAAGGAACATAAGGATCTACTCTTTATGTGAAAGAGTTTTCAACCAGTAAGAGCTGCTTGTAATGAAAAAGTAGGGACACTGTTTCTTTCATTTTAAACATTTATTCATCATCAGAGGGGATGATGTTGACTTGTGGCAAGAATATTTCCCATAGCACTTTCAATGGTATGATTTTCTTTAGTTTCTACAGCCATCAATGAGAGAAGTAGGGATTATTGCCTATAGAAATTGAGGCTTATGCTGGTCAAAAAATTTGCTCAAGACCACCCAGCCAGCGGTAGTGGAAAAGTCCAGAGTTCTTGCCACCTAGCCGGTGTTTCTCAAGGCGTGGTATGGACCACGGGTGGTGCACGAGATGATTTGTTGTGGTATATCAATTAAAATGGAAACAATTTAATAGTTGTGTTGTTATTTTATTCTGTATTAAAAAGGCAGAACCCCTTCGTGGTTAACTCAGGTTCAACTCAAGTTCCAGAGCATTCCTGCCCAGATTTCAGTCCCAATTCTACTAATTACTGTGTGATTCCTTCCTCATCAATCCAAGCCTCAGTGTACCCATCTATAAAATGGGGACGAAGCAGCCCCTACCTCACAGGGTGGTGGTGAGGACTGATGAAGCTAATATTTGTAGAACACTTGTGGGGGGGCTGACACACCCTAAGAGTTCTATGTTTATTGAGGGAAGAGTAACAATAGCACATTAAACTTATGATTGCATGGATACTTTGAATTTGGAGAGGGTAAATGCGGATTTATGTTAAAAAATAGATGGGAATAATTTTGAAATAAAAGAGGTAACCAATAGGAGAGGGGGGGAGCAGTGATATATGAAGAAAGTGGCCGGCACTTGGGAAGCACTTGTCCATTCCACAAAGAAGTCTGAGCCCAGGGGGAGGCAAAGGGACTGTGCCTGGCTGACGTTCTTTGGAAGGGAAAGATGGCCGTGGAGTCAGCCTGTAGCAAGACACTTGCTAGCTTTCCTGATCCATCTTTCTTCTCACCTTTTCTAAATAAGTCACTTTCTAGGCAACGTTCCTTAGACTCAGAGAGCAGCCATAAAAATGTACTTGAGCAAGAAATAAAGTCACTGTCACCCAAGCAGACCCAGGGTAGGAGAGCAGCCTCGGTTTCTCTCCCGGCTTGTTTTAGTCAGAGTGTCAGCAGCGGGAAGGTGCAAGTCAGATCTGCTGTGGGGTGTGGAAGGAAAGGGACTTGGGGAAGCTGGGACAAGGGGAGGAATTATCAATTCAGAAAACCAGACACCATGGCCATAAAGAGGAGACAGGAGGAGAACTGCCTTCAAGTGAGTCATCCTGCCTCAGCCCAGACAGTTACCTCAGTGACACGGAGCGGCGCAGGTCTGCTGATACCATCACTCCTATTCACGAAATGGGGCGGGAGAAAGAAATGAATATGCCATTTGTGGCGCAACTCCTTTAGGGACAGATGTACTGTCTACTGCCCCTCCCTGGACTGAGGTCTGTGCTCTGGCCAAGGGCCACACAGGGGGAGCATCCCGGCCGGCTGTGTTTAACTGGGTTTTCACTCTCTGCTCCCTAATGAGCTGCTTTAACGACTTACTCTCTCTGAGACACCTCTCTGCTTCGACCCATGTGCTCTGACAACATTCTTCCCTCAAGTCACTAGTAAACACAGCGACCTCAGATCATGGAGCGAGGTAAGCAGAGGAACAGTTTCTCCCCTTTGCACCCTTGACAAAGTCACCATAGGCTCTGGGCTGGAAGCCACATCTGCTTCAGGCTCCATGTCCCTCTGGGCCAGCAGGACACTGAACGTTTCAGGCTCTCCTTTGGCACTTAGAAATGTGGTGCTCACCAGAGGTCCTGAGTCAGGTAGACTCCCGGGTGCGGATGGGCTCCTTCTCCTTTGAACCCTCTGGGCTAATTGAAGCTGTTCAGTTGCCGTAGAAAGGTGCTCTGGTCAAGTTAAGCAAAAGTTCAATTTACTGGAAGGATTACTGGTAGCTAAGAGAAGAAAAACCAGAATAATTCGATTTTGGAAAGGAGAGAAAACACAGGCAGCTCCAGAAATATGCAGTAACTGTGGCTAGCATTGACTGAATGCTGAATGTGTTCGTTCCGGCCCTAGTTCTAAGCCCTTGACACGTACTAATTAATCTGACCCTCCCTCACAACAATGCTTTGAGGTGGGTACCATTATTATCCTATGAGGGAAAGGGTTAACAAAACCCCAAGTCCCCTGCAGCATGACAATCTGACCTTTAATCAACTGCCCAACTGTTACTCTGGAAAACCAGACATGATGGTATGTGTCAACCGTATTGCTAGGCAACATTGCTTATGGTAAAAGGCTCCTAGGCTGGGACAAGTATAAACACCTGTTAAGGAGCTATCGTTTTTGGCTTCTCTGACTCTTGCAACTGGCATGTCCTTATGTGGGAACCTGCAAGCTACCCCTGCAGAATTGTTATAAGAACTACTAGCTCTTAGAGAGGGAGGAGGGTGGGGGAAGTCATGAGGTTTTAAGCCGGAGCAGTTCCCACTTGATGTGAATATTGGCATCTTGTACTTGAATCCTAGTGCATGAATTATTGTCGGGACTCCTGTGCTGAAGAACATCTGATACGCTTCTGAGTAAACTGATGCCAAATGCAGAGCCATTTGCTGTCTTGTGAGTCTGAATCTTGATTTGAACCTAAGAGGAATTCTGATGGACACGGCATACCACTTTTATACAGAAAAGGAAGCTGAGGCAGCAAGGAGCTAAGTAACTTGGAGGAATCCAAAGACACAGGTGTAATACATGGTGGATCCCGGTTTAATTCTGGGCAAGCTGGCTCTGGTACCCACATGGTGACATGCTGCCTCTTACCCAGCCAGTCTCTGTAGGGCACAGCCTTCTGGAGGAATCTGCTCCATTATTTCCATTCTTGGGTCACTCAACTCAAAATGCAAATTCTTGGAGGAAAGAGGCTTGGGTGGCCTAACTGGACCATCAGCCTATTTCTCGATTACTGTGCCTTGACTGAAAATCCCCAAGGGAAGTCAGAAGAAAGGGAACAGACATTGATTGGAAACAATAATGCCTGTCCACGGTTACTGGGGTCAGAGAGAGCTCCGAGGACAGATGCCTACCGGGTATTAACCTCATAATATCTTTGGTGTTGATATTGTTGAACAACTTCTGTCACTCAAGGGAACCTCTGTTTAGTCGTTTTCTCAACATTCCTGGCCAGATCGCATAAAGCTTTCATTTGTTCCTTCCTTCCTTTATTCAATGAATGAACGTTTAGAGAGCCCTGAGAATGAAGGAATTCGGCAGCATGGTTTTGTGACATCTGACAGGAAAGGGGCACGTGGCCAGACCTCCTAGGTGGAGTCATCAGAGGTGGGGGGCACCAGGTGTAGCTGATGATTAGTCGTTAGAGATGGAGAACAGAAGAAGAGGGCTAGTCGTGGGGAGAGCCTTCGGAGTGCCAGAGCTCATGGGCACAGACTGGGCTGGGTCAGGAGGTGAGAGGGGCAGCAGGTGGGCGAACTTGGAGAGGGTGGTGTGGAAATAGAAGACTGAGCAGGGATCACAGGATGGGTGGGGTATTTGGAACCAGGTGAAGAGCCCGAACGTTGGGCAGTTAGAGAAGAGAGAAGAATTCGTGAGTTAACTGGGTCAGGAGCGGATGCTGAGGAGGTGCCCTCAGGAGGTACTCCACACCAAATTTTGTCAGGAACCACTGTGTCGACTAATGATGGCAGCTCAAGGCTTCTTGGATGGTCACATCTGGTGGTGCCCTCTTGTTACTCCGGGTCTAGGGGCTTGGCAGTGGGTCTCTAACACTGGGCGTGCCTGGGTCTGTCCTTTCTCACTACTCCAGGCCTCCTCCACTTTGCTGGGTGTCTTCTCTGAGACTTGCCTCCTAGTCACCTCATACTTTGAAACTGTTTTTCTTCTTCACTCCTAACCCCAAATCTCAAGGTATCACCTGTTGTCTGGCTAGCTAATTTGCAAAATGAACTCAAAGAATGAGGTTGGTGTTCGGGACTGAAAGGTTTACCTGTTTCAGAGACTATATTTATATTTAACCAGTCCTTGGGGAATCGATGTGGGAACTTCAAACATTGAGACATTTCTGCCGGTTGATGGAGAGAAATATTTTTAGGCAGAAGGCCCTTCAAGCAGACCTCAAACCCTGTCAAAAATCTGGCTCAGGAAGACCTTTCACAAATGAAAGCGGGCCCCAAATTATACATATTGCTTTGTGAAGTAATGAACCCCTTCTCACTGAATGTATAGAGGCAAAATGATTACCAGTTAGAATATTCTCAGAGATTCCATTTGGAATGGACTGGATCAGTGGCATCCTTTTAAGAATGAATTTTGCTGTGGGAACTCAACGCAACAAGGAATAAAAACCAAAACCAAACCAAACACTGTACTAGAATTCACTGTCTTTCTCCATACTCCCTACCTTGTAAGGAAGAAGGATTCACGCTTGCTGTACCAGTGTTTGGGCTTTCCTGTATGGGGCAAAGGGGGAAAAGCCCAAACCTCAACCAGTGAAGCCAGAGAAGCTGAGTTGAGCTACATGGTGAAGGGAGCCAGAGAAGGGAGGCGGGTGGGGATGGTGGTGGTGGTGGTGTGTGGGTGGAATTAGCCATACTGCCGTACTCGTTGTCATGGACAGTTTCTCGTCTGGCTTTTGAAAGTAGGGAGGAGAGTAAGGTTTCAGGAAGCAGCTGCTGTCCGTGTAGCGGGTACCGAGAGTGGCAGAGAATGGGAGTAATGGGTTTTTAAAGATCTCTTAGTGTGCATTAAGAATGCACTCCACCCCTTTGGCTTTATTTTATTTTCTCTTATTTTAAGAGGCTGGGAATAGATTTGAATTGCTTCAGATTATATTTGTTTTGAGGGACAGATGTTTCTTTGAACATGAGTTCATGCCGAGATTGGACCTGTCACAAGACTGTCTGGCATCTGCAGGGAAGAAGCCAGATACAAAATAGGTCAATGGTAAACTGATTCTTGATGAATCCAGAATGGGTGTCTCAGAGCACCCCCCCCTTGGCCTCACCCTTGTCCCCTGGTGCTCTGTGAAACCCAGTTTGAAACCGCCCTCTGAATACGCCTCAGAGTCCCTTCCAACTCTGCAAGTCATTGTGCAATGCCAGCCTTGCCTCAAGTTCAGTCGCAGATACTGACCACAGGGAAAGTAGACTCTTTTGGTTACAGATCTGTGTTGCCACATTCTGGAAAAGGTGCCCTCAGCATGGCCTGGAGCCTCTGCAGCCTCCGGGCTGTGGGGTGTGGTTTTGTGAATGGGGCTCACTGTGGTTCCTGGGAGCCCAGATTGCATGAGCCAGCTCCCGTCTTGCCTCAGGGCGGACGTCTGGTTACACACCACCACCACCAGCCTCTGGACAAAGCTATTCTCATTGAGCAGTATTTTCCTCTTGCCGTCAGCCATGACTTCTAAATCCCTTTGCTGTATCCTGTTGGAACAGGGATCAGGTTTTTAGGCCAGTTCGTTCAGCAGGACTCTGGGTGTCCCGCAAACAAGGAATCATTTGGGATGGGCTGGGATAACCTGATCTTGGGCAGGCAGACTTGCAGAGACTGCAGACGGCCTTCCGGGGCAAAGCCTTTCGAGGAGTGGACACTTGCGTGCAGTCCACGGAGGCGAAAGGCATAGAAGCGAACCCCAGGGCTGGAGTACCATTTGAGAGGCAAAGCTGGCTCCTGGGATGACGTGGCCTTGGTGTCCACGGCGGATGAGGTCCATGTTTTTCCACACTTCCCACTTGAGCAAGCTGGGATTGCATTTCACCCAGAATTTCCACAGGGTCATAGCACGTCTATCTGAGAAGCCAGCTTGTGTCCTCCGGTATAGAACTCTTTTTTCAAAAAGACTCACGATTGATTTTTTAAATTACAAGAGCAACACATGCTTGCTTTGACCAATTTATAAAATTCAGCAGTGGATGAATTTAAATACATCCCCTTCTCTACTCTTGTGATCTGTTCTCCCAGGGGTAACTGTTGGTCACTTTTAGTGTCTGCCTTTCCAGAGTTTTTTCCACGACAGGCATGTCTTCCATTTCAGAAGACAGGATGATACAAAGTGCTGATGCTACTGTTTTAGCTTTTAGGAGACAAGCAGGACTTGAGTGATTGGGGCTGATTAAGGTCTGGTGAGATGCAGGGACCAAACCCAGTCGTTTGTTCTGAGCCAATGACTTTTCCAGCAACCCTGCTCCCGTCTCATGGGCTCTATTGGCTCATGTATATTGGTTTTAATGCAGTTTTAATAGCCCAGACCTACGTTTGATTTATCTACTCATTGGGCAGGTGGTGACAGACTCATGAGCCGCATCTGGGCTGGCTGGACCGTCCTAGGTGAGCTGGCGGGAACTCCCCGGCGGCTTCCTGATGAAGAGCTACTTTTAGTTTCTGGAAACCTGTAGGATTGTCTCAGTGATCTGGGGGATGAAGTGGTGGGGGAAGCCCCTGAGGTCTAAGTCCGGGGTTGGCCAGTATTTCCTTTTCCCTGCAGGAATTTCCAGGAGTCTTGGGGAAAATGTATGCTCTAGCTCTCCCATTGGCTGCCCCCCAGGCCCTGGGGTCTGGTGGTTAGGCTGGGACTTGTCAGTGAAAGGTCCTTGTTCTAGAAACGCTGTGGGGAGTGGGGAGTGTTGTATTAATAAGCACGCATGCCCATGCAGTGCCCAGCACGGGGTGGGTCCTCCTTTCCCCTTGACCTCTCTACTTCAGTTAACAACTGTGGCTTTTTCAATATACTTATTAGCCATTAACAGCATACAAACATTATAATTATCACCAGCAACAATCCTATCATTAATTAATTATTATTTTAATAATCAGGAAATTATTTATTTCTAATTAATTACATTATTTTGTTAGTGTTATATTATTCTTAACAGCAACTATTTATGGGTACCTACTATATGTCAGGCACTCCTAGATACTAGGCATATATTGATGAACAAATAAATATTCCTGCCCTCATGAAACTTATTTATAACCAGCGGGAGAAGACAGACATGAACAATAGGCAAGATAAGCAAGTAGGTTTTATGACATCTTGAATGTTGACAAATGTTGCGGCAAAAAGAAGAGGGAAATTGGGAGTCTGGACACTGGGCGGGGAGCCTATGTGGCTTTCGGTAGGGCTGCTAAGGGCAGAGAAGATGAGATTGGAACAAAGCCTTGAAAGAAGTGAGGGAATTAGGGAAATTTCCAGGTAGAAAGAGACTTTGGCCATTGTCCTCAACCAGGACTTAAATTCTCGGTTCTTCCCCTTAGCTATGCCAGGCCCAGTCCATTATGACATTCTTAATAATGTTATGAAACCAGAGTGGTTCAGCAGGAAATGACCCCGGGGAGGGGAGAGCAAGTGTTGGGGGCTCCATGGAAGATGCTGAGTTTTGGCTCTCCCTGAAGAAAGAAATGACCAGCTATCAGCAATGACAGAGGCATGCATGGCTGCCTAGTCTACGAGGTGACTAAGTGCCAAGCATGGCCAGGGGGTAGGACAGGAACAGCAGGGTTCTTAGGTCTGGGGTCGCTCACTGATGTCATCGGGGGGGGACCCAAAAATCTCTCCACTTCCTCCCAGAAAGTTCCTCCTGCAATTTTGTCCTTTGGAATGCATTCTTTTGGTTTCCTCTTTAAAATTGCACACAGCACTATTAGGAGCAAAACATCAAACTATATCAAAACCATGTTAGTGCTTGGATCAGTTTTCTCCCTTTGCTAAGAGAGACTGAGGATATAGGGCTCCTGGGGAGGGAAGAGGGGGTGTGTGAAAGGATAAGGAAAGGGAAGATCTGGGCACTGCAGCAAACCAAGCAGGCATCTCTGAGTCCGCCTAGTTCAGTTATATCCACTACTGATGGAGAGCAGGAGGACAGCCACATTACCAGAGATTGATTCCTGATAAACAGAAATACACAGCAGTTTTTGAAAAGTCAAGGAAAGCCTAGCAATTGAGAACTGATGAGGAGAGAGTGGCTGCTTTCTTTTCAATCTTTCAATCAGGGAGGGAAATATACTCTCTTCCAGTCACTTGCTGATTTATTCATTTATTTATTTATTTTAAAGATTTTATTTATTTATTTGAGAGAAAGAGAGAATGAGAGATAGCACGAGAGGGAAGAGGGTCAGAGGGAGAAGCAGACTCCCTGCTGAGCAGGGAGCCCGATGTGGGACTCGATCCCAGGACTCCAGGATCACGACCTGAGCCGAAGGCAGTCGCTTAATCAACTGAGCCACCCAGGCACCCTCACTTGCTGATTTAAAAGCTGGATCCCTACAAGTCTCTACAAGTAGAGATCTTGACTGGATTCTCCACAGAGTTCTCAGTGTCCTGAGGATAAGTGATTTCAGGAGATTGATTAGCCTGTATTGACCGTCCTTCCTCCCCATGGGATGCACAGAACAAACATAACATTCAGTTTGTCCATCTCCCAGCTCAAGATTTCTCTATAATCCCCCCCTAAAGACCCCTCTTGGAGGGAGGACCCTTCCTTGCCCATCATAGTCTTGTAAGCATTACATTGATGTGTTTGATGGCAAGAGCACAATGCCTTTCAGCCCAGTGTGTGTATATAGTGGATGCTCAGGCTTAGTTGCATGACTGAATGCTGTTGAAGAAATGGAAGATTGTAACAATTTATCCTCAATTGTGTTCAGCAGATATCAAAAAGCTTCTACATACAGTACTTCATTTAATCCCCGTAACATCCTGGTAAGAGATTTTCATTGTCGATTCAAACTGAAGAACAATTTCAGAAAGGTTAGGTGAACTATCAAAAGTCACACAGCTGATAAGTGGAACTTCATGCCAGTTCTAGATTCTTGCTGGTACCCACTAATCTGAGTGAGTTTTAGTCTTTTGATAATGGGCATGATGAATGCACTCTTATCCTAGATGTTTGCATATACTCTATACCACAGATATTCAATAAAAATAACGGGTCACTATCTCTCCTTGTAACTTTTTTTTTTTTAACATGAACATTTAATCTGAATGACTCAGAGATTAGAAAAATAAGGAGGCTAGCTACAGGATAGATACAGGGAGTGAGAGAGAAACTCCTACCCTAAATAATCTGTAATCCTTACTCCCACCCTCCCACCAAGTTTTGTAGATATGAGACGTGATTACAAAATGATTTCACATGTACATTACGTAAAAGAATAGTCATGAGCATTTGCTTCTGCTGTTGGGCATTTTGTGACCTGTGATAACATTCACTGTTCAGCTTTGGCCTAGTACAGTGGTTGCAGAATTTTAGGGGGCACGAAAACAGCCCCAGGGACTTGTTCAAAATACAGATTCCCCAGTCACACTTGCCATTTTGTTTAGGAGGTCTGTATTTAGCAACATTTCAAGGTGGTTCTGATGTAGGTGGCCCAAAAGACACATTTGCAGGGACATTGGCTTATGTCCATGGAGAAAACCATGCTTCCTACGTGACTTGAGACTTTAAGGACACCGATGAGGTGTCCAAAAGCCAACATTCTCTTCTGAAGTCTGGCTTCAGGACACTTTCAGGGTTTGCTTACATTACTTACCTTGGCTGATGGCCGATGTTTCTCACCACCAACTCGCCGTGGTGTGTGGGTTTTTTATTTGGTTGGAACTAAGGGGCCAGGGGCAGGAGTGGATCTCTTCTTAAAATGCTTCCTACTTTTTATAGTGGTCAAAAGCACTATCTGTGTCTGAGGGTGACTGACCTAAATTGTCTCACTGATGACTCAAAATGGTGCAAGGAGTCGTTACCTATTGCCCAAATTCTGCACCTGCTTCTCTCCTTTCCTTGTTAAATATTTGCTGTCTGTCTGAATTGGAAAAGGATATTTCACACCAAAAGCAAACGGAGATGGTTTTGGCTGATGCCTCTTTGTACTTTTTTGAGGTTTCATTTTCTTGAGAAATGCACAGTGGGTAGAAGTGCTGTCTATGCTTCCTCCTAATGGGCTATTCATAAAAGTGCCCCTCGGGTCAATTGGCTTGTTTTGTCTCTTTCATCACTTTATGGAGGCTCTGTTTGCTCACCTGTAGCAGATGTACTTGGATTCCAGATGTTTTTAAGAATCTTTCTATGTGGGCCTATATAATGTAATACAGCAGCAATAACTCCTTTAAAGTCTTGTGACTTTGTAAGAAGTTCTGATTGCTTATTGTTTGAAAAGTGTTTGTGTTTCCTAATTAAGCATTTCATTCATAGCTGCCAAGGCCTTTTGGTCAATTTTTTTCCTAACTAATTCAATATGATTTTGTGTCCATACTTTGTTGCTTTATAAATTTTGTTAAATTGAGGGCCACACACGAGGCACTTAGTAATTTTTAGTAAATGATGATAGTAAAAACACATCCACAGAAATGTATCTCACCAGAAGTATGCTTATATATGTTTTTTAACTGAGGTATAATTGACATAATATTATAGTAGTTTTAGGTGTAAAATGTAATGATTTGATATTTGTATATGTTGCAAAATGATCACTACAGTAAGTCCAGGATGTTAATCCATCATCATACAGAGTTACAAATTTTTTTTTGTAATGAGAACATTTAAGATCCACTTTCTTAGTGACTTTCAGGTATATAATATAGTATTATAAACTGTAGTAACTATAAAGGTATGCTTATATTTAAAAAAAAACTTGGGGAAAAGCAAAATCTTGTAGGCATAGGGGTGAAGGAATTAATCTTTAAAAAACATTTAAAAAATTTCTATCAAATACAAAAGTAGACAATATATTAACCTTCCATGGATCCATCACTAAGCTTCAACAATTATCAGTTTATGACCAATTTTACTTTTCTTTTTTTTAATAAAAAAATTGTATTTACTTAGAAGCATTCAGAATGTCAACAAAACAGCTGCAACTTTTTTTTTTTTGCAATTAGAGTGGTAGTCAGTTAACAGAACAACAATTATTTTGTAGAAGCTGCATCAGAGACAACTGAAGATGAAAAACTACCATCCCCATATATAACAAATTTGTGCTGTGCACCAACAAGAACCTGCTTTAAATTTCCATGCCAATTTACAACCCCCATACTGGACCAGGCAAGGTTAGTGGCTATTGAAAATACCACCAGCACAGGGCTATCTGAAGACACATTGGGTAGTGTGTTAACTATACAAAAAAAGACACTGTACAGTTTAAAAACAAATCTTACACAGCCTTACATTTCAATTTTTTTCTTTAAAAGGAGTGAGTTGTGTACAGGGGGGTTAAATGCTTTATAGACAAGAAAAAAAAAAACTGCGCTAGAACCAACTTATTCATCATCATCATCTTCATCCTCCTCCTCTCCCTTCTCTTTCTTGCTCTTTTCAGCCTTGACAACTCCCTTTTTTTGCCGCACCAGGCTTTCCTTTAGCTCGGTACGCAGCAATAACCTTTTCATATTTTTCCTTCAGCTTAAGCCTTCTTTTCATAACGCTGCTTGTCATCTGCAGCAGTGTTAATTCCACGTCTCTCCCAGTTTCTTTGCAACATCACCAGTGGCTAGGCTGGGATGTTCTCCTTTGATTTTTGGGTGATACTAAGAACAAAACAAGAAAAAGGCCGAAGGAGGCCTCTTGGGTGCATTGGGATCCTTGAACTTCTTTTTAGTTTCCCCTTTAGGGGGGATATAAGTTTTCATTTCTCTTTCATAACGGGGCTTGTCTTCAAATTTTCCTTTCTCTTTAGCAGACATGGTCTTCCACCTTTCTGAGCACTTCTTAGAAAACTCTTGAGAAGTTGACTGAAGCATCTGGGTGCCTCTTCTTGTGCTCCTCTTGGCAAGTTTGCACCAAGAATGCATATGATGACATTTTGCCTCTCGGCTTCTTAGGATCTCCTTTGCCCATGTTTAATTATTTTCCTCAGCAAGGCACAGAGTCACCCACTGCCTGTCTGGCTCTCACTTGCCCTGGCGCTCTCTCCATGGAGCTCAATGTATTGCAATGGCTGTGAGAGTGGGAGCCAGCCAATTTTACTTTTCTACAGCTTCTCTCATAACTTCTACCCTTGATTATTTTGACCCTTGATTATTTTGACCGAATCCTAGGCATATTGGTTGTGTAATTTCATATGTAAATATTTTGGGAGTATTTCTAAAAGACAAAGACTATGCTATTAAAACATAATCACAATACAATCATCACACAAAACCAACACAAAATCCTTGGTAACATCAGATATTCAGTTTTCTCATTTGTTTTCTCATTTTTTATTTTATTTTATTTATTTTAAATATTTTATTTATTTATTTTGACAGAGGGAGAAAGAGAGAGAGAGCACAAGCAGGGGGAGGGACAGAGGCAGAGGGAGAAGCAGGCTCCCCACTGAGCAAGGAGACTGATGTGGGACTTGATCACAGGACCTTGGCGTCTATGACCTGAGCTGAAGGCAGAAGCTTAACTGACTGAGCCGCCCAGGTGTCCCTGTTTTTTTTTTTTTTTTTTTTTAAGATTTTATTTATTTGAGAGAGAGAGAGCACAAGCAGATGGGAAGGGCAGAGGGAGAGGGAGAAGCAGACTCCCCTGCTAATCAGGGAGCCTGATGCGGAGCTCAGTCACAGGATCCTGAGGTCATGACTTGAACCAAAGGCAGATGCTTAACCAGCTGAGCCACCCAGGCATCCCCAGATGTTCAGCTTTTTTTCATGTTTCCATAATTGTCACAGGAATTCTCTTTTGCTCACATGCTCTCTCTTCCTCTTTCCTTTTTTTTTTTTTTTGGTATGAATCAAGATCCAAAGAAGTTCATACAATGAGATTGGTTAAATATATTTTACATCTCTTTTAATCAATAATATCCTCCTCCATTTCTTTTTGTTTTTCTTGTGATTTTTTTTTTGCTTTTGTTTTTGTTGAAGAAATTGTGTAGTTTGCCTCAGAGTTCCCACAGTTTGGATTTTGCTGATTCCATTGCTATGATTATGCTAGATAAAGTAAAATTCATCATGTGTTCACACTGATACTCCCAAATGAAATTCAATACAGAGGGCTTTTACTTAATCCCTTACATTCCTATCTTCTTTCTCCCACTCTCCAAAATCCCAGTTCTTAACAATAGCAACATAATGACTCATTTGTTTATCCTGTACTGCTCACAAGACAATCTCAGAATAACAACACTGACACTACACCAACACCATGATTATTGAAGCTAATTTGCGGTAATTTTAATTTTGTTTTGTAATTATTTTGGTCTCTAGGTATGTACAGATAAATTGAGTGGTGTGCTGGTAAATGTTTAACAGTCAGTATTCCAAGAACAAAGAAGCAGGAAAACCAAAATAAGCAGAAGACTGATTTGTAGCATTTGCTGATTTCCACAGTACAAATACCCTCGAGTGGCTGCTTCCAAGCTATGGACTCTGCATCACTGGATGCCGAGTTGGGAAGAGACATACACAGTTTTGGAGAGCCCTTGCTGGCTGGCTCCAGTTCACACTCAGGGAATTCTGCTTTGATGTCACTCAAAAGTGTTCCTTACTGTGTGGTTGTACCAACAATTGGGCCCATGGGTTCATTTGTTCCATTTCACTTTAAAGTTTTAGGGATTACTTTTTAAACTTAAATTTGGTTTTATAATTATGCAAAATACTTTCAGGGTCTCAAAGTCAAATCTAAAAATATTCAAAAAAGTCTAGCTTCCATCCCTACTACCTTCACCCAGGTCCTCCTTCCTCCACAGATAACCATTATTTTAAAAATACTAGGGTATCCATCCACTGCTCTGTAATTTTATTGTATTTTAATTTTATATTTTATTTATTTATTTATTTGTTTGACAGAGAAAGAGAGAGAGCACAAACGGGGGAGTAAGAGAGGGAAAGGCAGATTCCCTGCTGAGCAGGGAGCCCAATGCGGCGCTTGATCCCAGGACCCTGGGATCATAACCTGAGCTGAAGGCAGACACTTAACTGACTGAGCCACCCAGGTGCCCCTATTTATTATATTTTAGATAATATATTTTATTTATTAAATTTTATTATATTTTAGTGTGCAGTTTTATCTTCTATACTTTGCTTTTTTTCACTTAGCAATATATCCTGAAGCTCATTTAATAGTACTGTATAGAGATGTGCCTCATTCCTTTTTCACCTAACTAAGACCCCATTTTTTGGATAGGAAATTGGTTTATTTAACCGTCTTCTATTGATGAACAGTTGAATTGTCCAATAATTTTAAATAACTTTTTTGATGTTGACTAGATATTACATTCAATGGTTTAAAAATCAGATGGTACAAAAGAGCATACAGTGAAAATATGTATTTTTCTTCTCACTTCTTTTCCCCAGACAGCTAGTTCCCATCTCCAGAGGAAACCTAGTGTTCTATGTGTGCTTAGCATAGACACTACTATTTATGCTTGCAAGGTGAGGACTATTCTTATCAATTTTATTTAGTAATGGGGATAAATAAGGAGAGAGTTCAAGAATTTCAATTAATTCCAGTCACTGACATGTCATTAGATATGGGACCAAGGTGTTAGGCTTTCCTAGTACATGTTTACACATTCCACTTTCCAGCTTCCACATCAGAATAACAGTTACAAAGATATTGTTAGTTAAATTACCTTTGTCTACATTGAAATCAAGGAGTAGTGATCTGAGATGTGTAATCACTCTCATCGTCATCATCAAATGATGAATTTTATCTAAAATGTTTAAATATGAACAAAGATGGTGGCATGCAGAGAGTTGGATAAAGCAAATTAAACAAGAAACGACTTTGGAAAGAATATGAAATTGATTTAGGTATATCCTTGAAAATATACAAAGGACACTCATTTTGCTCTACCTGAAGCAGCATGACAAAAGGCTAGTACTAAAAAGAAAACAATCCCAGACACACCACAATTAGCAATTTCCAATGTCACACATCACACACAGTGGTAGAAGTTTATGGGGATCTTGTAGGGAGAAAGTGGGAAAGGTTTTTGTCTATGGAAGTCAGGCTCTCAAATGTTGTATGGCTCCCAGTATTCTGGCTCCAGTGGGGTCTCTTCTCACACCGAATCAGGGCTGACTCCATGTGACCAATAGAATATGGTGGGAGCAACAATGTGTGTGACTTCCAAGTCTGAGTCATAAAAGGCATTGCAACTTTGCTTTGGCCTCTTAGATTCCTTACCTTGAGGGAAGCCGGCCATCAGCCTGTGAGGACACTTAAGTAGCTCTGCAGAAAGAAAGAGGAGGACCTGAGGCCCCCAACCAATAGCTGGCATCAACTTGCCAGCCATGTGAGTGAGCTAGTGGATCCTCCAGCTCTAACTGGATGATTGTAGATGACCACGGCTTGGCTGTATCTGCCTGCAACCTCATGAGTGACCTGAAGTAGAACTACTCAGATGTGCCACTCCTGATTCCAGAGCTACAGAGAAATAACCAATATTGTCGTTGTTTTATATCACATTTATTTTTTTTTTAAAGATTTTATTTATTTGAAAGAGAGAGCAGGAGAGAGAGAGCACAGGCAGGGGGGAGGAGTAGAGGGAGAAGCAGACTCCCCACCGAGCAGGGAGCCCAATGTGGGACTTGATCCCAGGATCCTGGGATCATGACCTGAGCTGAAGGCAGATACTTAACTGACTGAGCCACCCAGGCACCCTCACATTTATGTTTTTTCATTCAGCATTAGATAATACATTATTTGAATCACTAGTTAATTGATAATTTTCATAATGACTTTGTGAGCTAGGCATTTTGTGAACTAGGCATTTTCTAAAATAATACTTTTGTTCTTTTCTAATTATAACAATAGAAAAATTGGAAAGTACGATAATGTTGTGAGAAAAAAACCAGAAGGCACTTTCAACCTACTATTTCTACTATTGGAGTTTAAAATCCCAAGATGCAGAGAGGGAAGAAACTTCCCCATGGTATCCAGCTACTGAATAGGATATGCATTATTTGAATACAAGTCAGTTTAACTCAACTGTATATTCTCTGTATTCTACTGATCTTAAAAAAATGGAGTTCAATATTAATGCCTTTTAAATGAAATGAAAACTCTCTGTGTAGTAAAAATATCCGTAAGCCTTGGCTTTGCTCATCTGTTCATCCATACATTCAGCAAATAGCTCTTAGCACTTACTATGTATTAGGCTCTGTGCTATGGGCTGTGGAAACAGGTGAACCAGAAAGGCACACCTGGTTCCTGCTCTCACCAAGATTACGGGATAGTAGAAGGCATTGACATTAAAAAGATAAACACACGGCAAATATGGGTAGATTCAAACTGCTGTTAAGTGCCAAGAAAAACTACATGCACTGAGAAAAAAAAATGCCACAATTTAGAATCAAATTAAGATTGAAGGGTCAGGTAAAACTGGATATTTTCATTGAGACCCGTTGGAGGTAGGAGTTAGCCAGGTGAAGAGCAAGGATTAGAACACTCCAAGTAAAGGGAACAGCATGTACTAAGACCTGGAAGTGAGAAATTCATTGGCATATTTTTGGAAGCAAAGGAATTGTGGGGAAGAAAGGTGTGAAGTCAAGCTGGAGAAAGGGCCTGGGCCAGACCTCAAGTTGGATGTATTGTAGGACATACTACAGGGTGTTAGGAGCAAAGGGAAACCTGAGGAACTTGTAATTTCTCATTTGCATTGGAAGATCACTGTAGCTGCTGGGTGGGGAGGGGTAGGGAAGGTCAGAGTAGAAGTGGGGGACTCACGGGAGGCTCTTGCAGCTCTCCAAGGCTGCGGTGACCAGGCGTCGTGAACTAGGGTGGTCCACGGGGTTTGAGATTATGGATGGATCGGAGACTTGAGAGTGGGTTGAATGTGAAGGGTGAAGGAATGCTTACTGAAAGGAGTGCCAGGGTGAATTGAAGTGACATTTATGAAACTGGGAAAGACCAGAGGAAGAACAGATTTGGCTGGGGTATTAAGAACTCAGTTTTATATGTTGTGATCGTCAATTCCATAGTTTCGGAGCAAGACAAAAGGAATGTGGCCCGTCCTTGGGAAGGGATTTTGTTAGAGTTTTGACAACAACCAGCAGCTCACAGATACCATCTATCCGCCGCCATCTGCCATCTAGGTATCTTCTCCTGCTTTCCATCCACTAATGATCCTACGTGTGCAGAAGGAAACTGCAGATAAGGAAGTGTGTTGCTGGTTAGCACAGCCCTGGACAGCCCTCAGGGGTTAAATGAGCTGCTGTTAACCACATGAGAGCAATTACCTGAAGGTCTCCTTTGAAGGAAACACTCCCACACTTTTCCTTTTTGATCACTGCCAAGGGAGTAGATTTTGTTCTTCAAAGATCATGTGTTCATGATAAAACTTTTTACTGTTTGCTCCTCTTTGGTGTGATGGCTCTAGGTGTTTCCCAAATAAAACACCCTCCGTTAACTGGCAGAACACAGAACCGTTTCATTACAGTGCATACACATTTTAGGTAGATAAATGACTTTTTAACTTATTTAGCTATCTTAATATTGCTTGTTCCAAAGAGAAACAGGTATAGAGATTCCCCTTTTCAGAATTTTGGAGGCTAATTCAACTTTTATCTATCTATCAGATGTTCTGGAAGGCAGTAAGATATAAATGTATTTCTCCAAATAACATCTTTGAGTAAAAATAGAGCCTACATATGGAAATATAGAAAATAAAATATAATATTTAAATAAATTTGTTTACCCCACAAGATAAAAATAGATCTCTCATGTAATTCTTTGGTTATTTAGCCATTCTAAAAATGGCTTTCAGAGTGGAATTATTTTCTGAACAACAGAAGGAACTATTTTTTCCTTGAGAATTTCTCTTTCTACTTGGTCTCTTTGCCAGTGGGATTTCTCTCAAATCGCATGCATTTCCACTGAGTGCGGTCAGCAGCTTCAAAACCGTAAGCTCATTAGTTGCAGGCTTTTGCAGCACAGTGGGAAGAGCACCAGCCTGGGCATGTGATGTCTTCCTGGGAGGGAGCTTCCTACCTCTGAGTCAACCACCCAGAACCCATTTCTTTCTGGAGAAGTGAAACACTATGGGTGAGATTTGCCTCGGTGGGTTTGTGGTAGGATTAATGAGCTGGGTAGGTGTGCAGAAACCAGGAAGGTAAGATATTGTTGTGATTCTTCCTTCTCAGAGAAGTTTTCCTTCAGTAGCTCCTCTTCTCATCCCCTCTGTCTCTGCCTTGGCAAAGACCACCTCTCTGTGTACCTCTCTGTGTCTTCCAGAAAGTCCATGGTCTATGAAATGGCTCTCAGGGCTCCCCTAGGTGGCCCCTTCTCCATTCTGTTGTCACCGCTCCAGCTATATTGACCCACCTTCCAACCCCTGCCCCCTGCTGCCCCCCACCTGGTTGTGTTCCTCTGGGCCTCTGCATAAGCTGCTTTCTCTTTCTAGAACACCCTGCGTCCTAGCCAGCTTGACGAGTTACTCCTACCTACATTTCCTGCCCTAGTTAAGCCTCACCGGTTCTTCTCTGGCTCCCCAAGCCCTTGTTTTTCTCACCTTATTTATTTCTGTGTTTCCTAGTGTTTGGGGCCCTATCCCCACTGTAGTCCCTGTCACACTGTTTTGTCCTTACCGGTGGACCGAAGTGTCCAGGCTATGGCAGTCTGAGGAAACATGTAACCCCCTTCAGTGCAGTGCCCCATTCAAAGGCTCTTCTCCCTCCTCTGTTCACACAGGATCTTCCTTTCAAAGCTTCTCTGCTCAAAGAATTTCTGGGAATTCCAGGGGAGGTCATAGGTAGGTCCATGAGCCCTTGCTGTCTTTTGCTATTGTGGACAGCAAGGCAGCCAGTGACTGATTCCCTCTCCCTCTGAAGCTTCAGTTCAAAACATCCTAGAGGTTTAGCCTCTAGGTATGATATGCCCATTGGGGAGGGACGTGGGAAGCCTGAGGAGAGCACCCATCAGCTGAGATACAGAAACCTGCCTGGTATCTCTTGGTGACTGAGTCAGAAGAATGTTCACTCCCTGTATGGAATGGAAGCCTCAGAGAGTTAGAGGTCATGATGATTATGCTGTCAGTTCATGCCACACTCTGGTCTCTCCAGACCATGGAGATGTCATGGATCTGGTTCAGGGCACCGTCTAGGGACAAGCTCTAGTGGTGGTTCCCACAGAAGGGTGATATGAAATGGTTAATAAGAATATAGGAATCCTGGCTTATCTGAAATATATATTACTGGGAGCAGGGGGAGGTGTGGAGCCTGTTAAGTGTCATGTTTACATTTATGCTTGTTTTTAAATCCCAGGGACTGTGAGAACAGGCATCCTAGAATTTCCAGAAGTCATAGTATAGACTAGAGATAAGATGCTCTAGTCTCTCCAGTCAGTCTTCTTCCCTTCTATCCTCACCAGGGAAGGAACTCCTTTTACAGCTTTGAGGTCTCTGGGGACATTATTCTGCATGATGGAAAAGAAAAATTCCCTTAGATGAAAGAAAAAAAAATGATGACTATTTCAGACGAAGAAATAGGGATGTGTCTGAAAATTTCTGGCATAGATGGAGAAGAAATCTCAATATGTTTTTGTTAACAAAAATTTTGATAGGCAAAAATTATGTTAACATGAATGATGTGATTTGCTTGGGAAAAAGGCAACCTGAGAGTATTTTAGATCCCTTGAATATGTAATTATATATCCAGAAGGTGCCATATCCAGCAGAGTGATAGATTAAAAATTATAATCAGTGTTCTTAAGCATATAATTAGCATATTGAACATTGACAGTTCAGACCCTAATTAAGTACATAGCGTGCTAACAGAGGGAGTTCTGATTTTTCTGGTTGCATAGGAGCCTTATTCCCCAATGAAGGAAATTTTAACTAATCATGTAATGTTTCTCTTCCATATCTCTTGGCGCAAGAAATCAAAACTACCCTTTGTTGCTCTTAGATCTGGGTGGGGGAGTGAGTGTAGGGAGTGTTGGAGGGAATTTTGTTGCTCTGTCAAAAAAAGGTGAATCGAGTATGTTCATCGTCACAATTTCCTTCTATATCTGAAGTGATTTCACATGTGACTCTTTGGAGCATTATGCGTAACCTTTAAAATACTTATGCTCTTAGAGCACTGAAACCAGAATTTTTTTTTAAACGCCATGATCTATTTAGAAGTAATTTTGCCTTATAGCCAAGGGTAATCTCATCACTGAGCAATGCTTCTATTTATATATGTCTGTCTCTCAGAGCCTGTCTGTATCTTGAAGAAATCCCTAATGCAAGAGGCAGAATATAAAATTGAATACCACCATGTAATATCCCCAAAGGGACTTGTTTAGTGTTTCCTTATCCAGTTACCCATGGCTACAGGGAAAGATTTTTCAAAATTCAATACAAATTGTGTTAGCTTGTTTTTCTTCTTGACACCCTTAGGTCTTCTTTGATCACAGATTTTAGAGGAAAGGAAAAAATTCCTTTAGATCTCTCAATGTCAAGGGGCACCCAGATAGTTACTCCATTGCCCCTGCACAGAGCCGTTAAACTGTGTGGAAGGACAAAGTTATCTCAGACTTAGCATTCTGGGACCTCACTAAAAGCTGTTTTCTCTGCTCAGCATCAGAGGGTCTTGAGCACTGGCAAAGGGGAATTAGTTATTGAAGGACTTTATTAGGAAGCAGTTTTTTCTAAAAGGCGATTCCTTTGGTCATATCACCGATCAAGCATCAATTAATCAACAGGTGTTTAATTATTGCAAAACTACTATGTTGTGCGTACTTTCATCTGTTTTGTAAGACAGCATTGGCCTTCATTGGGTTCGTAAACAGTAGTCACTCTGTAAAGAGCCAGAGACACCAGAATTTGAGAGAAAGGGTAGAAATTGGCACCTTCGTGGTTCTTAGGGGTTTTGGAATTCCCCAAATCTCACTGAGGATGTTAGAATGCAGTTAATGGAAGAGAATATGTGCTCTCCTTCATTTTAATGTCCCCGAAGTCATTTTATAACGAAAGGGGTCATTATCCGGGCAATATAGAAAGAAGGCCAAAAAATGAGGAGTGTTCATGGTTGTCCCATGTAGAGAAGAGCCCCGTTGAATCCAGCATAGCTAGAGAGGTTAGCCACTGCGTGAGGCAGACATAATCAGCTCCACCACCGCAGTTGGAGGGAAAATGTGTCATGGAGCCATCCAGTTGTCTTGGCTGTAATTCTAGGTTTACCACACAACCTTGTGAATGCATAGGGTGCAGGGAGGGCTGGGGTGTATCAGGGTCTGCTAACATTAGGGACCCCTCTTCTGCCCCTCCTAAAATATACTTCGATTCTTTAAATGACCAGAAGGTGAACATTTCAGGGCATAAGGAGACAGAAATCAATTGAAGGGATACGTAAGCTTTTCCACCCCCTTTCCAATGCAATGCCCAAACTAATAAGACCCACAGTGTGTTCAACCCTTTATCCAAAGTGTGTCCCAGTCTCCTGAGCATCTGAGGCCCTGAGCTAGCGTGGCTCCACTTGTGTTTTCAGGTAAACAACAGAGGGGATGCCCAGAGCCAAAAGCCAGACTTTGCAGGGAATTTCTGAGCTAGAGCTCTAGGAAATGGAAGAAGAGTCTTGACTCTTTAGACCTTTCTCTGCAGAAGGGATTGCCCCCTGTCCATTCGCTAGGCTCGCTAGTCTACACCCATTGCAAGGCTACGATCAGCCTCATGCAGACAGAGTCCACCAGAATCAGAACCAAATATAAATATTTTAGGGATCAGGATTTTTAAACAAAGGCAATTCAGGCAGGAATTTGTATGTCACTTATCTTCCCTCTGATCAAACATGTTGCTATCTTGTAGGAAAAGACAGTGTAACTGTAGATCTACTTGGCTTAAGAACGGTAGCTGGAATATTAATGTTCCTTGGTCCCAGAAGAAAGAACAATCTTTATCACCTGGTGTGAAGGAAAGATCTTTATAGGTCTTCATAGGGAGGATCCTCTAAATATATATTGAAAAGCCCTTCTAGGATCTGCTCTACCATGGGTGAACGGGTGACGCGATCAAAACCCAGATCTTGAACAGCAAAGCTGGGGACCAAGCAAACCAAAGATTTATTGAAACTTCGCCAAAGGATAGACGTCCCATGAAGCCCAGCCTGGGCAGCCAGCCAGTAGCATATATATACACCCATCCTCCTTTTTTTCCCTGTCACGCTCATTCTCTCTCTCTCTCTTCTCTTCCCATGTTATTAAGTACAACAAAATCAAACTTGGGGGAGTTATAAAATGGAAACATATAAAATAAGAACAACACAAAACCAAATATAATTGCTGATTGGCTTACTGTACTGCTTGAAGCTTCTTGTCGCCTATACTGGTAGTATCATCCAAGTTTCTCTCATGTCAGAGAACGTGGCAAGGCAGCTTTGAATAAGTCAAAAAAATTTATTTGAAACCCTATTTTTATGTTAAAAAATCATGCAAATTTTGAATTTTACTGTAAAATATGTTTGTTTTCATTTAAAAAGCATGTCCTTCTCCTAATGTCTATATGTAAAATTTATGTTCCAGAGAAATAAGCCCCATTCTTTTGTATCTTTCTGTAAGCTCTAGCCAACCAGTGGGTAGTCATATATTAGTTTGGGAATTAGGAGCTTCCATTGTCAAATCTAAGCTCTGTAGCCTGGCATACAAAGCCTGGAGTCATCTCTGGCCTGCTCCTCTAATCTCTTTTCCTTTTATGGTACTCTATCCTCCAGACTCACTGGGTTTTTGGGCACAATTCCTAATATACATTGGGCCTTTACACATGTTGTTGCCTTTCAACCATACCTGGGTTTTCGCTAATAAGGCAGTTTAGGTGGGCCCTATAGAACCTCAGGATGTGGCTAGTTGCCAGAGGAACGAACCCTGTGCTTAGATGGTTGGGACTTTCAGCCCATCCTCTGACCCGGTGGGAGAGAAGACTGAGGGGGGAGGCTGGAGATTGAGTTAATCACAAATGGCCAATGATTTAATCAGTCATCCTTACATAAGGGAACCCCTATAAAAATCTGAAACAAGAGGTGCCTGGAATGTATTTTTATCCCACCTACCTTACCTCTGTCTGTCCACCTAAGACGCTCCTACTCATCTTTCAATACCCAGCTCCTTTGTCTTTCTCCTCTCAGAAGTCTTCCTTGACTTTCCAAAGCAAAGTGTTATCACATTTTCTTTTGGGAAAATATAAACTGGGTATTTTAAAGCACTTCAGTTTTCTGAGGCTAACTTTTGCCTTTGGTAACCAAATTCACTGGATTGATCCCCAATCCATATATAATTCAAAGTTCAATGTCCCTCTCAACATTTCCAAAAATTCTCAGGGAGACTTACAACTTCCTGCTTTTTGAATTCTCAATTATCTAGCTTGCTTCCCTGCTTCTCCCTAGGCATGGACTAGCTCCTTCTATATTCCCCCAAAGTACCAGTTAACCACACCCCCACCCCCGCAACATGTGTGCAAAACGCATTTACTGAAGTTTTCAGAATAACAGAGGGGGAACCACCAAACACTGTATAAAGAGTTGCCAACCTAAAATTCAATGGCGTTTTAGATTCTTGGCCGACTGCACACAGGCAGCCACTCCCAGCAATCCCTATCTCCAGGTGTTACCTGCTGCTGCGGTGCTGGAGCACCTGTTCTCTTTCTCCTGGGCCTTTTCTCTGAGTCTCCAGGGCTCTACAGCCTCCTCCCTCCCAAGCTTCCAGAGGACAATCCCGGAATCCTGCTACTGTACACCATGGAGCAATTTGGTGCATTCTGTGTGTTGGTTCTTCTTCATTTACATTCGTTCAGAGGGATCTCTGCTCTCACAACCAGAGACTAGTCTAAATAAAAGAGAACAATTGTCTTTCTAAGAGCAATCTCTCAGCCCTTAGAGGAATAGACTCAGACAGTGGTCAGCTCTATGGGATGATGTGCCACCTGGACCATGCTGCAGAAATGGAACACTCGCTCGCGGGCTCCCTCAGCTGCTGCAGCTCTTGGCTGTCGATCCTTCCTGGGATTGCCTCAGTTGAAGGGCCATGTGCTCTTCCTGGAGTAGCCTCCACCCAGGGACTCGCTGAAGCAACCCCTGGCTTCAACTCAGACAATTCTGAAGGGCCATCTCAGCTTCAGAGCTTGCCACAGATGGGCTGAGGTTTTGTTTGTTTTTTTTTGTTTTTTAAGACTTTATTTATTTATTTGGTGGGGGGGAGAGCATAAGCAGGGGCAGGGGAGAGGGAGAAGCAGGCTCCCTGCTGAGCAGGGACCCCAATGCAGTACTCGATCCCAGGACCCTGAGATCATGACCTGAGCCAAAGGCAGACACTTAACCGACTTGAGCCACCCAGGCGCCCCTGGGCTGAAGTTTTTACTGAGGTTGTACCCCACTCACTTCTTCTGCCCCATCTGTTTCCTTTACCTCCCTCCCTCAGGGTTGGTCCCAAAACACTGTACTCCCTGAAGACCTTCTACGTGCTAGTCTCCATCTCAGAGTCTTTCCGGGGAACTCTGCTTCATGGAGTTATCTGTCCTATCTAAGCTTGAGGTTTTGTCTGTTTGTTTGTAAAGTGGGAATCCTTGTTACTACCCACTGTGTAGAATTGGGATGTGTATTACAATAGATGAATACAGAAAGAGCGAAGAAGAATGCCAGGCACCTTAACATATAGTAAGTATTCACTCAATCTTATCCACCATTATTATTTCTGTACCCAGTGTCCAAACATGCCACAGCACTGATCACATCATATTAAAATTGCTTATTTATATTCTGTGGTGTTTAGTGAGGAAGAACTTAAACTCCTCTCCCTCTTATTTCTCCTTTCCTCCTCCTTCTCTTCTTCCTTCTTCCTTCTCCTTTTTTCCCTCTTCCTCCTCCTCCTTCAAAAGAAGCTATTGATGACTGGGGTGTGAAGTTTTCTGAGGCAGGAGTAGATACATTTGTTGAGTCTGGGGTCCTTCCAAGAGAGAAAAGGGATCAAGACTCCACAGCTTCCTCCCAAGATTCAAAATTAGTCAGATCTGTCAGTTTTTGACTAAGGGAACCCGACAAAGGCAGGTGCCAGAGATAAAGATCAGCATAGGCCAGTCATTATCACAAACAAATAAGCAAACAGGCAAAGCCCTCCCACATTTGCAAACTCACCCTGGCTGGTGGTGCTGCTGCTGCTGGTGGTGGTGATGTCCCAGTCGAGAACTTCTGCAGCAACATGGACTTCAACCTTACTTTTCAGCCTTCAACACAACTAGTTACACCTTTCATTTATGGAGCCTAAGACAATTAGTTTACAACCCTGCTTCCATAATGTCTGCTAATCTAATTCAGTTGTGTATATGAGGCTGTGGTGTGTTTTCACCTGATAATGCTTCTGACACCAAATACATGTTGTTGTTGTTGTTATTTTTCCAACACCAACTTATTCTCCAATTGTCCAGAAACCAACTGGGTATCATACAATTAAATTCTGACACTAACTGCCCAGAGTTAGCACAGATCCCATAGGTGAAGGGCTCACTCCCACAAGACTGCCTCTATTTTGGATGTCAGTCACAAGTCCCCAGCTCCCATACTTCTGATTGACCAGCTATAAATCAGGGGTCTCCATGGCCTCCTTCTCAGTCTGGATAATTTGCTAGAATGGCTCATAGAACTCAGGAAAACAGTTTACCTACTATTACCATTTTGTTATAAAAGATACAACTCAGGAATAATCAAATACAACAGATACATAAGGCAAGGTATGGGAGTGGGGTGTACAGAGCTGCCATGGCCACTCTGGGTGAGGGCTTCCCCAACACCTTGATGAATTCACCAATCTGAAAACTCTTTGAACTTCATTGGTTAGGGTTTTTGTGGAAGTTCCATTATGTAGGCATGATGGATTAAATCACTGGCCATTGGAGATCAAATCAATCTCTAGCTCCTCTCCCCTCCAAGAGTTGGAGGGTGGGCTGGAAGTTTCAACCTTCTAATCACCTGGTTGTTTCCTCTGGCAACTAGCTCCAACCTGAAGCCACCTAGGGGCCTGCAAAGTCACCTCATTAACACAAACTCAGGTATGGTTGAAAGGGGCTCATTATAAATAATAATGGATGCTCTTCTCACCCCTATCACTTAGGAAATTCCAAAGGTTTTAAGAAGATCTTGTGCCAGGAACCAGGGATGAGACCAAATATATATTTCTTATTATATCACAATATCACAGAGGCATAGTAAAAAGATCTAGCAAAGAGGTGCAAAAAGTGAGGATATGGGTTTTTAAATCTCTCCTGAGTGCCAATTTTCTTGGTGTTGAACCAAGCGGGGCTAGCATTTGATAAAATTTGGAAGAGTTTCCTGAGTTTTTAACCTTGCGACTGTTCTAATTCTATAGGACCCAGTTTTCTCTCCTATAAAAACCTACTTTCAGAGAAGTCTGAAACCAAATAGTTGTCTCATATACTTAGATAAAGGTATAAATTGATAACATTGCACTTGAGTTACCTCTCTGATACACTTTCATTTTAAATGGAGACAAGGTCCTGGCAATTTAAGTCCAAATACATTATATTTATGAATTACCAAACATTAAAACAAGATGGCAGAGGTACTGAATAGACAAGATTGGGTAGAAGGCCTTCCCTAAAATGACTTAATTATTCCCAACAGTCTTCCAAACTACAAATACTCTTGTCTGCAGTCTGAATCAGAATCCCCAGCCTCTGATTCTTTTGGTCATTATTAGTTCGACTGAGTCCATTGTAGCTGAAACTAAAATGTAAGAACAGTGTGTTAGGGAAAACTTTGGTAAGTCATTTCACAAGTATACAGTAACTTATATCTATAGAAACTAACATAGTAAAAATTATTATTATTATTATTATTTTATAAAGATTTTATTTATTTGACAGAGAGAGACACAGCAAGAGAGGGAACAGAAGCAGGCTTCCCGCCAAGCAGGGAGCCCGATGTGGGGCTCGATCCTAGGACCCCAGGATCATGACCTGAGCTGAAGGCAGATGCTTAATGGCTGAGCCACCCAGGCACCCCAACATAGTAAAAGTTATTAAAAAAATAAAAGTTGAATATAAAAAAAAAAGAAAATTGTGGGTATTAAAGACAGTTCCAAAATGCAAAATAAGTACTTGTATTAGTTACCTATTATTGTATAACAATTTACTCCAAAACATAATGGCTTACAACACATAACCTTATTACCTCACAATTTATTTGGAATTTAAGAATCTGGGCATAGCTTAGCTGGATCCTTGGCTTCATGGTCTATCACATGGCTATCATCAAGGGGTTTCCCAGGGCTAGGTTCTCACCAGAAGGTTCAACTGGGGAAGGATTTCTTCTAAGCTCACTTATGTGATGGTGAGCAGGATCCAGTTCCTTGAGGGGTATTGGACTTGAGTGCCTCGGTTCCCAGCTGGCTCTTGCTAGAGGCCACCCTTGATTCCCTGTAATGTATGCAAAAACACTCTACTCCTCACAACATGGCAAGTTGCTTCATCAAAGCCAACAATAGAGGCAAGAGGTAGGGCACAATCTTCTGCAACCTAATCACAGGGATGACATACCCGCAACATTGTCATATTCTGTTGGTTAGGAGCCAATTGCTCAAAGGGAAGAGATTATCTGGAAAATACCAAGAAGCCAGGATGTATCATTGGGGTCCTCTCAGAGGCTGCCTGCCTCAGTGCTCCAACTAGTAAGAAACCAAGTATGTTTAGTGATATCATGAAGAAAACAAAAGATTCCATGTAATAGCACAGCTACTCTGGGAACTGCAATTGCATAGGCATGTTTAAGGGAGAAGTCTCTTCTAAATCAAATCAAACTTCCTTAATTAATGCACTGCTTTATTCTTCAAACATTCAGAAAACTTCCTAATCTAATCTTCAGAATCTTTGAAGCTATTATCAGATGCTTTAAAAGTTTTGCCAAATATTTCCCTCTCTTTTATACCCCCATATGATATTTCTCTTCTAGATCATTAAAGAGAAAACTACAGAAAGACCACTGTGAGTGTGTGTACTTTTTCTTTGAATTGTGGGGAAGGGATGGTGTTTATGAAGGTAAATAAAGCAGAGTCTGAAATCTTATGAACAAGATCCAGCCTTCAGTTAAGCTAAACAGATTGTATTCCATCTGCAATTCTCAGTAGGGTGTATCTGTTGACGACCGAAGGAAAGAGTTTTTTATTCTGAAAACATATGGAGACAGAAAAACTCTCATATGGAAAAAAAGGGGGAAAGAAAAAATGGTGTGAGTGGAGCTGGGACAGTTTATTTGTGGAAATTTATAAAAATGTGTCACAAAGCTCACTTTAAGCTTGCTAATTGCCAGCTGTGGGCCTGATAAATATGGGATAGGTCCTAATTTCCATGTCATGAGGTTTTCTTTACAGCTGTCTTGATTGCCTGGTTGTAATATGAATGCATTTTTTTTTTTGAAGTTGAGTACTCTGATTTTTTTCTTCTTTGCTCTTCAATTCTTAATAAATTCAGAGCACTCCTCTTTCTATCTTTCTGTTTGCAATGGAAGAGCAAATGGAAGGTAAGAGGAATGGGGGAGTTTACAAATAGATTAAGTGGTGAGATTTGAAATATCACATATATCTGATGCAATGTCTGACACTTCTTTGATGACAAGAAAAATGCCTTCGGAGAATTTCAGTATCATTTTTTCTGATTTAAATTACAACTAGCAAATAGGAAAAAATGTTGTGGTAGCACAATAGGGAGGGCTTTGGATTATGCCTGAGTTAGCTGAATGATTCAGAGTAGTTAAGAACCAGGAAGAAGGGGTGCCTGGGTGGCTCAGTTGTTAAGCGTCTGCCTTCGGCTCAGGTCATGGTCCCAGGGTCCTGGGATCGAGCCCTGCATTGGGCTCCCAGCTCCGCAGGAAGCCTGCTTCTCCCTCTCCCACTCCCCCTGCTTGTGTTCCCTCTCTCGCTGTGTATCTCTCTGTCAAAAAATAAATAAAAAATCTTAAAAAAAAAAAAAAGAACCAGAAAGAAGACATGCTCATGGAAGGATAGTTCAGTGCTGAAAGACAGAGACCCAAAGGGGAAGCAAGTGTGCCCAAGATAAACCTTAGTCTTGTCCCAAGTTTGTCTAAGATTGATCCCAGTAGAGGATGGTCAACTTATCAAAATGATATACTCATGGAGATATGCTTTGTCCACCAAACCCAAATGACTAAAGGATTACTAAAGGACATTCATTAATTTGTTCTAAAAATAGAAGTAATTTATATAAAGTATAGGAAATTTGAATGAACATGAAGCTGAGTGTTTGATGAAGATAAGAATTGAAATTCTCTTTTATTTAGATAATTGCCCTTTGGAGAGGCTTCCGTTTTTCATTGCTGGTGATGGTGAAGTTACTAATTTACAGTTGGAGCAACTTTGATATGGCTTCATCATCAGAATTGGTGTAATGCAAATACTTATCTAGAGTTCTTGTCAAAAACTTGAAGTCAGGGGTGCCTGGGTGGCTCAGTCATTAAGCATCTGCCTTCAGCTCCGGTCGTGATCCTGGGGTCCTGCGATCGAGCCCCGCATCAGGCTCTCTGCTCTGCGGGAGGCCTGCTTCTCCCTCTCCCACTCCCCCTGCTTGTGTTCCCTCTCTCTCTGTCAAATAAATAAATAAATAAAATCTTTAAAAAAACCGCAAAAATCTTGAAGTCACTGTAGATTTGACTGTAGAAGCTACAGTTGAAGATATTGTGTTCATTTTGACATAGACAACTAGGTACTTGAAGAATTAAAGAAAATGTTTTTCTTAAATATGAATTTAGATGAACTATTAATAATTCTTTTTTAAAAATTAAATTTTTTAGAGGGAGAGAGAGAGAGCACATGTGAGTGGGGGGTGAGGAGGGGCAGAGGGAGAGGGAGAGAAGGAGAATCTTCAGCAGGCTCTACACTGAGCATGGGGTCCAAAGTAGGGGGCTCGATCCCAGGACCCTGAAAGCATGACCTGAGCTGAAATCAAGAGTTGGACTCTCAACCAACTGAGCCACCCAAGTGCCCCAACTATTAATAATTCTTAAATGCTGGTATTGAACAGATTTTGAGAAACATACCATTGACTGTTGTGATTTTGTCTACTGAAAGAAATGAATGATCCCAGCGTCAGTCATCCTGAGGCATGAAATTAGTTTACCTCAGACTGGGCTAGGCAGGATCTCCGCCTGCCGTTGAGGCCGAAGATTTTATGGGGCTCAGGATGGGAGGGACCTAGAGATTTTGGGTTGTGAGGGGTACACTTTGTCTCATGGAAGACAATTAAGAGTAGGATGGGGAATTTAGGTGTAGGGTCAAGTTGGGAGTGATTATTTGGTAGCAGCGAACAAACTCCAAACTCTACTTTTATTCCTCAATCATTCACAAAGTTATATTTACCAACACTATGTTGTGGTCTCAGCTCCTCTTTAGATTGGACCAGGAAGGAACTGAATCTATGCTTGGAGTAAAAAGGTGAAGGACAGAGAAATCAACCCAGAGGAAACATCAATGTGAGGAATTAAAGTCATTTGAGAGACTGGGCTCTGAAGTGCCTCTTCCCTCACCCTTGACAACACTGGGTATAATTGCGCTTTCTAATTTTTGTTCATTGGACTGGGACGAAATACATTTCTTATCTTGACATACACTTCTTTAATTATTAGTGAGGTTGACTATCTGAGGATGTTTTCAAATAATTTATTAGGTGTTTTTCTTTATATTTTCGGTAAACCTTTTATAGATATTCTCCACTTTTCTATTGCATTACTGATTTTTTTCCTTTTAAAAATGTGTATGAGTTGGTTTTGTTTTGCCTTTTTTCTTTTTTTTTTGTAAAAGTTCTTTTTAAAGAAAAGGAATTAGCCCTTGTGCCCCAACTATGGTACACATATGCTTTCTGATATTTGTTGTTGGTCTTTCGACTTTGTTTATTACATATTTTTTCTATTACCAATCTTTAAGTTTTAATGTCATTTTTATCACTCTTTTCTTTTTTGGCTTTTAGGTTTTCTATCCTGTGTCTTGAGGCCTTCCTTAAACATGTTTCAACACCACTACCAAAAAAAAAAAATCCTGTTTCTTTACTGAATTGAGATGCTACTTTTATTAAAATCTCTATGTGTTTTTAGGGTTGATTTCTCAACTATTTTTTTCATTGTTTGTTTTAATGTCTTTTGAGGCAGATGCTCCTACTTCTTTTGGGAAATTCCCTGGCTATTCTCACATTTTCATTTTTTTAAAAGATTTTATTTATTTACTTGACACAGAGAGAGAGAGAGCAGTAGAGGGAGAGACAGAAGCAGACTCCCTGCAAAGCAGGGAGCCCGGTGCAGAACTCGATCCCAGGACCCCGGGATCATGATCTGAGCCGAAGGCAGACTCTTAACCAACTGAGCCCACCCAGGTGCCCCTCACATTTTCATTTTTATAGGTAAACCTTATTCATACATTTGTTGACAACCCTCCCCAAGTGAAATTGTGTTGGTATTGAGCTTATAAATCAGTTTAGGTGAAAGACTAATGATGAAAGACTCATCTTCATGAGTCTTTTTATTCAAGAGCCCAGTGTGTCTGTCTGTAGAGGTTTTACATGTCAACCAGGCCATATTTTCCAGAACCTTCTTTCCAGGTTGGAGTTCACCAAAAAACAAATTTGTGTGAAATTTACAAGGCAGTTTTGAGGCAGCATCCATCATCTTTAAAGGTCCTCATGGATAGAGGTGATGAAAGGCAGAGGCAGAAGACCAAGTGGGTTCCAGTGAGTTCTTAATCTTCCCCATTCCCCATGTGTCCTGCTTTTCTTTCTGACTCGAGCCCTACTGACCAAGGGCAAACCAGTCCCACCAACAGATACTGGCTGTGAGTTCGCAGAGGAGGTACTATGCAGAGGCAACAGTCTTCTCGGCTGGTATACTAGGCTCCCTTTGCTTACAACTTTTGGCAGCTGCAGGTGCCTTGCTTCCTGATTCCCCTGAAAGCTCTGACTTTCCCATCTGGGCCAGTGCTTCAGAAGAGCTGGTGACTTTTCTCTGATCCTAAGATCCCCCATTTGGATCTTTACTTCCCTAGCTCCTTCCACGATTAAGTAGGGTCCAATTCTGTAATTAATTCCTTATTTCATAGTGCTCATAGAAGCGCTACTCCCGTTGTAGAACCCTGATGAATACACTGTCCATTCATTTAGCTCTTATTTTATTTCTTACTGTGGTATTTATGTTTTCTTCATATAGATCCTACATACTTTTTAAAGTATTTATTCTTCGATAGCTTATCTTTTTGCTTGCTTATTGTGAATGGAATTTTCCTTGCATGATATATTCTAATTGGATCCTACCTCAGGGCCTTTGCTCCTGTCGTCCCTTCAGATCCACCCATAGCTTGCTCCATTATTCCTTTGAGATCTTTATGAAGCGCCATCTTTTCAAGGAGGCCTTTCCTGGCCACTTTATAAAATGGTAATTCTTCATAAACCATATACTTCCTTCCTTGTTTCATGTTTATCCTTAACACTAACCACTAACATACCATACATTTTACTTATTTATCTTATATATTGTCTGTCTTTCCTCACTAGAATGTAAGTTCCATGAGGGCAAGAATTTTTTTTTTTGATCTGGTTTGTCTACTGCTATATCTCTAATGTCATCTCCAATGTCTAGAATGCTGTATGGCAAAAAAATAGATACTTGGTAAATATTTTCTGAAGGAACAAATATATAGAAAAGTTTTTTATTAAGAAATTATTTTGTAACTCATCACCTTACTTACCATTGTTTCCAGTAGTTCTTATGTCGATTCTCTTGTATTTTCTAGTCTATAAACTCATATTGTCTACATATAATTTTGACTCTTTTTTCCTAACACTTATATTTCATTTATTTCTGTTGTCTAATTGCATCGATTAGTTCATCTACAATGATGTTAAACAATGTTGGTGATAATGAACATTATTCCTCCTCCCCCGCCCCCCAGATTTTAATGTTTTACCATTAAAATCTTTTGGATCAAGGTCACTAATCCCAGACTTTTTCTATTTAGATGTACTTTCTTTAAAAGGTCATTATTTTGTTGCCTAGAGTTAGTTATAAGAGAGCCATTAATTTAATTATTGGATTATATTCCAAAAATGTTATTTTGAAATCAGTTGGATTTTGATGCCTAAGGTTAGTTATAAGAGGGTCATTAATTTAACTATTGGATTATACTTCAAAAATGTTATTTTAAAATCAACTGGATTCTAGAACTTATTTTTCCATGTAAGCAACGGTATAAATAATGACCAGACTTCCTTGTGAGTTTATACCCTATGATGTTTCAAGTATGTGGTGTTGCTCTTCAGAATGAGGCATTATGGTCCTGTTCCTCCATGAAATGTCTCAAAGACAGAAATGAATATTTCATCTACTTAATTGCCATTGTCCATATTATCTTAATCACTTCTTGGCAGCAATGTACCATATGATATAATTGTGATTTGTATTCAAGATTATCTCTTTCCTGCCATAGATTTAGCCTGAGTTCACAGACTCAAATGAGCATAAGGGGACAAGCCTATCATACAAATGTCAAAAAAGGTTGACCAAGGTGGGGGGTTCACCTAACAGGCAGTTGGTAGGAACTGGTGGGTAACTTGAGAGCTCATGGTCTGTCAAAAAGGGCACAGACAGCAGCTGCTTGGGAATATGGACCCAGTATTACTTGATCTTCTGATTTTTAAGATGAGTGTGGAAACACTGACCTTTATGGGAAATCTTCTGTTTTTAAAAGGTGGGTATATTGTTCAGCCCTAGCAAGAAATGTATGACACGTTCAAAATGGGTAATCGACAAAGGAACTGTTTAAAAGGTGTGGGCAGGATTTCCCTCACCCATCAAGGAATGGTGAAACCACTGGGGCCAGTAACAGCAGAGGGCATTACTGCTTCTTGGTCTAAAGGGCCTGGCTGTGGCTATGGGAGGGGGCAGAGAGGGCTGCCTGCCAGGAGCACGGTCTTGGGTGGAGAGAAATAGCCAATCCATAGTAGGGAAGGAGCCAGGGATATAAATACCTCCATCTCCTTTTCCTTTCATCCTCTGATCTCCCACATATTTCTCTGTTGCCTTAAACCAAGAGAAACCCGGAGGACAGAGAAGCCCATTGTTTCAGTCTCCAAAGGCCAGCAGCCTAGGGAGCAGATCGCAAAGGTCAAATTGAAAATATCCGGCATTGATAGCTCTTAATTTAGATTAAGTAAAATGCAAACAAATACCAAGGAAGAAAACAAAACATGCTGCAGGGTATCCATGTGGGACTTTTGGTTTAAGCACTTTAAAGATATTGGTATGTCTTTATATTTCTATCATTTTATCCTAGTAGTGTGTATATAAAAGATACTTGATAACTGGGCAAATAAAAGTGCTTTGAAAACTGAATTTAACATGGCTCAAAAAAACATTTTACGTCCTTTCAATGAGATAAAAACGATTTCTCTTCAGGATCTTTCTTCCCCTGAAAGAAGAAATATAACATTATCATCAAGGATTTTTATGGACTAAATTTCTCAAATGTTGTATTCTAACTTGTTATATTACTTATCTCTTGTTATATAAAAAATCACCCCAAAAGTTAGGGACTTAAAACAACAAGCATTTACTGTCTCATAGGTTCTGAGGTTCGGAAATCCAGGAGTGGCTTAACTAGGTGGTTCTGGCTCGGGATCTGGGTTGGATGACCTGAAGCCTTGACTGGTGCTGGGGGATCCACATCCAAAAAGGCTCAATCACACAGGTGTTGGCCGGAAGCCTCAGATCCTTGCTGCATGGCTTCTCCATGGGGCTGCCTGAATGTCCTCCAGACATGGCAGGTAATTGGCTTCTCCTAGAGTGAGTATTCCAAGGGAGACACAGAATGAGAGGACATCCAAGATGGAAACTGGGATGCCATTTGGAATCTAATCTTGGAAGTGATATCATCACTTCTGCCATATTCCACTGGTCACACAGACCAACTTGGTGCAGTGTGGAAGGAGACTAAAGATGTGGTTATAAGGAGACAGGAGTCATAAGGGGCCATCTTAGAAGCTGGCCTCTTATTCTGGCTTATTTTCTGGCACACCTATTCTGATTTATTTTCACAGAATGTCCTATATATGTTCTTTTGTATCTGAGCATCATTTTCTTTCCCAGCATTCAAGAGTGGATGAGCAGAAGGGAAGATGTTTTTAATGTTCACAGGAAATGTCAATGAGTTTCTTTTTTTTAAATTTAAATTCAGTTAGCCAATTTATAGTAGTACATCATTAGTTTCAGATGTGTTGTTCAATAATTTGATCAGTTGTGTTACCATCCATTGTTCATCACATCACGTGCCCTCCTTAATGCCCATCACTCAATTACTGCATCCCCCAACCCACCTCCCCTCCAGCAACCCTCAGTTTGTTTACTATAGTTAAGAGTCTCTCATGGTTTTTCTTCCTCTCTGATGACTTCCCATTCAGTTTTCCCCTCCCTTCCCCAATGGTCCTCTGCCCTGTTTCTTATATTCCACATATAAGTGAAAACATATGATAATTGTCTTTCTCTGATTGACTTACTTCACTCAGCATAATACCCTCCAGTTCCATCCACATTGATGTAAATGGTAAGTATTCATCCTTTTTGATGGCTAATATTCCATTGCATATATATACCACGTATTCTTTGTCCATTCATCTATCCATGGACATCTGGGCTCTTTCCACAGTTTGGTTATTGTGGACATTGCTGCTGTGAACATTGGGGTGCAGGTGCCCCTTCAGATCACTACATTTGTATCTTTGGGGTAAATACCCTACTAGTGCAACTGCTGGGTAGTAGGGTGGGTCTATTTTTAACTTCTTGAAGAACCTCCATACCACTTTCTGGAGTGGCTGAGTTTCAACAAGGAAGTGTTGGGCCTCCACTTTATGGTGACTCTTGCATCCACATGTCAGCTTCACCTTCTGTGCAGAGCCTTGGTATATAGATAAGTAAGAAAAGAGAAAAAATGCTCCTGGGAAAGATCCAAAAGAGGGAAGTCAGAGCTTCCCATTGTTGGCTGGAGTCTGCCAACACCAAGAGAAATCCCTTTATGTACATTTCTCCTACCCTGGATGTGGACAGGTGTACATTATTACAAACTCACTGGGGTTCTTTATTTCCTTTCCCATTCAACACACACACACACACACACACACACACACACACACACACACACACACACACACACACACACACCTTGAGGATGTGAGTGAGGAAATGGGGCTCCTCAGGACAATAATCGTAACTGGGATTCTTTCCCCTCATCTGTAAAAAGTTAGGGCTGCATTTGGCTCCAAGACACCAGGGATTCCCAGTGATAAACAGATGATAAAACTCCACAGTTTTAGATCTTCTTTACCTTCCCAATTTCCCACTCCTGACTTGATCTGCTCTAGGCATGTGCTATTTCATGGATAGACACACTATTCTTTATCTCTCCAGATTTTAATTTCATATTTTTTCCTTCAGCATCACATCAGTTCCATCCAAAATGAAGGCAGCTTTTCATATTTATTAAATTCCTCTTCTGGTTAGAAAATTGGAATGATTCAACTTTCTCACATCTTTTCTCCTGCTTTTGTCCATGTTTTCAGAATACTGCATAAGCCCCAAGGAATTTAAGGATTTCCAGAACCAAGTGATAGGTGTTCCAAATGAGATATGAGCATTTACAAAGAATGTTGCTAAGGAGCTATTTACAAATAAAGGCATTTTTCCAACTGAAAGAATTAAAAAGCAAATGTTATCATTACATAGCGAATAATCAGGAAGACTACCTTTACTGCACAAAAATTTATTACTTGATCTTATTTTATATAGTGCAGATAATGGCTGCTTGAAGAAGGAGGAAAATGTGTCAAGGGGCTTTTATGAGGAAAAAAAAAAAAGTAAGACTGTGTGTTGGTTTGAAATGATGACCGAATGATGATTTCATTTCACTATAGTCCAGCAATAAATCTGTAAGTCTTCTCTCACCAGTGACATGGGAAACTGTAGGGAATCCAGGCCAGCTACCTCCAGGCACTAATCTTTGACACTGGGAAATGCATCTACTAATGTCTTGGACCCTGAAAGTCTGGCAAGGCCAGTTTTTGTATGAATTGGCTATTAATCTTGACCACTCTTGCTTAGAGTTCATCACATTAGGGGCGACAGTCCAGTAGTGCTGAGTTCTGGGACACTTCTAAGAATAGTTATCTGAGCACGACGCAGAGCACCAGGAAGCTCCTACTCAGATGCTCACATTCTTTTTAGGCAGAAATGAAAAAAAAACAACCAAACAAAAAAAAAACCCAACCACAGGAGATACAGAGATGCAGTTGGGGTCGTAACTTGAACTCATCCTGAGGCTTCACCACCCATTAACTGGCACTTTATCTCACTAAACCCTAGAGATTCCATCTATAAGATGAGGTGATTGAATTAGAACAATAGTTACTGGCTTTTCCATCACTGAAAACCAATTTTATTATTTTTCCTCTAATGGCCTCGTGTTTTGAGAGATTTTTATCTAGACTATGACATTTATATTGTAGTAAATAATTTGTTCCACTTTTGATTGTGTTTCCATTTCAAAGTTATCCATATTTTAAACAACAATGTTTTTATGCAGTGGTGTATAAAAACATTATGAAATCACATAATCAAAGCTATGGTTAAGATTCTAGTATTTCACGATACTATCTCCTGATGCTCATTGCTTCATTTTGTGTATGCAGTGTCACTACATGCTAAGTGTCTCCCTCACTTTCTATACAGAGCCTTGGCACATAGGTAACTAAAATATATGGAGGAAATTGTACTGGATGGGTGGGACCCATTAAAAGACAAGTACAGGGCACCTGGGTGGCTCAGTTGGTGAAATGTCTGGCTCTTGATCTCAGCTCAGGTCTTGATGTCAGGGTCATGAGTTCAAGCCCCACATTGGGCTCCATGTTGGGTGTAGAGCATATTTAAAAAAAAAAAAAAAAAGACAATCACAAGCCCAAAATGGAATCACTTAGGCCACACCCCTAAACGGAGACTAATACCTAACCTAATTGCAGTTTCAACTTCCTGCAGAAATGTAGTCTTAACCAGTCAGGAATTTTCTGAAGAGTACCCATGAGGTTATCTGTCACAGGGGCGCTCTCCATCCACCTCTCAAAGGAAGATGAGGTAATCTGCATGATAAGACCCTCTGCCCTTCCCCTTAAGGGAAGGTGACCTTGCCTGGAACAATCCTTTCTTTTCTTCTGCTAGTAACTTCTTGCCCTACCCTCCTTCTTAGGAAAACCTTCTATTTTATACAACTTCTTGGAGCTCCCCTCTACTTGCTAGATGGGGTGCTGCCTGAATCGTGAATCATCTGATAAAGACAATTAGATGTTCAAATTTACTCAGTTGAATTTTTGTTCTTTAACAGATCCAAGGTCCAAGGTCGTATGTCCAAGGGCATGCTTCTGCACCCCCCTTTTCTACTGTGACTACTTCATATGTGGATTTAGTAACAAACTTTCATTAACCCAGCATTCCTCTGAGTACACAGAAGTTGGTAAGAACATCTGATAAGTGAAAATGGCTGATAATACCATATTGGGTTGATTTATTTCCAGTCAAAAGCAAAGACATGGGCAAGTGTGGCTTTACCAGCAGTATTTATGTGCTTCCTGCGGTTATGAATTATAGATGGAAATATTGTGAAACCTCTAAGTATACAGAAAAGTTTCATAATTCTAAAATTCTTGTGCAATAGTGGTCGTACTGCCTTCTCATTCACTCTGTTGTGTCGTGAATAAATGGAATGTAGGGTTGGCTGGTTCAGTTGGTTGGAGCACAATACTGATTATATCCGAGATTTATTCTGTTGGTAGTCATCAGTTCCCCTGCTAATCTCTGCTATCCTTCTGACCAATGCCTGCTACCTGTCACAAGATAGTCAGAGTCCCTTGTTCTATCTTGATTGTCAACTCTGGCATGAATTTTATAGAGGCATTTCCTCTTATTGTCTTGGAAGGCATTAGCCCTGTGCCTCCAGTGCTTCAAAGAAATACCTTTTCTGTGTTTCCTCTCTGTGGTCATCTGCTACAACAGGTGGGAGTTCAGTAGAGTGAGTATATGCATCAAAGAGTGATTAGATTTTCAATCAAGTAGTAGTTAGAAGAGATATATTAGCTTTGCAGACAGGGTGTCTGTGGTAAGCACAATAATGGGACCCCCAGAGATGTCCATGTCCTAATTCTCTGAACCTCTGACTGTTTTGTTACATGGCAAGGGGAAATTAAGGTTGCAGATGGAATTAAGGTTGCTAGTCAGCTGACCTTAAAACAGGGAGATTATCCTGGATTATCTGGGTGGGCTTAGTGTAACCACAAGGGTCCTTAAAAATGGAAGGCAGGAGCTGGAGAAGAAGATATGCGAATAGAAGAAGGGTCATAGTGGTGCCACTGTTATCTGAGAAGATAGAAGGAGGCTATGAGCCAGGAAAGTGTCTAGAAAAGACTAGAGAACAGATTTTTCCCTAGAGCCTCCAGAAAAGAACCCAAACCCTCCTGACACCTTGGTTTTAGCCCAAGGAGACCCGTTTCAGACTTCTGACCTTCAGAACTATAACATAATAAACTTGTGTTGTTTTAAACCACCAAGTTCATGGTAAAATTTATTACAGCACCAATAGGAAATAATAAAATTACATTGGATTTCCAAAATGATTTTATTTGAATTAAATAAATTATTCTTCCATAAATCTTTTCCCCTAAGATGAGGTTGATTAGGTGGTTTATTTCAAACTTTTTTCAAAGAAATAACTTTTTATTCATAAAATTCCCCTATCTTAGGTGTTCAGTTTGAGAAGTTTTGACAATCGTATACGGTTATGTAACCACCCTAAATGAGATATGGAACATTTATATCATTCCAAAATGCTGTGCCCCTTTCTAGTCAATTCTCCCTTCCCTCCAATCATCATAGATTAGTTTTGTATTTCATATAAATGGAATTAAATATGTACTCTTTTGTGCTTGGCTTCTTTTGCTTAATGCAGGGTTTGGCAAACTTTTTCTATAGAGGATCAGATAGTAAATATTTTTGGCTTTGCATTCCATTTGGTCTCTGTCTCAACTACTCAACTCTATCCTTGTAGCACCAGTATGGAATGGGTGTGGCTGTATTCCAATAGGACTTTAGTTAGAAAAACAGATGGTGGATTACATTTGGCCTGTGGAGCATAATTTGCCAATTTCAGATTAACATAGTATTTTTGATATTCATCGATGCTGTTATATGTATTAGTAGTTCATTAATTTTTTTATTACTGAGGATTATGTTATAGTATCAACATACCACAATTTGTTCATCTATTTTCTTGTTGATGGACATTTGGAATTGCTCCAGTTTTTGCTATGATGCATAAGGCTGCGATTATGTAAGTTTTTATTATACAAGTCTTTTGGAGAACATAGATTTTCATTTCTCTTGGGTAAATATCTAGGAGAGGAATTGCTGGCTCATAGGGTAGATGAATGTTTAATCTTACAGAAACTGCCAAATAGCTCTTCAAAGTGGTTGTGCCCTGTGACACTTCTATCAGCAGTGAAGGACAATTACATGTGTTCCCTCTCCTTGTGAACATTTGGTGTTAGTCTTACGATTTTAGCCACCATGACGAGTGTAACTCAATTGCTCTTTGAAATCATGCTCACTCTTCTCCATGATCATCCTTCCAGCTATCATTTCTTATGTCATTTTTAACTCCATCTCTTTTCCTCTGTGCTACTTTGTCCCTGTTCCTGCAGACTCAGTATTCTTCAACTCAGTGTCTCCCAGTCTATTCCTAACCATCCCTCTCATTTGTTACCATGCATATGACATTGTTTTGGCTCCTTGCCCAAGTGAATTTCCAAGTTTATCTTCACCTCAACACAGAGTTGGAACAATCCTACCAAACTACGAGCCTGCCATACTACCCTCATTTCCTGGCTTCTATTTTCATTGAGAATTATTCCTAAATGTAGTGAATGCATATCCAAGTCAAGCCATAACCATCTCCAGCTCCAGAAAGAGCTTCTCCCACATGCTCACAACTCCTAGAAATTCCTTTAACACAGCATTGCCCACCCACCTATAATTAGACCTCAGATGCAATTTATCTGGAACAAGATGTTCATTTAAATGTTAAATTAATGTTCATTTAAAGTCATTAATATGCAAATAATCAAGAGCTGCTTTCCTGAGAGAGAGTTTGGGTAGATAAGAGAAAAAAGAGAGGATATTGCAGGGACAGAATGCAGTGTTTGTAAGTAGAGGTGCTGTGAAGGTGGCCACGGTGGGGGGTGCAGCAGAGAAGGAGGGTTCTGGAAGATGGAGTGTAGTACCTTGAGGGCCAAGTTCACCTTCCTCACCATTTGTACCCACACTGACTGTTCACATGGACCTGGATTTTAGCAAGCTAGACGAATCTTTTCTTAACTCTTTTTCACTTTGTTTTTCCTGCTCATTGATTAAACAGCTGCTCCTCTGACTTAGCATGAAGGGGGATTTCAGCCCTTCCAAGTCTCCTCTCTTCCCTCTCCCCACTCTCTTAATTCTTAACCTTCAGATGCCCCGTGATTCACATTACCTTCTAACCCTGGCTACCCAGTGGGGTCTTTCTCTCTGCTTCTCTGTCTCCTTTAAAGTATGTCCAGGCAATGACTATCCCTGGCTATCATCGCTTTAACTAAGACTTAGTTATTCTGTGCCTAACCTTGCAAGAAACATCATAATGACAGCTAACTCTCCTCCCAAGATTATTATTTACAATCCAACTAGGGAATATACCAAACGCAAACTGAATCTGTTGGAGGAAGCCTGAGTGAAATCTTTTCTAGAGCGAGAAGGGGGTAACCCCTCCCCCCTCAAAAAAAAAAAAAACAACAAAAGAAAGAAAACAAACTCATAAAGATGCATATAATTGCATTTTCAGACACTAGGCAAGCTGGCACACTTTTCTAAATTTTATATCTTCTATCTTATAAAGATATCCCCAGACATCTTCAAATAACAACAAATCATTCAATTCTAGAATCAGCCGACTCAGTGCCTTAAGATAGACCATCAGGAAGACAGACTAACATAGTATCATTTTTGCTATTTGCCTTGTTTAAACATGAATAGAGAGGACATTATGTACTTGGAGTCCTAAGGCCTGGCTTGAATCCTAGCCTTGCTACTTAATAACTATATGGTCATGTGATTTCAAGAAGTCACTCCATGTCTTCCTCTGTTATTTTGCTATGTAACAAACTCGCCCAAAGCTGAGTGGCTTTGTGGGTCTGCAATTTGGGCTAAACTTAGTTGGGTAGATCCTCTGCTGGGCTTGCTTTGGTTCATTCAGGAGACAGCAGTAAGCTGGCCACTCCCAGGTGGCCTCACTTACGTGTCTGGTAGTTGTTGCTGGCTGTGGGCTGGGGCTATCTCCATGTGGACTCTCAACATCCAGGAGGCTACCTTGGGTCTCCTCTCATGATAGTCTTAGGACACAAGAAGTGAAAACTGTAAGGCCTTTGAAGTCAAGGCTTGGAACTCCTACAGTGTCACTTCTACCACATTTTATGGGTCAAAGTCAGTCACCAGGACCACCCAGAACCAAGGCTGTGGAGAGGTGCACTCTATCTCTTGATGGGAGAAACAGTGACATCGTACTGGAAAGATATAAGCATAAAAGAAGGGGAGAAACTTGTGCGTCTATGTTGCAATCTACCACACTCTCCAAAACTCTATTTCTAGATCTATAAAATGGGACTAAAAACTCAAACAGGTTGGGATTCTCAGTTTCCTCTGCTACCTCATTTTTTCTTTTCTGTCATTCTTTTCTCTATCAGGTTATGTCCTAGGTCTTCCGTCCTTTCTATGATTTCTTCTTAGAGCTGTCTCATCTATGCAGGGATTGGCAAATGTTTTCTGTAAGAGTTTAGATAGTGAACACGGCTGTCTTTGTCACACCTACTCAACTCTGCACTGTAGCTTAAAAGCAGCCATAGACAATCTATAAATGAATGAACATGGCTATGTTCCAATAAAACTTTGTTTATAAAAACAGGCAGGGGACTATGCCAGTGATGTTGACTACAATCTATCTGCTGATGACTTTCATTTCTTTAAGTCCACTCAGCTGTTCCCTCCACTGCAACAGGAGTAATTTCCAAAGTTGAATTTGACCATGTCTTTCACTTGCTGAAAACCCTCCAGTGTTTCCTGTTGGTCTCAGGGTAAAAATGAAATCCTGAACATTGTCCGCAAGGCCCTGCAAAATCTTGCTGTACCCACTCCTCCAGCTTCATGCTCCTTGACTTTCCTCCTCACTCTCTGAGCAATGCTCTCAGGGCCCCCACCCCAATTCTTTGAACTTGCCATGCTGTATACTCTTTCCCTGCCTGGATAATTCCTCACACCTCCTCTTTTTTTTTTTTTTTTTAGGAAGGTACTCACATTTTACTTCTCTTTTGTTCAATTATGCCAAGAAGAGTATCTCAGTTGGGTGCTAGCCTGCCTGTCATAAGCTTACATCCTTCTTTTTTTAATTGTTATGTTAATCACCATACATTACATCATTAGTTCTTGATGTAGTGTTCCATGATTCATTGTTTGTGCATAACACCCAGTGCTCCAGGCAGAACGTGCCCTCCTTAATACCCATCACCAGGCTAACCCATCCCCCCACCCTCCTCCCCTCCAGAACCCTCAGTTTGTTTTTCAGAGTCCATCGTCTCTCATGGTTCATCTCCCCCTCCGACTTACTCCCCTTCATTCTTCCCCTCCTGCTATCGTCTTCTTTTTCTTCTTTTTTTTTTTCTTAACATATCTTGCATTATTTGTTTCAGAGGTACAGATCTGTGATTCAACAGTCTTGCACAATTCACAGCGCTCACCATAGCACATACCCTCCCCAATGTCCATCACCCAGCCACCCCATCCCTCCCACCCCCACCACTCAGCAACACTCAGTTTGTTTCCTGAGATTAAGAATTCCTCATATCAGTGAGGTCATATGATACATGTCTTTCTCTGATTGACTTATTTCACTCAGCATAACACCCTCCAGTTCCATCCACGTCGTTGCAAATGGCAAGATCTCATTCCTTTTGATGGCTGCATAATATTCCATCGTGTATATACACCACATCTTCTTTATCCATTCATCTGTCGATGGACATCTTGGCTCTTTCCACAGTTTGGCTATTGTGGACATTACTGCTATAAACATTGGGGTGCACGTACCCCTTCGGGTCCCTACATTTGTATCTTTGCCTCACACCTTCTCTTTACCTAGTTATTTTTGACCTTTTCTTCAGCCCTCAGCTCGTCTCATATTCCCTTGTCTTTGGAGAAGTCTTACTGACCCCCAGATGGGATCCAGCTCTGCTGTAAGATTCTGGCCAAGCTCCTTCAACCTTCTGTCATTGTGCTCCAGAGTTTTTAATTATTGAAGTATTTGTGATTAATTATTATGATAATTTGGATTATTGTTCAAATGTTTGTTCCACTTGCCAATCCACTGTGGGCAGAGTGAACTTTGCGTCTCATTTATTTTGGGGTTGGCCATGTAACTCAACTTGGCCAATAGGATATTAGTGGATATGACATGAGTAAAGGTCTGAAGTATGCTTGTATGGTGGGATTTGTTCTCTTGTATCTCTGCCATTGCCTTCAGAAGAACATGTGCTTGGTCATTTGCTGGTCCCAGAAGAAGGAGAGACATATGGAGCTGAGCTGCCCCAGTTGACCTGCACATGGAGTATGATATTAAATTTTTATTGTTGTATGCCACAGAACATCAGGGTAGTTTGTTCTGCAACAACAGATGACTGATAAGATTATCTCATATTAGTCTCCCCCACCAGACTGAAAGATACACAAAGAAAGTAAATATGCTTGTTTTGCTCACTGTTGGGTTCCTCTTGCTTAGTACAGAAGGTACTTAATAAATATGTGTGGAATGAATAAATGATTAAGTGGGACAGTATATGTGGAAGCATTTAGCATATTAGAGGCACATAATTGGCATTCAGCAGATGGTGTTTTAAAATGGGTTAGGTAATGCTCAATAGTATCTGTATCTAGTTCTCTTCTGGACTTGAAAATACTCTGAGCTTTATAACTCAGGTTTATGTGCAAGAAAAATGCCCCTAGATCTACAATCAGCTGTGTATTGACTCTGCAATCACATTCTTTTACCCACAGGAAATTTAAGATTATTAAGGAAAATAAAAAATAAATGCAAGTTCAGGAAGTTCTTTGCTTGTGTTACTTTGTTTTCTAATTTTAAATCTTATTAGTTTAAAGTGATAATAAAAAAAGCCATTTGGAGACAGGACAATATTATCACATCTGGAGAAACTTAATAAGATTAGGACAAAGGCTCTATTCTCTTCTTAATGCACATGTGCAGTTCTCATTAACTTTCATATTATCTCGAGGAAAATATTAGAAAATGTCATGCACCATAAACATTCCACACAAAGGGGGTTAATTAATAGGTACATGTAGTATTAATGCAGATGTTAACCATTAACTATGATAAGTGCTCTCTAATAGCTGGTGTCCATGGATAATTAATGCTCACCAATTCCCACAATACTTAGAAGAAAACATAAATATAAAATACCAGTAAAAATATGATTAAAGAATTTTGAATAATTCCAAATAATTTTGAAAACATTCTTAAGATTTATATAGCCAATATTTTGTTGATTAGGTAAATCTTTAAAAATAAATATGTAATATCTGTAAAACATTTAAGATACACTGGACTCCAAAAAAAAAAAAAAATCACTTCCCAGGGGCACCTGGGTGGCTCAGTCAGTCAAGTGTCTGACTCGGGGTTTTGGCTCAAGTCACTATCTCAGGGTCCTGAGATGGAGCCCCACGTCAGGCTCCATGCTCAGTGGAGTCTGCTGTTCTCCCTCTCCCTCTGCTCCCTCCCAGTCCTCTCTGTCTTTCTCTCTCTCTCAAATAAATAAAATCTTAAAAAAAACCACTTCCCAAATATCCCATATTTGTGAAATAATAGATGTTGGGCATTTGCCTGTCTTTCCAATACCAATGTGTCATTTTAATACTTTATATCTATACAGAATCAAATGTTCCTTTGCAAATGAAAGAGATTCATATATAAGAAATTGTTTTTCTTCTCCACTCATTTTGGGTCACTCTATGCCTTGTCCATTGGATTTCTCACATTGTGTATCTTTAAATGTTCATTGAAGAAAATGTGATTACAAATATTAACAAGTTAAATATATGTATATGTAAGTTTGTGTGTGGTGTTAGAAAACCAAATAATGATATTTCAGTGTATATATTTATGTATTCTGATGCAATGCATAACTCTATGAGTCTTAAAATTTCCTCTTGCTTTTCAAAATATTGTATTTGGTCACTTGTTATTTGTTTAAAGTAAGATAGAATTTCACCTGTGGCAGACATAAGAGTGCACCACTCAGATTTCCCTTTGAGAAAGGAGTTGCTGCCCAACTATGAGAGTGTGGTTAGTAGACATCTCCAGTCCCTGGTTCTTCAAGCATCTACCACAGCTTTGCACTGAGGTCCTGCTCTTCTTGGGGAAGCCTGCAGCCAATGATGGAACAAAATGGTGATCCAAGGGTTTGGCCATCTCCACCCAAGCAGGACTTACCTAACAGGTGATCTTTGCTCCCTGTTGGACAGAGCTGTAGTTTATCTGGTCTATATCACTGTCTGATGGCACCCTTTACCTAATCCTGCCTCCTGCTCTTCCCTTTCATGGAAGTTATTGCCCAATAAGCCCTTCATTTCCCTAATTTCTCTTCTGTGTCTACCTTCCAGAGGGTCCATATTTCTCAGGACCTAAGAGACAAAATCAAATAAACTTGGGATCCGAGTAGAAAAACTCATTATGTAAGCAGTGATAACCATACTCTGAGGTAGATAGGTTGAAGTAAAAGAAAAATGAAAAAGGGGAATTAATTTTTTAAAATATAAAGAAATAACAGTGACAAAGAAATCAACAGAATTATAAGGAAAACAAATAACAGTTTCCTATTAATCAGAGTGTGTAGATAAATGCTATTCCAAAGGCTTTTTTAAAAAAAAAATGCCAAACTATCATTTTGAAATATATACCATGCTAAAATTCTGCACTAACAAGGCAAACTTTTGTTCTTTTTTTTTTTTTGAAGATTTTATTTATTTATTTGACAGAGAGAGACATAGCAAGAGAGGGAACACAAGCAGGGGGAGTGGGTGAGGAAGAAGCAGGCTTCCCACTGGGCAGGGAGCCCGATGCGGGGCTCGATCCCAGGACCCTGGGATCATGACCTGAGCTGAAGGCAGACGCTTAACGACTCAGCCACCCAGGCACCCCTAAACTTTTGTTCTTAAATATATAAATCTCTAAATGGATATGCCCTGTCAATGAATCTATTTAACATGTATTTAACACCAAAATAAAATTTATAGTATCCACATGAGCAAAACTATGTTAGTCTGTGCTAACAAAGGGGCCAGGGAGATAGCTGATTGCAACTGATTGTAAATCAGTTTTTGAAGGTATTCATTAAAATGGCATCCTACCTGCAAAAATGTTAAGCTTACCAAAGACCATTCCATGGACTACATTTTGAGAAGCATGGCTATATTCAATGCACCCTGCTGAATACAATTTGTTTTGAGGTGAGGAAGAGATCAAAATGCAATAAAGATTCATCTCTAAAGCTTAACTGAAGGGGGAAAACAATGGAGAAAGAAAAGACAGACGTGGTCTTCCGTATCAATGGGAAAAATGTAACAGAACTAGTATGCATGTGTTTGCAGTTACTTTATTTATTTATTTATTTATTTTAAAGATTTTATTTATTTATTTGACAGAGATAGAGAGAGAGCACAAGTAGGCAGAGAGGCAGGCAGAGGGAGAGGGAGAAGCAGGCTCTCCACCGAGCAGGGAGCCCGATGCGGGACTCGATCCTGGGACTCCAGGATCATGACCTGAGCCGAAGGCAGTCGCTTAACCAACTGAGCCACCCAGGCACCCCTGCAGTTACTTTAAATAGTTTCAAATATTTTCATACAAAACCCCTTTATTGTGATGCATTTGCAATAGTTGGCACTGTGTGGAGTAAGTTGAAACGTGTATAATACCATCAGTTCATGTGGTAGAGGCAGGAAAAATAGTTGACTGATTAAGTGTGCTGTTTTGAGGGCAGCCCTAGAATGGTAATATTAACCCCTTGGCTGCCAGTGCTAAGTTCCTATTATCAGCTTTTCATAGTCAAGCTACAGGAAAAGTGTGTGCAGATGTCCACTTAAAATGCATTCATTGGTGGCAGAAATGCTTCTCCTGACAGTCGAGCTTTGGCACATTTTAATGTGTTCCTGTACTTATTTAAAAACAAAACAGTACCTCCTGCTTTATCTTAAAACAAAGAGCAAGTTTTGAACAGAGAAGAGTTTCAGAAAGAAACTCTCCAGGTGGTGTGGGAGAGGAAATTTTTTCTATGCTCTTGAAGATTCTTCTGGCTGGTCTAAGAACTAACTTGTCATGAGACAGATTAACAAGAGAAAATCAAATTTAATTACATATGTATGGGAAATGCCCATAAACATGACAGATTCTAAAGATGGTCAGGCAAAACGACGTATATATGTCATTCTGGACTAAGAAGAAAGGGTAGGCATCTGGGGCTTCAAAGGGAAGGAAGGCCATGCACAAGAAGAATGGAAAGAGGAAATATTTAGTAAACATGTTTGCTGGGCCTTCCAGAAACAATGGGACACAGAGAAGACTTTAATCAAACAGACCTTGGTAGGTTCCTCCCTGTCTACCACACCTATTTCACATCACACTGTAGTTATCTATGGTGACAGCTTGACAGCTCCCTTCCTGGAATAGGTCCTCTATCTAAATTCTTTTAGGCATTTAGTGGGGAGAGGCAAAAAGAAAAACTTCTTGAGTTGTCTGTTTCTTAATGGTGGTCAGCCTAAAATAACTCACATACCAAGAAGACACATATTGGGGTGGCCAACTTTGCTCCCCTACAGTGGGAAGGTGTGGTCATTGAGAAAAACTATCTCTTTCATCACTTTTAGTAAGGCTCTTGTCCTTGGGTCATGCTCAAGTGCAAGACCTCCTCCCCTCTCATTTTCTGATCACCCTTGATACCTGATCAGGTTCCTCTCCGCCACCATCCACCAGGTGATGTTGGATCACCCTGGCCTGCCTTCAGCAAGAATCTTGTCAGGTTGGTTTAACCTGAATTTCCCCTTACCCCTGATCTTTCCTCTTAGTTTTCCATCCACTGACCCCCACCCTGCTCCTTGGCTATAAATCTTCATTTTTCCTTGTATTCAGAGTCGAGCCCTATCTCTCTCCCCTCCTGCAAAACCCCATTACAGTGATCTCTTCTTGAATAAAGTCTTTCTTACGGTCTTTAAGAAATGTTGAAATAATTTTTTCTCTAACACTGTATTCACAAAGTTCCTTTTTCCTTCTCATTGGTTTTTTTGTAAGCAAATTGCTACTATTTTTACCCATCCTTCTCTTACTGCTCTGATCCTTCTTATGTGGCCGTAACTGCCAATGTTTATTTAAAGTTGCCATTATTTATAAGGGATATATGTTCACCTATTTTGGCTCACTCTACTTTAATATTGATTGTGTTTGTCCTATTCTGCTGCTGATCCTCACCACCATGTCGTCTGAGTCAGTGGCAAAGAAAGGAGTGGTGGTAGAGCTAGCTGGCAGATAATTGCACACACTCATGGCCAGTGTCCTAAATAATCTAGGCTGTGGGAAATAGATAATTGTCACTGATGAGGAAGGGACAGATGTGTGGTTATTTTCCATCAGGCATATCATGGTGGAAAAGAAGGCAGAACTACTAGCTGACAAACTTCTCAGAGACGAGTGTGCTGTTCTATACACTCCATTCTTCAGTTCTCCCAATGTCATCACTGCCAAGGTAATGCTTGGCAGGGAGCTACTCCTCCCACAGGAGGGCATGTTGGTCAGGTTGGTGCAAAAGCATCCAACTCACAGAAGACTGATGGAGGGTGTGGTGCAAAGGGACTGAAAGGCGAGAGAACACAGAAGTGTGGGAGTGTGGGGAAGGGAAAAGATAGATCAAGATCTTCTTACCAGGGAACGCATCATGCTTATGGGCGAGCATGCTTATGAATGACTGACTTTTTAGGAGTGATCTCATTCTGATAGTGGCCCAGCCAAGGAAAGCATGCAGCCTCCAGCTGTTGCAGGGGAAGCCTCTGCTCACTGCACACTGTACTTTCTCTATCTGATGGGTCTTGAGGAAATGCACTCACTGGTTGAGACTGCTGCTTTTATTAGGCTCACCTTTTATAATTCATTTACAAATGTGGTGTTTGTATTGTTTCCTTTGTAAATTAAACCTCTTTCTGCAGATTATGGCTGCTTGGAAAATCAGTGGAGTTGGGTGTGGGGCAATGGAAAAGAGGAATGTGTATAGTTTCCAGCCAATATAAATGATATTTCTAGGAATATTACATATATAGGGATATATATTCCACAAAACAGCAGCCTGGGCCTTTTGAAGCTTTAGAAGGTAATACCAGAACTGCAAATGGGGATCATCTACTTCCTTTGAGGAATATTCTGACTCTTTCTTATTGTCTAAAAAGTGTTACTAAGTTGGGCACATATTTCAAGCACAAATTACAAGCCTATTGTTATAGCAGTACACCATTAGGTTAGTGAGTCAAATAAAAGGCCCTAATTTATTCTGAAAGTGACAGGGGGGAGAGGAAAAATCTATGGACACTTCTACCCTTCCTCTGCCCTTGGGGTCCTTTATATGCCAATTTCCTATTTAAAGGTGTCAGACAACTCATTTGGAGTTATTAAATGCAAGCTGGAGCTGGTTCTTTGCATAAATGTGTGGTGCTGTGTGATATAGTCCTACTAGAATAAATTAGGTTGTTGCTTCTAGCGCAGACACCTGAATTGGTAGCTTTTCTTTAAACACAAAAAGTAATTACAAACTGTTACATGTTCCCATTTAGTTGTTCAGTAATAGCTATAGGGTGAGAGGGATTTAGGGGGAAAGTATGGTCCTCTGTATTAATATTCATGAGCTTTGTAGGCACATTCACATTCTGCCCCTAGAAATAAGAAAATTTAATGAACACATTTGCAAGGTTGCAATGGTCCATGTCCGTGACTAGGTAATACTAGAACAATTAGATCATAAATGAAAAATGCAATTGATCAACATGTTGGCTAGTCCATCTAATGGCTAAAATTAACTTTGAATATTGTTTTCCCACCAAAGTGAATCTTGAACTCTTGGTCAATTAATATTTCTTCAGTTTCATGGGGGTAAAGGAGGGCATGGAGGTGGCAAAACCTGTTCAGCTTCATGCATACAAGGTACTTAAAAATACTTGGTGATTAGCTAAGAGCTCAGAGTCATTTTGGGCCTCAGATCTGATTCACACTTTAATCCCTACTTTTAAAGGTCTTCTAAGTAGAGGAAAATATAAAGAAAGTAAGTGCTTTCTTTTATCTTTCAATATCTGATTGATACCTAGATTTTTAAACACTTTTGTATAGTTATCCTTATATCTGGTCTTTTATCAAGTCCTGCTGATTTTCTTTTGTTAAAATGTTCTCGCCTTTCTTTGTCCTCTTGTAATGGACACTTGCTAGTCTGGCCAGCCTACCCCTGTCCTCTGAGAAAAGCCCAGTTTTCTCATAGAAAGGGACTCCTGGCTGTTATAGTTTCCCTATTGGTCCTAAATGACTGGGTCCCAGCCTGCCTGGCTAATTCAGGTTGATTCGTATCAGCATCCAATCTTAACAACAACATAGAAAAATAGGATGGTTAATAATGAGGTCACATCTATCTTCTTTTTTTTTTATTAGCTGGAAGGGAAAAATGAAGGGGGGAAATTGGAGGGGGAGACGAACCATGAGAGACTATGGACTCTGAGAAACAAACTGAGGGTTCTAGAGGGGAGGGAGGTGGGGGGGATGGGTTAGCCTGGTGATGGGTATTAAAGAGGGCACGTATGGAATGGAGCACTGGATGTTATGTGCAAACAATGAATCATGGAACACTACATCAAAAACTAATGATATAATATATGGTGATTAACATAACACAATAACATAAAATTAAAAAAAATAATAGGGTCACTTCAATAGCAACCCCAGGCCTGCAAGAGAAGGCCTAGGGTTCATTGCTGGTGAGGTCCCTGGCTTTCTTCATTCCGTATCTCTGGAGATTGGTTTGCCCACTCTTCCTGAAATTACATAAGATATGCCAATATGCTTGCCATGGCTTCTTTTTTGTTTAAATTATTTTGAGCTGGTTTCCAAGGCAATATAATAGCCATGCTAATTCAATAAAACAAAGAACCTTGAACAAGGGACACTTTTACTGATTAAAAATAATTTTATCTTGCAGACACGGAATGTGCTAATTTTTTTCCCTTTTTTTTCTAGTTTGACCGAAAAATGAAAAAGAACACATAGACTACCAGCTCAGTCAGGTAGGGAAAAAAAAGACAGGATCTAATATTCCTTGAGAATGGGGAAGCATAGAATAGTAAAAATTTTGACCTTTTGTTTGCAAGGTGACCCTGGTCTACAGCCATACCACTCTGAATGCACCTAATCTTGTCTGTTTACTATGTGACCCTGATCAAATTCTCAGGGCCTCAGTTCCTTATTTGTGAAGGGGATGATAATACCTACCTTAATTGCTATAAGTCACATAGTAGGAGAAGGTCTTGCAAAGATCCAAAACAACTTCTGAAAGGTTTCAAACTCCAGTGTCACCCTGTGTCGCCAACCGAGGGATTTGAAAGAAAATTGTTGCCCCTTATTGAGTGTCTCTGTGCCAGGCACCACACTTGGGTTTTTATAAGCACAGTGTAGTCCATGGTCATTGGGAAATCAATTCTCTAGATAGAGGTGTTGTTTGAGGAGAGAGCAATGACAGGTGATAGTTATGCATTCTGAACATTTAATGAAATAAGATGCAATTGTTTACATTGATTCTTTGAAGCAATAATGATTCTCAGATTTCATATTGAACTCAGGGGTGATCTCAGGCTTTAGGAAAGGCCTAGGGGACCTGGGCTTCAGCTACAGATGTGCCACCGGGTGGCCGTATGACATCACTTAACAATTCCAAGAGTCACTTTTCTTTTAAATAAAAGGATTTGAATACAATTTTAAGCTTCTGTCTACTGTAGAAATAAAGACTGCCATTATTCTTAAGCAGAAATGAGTTTGTTTGAGAATCGAGCCGAGACCAGCATGGTGTTCTCAGGGGCAGGGGGCAGTACTGACCTTGGATGGCATTTTGGAACTTTGTGCATGTTGGGGGAGGGATTAGGTGATACAGTGATTGGCAGAGAACAGTGATGCTACGTGTCCTGTTTCATCCTGTGCAGCTAAGACTTGTCCCTTGTCCCGCACAACTTCAAACTTCCCGACACACTTCAGTGTAGGTGGAAAACCTGTTGATAATAATCTGAGTGTAAAACTGAACTTTAGTTTACATATAAAGGCAAAGTGTTTTCTGTATACTTATAATATGCACTGAATTTTCCATGAATGCAATCACCGTGTAAGCAATGAATGTTGCACCTTGCTCTATTTGGACCTTGATGAAAAGAAGCACCCCATTTCAGATGTGTTCCAATTGCTCACAGGACCTGAGGCACCAGCAGCACTCAGGGTGATTCTGTGGATGGAGGCAGTGTCTGACGATACTGATATCTTCTAGGGCAGTTGAGCTCATATATTCCAAATGACCTGTCCTCTATTTATCTCCCTGATATTTCAGATTTGGCATGCTATTTATTTACTTAAAATTTTCTCTTGGTAGGTAGGGCAGCAACCTCATTGCCTCAAAGCTGCAATGAAGAAGGATATTGAAAGCATCTGACCAGGATCCAGAAAGAAAGGATAGGGGTTTTATTTTTGTCTTAATGTAGCAGTAATAAACTAGTTCCATCTGGTGAAAAAGGGCTCATTCCTTTTCCTTTAAATCTTGCCTAATCACACCTCTGTATTCATAGCGTTTCTAGTCTTATAGTGTCAGATGGATTCATTTTAAACTATAAATACCCTCAGGTCTAGGTCTAGGAAAAGTCAGGCCGTCAGCCTTACGCTGTCTGAGCCCAAGCATCTCACTTGCCAGGAAGAGCCACTTAATGTTAAGCAGCCATCCTTCTAAGAGGATGTCCCCAGCTGCCACAGCATGGCCTCTTACCAGACCCCTGTCAACCCTCCACCTTCCAATTTATCCCATACTCAGCAAGAAACTGAGGACATCATTTAGTGTGCATTCAGAGCTACAGCCATTACAACAACCACCATGAGAACAAGGGAGAAAATTCGATGGAAGCTGAGTCGTAGATCAGGGCCTTTCTCTTGGAACTAATGCCAGAAATGAGCAATTGACAATTCAATGACACCCATGACTGAATAATCACTTTTGAGCCTTCCTAGAGGATAGATTCTGACATTCTGATCTATTGTCTTTCTGTCCTCTTTTTAGAAGACATTTTCCAAAATATTTTTAGAGTTCCTGATACTTTCTTTTCCTCCTTTCTTTTGTTTTGCAAGGCCAAAAGCAAAACATTACAACCTTAATGAAGCAAGGGTGGATTTGGCAACAAATACTAACCTTAAAGAGTAACACAGTGGACGCTTCCAGTTCCAATATTTCCTTTATGGTTGTTGGTATGTGTTGGGCAATTTTAAGGTAATAAAATTGTAATGAACTTTCTAAATGAAGCTGCCTTTGCTGACTGCTCCCATGAGAAAAAAATTGAAGTAATTTGGGAGGATTGAGACTGGCTGTTGCTTTCTCTCTCTCTCTCTCTCTCCCTGTCTCAGAGACACTCACTTGCTCCTGCTCTCATAGTTGGCCTGCCAGTACCCCTTTATCCCTGAAAACCTCTTACAAACTTCAGATTTCAGGCTTAGGAAATGATACTTTCATAATGCTGTATATAACCTGCTCCCTGCATTGTGAAAAGACAGATTGCCGTTTACCTTCACTTGGAAAAAAAAAAGAAAAGAAAAAGAAAAAGGAAGATAGCTGGATTTCTTCAAGGAACGGGCGAAAGGTAGAAAAGCTAAATTGCTAGACAAAAAAAAAAAGAAAAGTCAAGGGAGAGGTGTTAAATGGACTTCCTCCCAGGAAACTCTAGAGGAAGATTAAGTGATCATACACAATTTCAGATGAGGAACAGACCCCTGGACTCAGGGCTAAAGGGTCCTACAGAGCCTGGGTGGAAACTTCAGGACATGGCAATGAATTCTGTGCCATCTAATTTCCTGAAAGGAATCACCTTCAAGTTGTCCCTTCTGAAAATGCCAGCTAGATCCAGCTAACATGACTATCAGATAGAAAAGCAAAGGCCTTTCTTCCCTGTGCCTGAAAGCATCACTTTTTGCAGTTTTGGAAGCTGTCATTTCCACACAGGCAAAGGGTGGGGCTCTAGATCCTGGCTATGGGAGGGGAGAGATTTTTGGTATAAAGCTCTGAAATGGCATTATTCTTCTAGAAGTTGACTTTTTTTCTGATTAACAGTCAGAAATGGGGCAATGATATCTCAAATTATCCCCAGACATTTTCTGACACTACTGCTGGAGCTGACAGAATTTGAGGTGGGTGACCTGCCTCTCTTCACTATATCCCATAACCCACATTGAACTTGCCATGGGCGCCTGGGTGGCTCAGTTGGTTAAGCGACTGCCTTCGGCTCAGGTCATGATCCTGGAGTCCCAGGATCGAGTCCCACATCGGGCTCCCTGCTCGGTAGGGAGTCTGCTTCTCCCTCCGACCCAATTCCCTCTCATGCGCGCGCTCTCTCTCTCTCATTCTCCCTCTCAAATAAATAAAATCTTAAAAAAAAATTTATAAAAAAAAAAAACAACCCACATTGAACTTGCCTTGCTCTGTACTCTCCCGGTCTATGACATCCATTTAGTACTTAATTTTACACCTCCTGGAACCACTGTCTGTGTTAGGCAGAACTCCTTCAAAAAGATAGAAACCCAACTCAACCTACCTTAAGAAAAGAGAGTTTATGGACTCAGAACAGAAAAGTCTAGGCATCAGTGGCCATCAGGCCTATCTAGATGTCTGGGCTCAGTGCTGTGTCCAGACTCCATCTCTCCCAGTGTCTCAGCTCCTCTCTCCTCTGGTTTTACTTAATCGAGTCAGGCTCTTGCCATGTGTTAGCAAGACAGCCCCAGCAGAGAGATTCTCTTTCCAAAGAGTTCCTAAAATAGAACTGATTAGCATTTATTGGATTTTTAATATGTACCAGGCATGATTGTGAGCATTTTACACTTATTTAAGCTGGCTCACAGTCCTATGGGTAGACATTATTTCTCTAGGGTAGGTCAGTAAAGCTCTTTAAAGAGGTGACATTTGAGCTGAGACTAAAGATGAGTAGGATGTTACCATTTCCAAAGGTTGGAAGGAGAGGAAGGGAAAACAGTTCTTTATTCAAAATAGTTACTGAATTAATTAAAAATACATGTTGAGCATACTGTATGCTGGGCACTATTCTAGGTGCAGGAGACACAGTGGAAGAAAACAAAGTCCGTGAACTCCTGGAACTTATATTCAAGTCGAAGAGAGGGCAAGAAGCAGATAGCCAAACAAGTATGTGTTAGATAGTAATAAGTACAATGTTGAAACATGAAGCAGAATTAAGCTAAAAAAAGTAGGAAGTACTTGGGGAGGTTGGTGTTTTTTGGCATAAGGTGATTGGAGAAGGTCTCTCAGAAGGAGATGTTTGAGCAAAGACATAAAGGAGGTAAGAGAGTGAACCATGAAGCTATCCTGGGGAAGAGTGTTCTAAGCAGAGAACAGCCCATGCAAAGGTCCTAAGATGGGACAGGATGATGTGTTTGAGAAACACAGTTATGGGAACAGAATGAGCAAGAGGGAGAGTGGTAGAAGATGCAGTGGGGGCCAGAGGATATATAGTCCTAAAGGCCCCTCTAACATCTTCAGCTTTCGTTTTTAATGAGATGAAAAGCCAATGGAAGATTTGAGCGGGTGGGCTATGGACTTGACTTACAATAAAATACAATATTGCTTTGCCTGCTATATTGAGGATTTACTATAGAAGGACAGGGGATGGAACTAGGGAGATAATTTGGAGGCAAGAGCAATAATCCAGGCAAGAGAATTTGGTGGTTTATGTCATGGTGGTGATAGTAAAGTTGGTGAGAAATGATTGGCTCTTGAATATATTCTGAAGGCAGAGCCAGCTGGACTTGCCAATATGGTATGTGAGAGAAAGAGAGAGAAGTCAAGGATGGCTCTAAGGATTTGAACTGAAGAAATGGAAGGAAGATTATTGTCATTTACTGAAGCAGAGAAGGCTGTGGGAAGAAACGGTTTGAGAGGGAAGATCAAATCAATTTCAAATATCCATTTTCAAGATGCCCTATTAGACATGTAGTGATTAGTCTGCCTGCCTGCTCTCTAGTTGTGGATTTCCAGTAGATGGAACCAGTCTGTGCTTTTTTATTTTCTCTGACTCCAGTACATGGGAGAACTGACATACAGCAGGAACTTAAGTTTTGCCCAGCAGTCGAATGAATGCTGAAAGATAAGATTGGCAAAGAAAGTTGGCTCTAGAACAAGGAAGGCCCTTATGGGTGGGAAATGAAGAGTCACTGAGGGTTTTCCAGCAGGGAAGTAATATGGTCAATGCTTCAGTTTAGTAAGATTGACCCTATCCGTGTCTCATTCTACCTCCAACCGATTTAGGAGGCTGCCACCACCTACCCAGTGAAAATCTGCTCTCCCAGACCTTCCTCTTATTCTGGAATTTTCTATTGTCCCCACATACAAGGGCCTGACCACAAGTTTGTGGCTCATAATCCTGGTGTTTGGACTGGGATTTCTCTGAATCCAAAAGCTGACTACATTTATTAGGTACATTTATTGCCCCAGGGCCGTGGAGTCCAGCCCTTCTACTGGCCACCTCTCCAGGCTACTGGTAGACCTGCGGGGGCATCTATATAGCAGCATGTGCAGATAGGGCAGAAGGAGGATGGAGGAAGGGGAGGGACGGCTGCAGAAGTCACGAGGCCATGAACCATGTAAGGGGCCGTGGGACTGACAAGAACAAAATACAGATTCCCTTTCAAAAGGAAGGAAAGCAGGTATACTTACGTTGACTTTTCTCCATTTAAGTATTACGCATGGTCATAATTTTTTTTAAATTTTATTTTATTATGTTATGTTAATCACCATACATTACATCATCAGTTTTTGATGTAGTGTTCCATGATTCATTGTTTGTGTGTAACACCCAGTGCTCCATGCAGAACGTGCCCTCTTTAATACCCATCACCAGGCTAGCCCATCCCCCCACCCCCTCCCCTCTGGAACCCTCAGCTTGTTTCTCAGAGTCCATAGTCTCACATGGTTCATCTCCCCCTCCGATGGTCATAAACTTTTATTACCTTATGATAAATTTTGTACTGAACATTATTTGAGCTGATTCTTCATGAACTCTAAACCTTTATGATTTTTCTTCACACCAACTTTTTTTCCCAGTTGTATTCTCACAGATTATTTTTCACAGTCAGCTCTTTTTCATTTGTTCTGTATGTATGATGTTACCTTGAATAATAACTAGCTACGTGGACTCAAGGAAAATACGTTTCGAAGATAATATTTCATCCTTGTTTTTAGCTTTGTAAAAAAAACTCCCCAAATCTACAGTTTTGTTCAGCATTACAAGTAATTTAAAGGCAGTAATTAAAATGACCTAGAAGATAGATTGTTTCACATTTTTCTCAATACAATATTCATTCATTTGTCATCTATTTCAATTTGTGTCTTTGTAATTATTTTTACCCTCAACCTTTCCATTTTCCCTCACCTCTTGGCAGCTATAACAATCAGCACAAAAATCCGGTGAAGGTGGGATCAGTGGGCAGCAGGTCTCAAGAAATCCACACAATGTTGATATTGCTTTAGATATAGGTTAGATCAGAGTTCCCAAACTCTGCTGAGCAGAAGGATTCCATGAGGCACTTAATAAAGCCATGGAGGCTGGGCTCCACCCTCAGAGGTCCTGATTCAGTCTGGTGCAGGTCTGGGAATCTGTATTTTAACATCCTCCCCATGTAATTCCATATACCTATATGTGTGGGAGCCACAAAGCTGACTTTTCTTTTGAGTCAGACCTTGCTTGGGTTTTAAGTACAGGTTTCTCCCTGCTATCCATAAGTAGAATGTTCCTATGAAAGCTTCCCAAGCAAAATGTCATAAAGTGAAGAAGCCTCAGCATTCTGGAAAATTTTTTGAGCATTCCTAGACCCCAAAAATAACCTCTCGGGCTTTTCTGATACCTTAGGACACATCTTACTAACAAATGCACAAAATAAATTGGGATAAAGCAAAGATACTCACAGACACAGCTCAAAGCTCTGGCAGCTTGATGCTAAGATGCTGAGTGTGGTTCTGGGGAGGGAGCTCGGTGGGGACCCTCTCGCTGCTCTGGGGTGCTCACGTCTTGCTACTTTCATCTTTTATCATAAAAGCAAAAGCCCTCTTTGGATTTCTTCTGATTAGCGAAAACAGGCACGACTGTAGGTCTTTCATAAAAGCAAAGTGGTGTAATGTGAACTTTCATAAAGTGGGGGATACCTCTACAGTAGTTCTCCAATCCCCTTGTCTGCTGTTTCGTTTTGGGGGTTTCAGTTCCTGAGATCTGGAAACAGAGGATCCTTCTTCTGACGAATCAGGAGAAGGTCAATAGTAAGCTAACTCTATGTCATGACGTCTACATCATTCACCTCAATGCGCCTGTGGCTTATCACCTCACATCATCACAAGAAGAAGGGTGAGTAGAGAACAGTAAGATATTTTGAGATAGAGACCATATTCATATAACTGATCATAGTGTATGTTATAATTGTTCTATTTTTTATTAGTTGTTGTTAATCTCTTACTGTGCCTTATTTATAAATTAAACTTTCTCATAGGGATATAGGAAAACCATAGTGTGTATAGGGTTTGGTACTATCCATGGTTTCAGGCATCCACTGGGGGATCTTAGAACGTATCCCTGCAGACAGGGGGGGATTATTGTATTTCATTTCTTCTGTCCCCACTGCTGATCCTGTTGTCATTATCTGGCCCATCACTTTACCTGTAGGTTTAGCTGTGTGTGTGTGTTTGTGTGTATATATTTCTAGGACCAATCCTAGCTTAAATAGAAGAGACTTAAGTGCTGGTGATTTTAAGTACATTTAGCCACTGGTGGGTGGTGGTAGCCTGAAGTGAAGGCTGGAGTTCCAACACATGGCCTCACAGGGATACATCTGGGGAGAGGCTAATGGGCAGCCACAATTTGGGGGAGGGGTATACAGATTGATTTCCATTGGGAGGCCAGTGCTATCAGCAGGGGCTCCATATGGAGTCAGGTGGAGCACTGAAGAAGGGCTGGTTGACTGTTGGACCAGGGGCTGTGGGAGAGGGGGGTCTAAGTGTTTGTAGGTGGTTGGAAGAGGGGAAAGGGTTGAGGGTGGGGGAGAATGGGGGGGCTGCAAAAAGTAGCTAATTATCAACAGGATGGTATTATTTCAATGCATTAATCATAGTATTGCAACAGAATAGCTAGGATCTATAGGCCCTTATCCGAGCTCCCTGGAGTTCAGTAATAAATCTCCCTTGTTACTATTCTGCTCCCAACTGTATGCCTCCATTCTGAAACCTTGGTTTTCGTGCTTAAGTCCTTGTGTGATGATCTATCCATATTTTAGCTCCCCTATGATCGAGGCTTGCCTTGTTTTTTCTAGTTACAGTAGTTGCTGCTGCAGCCAGCCGCCTGGCTTCTGAACTGCCTGGGGCAGCAGGCACTGAAGTGCTAACAGGCTTTTCGGAGCCTGACTTCTGGCTGCGTGCCTGCCAGGCCTGCCCCTCCAACTTTGGCCTCATCCCCTGCAGATAGTGTGGCTTGCCCAGCCAAACCCCAGGTTTCTAAGACTAAAGCAAATGAGCAAAGATGCCTTTCTCCTTTCCCTTAGACAAAATTGAGTTAAAGTTGTTCAAAAAACAGAATACAGTCTTGAGGTTGGTAGTCCAGAGAAGGTGTGTTCTTCTGTCTTCAGCCAGTATATCATAGAAAAAATAAAGATCCTAACAGTAGATGGTCCAAATGATCCATTCAGCTTCTTTCTTTCTCTAATTGTCACCAAAGGTGGAACACCCTGGATTCAATTGGGAAAATTAATCTAAGGAGGATATAATTACAGATAATGGTCATAGTTCATTTTAACACTTTAGGAAAAACAAACAAGCAAACAAACAAAAAACTGGTTCCCAAACAATAACGTAAGTGAATCATCAATGCACTTACACACACACACACACACACACAAAAGTTGGGAGGCAAGGGTATCATCCAAGCTGCCCTCACACAGAATTAAAAATAAGGTTGCATGTATTGAATGGAGCACTGGGTGTTATATGCAAACAATGAGTCATGGAACACTACATCAAAACCTAATGATGTAATGTATGGTGATTAACATAACATAATAAAAAAAAGAAGAAGCTGAGGGCTTGACAGGGCCTCATCACCGCTACAGCAACTAATGGGGCTGGGTTGGAGGTGAGGCAGGAAGTTCTCTCTCCACCTGCCCCCCTTCCAGTGTCACTGGGCACTGCCTATTGGCAGAACTTCTCAGTCAGCCAGCTAGCATGGGAGTCTGGGAAAGATAGTTTGCGTATTTTGAACCCCAGTGTCTCAGAATAGAGTATAGAATCAATTTGGAGGTAGAAGCAAATGGATAACTAGTCAGCATAGTCACAATAAATTTTAACACAAAGAAAGTAAAAAAAAAATAAAAATAAGGTTGCTGGCAGAGATTATTAAGGTCAATGTTAAGATGGGACCCTTCCCCCTCTTTACCTGGGTAACAGTGGACAACCTATTTGCCTATTTTTCTATCGGATAGTTGGTTTCTTTTACTTATTGATGTGTAGAAGCTCTTTTATATTAGGGAAGTTAACTCTTTGTGATTTGAATGGCAAATATTTTTTCTAGTGTTTGTCCCTCAAATTTTGCCTGTGCTGATTTCTGCCAACACCAATTTTGATTTTAATATTGTCTCTCTCTATATTTATTAGCATATATTTTTTTAAAGATTTATTTATTCATTTTGAGAGAGTGAGAATGAGAGAGAGAGAGAGAGAGCACATGAGAGGGGAGAGGGTCAGAGGGAGAAGCAGGCTCCCCGCTGAGCAGGGAGCCCGATGTGGGACTCGATCCCGGGACTCCAGGATCATGACCTGAGCCGAAGGCAGTCGCTTAACCAACTGAGCCACCCAGGCGCCCTATTGGTATATTTTTATACCATTTGTTTTGCCATACTTAAATAGTGTCTTAAGGCTAGTTTTAAATTCTCTTATTTCTTTAGTATGTTTATTGTTTTATGTTTTGCAGTTATATCTTTGAACCGTCTGAAACATATTGATATAAGGTATGAAGAATAGATCCAACTTATTTATCTTGGACAGATGGCTACTCAGTTCTTCCAATTCCTTCTATTTAATAATCCATCTTTTTCCTCCATGGAATTGAAAAAAAAATTAACACTCATATAGCAATTATTATGTGCCAATACTATTTAAAGATTTTTATAGGTATTAACATATTTAGTGCTCATAACATTCTTTAGGGCACATACTATTATTATTCTCATTTTAAAAGATGAGAAATCAAGGCAAAGAGAAGATAAGGAACTTGTTCAAAGTCACAAAGACATGGATCCAGAATCCATGTTATTAATCAATACACCATTCAGTTACCCATAACATATTGAGTGATTCTCTTTAAAGCCCATGTTGTTTTATTGCTAAAATCCCCAGTAGCTTTCCATTACTCCTAGTGTAAAGGAAAGTATCTTTTACTGTGGTTTACAAAACTTGCCAGAATCTGGCCCCTGCCTACATCCCTAACCTTAATTTGGACCACTTGCCTCCTTATATTATGTTCCTGTCAAACAGATTTTTCTTGGTTCTTTCTTGCCCCAGGGCTTTTGCACATGCCCCTCCTAATCTCAGAATACATTTCCCTCTTCTCTTTGTAAGCTTGCTTCTCCTCAGGGAGACACTCCTTGACCATCTGACTCAAGAAGTTTGCTCCTTACTGTTCTGTCTTTCAGGTCCCTGTGTGTATCTTTCAAAGCACTTGTCATAATTTATAATTGTTTTGTTTTTGCTTATTTGCATTTTGTCTAAACTCCTAAAAATGTATGCTCCATGAGTGCAGAGACCATATGTGTCTTGTACCTTCTTGTATCCCTAACATTAAGCATGGTGAGTGACATATTTACATACTCAATAAATATTTGCGGAATGGATGAATGAAAATTGCTGCAGATGTTTGCCTTACATAATAAGGGGGAAATGTAAAAGTAAACATAAAACAGAAATACATAACATGATATTAAAGGTAAATTATCAGTTTATATCAATAAATATTTACAGACAACCCACTAGCCTCTTCACCTCTGTGCCATTCTCGATCCATCTTCCTCAGAGATTCTTTGACATGTTATTTTACTTAGTTGTTTTTGTGTATTTTTCTTCCTTGATCAAAAATGGAAGCTTGTGAAGCCAAGGCTAAATTGAGGCATCTTTGTGCCCCCTTGACCCAGCACACTGACCGGCATGGGATTGTAAACTTATTTTTTTAAATGAAAATATCGTACGAGGGAAAAACACAAAAAATTGTAACTCATGGTTCCTGAGTGAAAGTAGTTTGTTTCTAAGCTAGGCTAGGGGACAAAGCAAAAATGCATTAAAAGGAAAATGGCATTCAAGATAGAAAAAGAACTCAAGACAACAATATAGTCATGATCCTAGAAACTGACTAATTACAAATATTGAATTGCTTGGAAGTTCAGAAGAGATCTTTTCAGACTGGGAAGTCAGAAAGAATTTCCATGGTGAAACTAGGGTTTACGTGTATTCTTTAAGGATGATAGGATTTGGATAATATCAACAGAATCTAACTTAGAATGTTCGCCACTAATGAGGTCTATTTCTGTAATGCACTGACTGTTTTCTAAAACGAAAACCACTTAAAAGTCTATAGATTTCAAAACCGAGTAGGTGGCATTTTAATTGGTTGCATTATCAAATTAAGAAGTAAAGTGAATAAAAAGCAAGCAATTTAATAAATGAATGCTTGAAATAACTGTGATTTATTACCCTCTGCATAAAGGATTGATCCATGGAATTTTATAAGACAAAAATGTATGATTAACATCTTTCAAGCTCAAAAAGAAAGGAATTGCTTTGGGATTTGATTATTCCATCTCTTCAAACTTACTTTTGAAAAGTCCGATTTTTAAGTCCAGTTGGGCTGTGAGGATAGAGTTATCTCTAAGAATGGAATCTTCTACAAACATATAGAGCTTGTGCCTTAGGAAGCCAAGGAGAAGCGAGTATCTGTGCTTACATGGCTGAGAATATTCACACGGGGAAATCCTGCCTCTGCAAATGGAGAGGACTGAGTGAAACAATTTCTCTGTTAGATCTCTGCCAGATTTTCAAGAACCAAATCAGGTTACTAAGATCGTTCAACAAACTGAAAAGAAAAAATGCATTACAATCTCAACTCTTCAATTTAGAAATTATATCTGAAGTTGGCTAACTACCTTCAAAGAAAAAATGGATAGGCTCAAGGCAAGGATCTATTTTTCTAGATGAATATATGTTTGCAGGATGTATGTTGAAGGAATGCTCTGAATGAAAACAGTTTCCTGGAGCTGTGTTTGGGGAGTGATATGATGTCATTCTAGGTTTGGGTGAGGGGTACACAGAGTCAACTTGAGTGGGCTGTGTATGCAGTGGAGGGTAGACAGTTCTTTCTGATGCCCTTTTTCTGAAGTTAACTGGGGGCTTTTGTGACTGCTCTGGCCTTGTCTGTGCAGAGCCCATGTTTTTCAGCTCATACAGCTCCCTAGGCATTTTTTAATGGTCAAATGGTGTTCCAGCAAGGACTCATTTATCAGTTGCTGAGTTACGACAAATTGCAAGAGAGAGGAAAACAAAGCTCAGTAGGAAGAGTTAGGGAACAGGTAAGGGGCTTATTTGCTAAGTCTAGATGAATAACTTACTGAATTAAAAACATATTCATGAAGAACATCTCAGAAATGTGCCACATCAAGACCTCGGTTTGTACCATGCCATGTTTTGATTTAGGGAATAGCCAATTTGACATGTCTGTGAAAAGCAAGAGTGTTGATTCTTTCACTCATGAAACCTACAGGAACTTCCAGAGCTCTCAGATCCCCAGGTAAACAAAAGAGTGTCTTATGTTGTTTTCTCAGTTGGTGTCTGTTTAGAATAAAATTGAGCTATTTCCTCAATGGCTAAGAAACAGTCACTGAACATTATCCAAACAAGGAAGAACACGTAGTCTCCTCAACTTAAATCTATTAACATCTATATTTTCTTAAGAGGTTAGCTTATGTTTAGACCTATTCATCATTAAAACAAAACAAAACAAAACAAAACAAAACAAAACAGAAAACTTTAGGAAAATGAGACCAGTAAAGATTAGTTGCCCATTAACAACAACTTTACAGGGTTTTCAAATGAGTCACATAAATGAGTAAGCTTCATGAATTAAATTTTAATGACATAAGTGTATTTGTTTTCAAGTAAGCATTTCTTATTGTTCTGGGCCAGTATCCTAATTCCTGTTTCCTTTGGTTCTCTAAAGTTTTTTTCCTCTCAATGTTGAAAATTTATTTTTTAAAAACATGGTGTATTGTTTTGTCTCAGCATGTATATGCCTAGTGAGATGGGTTCCCATCAAGCGATATTGGGAGCTGTTGTCTCAAATGATGTCAAATTAAGTATAAAAACATCAACTTAACTGGTTGTTTGTTATCTTGGAGGCAAAAATGCCATTAGGTCTTCTAATTTCTTTCTCTTTAATTTTTTTTAGGTGCTTGTGCAGATTGAGTCTTGTCTAATCCAGAAAAAATAAGTACCCAGTTGGGTTGGAAATTATGGTCTTGTGCTTTGTCTCTGATTTTAAAGGCTGTTGAGTCTTTTTAATTAAACATCTTGACTGCTGAACTTATACTGAATGTATGAAAACCAAGGGCTGATAGTTACCAATGATGGTGACTTCTGCTTATTAAGCTCTCAGATGCTTTATATATTTTTTTCATTACTCTTCACAAGTGTCTCTATGAAGAAAGATACCTTTTCCTCTATTTTGTTTATGAGGGCCCTGCAGCTTTGAAAGTGTTTAAGCAACGTTCCCAGGGTGGGGTAGCCAGTGGTGAGAACCCCAATTCCCCAGCCTCTAAGTCACAAACTCTTGTCAGTACTTGGTGGTTCTTGAACTTTGCGATTTCATGAACCAGTAGAACTTTAAAAAGCCAAAAAGAAACAAACAAAATCCTTGGGACTAAAATAAGGTTGACAATTTTTTTATATGTCCAAATAAACAGAAAATAAAAATAAAAAAACAATCATCACCTACTCTTAACACAATTTTGTAAAAAAAAGGGTGTTTAATTATACTTGTTATATTTTAAAATGTTCGCATGTCACACTATTTCATGTTATTTTGTGTTTTGGGAAAGCCAGAATTTGTGAATATGTCTGATTCCTTATCTGGAGGGGAAGCTTACTTTGAGCATGTGTGCAGTTTAATGTATCCCAGGACATTTCAACCACAAAGAAGCAAGAAGTTCACATCTTAGAACAAAGAACAGTTCTTCCTGGGAAAGGACAGTTGGTAACTTTACACCAACATGCTTATATAAACACTAGTCGACCTTATCTTTCTCATTTTGTCAGAGACTGGTGAAAACTGCCATGGCCCAGTGCATGCTTGAGGACAAGTAGTGGGGAATCCTGTAGAACAAAACACTGCCTTCCTCACCTGCGTTTGTGAGATAGGGAGACTGAAGCGTGGCCCGGTATCGGTTGCAGTCTCCACTTCTGGCTGTGTGGTGTAAGAAATGGCTCCTCCCCTTTTCTACTGAGCCAGCTGCAGCTCGGTAGTATCTTCCACAAAGTTTCCCTGTGTTATCAGAAAACACAGCCTTTTCCCCATTCCCTAAGGCAGTAGACTGAATTGGGTTTTCCTTTCCGCTTTATTGTTTTCAGATGTTTGCTAACTCTCAGCTCACCATTTTCTTTCACTGATAAATTTGAAGGAAATTACAGCCCCTGCACATAGAAGGCCAGAAGTGTCCCCTCAAGCCTCTAGATAACAAAACGGGACTGTTTCTTTCAACTCCCGGATCAACAAACAATTGAAAAAAGGGGTAGCTCCATCAGGACGAGCTGGAATGATAACTCCTTGCTGGGAACAGCCAACAGTGAGTATAATAAATCAGTTTTCAGAGCCTCTATGAACCCAAAGAACAGTTTTCCTCAGTGTCATTAAATTCATTTAATGACAGTGTTACTTACATATGTGCAAATATAAAACCAAGGATAAATTCTTGGTGCTTAGAGCTCTTCGAATTATAAAGCTGGAACAAATTTACAAACTAAATAAGACTAAAATTCTAAAACCAAAAAAACTCAAATTAACACAGACAAAGTTGTGTTGAAATTAAATTGCTCCTTACAGTCTGAATACGTTCCTGATAGCCACGGTACAGGTTTTGGAATTTGGCAGGTCTATGCAGTTGCATGAAAGGGATGGTCCCAATTCTTTCTCCATCTCTCCGTTTGAACTACAGAGAAACTTTGTACCTTAACCTTATTTGCTTTCATTTGGCATAAATGCATATTTTATTTATAAGTCTACCTCTGTCTTTTTCTCATTAGTCTATGTCAGTTAGAATACTAGTTGATGGCAAAGTGATCTTGAACATAAACCCAAAGAAATGAAGTTGCAGTTTCCAAGAACCTCAGTACAGGGGACATTTCCTTTTTTTCAGGTTTTCCTGCTGCCTTGCCTTGGAAAAACTGGAAGAGCCTTTCTGCTTCATCATTTTACTTCCACTACTCAAAATAGTACTCCAGCACATAGCAGGCCCTCAATGATATATGTTGAATAAGTGAACAAGTGAATATCAGCTCTGATAGGAGGTAATGGTGTAACACCAACTGGAATGAGACAGAACTGGGTATGAACTTATAAGTGTAGGGGAAGAAAAATAATTTTCCCTGTGCCTTTTTAAATTCTTGGCTGAGACCTTGTGACAAAAGACATAATTAAGAGAAAAACAGATAAAAGTTTTATTAACATATATACCTCATGTTTCTGTGGGAGATACCCTCAGAAAAATGAGTAACTCCCTGAGGTGGCTTAGAGCTCCAGCTTCAACACCAATTTCAGCTGAAGGCAAAAGGGGACAAGTCTTTAAATGAGCCCGCTTTGTGTTGTAAGTTTCTGTAGCAATATATTTTTCAGTATAATTTTGTCACTGTATCATTGTGTGACTCTAGTATAAAACAGAGAATCACAGAATAGTTAAGCTGGAACAGTAGAGCTTGCCTTCATTTCGTGGATATCTCTTGAGAGAATATACTCAACAGATTTGTTTTTGTGCACAAAGAAAGAAATGACTCAGTGACACACCAGCAAAAATAATAAGTGCTATTTACAAATAGTAGAAAATACATATGTTTTAGATGGATGTAGAACAATTTTTGCCTGCCTCCCTTCTGCTGGAGAGGACCTGTTCACACTGGGCACTCCCTTCCAGCTCCAGCTCATGCCAGAATTGGGTTGTCTCTCTCTTGCCTGGGGTAGCTTCCACTTTCTAGCTAGTGCTCCTGAGACTTTATTAGCATCTGGATGGGTCTTCATATCATTTACTAATCCTATGGGATACTTTGGTTTTGCTGTTAATCTTTTTGAATATTTGAAGAAAGCAGCTTTGATTACCCATTAATCTAGCTGCTTTGTCAATTAATAGCTGAAAATCCACGTTCCTTTTGTGAATATTTGTATACACCAGTTTCTTTGTCCCCTTCAGTTTAGCTGGTAGGCCTCTGTCTATAGTTACTCTTTTGAGTTTTTTCTCTCATGTGGATGGTAAGCTCTGAACTTGTTCATTTACAATTCTAGTCCCTCAGAAAGTATGGCTGATAAAAAAAAAAAAAATCACTGAAAGATCTAATAAAATGTTCAGCCCTCATTTACCTCCCAAAAAAGAAGGTGGGGAGAAGCTCTTGGCTTGTTGTGTTAGGTGACCTCACATGCCAGACAAGCAGGAAATAATTGCTGTCCATTGTACATGTGGCTGTGAGTGGCCAGACACTTCAGATGGTCAGTGTAGGTGTGGACCAAGCAGTGATATGAAGTCAGGGAAATCAAATTGCTACAGTCCAGCTGGGACCCTTCTACTATTACACAGTTAGGTGACTGGGCAACTGCACCATCAGGGGAAACTTGAAGGCTTGTTTCGAGTCCCTGAAATGTTGTCAGGCTTCTCTCTGTTTCCAAAGCCAATTATTTGAAGTGATCGCGAGCTCCCACTTGCAGACAGGTTGGGTTCCAATGGTTTATTTCAAAGTCAGTTGTTTTGAACTTGAAAAATAATTTTTCTAGCAAAAATAATAAAAGAAAGGCACAAAAGGCCAGCCCATAGAAATCTATTTAAATTCAGACCTCAATGAAATAATGCACATTTGCCACAATAAGCAGTAGAAGAACCAAATGTTGTAGTTTAGGAATGAAGATTGTGTTTGTAAATCCATTAATTATAACAGAAAATAACCAAATTAAGAGAAATTGTTTCTTATTTATATGACATGGCTTTAACAGTGGCACTTTTAATTAAATGAGGATGAGAGGAAATTTGAAGACTTGTGGAAATTATTGAGGGGAAATTCTCAGGATATTTAGAGGCTTTAGAAGTTAAAGAATAATTTTACTTTGAAACTTTACTTTGACATTAGTGCTTCACTAGTACCATTGAGCCACCATATGGTTCATTTTTAGTCACAAAGGAAGATTGCAGAAAAAAGAGGGAGAGCATCTTGGGGTGAATCTCCTGGAAGTCAGAGTCTGAGATAGAAATTTGTGTCAGAGAGGTATATTGCAGAGGACACTGTCAGTGGACCCCTGGGGGAAGGAAGGAAGCAGAACTGGGGCAGGGACAGTTGGGCTGAGATGCAGGCACAACAAAGGACTCAGCTGATACCATGGAGAGCCACAGAGCAGGCGCAGCCCTTCAGAATTGTCCCATCACGAGGCAAGGGGCCAAGACTTATATTTAGCCACTGGATATGGGTCACTCCCAGGCAGGGGGCATGATCTTAACCGGGGGGCGGCTCTCCAGCTGAGAACAATCTTTGGAAAGGAGTAACCATGAAAGCCATGGGTCGCCGACTCTCCCAGCCACAGTGGTAGGATTGGTCCCCTGTCCTGAAATCTGAAATTTCTATCTTAGACTCTGACTTCCAGGAAGACCCATCCACTTAACAGAACCAGGTGTCTTTTTTGGAGGTAACTGGTTAAGAATAAAAGAAAAAAGGAAAAAGTGTGTTTATGTCGATGTGTGTGTACAGGGGAGAGAAAGTTGATCTGTAGGGGAATGAACCCAACTGTGAGCTGTGGAGGATGGCGGGCAGCCAGGGAGCAGCTCTTGCAAGATGGTTCTGCAGCCGGGAAGAGGGTGTGAGGGAAGGCATTGTCGGGCTGCGGGCAGTTCTTGCCAGAAGAGCTGATCTGCTGGTGAGAGTAAGCTGGATTGGAGGCAGCAGCCTATGCCCGATGTTGAATGTAGGGGACCTCGGATGAAGTTATATACTCTCTCGGCGGCTCCTGCATAGAGAAGCAGGGAGGGGCCGCTGTAGCAGTTCCCCCACATTTTTTAGAATAAGAGAAACCAGTTTTTGTTTTGTTGTTGTTGTTTTTCTTTTTGGAAAACCAGTTTTACCTTCCAAATTTTTAATTTTTGTGACCCTTTCCATCTTCCTACAAAATAGTGCTGTATGGCACACAATTATTTTTGATACCGAGATGGAACTAAGTGTATTGATTAATTTTTAAGTGAACTGTTGTTTTAAAGATTTTTGTGATGCTTCTGAGCCAGCTGGACATGCCGTGTATTGTTGCAAAACCAGTTGGGAATTTTTGGTTTCTCTTGTACGGAGTATTGACCAGAGGAGACATAAAAGAAGTAAATAGAGTGTCCTTTGCTTTCAAGATTGTGATTCAGTTTTGAAAGGACAGAATGTAAAGTAAACTGCCATTTCTAATGTCAGGGAGTATTTTGTTCTAGAAAAACTTCTTTTAAATATGTAGCACACTTGGGGAAGATGGAAGAGGAGGACAGGCAACAGATACATGTTTTCTCTTATATCTGGAAAGATAAACAGCCCGAGCCTTCCAGAGCCTTCCAGAGTTAGCACGCTATTTTACACAAAGTCCGGGAACTCTCAGGTTTTTCGGTCTTAAACATTTCTTGTTTATTTAGTCCTTGTGGTACTTTGGAATGTGTATATCTCAGATATTTGAAAAGCATTCTGTAACCTATATCCCAGGCATGGTTTCTGACTCATCTCTTGGGCTAGCTGATCTGCAATGGACTGGTACGCTTTTTGGGAATCCAGGTTTATCTTTGTTTAGGAAATAAGTTTGGCTTGCTTAGCTCTTATTACCTGACAAATAACATATTTGCTGCCTAGGAAATAACCTCCTCTGCAAATCAGTTTGGTGGGAACAGCAAGGAGAAGACGTGACTTTGGCCGACGAGTCTGTTTCTCTTTATCTCGCGTTCCATCCTTCACGGGCTCCTGAGAACCACGAGAAGGGGCCCACACCAGCCACTTTCCTGTTCCTGGCGCTGATTAGGCTTGAAGCAGATGTTTATGTTTTCATTCCTGGTGATATGCTTGGGGTGCTCTTGAGAAATAGAAGATGTGGGAAAAGTCCATCTCTGAATCCTTCTTCCTTCCTGCAGAAATCTTCCTTCACTTCTTGTCGGAACCTTCCAAGCCCTGCTTGTTGTGTCTACTGCCACAATTGCTTCTCTGCCCTTCTACATGGACAGCCCTGCGGGGCCTGAGCCAGCCTTCTTACCTGGCTACCCTTCATGTCTGCTGTATAAACTTGCTGTTTGGGTTTCATTACTTTGGGGCCTTTGTTAGAAGCCTGGGCAGTTCTTCCCATAAATCAGTGCATACCAAACTGTTAATAGCTAATAAAAATCAACCCAAATATGCATCTCCTTGTCAAGAACCCATTCCCATTTTATCTGACTGGAGTCTGCAAGGCCTTACCTCTGTCCAGGCCTCCCCAGTGGCTGAGAGAGAAATCCACAGGATGTGCACTACACATTTCCTTGGAGCTTCAAAACTTGAAGGTTTCCTTGGGAAAAATCCACATTATTTTCATATGAAAGCAAATAGAGATACATGTTACAGGAGAAATAAAAATTCCCCATATCTTAAAAAGTAAAGCATGAGAAAAGAAGACATTTTTCCTTGGGGTAAACTACTCCAGGCTGGGTCTGTAGATATCCTGGGATTTGTTTTCACTTCTACTCCCGTCGGGATTCTTGGATGAGAAATGGAGAAGCAGAGGTTTAAGCCCAAGTAGTTTGCAATGGTCAGAGTTCTGGGCATTTTATGAAGTCGGTGAGGGAGATTTTTTTCTTTTCTGCACTTCTCTGATCACTTGCCCAGATACAGGATGGGTTTGGTGGGCCAGTCACGTGAGCCAGAACACAATGTCCGGGACTGAACCCCTCTTGAGTCTCCATCCAAAGTTGTGCTTGGTTCCATATGTGCTTTTGCACAAATGTCTTGGTGGGTGAGTTAGAGGTCTGAGTGATGACATTTAGCAAAAAGATGGCACGGAGCTGCTTTTTAGTTTGCATTTTGGTATAAGAGAAGATCCTTTAGATGCTTATTTACAAAAGGTATCTTTAAATTGTTGAATTATTTACTTACAGTAGACGAGTCAATGTCAAACAAGAAAATGAATCTTCGGGGAACTTTGAAGATGGGCTTAAACTTTTAAATATGCACATTCGTTTCCTGGCATAAATTGTATTCTGTAACGAAGTACAATGAGGAACTACAGAATTTATGGAATTATTTATTTATTTATTTATTTATTTTTAGTCAGAGGATTTCCCAGAACAGAATTACAGATTCGGACAATAATTCAAATTATTTGTGCTTTGTTACTTTAATGTCTACTGTATCCAGCTGAGACCTCATAGCTCATGTGCTTTCTTTATAAAAGGAATCAAATTAATATCAAAGTCAAAACATTACAGTCATTTCCTTTGCAAAAATTTTTCCATTTTTATATTGTTTTAAATAAAAAACTTACTGTAGCTACTGATTGAAATATGCTTACCATATTTTGCCAGAGGTGCTGGGGGAAAAAAGTGTATTTTATCTTCCTGAAAAATGAGAGTAAGTATTTCCCTAGAGATTACAAAGGGTTTTGGGGAGAAACCTTACCCCAAAGTGTTTTTTATTTTCATGCTTCTTCATGACATCTAGGAGGAGAGATTTATTATTCCAATTTAAGCAATATTCTGGAAGGAACAATCCCTGAAATCATTTATCGGTTATTTAAACCTCAGTGCTAATTTGTGTATCAGCAGCTTTGCCATTTTTAGCTAAGAGTTATTGTTAAGAATATCTATTGTCAAGTCGAAGAACATTATTTTAATCATTACATTAAAGGAAACGAAAAAGAAATTATGTAACTTTTAATTGTACTGCTCTAACAGAACAAGTTCACCTTTGTGTTTTCCTTCCTGTCTTTGTCCATTTTCATGCACGTGTCCAATGCTGATGCAGTCACAGAGCTGACTCCCTGTGCACCTAGCTGGGGTGGGTTGAGGGCAGTGCCTGTTCGGTGGGGCATGTGGATCACAGGGGAAGACAAAGCCTCAAAGGTGACAGCCACAGCTTTCTGCCATGGCGCCTCTCCATTGTTCTCCGTTGCTCTGCTCTCTACTTCCCTTCACACAGTCCTCCTTCCCACCTACCTTCTGATTTTAGGTGAAAGTGAATTCCAGTTATTATTATTTTTGAATTTTAGTCTGTTGATAATTATTGGAGTTTCAAAATTGGAATTGCACATTAAACCCCTGAATCTAACTGCTGTCTTTTGTTTCCTTCTCCCTTTTCCCCCAACCACCCTGCCCAACCTAGCACAGAGAAGTGAATTACCTCCCACTTGCCAAGCAACTTGCAGGACTGGGGAATAGAGTAACTCTTGGTGAGTAGAGTAAGTAACTCTTACTCTACCTTAAAGTGACAGAGTAACTAGTAAAGAGAGAATTACGGTGCTAGCAATGAGCACTATACTTGAGGAATGCAAAAAAGGGGGAAAGAGCTAAATTTGAAATTATAGTAAGTATGATAAACATTATGATAGCGCAGTAGTACAGGTGGCCATGAGGGCATTCTGTCTGAGCCTTAACCTAATTTTGTGGGAGAGATCCAGAGAAGGTAACAGTTAAACTGGCTTTGGGGGGTGTCTGGGTGGCTCAGTTGTGTTTGGCTTCAGCTCAGGTCATGATCTCAGGGTTCTGGGATTGAGTACCCCATTGGGCTCCCTGCTCAGTGGGGAGTCTGCTTTTCCCTCTGCCGCTCCTTCTGTGCTCTTTCTCAAATAAATAAATAAAATCTTTAAAAAAACAAACTGGCTTTGGAAGTTTGGGAAGGCTGGATGGAGAAGGGGAAAGAACATTTTAGGCACACAAAGACCCATTTGAAATACTTTTCTGTGGCAACAGGGTATCAAATGGAGATTTTGGGGGCACAGAAATGACATGATCAGTATTCTGCTTGTTTTGTTTTAAGGGTAAGTAGTTCTTCTGGGTAAGGGACTGGCAGAGTGAGGGTGGCATGGGGGGCCTAGTGGTACTATAGTTCTGTCTTTTGTAATGAATCTCTCACTGCCCACCATGCCGTGTGGCATGTGGAAGTTGCCTTGTAAAACCTTGGTGAAGGAATTAATGGACTGGCATTTCATTAGAGCTTAAGGATGAGTATGTGTGAACTTTAAAACTTGATTGTGGGTATTGCCCCTTGCAACCCATCAGCCTCATAACTTAGGTCAAGACATTGCACATCAAGGACACTAGATCAATCCACTTGATCCACCCATCTTCCTTATATCAGGGGACCAGTGGCCAGTAAATGCAAATTGGATATTTCAATTCTATTTGAGGCAATCATGAGGGATCTCTTTTCAATTCTGGGCTAAACCTGCTTGGGTTCAGCTTCCATTTTGAGTCCTGATTCTGTTCTCCAGACCTAAAAGACTGAAGTTGGTCTTCCTGGCCTGGTTTCAGGTTCTCTCTAAAGGCTTTGGCTAACACTGTCTCTTTCAGTTAGGATGCATTTATAGAAACAGCAATATGGGATCCTAGGGTTGCTCATTGCTCTTGGGTTGATCTTTTTTTTTTTTTTCTGGATGTTTTCAGAGGACAGAGCTAGGAAATACATTTTTTTTTTAAATAAAATACATAAGTTCATGCTGATACTTCATATTCAAATTTAGGGCAACAGGTTGTTGACTTATAGATCTTGCATTTGTATCTCCTTTCTCTCATGTCAAAAATCCTGGCTTTTGATAACACTGACACAATTACTTATCTGTTTAATCGAACAGGACTCATGTAACAGACTCAGAATAACAATAGCTACCACTAAGCTCACGGATTTGTTAATTGAAAGCAGTTGAAGATTTGTTTGCAGTTCTCTTTGTCTTCAGGGTATGTCCTAATAAGAATGTATAGTCAGCTTACAGTGTTTCAAAGTCATTTGGAAGAGTCCCACTTTGTGGTTTTGCCACCTACATGATACACAGTTTCATTCACTTGATTAATTTTGCTCTCAATTTTTAAGGATTACATTGTGTTACATTCAATTTGTTTTATAGTTATGTAAAATATTTATATTGTGCCAAACTCAAATCTACAAATCAAAATCTATTCAAAGAGGTCCTGTTTTGTCCCTGTCATCTACATTGCTTCTCTCTTCATAGGTAACCATTAAAACAAATTATTTTAATCCTTCCATTTTTTTTAATGAGCAAATATTTATCCAATCCTTCTCCTCCTTCCTAATAATATACACGTCTTACAATTGCCTTTTTTTACTTAATGATTTATCTGAAGATCATTCTATAATATTATAGAGATAATCTTTATTTCTTTTCACAGCTGCCTTTGTACTCCATTGTGTAGCTATATCTTGGTTTATTCAGTCAGTCCTTTATTGTGGACATTTGGATTGCTTCCAAGTCTTTTATTATTACAAATTGTGTTGCAGTGAATAGCCTTGTTCATCTTTTTGTATTTTTGCTTGTGTATCGTTGGGTTAGATTACTAGAAATGGGACTGCTGGGTCAATATCTAGCTAATTCCCTTCAGAAAAGACTGGCAAATTTCCCTACAAGAGAGATATAATTTTGCATTCCCACCAACTGAGCAAAAGTGCCTATTTTCCCATGGTCTTGCCAAAAGTATATGTGGTCAAACTTTTGTTTTTTTTTCTTAATCTGGTAAATAACAACTGGTACTTCAGTGAAGTTTGAAATTATATTTCCATTATCAGCAATGTTGAGCTTTTTGTAGGTCACTTGCATTTGCCTAAGAATTGCTTCTTCCTAAGAATTGCTTCTTAATCTGTTTTGACAATATAAGGTCATTGGTCTTTTCTTCTCAAATATTAAAAGCTGTTCATATATTAAGGATATTTACCTTTCGTGATAAAAGTTGCACATACATTTCCTAGTTTGTCATTTGTCTCCCTTTTACATTCTTTACAATGCTTTCCCCATGTAAAGGGTTTTTTCTTTAATTTTTGACATCAATTTTATTAGTCCTTTCTCTTTTTGTTTCTGGATTTTGAGTCATGGTCATGAAATATTTTCCTACTCATATAATACAGCAATCCATTAATGTTTTATATCATAATTGCAGGGTCTCATTTGATTAAATGCTAGAGTTTATCCTATTTTTATAATGTGAGAAATGGTTGCATTTTTTTCCTTTTTAAAATAGAGTTACCTGGTTATATCAATACCATTTACTTAAAAGTACATCTTTCCCCCCACCAGTTTGAACTTTCACATGCAATTGTATTCATTGCAAGGTTTTGTACTCTGTTGGAGATACAGGTAAGGGTTTTGACTGAAACTTGAATTTTAGTTAAAGGAATCAGCAGGTCACAGGAGAGGAGTTAAAAGTGGTAATAGCTATTAACTGTGCTGGATAAAGGACCTGAAACATTGTGGATATTGAATAGGTATTTAGTTAGATGAGTGACTCATTACAAAAAATAAAATAGTAAATGATTAAAGAAATACACTTGAAATATTTATTTTGTACAGGACAAGATTTCTATGAAGTATCAACTAGTAACAATGCAGTGGTAGACAATATAAAGGGAAGAAAACTCAAAGTGAGATTTATAATCTCTCTGCTTAGGAAAAAAATGCATCCATTGTACATTTTAAAATGTGAAACTTGGTGTGTAAATCTTAAAATATAATCAGATAATTTTAGTTATATTGAAAAACCTTACTATAGTATTTAAAAGAAACCAATGATGAATCCTTTTGTGAAGGGATTCATCCTTTTGGATTGTAATTGTGCTTTAAGTGAGATGTTTTCTTGGTTCAGATTTTGATGGGTAAGATTTTTGATAATGAGGCATATTGACATATCATGAAAACAGAATATAACAAAAATAGTGACCATTTCTTCTTTGGTAGAGAATAAAAATAATGACACGAAATAGAATTAATCTAGGTTTTCATTATCCCGGAAGACGATTCCAGAGACAACTTTGTCTGGAGGCCTTTGACATACCCCTCTTTAGAGTTTCCCTTCTGGCTTGGAAGTAAGAGCTATAGCTCTGAAGGTGTCATCCTAACTCCCAAAGCTGCTCACATGTCGTTCACCATTAGCTCCCTTGCCTTTCTTCTGGAGTTCAGCGTCCAGCACTGCAGAGGAAGTTAGTTCATAGTTTTGTAAATAAACTTCTTTAGGGGGTGCACAGGGAAATTAAAGAACAGGAAAGGAAGAAAAAGCAGTTAGTGGGACACAAAAAGGACAAAGTTGAAAAAAGACTTCTCCATCTGGCTAAAGAGTCAGGGCTCAGAATTCTTTTTTTTCCGGCCATGCCTGAAGTATGAGGGAGGAAATGACAAAGCCAGTTCTGAGCACCTAGGGAGGAGAACGGCTCTTCATCTAGCCTAGCTTTGCATGAGGTCATGGGTTTTTCTTGCTCTGGGATGTTTAATCAAGAAGTATTGGAAATGTAGTTTCTCTTTTTACAATCTTGCAATCCTGAGAACCAGCAGCAAGAAATGCAGAGAGCAAAGACATGACAAATAGCCTGGGAAGAGCCGTCTGGTCTATCTTGTCCTAAGGCTTAAAAGTGTTTTTGTTTTAATGATGGGTCGAGGTTAGCATTGGACCGATTAATATTCATGTGGTTTTGCCACCCTTATTCATGTGGTTTTTACCACCCTTAAGCATGTCTAACTTCTTTGTTGGACATTTTCCATCTCTTTCCTTTCTTTCCCTTGAGCCAGCTTTTGGATTCAGAACTTTGGCGGCACACCCTAGGGGCATGAAAGTAACATGAATTAAGTTTAACTTTAGAACATACAGTAAACCTTTTAGATTTGGCCACATTTGCCTCGGGGGCGCTCTTAATATGACTAAATGAAGGCCAAAAATATTCTGAAGACTGTATTTTCCCTATTCTTTTCATCCTCTTATATCAAATAGATAAGTGAATTTGTGCCGAGTATCATCTCCCAAATTTGTCCTTATTCTTCCTGCAGTTTGGGTAGCAATTCCAGCTCTTGAAAATGAAAAACTTCTCCCAATTTCTTTGCAAGTTATTTCTCATAGTTATGAAAAAAGTATCATGGCAAAAGATGGGGAATTAGATGGCTTACAGATCCAATAAAGCTTTATGTGCTGAATCTAAGCTGAGCTCCATGGCAGAGAGGTCAAATGAAGGCCAGGAAAGCAAGTAGGGAACATAGGAAACCTTTCTAGGACTCTTCTACACAACTTAAGTGTGCTACAAAAGTTTTGTAAGACTGCATTGCTTTTTTTTCCCCCCACCCCAAAGCAAAGGCGTCAAGACATTCTGGTTGGGCTTTTTCTGCTTCTGGGAATTTTACCTTGAGTTTCAGGTTTCAACTAAAAAAAGCCTTTCCTGGGTGTCCTGAACTGTTCAGGTCCTGTGTCTGTTTGAAGGCAAGAGAATAGGATATTTCCATTCACTGGCTCCCGGAGGAGCAAACATTGCATTTGAAGGGGTGTGTGTTACAAGACCGTCCCACCCTGTGCTTGCCTCTCCAATATATTGTAATTTATTGCAACATCAGCATAAGAACTAAACACTAGGCCTGGTTTTAAGAGGTGGTGATTTTGAAAGAGGAAAACCTTGGGGCTAGGAATAAATGTGGTGATCATTTTAAAAAATTGTTTCATTTATTCATGTATTCTGCATATAGTTATTAAATACCTATTTCATGGCGGGTCCTGTGTTAGGTGCTGGGAATAAAACAAAGGCTAATATGGTCACAGTCCCTGACTTTTATAAGGTTTAGTGCCAAACAACTAAGTCAGACAATTAAACAAGTAACTACATACAGTACATAAATTTTGTGATAGAAAAGGATGATTATCTAATTTATCACCCAACTAGAACTCTGTTGAAGGTGAAAGAGGAGTTCTGAATAATGATAGTGGGCCAAAATGTTTAAACTGGGATTGCCCTGGGTAAACTGGGATGGAGAAGTTGCTATGGGATTATGTAGCAGAAACACTTAATCTGGTCTGTGTGTAGTGATGATGGGGAAAAGATTTCCAGGAGAAACTCACATTTAAACTGTTGCCTGTGTGTCTTTCTCATCACAAGTTTTCCCCTGTGGTCCCCTAATGACCGCCTGAACTTCTGAGATGGAGGGTTTAATGCATCCTTGTTTTATTGCCAGGTGAAAGGAGGGGGGGGGTCTGCCACCAAACAGCTCAACCAAGGTCTGAGCATAGAGTCTCACTGGCCCTGACTGGCCTGATTAACTCATGTGCCTGTCTCTGAACCAATCAAACCAATCACTATGCACAAGGGGATAGAATAGGCTGATTGGCCTATCCGCATGGGGGGAGAATTCTGAGGTAGCGTTAGGAAGGGGAAATGGGTTAATAACACAGCAATACTTCTATAGCACTGATGATGTCTTAGGCACTGTTCTATTAGCCCTCTATGTATTCTATTTTTAAATCCTCTGAAAACTCTTTGAGCTAGACATGATTATTATCCTCATTTTACAGCTAAGGGGACCGAGGCAAAGAGTTTAAGGAACTTTCCCCCAATCCCACATCTGGTAAGTGAGTAAGCCGGGACTCCAGCTCAGGCAGCTGGCTCTTAGCCATTACACTATACTGCTTGCATTTCCTGTATAGCCGAGATCACGTCTGAGCACAGTGGACGGTGTGAACGTGAATCGTGAGAAATGCTGTTCCATGTTAATGGCTGGTTTGCTTTCCTGGGTCAGAAAAAAACAACTGTAACCACTTAAAAAAAAAAAAAAACCCAGCCTTGTTGAGAGATAATTCATGTAACGTGGAATTCATTTATCTAAAATGTACAGCTCAATGGATTTTTAGTACTTCACATGGTTGTACAACCATCACCTCAATCCATTTTACAACATTTTTATTCCCCCAGAAGAAACCCCATATCCATTAGCAATCACTCCCCGTTTTCCCCTCTTTTCAGCTCTAGGCAACTACTAATCTACTTTCTGTCTCTAAAGAGTTTCCTATTCTGGATATTTATCCAGTTGAATTATACAACATGTGGTCTTTTGTGACTGCCTATTTTCACTTAGCATAATGTTTTCAAGGTTTACCCATGTTGTAGTATGGATCAGTACTTCATTCCTTTTTATGACCTCATGATACACCATTATATGGATATACCATGTTTTATTTATCCACTCGTCAGTTGATGGATATTTGGATTATTTCCATTGTATGGATATTATGAATAATGCTTCTACGGACAATCTTGTTTAAGTCATTTGGCTGAACGTGTTTTCATTTCTCTCAGGTATATACGTAGGGGTGGGATTGCTGAGTCAAATAGTAAGAGGAACTGCCAAATTGTTTTCCACGGTGGTTGCACCATTTTACATTCCCAACAGCAATGATGAGAGTTCCAATTTCTCCACATCCCTATCAATGTTATCTTTTTTTTAAAATAAAGATTTTATTTATTTATTTATTTATTTATTTATTTATTTATTTATTTGAGAGAGAGAGAATGAGAGATAGCATGAGAGGGAAGAGGGTCAGAGGGAGAAGCAGACCCCCCCCGCTGAGCAGGGAGCCTGTTGTGGGACTCGATCCTGGGACTCCAGGATCATGACCTGAGCCGAAGGCAGTCGCTTAACCAACTGAGCCACCCAGGCGCCCCTGTTATCTTTTTTTCTTAATTTTATATTATAGTCACCCTAGTAGGTATGAAGGGACATATCATTGTGGCTTTTATTTGCATTTTCCTGAGGCTAATGATATTGAGAATCATTTTATGTTTTTATCAGCCATTTGTATATCTACTTTGGAGAATTATCTATTCAGATCCTTTGCTAGTTTTTAATGCGGTTATTTGTCTTCTTGTTATTGAGTTTAAATAGTTATCTGTACCTCTCCAGATATATTATTTACAAATATTTTCTCTCATTTTGTGAGTTGTATTTTTAACTTTCCTAACTGGTGTCTTTGTAAATATAGAAGTTGTTAATTTTGATGATTTTTAATTTTTCTATTTTTTTCTTGTGCTTTTGTTGTCAGACTCAGCAACCATTGCTAATCTGAGGTCACAAAAATGTATGTGTATTCTTCAAGAGTTTCATAGTTTAAGCTCTTACATTTAAGCTAATTTTTGTATATGATATGAGGTAGTGGTCCAACCTCATTCTTTTGCATGTGGATATCCAGTTTGTTGAAAAATTTTTCTTTCCTTATTGAATTGTCTTGGAAATATGAGGAAGTGTGATGTGAGTCCTCCTGCTTTGTTCTTTTTCAAAAAAAGTTTTTGGATATTCTGGGCCCCTTGAATTTCCATTGGAATTTTTGGATCAGTTTGTCAATTTCTGCAAAGAATCCAGCTATCATTTTGATACTAATTGTGGTGAATTTGTAGATCAATTTGGGGAGTATTGCCATCTTAATGATATTAAATCTTCCAGTCCATGAGCATGGGATGTCTTTCTATTTATTTAGGTATTCTTTAATTTCTTTCAGCAACATTTTGTAGTGTTCATCATTTGACTTCTTCTGTTAATTGTATTTTCTTTTGCTAAAGGATTCCATTTCTTTTGTTAATGTATTTCTAAGTATTTTATTCTTTTTGATGATACTGTAGATGGAATTATTTTAATTTTATTTTCAGATTGTTCATTATATGTATATAGAAATATAATTGACTTGTGTCATAAATTTATATTCTTCAAATCTGTTGAACTCATTTATTAGTTTTACTTTTTTATTAGATTCCTTTGTATTTTCTATATATGAGATCTTGTTATCTGCCACTAGATAGTTTTACTTTTTCTTTTTAAATCTAGATGCCTCTTATTTCATTTTCTTGCCTAATTGCCTTGATTAGAACTTCCAGCACAGTGTTGAATAGGAGTGGCAACAGTGGTCATTCTTCTTGTTCCTGATTTTAGGAGAAAACCATTCAGTCTTTCACCATTAGATATGATGTTAACTATGGATTTTATATTAAGTGCTGTTTATTAGACTGAGGAAATTTTCTTTATTTTCGGTTTGTTGAGTGTTTTTTATTGTCAAGGGATATTAGATTTTGTTAAATACTTTTTCTGTATTTACTGGGATAATCACATGATGTTAGTCCTATTGATATCGTGTATTACATTAATTGATTTTTCAAAACTTAAACCAACTTTGCATTCCTAGGATAAATTTCGGTTGGTCATAGTGTACAATACTTTTGCATGTTGCTGGATTTGATTTGCTAGTACTTTGATGAGGATTTTGTATTCATATTCACAAGAAATAATGGCCTGTATTTTGCTTTCCTGTGATACCTTTTTGGTTTTGATATCAGGATAATTCTGGCCTTATAGAATGAGTTAGAAAGTGTTCCTCTCTCTTCCACTTTCTGGAAAAATTTTAAAAGAATACTATTAATCCTTATTTCAATTTTTGGGAGAGTTTCCAGTGATGTCATCTGGGCCTAGTAGTTCAATCTCTTTACTTTTTTATAGATCTGTTCAGGTAATATTTCTTTTTGGGTTAGTTTTGGTAGTCTTTATAGGAATTTGTTCATTTCATTTAAACTAATTTGTTGGCATGTAGTTCATTATTCCCTTGTAATCTTAATTATTTCTGTAAGGTCAGTAGAAAGGTCCCCATTTTCAGTCTTAATTTTGGAAATTTGAGTTTTCTCTCCTTTTTTTTGGTCAATCTAGTTAAAGATTTGTCAGTTTTGTTATCCTCAAAGAATCAGCTTTTGATTTTACTGATTTTTGCCATTATTTTTCTGTTCTCTGTTTTATAGTTTCTGCTCTAATTCTTGCTGTTTTCTTTCTTCTTTTTGCCTTTGGTTTAGTTTGCTCTTCTTTTTCTAGGGTCTTAAGGAGGAATTATTCTTGTCATTATTGAAAGTAGAGTAGTCAAGTCTCCAAATATTACTGTAGAACTGTCAATTTCTCCCTTCATTTCTGTCAGTTTTTGTTTCATGTATTTTTGGAGTTTCTGTTGTTAGGTTTATATATGTTTATAAATGTCATATCTTCTTGAGGGCTTGACATTTTAATCATTATAAGATGTCCTTCATTATCTCTAGTTACTTTTTTTGTTTGTTTGTTTTAAAGTCCATTTTGTCTGATATTAGTATGCCACTCCAGCTTTCTTATGGTTGCTGTTTGTATGATATGTTTTTCTACCTTTTTATGTTCAACCTATTTGTATCTTTGAATGTGAAATGTGTCTCCTATAGACATCATATAGTTGGATTTTTAAAAAAAATCCAGTTTGACAATCCCTGTCTTTTGACTTGGCCATTTAATTCATTCACATTGATGATGATGAGGAGGAGGAGGAGGAGGAGGAAGAGGAGGATGATTATTGGATTTGTGTCTACCATGTTACTTTTGACTTTCTGACATCTCTGTTAAGCTGTCTCCCTCATTCGATATCACACTAAGTTGTTAAGCTTCACCAACTACCAGCTGATTTCTTTATTGTTTTGCTTTTTTTACTTTAAGTTTTTATTTAATTCCAGTTAGTTAACATACAGTGTTATATTGATTTCTGGTGTAATTTAACAGTTTCTCTATTGTTTTTGACAATGCCTGGTATATAACTTGCTCCGCAGTCTGGTCCAATTAAATTCAGGTAGGAGCAGTTTTTGAGGCTGGTCTTTGAGATTTGTTCTGACCCCTGGATTGCTCATCTTGTCTATCTATTTCCTTGTTTTTTGTTTTTTTCTGATTAACTATCTTGCCTATGGTTTAGCTTTTTTTTTTTTTAAGTTGTTATTTTTTTTAAATAGGATCTTCTTATAATTATTTACCACCAAAATGCCCATTATTTTTGAGAGCACCTTTAGGCTTTCACTTCCCCACACTTTGTTTACCATAAAGTCAGCTCTTTTGGGGAAAACTTTGGAGCCTACTGCTTTTATAGATTGCCTCCCCCCTAAGCAAAATCTCAGAGCTACTGCTTTGGGTGCTGGCAGGGGATGGTAGTCTCTGATCTTCTTGGCTTGCTTCTCCTGATGTGGAACCTGGAGTGAGCTGGAGGGAATGATAATTGGGTCCTTCATATTCTTGGCTTGCCACATCTGGTATAGGGCTTCTGCCCTGTGAGTGGGGACTGAATGGAGGATGGGAAGTGTCTACTTCTCAGCCATATTCACCAGGAATTTAGCCTTTCCAACTTGAAGTTGGAGGGGATGAAAACTGCTGGTGCCCTGTCCCTTCCAGTGAGATATTATAGTTCTTAACTAGGAGGTTTGGGGAGAAGGGGCACCACATTTTGGATGGAGCTTCCCTCAAGCTGAGTTAGAGGGGAGAAGGAGCTAGCAGGTCATGGCTCAAGTGCCACAGACTTGCTGTTTTTACCAAGATTTAGTAACTTTTCTTGAATAAATGTTTCTTCATTTTCTGTAATCCCCTAGGACAATTTCTAGAGACTTTAAATGTTTTTTTAAAAAATAATTTTCATCAGTTATAATTGTTTCACTGGGGAACAGGTCCTCAGGGCTCCTTGCATGGTCATTCTGAAAGTGGAAACTATAATCACTTTTTAATGTAGTCTAAAATTCTCTCAAATGTGAAATAAATAGTTTAGATTGGAGCTATGCTTTGGAAAATTGAAATAGGTATAAAATCCTGACAGTGAATGAAGAGGGGTATAGTGGTAAAGGTCCCAGTAGGAAAAAGATAGCTCACACAAAAGATCATCTAAAGAGGATACTTTAAAAAATGTGTGGGTTTGGTTAAGTCAACCACCAAGGGATGATGACAGGGACTGGTGCCAATAGTAAGTGGTGCCATTCCCTTCATGGTCTGAAGGAGGGTAGGGAGAGGTTACCAGAAAGTGCCATGAGCTGGAGCTCTCTGGAGAGATGTCCCACCAGAAAAGATCAGTGGCCTTATGTCAAAGACGGCAGTCGCTGCCCAACTGAGCCTGGGAGGAGGGAGGAGGGAGGAGGGAGGTTGGAGTGGAGTGGGAAGAAGTTCACTTCCATAAATGCTCCCTCCTCTCACTCTCTGGTCTTCTGCCAGTGCCTGTCATTGGCCAAACCTAATGGAAACCAGAGGGCAAGTGAGTTGGAATGATGTGATCCACAGAGGGCAGCCTCCCAGGGAACAGAATGGGACAGAGTGGAGAGTGGGTCTAGAGATACTATCAAGGAACACCCAGCCCACTGGGCTTCCCTGCTCGGGAATGGCCCTGCTATGACTTTCATTGCTCTGATGACTAGATCCTGCCAGAGAACGGTGGAGGGAAGGAATGGACTGAATGACATTGATCTGCTTATATTCTCACATCTCCTAACATGTGTCTTCACCAGAGTCCACAATACTCACCCTTAATTTCTTCAGAAATCACATGTGCAGAGCATTAAGGAAGCCAAAGGCAACTTCCAATGGCATTTTAAGCCAAGGAAGTAGATACAAAGATCGCAGGAGGGTTTGTGGAGCTCTGGGAAACTGCCATGGAAGAAGTTCTCTTCATGTGTAGAAGAGAGGAAAGCTGCCTTTGTTTTGTGGATCATATCCACTGCCAAATGTGTGCTCTAACAACTGAGTGCACTTAAAAGGCAGAGAAAAGTGGAATAATATTCTGTAATAAATCACCCAATACCCTACCACTGGTGATCCTCAGATGCCTGCGAAGCAGACCATAAAATAAGCCAGAATAACTAACTCAGGGCTGATTTGTATGTGTATGAACTGGTGAATAAGCAAATCACTACCTTTAGGTTCCCTCTTCCATAAACTTGGAGAGCATCCCCCTGGCTTCAGGCAAGGACGGGGAATGATAGCATCGTCAGATGTGTGTGGGTTTGTGCAGGCATTTGCTCGAGTTCTGCCAGAAGTGACCCTGAGGCTCAAACCTCCCACTTCTCCTCTTTACTCTTCCAGCTTTTCCCCTCTTAATGGCTCTTTTTTCTCTTTATTCTCCCTCAGGTTTTCTTCTACTCTCTGCTTCTAACAAGGATGCTGTTAGCCTTTTTCTTATTCCAATGACCCATAAAACCTTATCCTGGTATCTGGTGGTACTACCCTGGCACCCACCCACTCACCAGGACTGCCTTCCTCCTGGTGCAGGAGGGCCCCCTCTTGGCAAAGGAACCCCCACTTGCCATTTTATGGTCCAGAGTGGAGCTGCTGTGCCTCTCCCCATGTGTCCAGCTCCACTCTCCTGGAATGTTTTTACGTTGAAAGCAGATTTAAGTAAGGTGCAGCTTTTCTTTTTCTGGAGAGTTGGGGGAGGGAGGGGAGAAGGAGAAAGGATTAAGTGAGTCTGCAACAAGGGCTTTGGAGCCTTTGGGCCTCAGACAGTAGATCATATTTTAATACCTGTGGCTGAAACCAAAGTATAAAACTTGGAGAAGATTGAAATGCTTTGTTTTACGGCACACAAATAACACAGCCTGTCATTAAGGAAAACATTATTCTGACACATGGTAAAATGGTAAGGAAGACTCTTCAAGACTGTTGCCATAGATGTCAAGACTATCGCAATAGAAGAGAGAGGTTGGGCTCAACAATGCAGCAAAAATGCTGGGGATTTATAGCCAATGAACAGAGTTGGGGGAGGGGGTGTGCCAGTGGGTAGAAAGTTATTAAAAGGAGAGGTCAAGGGTAGGGGCTTCTTGCTGAAAACAGGTCAGGGTGATCAGGTGTCAAAAGGAAGAGTGAGGAACTGATTCTGATTCCTTGATCAGAGAAATTGACTTAGAGTCTCGCTAAAACAGGACTGAGTAGGCTAAAGTCCCGGGAACAAGTTGAAAAGAGGGCTCAGAGGTGCCTATCTGAAGTTTGGACAAGGAGAGAATTTTTGTCACTTTCCACTAGTGTTCACTTGCTAGGGTTCTGGTGGGCTCACAGCCCTGTTTTTGTGTCAGTGACTGCATGGACCCAATACATAAGTGCACACAGTTCATTAAAAGAATGCACATATCGGAGGAGAAAACGCTGTCTCCCATCGATAAAGCAAGCCAATTTGTAACAACTTTTAGTTTCGACCAGGTCTATGGGCTCCTTGTCCTCCTTGCTTTGCTGGAAGTAAGTGCATAATTGCATTGTAAGCTGTGGGATTCTGATATGCGTCCTGTGTGATATCAAAATAACATTTGAAATTAGGTTCTAAGGGATGTCGTAGCATCTTTGTAGTTGCATCCTAGGTGACAGAAAGCAGGCTGGAGACTGTCTTGTCAACAGAAACCCAGTGGTATGGCATGATTTAGGCTTCTTATATGTGGTTTGGAGTTAAGACAAACAGCCGTTGACAAGAAGTGGGAGAGTGTCCATTTTGAACTCATTTACTGCTCAATCAACACCCAAGTCACAGTCTGCACTGGTCAGAGATGTTTGGGCTTCAGCAGAAAGAGAGGAGAATGTATGTGGCTGTTTGTAAACCGGTCCTCCATCAGTCACCTTTCTGAAGTCATCATGCACAGGAGGAGTCATTTCGATAGCAAGGCTTGTATTGATCAAACAATTTTCATTTGAGTATTTGACTTTTTTGGGCAAATGGATATATTTATAGAAAAAGAAAGAAAAGGAAAGAAATGATACATTCATTTCAGTAAACCTGGCTTAATGTTGTAGCAAAATGAAATACCAACTCTATTACAATTATGTTGGTGTGATGAAAATATTCATTCTAAATCACTAAAAAAATTAATTCTAACTCTACTTAGAGCTTTTGGAGAAGTATCTATGTATTTATAGATTGATGTCATCAAAATTAGAATCTTGGATATCAGTTCACCTCCCTCATTTTTAAATGAACAGACTGGCAGTCAAGAAAGAGATTCTAAAAGAGTTTTGATAAGAAATACCAAGCATATACGTAGGTTTTTTTTTTTTTATGCTCTGTAAAATCTCATGCTAATATTGATATTCAATGTAGCTTTGTGTTTTACTGCAGTGATTCCTACTCACAAAGCCGAGAAGGGTTTTTTGGTCTAGGAAAAGTGCCTATTTTGGCACAAAAAGACCAGAAATAGTACAGCAAAGGATGGATTCCAGGAAACTTGAGATTAGGGTTCCCACAAGGAATTTCACCAAGAACCATTTCACATCACATTTCATTTTAGCTTATAATTTTTTAATCTCTTATTTATAACTAAACATTTGAATTTAATTATAAGAATAGCTTTTAGACACATAAGAAAAGGAGGTACTAAACCATCTTATTTCACCTCAGATTGGGTCTCAGGGCACATTAACAAGTGAATCATTTTTCTTTGGAGATGAACAGAGTATGGGATGTGGTAAAAAGCACAGGGGGTAGCGATTGCTTGTGGGGGTGTGACATTCTGGTCATGATTTTTTTTTTTTTTTTTTTATTTTAAAGTAAGCTCCATGTCCAGTGTGGAGCCCAACACGGGGCTTGAACTCATGACACTGAAATCAAGACCTAAGCTAAGATCAAGAGTCGGACACTTAACTGACTGAGTCACCCTGATGTCCCAGTAATTTTTTATTTTAAGGATGGTTTATGATATTTTTGGGGATTTCTGTACTCCATGGGTGAGCCTAAACCCCCAGCTCAAAAGGGGAGTCTATTTAGCATGGATCCCCATCAACAGGCTGTGGAAGAAATTTATCTAGGAATTGCTTTAGATTGTGAGGAGAAGGAACACTGTGGTCTCATCTCTAATTCTTCCATGTATATAAACTTAACCCAAAGCAGGGGGCCAGCAGATGTGAAAAACACCAAAGAAAACAGGAAGTCTTGAGATGCTGGCAGCTGATTAGCACATATTTGTCCTTCCGGAGAGTTTGGGGGTAAATCAAAATGCCCTTGGCTTCTCTGGTCTGCTACTCTCTTGGGGAGAAGGTAAGTCAGCACAATACTGAGAGCGTTAGTCACCAGAGTCAGCCAGACTTTGGACTGCTATGAGGTTATCACACTCTTCTCTGAGAACCTCTTGCTGGGTCTGTGGTGTAGTTAATCTGACAGTGAGCCAAAAAGTGAAATCCCATTCCTAATGGGTTCAGTGACTCCCTGCCTGGGGTGGCAACAAGGGATGGGCAGACTAGGAATGACTCCATGTAGCTTCTTGATAGCTGTGAGAATGGGGGTAAGTTGCTGATGGCCCTTCAGCATCAGTTTCCTCATTTTTCACAAGAATTCTATTACCTTATAGGACCGTAGTGAAGAGACACTGAGCTCATGTGCGTAAAGTGCTCAGTGCAGCAGTGTGATGGGCTTTGATGGGTCCATGTCTCCCCAGGAACGTCTTTGAGTTATCAGCATTAGACTTGCCAGACCGTCTGACTTGAATTCACTTATTCATTCAACATACTTGTGGAGCATGTCTTCTCCCATTCAAAGGTCTCTGCTGGTATATAAAACTTTGAATTGCTTAGAAGCAAATCGGGAGAAAACAAATCATTCATGGTTTCTGTTGGCGTGTGGGCTGCTGTTAAGTGTAGAAATATCTCCATGAAAAGTTAAATGCCTCCCTTTCTGACACTGAAGACACACAATTACGGTGCAAATATTTCAACTGTGTAGCAAGAACTTTATTTGGAAGACAGCTGAATGTCTCACTGTGCTTTTGCATCCCTCAGAATCAGTAAAACAACCAACAACAGACTAAAAACAAAAACACAGCAATCAGGCTGAGCCATCTTGAGGAGGGAAGCTCTGCTCCCAGCACCCACACCCTACAAAGAATTTTTTAAATCCATCTGCTGTAGGAAGTTAGGCAAAGCCATAGCTGTGGAAATTCAAAACAGCAGGTTTTAACTAAGGAATTTTCTTTCTGGAAATGTGTGTATGTAAAGCTGCCTGGCAGAGTGGCCTCTAGCACCAGGGCAGCCCAGGAAAGCTCTCTGAAGTCAGGGAAAGGCACTTTGCTTCTCCCCATGGGTATATGAGGCTCAGCTTGTACTTTTCAAACACCAGTCATTCTAGAGCAGGGGGTAGCTGCTCACCTCTCCTCTTGCTGTCTGGCGAGGCCCTTAGTGGAAAGAACAGATGCTTTGAACCTGAACAGATGGGAGTTCAAATCCTGGCAGTGCTTTCTAACTGAGTGACCTGGGGGAATTTTTTTCATCTGTAAAGGATGGTGACACCTACCTTATGAGAGCTCTGTGAGGATGAGATGAGACACCATATGCAAATCATATAAAAATAGGTGCTCAATATGTATTTTGGGGGGAGGTGGGTTGGGAAGAACACAAAAGCCCAGGTGTTGCATAATGTAAATGAGGTCATGCTGTGTGAATAGGGTCCATGTAACATTTGTCCTTGTGTGGGCATCGAGTGCCCAGGCAAGAGGTAGTCCAGACTCCTTGGTTACCTTTCTCTGGAGTTAACTTTCTAGTTAGAATAGACTTCAGAACTGTATTTTTGGTATAGAGTTCAGTCTTGTGAACAAAGAGAATTAAGAGCAACAAGGAGAACTCTCTTGACCATTGCAGTTTTGCATTCTAATAATTTCTTGAACTTTGAGAACTTCCAAGGTTCTTAGATTAAATTTCTAATACTCTTTTGCTGCAAAACAAAATATGACCCAGGGATCCCAGAAGATGCCTCAAGGAGGGCCAGACTGCTATTCAAACTGCTATTGGGCTGAATATCAATCTGTGATGACTTTTGGACTCAGATTTTGGGACCTCTGGTAAAGTGTCTGAAGAACCCTTTAGATTCTTGGAAGATTAAGATTAAAGAGCATCCATTTCTTCCTCCCAGATAGCACCTCTGCGCCTTACCAAATACCTGAACTGAAAAGCCAGGACCAGGTTGGAGCAGTGGGGAATGGTTGTTGAGCAGGGCCCCACATTCATAGATGGATTCATTTCTTTAACAGACTTCTGGGAGCACCTAGTTTCAGATTCTGTAGAAGCAAAGCTCAGGAAGGCCATGCCCTTGCACTCAAAAAGATTCCATTCTTTACCTCACCCCAGATGCTGCTGCCTTCAAGACAGACTCACATTTCTCCTAATCACAACTCTGGACTAATCTCTTTTTAAACAAGAGAGTGCTCTGGTTCCAGGGGTTGGCATTCTATGAAATCACATCTCTTTGAACTAAGTTTCCTTCATGCGCAAAGCGACTGAGGTGTTTGGGGTTTTCAACTCTACTGTCCTTTAGTTTTACTTGGCAGTGCTTTTTAAACACCTAGGTTTGGATTCCTAGGATCCACTCCAGGCCTATTTAATCTAACTCTCTGAGGGTACAGCTCACCTTCCCCAAGGGGTGCTGATGTACATTCAAGGAGAGAACCACAGGGCTGTGTGAACTCCAAGCACACGATTCCTTAGAGATCCCAACACTGGATTAGGAGAAAGAAAAATCTCCTTTATAGCACAAAAAAGTCTCATTTAGTGTTGTAGGGTGGGTTTGAGGAAATTTACTCTTCTCTTCTCCAGAAACCTTTAGATAGCTGAGAAGAAAGCAATGATGTCAGAGATAAGAACAGAGAGTCTCAACATAAAATACTGTCAGCAAGAGCCTCTAAGAACTGCAAGGGGGGGGAGCTTGCTTCTATGTGGGCAAATTCCAGCCTTGCCTTTGTCTCATTTCTTACTCTTATTCTCTTCCATCCCTGCCCTAAAGAAGAAGACAGGCACACAAACAGGTGAGTGTGCTCAAAGTACTCTAGCACACTGGAAAGGATGCACCAGTAACCTCAAGCCACTGGCCTGTGAGCATCAGTCATGCTGGGGGATCAAAGGAGCCACCATCCTGTCTGTGGCCAGTTGCTGGACAGTCTCTACTTTTGGTCTGCTCCTACATCTAGCGAAGCTTTCAGGTGCCTTTCAGCTCAAGAAAGCTTTCAGATGTTGGCTCAGGATCAATGGCTAGGACTGATAGCCAAGATCTTGGCTTCATTCATTTATTCAACACATACTTATTAAATGAATGTTTGTCATCAGCAGAGCAGTTACCATTGGGAGACCCTACTAGAGCAATGACTGATAAAATCTGAAGAGAGTGCATAGGCACACAAGTATTAAAAAAAAAAAAAGCCACCTAGGATTGATACTTTAAAAATAGCAGATTTATTTTGATCCTAAATGGGCATCAAAAGAATTCTGATGGATGCATAATTTATGCAAATCTATGCAAATTTAAGTACCAATTACACAGAAGAGGATTGGCTGGCATTTGTAAAGACCAGCCATGCTCTAAGCTGTCACCTGCCAGCCTGCTTCTCCCTGGAGTCAGATTCAGACCAGATGGCAGGAATTAGAAATGAAGAAACCTCCTTCCTTGAACTTTCACCTTCAAGTCTAATATAAGCATCTGTGAGCTTTGAAGTGGTGGGATTGTTTTGGTTAGCATTCAAGAGCTCTTTTAGGGATTGCAGCAGGATGCTGACTCTGGAAACAATAATTCCTCCCAATGCAGACCCGAAATAATGTCTGCAAGATACTTTGACTTTCCTAGAATAAGACAGGTTTATGCATTGCTAGAAAAGCAGCAAAACAGAATGCCTCACAAGATAATGGATTCCATTTCTTCCAAGGGGATAAATTACAAGTGTTTACTCACACACACACACACACACACACACACACACACACGCACGCACTTACCATCACCTTAAAATGGAGCTAGTACAGTTTCTTCCGTGAACCCCCATTCAGGGCCAACAGCTGATCACATGGAGAGTTGACTGCAGCTCCTTCCCCTGTAAGAGTGTTCCCTCTAGACTACTGAGTCAGCATCATTATCCAAATAAACATCTATATTTTGTTGTTAGTAATGATAATGACTAGCTGGGGTCACTAAGGATGGGCTTAACACATACCATCCAAATGGAAAATTTGAGAAAATTGGAAGCTTTAGAAAAACTGCAATTGTGTTTCTCTATTTACTTTCAGAAACAAGACTCTGCCTTATATTGATGTTATTCTGTTTTGTTGGAACGCTCATGACCCCAGCCCTAGGATTTATAGAGCCCAGGGTATTACAAAGCATTGTTGGGTAGAAAATGGGGTTTAGCAGCCTGAGCTGAGGACTTTGGAAGTCTTTCAAGAGCCTGCAGTGAGATCATGGAATGCCAAGATCCCAGCTGATAGCCTTTGGGTTGGTAAGGAATGTTAAGAAGGAAAGGCTTCTTTTGGAGATCGGGGAAGGAGGGGATCCCCTTTGGATCAGTGCTGGAGGTCTCCCACATGCAGGATGCCTGTTGTGCTGCATGCTCAAAGGGAAGGCTGCCAGGCTAATCCTTGTGCTCAGGGCTGTGCCTTACTGTGGATGTAGCACAACCTGGAAAATGGGCTCTCACTAGGTCAATGTGGGAAATTCCCCCCCGGCAGGATCCTGTGATGTGAGGTCTGAGCACATGCTAACATGTCCATGGAAATAATGAATCACAGTATCTGATGGGAAGCAGAAGCTTCTCTGAGAAAAATTCCTGCATTTTCTATGGCTGTGACCACCAAGCTCAAAGCATTCTGTGTATTTCCAAGGCGAATGTCATATGTTGGAGCTTTATTAACTCACAGCAACTTCTACAATGAGTCCTCTCAGGAGAGCTCAGAATCCAGTGCTGGGAGATAGACCTGGGGGTAACTATTCTCCAAAAGATGGGCTAATTTACTTTCCTGAACTTCACTCCCATATAAAAGGAGCATGTGTTGCAAGAGGTAATGTACTCTGCCCCACATGTCAAATATATGCTGCAGCAAGCTCCAGTTGGAGAGCTCAGGAAACAATTCTTAGAGCAGACTAAGTGTATGTGGGGCTCTCTGGACCTCTTTCCTTATCTAGATAGCAGGGCAGGGATGGGTCCCACTGTAGGGGAAAGAGGTACCCATTACCTTTGAGCTTTTACTCAAGTTTCCATTTGGAGGAATACTTGATGTTTTTTTCATTCTTCCAGAATTCCTAATGCCTCTTCCAGGCTTTGTTTTCTATGGGTATAATTTCTGGAAGAGACAAATGTCTTCATTTCCTACATGTTGGGGGTTGACCCTGAATGGGAATAAGGGTGTAAATCGCCCATTCCAACTGTCTGGCTGAGGACCATAAAATGCTTTGCAATCATTAAGTCTTCCACCATTTTTTGAGGACAATACATTTTTTCATGTCAGTTTTATACACAAAATTTATGTCAACTAGTTACAAATATGCTTTACTCTGAAATTTTCTGAGGCTTAACTGGAGCTAATGAAAACTCAGAAATAATAATGAAAGACCCAAACATCTCCATATAGTTTTCTTAACTCTATATCCATGCTTACTCCAAATCCAGATCTATTTATACCATTCTGAGTTTATCTCTGGGAGAGGCAGTATATTGGCTAGAAATGCTTTTGCCTGCAAGCAGCATTAGAATCTAAAAAAGGCTTAAACAAATGGGAGTTAATTTTTCTCACATCATCAAAAGTCTGGAGGTGACAGCTTTCTAATTGGTCTGTTAGCGCAAGATATCCAGAGCTTTTTCTTCTCCTCGCTTTTCCCTTTTGGTTGCAAGATGGCTGCGGCCACTCCAGGCATCGGGTCCTCTATTCAAAAGAGAAAATTGATGAAGATAACGGCTTTACAATACAGCACAAATTCCTTGACACGTCTCCTATTGAGAAGTGGGGTTTATGCTCTCTCCCCTTGACTCTGAGTGGGTTTGTGACTGATTCAACCGACAGAGCATGGTAGAAGAAGTAACATTGTGTGTCTTCTGAGGCTAGATTATAAAATGCTATACAGCCTTTGCCTAGTTCTCCTAAAACACTTACTCTCTTGATACTCTTCCTGGGACTCTTCTTGGGATTCTCCCTTTCCTGACGCCATGCTGTGAGAAGCCCAAGCTATATGGAAAACTCAATGTAGGGCTTTGGTCAACAGTCCCAACTGAGCCCAATCTTTGAGCCATCATGGTCCAGGGGACAGGGATAGAAGTGAAGAAGCCTCCAAATGATTCCAGCCCCCAGGCCCTTTGAAATAGCCCCGGATAAGGACCCAGACTTCATGAAAGATAAGCCATCCACACCATGTCCTGTATAAATTCTTGACCCACAGAATTCATTTCTGAGCAAAATTAAGTGGCTGTTGTTTTCTACCACTTAGTTGGGGTGGTTTATTAGGCAGCCATGGATGGCCAAAACAAGGAGAAAGGGCAGTGCTAACTACATCTCTCCCCGAATAATAAAATAAAATCTTTCCCAGAAGGCCCTCAGCAGACTCCCTGCATAATTTAATAGTCATGACATGGCCACCCCCATCTGCAAGGGAAGCTGGGGAAGTAAGAAACACTTTGGATTAAAGGTGATCTGTTTGGGGGAAGGTATGCTAAACAAAGCAGAAGTGCTTTTAGCAAGGAGGATAAAGGAGAATGGATATTGGATAAATAAATGAGTATGCCACAGTGGCATAGGAAAAAATGTATTTTGAAATGTATCATGTATATAAGGGAGTATAGATATTGTATATGTGCAGTCTAAAGGGGAATAATAAAATACTACTGTACATCCAACTGTTATAAAGAAAGAGAAATCAACAACAAATCTGAAACACCTTGTAAGCAAGCCACTTTCTGATTACAATTAGCCCCTCCTTACTCCTACCCCTTGGCATAGTCTTCTGATTTTTGTGTTTAAGATTCTTTGCTTTTCCCTGGCATTTTAACTTATGAACATATATGATTTTGTTTTGCATGTTTTTTGAGCTTTATATATATAATATTCCTCTGGAACTTGCTTTTTCTGTTCAGCATCATGTCCAGAGATTTATCCACATTGATATCTGTAGTTTATTCATTTTCACTACTATGTTGTATTAATATAATCATTGTATATTTCATGAATATATCACAATTAGTTTGTTCATTTTCTTGTCAGTGGACATTTAGTTTGTGTCCAGCATTTTTCTATTTTGATTGATTATGCTGCTCTGAATATTCTTATACATATCTTATGTACAGGAATAGCTTTAGGAAATATACATAGGAAAGTGCCTAATTAAAGGGTGTATACATCCTCAACTTTTCTAGATGATGCCAAAATATTTTCCAAGGTGAGTTTATCAATTCACAGTATCTCTAAAAATGTATACTAATCTATGTGAAAGTATGAAGACTTGATAATTTTTGCCAGTCTGTTGGGTATGTAAGGTATCTTCTTGTGGGTTAAATTTGCATTCCCTGATTACAAATGAAGTCAATGTCTTTTACATACTTATGGTCATTCGTGCTTCCTTCTTAGTGAAATGTCTGTTTAGAGCTTTTGTCCATTTTCTGTTGGATTGTTTAACTTTTTCAAAATGTATTTGCAGCAACTCACTATATATTATGGATACTATTCCTTTGTCAGTTCTGTAGAGTAAATATCTCCCAGTTTGTAGCTTGTCTTTTTAGGTTTATTTTTAGTGGCTTTCAATAAATAAAAGGGGAGTTTGTTTGTTTGTTTTTTTTTACTTTTTTTTATTTTTTATTTTTTATTGTTATGTTAATCACCGTATATTACATAATTTGTTTTGGTGTACTGTTCCATGATTCATTGTTTGTTCATAACACCCAGTGCTCCATGCAGAACGTGCCCTCCTCAATACCCATCACCAGGCTAACCCATCCCTCCACCCTCCTCCCCTCCAGAAACCTCAGTTTGTTTTTCAGAGTCCATCATCTCTCCTGGTTCGTCTCCCCCTCTGACCTACTCCCCTTCATTCTTCCTCTCCTGCTATCTTCTTCTTTCTCTTTTTTCTTAAAATATGTTGCGTTATTTGTTTCAGAAGTACAGATCTGTGATTCAACAGTCTTACACAATTCACAGCGCTCACCGTAGCACATATCTTCCCCAATGTCCATCACCCAGCCACCCCATCCCTCCCACCCCAACCACTCCAGCAACCCTCAGTTTGTTCCTGAGATTAAGAATTCCTCATATCAGTGAGGTCATATGATACATGTCTTTCTCTGATTGACTTATTTCACTCAGCATAACACCCTCCAGTTCCATCCACGTCGTTGCAAATGGCAAGATCTCATTCCTTTTGATGGCTGCATAATATTCCATTGTGTATATATACCACATCTTCTCTATCCATTCATCTGTCGATGGACATCTTGACTTTTTCCACAGTTTGGCTATTGTGGACATTGCTGCTATAAACATTGGGGTGCACGTACCCCTTCGGGTCCCTACATTTGTATCTTTGGGGTAAATACCCAGAAGTGCAATTGCTGGATCGAATGGTACCTCTAATTTCAGCTGTTTGAGGAACCTCCATACTGTTTTCCAGAGTGGTTGCACCAGCTTGCATTCCCACCAACAGTGTAGGAGGGTTCCCCTTTCTCCACATCCCCGCCAACATCTGTCGTTCCCTGACTTGTTAATTTTAGCCATTCTGATGGGTGTGAGGTGGTATCTCATTGAGGTTTTGATTTGGATTTCCCTGATGCCGAGCGATGTTGAGCACTTTTTCATGTGCCTGTTGGCCATTTGGATGTCTTCTTTGGAAAAATGTCTGTTCATGTCTTCTGCCCATTTCTTGATTGGATTATTTGTTCTTTGGGTGTTGAGTTTGATAAGTTCTTTATAGATTTTGGATACTAGCCCTTTATCTGATATGTCATTTGCAAATATTTTCTCCCATTCTGTCAGTTGTCTTTTGGTTTTGTGGACTGTTTCTTTTGCTGTGCAAAAGCCTTTTATCTTGATGAAATCCCAATAGTTCATTTTTGCCCTGGCTTCCTGTGCCTTTGGTGATGTTTCTAGGAAGAAGTTGCTGCGGCTGAGGTCGAAGAGGTTGCTACCTGTGTTCTCCTTTAGGATTTGGATGGACTCCTGTCTCACGTTTAGGTCTTTCAACCATTTGGAGTCTATTTTTGTGTGTGGTGTAAGGAAATGGTCCAGTTTCATTCTTCTGCATGTGGCTGTCCAATTTTCCCAACACCATTTGTTGAAGAGACTGTCTTTTTTCCACTGGACATTCTTTCCTGCTTTGTCAAAGATAAGTTGACCATAGAGTTGAGGGTCCATTTCTGGGCTCTCGATTCTGTTCCATTGATCTATGTGTCTGTTTTTGTGCCAGTACCATACTGTCTTGATGATGACAGCTTTGTAATAGAGCTGGAAGTCCGGAATTGTGATGCTGCCAGCTTTGCTTTTCTTTTTCAATATTCCTCTGGCTATTCGGGGTCTCTTCTGGTTCCATACAAATTTTAGGATTATTTGTTCCATTTCTTTGAAAAAAGTGGATGGTATTTTAATGGGGATTGCATTGAATGTGTAGATTGCTCTAGGTAGCATTGACATCTTGACAATGTTGGTTCTTCCAATCCATGAGCATGGAACGTTTTTCCATTTCTTTGTGTCTTCTTCAATTTCTTTCATGAGTATTTTATAGTTTTCTGAGTACAGATCCTTTGCCTCTTTGGTTAAATTTATTCCTAGGTATCTTATGGTTTTGGGTGCAATTGTGAATGGGATCGACTCCTTGATTTGTCTCTCTTCTGTCTTGTTGTTGGTGTATAGGAATGCCACTGATTTCTGTGCATTGATTTTATAGCCTGCTACTTGACTGAATTCCTGTATGAGTTCTAGCAGTTTTGGGGTGGAGTCTTTTGGGTTTTCCACATAAAGTATCATATCATCTGCAAAGAGTGAGAGTTTGACTTCCTCTTTGCCGATTTGGATGCCTTTGATTTCTTTTTGTTGTCTGATTGCTGTGGCTAGGACTTCTAATACTATGTTGAATAGCAGTGGTGAGAGTGGACATCCCTGCCGCGTTCCTGACCTTAGGGGAAAAGCTCTCAGCTTTTCCCCATTGAGAATGATATTTGCTGTAGGTTTTTCGTAGATGGCTTTTATGATATTGAGGTATGTACCCTCTATCCCTATACTCTGAAGAGTTTTGATCAAGAAAGGATGCTGTACGTTGTCAAATGCTTTTTCTGCATCTATTGAGAGGATCCTATGATTCTTGTTCTTTCTTTTGTTCATGTATTGTATCACGTTGATTGATTTGCGGATGTTGAACCAGCCTTGCAGCCGAGGGATAAATCCCACTTGGTCATGGTGAATAATCCTTTTAATGTACTGTTGGATCCTACTGGCTAGTATTTTGGTGAGAATTTTTGCATCCATGTTCATCAAGGATATTGGTCTGTAATTCTCCTTTTTGATGGGATCTTTGTCTGGTTTTGGGATCAAGGTAATGGTGGCCTCATAAAATGAATTTGGAAGTTTTCCTTCCATTTCTATTTTTTGGAACAGTTTCAGGAGAATAGGTATTAATTCTTCTTTAAATGTCTGATAGAATTCCCCTGGGAAGCCATCTGGCCCTGGGCTTTTGTTTCTTGGGAGATTTTTGATGACTGCTTCAATTTCCTTAGTGGTTATAGGTCTGTTCAGGTTTTCTATTTCTTCCTGGTTCAGTTTTGGTAGTTGATACATCTCTAGGAAAGCACCCATTTCTTCCAGGTTATCTAATTTGCTGGCATAGAGTTGCTCATAATATGTTCTTATAATTGTTTGTATTTCTTTGGTGTTGGTTGTGATCTCTCCTCTTTCATTCATGATTTTGTTGATTTGGGTCATTTCTCTTTTCTTTTTGATCAGTCTGGCCAGGGGTTTATCAATCTTGTTAATTCTTTCAAAGAACCAGCTCCTAGTTTCGTTGATCTGTTCTACTGTTCTTTTGGTTTCTATTCCATTGATTTCTGCTCTGATCTTTATTATTTCTCTTCTCCTGCTGGGTTTAGGCTTTATTTGCTGTTCTTTCTCCAGCTCCTTTAGGTGTAGGGTTAGATTGTGTATTTGAGACCTTTCTTGTTTCTTGAGAAAGGCTTGTATTGCTATATACTTTCCTCTCAGGACTGCCTTTGCTGTATCCCAAAGATTTTGGACAGTTGTGTTTTCATTTTCATTGGTTTCCATGAATTTTTTTAATTCTTCTTTAATTTCCTGGTTGACCCATTCATTCTTTAGTAGGATGCTCTTTAGCCTCCATGTATTTGAGTTCTTTCCGACTTTCCTCTTGTGATTGAGTTCTAGTTTCAAAGCATTGTGGTCTGAAAATATGCAGGGAATGATCCCAATCTTTTGGTACCGGTTGAGACCTGATTTGTGACCTAGGATGTGATCAATTCTGGAGAATGTTCCATGGGCACTAGAGAAGAATGTGTATTCCGTTGCTTTGGGATGGAATGTTCTGAATATGTCTGTGAAGTCCATTTGGTCCAGTGTGTCATTTAAAGTCTTTATTTCCTTGTTGATCTTTTGCTTAGATGATCTGTCCATTTCAGTCAGGGGGGTGTTAAAGTCCCCCACTATTATTGTATTGTTGTCAATGTGTTTCTTTGCTTTTGTTATTAATTGCCTTATATAATTGGCTGCTCCCATGTTCGGGGCATAGATATTTACAATTGTTAGATCTTCTTGTTGGATAGAACCTTTAAGTAGGATATAGTGTCCTTCCTCATCTCTTATTACAGTCTTTGTTTTAAAATCTAGTTTGTCTGATATAAGGATTGCCACCCCAGCTTTCTTTTGGTGTCCATTAGCATGGTAAATGGTTTTCCACCCCCTCACTTTCAATGTGGGGGTGTCTTTGGGTCTAAAATGAGTCTCTTGCAGACAGCATATGGATGGGTCTTGTTTTTTAATCCAATCTGATAGCCTGTGTCTTTTGATTGGGGCATTGAGCCCATTTACATTCAGGGTAACTATTGAAAGGTATGCATTTAGTGCCATTGTATTGCCTTTAAGGTGACTGTTACTGTATGTTGTCTGTGTTCCTTTCTGATCTTTGCTGCTTTTAGGCTCTCACTTTGCTTAGAGGACCCCTTTCAATATTTCTTGGAGGGCTGGTTTCGTGTTTGCAAATTCCTTTAGTTTTTGTTTGTTCTGGAAGCTTTTTATCTCTCCTTCTATTTTCAATGACAGCCTAGCTGGATATAGTATTCTTGGCTGCATATTTTTCTCGTTTAGTGCTCTGAAGATATCTTGCCAGTCCTTTCTGGCCTGCCAGGTCTCTGTGGATAGGTCTGTTGCCAATCTAATATTTTTACCATTGTGGGTTACATATCTCTTCTCCCGAGCTGCTTTCAGGATTTTCTCTTTGTCTCTGAGACTCGTAAGTTTTACTATTAGATGTCAGGGTGTTGACCTATTTTTATTGATTTTGAGAGGGCTTCTCTGTGCCTCCTGGATTTTGATGCCTGTTTCCTTCCTCACATTAGGGAAGTTCTCTGCTATTATTTGCTCCAATCTACCTTCTGCCCCTCTCTCTCTTTCTTCTTCTTCTGGGATCCCAATTATTCTAATGTTGTTTCGTCTTATCGAATCACTTATCTCTCGAATTCTGCCCTCGTGATCCTGTAGTTGTTTCTCCCTCTTTTTCTCAGCCTCTTTACTTTCCATCATTTGGTCTTCTATATCACTGATTCTCTCTTCTGCCTCATTTATCCTAGCTGTTAGTGCCCCCATTTTTGATTGCACCTCATCAATAGCCTTTTTGATTTCGACTTGGTTAGATTTTAGTTCTTTTATTTCTCCAGAAAGGGTTTCTCTAATAACTTCCACGCTTTTTTCAAGCCCAGCTAGTATCTTTAAAGTCATGATTCTGAACTCTAGGTCCGACATCATACTAATGTCCGTATTGAGTAGGTCCCTGGCTGACGGTACTACCTCTTGTTCTTTTTGCTGAAGTGATTTTTTTCGTCTTGTCATTTTGTCCAGAGGAGAATAGATGAATGAGAGAACAAAATGCTAACAGGTTTACAATGTCCCCAGCAAATATACTGTACACAAATCCGAAAAGACCTGAAACCAGGGGAAAAGAAAGGGAAAGAAAGAAAAAAGAAAGAGAAAAAAAAAGATAAAAACAAAAACAGAACAATACAAAAAAAGCAGAATGTGATCAAATATGATCAGGCTAGTGCATAGATCAGTGCCACACACTAGATTTTGGGCGTATTTTGGTCTGTTAGAAAAAAGTGCCTCCTAAAATTTTAAAGGAAGAAAGACATATATGTACAAAATAAGGGTTGATATAATCAAGGGATAGAAGATGACTGTAAAGATGAAAATTATAAAAAATTTTATAAAAGGACTTGATAAGATAAGTTGTTTGAAAAAAGAAAGAAGATTTAAAAAAAAAAGAAAAAAGGGAGAGAATGTGATCAGGCAGGAGACTAGAACAGAGCCATACACTAGTGATTTAGGATATATTTTTATCTGTTAGAAGAAACTGTATCTCAAAATTTTAAAGAGAGAACAACTTATATATATATGCCAAAAATAAGGGTAACTACTATGAAGGGATAAAATATGACTCTAAAAATGAAGAATAAAAAATGTTTTGTTTTTTTTTTAAAAAGAGATTGATAAGATGTTGGTTGAAAAGGGAAAAAGAAAAAGAAAAAAAAAACAGTTAACAAAAATTAACTTTGATGAACTAATGAATCATGGTAAAAAAAAGCCATGAATTCTATGTACAGTATTCCCCTAGCGCTGGAGTTCTCCCGTTCTCCTTAATCGGTAAACTTGGTCTTGGCTTGCTGGCTGTTCGTTGCTGATCTTCTGGGGGAGGGGCCTGTTGCTGTGGTTTCCAAATGTCTTTGCCGGAGGCTGAATTGCCCCGCCCTTGTCGTCCGGGCTAAGCAAGCTGCTCGGGTTTGATCTCAGGAGCTTTTGTTCCCTGCAAGCTCTCCATACAGCCTTGGAGGACCAGGGCAAAAATGGTGGCCTCCCAATCTCCACCCGGAGGAGCTGAGAACTCGGGGCCCCACTCCTCAGTGCACCCCCAGAGAAAAGCAGTCACTCCCTTGTCCCTGGTCTCCGGCCGCACTCCGTGCTCACCCGGCCTGTGACCGAGCATTTGTATCTGTGGCACCCCACCCCGTGTGGAGTCTCCAAACCCAGCAGATCCCTGCGGTGCGTTCCCGCGCCGCTCCTCCCCGGGAAGGAAGGGGAGTCTCCTCGGATCTGCCGCCTGTTGGGTCCCTGCTGCAGGAGCAGTGGCCCGACTGGGCCGCGGATCACAGTTTATGGCAACCCCGAGCTGAGAGCCCGCGCCTCAGCTCCATCTCTGCAGCCGGCTTCCCCGCTCCGATACCTGGGAGCTCTGCTGCACTCAGGCACCCCCGGTCTTTCTGTGACCCCAAGGGTCCTGAGACCCCACTGTCCCGCGAGGGTTCCACCCCCGCTTAGCCACTGGAGCGACGTCCCTCAGCGGAGCCGACTTCTAAAAGGTCCGATTTTGTGCTCCGCGGCTCTAGCACTTGCCAGAAGTGGCCGACGGAGGCCCCTCCCCCGCCGTCTATCCTCCCGAATATCGCCTCGGATTCACTTCTCCGCATGTCCTACCTTCCAGTAAGTGGTCGCTTCTCTGTTCAGATAGTTGTTGCTACTCTCCTCTTTGATCTCCTGTTGAGTTTGTAGGTGTTCAGAATGGTTTGATCCCTATTCAGCTGAATTCCTGAGACCAGACGAAATCTAGGTCTCCTACTCCTCCGCCATCTTGCTCCCGGGGAGTTTGTTTTTTAATTTACACAGTAACTGTTCATTTTTTTAAAAAAATTACTGATTAATTTGTGAATTTCAGTTCCATGGGGACAACCTGGGATTTGGGAATCTCTACAGCGCTTGACTAAGTGTCTTTGGCAAACTCTGCTCTGGAGTTTCCTACATGTAGCTCCAGACAAACTGTGATGAATATATATTGCTCTATCTGTTTCCATATTGAAGCCATGCTGGTGATAAGGCAATTCACAGAATAAGTGATCTCACAGCTTAGATCTATGGTCTAGTACTAGATGGATCTCAGGAAAGTCAGCTTCTGTGCCTGAGCAGGGATTATGCTATCCTTATTTAGAACAGGTTCCCTGAGGCTGGTTCTCTCCAACTATCACATTATAACCAGGTTTGGAAGCCCCAGTGAGCAAACTATACTTTTCCCCTGTAGTTCTGACTCTGAGGATGTAGTACACTCCTCCATGCCTAAGATTTGATGCCATGCAAAAAGAAAGATTAATCCCTTCTTACATTCCCCTTCTGACTCCATCTGACCTCTGGTCCCATCATCACAATCAGCCCCATCTATCTATTTTCCTCATTTATATACCCAAGACTGGCTAAAATCCAAATTGTGACATAGATGTAGTTGTTCATTGGCTCATGATAACACCTTCCACTCTCAGTTGGTCACTTATGGCTGCTGGACATATTTCCCTCTGTGTGTCTGAGTCAGTGTGATGTGGCCACAGAGGAAAACTACATGGCTCAGCCTCCCTTGTAGTTTTGTTGGGGCCGTATGTTTGGTCAATGGAACTTGGGATATAGTCCACTTCAAAGCCTAGTTCTGAAGAACATCTCATGTGATCCTCCAGCTGTTTCCCTTCCACAATATTGGAAACATCTTATTTTAGATGGTGTAACAAAAAAAAGCATCCAGGGTACCTGAGTCATCTTTAGAGAAAAGCTGTATAAGAGACTTACTCAATCTTGCATCAAACTGTGACTTGACTTGGAGGTAAACCTTTTTGTGTTGAGCTCTTGAGATTAGGGGATCTGTTTGTTACCACAGGATAGTCTAATTTATACTGACTGATACACTTCTCAATAGTTCTGCACCAGAAATGTAATAAGGAAGAAATAAAGAGAAAGAGAGGAATCGTAGGGAAGGCACTACCCTTCAAGTCAGAAATAGTTTGGCTTTTGGTTTGACTTTTGGAATCAGGTTCAAGGTCCTCAGTGACTCAGGCACGCTTTCCCTATGACCCTGATCATTGTCCCCCACTAACTTGCCCCACACCCCTCACTTCACATCCAATACATTTCTTTTGTTTTCTTTTAAAGCCATTGAGCTAGAGTTGACTGCTTCTGATTCATACGAAAGAATCACATAAATCATCAGCTCCCCGCCACCACCATCTACCTATTCAGTAGTATTTCAGGAATGATAACTATTATAATAGAGTAGTAGTCAAACAAAATATGCCTCCCCCCATCCTGAAAATTTTAAGAAAGGAAATCTTCAGGCAAACATTGTCATGAACTTGAACAAATGTATTTTGGGCAGTTCCAGGCTGTATTATTATGCAGTCTTTGCTTCACTAATGCCTTTGTCTCTACCCTCTAAATACTGAACTGTTTGTCTACTACATTTCTGTGTCACTGGGAAACATTTGTATGGAATCATACATATTATATTTTAAAAACCTACTGGAGTTTTAAAATGTCAACACTGGAATGGAGTTTAGCAATACAGGGTAGGAGATTTAAATACAACTGACCACCCAGACCAAGAAGGTTACACAAAGGGGAAAAGTGTGGCAGGTTGAGACAACAGAGGGTAGTGGCAAGTGTGACCACCTTACAAATGCATGTCTTCAGCTGATTAGTGCCACGTGGGAATGTCTAAGTTTTTAAATTTTTAAATCTGAGTCAGAAATCTAGATTTTAGGTTAAATTTCTCATTTTTAAATCCTTGGATGTCCTCCAAATGTGTCCCAAGGGATCCTAATCTAACCTAACTTTCCCAGGGAGGTTTTGTGACCTACCCTAAATGGCATAGCTGTTAAGTAAGTGAAGGAGGACAAAAATTCATTTAGCCCCTTGTTCTAGGCACATACTAGGTCTTAGGATTAGTAAATTTTCACAGTGGGTCTTGACTGATCTAGAAAGAGTTACTCAACCATTTAAGAGTGAAGGTAGCCCCTGTGTTTCTTTCTTTTCTCTGTGAGGAGTTTTGAGGGACCCATTTCACAGACGGATGGCTTAAGTAGGACTTTAGTATCAAAATCCACACCGTATCAGCATCGTGCCTAGACACCATTTTGAAATACCTCAAATGTTCAGTCTTTCATGCCATTCACTGTTGTTCTTTCTACCAACCCAGAATCCTACTATGAGAATTTTGGTACAAACAATTCTCTGATGACCAGGGTCCTCCAGTGGCATTAATTCCTTTTAAATCAGTTGTTAAGCTAGGCTTTGAGGGAAAAATTTTGCTTGAAACTTGGAAGGTCAGTTTGGATGAATGGGACATATATATATAGTGGGTGCATGGATCAACCAAAGCTCATTTAAAAAAAGTGGACTGTTATAAAAGCAATCTTCAGGTCTCTGTCTTTTATGGAGAATCTCTTGGAATATTATTAAATATTCTGTCAAGAAATGCAGATCAAGTGTCCACAAAAAGGACAGATACCCTCTGAGAAGAGGCTACAACATTTGTGCAGTTTAGGAACATGGATCAGCAACTATGGATAATTGTCTTATATTGAAAGAGCAGCAGTGCTCTGCTGACTGCAGAGTACACAGCAGAACATTTTTGAGCTCTGTGTTTATTCTCTAACTGTACATGTTCTATTAATCGGTCTGCAAGGCTCAGCTCCACTCCTGGGGCAGGCGTTCTGCTGTCCAGAGGACAACTTGTCTTTCTCAGAGAGGATGTAGACAAGTCAGGCATCCTTTTTCCTTGCTCTCAGCAATATTGGAATGAGTTGGTCAACTTGGTTTTTCTCACTGCTAAGGGACTATTTTAGAACTCTCTGCTTTCTAGAATGTCTTTTCTTGGACTTTGTGTGTGTGTGTGCTGGCAGTGCCCTTCTTTTCAAATCACCTTTAAAAGATATTTCTTTCTCCCTTGAGCATAGATTTGGTCCTCCATCTGGCAGCTACTATCCATTATTTAACTTCTTGTATTTTGCTCTCCTTTTCTCTTTCAACTTTGAGAAAAAGTATAGAGGGAGATCTTGCTATTGTGTTTTCAGCATGTGATGTTCTTGCTTGCCCTTTGTGTTGTAGTGCCTAACACAGTGACTTACATGTGGTAGGCACTCAAAAAATTCATTCCTTATGGATGGATAGATGGATGCATAGGTAGATGGATGGATGGATGGATGGATGATTAAATGTTCATGTGGAAGGCATGGACTCCAACCAAAGAACAGCATGGCAGTGAAAGGAATGACTCTATGCAGTTGGTCACAAGTTTAAGTGAGATTTTGCTGCTCTTTTGTTGTGATATTTTGTGAATTTGTGCACTTTGCTCCACAACATTTAACTGAGAGTCTACTTTGCTCCAGCTCCCATGCATTCTAATGGGAAGACAGGTCCCATATAACGCAGTGTAATGAGTGCTATGTTGGAGGCAGCCGGGTGGGCTATGAGAGTGCCGAGATGTACTTTCGGTGCAGAGTTTGGGTGATGGGGTTTTGCTCTCATCTTGCTTACATCAATTTATTGTCAGGGTATCTGAGAGTATAGTAGTATAACTAATAGTTATGTCTTTAATATGAATCCTTGTTTCTTTCTCTTCTTTCCTCCTAACATCTGCCATTCCTTCCTTGGGAATGAAAGCTTTTCCCTTCCTATTCAGAGAGGGGAAATAGAGAACTGTGTTTCTAAACACTAAGCCCTCCCTATATACTAGGTTGGAGATAGGCAGAATTGCTAATGGTTTGGGTCTAAGCTGGTGGGATCCTAAACTCTTCCCATTGATGCATCCCATCAAGTGTTTAGTTTTGAGGGACAAAGAACACATGAGAGGAGACCATACACCAGCAGGGAAGGCACAGGATCCGAAGGGTCTGTTGCCTAAATAAAGTGGGAGGCCTGATTCTAGAGAGTTGTACAAAAGTGGGTCTCCTTCCAGGTTGGTGCCCCTGGACTGGGAGAGAAAGCCTGCCATGAGGGACACTGTTTAAAGACCTGAGAGATGTGCTAAATCCAAGATGTCTCCAGCTCACCTTCTAGTCTTCATATGTGCGAGAACCAGAGCTCTTCCATGCTAACCATCTCGCTAATGGCTGCCTGGTTACAATACCAACCCTTCCTCAAACCATATCATGAGGGGCCCTCAGAGAATCCCTCCCTGCAATGCTCAGAACACATGTAAACTTAAAAGGACCCCTGGCCAGCCCTAGGGAGGAGATTCCATGAATATATTTTGGAGTCAAATGGAACAATCCAAGTGACCCTTGTCTGGGGCAGTGAGAAGGGGCACCCTCATTATAATTAAAGCATATTCAAGTCCCAAAGCTTGTGTTTGAATCCCCCCTTTGCCACTTAGTAGCTGTGTAAACTTAATCTTGGATGAGTTACTTAATCTCTCTGAAAATTTTGTCTTCTGTAAAATAAGGGTCTAACATCTATTACAGTTAGTGGTTGGGAGGATTCAATAAGCATTTACATGTAAAGCAACCGTACATAGCTTATGCTCAAGGTATGTGTTGTTATTGTTATATTTTTGTTGTTTCTTTTATGATTTTGAGCAGGAAAGACTCAAAGGATGTTTTAGGGATATCTGGGCTCCTTCTGAGTCTAGAAAAAATTTGGGATCCAAGTTTCTACTCATCTACCCATTCCTAGCCTTTATTTGGAGGTCTTACTTATTCTTCTCTGGGTCCCACTTTAGGTTTGGTCTGGGATCAAGGAATGATAGAAAAGGGAGAATTTATGTTTATTTCATTTTTTTCCTTTTTCATATGAGGACTAGGTATCTTTATCCAACTAGACCATGGATTCTAGAGTATATTTTCTTTTTTATTTTATTTATTTTATTTTTTAATGTAAATTTTGTTAGTTAACATATAGTGTAATATTGGTTTCTGGAGTAGAATTCAGTGATTCGTCACCTACATACACCTAGTGCTCATCACCAACAAGTGCCCTCTTTAATACCCAGCACCCATCTAGCCCACCCCCACCCACCTCCCTCCATCAACCCTCAGTTTGTTCTCTATTGTTAAGAGTCACTTATGGCTTGTTTCCCTCTCTTTTTCTCTTTCCCCCCTTCCACCCAGCGTGGAGCCCAGAGCAGGGCTTGAACTCATGATCCTGAGATCAAGACCTGAGCTGAAATCAAGAGTTGGACACTTAACTGACTGAGCCACCCAGGCACCCCTAGACTATATTTTAAATGGAAACAAATAGGCTTTGTCTTCTCCTAATTTCTTCCATGCCCTATTTTGACCCCATCTCCCATCACTAATTCCTACAGTATTGCATCTCATTGGCCATTCTGTTTATCTGTGTCTTGTATCTAGCTCCCATTGCAGGCCCGAAGAGATTTTGCAAACAGGTCTGAGGGCAAAAGGTTCAGGCATCATCAGTATAGGATTAGGACCCTGTTTCTGCTTAAAGACTTTTGAAGCCAGAATAATAGGAAGGGAGTATCCTTTATGCTCAGTTAGTTTCTTACTCAGAAATGATTATTTCTTAATTTTCAACTCAATTTCTCATATTGTTCTTTTTGACCATCTTGTCATTATACTAGATTTAGTAAACACTATTGATGGTTTACTCTGGGCCAAATGCTGTACTTTCATGTACAATTATACCCTCTCCCCACTTCCCAAGGCTGTAGTTCTCATATTTTTATTACTTGAGAAAATGCCCCAGATCTCCAGTTATTCGATTAATAGTGCAAAGGAAGAAGACATTATACAGAATGTTGCTGACAGACTGAAGAAAGAAATAACTAAGAAGTGATTTTATATTTTTTATGCTACCCTAGAAAAATTTTTTGTTCAGATTCCAAAAGTCACTTATTTTAACCTACCATGACTCAAACTTCAATTTTTGTAAACAACAGATACTGCTCTAAAATGATAGTCAATAACCAAAAAGTCCAAAAGAATTTCGATATTACTGAATTGGTTGGCAGTATGTGTTCAATAAAGAGACAAAGGCCACCTTTTCTCCACAATCGTGACAGTGGGCGGGTGCCTTTGGTGTGCCAGGAACATTTCTACTTAATTGTTCAGCTCTAGTTTATCCTGCACAAGGAGTTGGATATCTGAAAGCTGCAATAATTCTTACATGGAATCATTCTGGTAGATTACCAAAATGCATTGTTTTTCCAAAAATAGTTGGATTGCTTTCTTTCTAAGGAAACTGTAAACCCAGTACCAAGGCCAGAAAAGTAAAGACTTGGACAGAAGCAAATTTTATATTGAGCACAAAACAGCTTCAGAGCCCCTCCCCCCAACTGCTTCATTTGGTAGCAAAGAGACGAAAACTAGACAAGTTTGAATAGTATGAAGCTTGATGGAAATGTATATTGATTTGTAACTTAGCAGCTCTCTCAAGTCTGTTGCATTTTTAGTCTATAAAAACAGCTGGGTAAACAACCTCATTTTCTAATTGAAGAGGAAAAATGATTATATATCTTCATGAAGAAACTCTGATCTAGAGATTTGCTTATCTACAAAGAAGGAGGTATATTCAATAAAAGTGAAACAAAGGCAAAGGATTTGGGATCCCAAGACCCTGAATTTTAGTGGAGTAAGATCTCTAGTACCTGAAACATGGAAAAGGTGAAGAAAAAGACTTAAGAGTGAGGGCTAGCCAGAGAGGTGTCTTAGTCCATTCAGGCTGCTATAACAATACCACAGACTCGGTGGCTTATAAACAAGAGAAATTTGTTTCTCACAGTTCTGGAGGCTGGAAAGTCCAAGATCAAGGTACTGGCAGGTTCAATGTCTGGTGAACACATGCTTCCTGGTTCAAAGATGGCCATCTTACCATTGTGTCCTCACATGATGGAAGGGGTGAGGGCTCTCTCTGGGGTCTCTTTTATAAGGACACCTCATCACCTCGCAAAGACCCCACCTCCAAATACCATCACACTGGGTGTTAGGATTTAACATGTGGGTTTTGCAGGGGGTGGGAGGGACACAAAAATTCAGTCTAGAGTAGGAGATGTTGATGAGTAATGTAGATTTCCCTGAAGATTTTGCCAGTTTATATACTGCTGAGCAAATTCCTTACAAATTCTTATCCTTCTGACCTGTTTACCAAAGTTTACTTTTCCCTGCCACGCTATTAAAGGAGGTGTTTCTTTTCCTCTTCTGCATTGATGGTATCTTTTTTTTTTTCCTACCTGAGGTCCCATAACTGCCCCTCACCACCTCCCACCCCCAGCCTTTCTCAGTTGCCTTCCTCCTCTTTCACAGCTGTTTAGCACTGTCCCAGCTTCACCCTCCAAAAGGGGAGGGGGGGTTCCATAATAGCCACACCCAGTCACAGCTGATTTTAGCTCTGTCCCCAACCATCAGATTTTTGAAAGACTGCCATTCCTTCAGATGGTATTTACTGGAGCTGGGTGGCATTTGAAAGAATTACAAACTTCTCATTCTTACTTTTTAAAAAACATTTTATCCTTTTAGAGAAGTTTTGGGTTCACAGCACAATTAGAAGAGGGTACAGAGATATCCTGTATACTCCTGCCCCGTGCATACACAACTTCCCCATTACCCACATTCCTCCACCAGAGTGGTACATTTGTTACAATTGATGAACCTACACTGGCACATTGTAATCACCCAAAGTCCATAGCTTACATTAGGGCTCACTCTTGGTGTTGTACATTCTATGAGTTTGGACAAATGTATAATGCCACGTGTCCACCATTATAGTATCACACGGTATTTTCGCTGTCCTAAAAATCCTCTGTGTTTTGCCTCTTCAACATTCCCCTGTTAGTTTTTAACTATGCCCGCAACTTCTTCAGCTGACTTTAGCAGATACTGCTGGAACCCCACCCGTGTCTCCTTGACACTGGTCTTCACACGTGTGTGGATGGCATGTCCCTATGTAAGCATGATGACCCTGCTTGAGGGCTTTCTCTTGGCCCGGGAGTTAATGCATCTGGAGTAGCCCTCATCAGTGATGAAAGAGAGTTGGAGGATAACCCTCACCCTTTGGTAGGACAACTTTGAGATGCCATCCACCCTATATCCTAGATGTACCCAGAGAGATTAAGCCTCAGATACACACAGCATCTTGTATCATGTAATTTTTGTCCCCTTGCTCACTTTTCCATTTTGCTTCTGGTGCTTCCAAGGCTCTTCTTTCACTAACTTGCTTGCATTCGAATCATTGTTTTGGGATCTGCTGTTGGGTGATGCCAAGATCCTCCCAGCTCCATCCTTACCCCACGCCAAAAGAAAGCACATGTCATCATTTAGTGCTCAGGATGAATTCCATTTTGACAGATGGACCCCAGTCTTCTTGCCTGTTTCAGAACCAGTTGGCTCTCTTTCATCCCCACCCCTAAACCCCTATACAGTCCCATTCTCATTTCCAGGGAGAGAACAATGTGAAGCAGTACTCACTGGGGCCCATGCACTATCTGTTTTCCATTTGAGCAGATTCCTGTGCGGGTTGACTCATGCGGTTGACATAATGCAGCACCTTGCTGGGCTCGTGTGAGGAAACAGCAAGAGCGATATGTCCAGCTCAATAATTCTGGCAATACTCACTCCATGCATAGCCTGTGGATTTCCAGCCAAGGTCTCTGACCTTTTGTAGTCACTTTATAGCTTTCTTGATGTCAGACGTTTTCACCTTTTATTCGAAGGGCTTGTGAAGGCATAAATTGGTAAAGAAGTTTGGAAATGCTGGCATGATTTTGGATATAGAAATTAACTCCATATTTGGGCCCTCAAAGAGTTCTGTTTGCAGTCAGCCAAAAAGCATGGTCTTGTAGTCCTATGAACTCAGCAAAACAAATCAATATGACTTGACCAGAGCTTTTCAATATTGTTTGACCATTCCATGGAAAATTTATCCCTCTTTAGTGCAGTCATTACACATTTACGGACAGATGTTTTTACTAATAAACAAAAGGAATGGAGACATTTTAATTGAGATGTAGGCATTTATTATGTGTTGGGTCTCAGTTCACTCACATATCTATGTGAAAGCAAAATGCTATGACTTCCCTGTAAAGGCTAGTGTATCTAGTAAACGTCAGAGCACCTTGCAAGCTCCCTTTGTGTTAGGAGGAAATTAGCTGTTTGTCACAACCTAATTGTCACCACTCTATGTGGCTTGGCTTAGGGACTTGGAACCTAGAATAAAGACAGGATTTGTCTCAGAGGACTATGAGAGTTTTCACATATGCATATAAGTCGGCTAGAGATGAGAGGTAGGAAGGGCGAGAAAACTGCTTATTCCAAAGACATTTAACTCTAGCCAAAGATTTGTCATTTGGCACTGATTATGAGAATTATAGAATTTACTGCCTCTAATGAACTTCCGTTTTGAAGATAAGAGACTGGAGCTTAAAAAGTTGAAGGAGCTTAGTCAAGGGCATTTGGCTTAGGACTAGAGCTGTAGACACTTCCTCCTTGACTTTTAAACATGTGGTTCTCAGCTGAATTTGAGAATAAAGACACTCCTTTAAAAGAAAAGAAAAGTTTGGAACCTCTGAAGGATAGGAGGAACAGTTTTGAATAGTTGCTGGGGGGGGAAATTATCTACGCACTTGTGTATGTGGATCCTTTGTGATAACCCAGCCCGAGGCTGTGTATCATGGAACTCTGTCAAATGCTAGACTGGTGAGCTCTTTCCTTCTCTGTTCAGCCATCCCAATAGCCCATGTTCACACCTTCTCTGAAGGTGGAGAGAGTCAAGAAAGGAGTAGGAAAGCCATCTTGGATTCTTGCTTCCCCCTTAACACTGACATTCAATCCATCACCAAGTGCCAATAGCAATCCCCCATTTGACTCCATGCCTGTCCAGGTACATGTGTCTTCATGTCCAATCACTGAAACAACCTCCAAATACCACCCCAGATTCTGTTTCCTTCCTCCTTAAGCTGTTCTGATCACCACTGCTGAGCTTCTCTTCCTAAAATACCAGTTTCACATCAATCTCCTTCCAATAAATCGCCAGTACTTGCAAACCTCTACTGTCTCTAACATAAGAATAAGAACTGCTCCATTTTGGCTTTTAAAGTCTTACCTGATTAATTTCCACTACTTAGGTTCAAATCCCAGCTTAGCTATTTACTGGCTTTGAGACCTTGAGAAAGTTTCTTGCTCTCCTCAGGTCTCAGTCTCCTTAGCTGCAAAGTGATCACAGTAATGCCTATCTGCCAGCTAGGAGAATTAGAAAAACTAACCCCAGATTAGTAGTTTCAGCCTTTATATTTTCATGCAGCCATTCCCCAGCATGAGTCCTTCCCTCCAGTAAGACTCTTCTCTTCACTGACTTCTAAATGTGTTATGCTCATACTTTGCTGTAAGCTTTGGTGAGTTCATGTCTTCTCAGAGCAGAAATCTGTCTTGTCTTGTCTTTTTTTCTTTCCTTTCCTTTCCTTTTTCTGTGTTTATCCAAATTCTTTTCTTCTTTTTCAGTTCAGCTCAGGATTCAGTTTGAATTCAATCTCCCCTGGAAGTCCTTCTCCAACATTCCATGTGGTCTCTGTCCTCTAAACTTTCCAAATGAATAGAATAAAGTCATTAATCACCTACCCAATGTTTGCTTGAGTGTGATTGGTGGTAGACGAGGCATGTAAAAACCGTCTCATGATCAAGTAGCTCAGGAGGTACTGCATCATGCATCCCTGTCTTGGAGCTTCATAATTCATATTTGCCCAGTCAAGTTTCTGATTCAACAAAAAGGAAAATTATTTAACTTTGTTTAACTTTGTAATTCTCAAATCTATTTGGCCGGGAGCTGGTGTTTCATGTAAAAACTGTTAAATCAAGGAGTGTTTGTTCCTGGGAGCACACTGTGGGAAACAGACCTGAGGGTGTTGTGATTTTTCTCTCTACAGGATATAAGCTTCCTGGGAGCTGATGACTGCCTTTTATACTTTTATGTTTCCATCAGCATTTAGCCCTGCGCTGTACATCTAGGTGCTCAACAAGTGCTTATTAAGTGAAATGAAGTTTGGAGTGTGGAGAGGTGGGGGTGTGGTTCTTACTCTAGTCAAAGTGTGGGAAAGTGGGCGTGGAAACTGCGACCTGAGATGAAGTTTGGGAGCCTGTGAGCTTCAATGAAGTATACTATCCTTCTCTTCTATTTATTTAGAGGTAGGAGATTTGGTTAGATTGGTATACCTATATATTTCCATTTATTTTCCTTTTTTAATGGGCTTGGAATGAGCTGTTTAAATAGTTTCAAAAATTTGTGAGAATGGAACCACAGCTGTGGGAGCAAGCATGTGTGTATGTTTTCAGATAAGCATGTGTAGTGTTCATATAGCTCACACCCATCTTTTATGCTGAATTTTTTATTTTTGTTTTATTTATTATTATTATTATTATTTTTTGAGGTAGGGGAAGGAGGGGCAGAGGGAAAGGGAGAGAGAGAATCATAAGCAGGCTCCACATCCAGTGTGCAGTCCAACGTGGGACTTGATCTCATGACCCTGAGATCATGACCTGAGCCGAAATCAAGAGTTGGATGCTTAACCAACTGAGTCACACAAGCGCCCCTAAGCTGAATTTCTTTTAGAAGAAATTTCAGTATTATTTTGATTTTAAAACTATATTTGGGGGCAAAAGTCTAGCGCAAATGATACGATGCTATAAAGTTACAATATTACAGTAGTATTTTCCTTGGATGTGCTAAATACAGTTTGATTTTATTGGAATGACCTTTAACCAGACTCTTAATTCACTGCAGATATTTGGGCCTTGGTTCTTTTTTTATTCTTCTACTTGAAATACAGCCCAGATACCATGTGTGTATGCTTGTATGTATATGTTTTTTAATAGAGGAGATTTTTAAATTTAAAACTCTGAGGGGTATAAAGGAGAAGATGATTTTTGAAGAAAAAAAATAAGAGCTGTAACATTGCCCGCCAAATTCAGATTTTTCTAACAGGAGTCAGATCTGCTGAAAGGAGTCTCTGTATTCCTCCCTAAGATGGGTTGGCTGGAGCAAGGAAGGTCTCTGGTTTTGTGTTCCTTGGTCATACCTTTAAAAGAGGAAATGCAGCTACTGGTGAAGCAAATACCAGACATTGGTAAGGTTGAGGTTCACGACTTGTTCAGCCTGTGGACCCCTCGATGACCTTACATTAGTCATGTCTCTCTGGGCCGATCCTCCTCCCATACCCTGTGGGAGGGTTGTGCCCCCTCTGAGGTTCATGTTTGGATGAGTTATCAACCGCAGTGAAGCACCCTCTTGAATCAGCCCTTTGGATCGTGGAGCAAAATAAGAAAAGTGCCCTTCATTCCCATGTTTTTCCATCAATCTCACTTGCCTGGGTGTGGTGCTTTCATTTCCTCAGATGCAGAGCAGGGGATCTGTCACTCTTGTTCAGTATTTAAAAATAGATGGCATTGCGGGTAACCCCTGAAGCCTATAAACACTTAAAAGAGCATTTCCATACATGTAGTGTTTAATGTATAATTAGCAGTACACACCGAGTTTTTAGGACACCTTTTATTTTTATAATCACTGTGCATGATGGAGTTTGTGACTTACTTTGTTGAACTGTGAGTGCATTGTTTCATGTATTGGGCTAAACCATATAAAATTGTTGATGTCTGACCACTTTTGACCTACAAGAACAGCAATTTCCTATGGTTCAATCCAGTGTAAGCGAGGAGCAAAATTTGCCCCAGTCTTCTTTCCCTTTAATGCATTTTTATTTTCCTGCTGGTACAGATTGCCCGAACCTCCATAAATCAACAGGGAGGAGAACTCAGTCTTGGAGTTGTTGACGGGGTCATCAGAGCTGGCCTGGGTTTTGGAGTGAGGATGTTCAGTGTTGGACACAGTGAATTCACCCATAGAAGGAAGAAGACATTGAGCAAAATATCTCAGTGATGTAATGGATTGAGATGGTGTCAGGAACATCTAAACAGAACGGCAATTGTTTCTACATCAAATGTAACATTTGGTGTTTACAGAACCAAAGCAAAACTCAGGTCGGGATCTGACACTATGTTAAACCATTTGACATGTGGCTTGTGGTTTTTTGATAAAGCTGGCTACACGTAACTTGTTAAATATTAAGAGAATGAAAATATAAGAGAAACACAGATCTTTATGGAAAAAGATGCCAGAAGAATTGTATTATGGTGTGGGAATCAGGATAGAGGTTGGAAAGAGGGGGTAGGGAAGACAGCAAGAAGACTGAGAGGAGCAGAGAGAATGATTGTCAAGGAACTGAGCACCATAAAAGGTCAGTGTGTTCCTGGTCAATGCCAGTGGTATGACAGGACATAGGAGTGATGAGAGGAGCTCATATCTTGGCTATAACACCCCTTCAAGTTCAGAGACCTGCTTTGCCAGACGTGAGAAGTCAGACAGAAATATTTTATGGGTGTGCAACAGTTTACCCACCTCTAAATCCAATTCGTAACTGATAGACCATCTTACACCAAAATCAACCTAATAAAGCATCTATCTACATACACCAACATTTCCTTAATTAAGACTCAGTGTTTCTTAATCCTCAATCAGTTTTTTTTAAAAGATTTTATTTATTTATTTGACAGAGAGAGAGACAGAGTGAGAGGGAACACAAGCAGGGGGAGAGGGAGAGGGAGAAGCAGGCTTCCCGCTGAGCAGGGAGCCCGATGCGGGGCTTGATCCCGGGACCCTGGGATCATGACCTGAGCCGAAGGCAGACGCTTAACGACTGAGCCACCCAGGCGCCCCCCTCAATCAGTTTTTAGTATTGATTGAAAACAGAGCACTTTACCAAATGGCCAGAGTGATTTCTAAGGAAAAACATAGATACAGCCTCATTTCCAGCTCTAGTCTGTACTTTTCAGCAACTTATTTTATTATTTTTTTAGTTTTTATTTTTAAAGATTTTATGTATTGATTTGAGACAGAGAGATAAAGAGAGAGAGAGCACATGAGCAGGGGGAGAGGCAGAGGGAGAAGGAGAAGCAAACTCCCCACTGAGCTAGGAGCCTGATGCGGGGACCTGATCCTCGGACCCTGAGATCATGACCTGAGCCGAAGGCAGATGTTTAACCATCTGCGTCACCCAGGCACCCAGCAACTTATTTTATAAACCTAGAATTTTCTGTTTTGAATGCTCTATTTCTACGCAGTGTTCTTCATGGAGAGATTTCTTTCTAGAAAGCACCTGACATGTACTGTTTGTGGAATGAAGGAATGATACTGTGAACAAATAGTTAACTTGTAATTGTGAGCTGGCTCTGCTGTTTTACATCTAGAAGTAAAGGTAAGATATGCTCAGCAAGCTTGTGAATGTTGAATACTGGGGAGCCCTGCATTCCTGCAGGCTCATCGTGGGGTTTGTGAAAACCCTCTCCCCTTCCTGGATCCAACCTTTACCCTCATGTTGCCTTCTCCTTAGGCTGCTTCCTGCCTGCCCTACTGGGGACCACTGGCCAGACTTTCTTAGGACGGAACTTCCAGAGTTTTTATCTACCTCTTCTCCCAGGCTGATCATGAAACTTGCCTTGTGGTATGATGTGGGAAAGAAAGACAGAAGAAAACTTATTAAATTGCCTTACTCTTTACAGCCCATTGACTAGTCCTTGAAACAGGCAGAGTGACATTCCTCTAGGAACTCAGCTGCCTTCATGTTAACACTTTGCTAAGGGCAAAAGGCAATCTTAGCCCAACCCCCAGGATCCTGTAAGTCTTCTTTAACATATAAAAATTCTTTTGTAAACTTCCTTTATCTTTACCCCCCAAGATACATGCTGGCAATCGTCCCCCAAGTATATGACCCACCGATATACATCTGAAGGGTCTCATGACTGAGTTTTCACTCAACAGTAATAAATGACCTTTTCCTAACAATAGCTAGCTCTCTCAAGGTCCTGGAAACCTTTCCCAAATACCTGGGAGGCTTATGCTATCCTTAACCCCCTGCCAACTTGAAAGTATATAACCGGCCACTCCTCACGACCCCGGTGCAGCTTTTTCTGCCCATGGGTCCCCGTGCTTTAATAAAACCACCCTTTTGCACCAAAGACATCTCAAGAACTCTTTCTTGGCCATCGGCTTCAAACCCTAACCTCTTTCCTACATCAGATATGTCTTATTTGTGCAGCCCATCTCCCTGAACCTGATGTACAACTTCTGATAGACAAGGCTACACAATGAAGCATCCAAGATTGACCTCAGAGTACTGGGCTTTTGAAATCCTAGACACAAAACCTCAATTCAGAGGGGAAAAAAAAAATCTAAAGGTGGAGAGATTATTTTTGGTCATGAGGTTAAATCTCACTGTATGAACACGTTTCCATTTTTGCTTCAGGCTATAGAATCAGTCTTACTGTGGCCAATGTGGAAAACAGAACAAAGCGTTGAAGTGTCAGACTCACCACTCTGCTCTGCTTTCCTGGGAAGCTTAGAAAGCTTCCACAGAGCCCTTGGGGTTCCTGGGGGTAAAAATTAATGGTGTTGGTGGAGCAAGATTCTCAAATACAGTATCTCTGATGAGGGTTAAGATTTAAGAACTATAAAATAAATGTAGATTTGCAGAGAGATAACATAACAAGACTTAAAAAGCTAAAAAGCGTGGGGTAACAGGCCTGGGTCAGTATGCCCCTAGGGAGACCAGGAAGCTTTCTGATCCCCTAAAAATACTGAATGTATTGTACAAAGGGTTTGCGAATGTAGGCTTGTTGAGAGAGATAAGTAAAAGAGATAGGAAACAATAACAGACTTGGGTCATTTTATCTCTGAAAGAAAAGGTGTTTGCTCACCCACTGAAGAAAGGGCTGATAAACCAATCCTTAGCCCAAACCCTTTTGGATATGGCTGGTCAGCTTTATACCAGATTCAGAGTTCTTCTTCCCCCTCCCCCTTAAAAAAGAACTCCTCATAATCAGTTTGGGAGATAAGACTTCTGCAGATGAAACAGCTGACTGTCCACAGAGGGTAGTCCAGGGTAAACATTTACAGGAGTGGCAGGGATTCTCAGTCTAGGAGGGTTTCTTGGGCAGGTGTTGAGATAATCAAGATTTTCTGATTACAGATTCCTAAGAGAAGAGAAGGAGACTGTTAGAAAGAGTCCTGTGCTAACGATGATCTCTTTGGGATGAACAGGCCGAAGTGGTAAGGGGATACACACGGAAACAAGTAATCTTAGCCTTATGGCCTCTTGTGTGCAGGAGAAATAGAATAACCAGCCTTCCTGGGACGACTGGACACCATGGAACAACGGGGTCTTGGGGTGATCTGGAAACCCAAAGGACCACCATCCTACTGCCCTGCCAGGAGCAAAGGTTCATGGATTAGTCTATGGTGTTATTATTAACATGACAGCCTGGTTGTGTTTACCCTTTCAGTTCCTCTGCCGAATGCCCACTTCTATTTTTAGTTCACATTTTGGACGTTGGCAGATCTTGGTGAAGGCTCTACTCTCCCCCAGATAGTCGTGGTCAAGTAGATAGATTCACAGAGTACAGAGAGATATGGAAATTTGTACATCAGCATCTGTTAAGGTCACTTCCTTTTCTTGGGGGCCTCTGGCAAGGATCCCTTTAGCAGGCCCTAAAGTCATGGAGCTGGCTGCCCAGGTCAGGCAGTATCTACAAACCTCCTTTGGCAAGTATACTTAGGAGACTCCTGTCTTTACTTTGAAAACTCAGACGTCATTTAATTTAATTTCTGATGTGCGATGTGTTGTACCCAAAGTACTCATGTTACACACATTTGGATCAGGGAGTATCAACCAATTAATTCTGTTTTATATTTTATATTTGTCTTTTATGGCTTTTTCTCCCCTGGAAATGCATATGAGAATACAATGTCAATACACAATCATATACATATCTATGTACATATATACATATGTATGGTATATATCAATGCCATATTTTGCAATATTGTCATAAATTATTACAGAAGAGGATTGGTTTTATTGAAATTGGAATGCTAATGTTGCATTCTTGAAGCATCGAGAACTGGCCCAGAAAAGGAAGCCTAAGGTCTCTTCTCAAAATGGATCATCATTAAATGCATAGGGAATAGTCTCTGAAGTTCCCAGAAAGGCCTCAGGGAGAAATAAACTTTGTAACACTACTAGGAGAACTGTAGCTCTTAAGAGTGGCCAATGACCTCCCCAAGCCATAGTGTCCCACCTGGAGAGAGTCTATGAAAATCATCGACTGCCACTGAGAAGCTGGATTAGAAGGCAGAGACTGTTCTGAGACCCTTATACAGAAATTTGGGAGATAGATCTGAGAAGAGAAAGAGAGAAAAGAGCTTTTTATTGAAGAGAACTTCCTGGGAGAAGAAGTCCAAGTTACTTCTAATATATGATAGTGACCAGAAGGGTAGGAGGAGGTGGTGGGTGGGATCCCATGCTCCGACCCTTCAGCGTCAGCACTCTGAATGAATCTCCATCTCTTGAAGCCTTTGATGCCTCCTCAACATCTTCTCAACTCCTCTCAGATGCTCCCCTGTTTGGTTACCTTGTGTTTTTTAACTTCTCTATTACTCTGTTACTTAGCCTCCTGCTAAATTTTCTAATATAGATGTTGTATGTGTAATCTACATTCTAATATAACATTGTAATTACTTTGAAACTATTCTAAGACTATTTTAGGAACCAAAGTATGTTTTTTGGTTCAACCATGACCCCCTTCAATCATCATGTGAATTTTCTTGTTTTATTTTCACATTTATCACCTGGAGAGGTAGCAAAGTGTTCTGGAGAACTCCAGTTATGTGCTATGTGCTTTGCATAAGGATTTTCACGTAGTCTTCACAATAACTGTATGAGGCCATGGTTTTTGCTCCTGCTTCACAGTGAGGAAACCAAGCCTAGGAAACTTGCCCAGCCTTACACACTGATGAGTGATGGAGCCCGGATACAAAACTCAAACCTATGATTTAATCACTATGCTCTATCACCTCCCTGTGTAATTACTCTTTATGAGGTCCTCACTGGGTGCTGGGGAATTTTAGATATACTATCTTCTAAGTTATTTCACAACTCTATGAGAATTTAAATACCTACATAACCTACTAGCTATGTGAGTGCTAGGTAACTTGCCTGAGCCATACTCACATAGTCCGTGACTTCACAGTAATATGACACTTTTTCCACCTGGGTCTCACAGTTACCGTGAAGACTTCATGAGAGAATAAATATGAAAGCAATTTTTGAACTATGAAACATGGTGTGATAGTACATGTGATAAGTGTGGAAGCTTTATGTACTCCATTAGACAATTTTCCGGATGAGAAGTCTTCGGAACAGAAAGGTAGATGTAAATTTAGCTACAAGTGTCCGCTGTGTGTCAGATACTGTCCTCAGCACCTGGTGGAATGATCTACTCAAGATTTCTTGGTTCATTAGGGACAGATTTAGAATGAGAATTTGGGTGTGTTGCCTCCAGATGACTAGAAGATGGCTAAAACATTCCCTGTCCCAGAGCGGAGGACTAAGCTGAAGACTGGTTCTAGCCAAAGTTGCTGCTGAGTTGACAAATGGCATTCATTTCATGCTGACTTTCCGTCCGGAGTTTTGTGCAAGACTGGTCACCTTTTGCTGGGCATTGCCCTAGTCCTGTGTTATCATATGCTTTTCCAGTATAATAGATGATACCCAGATTTCTTTAGTTCTTTTAGATATTTCTTGCTATAGAGTGCTGGACCTGGAGCTTTTTATTGATTGATTGATTTGAGTTTTAAACAAATGGAAATGGAAGCAAGATGTTTGGTTGGAAAGCATTCATGGTTTGACCATGCTGGTTCTGTAGGTGCCCAAGAGCCAGATATGTTTTCTTGGGAACACAGCCTCACTGAAAGCAAGGCGCAGGCCAGTGGTTGAGTTCTTTCTCTGCTGGTGGTGTACTCTCTGGGGAGGCAGATGGTCTCCTGCCCTCTCTCCCAGATGAGACAGGATGCCCAGGGCACTACTCAGGGACAAGGGGTCACTGGATTATCTTCCATTTCCTGCCACTGGCTTTCACTGTGCTCTCAGATGGGGAAGGTCATTATACTGCATCAGACTGGGTGTTTGAAAGAATGTGGCAATAGTTCCTAAGTAAGGATATATTTGAGATAATGAGGAACAGACTTGTTCCAGGGAATTGAAGCTTTTTGTAGCTGGGCTCCTGCCAAACAAACTCAAAGCCCAGCTAAGCACAACAAATTTTTTTTTTTTAAGATTTTTATTTATTTATCAGAGAGAGAGAGAGAGAGAGACAGAGGCAGGCAGAGGGAGAAACAGGCTCCTTGCTGAGCAAGGAGCCCGATGTGGGACTTGATCCCAGGATGCTGGGATCATGACCTGAGCGGAAGGCAGATGCTTAACCGACTGAGCCACCCAGGCGTCCCAGCACAGCCAATTTTTTAAAGGGTAACAATTTGAGAGAATAGAAAGATTTCAGCAAAAACAAAACAAAATGTTTAGAATAGAGATGAATAATTTCATGGGCTAATGCATACCTATTAACCAATAACATGAATGCAAATTCCTATTATTAAAAAGAGTTCTATTGCCAAGTTATAGAAAATTCATGATTTCCCTAGAGGGAAAATTAGCACTTATTTTATTTATATTAAAAATAATCGTATTTAAGTTTCCTTTGCTGGTGATCTGTGTGTTTATGTATGTGTGTATGTGTAATAGGGTTTAATTTTTCATTCATCTCAAATTATAGAGAAATCTATAGCTTAGACGAAATCTGGTTTTCATCAGTCCTGAGCTATTTTTCAGATATGTTATTCTTTTGAATGGATAAGAGAAAAAAATGATGGCAATAATAACAACAACAATTATAAGAGCAATAATAATAATAATATTTGTATAGTGCTTTGCAAAGTTTACTCAAAAAGTCAATCTCTTTTAACCTTTAAAACTCTCAAGAGAGGGTTTAGACCTGAGGCAGGTAGGCCAGGCATTATTATTGTTACTTCTTATGATAAATGAGCTATGTACTACTGTAAGATAGTTAAGGAAATGAAATATTTTTCTTATCAGATAAAAACACTGGAAATAAAATATTTTTAAATTAATAAAGCAAGCAGGTAGCCATTCAGGAACATAACAGGTTTTTGGAAAAATGCTCTTCTAGTTGGCCACATGTATTATGCAAGAAAGGGTGTATAACACTGAAAGCTAGATAAAAAGCCTAGCATGTGGCTATTGCTCAGAACAGCCCCGTTCTCTTCCTTGTCTGGGCATGACTGTATCATTAGTGCCCAGCACTGGGCTAGGTCATCTGGAGGATTCAAGTGTGTTTAAGATGTGCTATGTATCCTTGTGTTATCTGTGATCTAACTGGAAAGACAGAGCATGGCCATCTCTCAAACAGTAATGGCGGCCAGGACTACCTGGGTCATCCACCCTGGAGTCGTGGTTGGGGAGTAAGGCCTTCCTTCACCACATATACTGAAATGGGAGAAGGGGTAGTTCCCCAAAGTGAAATCTAACTCTTATTTTCAAATGAAAAATGAAGAGATCAAGGGAAACAGATGTCCACATTAGGTGCCTCCTCTGATGTCCATAGACAGAAGAACTCTCAGGTGTTCCCGCTGTCCAAAACCCTCCCTCCTGCCTGCAACTCTCCCCTAGCCCAGTGCAATCCTGGCATCTCTAGCTGCAAGATGCATTTCCTCCTATAAACAAGGTTGTAAATGCTGGGTAAGCATAGTTAATATGGTACCATTTGTAGTATATATGTCAAATACATTAACTTTTAAGAGCCTTTTGTGGGCAGTTTTGAGGATTTAACCATAATTTATAAAACAGTGTCTATGGGAAAATGTATGCCGAGAAACCAAACACTCAAACCAACAGACAAACTCTTGGAACATAAACTAGAGTTGTATGAGTAGGATTGAGTGCTAAATTGTGCAGTAGAACTTGGAGGAGCTGATTCCATTCAGAGAACAGAAAGTTCCATAGGGGCGCTCTGGGTCTGGGGAAGGAGTAGGGCACATAACGCAACTAATCCACCAGTCTCCTGAAGGATCAAGATCTGACTTGTGACGTGAGTCTCCTGTCTCGGCAACCGAGCTGGGCCTGACTAGGTAGTGCTTTTTTCTCTCTCTCATCACACCAATTATGTCCCTTTTGAAACTACATCTTTGTTTGAAAATAAGAGAAGGAATGTGTGTTGATTGAGTGCCTTTTCTATTTCTTTAAAATATTTTAAACACAAAAATACAACAGAATATGAAACATATTTTATATACAGTATAAAAAAGTCCCCTCACTCATATCTTGTTCCCTTTGACAGAGGTATTCACTACTTGGTATATTCAAAGGTTCTTTTTATAAAATAAATTTCTTAATATGAAAATGAATTACCTTTCCCAGTTTCATTAAAATTAGACAATTTGGATGGGAGAAGTGGACATAATGAGTGTAGCCCTTTTCTGTTCCAGGCCAGTGGTTTATTATAGTTTGGATGGAGGTAGGTGTGGATGTTGTGGGAAGGGAGGTAGAATTTAAAGATGAGTAGGGTAAGTGTAGTTTGAAAAGTTCTACCTATTATCTAGTGTGATTATATCTCCCTGCCTTGAAAATCATTGCTTCCTACTTCAAAGCATATAGTAACTAACCTCTCTGTGGTTCACAGCATGCATCTTTAACGTATGGCCTGTTTTAAAATACTATTCCTCCACTTGATGTAAGAAGTTCACAATCATGTACTTTCCCTTTCTTAGTGTTTTGCTATTGTCTTCATACATTTTTCTGCTACATGTATTCTAAAACCCACAATACGTTTTTGATTTTGGTCTTTTATCTTTTGATAAAACTAAAAAAGTAACTATTTTATATTTGCCCACATGTTTACCATTTTCAGGAGTCTTCACTCTTCTTTTTTTATTGATCCAAGTTTCCATTTCAAATGGAGAGAGGTTCCTGAATGTAGCCTTGGTAAGTCTCATGCATAGGTATTCGCAGAAATGCAACCGGGGGTTTCAGCTCACCGGGTAGAGTTGGTACAGAAGTGCTGAGAGACGTGGTGAATTGGAAGTAGCCTGGCGTCTAGACTGGAAAGCCCTGGAATGCAGGGACATTAAGATGGGACTAATGTCAGTGACCTGGACTTCAATATCAGGGGACTGTCTGTTGTATGGTCGAGAATTTATCTGGACTTTGTAGCTGGTTCCTGGGATAGAATCTTTAAACTCTTGGAATTTCCGAAGTGATAGGAGTATCTTTGTTATTCATAGTGGATGCTGATAGTTTATACTAATGAGGTGATCCCTGTGGGCCCTTAGATAGATACACTAGAGAGATGACTCAGGATGGTAACAGGCCACATCAGAACAACCAATCATGTGATGCAACGTTAGGGCTTTGAACCCCATGATATCAGCCTAACCTCCCGATCTCTGGGGAGGGCAAGTGAACATCAAGTTCAAATCATTTGGCAATGATTCAATCAGTCGTGCCTACAAAATAAAACCCCAATAAAAATTCTGGACACTGAAGTTGGATGGCACTTTCTGGATGATGACCATACTCACCTGCCAGGAGATTGACACACCCTGGTTCTATGGAGAGAGGATACAGAAGCTCTGCATTTGGGATCCTTTCAGACCTCACCCTATGTATCTCTGTGTTTGGCTGGTCCTGATTTGCATCCTTTAAAATAAAACTGTCCTTGTAAGTAAATTACTTTCCTGAGTTCTGTAGATTATTCTAGCAAATTATCGAAGCTGAGTGGAGGTTGTGGGAACCCCCAGGGTCTGTAGCCAATTGGTCAGACATGCAGTAGTCTGGGGATCCTTGAACTCATAACTGGCATCTGAAGCGAGGGCAGTCTTGTTGGGGATTGTGTCCTTAAATGTGTACAATCTGACATTAACTCTGGTGGTTAGCATCAGAATGGAACTGCACTCCCATAACCCAAAGCACTTGTAAGATTAGCCACAATGTAGGATGCGGTGCAATTCAGAGTAGCCAGGACCAGATCAGACCAGTTACTTTGTATGAAATCACCACCATCCCCAGGTGATTTAGAGGAAAGCCCTGTGACCAGAGAGGCCCCCTTACCACCACGATGCCCAGACACCATCTTGAGAAGAAGGGTGAAGGGAAGGAGGATTGCTTGAGACGAGGGAAATAGCGGCAGTAGGGTTTTCACGCTCTGCATGGATTGCAAATGTATTTGCTTTGGAGTGGGAGAGACTGAGGTTTTTAAGAATTCTGTAAAAATTTTTTTATTAACAAATTGTTCTGTTGAATCAGCAGGACTAAGGGCTTGAGAGTAACAGCAGATCACTGAAGGCATGAAAGACAGATGTCTTTTCTCCAACTGCCCCAACTCGCTCCTCCCCAACACTAAACATTCATATTATAGTGAGCAAAACTTGACTACTATAAATAGCTTATTTGATCTCCCCCTGCACTTATCCTGGAGTTTCCTTTTTGATTCAGAAGTATCTTGCCATATTGACAGACTCACATTTTCCTTTCTAGTTGTCAAATGTGTATCAGGTGGGCTGGAACAGAATCGGTTAGTTTCAACAAGGCAGATGGACTATATCCCAGTGATTCATCAGTTTCCATTGGTGTTGGTCTGGGTTGTGTTTTGGGCCTTTGGTTCAGTGCTTGGTTATTGTGGGATTATCTGTGGTTTACAAGATTCACTTAATCACTGATTGTATTAAATGCTGGGAAGGAATAATGGATAGAACCTTCATTGAGGTTTGTTTGTTTATTTGTTTTTTAACAGTTATTTTTCCTGAGGTGCCTGGCTGGCTCAGTCAGCGGAGCATGTGACTTTTGATCTCGGGGTTATAGGTTCGAGCCCCATGTTCGGTGTAAAGATTACTTAAAAGAATAAAATCTTTAAAAAATAGTTATTTTTTTCCTGATTGGGTTTTGAATGTTGTGGGAAAATAGGCAAATAAAAATTTTGACACAATTTTAAAATTGCTATAATAGGATAGTGCTAATCACGAAGTCATGGAGTAATTCATCTGTGCATTCTCGGGCCCCTTTCCATCTCTGTATAGGTTTCTGGAAAATGCCTGATGCTGGTGACAAGGGGAGACATGATCATAGACTGAAATGTCTATGGGGGCAGGCAACAACACTAAATGGAGTTGGCGGGTGTGGACTGGACATGTTGGGCGAATGATCTCAGTGTTGCCAGATCTTCAAATTCATTGAGAGATGCTAGAGATCTGTTATTTAAAAAAAAAAAAATGCAAATGGTGCCAATATTGAAATGTTAGCCAAAACACCAAAAACCAAAAACAAACAAAAAAACCCTCAAATCCAAATTTGTATAAACATGCAAGTACAAAATCGCTATGCAAGATAAGTAATACCTACAGTTGGCCCTATGGGGCCAACATTTGCAACTGCTGTTATAGACAATGTCGTTCAGTGCAAATCTGTGCGGAGGCACAATGAGGAAACCTCATGTTTACATTTGAAGTTTATCTCTGAGGCTTACAGAACAGGGCTCTTCTTTTTATCTTCTGGCTTGAGACACTGTCACTTGGTGATGATTACTGACTAATATTGTCTCAACAAGAACCTTACATTCTCCTCTCCACTGTTTCTTCTCCTACTGCCTCCCTATCTCCTTACTTCTACCCAGTGAAGCGATCTTCATTCTCTCCCTGAGCTTAACGCCTCCTGGTCCATGAGAACTAAGCACTGTTTCTTCTGTTCCTGTTTTGTTTCTATTTTTCATATTCCACTTTGTTACAGCTCCTATTTCTCTCCTTTATCTTTGCATTGCTCAATACAACATATCCTCTGGAAACATTTCTTTAACTGAGCGAGAGTCCAAATTTTTGTACTGGGTTCACATCTCCCTCTTATCTTTTCTTTACTCTTTCCCTGATTAAACAAGAGGGGTTTTATTATAAAGAAATGTGTGGTACTTTCTCCTAATTTCTTCTCTCTGCATTTTCTTTCCATAGCCATATATATCTACTTCAGGAAAAAGAATCCAGGCTTGTGTATCCCACCAATAATCACTAGCGAGTTCATTTTTTTTTGTAGTTTTAATTAGCTTTTTGGCCTTTTAAATCATAGGTCTACTTGTCAGTGACAGATTGGATTATTAGTTTTATTATCAGTAAATTGTTTGGTTAAAATCATCTTTTTATTATATGCACAATGAGATAATGCATCTAGAACTCTCATAAATGATTTTGCTTCTCATAAATGTTAAACGTTCTTTTCCTACATCTATACATCTATATTAGGGCTTAGATTTACTAATTTTCTTTCCATTTGAAGACGAGAATGCATAATAAATGTAAAGTATTGAACCTAGTTCACATTTATTATGATTTTTTTTCTTCTTCCTTTTTCAGTAGCTTCTGAAAGTTTCTCATGGATTTGACAAGACTGCTCTGAAAATGAGGGTAAAATGATGAAATCTGAAAGCACAGGAGGTGGTTCAGAGATGTGAAAGCCCCATAGACCTGCCTGAGCCAACTGATCCACACCATGCTTGCCAAGGACAGACTCGCTCTTCTCTCTCTGTTTTCTCTGGGCTCATCTGAGTAGGGCCTCCAGGGATCCCTTGTGTGATTAAATAGCTAAAACAAGGAGGACTTGGCCAGTAGACCACATGCGTGGGCCAAGTCTCTGGTCAAAAGGTAGCGTTCATTACAAAAAACTCTGAAATGTTTCCTTTCACTTAGATTCAGCTACGCCAAATAATTTCATTTTATTTTATTTATCTTTTTAAAAAGATTTTATTTATGTATTTATGTATTTATTTATTTAGAGCACATGAACTGGGGGAGAGGCAGAGGGAGAGAAGAACCTTGAGCAGACTCGGTGCTGAGTGCAGAGCCCAGTGCTGGGCTTGAGCTCATGACATTGAGATCATGATCTGAGCTGAAACCAAGAATCAGATATTTAACTGACTGAGCCTCCCAGGCACCCTTGGGCCAAATAAAAATAGATGAAACCAACTATGGCTATAAATGTTACATCAAACTTCAGGGTAAAATTCAATCTGCATATCAGAGTATTGCCTGGAATAAGGATTAAGTTGCACCTAATATTTGACATATCCTATTTTCTACCTGTCTGTTTTTGCTGGCTTTGTTAACCTCTCTATGAGGGATATTAATTTCTCAGAATAGACTGTGCCTTTTTATATGTAGGAAAATGTGTAGATACTTCAGATGACAGAACTGAGTGTTGGTAGTATTAATGCCTACCATTTGTTTTTTTCTGCTTCTCCTTCCAAAAAAGGATTGCAGTATTTTCCAAAAGAGGCTTGGTAAATCATAAGTAAATATGGTATTAGGAACATCTCAGCACTTACCACATCCTGACACACACACACACACACATCAAATATTGGCTGGCTAACTAGGTATTTCTTAGATTAAATCCAAAATATCACCTCTTCCAACAAGGTTGTCTTGGTTCAAGTTTCTCTGGTCTATATTCCTATTGTACCCCTAATTTCTCCTACTATAATGTTAATTCATAGTGCTTTATTTTATTTTTTATTATTATTTTTTAAAGGTTTTATTTATTTGTCAAAGAGAGAGAGAGAGGGAGAGAAAGTGCACAAGCAGAGGGAGTGGCAGGCAGAGAGAGAAGCAGGCTCCCCACTGAGCAGGGAGCCCGATGCAGGACTTCGTCCCAGGAGCCTGGGATCGTGACCTGAGCCGAAGGCAGATGCTTAACCGACTGAGCCACCCAGGCGCCCCCATAGTGTTTTATTTTAATTACTTCTTTTATTGCCTACACTAAGCAGGCATTGTGTCTTATTCACTATGGTATTCTTAGCACTCAGCACAACTGATGTGTGCCTTCAACAAATACGTTCTTAAAAAATACTTGTCAAAGGAAACAAATATACTTAAATATATCTAAGATTCTTGATATTAAATTGTTAACCTATTTGTGGTACTAATAGAAGTGGCATTATATCTACTTTTTTTTAGATATATACAACCACACACAAGCTTATAGCACTGTAAATTCATTAAAGTTAAGATAACATCAATTGTACTAACATTATTATCTTATGTACCATTAAAAAAGAAAAAATCCTGCCAATTACAGTGTGATCCACTTATTTTTTTAATATTAGGTAATAATATAAAGGTTTTTTTATATCAGTTATGGTATTTTTTATATCAGTTATGGTAATAATTCATTTTACAATTTACTGAAATCAGTGCTTTCCAGTTAAATTAGGAAATGCTCCAAACGGAAAAGATTTAAACCAAATATAGGTACTGGTAAGCAATGAGATCATTTAAAAAATGGAAGCCCAAATAATTTTAAACTTTGTTGTATATCCATTACCAATTGAAGACTATATGAAAATGACTTTTTATTGCCAAAGAGATTTAGAAAAGTTGTATTGCATTTTTTTTTACCTTCTCAGTGAATATATGCAAGAACAATGCAGTCGCCTTTTCAAATATATCCATTTTCTTATTTCATGATGAAAACATTGACCTTTGGTCTTTTAAGATCCAAAACAATTTTATACATTAATTGTATCTTTTGAAATGTTGACTTCTGATTTCTAGTCTTCCCCAAAAGAAATGTAAAGTGACACTAAATATTTTCCTCTAATTATTTTCACAAAACTCTGAAAGCAGGAAATTTGATTTGGGAGGAGAAAAAAAATTAGCTTGGATAGATATATTTTGTATTTAATTAGGTCATATCACCAGAGGTCAGCACTACTTAACTGATTAGTAGTGAGAGTGTCTGGAATGGCCATTGGCAAACTTATGGAATTGGAAGTGGAGAGAAAGAGGGAGAAAAGGAGAGAGACAGGAAGGAGGCAAAGAGAAAGAAGGAAAGGAATAAAAGATAAAGACCATTAAGTGTGGCTTTTTAAATTTTTCCTACAGAGATATTTCTAACTGTAGCTGCAATGTAACATGAGAGTCCGCATTGTCTAGAATTTAAGAGTATTGTCCAAGAATGCATTGGTATGAAATCGTGTTTTATCAGTTTTGTAAAGCCTCTTATTGATGCATCCCATCATTTGCTGCAATTACTATTCTCACTGAGGTTTTTTCTTCACTTAGATCCTAGGTTTTGTTCTTACTTACTTCATGGGCAATTTAATATCTCCCTTTGGATCTATTAGGCATCTCATACATATCATGGCAGATCCTGATTTCTACTCTCTCCTTTGTCATCCTGCTTTTCCTGCTCACTTACCCATCTCAGTGAATGGCGCCTCCATGCTTGGATAAAAAACCTGAAAGTCAACCTTGACTCCTCTTGCTTATCCCTCATGAAATCTGAGAACAGATCTTGATAGCTCCTTCTTCAAAATATATCCAGAACCCGACCATTTCTCACCACTGTACCAATGCCAGCCAAGTGTACTCTATCATCCTGTGTCATTTGGGTCACTGTAGTGACCTCAACAGATCTCCCTGTTTCCACAATTGCTCCATATAACCTGTTCCCAGAACTTAAGTCAGGCTATGTCACTCTTCTGTTCAGAATCTCCAAGGCTCCCATATCACTGATGATGACCTACAAGTCCCCCATGATATGGCCCCAGTACTTCTCACATGTCTTCTACTACTTTTCCCCTTGCTCACTTCACTCAAGTCCCCATGGCTCTCTTGCTGCTGCTTGGAGAAGCCAGGCCCACTCTGACCTCAGGCCCTTTATTCTTGCTGGTCTCTCTGCTTAGAACAGTCTTTACTCAGATATTCACGTGGCTCTTTTCTATACCTCCCCAGCTGTCAGTGAGCTCATCTCTGATGACCCTCTTTAATTTTTGCAATACTACCCAGTATTCTCCATCTCCCTTTCCTGCTGGAGTGTGTAATTAACTTGCTTACTTTGGTTATGTCTGTCTTCCCCAGCTAGAATGTAAATTCATGGGGGTAAGGATTTTGTCTGTTTTTGTTCACATGGAACAATACTGGGCACATAGTAGGTATTTGATAAATGTCTGTGCTATGACTGGTGTCCCCCTGGGCTAGGTGTTGAGATGGCCACAAGAGTTGAGAGGCAGAATGAAGACGAGAGTGCCATACGAGTAGATGTGAAATGTTTGCGGAGCTGCTGATATTTGAGACATGTAGGAATTTGTTAGGAGGGAAGACGCTGCACTCCTGTCAGAGGAAACCGTGTCTCTAAAGGCACAAAAGTATAGAAACAACTCCAATTTAGAATGATTGTTCAGTCATTCATTGCACTTATTACGTTTTCGTTACTATTCTAGGCATGGGGAAAAGGGCTAAGGAAGAACAACAAAGTCCCTGCCCTCAAGAGAAATTTGAGCCGCAGTTAAACAGGTAAGCAAATAATGTCATTTGTGATAATTCTTTGGAATGAATAAGCCATATGACATAGTGGCCACAAGCAGATAAGGTATGAGAGCTACTTTATTTATTATTATTATTTTTTAGATTTTGTTTATTTATGTGAGAGAGAGAATGAGATAGAGCATGGGGGGGAGGGTCAGAGGGAGAAGCAGACTCCCTGCTGAGCAGGGAGCCCGATACGGGACTCGATCTCGGGACTCCAGGATCATGACCTGAGCCGAAGGCAGTTGCTTAACCAACTGAGCCACCCAGCCACCCTAGAACTACTTTAAATAGGGTGGTTGAAGAAGGTGTCGTTGTGGTTGGGATCTCTGATATAAGACCTGAAGGAGCCAGCTGTGCCAAGATCCAGGGAGTGGGGTGTGGGCCGGATGACGGCACGTGCAAAGTCCCAGCAGCCAATGTGACCAGAACACAGCAGGTGGCAAGTGGGGAAGATGAAGTTACAGAGGACAGGACCCTGGAGGGCTTTATGGATCATGTGTAGTTAGACTGGGCTGTGCCATCCAGATCCAGCTCCCAGCTCATCACTGGTTGGGGGGCTAGGCCACTTGTCCCCCAGCTGCTGAGAGTGTGGGTGGTGCCAGCTCAAAGCTGAATTCCTTCTGGGGATTGCCCTTGGCTGAAGAGAGCCGGGTCTTCCAAAGTCACACTGTGACTTTATGTTTACAGGCTAGGGAAACCTGGACTTACAGGGAGTGAATAAAGTTTGCTAGTTGAGGCTTCCTGAGGGCAGTTCATGTGGAATGGCTGAGATACAAATGCGCAGCCCACTGCCCTTCCTTGGGGGAGGACCCTGAGGGAAGACTCTGAGGGAGGACTCTGCACAGTCCTCTGGCTCTGGGATCCGCTGAAGCTCCTGTTGTGACTGCATCGCAGCCCAATTTCTTCTGTCTGATCCTCCTTCCTTCGTGTCCTCCATGGGAGTTGATTCTGAGAGCCCTGCCTCAGGAAACTTCTGTACACTAACCTCCATCTCAGGATCCACTTCTCCGGGAGACTGACCTGCCACACCATGCTTTGTGTTTTAAGTACAAACCAAATCCACAGAAAGCCTTTATGCAGAAAGGTGATGGGATCTGATCTATGGTTTAGGAGGAGCCCTCTGGCTCCTGACTGGAGAATGTAAGTGGGCAAGAAATGGAGGCCCTCCGCAATTTCAGAAATGGTGGTGTTGTCATGGGGAGATGTGTCTATCCATGCTTGAGGTGTCTGCACAGCAGGTTGGGGGCTAAGATGGATATGCAGCTTGAAGGATATGCAGATGTTGCCCTCACACTGGAGGAAACGCTGCTCAAAGGGGAGGGCCTATGTCTTTCACTAATCAGTTGGGACACAACTCTTGGTGTCTGACATGGACTGCTCTGTAAGGCTGGATGACTGGGTGTTGGAAATGTGCAAATGTTGGACCACTATGTTTTCATGTTATTGCCCTGTTGGGACTAAAGAAGAAACCATAACAGTCATTGAAAAGAGTGGATATCCTACTAATCCAACATGAAAGCAGGCAGTTCCTGGGGAAGGAAATTGAATCCTCCACAGCAGGTCTTGGACGGAACAGGACTGGCTTCCTTTGTCTGGGCCCCGAGGCAGTTAGCAATGGAGAGCGTTCCCGCCAGCCTGAGGACAGCCCCACTCCACCTTTCTCCATCCTCTGATCTCCTGTGAAGGCTTGTGTGTGAAGTCCACAGAGGTCTGCATCCCAGGCAGCGAATGGGGTAGAGAGGAGGAGAGTGGATCTGGAGAGGCAAGTGGTAGATGTCTGGCATGCAGATGAAAGTTCCTCTGGGTTGAAATGCATGTATCTCAAACTTTAATATGCATATGGATTGTCTGAGGATCTTGTAAAAATGCTGATTAGGTTTTAGGAGGACTGAGGGGAGGCCTGAGATTCTGAATTGCTGTCAGACTCCCAGGTGAGGCTGCGGCAGCTGCAGGTTCATGGATCACATTTGCAGTAGCAAGATTACCACCCGTTTCCCTCAACTGAGTCTTGTCAAAGCCCCAGCCTGGCCTCACCTGCGTGAACGAAGCGCCTCTTGACACGCTGGGGCTAGAGAGGGAGCGCGTTCCTCTCTTCCCTTGTCTCTCCGAGCCAGGGCACCAGGCCCCAGGGAAATAGCAGCATTTGCCGCCGGAGGCAGGGTCAGCTGCTCTAGCGCCGTAAATGGCAAGGGGCAACTGGCCTGTGGCCCGATGGCCGAGAGGAGATGGATGGCCTGAGCCCGCAGAAGCAGAGATGAACTGACTCAGGTAAGCACCTAAAATACAAGCACCTTCGAGGATTCCCCAGAAAAAGGTCCTTGAAGTCGTTGTAAATAATAGGAAAATGACCTTATTTATGTTTACAGGCTAGGGAAACCTGGACTTATAGGGAATGAATAAAGTTTGCTAGCTCAGGCTCCAAATCCGTTGCAGAGCCCCCTTGAGCTTTGCTCTGTATTTGCTCCATTGCTAACAGCTGCCTTCCACTGTTGTTTGTATTTAGTCCGTGAGAACAGGTAATCCAAAATGCGCTGGGGCCTCTCTGGTAGACGCCGATGGTCCTATGCAGTAACAAAGCACAAAAACATGCTCTTGCCCGCACGCAACCGGCCTCAGCACACAACTCCAATGTGTTCCTGGAAATGCCATTGGAAGCTGGAAGATGACAAGGAGTGAATCACTTTTTCTCCTCCTCCTTCCCTTACCGCCCAGTGTTCCCGAAGCGAACTGTTGACGCGTTAACTTCGAGACCAGTGAATCAGCAGGGAAACTGTTGAATGAGTGAATCAATGGAGTGAAAAGTGAAATGCAGGGGTTTGTCAGCTCCTTCGGGCCGGCAGCTGGATGAAACGTAGGAGAGAACAGGAGGACCTCCTGCACATTTTTCTTTTTCTTGGCAATAATCGTTGAGAAGCATTTAATCCTAAATTCCTTCTTCAGTTTTTAAACTTAATCCTTTTTAACTTCCTCAACCGTGGAAACGAGTGTGTTCATCAAAGCCTTCGGAATAAATTTCTGTAGGCCATAAGCCACCAGATGTTGATGAAGGCAAGGGGATGAGAGAAGGTGGGGGTTCACTGGTTTACAAACAGGGAATTCCACACTGAGGATACAAACAGTAGCGCAAATCCTACTATGAGTCACAAACACCTACAGGGCACTTCCTATGCACTGGCAACACACAGCACTTGGTAGGGACTGAATGTTTCTGTCCCCCTAAAATTCCGATGCTGAAGTCCTAATGCCCAGTGTGATGGTGTTAGGAGGTGGGGCCTATGAGAGGGAGTTAGGTCATGAGGGTGGAGCCCTCACGAATGGGATTAGTGCCCCTATAAGAAGAGACATGAGAAGGCTTGTTTCCTCTCTCTGTTCTCTGCAAGAAGACAGCCATCTGCAAACGAGGAAGAAAGACCTCCCCAGAACCCAGCCCTGCTGATACCCTTGGACTTCCCAGCTTCCAGAACTGTGAGAAATACACATTTGTGGTTTAAGCCACCCAGTGCATAGTATTTTTATCATAACAGCACACAGTGGCTAAGACATTTTCTGACACAGAAGCTTTGAAGGGGTGTGTTCTAATGATTTAGTACGTTTGTCCCTACTCTTCCTTCAGTGGGAAAATGCAATAGGCAGGGCTTGAAGAGATGGAGAGACCTGATTTATTTATTTTTCCTTTTTCTAGCAACTCATGACTTTACCAAAATGCAGATTAAAAAATAAAAAGATTGTGGAGCCCACACTCAGCAAAGGTGAATTAAAGAGGGAAGAAGGGAGAAGTTTTCTTTCTTTTGTGAAGTTTGGTGATGGATTCTTTTTTTTTTAAAGATTTTTATTTATATGAGAGAGAGAGCGAGAGCAATGAGAGGGGGGAGGGTCAGAGGCAGAAGCAGACTCCCCGCTGAGCAGGGAGCCCGATGCGGGGTTCGATCCTGGGACCCCAGGATCATGACCTGAGCTGAAGGCAGACGCTTAACTGACTGAGCCACCCAGGCGCCCAGTGATGGATTCTTTTGACCCTTACACTGAACTCCCTGAAGGCATCTGATATGAATCCTCTCTGTTCTACAATTGCTTCTATCCCCTCTGCCCACACCCAACCAGTGTTTTAAGCAGAGCTAAAAATCTAAGGATGAACGTATTCATAAACTGAATCCTGGGACCCTCAGAAATACTCATTAAGAATTATCTTCCCCTTTGCCAACTGCTGTATAGACGATGTATGCTGGAACCAGATAACTTCAAAGGATCTTTGCAGATCTACTTCAGAATGTGTGACCATTCTCTTCCTCTTCCCACAGATGGGCCAACCCATCTATGACCTCTTTTCTGAGCCTTTCTGAGCCTTCCTAGCCCATCAGAAGCATGTACCTCATAGGAATTGTGGCTTTACCCTTTATGCTAGGGAACCCCAGTCAAGTTCTGTCAAGGGATAACTAAGGAGATGGGAGAGGGTCCTAAAGAGAGGATAGAAATGGGACAATTAATCAATCAATCCTAATTTTTGACCAAGCATCTCCAGCTGTGCTTGGTTCCTTTGAGCTGAGCAGACTTAGGAAAGGTGACTACTGGCTACCATTTGGCTTATTCTATTTAAAGGTTTATTTATTTATTTGAGAGAGAGAGAGAGAGAGAGAGAATGAGTGGGAGGGGTAGAGGGGGAGAGAATCCCAAGCAGACTCCATGCTGAGTGTGGAGCCCTACTCGGGGCTCAATCTCACCATCTGAGCTGAAACCAAGAGTCAGACACTTAAGGGACTGAGCCACCCAGGTGCTCCTCCATTTGGCTTATTTTATTTTATTTATTTATTTAGTTTCAAGCTGAGCATTTTATTCTTTTTTTTTTTAAAGATTTTATTTATTTATTTGAGAGAGAGAATGAGAGGCAGAGAGCATGAGAGGGGAGAGGGTCAGAGGGAGAAGCAGACTCCCTGCTAAGCAGGGAGCCCGATTCAGGACTCGATCCCAGGACTCCAGGATCATGACCTGAGCCGAAGGCAGTCGCTTAACCAACTGAGCCACCCAGGCGCCCACTGAGCCACCCAGGCGCCCTGGCTTATTTTAGAAAATACTAAGTGATGAGGCAAGTATGTCTTGGAGACCTTTGGGAGATCTTTCTACCTGGGAGGGCACAGGTGAAGCAGTGTTTGGGACTGGTAAGTGTAACTTGGGGATTCTGCCTCCATATGATCTACATATTTAGTAACATTTCTGAGACAGAAAGTTAGGAAAGTTTTCATATATTTTATTTTTAACTGTATTTAGCTAGGTTTGTGCATTGCCTTGAAGAAATAGACAAATGCAGTCCCCCCCCCCCGCTCCCCCCCCCAGGCTGCTACATGCAGGACAAGCGCTGCAGGCTGATGACAGTGCCCCTTCCCCTGACTGACTCCATCCTTCCCTGTTGTCTTCTCTTTTCTGCAGCTTAGGGGCTGAGCAGAAGTCCCAGAACTGTGACAATGTGGAAAGGAAGGTTGGAAGATCACAGTAAGAGCCCAGATGCCTTGTCCCCAGATCCCTGTTTGCTTATGCTCGACCTCTGCCTGCAACCTCAGCCCTACAGTCCAGGCTCTGGGAGCAGACCTGTCCATCATTGGGAAATTAAGGAGTCCAGCAGCACAGGTCACACACTGATGAACGCCCCTGCTCTGACCTTATGTTCCAATGCTAGTAACTTAGCTTCTGATTTGACCTCTCACCCAAGTGGGTCATTGTCCTGTCACTCAGGACCTGTGTCCCTGCCCTGAGTTTTAGTTTGTCTAAGCCTGAGGTCATTCCTCTGAATCTTAGCTCCTCTTGGCTAAAACTCTGTTCTTAGCTGCTAGACCTTCCCTATTTTGACCATTAGTCTATTGGTCAAAATAGGCTACCTGCTTACCAATTTGTTTTTTGCTTTCTCATTGGTGCTCATCCATCATGGCTTCTGCCTCCCAAGGCTGACTTCCTGACTCTGACCTGTGCGATTTCCCCTGATCTTGGGGAGCATACCTCTGTTTTACCTGGGTGATTCTCCAGAGTTGTCACTGTATGGTGAGCCTAGGGATGGGGAGGATGATCAGGCCCCCTAGCTCTAAGTCTTACACTCCACCATTTGCCTTGCCCTTGCGGATCTCTCCCAATGCCTACTACCACCATGTACTAAGAATCATTTGGCTAGAGGGAAAGAAACAGACTTTGTCTAGTTTAACTAAAAGGAAAAATTTACTGGGAAGATCTGGGTTTAAAACAAAACCCCAGGAAAGTGAAAAGTAGGGAAGCTCCAAGGACAGCAGGAATTTCTGTATCTCCAGTTTAGACACTCTGTGACTCAGCTCCATGACCCTGTTCTCCCTGGCAGGCAGTTTCTCTTCATATAAATCTTCATTTTCCCAGAAGAGACAATCTGATTAGCCTCGCTCCAGTTGGGTATTTACCTCTAAATAAATCAGCTCTGGTTCATGTCACCAGGTACCAAGTCTGTGGCTCACCTCTGTGAATCAAAGCCAACCCCCAGCAAAGGGTGAGGGATGTGAACTAGGAATTTACTCAAGTTTCACACCAGGCATGCTCATGCTGGCCTCGTAGGGCACTGTGCTTCTCCTAACGCTAAGCCCAGCATGCATCTCACAGCTGGAATATCCTTAAAGGCTTTTGCTGAAGGCTAGATTTTTTTTTAACAAAACCATCAAGTAAAAGAGGAACATACAATTAGAAATCTATTTTTGTAAAATCAGATTGGTTCATCTTCAGCTTACAATATCTTGCAGGGATGCCTGCTTACCTTCCTCAAGGTGGGGCCCATGTCCTTATTTAGCCTTAAACAAGGAACGCCCCCAAGACAATGACCAGAGCCACTCAAAGTTTAGAGGGAGAATCAAAGAAAGGCTAAGAATTCTCCTTCCTATTGTGCTGAAGACTGCCTTCAGAATGCCACATACCTAACTCTTCCCAGATGAGTGGTACTAGGCTAGCCTCTCTTTTCAGGATCCTTCTACGGGGAGTGTGTTTTGTCCTGAAGGCTTCCTAATACCGTCTGTGAGAGCACTGTGTAGGAGCCTACCACAGGGCAGGCACAGCAGGACATTCTCTTATCCAAACAGGAGAGGACCTCTGGGATTTTGGTCCTGGCCTGTCCCAGGGCGGCTTTCTGCCAGGACTGCTGTGTAATGATCTGATTCAACGCACACTAATTACACGTGGGGTGGTGTGCCAGGCTCCATGGGCAGGCATTTGTACTCGCATTATCTAATTATTTATTTAATACAAATCCCATGAACCTCTCCTGGAAAAAGAGCGCTGTGATCCAATACATTTGGTTAACACTGCCTGATGTGTTTTCCTTTTCCAGACCCAGAATGCTCAGTACCTCATTATAGACTCTGGACAATGTAGGAAGGAGACTTGTTTAACTCTGTGTCACCTGGCATTTCCCAAACTGAATGGGTAGTGGGACCCTTTTCCCATCTAGTCACATCTTGCAGAACTAGCTTTCAGTGGAACACTTCTAAAGAAATATTCCTGAATACTTCCGGTATTCCTGTCAAGAAGTTGTTAGCCTCATTTCACAGACAGGAAGACAGAAGCCCATCTCAGACAGCTGGTGTAGGAGGTTTACCCAGGTGGCAAGTAGCCCTGCACAGCTCTGAACCCTGCTTCTTTGAGTCCAAGTCTCAGGCCACCAGCCCTGATACTTATCAAACACTCTCAGCCGACTATCAGCCAGATCCACATGCCAGAGACCAGGGCAGCCAATAGCGTAGTTTCTGTCTGAAGGTTTGCATGCTCAAGACCCAGGGAGAGGCAGTTTTTCAGGTCAAGTCTAAAGACAGAAAAAAAGCCAATGTCCCAGTGTGAAGGCAGTCTCTTCCTCGGGAGAAGTGGGAGGCTTTCTGTTCTTTTTAGGGCTTAGGTGACTGGGTGAGGATAATCTGCTTTACTCAGTCTATCAATTTAAATGTTAATCTCACATAAAAACACCATCCCAGAAACACCAAGAATCATGTTTGACCACATATCTGAGCCCAGTCAAGTTGAGACATAAAATTAACGATTACAGCTTGCAAAAACCTTCCCTCACTTGTCTTATTTGTACTCTCTCTTCTTTCTGGATCTTCTTGCTTGTTCTGATGAAAGGAGCTGCCATGTTGTGAGGTGTGCTATAGAGAAGCCCACACGGCGAGGAACAGCCAACCACCAGTAAGGAAGAGAGGCCCTTACTTAGCCCAACGGCCTGTGAGGAACATCATCCTGCTGATAACCACGTGAGCGAGTTTGGAGGTGGATCCTGCTCTGTCTGTCAAGCCTTGATATGACTGCAGCCCTGGCTGGCACCTTGACCTTGTCCAATGAGAAATCCTGAAGCAGACAACCCAGCTAAGCTATGCCTGGACTCCTACTATACCTGGGTCTACAGAAATCACGAGATAAGTGTTATTTTAAGCTTTTTCTTTGGGGATCATTTATTTCTCAGCCACAGAAAACGAACACATGTCTAAGCCACTGGATATTCTCCTGCAAATGAGCCTGAGGGTATCTGACTTTTCTGACCCTTCTAGCTACTGTGTCTCTTTAAGGGACAACCCGGGCTGGCTTTCAAAAGGTGCCTATCTCCAACCTTTCATTAGAAGGGATGCCCATATAATGTAATAAATTCTACCCATGGCATTTAAACATGTAGTTTAGAAAAAGATACTTACAAAGCACATTTCACAATGTTTCCTTTCTTTACACTATTGTCCCCACCAACCAACCAACCACCCCCAGCCCAGATCCCTGATCTCCTTACTGTGTGCCTTGTCCTGCCCCATCCACATTGCATAAATCAGTCCACATCACACCGACCTATCCAGAGACCCGCACTGTGATTCTTTGTTGAGAGTGAGGCAATAAGTGATTTGTGTCTGTCTTTATACACCAGGTGAGAATAGATGTAACCTTGTGCCCCCCACAGCCCCCAGGGAATCTTGACTATACAATTGTTATGGTGCTTTGCTGGGATCACAAAAAGAAGCAGAGCATGAGCTTCGAGTCATAGATGCCCCAGTTTTGAATTTGGGGTTGTTCAATCACTAGCTCTCCAAGTACCTCAATGTCCTGGAGTCTCATGTTTTTTCATCTGTAAATGGATGTGGTGATTCCTCAGAGTTCAGGTGAATATGAGATATGTAGGGAAAGGACTAAAGGCAGTAACGTGTGAGCAGATGAACAGCAAAGTGCTTGGTACACAGTTACAGGTAAAAAATGTTCTTCCGTTTTGCAGGTGTAAAATTGCTCTTCTTTGCAGTACTCTAGTAGATTGTGAGTCCATTGTAAGTAATATTTAAGTACCCATTAGAAGTAAAACTTTTATCGTTTCAAAATTTACTTTAAAATACTGTTTGATGGCCAAAATCAATTATTTGCCCCTAAGTGATTCAGGTTACTGCATTGTTTATGAAAGCAAGGAAAAGATGAAGGAAAAGATGAAGAGCCAGACATGATAGAGAACATTGGGTCAGGCAGTCATGGGGCTGGGCTAAACCTCAGGACCTAGACCTGTGAGGCAAGCTGGTCTCTAAGACTGGATTACAGCATTTTGTTTTCTGTCTAGGAGGTTCCTTGTGCAGTGAGTCAAAGCGTTGTTTTGCAGGCAAATTTGATGTGCCAGTATGTGCAGGCTCCAGTCTGTATAATGCAGAGGCACTGAAGCCTGGGTACTACCTGTGAATGAGCATTTATTTGCATCCATCAATCCATTGGTAGTAATTGATATATATAGCTGGGCTCTTTTTAAATCTGAGATAGCAGGATGCCCATTTAGGGAGAGAACATCCACAATATCCAACAGTGTGGGGCATCTACCACATGTCAGGCACTAGAGGATGTACAAAGAGTCCTGAGACTTCTCTGGGTTGCAATGCAAGGTATTCCAGGATCCTCATGGTTCCTGTATGTGGTAGGGTCCATCATCTGAGGGTCTCTGCTGTAAAAAGTAGATTTATCATTTTCTGCACTCCCCACTTCCAGGCAGTTACTAGAGAGTCAGGGGTCCCCTTCACTTTCTCAGAAGTTGTACGAAGTGGACAAGGTCTAGGATGATACCATGGGTGTTAGCCCTGCAGATACCGAAGGTAGGAGGTATTTCCTGGGGAGGGCCAAATGGTTGGATATGTAAAGCTCTCCCAAGTTTATTTAGTCTGATTCTTGCAAGTAGAGAAACAAAACATTAAGGGGTCACCTGGGTGGCTCAGTTGGTTGAGTGTCTGCCTTCGGCTTGGGTCATGATCTCAGGGTCCTGAGATCGAGCCCCCTTGTTGAGCTCCCTGCTCTGCAGGGAGTCTGCTTCTCCCTCTCCCTCTGCCCTTCCTCCCTGCTTGTGCTCTTTCTCTCTCTCTCAAATCAATAAAATCTAAAAAAGAAAAAGAAAAGAAACAAAACATTAGGATACCCATAAATAACCAGATTTACAGATACGTTTTCACGATTAATTTAGCATGTAAGTAATGGAAAAATAGAACACTGGTTTAGTAATCTTCAGGGGAAGATCCATTCCAAGAGACCAGAATATTTGCATCTTCCATCCTTGGTGTGCCCCTCACCCTCCCTCACAACTGCCATTATCTTCTCCATATCAAGGTACCTGGGAAGCTCAGTAAGGTTCCTTGGTAATGGAATTATCTTGAGTAAGATTTCATCCAGACCATGGGGAGGCCTCATGAAATACTTTTGCTTCTCAGCTGAGATCACTTTTCTTGTGGTAAGCACACCTCAGTGCCCCCAGCACAGAACCTGTCTCTTTCAGCTAGACACACATGGCCAAGTTTGCTTCTCAGCACCTGTGTTTTCTATGTTGGCATTGCCGTTCAGGTGACACATTCTTTTAAAGAAGTATGAGCTAGGGCGCCTGGGTGGCTCAGTTGGTTAAGCGACTGCCTTCGGCTCAGGTCACGATCCTGGAGTCCCGGGATCGAGTCCCACATTGGGCTCCCTGCTCGGCGGGGAGTCTGCTTCTCCCTCTGACCCTCTTCCCTCTCATGCTCTCTGTCTCTCACTCTCTCTCTCTCTCAAATAAATAAATAAAAAAAAATTAAAAAAAGATTTAAAAAAAAATAAAGAAGTATTAGCTATAGTGGTGTCTACTCACAGTGTATAATGATTTAACTAGTTTAATTTCAAGAGGGTCCAGAAAAAGGAATCAAATGGAATCATTCCAGATTTCAGAGGGCTGGTGGGAAGGGGTAGGAGAAGAGGTGCAGACTTCTGGTGAAGTATAATCGTTGGAAACAGGAAGATGAGAAAAATTTTGCCATTATCTTAAGAAGCAGAAGAAAGTAGGATTCTTGTCTAAGGTAGTGTCCCGGAATTGACAAGATCTCAGTGGGGAGAGTGATAGCTCTGGATGGGACCAGGAGATGTCAGAAGGGCAGTGGTGAGGAGCATGGCTGCAATTCCGCTGCTGGGGGCAGTAGGGCCTGACCAACAGGGAGGAGCCACACTCACCAGTGGCCCTGTGAAAGAGCATCCGGGATGGCAGTGACTGTCTGTGGGAGGTGGCGATCAAAAGGGGCCCCTTCTTGGACTATGGAATGCTTGAGGCTTAGGACATTTAGGTATAGTTGAGAGAATATGGGCAGAAAGAGATAAGGAAGGGTTGTAAGAAAAAGTAAAGTTGGATTCCTTATCAACCCTGGCACGTGTGAGTGAGCCATTTGCAAACTGACTGAAAAAATGAGGAAATGTGATATTTCTTGCAGGCTAGTGTCAAGGAGAGAACTCTTCTGAGGTTCCTCACTATTCATGCCCAAGACATGTTTGGACTGAACCAAGGAGTTTCTGGACAGGTGTGCCTACATACTGCAGCTCCTTTTGGTTCTTTTTTATTTTTATTTTATTTTTATTTTTTTTTAAAGATTTTATTTATTTATTTGACAGAGAGAGACACAGAGAGAGAGGGAACACAAGCAGGGGGAGTGGGAGAGGGAGAAGCAGGCTTCCCGCTGAGCAGGGAGCCCGATGCGGGGCTCGATCCCAGGACCCTGGGATCATGACCTGAGCCGAAGGCAGACGCTTAACGACTGAGCCACCCAGGTGCCCTCCTTTGGTTCTTTGAGTCACATCCTCCTCCTACCTGCTCCCCTCCCATATGAGCTGGCATCAGATCCCTATGCACCCCTAGAGCTTTAAGGGGAAAGGAGCAGCCCACTGATATGGCTCATGGAGTACCCACTAGTTTTTCTCTAAGGCAGTAATTCTCAGCTCTGGCTGCACATTAGACTCACCTGGGAAGATCTGGAAAAAATGCCCATGCCTGGGTCCAAACCCCAACCAACAAATCAGAATCTCTAGGTTGGAGCTCAAGCATGAGAATTTTTTGAAAAGTTCTCAACATAATTTTCCTGTACAGCCAGTGAGAGCCACTGGTCTGGGGCTCCAAGACCTACTGTACTGTAGGAATGTAATTTGGAATTGGAAGCTCTGCTAAAATAGTCAAAGTGTCACTAAGTTGAAAACCAGACTCCTTTTTTTTTAAAAGAGCCTCAAAATGAACATTCTAAGAGCAAGGAGATGAGTGGACACAGGCACTTGACTCTTCAGAAGAAAGGCCAGCCCATGAGTGAGGGGAGTGAATGTAGCTTTGCTCGACAAGGAAGATGCTGGAAGCATGGGTTCTTTGGAATATGCTTACTGCTTGAGATAATGTCTGAAGGTTGAGACTGATATGAATTATTTAGACCTTTAGGGAGACTCTTTGCAATGGAATCAATTTTCCTTATTCTTTCCCTGCATAGTCAGACTGAAACGGTTAAGCCTCTGGAGTAAAACTGACTTTACAAACAGCACAACAAGAAGGTTCTGATGCTTGGTACTGTGTTTCTGATAAAACTAAAATTGATTGAGATGCCCCTTGGGAGGTCTCAAGAAAACCCAAATCCTGTTGTTATGAAGCATTATAATAATTTCCTTTGTATGTCATATTCATGAGATGTGTGATAATGAGAACTCAGATGATATAGCGTGTCCCTAGTCTGGGAACCTGCATTCTGGTCCTGTTGCTTCCATCAACTAGCTCTGTGCTCATAGCAAATTATTTTTGGCTTAGGGGCTCAGTTTCCTTCTCAGTCAAGTAAAGGGGGGTCTAAATCAGGGACCCAGGGATTGGCCTCCAGGCAAGTATGCAATGTTATATGCAAGTTTTTCTATCAATTTTGTTCTACATCTGCATATATATGTATATCTTAGTATGTACATTTTTCTGGGGAGCGTTCCAATAGCAGACATCATACATTCGAAGGAAGTTTCATGACCCCCAAATGGTAAAAACTACATTGGATGAACTTTGTAGTCCTATTAACTCCAGAATTCTTCACTTCTGTGGTTATGATGCTTTTAAAATAGAACTTGGGAGTCAGTTAAATATTGTCTGAGAATACTTCCACAGTGAGAATTGTATCATAATTGATTTTCCTTGTACTGAAAAACAAATAAATGGAATTTTATTTTTAGAGACAGGCAGCCCACACATTGCAATGATAAAAGGACTCTGACAAGACAGACAGGAACCCTGCAGTTGGGAATACAGGGTCTCATCCTTTGGGAAGAGCACAGGAAGGGAAAGAGAAACACCATGGGAAGCCAGGGGTCCTTGAGACATAGGGACGGTTCACAAGACATGAGAAAGGTCTTTACCTTCTTGTTTAAGACTGATAGAAAAGAGATCAGAAGATAAGTCTTAAGGAAGTAAAAGGAAGGACCGTGAGCTGGGAGCCTGAGATCCATTTTCAGATTTGCCACTGAACTGCTGCGTGTCCTTGGGCACATCAGTTCTCTCGCTGCAAAACCGGAAAGGAACTGCATGATCTCCAATGGCCACGACATGCTTCCCTGCACGTGCTCGTCTTAGCCCCTTTCCCCCTGGTCAACGACCCTGAAGAAGTCTTTCTGTGTCTCTTTTCTAAAAATCGATGCACTTGCCAAAGGTCTTGCTGTCCTGTATTTTTTTCATAAAGTATGCCTCATTGAGAACATTTACTGTTCGACACCAATTTATTGTAGAGAGGAAATTTGCTCTGAAATTGTGGCCAGAGTTTTCCTAGACCATCTTATTCTAGCAAGATGGCCTAGAGGTTGCTTTTTGGGTTCAGAGTGGCCACAGAATCGGTTATGGAATTGGCTACAAGCAGATCAAAAAGTGACTTGGGCAGAATCATTCCTAGGACTCGGCTGGAGCCTCAGAAGGCCTTGAAGCCTCACCATGTTGGGAGTGGGAAACATTGTTGGATGCTAACCTATTTCCTTTGCCCCTTTCGTGAAGTAACTCACGGCGATGGTGAAAATGAGCTAGTTAGCTTGTATGGGTTGCTGTGCAATCCTCAGTCAGAACTTCAGATATATAATATTTATATTCAGGGACAACCCAAATCACAAAAGTAATAACTTGTCAGGTGGCATTATACAGTAGACTAGATCAGTGGTCTCCGGAGTGAGGTTTGAGCATCTCAGAGGGCATGTAATATGATCCACTGGGTCACAGGAAAAACGTTAGACTTCTACTTAAACTTCTGTTAGGTGTGCTGAAAGATATTTTACTGAGGGGGCGTGCTATCAAAAATATTTAGGGGGCCCCTGGGCTAGGCCATTGTCTATTCTGCACCAGGTATTTGTCTTGGGGGGTACATGGATAGAATGTGCTATGCTGTAGTGAGTGGTAAGATTTCAATCCATAGAGCTGTGGGCTCTGGACAGTACATACTAGGACATTTCTAAGGTGACAAAGGACAACATGGTTGTGTTTGATATCATGCGGTAACAAACTAACGATATTGAGAAAAGTGCTTACACAAGACGGATGACTGATAGGCAGTGGATTTGATACGGGGTCTTTTGAAAGCCACTTTTGGGGACAGAGTCACACAACCCACACATCCAGAGATTCTGGCAAGTTCATCATAATCAGTGCCCCCTCCCCCCACCAGAAGAGCTCACGCTCTTCATTTTCTGTTATATCTTGTATCGCGTGGCAAGCAAAACTAACTCTCAAGTTCCTTATAACTCTAGCATCACTTATGTCGGTGTCATGCACAAGAGAAGAGTGAGGAAGAAAAATGGACAAACTCCTATGTAGGAAGCAACTGAGTTCAAGGAAATGATTGTATACAATTATACATAACAATATTATATATAATAATTATAACATGAATTATATATTTACATGTAATTATACAAGTTAGAATTAACTCCTAATTCTTGGTCTAAGCCGGTGGTTCTCTGTGCTTTTCATTAGAATCATGTGGGAGATTTAAAAAACTCCTAACACTTGGGACCTATCCCCCCCCACCCCCCAGATTCTGTTTTGTTCTGGGTGGAAACTGGCATCAGCATTTCTCAAAAGTCCCTTCAGTGATTCTGATATACATGTGGGATTGAGGACCACAGGTCTAGGCTTTTGAAAACTCAACCTCCCATGTCCTGCTGATCTGAAGATCACCAAGGAATGCTCTGTGGTCTGTTAATTTCTGTGGGAAACCTTAAATATTCCAGCTCTCTTTCTCTCTGACTCTCAGGAGAAACCATATTTTTTCCAACCAGTTGAATATTCCATATCCTGGAGAACTGACAAAAGTAGAACCTGGCTCTGTATAACTTGAAAGCTACAAGTGAGAAAGCCAGAAACTTGGCATTTGAAAGAAGAAATGTCGGGTACCCTATCAGAAATTATTTTCTCTCATCCTGACTCCCTGGAGAGATACCTTCTGATTTAAAATCCCTCCTTTTCTCTCCTCCATACTTGAGTGTGGGCATTAACTTGTTCCTTGCTGTTCTGGTAGCACAACTCAATAAAGGGAAATACTGATGAATTGTGTTATGCTGGAGGAAATCTGGGAAGGAAAAAAGAATTGGCTACCTCAATATATCTGTCATTCTTCAGAGCAAATGCATGTCTGGATTTTTCTTTTAAATTATTGGTTGCTTTGGGGATGATGAGGATGAGAAATCTGGGGTAGCTCATCCATTCTCCCCAAACTGGAGTCTGCAGACAGAACTCATCCATCATTTGGTGCTTTCCCTTTGTGGAATAAACATATTCCTATTGAATCCCCTCTGATGATTTATGGAGCCACAGGAAATCTGGAGAACAGAAATGAATTCTACATAAAACAGTAACAAACTTTTGGGAGGACTTCTCTTTTTGGTTTATTTCTAAGCACTTTGAAATGTAAAAAGGAGGGGAATATTATATATATATAATTATATTAAAATATATTCAATATATTAAAATATATTAATATATAATAATTGGTATTAAAAACAAGTGTACAAATAAGGAAATCAGATTACTCTTTGACTCTGTCCCCCCATGTATGACCAAAGTATCTGCGAGGGACAGATAAGAAAAAAGAGCTTGTGCCATTTGGTTTAGTAAAGAGAATTTAATATGGAGAATTAATTTAAAAAAAAAAAGGTATTACAAGGAATGAAAAAGCCAATAGGGAATGGAGACGTGACGTAGGGGTTAGTGGCAGTGGCAAGCCACTACCAGGAGGGATCTAAAATGAGAAATGGTAGGTTTTCTCGAAAGTCCCACAATGATTCTGATGTGCAAGTGGGGTTGACAGCCACTGGTCCAGACCTTGAAAACTCAACCTCCTGCTGGTCTGAAGATAGGCAAGGAATGCTCTATGGTCTGTTAATGTCTGGTAAACATTACCCATTAAATATTCTAGCTCTCTTTCTCTTTGAGAGGAAGGAGAGGTAGTTTTAGCAGAGGCAGAAAACCAGGACTGCTGGATACAAAGGGTAACCATGATGGACATGACTAGCAGGGGCTGGGGTCATGGACAGAGGATTTTTTTTTTTTTGCTAGACTAGATCTTTTTTGCTAGGAAAGAGAAAGAACAAATACTCTGCCTTTCTCCTGCCTCCCAATTTGACGCTAGTGCCTTGCCCTGGCTGAACCTAACAGGAAGCCAGTTGTTTCTAACGGCAGTGCGATTTTAGCACAACACAAATTATCACCTTAAATTAATCTTGTTAATTTGAACAGTATCAGTTTGTTGGTTTTATCTCTAATTTGGAGATTTGTTTTGGTGTTATAGTTGTTTAGCATAATGAATTTATATCTAGTTTTACATTTGTATATGTGTTTAAATAACATTCTAATAAAAGTTCATTTGTCAACATTAGGGGCTTGTGAGAGTATTTTTCCTCCAGAAAGAGGACATACATTACTCATATTTGACAATAATGGTACAAAATTCTGAAAGAAGGAATCACCCAGGATTTAACTGGGGGAACTGGGAAAGAAGATCTGAGAGTTGCCGAAGATTTGAGCCACAGGGAGTAGGGAGTTCTCGATTTTGTTTAGGACAATTCTTTTAAATACACACTCTAAAAAGGGAGGACTGTTTACCAAAACTCCAACTCATAGGAAGATTTTGCTTTTATATCAGAAGTATTTAATAGAATATTTTTAAGAGGGATCAGGATGAATATGGTCAACCACATGGTCTGCCCTTAGGGTTGATTCTGTACATGGGTGATTTTTGCAATCTGTTCTCTTTTCAGATGATGGGCTTTGCAGCCTTTTATGCTCATCAGCAGGAATTATTTTTGGCAGATCTGAAGGTGACCTCAGAGTCCAGGCTGGGAGCAGCTGTCCTTGAGCCCCAGTGACGATGAGACATAGAGGCTAGGGACAGTGAGGTGCCCGGTTTGGGTGATGCCTTGTGTTCACTGATAGACACATTTTGTCTAGGTTCTTTCTAATCCATACGGAAAACAAAACTGAAACCAAACAAATAAATCCCCACCAGTTTCTTTATTGATTGAGGTATAAATAGCATTTATGTGAGATAGAGTAAGTAGTTTTATTTTTAAATTAAGAATAAGTACAAAATATTTCAAATATGTAGCAAATAATTTAATAGAGATAGGTCTAGCATTGTTTTAAAAATTGCTATTTTTTGGTTATATTTGTTTCAAATCTCTCCCTCTTTTTCTAAATATATGTATAACAGGTACAACTAAAGCCCCAATGTTCATTAATATTCATTTCTTTACATTTTAATTTTACATTAGAGCTCTTTGACCCATGAATTATTTTGGAAATTTCAAATTTCCCAATGCCTGGGATTTTTTGAACTATCTTTTGGTTGCATTGTGGTCAGAGATTGTAGTCCATGAGATATCAATTCTTTGATATTTCTTAAGATTTGCTTAAATTTGTCGAAAATACAAAATTTTATATTTATTCTTGAAAATATTTATAATCTGATTGATGGGGTAGGGTTCTACATATTTCTGTTAGCTCAATCATATGCATTGTTTGTTAATTTGTGTATATACTCATTAATTTTTGGTCCTTTGATCTATCCATTTCTGAGAAAGAGGCACTAAAATATTTTACTGGGGTCATATATGCATCGATTTCTCTTTGTATTTTAATTTTTGTTCTGTATGTTTTGGAGCTAAAATGTTGGGTAAAACATGCAAAGGATTATGTTGTTTTTCTGGAGAATTATTCTTTTCATTATTAGGTAATAAACTTCTTTAGTCCCCCAAAATACTTAAAGTCTGCTTTGTCTACTATGTGTATCAATATTCTAGTTTTCTCTTGTTTACAGTCTGCCTGGTATATATTGTTCCTACCCTTTATTTTCTGCCTTTCACTGTTGTTATATTTTAGTGTGTCTCCTGGAAGAAGCATTCTCCTGGATTATTATCTTGTCTTTATTTTTCATCCAATCATAGAAGCTCAGAAAAGTCCTACAGAAAAGCACCTGGGATTATCACACATTTGATTTAAAAATGTGAAGGGGATGGGGCACCTGGGTGGCTCAGTTGGTTAAGTGTCTGCCTTCCACTCAGTTCATGATCCCAGGGTCCTGGGATTGAGTCCCGTGTCGGGCTCCCTGCTCAGCAGGAAGTCTCCTTCTCCCTCTCCCTCTGCTGCTACACCCTGCTCATGCTCTCTGTCTCACACTCTCTGTCTCAAATAAATAAATACAATCTTTAAAAAAAAAAAATGTGAAGGGGATAGGTGAAGGGGATGAAGAGGTACAAACCTCCAGTTTAAAATAAATAAGTCACAGGGATGTAAGGCAGAGCATAGGGAATATAGCCAATAATACAGTATTAACCATGTATGGTGACAGATAGGAACTAGATGGTGATCATTTCATAATATACATAAATGTCAAACCACCATGTTGTGCACCTGAAACTAATATGATATATGTCAACTCTGTTTCAGTTTTTAAAAAGTGGATTTTGAGAGGGGAGGGGGGTAGGGGGATGGGTTAGCCTGGTGATGGGTATTGAGGAGGGCACGTTCTGCATGGAGCACTGGGTGTTATGAACAAACAATGAATCATGGAACACTGCACCAAAAACTAATGATGTAATATATGGTGATTAACATAACAATAAAAAATAAAAAAATAAAAAAAAGTGGATTTTGTGTTTTTATTTTCTTTCTTCTCCTTCCTTTGATTGAATTGATCACATTTTCTTTATTTTTACTTTTACACTGATTTAGAAGTTTTATGTTCTTTTGCATTCTATTTTTTTTCTTTTAGTGGGTACCAGTATGTTTTTTTTTTTTTAAGATTTTATTTATGTATTTGTCAGAGAGAGAGACAGGGCATGAACAAGCAGTGGGAGTGGCAGGCAGAGGGAGAAGCAGGCTCCCCGCTGAGCCAGGAGCCCGATGTGGGACTGGGTACCAGGACCCTGGGATCATGACCTGAGCCGAAGGCAGACGCTTAACCATCTGAGCCACCCAGGCATCCCAGGGGGTACCAGTATGTTTTTGACACACACACTGAGTGACACAGTTTAAACTTAATCCTCCTGACCAATAAAAAACCTTAGTATATTTTGACTAATTGTAAATAATCGTATTTTTCACATCTAGTATGTTAGCTCTTAAACTCTCCAAGTGAAATCTTATAATTTTCTGTATTCACTGTTTATTTACCAACCTTTTTGCTTAATAGTCCTTCTTGTTCCTATTCCCTTGGGAATTAATTTCCTTTTATTCTGTGAGGGCCTGTGTGTGGCCTTTTTCATTATTTGTTATTCTGGACATTTATTTTACCTTCATTATTGAATAGTCTCACTTGGTAAAATATTCTAGGTTGAAAGATGTTTTCTCTTAGCAATTTGAAGATATTTCATTTTCTTCTGTCCTCTGTTGTTGATGTTGAGAAGTCTGCTATCAGTCCAATTGTTCCTTTTTGGTAAAATGATTTTTTAAAATTTTAATTGATTTTAAGATTTTCCTCTTTTGTGTTTTTGCTCCAATGCATCTAAGTGTAGATTTACTTATATTTTCCCCTTCTGACCTCTTTGTATAATTTCTTCAATGTGAAGATTTGTATTACTTTTTAATTCCAGACATTACCTCTTTGAATCTTCTTCATTTTCTCTATGAACTTTTCTAGAAATCCTATTTCTAGAAAAGGTGTATTTTAGACCTTTCAGTCTACTTTCCATATTTCTTATTTTTCATCTTTTATATTTTTACATTCAAAAAGTCTTGCTATGCTACATTCAGAGTAATGTGCCCTCAGATTTTTCTTCCAGTTAGGTAATTTTCTCTTCATCAGCATCCAATCTGTTATTTAGCTAATCCATTAAATATTTAGATTTTTATCTTTTATTTCCATATTTCTACTTGGTTCTTTTTTAAATTGTGCCTGTTCTTCTGCCATAGTGTCTTATTCTTTCATCATGGATTTTATTCCTTTTTTAATTGCTTTAACCATTTAAACTGCTTCTTTTATACTATCGTCCGTGTAGTATAAAGTTATTCGGAAATGATATTTGCTTTTCTGTAGTACTGGCAGAACTTTTGACCCTCATTCATGTTAGATCTTTACTTCATATGTAATATATTTTTTTAAGTAAAAACTACAAGTTTTGATTGATGTTATCTATTTCCAATACTTGTTACTAACATATATAATTTTTTATTGTAACCTTATTTTTAGGAGATTTTTTTTTCCCTCTGTGGAAATCCCTTGTGGAACACCCAGCAGAGTTTTCTTCCAGAGAAGGGTTGCATTTTTCAAGGAACCCTGGCCAACCAGCCCAGGAGCAGTGTCTATGTCAGCCTCAAACTGGGGAATCCCATATCTGAAGGAACATGTAAAGCCAGTCTCCAAGCATAGGAATGGCATGGGCTTGAGACTTCAGTTTATAATGGGGTGTTCTTTTCTCATCCCAGAGCCTAGGGTTTCTCACCCTAGAGCCTAGGTTTAACCTCTTCCCCTCCTGCTTCCCTGGGCTGAGAAGTGAACTTTGTCCAGGTTTTTTACACCAAGGTTGTAGCCCTTTAGAGTTTTAGCTGAATGCAAACATCTCAGCTGCCACTGTCATTCTTGGGCAGTCCCAACACCTCCTACCTTGACTTTGTGTAGTTGTATCAGGGCTCATTTCTCAATTTGAGGTAGGCCCCCTCTGCACCTCCCATCCCAGGGCTACCGTAACATAGGTTCTTGGCCTTTCTGGCTTCTCTTTATTTCTGTGCCCCTGCATTACCTCTATTTCTTATGAACTCAGCTGGGCATTTAAAAAAGCATTGTCATTTTTTAAAATTCTTTTTTATCCAGCATTTCTAGCTATTTGTAGTTGAAGTCATTCTGCTTTACCTCAGTGGTCCGTATTGACACAACTCACTTATTTTCTATGGAAAAATACAACATAGTGTGTATACTCTAGGCTCTTAAAGAAAAAACTTACATAAATTCATATAGAACATTGACATATATTTACATGGTGCTTGAAACTACTAGTAACTTATATGAAAAATGCCTGTTCATTGGATGTTTGGCACCAAAAGCCAAAAGTCTTTTTTATTAACCCTTTCCTTTTTAAGCTTTTAAAAACTTATTTAAAAAAATATTTTGCATTCTGTGGACATATTTAAGTGATCTGACTAGTATAATGTCATTGTTGTCTTAACACAAGAAAAAAAAAACTAGTTGAAATAAATCAGAAATTTATCTGTGATTTATTGTTTGTGTTTTGTGGTCATACACTATTCACGGTATGTGTGGAGGGTTGAGTTGCTTAGTGTGTAAAATGCGTCCCATAGAAACATCAGCTAGCCAACACTGTGTATCTAAATGATTCCTCAAAAAAGCAGATTCTAAAAGTTGCTACTGACCTGTTCATAACAAAGAGGGTCGTGGAAAGGTGAAGGAAGACAAAGAACTCTCTGCTCGATGAGAGTTCTGTATTAAATTGGTAGAGTGAGTCAGAGAACTAATCACAGAGTATCCTTAAGGGGTTGGAGTGGATATTCCTTGTCTTCTGGTCACTTAGCCTCCATTCTAACATCTTTGATAACAGTGCCCATTTCCTTTGAGGAAACCATTCTCCATGAATCTGTGTAGCTTCCATGGGACTCTAATTTAAGGTCCTGGCTTCCTTTAGGCAACTATCCCAAATTGGTCCAATTAGACTTTCTATCCTGGGATTTTTGAAGCTTGAGCTTAGTGAAAAAGATCTGAAAGTAATCAGCAGTGGTCTTTTCTATCGGTTCCTGCCATCTAGATTCCAGGAGCTATCCTCTTTTTCTTTGAAGGGGGCATTTTTTGAGCTCTGTTTCCTGCTTTCCTTTCATTTGGTGACCTATGCAATATTCTTATGAGAATTTTGTTTTCACCTTAAGCTAGCCAAGATCTGTATCTGCTGCTGGCCACCAAACTACCCCTGGAGCACTTTGTTCCATACATGAAATGCATTCCTGAGTGAAAATAGCTTTTGGTAAAGTAAGCTTCATTTTAAAACCCACAATTTAAGTGAAACCAATGGTGAAATTAATGTAAAACAATGGCCTCTCATTATGTTAATTTTGGAAATCAGTTATCTGTACACTGAGGTTTCTTCAAGTGAGTTTCACCTGGAATTATTCTTTGAACAAATGTAGTGATTGTGCCTTGGCAGGTATAAGTTGACTTGGGCTTTATCCGAGTCTATAAAATAAGTTTACAGTGTACACACGAGGCTGTACTGTATTTATAAAGCAGAGTTGCTTTTATTGTTGAGCTTGTTCAAACAAGGTTGGGTGGGTGCTGTGTGCGGAGTGGTCAAGAACCTCTTGTGGCCACATATTTGCTGAGTAGAAAAAGATTTTGTTCAAGTTCCCTTTTTTTGAATTTTTACAATTAAGAAAGGGTTTTTAGTGTTTTATCATTTTGAAATTGCTGTGTGTAATAGGAACTAATGAATCACTTTGTCATTATGAAAACCAAAGTAAAATTAGAATGTTGTTTTGCAAAAGCACATTGGCAGTTGCTCTGTTCAGAGTTGTGTAAGTGGTTCTATGTGTGGCTGTTCCATGAACCTTTAAATATCTATACACCCTGATTTCAGACCTCTGTGGCTTGGATCAGGGTGTTCTTCCTGTCTGGAGTGCCCCCTTCACTGTTCCTTTGCCTACTGAAGCCCTGCTCATCCCTCAAGGCCAACCCAAACATTACCTTCCTCTGGGACCTTCCTCAATTCCACCCAACAGAATTAGTCACTGTCATTTGGGCTCCCTAATTTATTCTTCATCCCATTGGAGTGTCAATCTCCTCAACTAATAAACTGAGCAAGATGAGAAATGGGGAGGCCCTGGCTGAAAGCTCCATGTAAGAACAACTGGTCAATATCTGTAATCAAATTAATTTACCTCCTTAGAAACTGAACACTCTGCTTTCTCATTTATATAGGAAATGCGTTAATACATTTCTCAGACTGTCTAATATATGCAGTATTGCCAAGAAATCACAATTATCTGCAGAAGGATATTGATAAGGCACATTGTGGAAAGTGGCATAACCCTTTCCCCTTGTTCTTTTTTGTTTCAATTTGAATGTTACCAAATGATTCACACTTTGAATATTCTAATTTTGGGGAGCTCCAACAATCCTTTTCGGGGATGAATCCCTTTTTGGAGGGGTAAAAGAATTTTAATTTATCAGTCATCTAGGGGGCTTGAGGAAAGATGTATTTTAGTTAGTTTTTTTTTTTTTTTTTCCTCTCTAACTTAAAAACAAATCTGTCCCAATTTGGAATTAGCTATGTCCATGCTCATCTTTTGGTGAATGGAAGTTTGAATAGTGGTCCCTATGGCTCACGTGGTATAGTCTAGGGGCTCCATATGGCCTGAATGTCCTTTGGCACCACCCCAGCCACAGCTTGAGTTAGACTTCATGTTTCAGGCACACACTAACTTTCCCTGACCACAGTGCTGTTTTTATTCTTGCTTCCTATACTCAGATGATTCTACCCCTGGTTCTTTGCTTGGCTAAGACACACTTATGCTTTAAAACTCTACTGCTACTCTACTACTGATTTTTGAAAAACTATTTTCTGAGTGCCTATTATTTGCCAGGGCTACAAGACCAATAAGAATGTAAAATCCTAGTAAAGAACACATATAAACATGTAAAAGTAAGTAAGATTTCATCAATTACGACAACTGCCCAGAAAGAAAGAAAGTGCAGCGTGAATAGAGGGTGTCTGGGACTAAGGCTTCTTTAGATGGGTTATATGGGAAGGCCTTTTGGAAGAGGTGACATCTGAGCTCATCCCCAAAAGTGAAGCCTTCATTGAGCCCTCCTAACTAGGTGCAACTTTCCTTAGTAGTCTCATTTTATCTTATGTGTATCTTTGGGATCTATCACATTGTGAGCATGTTTATGTATTGCAGTGGTGCCCTGGTAAATGTTTAACAAAAAGCCCAGATTTGTAGTGTTTGCCAGTTTCCATAGTGTAAATACTCTCATCATAGCTGATTTCAATCAGCTAACTCAATGTCACTGAAGCAGGATTGGAGAGCAACATGCAGAATTGGCTCATGGGAGCCATTATAAGCCAGTTTGAGTTGGCTCCAGCATACCACCGAGTCTGTCTTTCCCTCCAGGCTGTTTGTGATTTGAGGTAAATAATAAATGTTTGTTGAATCAATGAATTCTCTCATCTGCAGGTACCTACTCAACCTCAACGCATTGTTTTTAGTGTTATTATCATCAACTGTGGACTCTAAAGGTGATGTAAATGGGAATAAGAATTATGTAACCTATTGTATGGAAGTCTTGAAATTCAATGACAAAAATGTTTATCAAATGCCAGCATTTTATACAATATTGATTCTTATCACAAATCAAAAGGTTTGAATGAATTAGGAAAGAAAAAATGAAAGATATATATCCCAATTTACAAACATATCACCAAAGCTAGTACTATGTTGGAAAAGAAAAATAAATCCAGACAAGCTATGCATTCTATTAAGACAAAGAAGGCATAGAAGGATATATTTCAGATATTCTGATGAGCAAATAAATTGGCTTTAACCCAGTCATCATTGTCTCTTAATAAGAGGTGGGGGGCATGATTTTATTCTTAGGGCATTCCTTAAATAGATTTGTTTTATGAACAGAGTCTTATTCATAAAATATAGGAAAACATGAACTAGTGAGTTTTGATGGTTCTTCATTTTGGTGTTTATTTCCACAGACATTTTTATTGAAGTATAGTTGATATACAATATTATATTAGTTTTAGGTGTATGACATAGTGACTTAACACTGATATACATTACAAAATGATCACCATGATGTCTAGTTACCATCTATCACCAAGGTTATTACAATATTATTGACAATATTCCCTGTACATTATTTCCATAGACTTTGACAATGAAAAATGGTGGAAGAAAAAACTAAAAAAAAAAAAAAAAGTCTAAAAAATATTTATAATGTTTAAAACCAGAGGGATTTCAAGGTGATTTCCCAGAATAATCTAAATATATCAAAATATTCTTGGGTTATTTGAGAGGTTTTGGAACTACCACCTCCCCACATCTCCAATTTAGATGATTTTCATCACGTACTTCTTGTTAGCTGAAATTTTATACTCAATAGAGTTTAGGAGATTGAAGACGGTTTCAATCTCTTTGCTCTTCCTTCTGTTGAAAGGTGGACCCTAATTCCTCTCTGCTTGAACTTGGGCCAACCTTCGAGACTTGCTTGACCAAAAGAATGAAGCAGAAGTAACAGTCTGTGGTTTCTAAGGCTAGGTCAGAAGACCTATGCATTTTCCTTGAGTCTCCTGCAATACCTTCTCTGTGAGATCTGAGCTGCCATGCAAAAAGTATGCCAGGGCAACAAAACCTAAAATAAACAAATGGGATTACATCATACTAAAAAGCTTTTGCACAGTGAAGGAAACTATCAACAAAACCAAAAGGCAACCTACTGAGTAGGAGAAGATATTTGTAAATCATACATCTGATAATGGGTTAATATCCAAAATATATAAAGAATGTATACAACTTAATAAAAAATGATTAAAAGTGCACAGAGGACTTGAAAAGATATTTTTTCAAAGAAGGCATACAGATGGCCAACACACATGAAAAGATGCTCAACATCACTACTCATCAGGGAAATGCAAATCAAAACCACAATGAGATATCACCTCACACCTGTCAGATTTGCTATTATCAACAAAAAATAAAAAGTGTTGGTGAGGATGTAGGGAAAAGGGAACCCTCGTGCACTGTTGTAGGAATGCAAATTGGTGTAGCCACTGTGGAAAACGGCATGGAGTGTCCTCAAAAAGTTAAAAATAGAACTACCGTACAATCCTGCAATTCTACTTCTGTGTATTTATCTGAAGAAAACAAAACAAACAAACAAAAAACAATTTGAAGAGATATATGCACACCAATGTTCATTACAGCATTATTTATAATAGGCCAGGATATGGAAGCAAATTAAGTGTCCATCAATAAATGAATGGATTGAGATGTGGTGTATATATACAATGGAATACTACTCAACCATAAAAAAGAATGAACTCTTGCTATTTGCAACAACATGGATGGACCTAGAGGGTATTAATCTGTTCCCCCACTCTTAGCCCCTCCTTCCTTCCCTCCTGCCAGTGGTAGGCTGAATAAATGGCCCCAAAGATATTCAAGTTCAAATGCCTGGTACCTGTGAATATGTTACCTAATATAGTAAAAGAGATTTTGCAGATGTAATTAAATGAAAGATTTTGAGATGGGGGATTGTCCTGGATTATAAAGTGGGCCTAATGAAACCACAGAATTGCTTTAAGAGGCAGGCAGCAGAAGGGTCAGAAGAAAGAGGTAAGGTCGTAAGTGGAGAACAGAGAGGAGAATAAGTGCTATATAATAGAGAAAAGGACCATGAGCCAAGGAATACGGTCAAGACAGAGGATTCTCCCCTAGAGGCTCCAGAAGGAATGCAGCCCTGTGGACCCATTTTAGATTTCTAACTACCAGCTCTATAAATAAAAACATTTGTGTTTTAGCCACTAAGTGTGTGGTAATTTGCTATAGCAGCAATAGGAGACTAATACACTTCCTTGCTTTTTCAAGAAATTTTTGCAAGAGATAGTAAACTTTAGTGACTAAGACTATAAACTCTGGAACCCAAATGTCTGTGTTTGAATTCTAGTTTTATATGCTGTCTTATCTTGGATGGTTCTACTTAAATTCTCTATGCCTCTGGTAAGTCAGGTGTAAACGAAAATCTTCAAGCGTTGTGAGTTAATACATGTTAAGTGCTTAAAGTAGTGTCTACACTATGTACACGTTATTATTGTCTTCATACATGCTAAATTTAATAATTAAAAAATAATTTATAATTAGAGGCTAACACTTTCTTTTTTATTAATTGGTAGCATCTTAATGAAGATTGTAATATGGACCATAGCTTATTTTCTTTTGAAATTACTTACTTCATTTTTTTCTATTTGTTACAATAACATACACTAATTTTAGAAAATTTTGAAAAGCTTTTCAAAGTATAAAGAGAAAAGAGGTGTTAATGATCCCCTATCACTCTTCTAGAATCCACTACTGGTAATATTTTGACATATTTCTTTCAAGATTATTTTATATTTGAAGAAAAGGCTGAGGAAAGATTGTACATAAAGTTTCACATCCTCTTTTTTTTTCACTTGTTTATATCATAACTATTTCCAAGAAACACCATAATGTAGCAATAACTGTAATGTTGGACATTGAGCAGTTTAAAATTCTCTTTATCGTAAGTAATGATGAAATAAATATTTTGTGCATTAATCTTTTGTGGTAAAATGTACATTGTATAAATTTACCATTGTAACCATTTTAAAGGGTGTGACTCAGTGGCATTAAGTATATTTACACTCTTGTACAATTATCACCAGTATCTACTTCTAGAACTGTGCATAAATCTTTGCCTGAATTTCAGATTGTTTCTGCATAATAGGCTCACAGAAAGTAAAGTATTGCATTAAAGGAAAAAAAAATTTTTTAAAGTACATCCAGAAAGGCTGTACCCATTAGCTTTCCAGTTGAGTGTTGGTCTTATCATATCCTCATTTGCACTGAGTATCATTCAAAATGTCTGTGCTAATTTGACAAGTAAAAAATAAGATCTTATTTTATTTGCATTTGATTATAATGAGGCTGAACATTTTCTAAAACTTTAATTAGATAATATTTTCATCTTGTCAAATGCCTGTGTATTTTCATCCATTTAGCTATTAGGGTGTTTGTATTTTTCTTTTGTAATGAAATGAGTCTGATTCAATTCAGTTTGATTCAATTCAATTCAATTCAACACATTTGTATTCAGCTTTTATGCTTCTTTGCTAGGTAACACAGAGGATATAGAAGATTTCTCAGTCTTAAAACAAATAAGCCACAGGCAAGTTTTAGCTATGGGAGGGAGTAGAGTCTTGGAACAAGGAAGAGGTGAAGGGAAGGATAGAGAAGACAAGCTTTCACACTCTGTGCTGCAGAGTGCTGCATGCTCCACGGAGTTCCAGGGGCTGCCAGGGGCCAGGAGGAAGTGTAGCTGCAAATCTGGCTCTCTGGCCCGCTTTCCTTCTTCAACAAGGGGGTCCTACTCTTATCTGCTTTCTGTCTTAGTTTCTATGTAGGATTTTATTGGAGGAAAGGATCCCTAGGCTAAGTGTTTGAAAACAACAAATTAGACTAATGGTTTTCAAATATTTGTGTCTAAAGTATCATCTGGGAAGCTTGTTAAAAATGCAAATTCCTAAGACCTATCCCAGAAGACTCTGTGGGTGAAGCCAGAAAATTTGCATTTTAATCTGTTGCTAGGTTATCTCCTAGATACACACTTTGGGAAATACCGTTATATTCTGTTTCCCAAATTGTAGGATTTACCAGATGATTCTAAGAGGTACCCAAGGTTTTCTTGAGTGGGATTAAATAAAATTGACATGGCATTACATAAAATGGAATCACACAAGATGAGAGTTTTCCTTGCCTTTCTTTTTCAACCCTTCCGTATGTATCAAGAGGAAGTCTGTCTGGTGCTAATGTGCCATCTTTAACAACTTTCTAACACATATTAACCTCTATTTTAACAAAAACAGAATAGACTCAGAGTTCTTAGGCTCAGAGCTTCAATTAGGTAATAGTATTTAGTTAAATTTTCATGACATTGTTTTGAATTTTAAAGGCTTATTCGTATGGTTTTCTTGTAATTATGAAAAATACATTGGAATTTTAACTATGGCATGATAGTAAGATATTGAGAAATGATCATAGAAGTGTTATGGGCAAAAATGGTGAAGGTTGAAGTCAAGTTAATCAAATCTATGAATCACTACTTTGGGACATGAGCTTCTGTCCAGAAAGAACATACATAGATCCAGAGCAGGGGTTGGTGATGGTTGAGAACAGAAGTGCAGATAGCGAAGAAGTTTTGGGAACAGCACTGGTCACTGTGCTCTTGGTGGAGGGATAAAGGGGGAAGCCTCTCCTTCACAGTTTGTTCTGCCGTTCACACTGCCAGCCACCTTAACAGGGTGGGACGCTTTGCTGTGTATCCCTGCAGATGATTCAGGTTAAAACAGAACAGCTTATGTCTATCTTCAGTGACACAAATGTGATACTTTGCAGGGCTAAAGAGTAGCAGGACCTGCCAGCTGGCAACCCAGTATTTGGCAGAACGTTAAAGATGCTGCATTGAGCAGTTACAGACAATTTCCCTCCGTCTCTTTTCTCATGCTTTGGAATTAAAAACACTCGCTGACTCACCACTGCCATTTAAGGCATAAGGAGGACTCTGAAAGGGTTTTGTAATGGGTTCCCTTTTAAAGCATGATAGAGACTGGATTATTATTGGCTAAGAAAGTTTCAGTTAAAAAAAAATTCATTCAAATGTTATGGATTTGAAAAAGCTGATCCTAAACCAACAACCATGGCATTTTCTGATTGAGTGTTTAGTATTCCCACAGGAGGTGTTATTTATAATGCTGGCAGTTCCTTGCACAGCAATCATTGATCTTGCAAGCTCCGGTCTACCCTATTATCTAATTTACTGAGCAGATCTTGGTTTTTCAAATGTCATATCATTTTATTTAGTAAAAACATTGTCAATGGAAGATATCTGCCACCACATCTACAATGAAACTATTCTACGATTCTTATTTTTATGTACGTATAGGTAAGAGCTATAAGGTAAAATAAAGATTGCAGTCCTACAACAATTTCATCCCTTGTAACCAGGGCTGAAAATAAAGCAACAGAGATGGATCTTCATTGCAAAATTGCTCTGTGTCTCCTCCTTTGTAGATCAGTCTCCTGGAAGTTGGACATCTCCTAGAGTTCTATATGGTTCATTCTGGGATCCTGGGAGTATTGGAGACCTTGAGGGTAGGCATTGTTTACAAAGAAAATTATTCACTATATGAGTTTTCCTAAACTTCATTCTCTCTTTCAATCCGTGAGAATATTGTGCCCTGAACAGGACGAAGACATCTTCCTTGCCCCTCCCCCACTGTCCCCGGCTATGTGGGTTGGGTGTTGCACCAACTAATAGATCAGCAGTGACAATTCTTCATCCTTCTTTGTTGGAGTTTAATGCCCGAGGCCATGTGAGGGCACACAGCTTCAGTCTTCAGACACCTTATCTACAGGATTTGGGGTGGTAGGAAAAAGAGAAAAGACCTTTTACCTACTCATCAAAAGCAATTATTCATGTAACTCTGAGTCTGGCATCGTAGTGGGGTGCGCACCAATAGTACTGAATGGTATTTCTAGTGGATGAGTGTTCACACCATGCTGATGCTCACATGGAAAACCCATATTCATGGCATGGCAGAAATGCAAACATTTCCCCTTCACCAAATTTGTGGGTGGAATAAAAGGTAGCCCTAAACTTTATTGGCTTCTTTGGGTCTTCCATCTAAGAGGATTGAATGCTTTCAGGAGTAGGGATCCTGTGACATTTCATAATGGTAAGTGGAAGCAAGAGAACATGAGTGGTAGCATCATGGGTGTGGTACCAGAATTGTTACACAACCCTTCCAGCTGCTGTTTCAGAGAAATCACCCCTGAACCTCCCCATGTGGCTCTCCTTTTTCACTTTCTGTCCTACTCTGACTTTGGATAGATGAACTGAAGCTGACAGATTCATTAGAAATTTTCCACTGAACTTGTGTGGTATGATTTCTCTTCCCTCAAGGATGTGGACATAGCTTTGTTCTTCTTCCGACACTCATTCCTCTGCTGCCCGTACCCCTCCCATTGGGACATAGAAGATTATTCAGCAGGTAAAGGCACTGCACACTGTTACCTCCTGTCGGAGATAAATACTGCTTCAAGTGTAGGTGGCTGTAAGTCTGAAGTAAATGTCAGTATGGCATTTCAGCACTTTCAGTAGGAGCCTCCAAGGGCCAAATAAATCATACAACAAGGTTGTAAGACACTGAATTTGGCTTGAAATATAATCTGAGCAGACAATTCTGTTTTACCACACCAGAGGCCAAATTCCTTCCGAACCAGCCATCGTCAAGATGGGAGTAGGCTTCTGGAGGAGCAAGGTTTGAGACAAATACATTGGAAGTTCTTAAGAGAAAGAGCCTGCTGCTGAGCCAGTCTTTGGGCTCTGATGGCTGGTGCTAGATAGAACTCAGCATGGGCTCTCTTCTCTTGAGAGTGTAGACCACCCTAAAACAACTGGTTTATGAGGAATCCAAGTTATGTAAATGGCAGCCGTGTGCCCATCTGGCACACACCAGAACATGTGATATCTTTATGGTCCAAGAATCCCTACTGTATATGTGACTGTGATGTGCATAAGGTGATTTCAGTCTTGCTTAGGTAACGCCAGATAGTGTGTAATCATTGTCCCTGGAGAACAGCACACATGGTGTCAGGGGATGATCTGCTGAGATTGCTACCTTAAGAGACGCTGTTGCAAAACAAGTGTTGTAGTCAACAACAATTGATCACGATCATCTAATTGGGCTTGGACTCAGATCCCAGAACTTGGACACCCTACCACCTTTTCCCTTGCCCTCCAGCTTTGATCAGCCTTTTCCTGTGATGGTGCAGCCCGGAATAAACAAGTCTGTTGATTTACCTCTTGCTTGGCATTTGGGAAATGGCTGCCCTTTAGAACTTGACTCTGTTCTTCTCTTTGGTGTTTGCCCCATCTTTCCTCTTGAGCCACTCTTTAGTCCATTCTTCTGAGCTCCTGGTGTCTTAGATTCTCCCTGGAATTTGGAACCCTAGCAGTCCCCCAAACCTGCTCCTTATACTCTGATAACTGATAACATATTAGGTTCAAAGGAAAATCTTAGGCAATTCTTTAAGGTCCTCATATGAAACTGCATTCTGGTCGGTATACCAAATACAATTTTGAAAAGCCATATAAATACCAGTTTCAAAGCAAAGGGGGTAAAAATGCTTTGCATCATGTTTCTAGGGCTTGTCAGAAATTTCATAAGAAGAGCACTTTTTACTTGTTGGCCAGACAAGAACTCCAGCTGATTTCAGCTGCTGTTACTTCGTGTATACAAACAAAACAAAACAAAACAAAAAATGGGGGGTGGGGGAAAGAAAAAACATATTTTTCCAAGGAATTTTGTTATTAGTAATGCTATGTGGTCTGGCATAACACACTTGACAATATCAAAAGGGATGGTATCATATAAATGTAACAGGGAACAGAGTGCAATCCTGTTTCATGATTTGGCCAGAAAAAACAAATTATGTTCAGTGACCTGAGGCAACCTGACTTCATTACACCCCTGGTCCTTATACACATTACAATTTTGCCCCAGTGAAGATATTATAAAAGAAAGGTCATGGGGGCTCTTAGAGAGGGCACTCTATCCTTTTCAATTACATCTGATTTATGAACTGCTTAAGCTATTTCACAAAGTCTGTCTTCACAGCCTCTAGCCTGTCTGATAAACCCTGCACAACAAATTCTGCTGGTTTGCAAAATCTGAGTATTTTGTGTCTGAAGTCCCCTTTTGGGCCCTGGGAGGAAGGAACACTGAAGTCTCCAAAGAGCTGCCAGTGACAAATGTCTACTGCATTTCCTGATGGCAGGGGAAGAATGGGGGACTTGAAAGAGAAAACTCACACACTGTGCAATCCTCGCTCCTTCAGCTCCTTTGGAGCCAAATGCTGACCTATCGGAATTTAAAATTTTTTTTAAAGATTTTATTTATTCATTTGAGACACAGAGATACAGAGAGAGAGAGAGAGAGAGAGAGAGAAAGGATGAGCAGGGAGAGAGGCAGAGGGAGAGGGAGAAGCAGGCTCCTCGCTGAGCCAGGAGCCCGATGTGGGGCTCGATCCCAGGACCCTGGGATCATGACCTGAGCCCACGGCAGACTTTTAACCATCTGAGCCACCCAGGCACCCGGACCTATCGGAATTTTAGACCCCCATCTCCTCAGCCATTCTCCTGCCCCTGTTGTGGACTGTTCTCCAGAAATACACCCTTTTTGGTTTAACACTAGATGAAATTATATAGATTCCCAGGCCCACCATTTTCTCACAGCCAGGGAGGGAAGAGGGGGGAGGATCTGGATTAGCCTTCGCCCCCCCAACTCCATAACCTTCTTCTCAAAAGCAAATTCTTTTAAAAATATAGAGACAGCATAACTTTACAGTCATCTGGCAACGGGTGAGCATGATTATCTTTCAAAATAATAATGACGCCAAACTTTGTAGAAAGAAAAAACTGCTCTCTTTGTTCCAAAGACCCCACAACGTAGATAAGTATCTCTCAAAGCTTATATACAAAGACATTTTTAGAACTGGTCCATCTGCTTGTCTAGACTTATAGGAAGGCATCATAAAACTGTTATTTTCAATGGGCCCAATTCTCTTCCAACACAACTGTATCTGCCCCAGAACTGAAATGAATCCCAGTTTCAAAATGGGTTTGGCAACCCTAGGCGTGCACTTTTCCCATTCATCTGATATAGATCTTGATTAATGTCATATTAACAAGGGGTTTAAAGGGTTTTTGTTTGTGTGTTCTGTTTTTAACAAGGGAAGGGTCTTCTGAGTCAGCCAAGAAGAGGATTGCTCAGGTTCTGATGAGAAAGGACTTTGGGTGTGAGATAGTTTGACAGAAGAGTGTGTTTGCTCCCCTGGGACCTAACACCTAGGTCTTAGAGGGCATTTTGTGGGGCCCTTTTTCCCCTACGCAAGGCATCAGTCAGTATCATTTGCAGTCTTAGGGTATTGGTTCCAAAGAGACATAGCTTATTATTCCACAGAGAGTATGAGAGCATCTGGGAATTATGAGGGTGTTTATGAGTAACATGCTGGGTAGACTCATGAAATCAGCCTTCTTCCCAGTCCTCACCACCACGGAGGAGCTGGGGGGTGGGCAGGCAGAGGTGAGGCGGTGTGGTATGGCAGCTGGAACACAAACTTGGCTGTATTGAAACTCTATTTGCCATCTACTTGTGAGATTATTCCAGTGTTTTGTATCCAAGGGCACTGAGTCTGGGCCAAACTTGCCTTCCTGTTTATAAGAGGAACATGCTTTGGAGACCTACTTAAGAAAGACTCAAAAGTTTCCTTGAGCATCAAGTAAATGTTAAACAAACAACCTATTGATGAACTTTAAAATGAGGAAAATCAGAACTATATGGAATTAATTTTGCTAGAGTGATCTATGAACTTTAAATATCAAGGAGCAAAATCTTGGGCATTTTGGCATTTGTTTTACTATAGTATCTTCTAATTCAGAAGAGGACAAATTTTTGCATGTTTCCCTGCTTTAGCAATGAGAATGTTGAGTTTTAATATTTTCTCAGAAAACTAGAAGATAAATTGCTTCTTTTGACTCTCCAGGGTAGTGTATCTTGTGTGAAAAGAAGCAGGCCCAAAGCTAGGGACTTTATATTTGGCTCTGGCCGGTCGGTGATTTGGAGTGGTCATACTGAACTCTTCTGTCTGACTGGGCCTCAGGCTTTCTTTCTGTAAGGAGGGACTAATGGGGCTTGACACTTTAGTGTCCTCACTGAGGTCTTATCAAAGGGATGACGCTGTGGGCATGATGTGGGCTTTAGCAAGGGTGGTGTGATTCTCTCACTCTCTGAATGTCACATACAGAGTGTGAGCAGGCAGAGGAATGGAGTATATGTAGGCATGTGTGTGTGTGTGTGCACATGCGTGCTGAAGCACCTTTAGGAGCTCAAGGTGGTTGACAGACTTGTTGCCAGTTTCATTTCTTTCTCTTCAGTAGAAAGCTCCTGATGCCAAACATGGGAGTAAAAGCCAGGCCAAGGCTTTTACTAAGAGACAGGTGAGTGTTCTCTGCTACCACAGTAGGTATTCAACCAGGAGATCTATTCTCTCAGATGCATGGGATCCTTAGCCTGTGCTGATGAGTCCCCATTAGGAGGCGAGAGCGATTCTGATGCTGAAGGGCTCTGGTGAGAGTTGGCTTGGGATAGAGGATGACAAACAACATAACAGCCTCACACAGTGGTTGAGCAGCCCGCACTGGCTGCTGGGGAGCTCAGGCTAGCTCCACAGAGAAGTGTCATAATTAACTTTCGACACCCGTCACAGGTGTGAGAGGGCACATGGTAGCCTGTGCCATGCTGTTGTCATTGCCAACATACCAATGGAACATACCAGAGACAACATAATCAGATGGATCTGGCTTCAAATCAGATCTGCCTGGGAAAGTTGTGTGACTTTGAGCAAGTGACTTAAGTGTCTGAGTTTAGTTATCTTTCTCTAGAAATGAAGACACCTTCCTTGTAGAGTTTCTGTGAGGTGCAAGTGAGGTGATGCATGTTTTCTCTTATTCTTATAATTGTGACTGGTAAAAGGTAACGAGTGTCAAGTGAGAAAACTTTATGTTAGAGAGGTGTGATTTACACTTGCATCCTTCATTTTTCATTAATGTGAGGAGACTTTATTAGGAGACTCCAGTCATGGAAGGGTTAGATTCAAATTCAGCATAGTGAGGTGAAGATTATCATTTCCCTGTATCAGAGTCAAAGTCCTGTTAATAAGAGGAATATAGACTTCTCAGATGGTGCTAATGGCATGGACTTCAGTAGGAAATGATGCCTCTTTGTGGTGAGCTGTGGATGACTTTAGGAATGGCGGGAGAAACCCAGCCCCACCCCAGGGTGTTGCCCATTATTGTCTCTCCCACCCTTCTTTTGAACCTGGATCCCATTCCTCTCTGAGATGGGGCAGACATGAAAGCCACTGCCTTTCAGCCTGAGCCTCCGTCCGGAATTTGCAGTATATGTGAAAAGAACCAGCCACTGGGCCTCTAGGGGAAGAGAATCAGGAATAGGAAATGAAGTAGGGCTCTAAAGGTGAATAGGATGTGGGAAGAGGGAGGGCGGAGGTCGGTTACTGCAGGAGGACTGGGTAGTCACTCTCACAGGGCTCACCTGTAACATGGAGTGCCCAAGTCATGTCTCCCTATCTCTTGATGACTTTGGGACAATATCCTTAATGTCTGAAGTTTCAGTAGGGTCCAGTGCATCATCTGTTCAGGGAAGGTGGGGAGGTACTCATCAGAAATGGTGGTGGGCAAATGTGCTTCCTGGCTCTCTCAAGGACTTTGAAAACACCATCATTGTGAGCCATTAGGCAGTAAGGACCCTCAGTATGTGCTCACCTACCCAGCTGGAGAAACAGTACAAAACAGTATGGCTGATCCCCTCTCTGGTCAGGTAGAACAGATTAGGTGGGATAGAGAAAAGACGTGTTTATGTTACATTACCTCCTCTTCATCATCACCTCCAACCTCAGGTGATCTCTTCAGGGACCAAAGGGACACACTGAATTGGAGATCATCAATCTGGAGCTCCCTGGATATGTAAATTATGCCCATTAGTCTTAGGGACATGTAAATTTCCCATGACCCGTTCTACTGTTACTCCCAGACTTGGGCTTTCCCTTAACAACAGAGTGGGGGCCAAGACTTTACTGGTGTTTCATCAGAGGAGGGAGACCCTTCATGAACATCATAATCTGTAACAAAAGACTTCTCTACATACTCAGGACAATGACTATGGAACTTTAAATTTCTGTCAACTGCATAACTCTCCATGTTCGTTATTCCCAGCCCGTTTATCTGTAGTATCAGCAAAATCCTAAAAAGAGGAAAGGTTTGAGATGGGCGAGGGATGTGGGAAGAACAGAAAGAAAGGGGGAAATCTGGAGCATTTCGAGGCTATCTAGGACAATGGGGAAGTCACGAAGCAAGGCCACGGGTCCTGTGGCAAGAGTAAGGCATGCCATACTGGCATAGAGAAACTGGTTGGGGGTTTCCTAGTGATCCCTACAGTGAGGCCCACAGTGATCCTTAAGAGTTTGAGATCTCTTTCCTATAACGGCATAGGACACTTTATAGAATGTCCTGAGCCCGGACACACCCCAGCAATCATGAACAAGGATTAGCCAATCTTCTAAGTTTTTAACCTCCATTCCTGTCCTAAGTGCCCCATTCCTTACACTGCTGTTCTTGAAATGACCTTCAATTGCACGACGTGCTGCTCATGCTGCAATTTGAACATACACAGTGCAAATCTTTGCCATGCTTTACTTTCAAGTTTGCGGCTGACAAATATCTTGTCAACCAACATTTTTCCCACTTAAAATGTAGCAAACTAATTGTTTAGCGTAAATCTGAAAGAGGAACGGGATTCTCCTCCTCTTGGCCTTTCCTTCCCTCTTTCTTCCTCTCCCCCCTCCTCCATGCCTCTCTCCTTTCACTTGTGAGATGGCTGGTGCTATTATCATGGCAATGTGGCATTAAAATTATTTTTTCTCTTTGCAAATGCATTGTCAGCAAATCCTATGATAGCAATTGAGAGATCATGTTCAGAAAAGCTTCCTAAAATCTGAAACCCTTCGGTTAATAAATCTTGTAAGCACTGTAATTTATGGATGGGATTAGAACATTCCAACCCCTATTTGGACTCTGCTTTCCCAACTCTCAGGGGTAATGAGATGATGAATGAGTTAATATTTGTTCAAGGATTTGAAGAAAAGCATGTCTTAAATGCTTATGTGCTTTGACCTCAAATTTCATTCCTACAGAATTCCCTTTAAGTGTGAAAAAGGAAGGAGACAGTGGCAGACACCATATAAAGCAATTCTATCTACCTCTCCCCAAACCTGAAGAACTTCATGGAGGGGGATAGGAAGCGCCCATGGATGACAATGTTTGTTCAAGAGTGACTCTTTCTGGGGGCACTTGGGTGGTATAGTTGGTTAAGCGTCTGACTCTTGACTTTGGCTCAGGTCATGGTCTCAGGGTCGTGAGACTGAGCCCCAGGTTAAGCCCTGTATTGGGCTCTGTGCCCCCTGTAGGGCTTTGCACTCAGTGAGAAGTCTGCTTGGAATTTCTGTCTGCCTCTCCCTCTGCCCCTCTCCCCCACGTGAGCGCACGCTCTCTCTCTCTCAAATAAATAAATAAATCTTTAAAAAAAAAAAAAGAGCAACTCTTTCTGGACCTAAACAAAGTACATAATCCATAGATGTGTTCTCAGTGGCCACAGGCTTTTTCTGGGTGTGTCCACTTTGCTCTGACACCCACAGTCTTCCTAATGTCCGGTGATGTGATCCTTCACCAGCGCTTTTCCATCCCAAGTTTACATGATAGTGTCAAAAATTCTCTGTCTTCTGTCCCTCAGAGCCCAGACAGATGACTAAGCAGTTACTCTGCTAAAGTAATTTGATGCAGGGCTTTAATCACTGTAACTATCTCAGGAAAGCTTTTTCAACAGTTATTATGGCAAGAAGAACGGATACAAAACCCAGAACAATAAAAACAGTAATAATAGTGTCATTCATCAAGCCCTGACTATGGGTGGAGGTCTGTGCAAAATCCAGACATTATTTAATTAATCCTCACAGTGGCCCTGTGAGTGGGGCTTATTATTATTCTCATTTTACATATAGGGTAGACAAGCTCAGAGAGGTTCATTAACTTGACTGCAGTCACACAACTAGTAAGCAACTGGGCTGGAATACACACCATAAATCTAAGGTTTTTTAGATTTGTAAGTGGTCCTCTCATCCTGAAAACCTTGTATGTGCTTTGCAAATAGAAGGGAATAAATAGATGTTTATTAACTAAATAGAGTGGACTTATTTGCTAAGTGATTTAGGGTAGTCTCAATTTTCCAAAGCCAACATTTTACATTTAAAAAATAAGAAAAGAGTGAATAGTATCTCTCTTTTAAGTCCCATGGCTGGATCAAGGGGAAGTTAATTTGGGTGCTGAGGAATTTTTCACTCATTCAACTGAGAGTTATTGAATGATCTCTCCCCCTCCCTCCACCCCATGGACTTTGAAGTCATATCACATAAATAAGTACCTGACTACATTGACAAATAATAGAAAATACATAGACAATCTTAGCAGCACCAACCAAATGATCTAGCATTTACTAAGCACCCAGACTTAGCAGTCTCAGGGAGAAACATGGATCCAGACTTCAAAAAATGAAGAATATAATAGAAAAACGAGGACCTCAGTGAACTTCCTGTGTCTGGTTTCGTTTTCAAGCATGCCCTTGGTCATTACATGGGGGAACTCTGGAAGTGAATTCTAGGGGGATTTAGGACTCCTTCGTGGTAGTTTTAGAAGATGGGAGTTTCTGCTTGGCTAGGTGAATTCCCCATCTCCCCTTGTGTCAAGAAGTGATGCAGTCCCAAAGGAATGTGGCCCTGTAACACATCCAACAGGAAACCCACACAGACGGCTCCTTTTCCTCCTGGAGCGAGATGAAATGGTCCTGCTGCAAGGCTGAAAGCAAAGGCTGATTCATGAGATGGACTCCATGCAGTCTCATGGTGCAGCGATGCTTTCGGAGGGTCACTGACGCCACCAATCCCTCCTCATAGCTCTTCCTCACCTCCACATGGGCCTCCTTAAAGCCAGCTCGACTCAAAGAATATTTATTGGGGAAGGCCCTGGACCTATGATCTGCATGGGGGTAGGCAATGCAAAGATAAAAAGATAAGATTTGTTACTTGTAGGGGTTGTGCACCCCCAGTGATTTCCAGGAAGGCTCCATCCCTGGAAGATGAAACTCAGAAGCGCTGTTGGTTCATGATGCTTTCTGGGTGGCAAGTGGAGCCACTTACAAATTTGCAATGGGGGGCTCCTGGGTGGCTTGGTGGGATAAGTGTCTGACTCTTGATTTCCTCTCAGGTCATGGTCTCGGGGCTGTGGGATCCAGCTCTGTGCTTGGCAGGGAGTCTTCTTGAGAGTCTCTCTCTCTCCCTTTCCCTATGTTCCTGCATCCCTGCCCCTCTCTCTCTCAAATAATAAATAAAAAAATATTTAAAAAGAAAAAAGAAATTTACAATGGGCTTGGGCCTCAGCTCAACTTTGCCGGAACCCTCTGGGTGGGTCAGAGACTGGGTGCTGTCCACTTCTTGCATCCCTTCAGACCAAACATGAAGTGAACTGAAAGGAAGATCCATGCAGCTCTTTTACTGAAGGTTTGAACAGATGCCATGGAGAATGGTATGGGGTGGGATGCACTCGAATGGAGAACATGAAAGGAGACCAGGGCTAGGAACTGTGATTTCATCTAATTATTCATCCCTGTACCACACACATGAAGATGCTCTAGCAGGGGTTAGAACACATCCTGTTTCTGACTTTTCCCTCTTCCCCGCCTTCCTATGTGGTTCTGTCTCCCCTTTCCCCATTCCCCACCAAGAAAGAAAATTCTTTCTTTTGTTTTATAAACTCCAGACTTTAGGTCTGGGTCAAAAGTTAGTTGCTCTACCTTGGTTTTGCTGACTCCGAAGTGCTGGTGGATCAGCTGAGGTCTCTTGGTGGGGTAAGAGAGGGAGACAGTTCAGTTTTCCCAATACTGAGGTGGAAAGTCAAGATTCACTCAGTGTCCTGATGAATTATGTAAGAGCCAGCACAACTCAACACAGTATTTGTCTTCTTCTGAGGAGAGTACAAGTTTGTTGGAAGTGAAAAAAGCTTTTCCTTCCTCTCAAGATGACTTCAAACTTATTCCTTATGAAATGATATTTCTGGTATTATTTTTCTAATTCTCGTCTGTCTCCCTTCTGCTCGCATGACAAGGATGAGTACAGTATCTGAGAATGGCCTCCATGGCTGCTCCAACTACAGGATGCAGAACTGACGTCAACTTCATCCAGACACTTCACCATTCCTGGAATCTTGCCCCACATCAAGTTCGTGTGTGTGAGCAGGCTCCATCCAGCCAGCTGCTGTTTAGTAGAATATATCAAGAGCTACATGAGATATACAGAGGTCTGGGTAGGTGGAGGGAAGAGAGATTTTGACGGGGCCATTAGGAAAGGTTCCTTAGTCTATGAGGGCAGCATCAGAACTGGGCTTTATTGAAGTAGAATTTTACCAGAAGATGAGGTGGTGAGTAGTTGTCAAGAGTAGGAGTACTTAAGAAACCAAAAAGGAAAATACCTAGAAACATTGATGATAGCAGTAACAACCACTTCTACTTACTAAGAACTTGTACTCAGGGCTTTTGTAAGCAACTCATATGCTTAAACCAATTTAACTTTCACAACAGTGGCAATGCTGTAAGTGTGATTAGGGAAGATGCTAACTGGATCGCAGGAGGAGAAGCAAACAGAGGATGTAATGGGGGTGGAGGTGGGGGGTGGAGTCCTATCCCAGAAAACCTTGTCCTGTTAAGTAGTTGGTACTTTGTTTTTATGTAAAAATCTATAGACTTTCTGTATTTTTTTTGTTTTTGTTTTGTTTTGTTTTAGAGAGAGAGAGCAAGAGCAGAGAGGGAGGGGCAGAGGGAGAGAGAGAGAATCTCAAACAGACTCCACGCCCAGCTCAGAGTCCCACACAGGGCTCCATCTCACGACCCTGAGATCCAGACCTGAGCCGAAATCAAGAGTTGCTGCTTAACCATCTGAGCCACCCAGGCACCCCTTGTGTGTTTTTTTTTTTTTTAACAAGGTTGTGCCATGATTGCTATTGTGCTTTTGGACAGTAGTTCTGGTTGCCGTAAGGAGTATGGATTGCAAGGGAGAGAAACTAGCACAGAAGACCAAGTGGAAAGGCTTGAACAGAAAAGGAAAGGAGAGGAAGGGTATGAGAAACATAATCCATTCTGTCACTCATATATTTATTCTGTATTAAGAGACTATATTGTATGCTAGGAGTTGAGGCACTGCAATGAGGACCTGATGACTGCAGAGTAGGAGTTTTAATGAGGAGTCGAAGACTATTTTGTTTGGGTTCCTAGGTATCACTCTTGTGGGAACCCAGGTGTGACTATTTCATTTTGTGATACCTGGGAACCCAAGAGTGATCATTATCCCATAAGAAAATATAGGAATATGAAAAATATGACTTATGTATTTTCATTCCACTATATTTTTTCTGTCTACCCCTAAAATGCTATTTTTTCATCATGTTCCTCCCCTGGCCAAAAAAAAAAAAAAGATTCTCTATTTGCTGTCAAGTTGGCCTTCTAGGCCCCATACTCTAGCTCCAACCTACTTTTCCTATGCTACCTACCTCTTTGTACTGCAGCTAAAGCATCCTTCATTCCAGCTAGACCAGTTTATTTAGACTCCTTCTGACACAAACTTTAGGCTCTTGTGAATTACGACTCTACACCTAAACATCATCTATTCTAAAATCTTGAATTAGAGTCCCACTTCCTCCTTTAAAATCTTGGGACCAAAAACCCAAAGCCTCCTCTAACCATTCCAAACCCAGAAATGGCCTCTTCCTTCTAGGTCCCTTATTTCTTGTGAGTGTTCTGTGGAAAGATGATGCCTACTTAGTAGGCCTTTGGTCCCAAGCATCCTCAGCATAATACCTACACATTCCACATTTCCTTAATGCACAGTGGTTTACTTAGTGCATTAAATTTGTAAGATTCCTGAAAGTCATCATGTTGCAGTAAAGAGTCAAGTTCCCCTTTTTTTTGGAGCTTGATTTTTCAGATTCCTCTGAATGTACTAATCCTTTATGGATGCATGGAGCCCTGACTTTGAAAATCACCTTCAGGAACAGCAGTGTGTTTATCAGCAATCATACAACAGAAGCTCCTAAGATAAGAACACTGCTTATTTCCTGCTTCAGTGTTTAAAGATATATTTCAGGGGTTGCTGGGATCATCTTTTAAAAGAAAGAGAATTAAGTATTCTTCCCCAAACACACTGGACAAACTTGAAAATAAGTGATTTTTGTGTTTCCTATCCTTCAGCCCAATATTCTAAATGTGATATCTGCTAATAAAAATATTATGCTCACAAAGAAAAATAATGTCTTAGATGACCTCAAACAATGGCTAATGGTGCTAATATGACTCAGTGATATCGAGAGATTTCAGAAAAACATGAGCTTCAAAAATTTATGGCAAATGAGCAGAAAACCCAAAGCAATTTGAACTTTCAATTTTAAATGTTGTAATTGGATGTCTACTGCCAAAAAGAAAATTGGTTTAGTGGCTTTCGGGGAAATCACAGAGTATATTACATACTTAACTTTTCTTAAGCTCCAATAAGGCTGTTTTTATGAATGTATTGATTTGTGTTTATTTGTTAAAATGAAATAGAGTTGAATAAACCTGAAATACCTAGAGAACAAATATTCAAGATATGTATTTATATTTATAAATAAAATGTCTTTTATTATAAATGTTTTAAGTGTCTCTGTGTGTATTAGTATATATTTTTGAGTATCTGATATGCACCCATTATATATCAGTCTGCTTGGCACTAGGAATGCACAACGGGATTCTACATTTATAACCTACATGTCAGAATTACCTTTCCCTTTAGATGTAGACAAGATAGAACTGAACCCCATTTTGCTCCTTATGGAAAGTCCAGTGCCTTTAGGGATGTTAACTAAAAAAACTGAAGATGGAGGTCACATTCAGAGTGGAGTAGGAGGAAGATGTTATTGGAGAAGAGACACAGCAAGCTCTAAATATATTGGTAATGTTTCTTAGGCTGGCTGGTATGTACATGGATATTCACTGGGTTCATCTCTCTACTTGTTTTGCATGATGGAAATGTTTTGTACTAAAACTTTAAAAATGTCCAATTCCTTTTTCAGTATGTTTGTGAATTCTTAGATGGCTTATGCTTTCATGCTTACCTCTGATTCCAATATCCTGCTTTTACTGCACGTGTTCCATTTAGGAAATCATTCCAGCATGCTGATTGGGTTGTCCTTCTTCCACAATAACTCAATACAGACATGAAATTCAGTCCCTTTCCTTGATTTACATACAGATGGAACCCACAAATGCAGTCGTCTGAGTGAAAGTTTGCAGAGATAGAGACATTTACCTCTCAAGAGTGCTAACCACTTAGAAGGTGATGTTGCCAATCTTAAAGAACTTCTGGCGTTCTATCACCAGTACTTTTGTCACTAGCACTGCCAGACTATACAGTATACTCACTTTTCCCACTCTGTGTTTTATCCTTCTTTCTCTTCCTCATTCTCCCCTCTCAGGCTGCCTTCAAGAACTCCAAATTCTTCTTGCTCTATTAGGAAGAGCAATTTTGGTCTTTCCAGTCTTGATTCTTAACATCACATCATAAGTAGTAACTTTTCATTTTCTCCATTATATGTTGTAAATTGCAAACTCATTAAGGGTTTTCAAATCTACTTAGGTTGGCAGGACCTATATATGCAATTTTCAAGTTTAAGGCAGATAGGAGTAGACATAAAGATCACAGGAATTTGGGTGAGGGAATCCTTGCTGATGTCTAGGGGAGTTGGAAAAGGATGGTTTAGGAGGTAAAATTGCATTGGTACTTGAAATAGGAGTCGGACTTAAGTTACTGGAGACAAGAGAGTATTCTAGGCTGGGAGAAATATGTGTACAAGGGAAAGGAACGAGAGAGAGTTTATCTTTAGGATAGATCCATTAGCAAACCCATAAGAAACTGATAAAGAATGAGGGATCAAAGGTGTGTGTGTGTGTGTGTGTGTGTGTACATCATCATGTTTTACAGAGGAGCATGATTATAAGTGAAATTGCAAGGTATTATAGACTGAATTATGTTTTCCTGAAATTCACCAGTTGAAGCCCTAACCCCCAGTATCTTGGAATGTGTTGCATCATGAAGAGAGGCCCTTTAAAGAGGTGATTAATTGAAATGAGGCATTTAGGGTGGGGCCTAATTCAATCTGACTGGTGCTCTTATAAGAAGAGATTAGGATATACAGAGGGACACCAACAGTGCACACAACACGCAGCACACAGAGGGAAGGACCATGGTCATAGGACCTTGGGAAGACACAACCCCAAGCCAAGGAGAGAAGTATCAGAGGACTCCAACCTGCCAATCTATAGGTCTTGGACTTCCAGCCTCCAGAACTGTGACAAAATTAATTTCTGTTGTTTAAGTTACTCAGTCGGTGCCCTAGCAAACTAATATATAAGGTCTTAGAACAGGAAAAAGGATGGATTTAGAAATGAAACAGTAGGGCGCCTGGGTGGCTCAGTTGGTTAAGCAACTGCCTTCAGCTCAGGTCATGACCCTGGAGTCCCAAGATCGAGTCCCACTTCAGGCTCCCTGCTCATCAGGGAGTCTGCTTCTCCCTCTGACCCTTCCCCCTCTCGTGTGCTCTTTCTCTCATTCTCTCCCTCTCAAATAAATAAATAAAATATTTACAAAAAAAAAGAAATGAAACAGTAGTTTTGGTGACACTAAAAGGCACATCATTCTTGGAGAGAGTGTAGTTTTGAAGTTTAAAAAAAAGATGAGGGAGTTAATACCAGATGATTTAAATCTACTTAATCAGATGATCCAGGGGGGTGAGGAACAGCAAGATTAAAAACTGCAGTATGTGAAAGTTTCAGTAGGAGAAAAAAAAAAGAAACAACAGACATTATAAAATAATAAAAAAAGGAATAAACTCAAACTATTTGGTATGTATTTGCACATAACAATTTTATCAGTTTCTCCAATAATGCTTGACTACTTGGAATAAGATACTGTAGGACTGAAGTTAAGGAAATTGTCATGAATGGAAGATCAAGGGATATAAGGGATTCTTGAACATGAGACATTCCTGTTGGAAAGACGGACGCTGGCTTCCATTTGGCAGGAGGCAATTGACACCAAAGGGAGGCCAACAGTGTAAGAGAGAGAATCAGAATTGAGGTACTGAAGGTCCTGATGAGATCAAAGAAAAATTTTGGTCAATAAGAACAGAGAGAGGTGGGCAATAAGAAGCTTGTGACTTTAGAGGGAATATTTTGGATTGAAAATCTTGCTGGGATTTTTAAGTATTACCTTAGTTTTACTTCTGTTTGTTATACTACATGAGATGGTGCTTTGCAAAGGTATAAACTCAGCCAAACATGTTGGTAGTCATCCTGCAATTAAGTCATTAACAATAAAAATGGCAGGTAATCTGACACAGTTCTTCTCCTGGTACGTCTTGATTAGATCCAGAAATTGATGCCACTGCTTAATTTTAAAAACTGTGCTTCAATGATTATGATTAAAAGCATTGAAAAAAAGTTTTAAAAAATTTTAAATAGAAGATCTACAAGGCAATGTTAACTAAGATGCAAATTCTGAAGTATTATCCAGAACATTTAAGTTTTCAGTGATCCAAAGAAAATGCCACTGGCAAAATTCATTCTTTTATTCCAAAACTACTGATAGCATATCACACACAAGACACCGTACTAGGTCCTGTGAGATATATGACAATATGAAGTGCTGCCCTCAAAGTTTTCACGTGCAGAGAGATGAGGAGCAGATACCTCTGAGATAGATTTCACCCCATTTTCTCTCCTTCCTTTGCAGAAGGGATGTTCTAACAAGCTCCTGGCTACCATCTGCAGGTGGTAGAAGCCTGAAAAGGCTGAAATATTTACTTTCCAGCTCCTTAGAGAAAAACTTGCTCCACCTGACTCTCTCCTTCTAGGTTCTAGATCTGTTCTCTTCCCTCCTCCCTGCTCTCAAGTGTGTGTGGGGGAAGCAGGAGGGACAGGGGGAAACCCTGGGGTATAAACTATATTCTGTGGCTTCCCCACATGCTGCCCACATCATTTAAAATGGGTGTTTTGGGGCATCTGGGTGGCTCAGTTGGTTAAGTGTCTGCCTTCACCTCAGGTCATGATCCCAGGGTCCTGGGATCGAGTCCTACATCGGGCTCCCTGTTCAGAGGGGTGCCTGCTTCTCTCTCCCCCTCTGCTGCTCGTGCTCTCTCTCACTATCGCAAATAAATAAATATAATCCTTAAAAAGATAAAATGGTTGTTTTATTAAACTCTTCTCAGGTTTTCCTAATTTGAGTGTACCATCTGTTTGCTACTGAGACCCTGACGGATAACCCTTACAGACAGGATGGTGAAAGACTGAAGTTGTGGTGTCCTGAGCATTCCTGCTTCACTGGAAAACTGGCGCCTGGCAGCTTAGCTGGACTTTAGTTCTTTATTTATTTCCTAATGGTAGGAGTCATAGAACTTCTCAGCTCCTTTAAAGTCACCTTCTTCCAGAAAGGCCAAGTGGAGGAAAACACTCCCTATTCTTCACTGAATGTGGTCATTTTTGCGGGCAACTCCTGGGACTACAGAATCATCTTATAACCACCCAGTGAGCTCTTGCAGAAGATGGGCAGAGCAAGAGAGAGAGGAAGCACCTGGGTCCTTGACAAGGGCAGTTAGTCACTGATTCATCCTGGCGTTGCCCTCTCTTTGGCCTTCTTGTTATAACAAATAATTGCCAACTCTTTAGCCATTTCTAGTGCACTCTTCTGTTACTTCCAGTAGAAAGTACCCTAACAGATATAACTTCCAATTTATTGATTCACCCCTTTCTCTCCTTTTGGGGTGCACAGAATTTTATACACAGTATTGTGACGTAGTTGATTGATGGGTTGAGAGGTCTCTCTCTTCTTTGCCAGGAATGCTTTTGTTTTATGTTATGCAGGAAGCACACACTTCCTTATACTCTCACTCTTTAGAATTCAGTTTGTGCAATTTAAGAACAAATTCCCTTTGAAGGGTACCTTTTCTGGGCTTTTCAAAGTGAGTGCTCAAGAACCATCTTTGTCCCAGCAGATCCCCTTGGCCAGAGAAGTGTGTGTGTGTGTATGTGTGTGTGCGTGTGTGTATTATGTTTTATTTGTTTAAGCTTTTGAGTAAGATTTTATTTGCACGAAGGATGTTCTTTGCCAAAACCAAATCAAAACAAAACATCAAAACAACAAACAAAATGAGACATTGGAAACCACTTTTGGAATATCTCATGACTTTCAGCCCCATTCCATTCCCATCTGTGGTTAAATCTTGCTTTTTCCTGTGCATCGACTATTTCTTAACCACTTAAAAGTTATATGATTTATTTCTTTGCTCCAATCACTCATTCGGTTCAACCATTACTGAATACTTACTATTTGTCTAGTATTACACTTGGTGCTAGGAATACAGGGATGATAGTCTAGTTGGGGAGACAGATAAGTAGAAAGCCAGTACAATATAATAAGCATTATATAGCACCACACCACAGAATAATAATAGCCCTTTACCATGAATGAGTACTTACTGTATACCAGGCCATTCCAGGGCCTTTATGTATGTATTATCTCATTCAATTTTCACAACAACCTTCGGAAGTAGATACCTTTTTATCTTCAAATTATAGCTAAGGGAATTGACAAATGTTTGAGAAATATATTCCCTTTCCTAAATATAAGAATTCATACAGCTTCAAATATGTTGGGGCCATACACTAAATCATTCATTTAGTACTTCAGAAGTTATAAGAGGGCTATTATTCCAATAATATGATAATTTTGATATTTTGAAAAATATTTCATGGGCAAATGCCCAATAATACTGGCTAACATAATTTTGTTTTTTTCTTTTTCTTTTTCAAAATTTTAATTTTTAAATTAGCATAGAATAAAATAAACCCTGGAGTTGTTATAAATCTATGATTTTTTTATTTAAATGTTTATTTGAGAGAGAAAGTGCGAATGTGGGGCGGGGGCAGGGCAGAGGGAGAGGGAGAGAGAGAATCCCGAGCAGACTCCCCACTGAGTGTGGAGCCCCACATGGAGCTTGATCTCACAACCCTGAGATCATGACCTGAGCCTGAATCAAGAATTGGATGATGATTTACTCCTATGTTTTCTCCTAAAAGTTTTAGTTTTTGTTTTATATTTAGATCTATGATCTATTAAGAGTTAATTTTTTACAAGGGATGAAGTTTAAGTCAAGGCCTGTTTTTACATAAGAATGTCCCAACAGTTCCAACACTATTTGTTGAGAAGACTATCATATTTCAACAAAAGTGCATTTACACTATTGTGAAAAATCAGTTGAACTTTTTATATAGGTCTATTTCTGGATTCTGTATTCTGTTCCACTGATGTATGTGTCCATCCCTTCTTTGCTTATATCACATTCTCCTGATTGCTACAGATTTATGGTTAAGTCAAACTCAGATAGTACAATTCTTCCAAATTCTTTACTCTTCTTTTTCAGAATTATTTTGACTATCTTTGTTCCTTTGCTTTTCCATATATATCTTAGAATCAGCTTGCCTATATCTATAGAACATCCAATTGGTAGTTTGATTGGAATTGCATTGATTCTACAGATCATTTTTCATGTTTACTATAATGAATTTCCCAATCGATGAACATTGTATGCACCTTCACTTCCTTAAGTGCTCATTGATTTCTTTCATTAGTGTTTGGCCGTGTTTTTCAGAACACCTTAGTGAGTTTAATTTGTGTTGTTGATCACTATCCTTGAAAGAGAACTCGAGTTCATCAAATGCCCTTAGGCTTGATTTACTTGTTCTTACTTTTCCAACTTCCACGATGGCCATTGTTGAGACCCTATCCTATCTTACAACTTACCTACCCATAAAATGATTTTTTTAAAAAGGAAAAAAAAAAGACAAATTTACATCTTTTAATTTTACCAGGTAAAACCCAAACAATCCCAAGGCTACCTATAGCCTATCTAGGCCCATGATAGCACCACCTCTCTCAATGTAACAATCACAATCATACTTTCAAGGAAGCAAAAAGAAATAAAAATAATTTTGGTAGAATTTGCATCTCTTTAAGATCCCTAAGAATTGAGTTTACATCCAATGACCCTTCTTTAAAAAATCTTTTTTACTTCTTTCCTTTCATTTCCTTTCAGATCTCCCACTGCTTCTGAGCATTTCTTTTCCTTCATGAGCAAAATGACTCTCCACCTCACTAATAAAAGTGGCTGTGGGACTTTAATGTCTCCCCCCCATCACTGTTACCACATCCAGGACATACAGGAGACCCAGTCCTCCTGCACGCCAAAGACCCTTTATCTTCACAAGAGAAGTTTGTGGAGCCTTGGAGAAAGCATAGGTCTCCCTCTTTGACTACTTTTCTCATAAGAAATCCTTCCATGACCCTGGCAACCACTACCAGCATTTTTTCACACTTATCATAAACTAGAAACAACAGGGGAAAATTAATGTAAAACAGTGTTTTGAGTAGTGGGAAGTAGACTCTAGTAGAACAGAGTCACTGGGATTTGGAGTGACTTTGAGAAGGAAAATTCCAGAAGGAGGATAATATCACAACATATCCATCAAACCCATAAACACTTCTAAACAAAGCAGGCCACAAATACTTAACAAGTACAGAGGAGAACTGTAAAGAGGGAGATTTGGAATCTATTGTCCAAAACAACGACCAGTCTGTGATATATCCACGTGACTATATATCCATGCTAAACCCCTTTAGCTTGAATAATACATAAATTATAAGATACAAATTTTTTTATATTGAAAAGAAAATATGCAATTGAGACCTAAAAAGATGCCTTAGAAAGAAGTTATCCTGTTCAAGGCCAATCTCTTCTCCTGCCTCCTTATCACTCTTCTTTATCTTTAGCAACTGTTTCACACAACTTTTTTCTCAGCCGATAAATAGTCTCCCCCATCCTGAGGAAAATATCCTTTGGTTCTCCATCTCTCCCCGTTCTGTTAAAGACACTAAGTGGCTTTAAAGAGCAGGTTATTACTTTCTTATTCATGGTTCACTCCTGCATTCATTGCAGCTTGGCAAAAGTCGTCAAGGAAGTCTTTACTGTTAGGCTCCATGGACATGTCCCAGGATATGTCTTACTGACTCCTCAGTGCATTTATTTGGTTTGTTAACTACTTTGTCCTTCTTGGTTCCCTCCTCCTGAGATGCCCATGATAGCACCACCTCTCTCAATCTTTCTGGCTTGGCCTCCCTGTGGACTTCCCCTCCCCTGCCCACCCCTTAAGTTTGATGATGCTGAAGTTCCCTCATAGAGTTCCTATGATTAGCTCATATAATTCTATGGACTTTCCCTGGTCTCTCTTCTCCATATTTAGCTAACTGTCTCCATATATTTTCAAAATTATCTTTCTAAAATTTGAGTTTGAACATATTTCTGTCCTGCTTAATCCCATTGTTCATTCATTGCTGACTATAAGTCAAAATTCATTATCCTAACCCCTAAGGTCCTCCTTCCCCTTGAAATTGCAAACTGTTTTTTTCAATGAATGTTCAGTGAGCAAATGTTTGGAGGGATGACTCGCAGATCTATGTCTCTAGCCCTGAACTTTTCTTTTCCTTGAGTTTTAAACTTGTAGACCCTGAGCTTGCTGTACAGTTACAGTTACATACTCCTCAGAACCCACAATACCCAAACTGAACTCTTTTTGCTGTTTTATCTAAGTTCCCACCTTTAGAAACTTGACAGTCATCCTTTATGTTTGTTCATTCCCTGCATCACCGAATCTTACTGAATCACCTCCCAAATATTCCTTGAGTGTGTTCCAACCAACCTCTCCAGTGCCATAATTCACAGTCTTGTCTTTTTTCACCTAAACTCTCACAATAGCCCACAACTGATTCTTCTTAATTCCAACCTCACATCCTCTAGATTGTCATCAAAGGGATCTATCTAAAATCTTTTTAATTTCTTCTGCTTAAAATCTTTCACTGGTGTCCTCTCTCTCTAGGATAAAATGTAAGCTCCATCATGCAACATAAAGTCATCTGTGATCTGACTCTTCTCTATATCTCCAAACTCATCTATTTTCTGTCTCAAGGTCTAATAATTACGGCACACCTGCGAGATAACATGAATTTACCATGTTATTTCATAGCTTGAAACTTTTCCTCATGTTGTTCCATTCTGGGCCAGATTTCTACCTCTTCTTCACCCATTCAACTGCTTCTTATCCTACAAGATTTGTATCAGGAAGATACAAATTCACCAGGAAGTTTTCCCTGATCCTCTTGGTTTGGCTATGTGTTTTCTGCGTTCCAGGAAGAAGAAATGCCTAGTGGTTGGTTCCCAACCTAAATAGGTGCTTAGCCTGGAATCATAGGTTACCAGCTCTTACAACCTTGGGCAAGTTAAAGTAATTATCACTCAGACTCAGAAATTAGTCAGTAAATGTTAGCTCTTACTGTTATCACAAGTAGTCCTCTTCTCCAGTGTAAATTTGTAGCCCACTTCCTATCCCCAAGAATCTCTAGGAAAAGTAAAAGGACTTCACTGTTTTCTGGATTGATTACTATCTTAAAAAGCCAGCAAAGAAGTGTCTGAATGAGGAAGCAATACAAATTACCCTTTTCTCCCTTTTCTTGAGACTACCTTCTTACCTAAGTTTTCTGAGGGCGGGGGGGAGGCAGGTGCAGGGACTCATTCTTCCTTTTTTTTTTGCCTTCTTTGCCTTCAGTGTGTTTACCAGGCAGGATCTCCTGCTCCTTTCCATGGGTGAGAGCTGGTGACTTCATATGTTTATGTGACCTGAAATGTCATTTATCCTATATAACATCATTATTTGCACTTTTTATTAAAAATGACCAGAGGAACAAGTTAAAACATAAAATCCATTTATGTTGAGACCAAAGACTTAAAAAAAAACCTATGTCACAGCTATAAAATTTGATTTGTTTCAGCAGCTGAATCCAAGGTTGTTGTTGTTTTTCTCTGAAATGTCTTTTATCTTCCATGTTTCAAATCCTCCCCTAAAGAAATTCTTTAGTAGAAAGGACTTAAACAAATCTAAGTTTTTATGTACAAGCCATAAGAAAGCCAGAGCCATTGGAGATTGGACCTAGAAACTAAAACACCCCTCATGTCATTGCATCCCACCCTCGCCAGTGTAAAATTAGTGTTCAGAGAGTTTTTCCAGCCCTCACTCCAGATCCTTTTTCTATTTTTCAGATCCATTTTTAATGACCCAAATTATGGGATTTGGATAACTTCCTTTGGCGGCTCTTTTCAGAATATAGCCGACTTCACCATTAGGCAACATCTCCTGATATTTAAACTAATTGTTTTGTTTAGTCAGCTTCATCTCACTTGTCTGGGTCACATTGTACCAATTTAATTCTGTTAGATATTTGAGCTCTTAAGTCTGAAAATTCCTCCATCACATTATATGTCCATGTATACCTCTCTTGTTTTGAGTTTGATGATGCCATATTAAACCACGGCAATTTGAAATGTTTGGGAATGAGTGGTTTTGGATAGCTGGTCCTTCTGGCATCAATTCTTCTTTATTTGTATATTTACATCCCACATTTTATATAAAACACATTCTAAAATATGATAGGTACATGCTGCCCTCACTTACTTTTTTAGGTTGAGGTAAAAATTCACATCACATAGAACTAACCATTTTAAAGTACAATTTAGTAGTATTTAATACATTCAAATGTTGTGCAACCATTACCTCTATCTGGTTCTGAAGAATTTTCATCACTCCAAAGGGAGCCCCAATAGCCAGTAGTTCCCCATTCCCTCTCCCCACAGTCTCTGAGAGCCCCTAATCTGTTTCCTTTCTATATGGATTTACCTTTTTTGGATATTTAATATTGCTCTAACTTTATCACTTCAAAGAGTAGTAATGCCTTATTTTTGACTAGTGCTCTGATTTTTAGGAATTTCATGTGGATCACCTTATATTTTATTATTATTTCAGATATTGCTATGGTTAAATAAATCCATGTTCTAATTCATTCTTAGAAGGGTGAGTTAAGGGGCATCCATGTGGCTCAGTTGGTTAAGCATCTTCGGCTCAGGTTGTGATCTCAGGGTCCTGGGATTGAGCCCCACATCAGGCTCCCTGCTCAGCGGGGAGACTGCTTCTCCCTCTGCCTCTGCCTCTCCCCCCAGTTTGTGCTCTCTCTCTCAAATAAATAAATAAAATCTTTAAAAAAAAAAGGGTGAGTTGAGATTTTTATTACCTTTGTTGTTAAAAATCTGGCTTATCAAAAAAGTGTCATTTATGTGTCTAAAAATATGAGAGATCCAGCCATTTTCATTGATTAGTCAGGTTAATTCTTCCTTCTCTCTGCACAACCTTGCAATTGGCAGATGTTTGAGACTTGTAGTTGTCTGATGATGCAAGTGTCTACAGATTGTGCCTGTGTGGTTTGACTGTACATTTAAGCAGAAGAATCCTGACCTCTGTATATAAACTAAGTACAGTGATTCTGATTCTTCACTCTACCACTGAATCCTGGAGCCCTTAAACCCTGACTCTTTCAGCTGGGAAGAAATGCATTTCAAGGCTAAATGAACTTTTGAGTGAAGATTCTTTTATTTCTGTTCATTTGCTTGAAAGGGTAATAGGCAGACATGTCTACTTGTTATTTTGTGTTTGTTCCCTCTTTCTATATCAGTGATGGAATCCCTGATATTTACTGACTATAGGGTCATCTTGAATAAAGAGTCTGTTACCAGCCTCCTTTCCAGCTAAATGTGGCCAGTTACCAAGTTCTGACCTGTCTGGCCAGTTGAAGTGTCATATTCAAATTATGAAAAGGGTCCTTAAAGGGAAGAGCATGCCCCTTTTTTGCTCTTCTGGCTGGAAGGTAGACAAGGCTCCTGTTGGGCTACTGGTTAAAAGAAGTCTTATTCCATAGCACCCAGAACAACATACCATCTCTAGACTTTCTTTTGAGGAAGATACATTTTAAAACCATATAGTAACTATTTTGAGTTTTCTGTCACATGTAGCCAAATCTAATCTTCCCTAACACAATTCTCAATATAGGCAGATTCCACCAAAACCTTGAAGTCTTTCTCTCATCCAATCTTGAGTAGCCCCATTCTCAGAGGAAAATATCTTTTTTTAAAAATTTTATTTATTTCAGTGAGAGAGAGAGAAAGAGAGCGAGCACAGGGGAAGGGACAAAGGAAGAGGGAGAGAGAAATTCAAGCAGATTTTGCACTGAGCACGGAGCCCGACGCTGGGCTCGATCCCACAACCCTGAGATCAGACCTGAACTGAAACCAAGAATCGGATACTGAATGGACTGTGTCACCCAGGCGCCCCTCAGAGGAAAATATCTTATATGAGAATGTTATTGTAGAATAGATTCAATGTCCATATTTCCTTTGAAAATTTACCTATTTCCATTAAAATATTTGTGTTTCTGATTATTGCTATTACCAGTAGCATAAATATTATTTTTTAGGAGACATAGAGTTTTACAGAAAAGAATCACAGAATTTCCAAAAAACCCAAGAAACTATTCAGTCTGGTTGCAAGCTGGGATCCCAGAATGTTGATATCTCAGAAGACTAATATGAGAGTTGTGGAAGGGCTTTTTTAAAAGAAATTCTTCCATTTCTATTATTGTTGCCATCAAAATCATTTACAGTGTAACTAAGAGAAAGTAATTTGTTTTTAATAGTAAGACTGGTATCTCATGTTGAGTAAAAAGTCTAAAGAAGAAAATGACTTTATTATCATAAAAACAGGTGTATTAAAATTTTTTTTTATTAAGACTATTTTCTCATAGCAGTTTAAGGCTCACAGCAAAATTGAGGTGAAGACAGAGATTTTCCCTATACTCCCTGCTCCCACAAATGCATAGCCTGCCCCACTATCAGCAGCCCCCAGAGAGTCACAACTGATGAACCTATACTTACACATCATAATCACCCCAAATCCATAGCTCATATTGGGCTTCAGTCTTGGTGTTGTACGTTCTATGGATTTGGACAAATGTATAATGACATATCCATCATTATAGTACCCTACAGAGTAATTTCAATGCCCTAAAAATCCTCTGTGTTCTACCTATCTCCCCCTCCCCCCAGCCCTTGGCAGTCACTGAACTTTTTATTGTCTCCATAGTTTTGCCCTTTCCAAAATGTCCTATCATTGGAATTATACAGTATGTAGCCTTTTTCAGATTGGCTTCTTCTACTTAATAATATGTGTTTAAGCTTCCCTCCCATCTTTTCATGGCTCGATAGCTCATGTCTTTTAATATCTGAATAACATTCCATTGTCTGGATGGACACAGTTTATTTATCTATTCACCTACTGAAAGGCATCTTGGTTGCTTCTGTGTTTTGGCAGTTGTGAATGAAGCTGCTATGAACATCTGTGTGCAGGGTTTTGTGGGGACATATGTTTTCAGCTCTTTTGGGTAAATACCAAAGAGCATGACTGTTGCATCATATGGTAAGAATATATTTAATTTTGTATGAAACTGCCAAGCTGTCCCACAAAGTGGCTGTGCCATTTTCCATTTCTCCAAGCAATGAATTAAAGTTCCTATTGCTCCACATCATCGCTGCATTTGTGTTGTCAGTGTTCCAGATTTTGGCCATTTTAGTAAGTGTGTGGTGGTAAAGCAGTTGTTTTTTAAGACAAATATTTCCCAGCATAAAGCACATGCAGGAGAATATTTTAAATGTTAAAAGGTTGATGAACCACTTATCTCTACTCCTTCAAGATTTTTAACCATTTCTGTGATTTTAGAAAGCCACTAGAACAACAATAATATTAAATAGAGGTCGGCATCTTTCTAATGTTAAAAAGCAAAGAGAAGGCAGAGCACTGAAGAGTTGGCTACATTGATTCTTACCTTTTTCTTACTTCATCATGGGGCAAATAATTATCAAGGTATGGATGGAACATACCTTAGCCAGCAGCTTACTGTAAAGTCCATGAAAATTATGTTCACTTTGGATAAAAGTTTCACGCATTTATTTCACTCTAGGATTAGTTTCATATTTTATTAGTCCAGAGTTCAGATAACTCCCTCCCTTTAATTTGTGGCAAGGATGGGCAATTACACATATACATGTATATCTTGTACATATAGTTGCATCAATATTCATCATTTCTGCCCTTTCCTTGAAACGGTGGAAGTTCCATCTTTCCATACTTGATGGGCTCCTGAGACTGTAGTATGAGGTTAGGGATTAATAGCTGTATAGACACTGAAAGGACAGAGAACTGGTGTGAGAAGGAAACAATTATATTTACGAGGTGAAAAGGACAAGAAAAATAAGAGAAGCTACATGAGCTGAGCTGGAGGCAGAGTGTGAGGGGATTTTCAGAGAGAGGAGAGAAATTATTGGGGTCAGTGATATATAATAGTTATACATGTTCAAATATGCTCAAATTTAGATATTTTAGATTACAAGAAAAATTAATGCAAATATTCTTCCCAAACCCTGAAATTTGCAACATGAAAAATTGAAATGATTATGAATTATAAATTCTTTTCTATTGTTAATGTAATAGTTTTGATAATTGCACTAAACCCACAATATGTTTTCATACTGCTCTAATTAACTTAAGACCAATGGGGAAGAAGAAAAAGATCCTCAAGTTGGAGGGACAATTCCTTGTTTCCACCATCTCTAAGAGGCCAACAGGATTGTTGCTCAGTGTTTGCTTGGGCAGCTGAGGTCACACAGGGCAAGGTACCCCATAACAAAAGACAAGTCCATTATTTTTGGCTCATTGTTTACGAATATGGATTCTCAAGAGCTCAACATAAGAAAAACACTATTTGGTAGTGAAGCAGAAGAATATAAGACCCGGCTTTCAGAAAGACTGCTTTGACTGTTTTGATGTTCCTGAGTCTATTATTATTCTGTGTGGTTATCCCTGGGAAAAAAGCAATGATATCCATGAAGATGGAGAGGTTGGATGGGTGGGTGAGTGGTGGGGAAATGGGATGGAATGTGAATACCACAAAAACAAATCTGGTCATAATTACTTCCTGTGAATTCTAGAAAGCAGCTTCAGTTATCATCAATATGGAACTCTGGACAAAAACATTTGACACCAGACTCTTGTCTGTTTCCTTTAAAAAAAGTCAACCCCGGGGAGGGGGGTGGGGGGATGGGTTAGCCTGGTGATTGGTATTAAAGAGGGCACGTTCTGCGTGGAGCACTGGGTGTTATGCACAAACAATGAATCATGGAACACTACATCAAAAGCTAATGATGTAATGTATGGTGATTAACATAACAATAAAAAATTAAAAAAACTAATGATGTAATGTATGGTGATTAACATAACATAATAAAATTTTTAAAAAAGCCAACTCACATTTCTCTGATTCCCTTTGATTCACTCCCACTGAAAAAGACCCAGAATTCGATGTAAAACAAAGACATTTTTCCCTGAAACAGCACTTTGACACTTGAACAAATAGACAATAGAGCTGATTCACTTTAAAAATAAAATAAAATAAAGCAAAAACAGCAAAACCCAACTCCCACTGCAAAATCATTTGTGTGCTTTCCCACCCAAAGCTGTCAGAGTCAATCCTTAACCTAAAAGGTGAAATAATACAGTTCAAAAGTCTATCAGATTTCTAAATCACATCCACCTCCAGCCTAGATATAAAAGCTGATAAAAGCTAACAACCAGGAAACTATCTGCAGCTGTTTAACTTCATTGTATTCAAATTAGTCATTTCACAAGAAGTTAAGATCATCTACAATGCCATCCATTTCCAGTTCCCTCCTCTGCCCCACAGGACCTCTCAGTTCTTTTAGAGATAGCAGTAGACATTTTCCTGACCAGAGAAGTCAGGGAGAACATAATCTTTCTGAGAGCTGATTATATCCTTAGATTAACTGCAGAAAGGATTACAATGGATTTCACTTAGTTCGGTACCCCCCTCCCCGCTCCCCTCTTCTTCTTTTTTAAACTTAATTTGTATTACATTCATGTTTCTAGGCATGTTAAAAAATTGCAGAGAATTCAGCAAATCATTTTTCCAGAACACTAGGCTCTGCTAACATGGAGGGTGTGGAGTGGTAAATAAAGAACTTGAAAGGCAAAACAAAACAAAACAAAACAAAGGCAGCCACATATCTGGTGTTCATCAATTTCAAGAGCCATTAAGCAATATGCACTGCATCCTTCTTACTGTCATCCCCTCTGTGTGTTTCACAGACTACTGGGGGGTAGGTTTCTCTCATTAGATAGAAAGTCAAACTATACTCCTGTTATCTTCATTTATATTTTTCAAGATTTATATATGTCCTAGCTCATTTTTTAAAAAAACATTAACTCACCCCATGAATGAACTTTTTTCTTGTGCTTAAGATTTTCTTAAAGATAGATAAGATATTGATTGATATTTAGTGGTTAGAACAGTACTGTCATTGTGCTGAGAAAGAAAATAATGGAGTGGAGGTAAAGGAGATTCTATTGACTTTTGAATATTTAGGGCCTCTTTCTTTCTTCTTTCTTTCTTTCTTTCTTTCTCTCTTTCTTTCTTTCTTTCTTTCTTTTTCTTTCTTTCTTTCTTCTTTCGATTAATTTATTTATTTGAGAGAGAGAGCATGCACAAGCACAGAGGGAGGGCAGAGGGGGAGGGGCAAAGCACAGAGCCCCATGCTCGGGGCTTGATCCCATGACCCTGAGATCATGCCCTGAGCTGAAATCAAGAGTCTGATGGTCAGCCCACAGAGCCACCCAGACACCCTGAGTATTTAGGATTTTTAAACCAAAGGCACATTGTTCAAGATTTGCAAATAAATTTGGACTGTACTTATAGAGAATGCTTTAAATATAAGATGATGTTTTGACCATTCAGCTAGGATCTGGAAGCCCTTCCCAGTGACCGGCACTCCAGGGAACAGGTTTGGCTGGATTCTGAACATCCCTCTCTGCTTTCCACCTGACTCAGAGCTGGGTCTACTCTATCAGGTCTGAGATTATCAAGAGTTACCTGGAGAAGGCCAGAGGGTCTCACACAAAACTGAACCCTGTCTTCTATTTGTAGATCACCAGATGACCTCCTCCAAAAGAGAGTACAAAGAAAGGAGCAAGGAGCTAAGGCACCTCGTAGGGACAGTGATTTTATGTGTCTTGTTAATTATTACATTCTCAGTGGCAAGGAGGACATGCCTAGGAGGACACAGTAGGCATGCCATAAATGTTTGTTAAACAAATAAACTTAATCCTCACAGTAATACTGACAGCAATGAATTAACCCCAATTTACTGAGGAAGCTCAGACAGGTAAGTGGAAAAACTGGGATTTGAACCTAGGGCTAGATCTTTCCACTATATTACATGATTTCCTGGAAAGTCCTCTCCCCCAACAAATTCAAGTCATTCCAAGAGACTTCTTGAATACAGATATCTTCCTTTGCCACAGCTTTAAGTGATCTCTGTGCAAAAATTTGCAGAAGGTCCACCATAAGCTAAAGCAGCCAACCAAATAATCTAGGCTTTAATAGATATTTTAGGAAGCATCCAGCTCAACTTCCCAACCAAAGAGGAAGAAAATGTATATTACTTTCTACAATGCCTGGCACATGCTAAGTGCTTAGTAAGCATTAATTCCTCACAATGCAAGAAGCTCATGGTAGGCTGAGGTCCCAGTCTTGGCCAGAACACTTTCATTTGCTATATTATAACTTTATGAGATATTGTATTTTGATAAAGAACAGTTCCCCCTCGAAATGTAAACAATCATGAAATCAGTGATTTTGTTTTGTTCACTGATGCACACTCCTAGTGCCAGAATAGGGCCTTTTCTGTGGTAGGTACCAAAAAAAAAATCTACGTTTTGAATATATGATGAGTGTGTGAGTAGTTGTTGAAAGGTTTTAGAAACAGTAATTGCTAAAGAAATCCAGAGGAGTAGCTGGTACCCCAGCATGGCTGGTGGCCCCCCGTGGAATCATTTGAAGTTATGTGATACTGTGGTAGATGAATGGTTCTCAAGCTGTGGTCTGGGCTCTGCATAAGACTGTCCATGATCTGGTCCAAATGACAGGTGTAGGATGAACTCATAAGGAAAGGTTGGGAAACTCACCAACCACAAGATGGACTGTGGTCTCCCCCCTTCTCTTGCTACTCCTCTTCCTCAGCCCTCACATCCCCTACTCCATAGAGAACCCAGGTTTGTACCCCATCACCCTTACCTCTGCAGCATGAAATGAAATGAAATCAGGTCATCAAGGGATCCAGAAGATGAAAATTGAGAAGAAAAATCTATTTTAATTGGTCATATGCCCCGGGGCGGGGAGGAAGAGGGGGTGTTGGTGCTTTTGGCAGCTGATTCTTAAATGAGGAAACAAATGGGGAAAATCTTAAACAATTAATACCTTTGAATTTTAAAAAAGAAATCGAATAGTTTTGTGTTATCTTCTGTAACCTTTATAAATCCTTCACTGAGGGTGTTTCCTACAGAATCTCTGAAAAACATTATATCACATGACACTACCACCAGATTTCATAGTTAAAGAAGAAATTGAGCCTGGGTGGCTCAGTTGGTTAAGCTTAAGCATGTGGCTCTTGATTTGGGCTCAGGTCATGATCTCAGGGTCCTGGGATTGAGCCCCACATCAGCTCCCCAGTCAGTGGGAAATCTGCTTGTCTCCCTTTCCCTCTGCCCCTCCCCCCTTGCTCTCTCTGTCTATCTCAAATAAATAAATAAATCTTAAAAAAAAAAAAAGAAGGAAAGCATCTTTCTAGGTGTAGTACACTCCAAGCCCACCCCAGCCCCAATTCCGTGTTTTTGCTCACAAAATGTTGACTGTGTCCCTTGGATATTTGTTGATCAAAGTTCCAGCCATTCTGCTGAAAGGGTGTTCTGTTCTGTTTTCAAAGTGATTATTAAGCCACTTTAAAAACACTTTAACTTGTGGGTTTGCCTCACTCTAGTTGAGTCCAAATTTCACAATCATATAATGAAGCAAGCCCTATGGTACTGTCTATGACATCCTAATTTATCAGGAAAACACAATCTTGCACATCTTTTCCAAGTGCCTCCCCCCACCACTATAGCCATACCTGGTGCTGTCTGTCTTTTTTTCGGGCTTGGTGTGTGCCCTGGGTTCCAGCATTGAAGGCTCACTGCATCAAACCTACAAGGCTGCAAATCTCCTTTACCACTTTCCTACTAGCCTGCCCCCTTTTCCTGCTCTCAGCCTTCAGACACTTCTGTGCTCTTGGAGTAATCAAGGTTTTATTGTAAAAATGTATCTGAATCCCCCAAAGAACTCTGAAATATTTGTATCATTTTTTCTGTCTGCTTTAATGGGTATTTTGTCTGAATTGTGAGCATGGGAAACATAAAAAGAAAAAATTAAAAAGAAATATGTAGACTGTAAGACTCAGTAAGAAAACCATGAACAATGTTTCAGTGATTAAACCATGAATAAAGAACACATTTAACCAATCTGCTATTTTCTTTATGATTTACTCCTATTGGAATGACTGAACATTTATTTAGACTTTAGATATGATCTTCACGTAGTTTAAGCACTGGACTATTTTACTTTAGAATTATTTGACCAATTTTAAAAGGTACTTAATCATATTAAAAATGTATTTTAAAAGAGATCACCAACTATTTCTTTCAGAAACATCAATTTCCCAAGTTTTCCTGACTATTTATGGCCCACAAAGTGCAAAGGGCCTTGGTTTCCATGCATGATTCTGATATACTTTATAAAAGTGAATTTGGGAATTTCCAGATTATTGTTCTTAGCTAACTTCTGTCAGTGATAAAAGAATCCAATGGCCCATATTGTATTAATGGAGGACAAAAATATCTACTCTACCCGGTATTTTAAAGAACAGTTGCTAAGCACAGAATGAAACAGAAAGAGAACCAAGTCTTGGGAAAGGCACTTGACCCCTCTGGGCTTAGGAGATATCCAAGAGGTTAGACTTCACACTGGATCATTCGTATTCTTTCACTTTTTGCCACACGTGCATAAAAAAGGTTTCCCTAATGAATTCCGCCCCCCGCAACTCTCAGAAACATTGAGCTAAATGAATTTTAATGTTCACTTCTTGCATCTTTGGTTTTCCTTTTTAAAGTTCCTTTCTGTGGAGCTGTGGGATCTATTTAATGAAGCAGCAATACCTCTCCTTAGCTTTGACCGGAAAAGGTAAACACCTATTCCTGCATAATCAAAAGCCGTTTTTATGGTGTTTATCTCATATTCAGAGAAAATAGATGTCAAGTGTCAGAACAAAATAAGTTGTGTATCAAAGTGAAAGTCTTCGTTCTTTTGTCTATTCGAAAAAGGCACCTATTCTTCAGCTGATGGATTTCTAAGAATTCCGATTAGTTTTATTCCTATCTTCAGGTTGAGTTTGATGTTACTTAGCATGTGAATGCAGTTCCTCCTCTCCCTTTTCTTGATATTATTTGTGGCTCACAATCCTTCGGGTTTCTTTCTCACCGCATCTTAGATCCTTATGATTTCTGAACACTTTTTTAATGTTTGAATTTGAATGTTGACATGTTTCTGTGAAGAAAGGAAGTGATCACCGTGAGCCATCGGATATATTTTTAAGAAGAAATCTGGAAGTCTAGAAAGGAAATTACGAGAACGCCGAAAACCCAGAGAGATATCCTACAGGAAACCAAAATTTAAAAAGGAGGCTGTAAGAAAACCTCAGACATTCCATAAGTTTTGCATGACACCCAAGAGTTCTATTTTTTTTCATTTTTGGCTCACCCATCTGTTATTTTGATTTATTAATTTTTTTTTTGGCAACACTGTTGACATGCTGTCTTTCATATAAACTTACAACTTTAGCCCTTTCTGGAAATAGAAGCTTTTTCTAATTTCCCTTAAAACATGAGTCATTGGATGGAAGTCCAGCAGGATAGGACAGGGGAGAGGAAGGAGTGGGAATGAAAAGAGGGCTAGTCACTCAGTGCTGCCTCACATACGTGGAGGTGAGCCACTCGGATGTGCTCCTGCTTGGGATTCTTGTGAGTAAGTGAAGCTGCAGGTTTTCCTAAGGGTAGCTCTGTCCTAAGGAACACACATTCTCCTGTCTCGGCCCTACTGAGAAAAATAAAAGGTAAAGGTTAAAAATGTCCTCTGTTCAGTTTTTAGTAAAACGAACTTCGTACAATTCAGTTGTATGATAATTTCAGGAGTACAAAAAGAAAGAAGTGGTACTATCTAGACACTGTATAAACAGAAGTTATTCTGCAACCACATGCAACCCACCCTTATCAGAGGCTGACTTAATTAGACTGCAGTGGGACCTGGGTGTGGATTTCTTTCTAAACCCAAGGCGATTTTCAGGTATAACTCAGTTTGGGAACCATAGATGTAGAATGAAGAGCTAATTCTTAACTGTTTATTTTCATTTTAACCAGGGTTATTAAAGTATAGCTTTTTAAATAATGTGGTGTTATGCCAATATTTCTTTAACCATTTTCAACCTATTCTGCAAATAACACCATATAAAGGCTTCATCAATTTAGATTATTTTTTAAAGAAAGGTTTTAATAAACAACCCTGACTACCCCATCTTCTAATTCTGTCAAATCCTACTTACTCTATTCTCTTCTTCCAACTGAGTTTAGCATTCTGGGCTGATAGCATCTAAAAGAAAAATAAACCTGCGGAGAGAGAAGTATTACAAAGAAAATAAAATTCCTATTTCATACCCTGGATAAATAAATCAATTAACTTGAAGTATGGCTAAATTCCTTGCTTGATAAAGGGTATCTCCCTAATGCTAATACAAACATAATATTTATTAATAAAATATAAGAAATAGTGCCTTTGAATTCAGCAATAAGACAAGGATGCTTGTTGTCAATACTTCCATTCAACATTGTTAAGAGATCACAGTTGTCAGAGTAAGGCAAGAAGAACAAGTTATAAATAATGGAAAGAAAGAAATAAAACTGACAATATTCATAGATGCTACACAAGAAAATCTATGAGGAACTTCAGACAAATTATTCGGGTTAATTACAGCGTACAACAAGTTTGCAGGATATATCAAGATACAAACAATCATTACCTTCCTTGATATTGGTGACAAACAGGGAAATTTCAATTCTTAAAAACTGACATTTATAATAGCTGCAAAACCCCAAACAACTTATGGCCAAATGTAACAAAATTTGGGCTAGACATTTATGAATAAACTTACAAAACTTTATTTAAAGATAATTACTGGGACTCCTGGGTGGCTCAGTTGTTAAGTGTCTGCCTTCGGCTCAGGTCATGATCCCAGGGTCCTGGGATCGAGACCTGCATCAGGCTGCCTGCTCCGCGGGGAGCCTGCTTCTTCTCCCTCTCCCACTCCCCCTGCTTGTGTTCCTTCTCTTGCTGTCTCTCTCTCTGTCAAATAAATAAATAAAATCCTTAAAAAAATAAGATAATTATAAAGACTGCAATAAATGGAGAGAAAAAACATTTATAGAAACACACCATATTACAAAGATGTTGTTTTCTTCCCTAATTTATGAATTCAGTGCACTGTCAATAAAAATTCTGTAAAGAATATGCGATAAATGAATTCAAAATGTATATAAAATAACAAAGGTACAATGAAAGTCAAGCCAATTTTGAAGAAGAACATATTAGAAAAGGAACTTGTCCCAATATAAGTAAAAAATTATTATAAAAGTAGAGCAGTTAAAATGTTGTGTAACTATCAGAGAAAAATATACTAATAGAATAGAAATATATGACAAAGTGGCATTGCTAATTGGTGGTAAAAAGATATACTATCCAATGCATGATACTGGGACAACTGGTTGTCTCTATGGAACAAAATTCAACGGAATCATTACTATCCATAGAAATCAATTGCAGATAGAGTCTCCTGGGTGCCTTAGTTGGTTAAGTGTCTGCCTTCAGCTCAGGTCATGATCCCAGGGTCCTGGGAGTCCTGGGATCGAGCCCTGTGTGGGGCTCCCTACTCAGCAGGGAACCTGCTTCTCCCTCTCCCTCTGCCCCTCCCCCTGCTCCTGCTCTCTCTCAAAAAAATAAATAATTTTTAAATTTATATGATATTATTTAATATATAAATAATGTATAAATAATAAATATTATTTATATTATATTTATTTTTATTATTTAGAAAAAAGATACAAAAAGGTGATTCATAGAAAAGAAAAACCATCGAAATAGACAATAAATGTACAGAAATATTCTCAATACAAATCAGAGAAATACCAATGAGATGTTATCCTACATCCATCAGATTGGCGAAAATTAATTTTGACAGTGAAAAATGTGGCATGTAGAAAGAAAAAGATATATAGCAGTTAAAACAAATAAATTATAGCCATGCTTTTTAGTTTGGGAGGTGAGGGATAATTTTGTCCCCACAAAGAACAACTGGCAATGTCCGGAGACATTTTTGTTGTCACACTGGGCTGGGGATGCAGAGGTGCATATTACTGGCATCTAGGGCTGTTGTTTCACAATAGAGAATTCTTTTGCCCAAAATGTCAATAATGCTGAGCTTGAGAAACCCAGAATTAGAGCTACAATCACCATGGATTATTATCATAAAAAGTAAAGATGATTTATCAATTTTTTTCCGTTATATGTTTTTGGGGTTGTATTTAGGAACTTTTTGTCTAGCCCAAAGTCTCATATTTTCTTCTAAACATTTTAGCTTTACATTTTTGAATTTCACTCAGTTCAAAATATTTGTTAATTTCCCTTGAAACTTTCATTTTGACTCATGTGTTACCTCAACCCATGGATTTAAATTCCAAAATGTCTGAATATTTGGAAAATTTACAGATATATTTCTATTTTATTTCCAGTTTACTTTGGTTATGGAGGGAGAACATACCTTAAATTTTTAAAAATGTATCAAGTTTTGTTTTAAGGCCCATGATATGATCTATCTTAACAAATGGTTCATGTGTGAAAAAAATGTGTATTTTGTTGTTGTTGGGTAGAGTGCTTGGCAATTGTGATTTAGATCAAGCTGGTAGATGGTGTTGAGTCTTCTGCACATTGCTGATTTTATGTATACTTATTCTATTGATTGCTGAGAGAAGAGTATTGAAGTCTCCAAATATATTTGTGGGCATATCTATTTCTCTTTGCACTTCTATCCATTTTTGTTTTATGCATTGTGAAGTTCTATTGTTAGGTACAAACACATTTAGGACTGTTATGTCTTCTTGGTGATGGACCATTTTATCATTATTTAATGTTCCTCTTTATCCCTGAAATATTCCTGATTCTGCAGTCTACTCTGATATTAATACAGCCCCTCCACAGGGTGCCTGGGTGGCTCAGTCAGTTAAGCATCTGCCTTTGGCTCAGGTCATGATCTCAGGGTCCTCCCATTGGGCTCCCTGCTCAGCAGGGAGTCTGTTTCTCCCTCTTCCTCTCTCTCAAATTAATTAATTAATTAAAAAATATTGTAGCCCCATGGGCGCTGGGTGGTTCAGTTGGTTAAGCGACTGCCTTCGGCTCAGGCCATGATCCTGGAGCCCCGGGATCGAGTCCCGCATCGGGCTCCGAGTCTGCTTCTCCCTCTGACCCAACCCCCTCTGATGCTCTCTCTCTCTCTCTCTCATTCTCTCTCTCAAATAAATAAATAAAATCTTTAAAAAAAATATTGTAGCCCCTCCAGCTTTCCTCTGATTAGCATTCATATTGTATTTCCTGTTCCATCTTTTTACTTTTGACTTATTTGAATCGTTATATTTAAAATGTGTTTCTAATAGAATAATGTTTGATCTTTTTCTTAAATCCAATTTGACAATCTGTGCCTTTTAATTGGTGTTGGAATCATTTACGTATTATAGATACGGTTGAATTTAGGTCTACCCTATGATTGTTTTCTCTTTGCTCCCTTTGGTTTTTTTCCACTTTTACCTCTTCCTGATTTTTTGGTGATTACAAGAATATTTTTAGTATTCCATTACAACTTATTAATTGGTCTTTTGAGAATATCACTTTGTATTAATTTTTAGTTGTTGATCAAAAAAATTGCAATATATATACCTCACTTTCCAAAGTTTACTTAAAATTAATATTTTACCATCTCAAGTAAAATGTAGAAGCCTTGCAACCATATAAATTCTTAAGATACTTCCCCAAGATATTTACCATTTGAGATGTTTTTATCTCATTCCTGAAGTTCCAAGCTTCTCTTTGTTATCACTTCTTTTCAGGCTGGAAAACTTCCTGCAGCATTTTTTTAACATGTCTGCTGATGATGAATTCTTAGTTTTCTTTCATCTGAGGTCTTTATTTTGCTTTCATTCCTGAGGATATTTTCAGGGTTGACAGTTCTTTTCTTTCAACACTATAAAGATGTCGCACTCTCTTCTGGCTTCCAAAGTGTCTAGATATGGGAGGCCATCTTTCAAATAGTTTTCCCCATATGTAATGTATCATTTTTCTCCCCTCTGGCTGCTTTCACACTTATTTCTTTATCTTTGGTTTTCAAAAGTTTGAATTTGATGTGTCTGGGCATGACTTTCTATGAATTTATCCTGTTTGGGATTTGCTGGGCTTCTTAAATCTGTAAATGTATGACTTTTACCATATTTGGGCAATTTTTAGTCATTATTTATTCAATATTTTTTCAGCATCAATAACATTCTCTTTGTTAATTGGGACTCCAGTGACACAAATGTTAGATATTTTCCTAATGATTTCTGAGGCTGTGTTTATTTCTTAAAGTTTTTTTCCTGCTATTCTTGGATAATTTGGATAAATTGAATAATTTATATTGATTTATCTGTAAGTTTGCTGACTCCTTTATTATCTCCATCATACTACTGAGCCTGCCCAGTGAATTGTTTAAAATGTTATGTTTCTTCCATTCTAAAATTTTCATTTGCTTCTTTTTTTAAAGTTTCTATTTTTCTGCTGTGAGCTTCTGTTTTTCCGTATCTCATTAATGTCTACTTTTATCTTATGGGAGATGGTTAATAATGGTGGCTTAAAATCTTTGTTTAAAAATGTGTTTAAGGCTTTTATTTCTGAATCATGGATTTTACTGTGTCTTGAACGTTTTCCTGAATCTTTAGTTTTCTGGTCTATTTCTTTTTTAGAAAGTGAGTATCCAGACAAAATCATTTCCTGTGATATTCTTGGACGTTCTAGGATCACCAGCCAAGTAAAATGACAGAACAATGGTCAGGACTTCTATGTAGGACTTAAGTTATATATTCAGACCTATATGCTAATCTGCATTTCCACATTGGGAAATGCACACCGGAACATCAACTGTTTATCCTATTATCACCATAAACCCCCAGATATGACTATTTATCTCTTCTTCTTTCTTACTGTTGTTCAGCTCTTGGTTGTTAAGTATTTAACACTAACTTGTAATTACCTACCCCTTCCCCTACTTCTTTCAGCTCCTCTCAACCTCCATATCTCCAATTCTTCAACCGTTTCATGAGTATTAAAGAGCTCCTTATTTACACCAGTGCTACTCAAAGTCACTAGCAATGTCCAGCATCACCTAGGAACTTACTAGAAATGTAAATTCCCAGGTCCCCTACTCACACCTATTGAGTTAGAAACTCTGGGGCTTGGACCCAGGAATCATTTTGAACAAGATCTCTCAGTCATTCTGTGTGTTAACGTTTGAGAAGCACTGGTCTAGGTGACAAATTCCTTAAGCTAATTTGAATAGCTGAGAAAACGATGGGGAGCTGATAAAATTTAGCAAATGGAAGAGGAGGCAGAGTTGCTATCAAAGACAGAACAGAGAGTGGTCAGACAGACAGCTCTCAAACAACCAAGAACGGGCATGGAGGGAGCTGAAAAGTCAGTGGGGATGATCCTAAGAGTGGCTATCAGATCTTTTGAGGTTTCAGATAGTACAGAGATAAGGGCAAAAGAACGTGTTCATAGATTATTTCAGGCAGTTATAGGAATATATGCATTATCAACTCTACATTGTTGTTGTAGAGTAAGAAAGTGGGGACAATTCTTTTTTTTTTTTTTTTTTTTGGTATTTTGATAAGTAAGCCAAATCCCTAAAATGACTTGACCACCATGTCATATTAGTAGTAGAAGTTGAACCTATAGTTGAGGTTGGGGCCCGTTACACCATTCTGTGATTTTAGTAATTGATAGGTGAGCCTAGACAAGTCTTACTGTGAGCAGTTCATCACCAACACTAATGACTCAGAAGACTGCGTAAGGGCGCCTGGGTGGCTCAGTTGTTGAGCGTCTGCCTTTGGCTCGGGTCATGATCCCAGGGTCCTGGGATCGAGCCCTGCATCGGGCTCCCTGCTCTGCAGGAGGCCTGCTTCTCCCTCTCTCCCACTCCCCCTGCTTGTGTTCCCTCTCTTGCTGTGTTTCTCTCTGTCAAATAAATAAATAAAATCTTAAAAAATAAAAAAGACTGGGTAATAGGACATTACTTTATTCACCCAAGAATACCTTCCTTTTTACCAAACTTTCAGAAACAATGACTGAACAAATGGTATTTGCAGAGACTGATTACTTGTTCAGACAATGTGAGTCCTGGGGGAGGTGAGTCTTCAAAAATTCCCCTTATGCACTCAGCACTTTTAAAAGTGCCTGTTTGCTAGAGACAAAAGCTTTACTATTTTCAAAAACTAATTTGTGGTAACATTGAAAATACAGTTGTTAATCAATCCCAAATCCCTAGAGAGTATCTTAGAATGAATTTAAAGTGATTTGTCGTCCCTTTGCATTGCCAACAGGCAGAATAGACTTTGACCCAAGGTGCTTGGGTATAGCCATGTTTATATAATAATTAAGACTAGGATTTGAGCTTCAGCGTTGATAGGTAGTATTAAGGTGGAGATAACAGAGTCTCTAAAGCCAAATTTTGCAGTTCAATGTAGCCTCATTTATCTTATTTTAATAGCTCCATTCATTTTGCTCTGGAAAGCATTCCCATTTGGTTTTCTCATCATGGTTTGCTGTGATATGCAAGCATAAAAAGTCTGAAAGTAAAAAGACTCTAAGAAGGGGATTTAGGAAGTCTTAAAGCAGAGAATCTCTAAAGCCAGGTTACCACCCCAGGTGTCAGGAATAAGAAGACCCTCTTGCAGTAGGAGAGGGGAAGGACCCCTCTTGCATAGGGGTCTGGAAAGGAAAGTTAGACAAGGTAACTAGTTCCTTTGATGGGTCCCGTGAATGAAGTGGGGTGGATCAGATAGTCTTTTTTTCCTAAATCTAAAATGGATAAGTAATAGGCTATCTCACTAACCTGAGGAAGCCTAGTCATGGGAAGCCAGGGACATGAGGTGGTTATTCTGGAAGATGCTCTCTACGTATTCCAGATCACAGCCAAAGCACTGACTGATACGGGAGAGCAATGTCCCAGACCTGGAGGAAAAAGCTTGCACCACTGAGAAGGCAAGTAGGCTTCTGGTCTCCAATATTCTTAGGAAGGGTTGATGGTCAGAACTGAGTAGGGACACTGGAGGTAGAAGCTCAAGGCAGATGGCAGGGAAGTGGCATTTCTGTGTTTTGGTAACAACCAGGGCTTGGTAGTGAAGTGCTATTCTAGTAGGCCAACCTAGAGCCATCAGATTCTGACTGTCCAGTGGGGAACCTGAAATCATAGTCTCCCTTTTGTGTCAAACAATCTATTCCTTCTTTTTTCTTAGAGTCTCTCTCTCTCTCTCTCTTTCTTTTTATGCCATATTTACTCCTGGCTAAGAGAATAGAAGGAGGCTAAAGTTCATTCCTTCAGTCTCATGGTTTGTAAGGTCTCGCCTTGTTCCCATTCCTGCCTGCTTATTCAGCTCTCTTCCCAGGCCCTGCAGTTTGCACAGCACTCCATTTCCATGCAGAGTTTAGACGTCTTTCTTTTCTCTCCCTTGTAAATGCAGCCTGCCCTCACCCCCACCTCCTGGCCCCCCAGAAGGAAGGAAGAACAGGCAGAAGAACTGAGAAAGCCTTAGCCAGGCCTAGGAATTCTCAATACTGTGTCTATTTCTGCCTTGGATTTTGCTGCCCTGTTAAAGCATTTATCTGAAATTTCCCATGCTTAGGTTAGCAATTGCTGGTGTAACCTGTCACTGCTTAGAGAAAAATCCACAAAAAAAGACATCATATTCAGTGCCTTTTCCTCTCCTTCAACTTTTTCTTTTTGTATAGGCAGTGCCAAAACAGCTTACAGTATCACTTCGAGAAGGAAATTTCATAGAGACCGGGTTTCATTAGCATTGAATAAAAGGAGTGCTCTGGGAAATCTTGATGTCCCTGGGAGTCATTGACTTTTCTCTCTGGGCTTTGCTTCCAAAGTCAGGTCTCCCTGGGATCCTATCATGTCTAAAAAGAGGTGGGTTTCCTCCTAGGAGGATGCTGTGTGTGCCAAGCACAGAGAGAGCCCAGAGGCAGTGGAGTTCCTGAGCTGTGGGTGGACCCTGGACATTGATCAGATATCTGATCAAGTTCTCACATAGCCCCAAAGAAGTGTTGGAAGCCAAAAAACAAAACAAAACAAAAAAACAAAATACAAGAAGTGTTGGAAGCATTTCCATCCACTGGCGTGTGACAATGGTTGAGATAGTTTTCTTGACCTATCACACATCTCCTTGAATTCTTCATCACCTTCTTCACATAGAAAGGCCCTCATTTACACCTTTGCACATCTGGTGCTTTGGAGCAATTGTGTTAGGGGAAAACACTTTTTGGGTGTGAAAACAAGAGAATTTCCTTAATTTGCATTGTTTTTCATATGTTTTAAAGCTTCAACTTGGAAAGTCACTTACCAGAGAGGAGTTTACATATTCCCCGAGATTAAGTTACCAGATGTGATTTTAAAGTATAATGCAAAAATAACCTGCCTGATATCAGCATTACATCTCTGACAGGAATGCTGTCAGAAAGGAGAACAGTCTTTAGAGACACTCTCTTTAAATGTGTTTCGCTGCAACTGGTCACTGAAATTGACAGTGATTTCCTGCACGATGTAGACTTTCTCAATTTTACCTTTAATTTCTAAAATGATGTCACTTGTGGGTGAATGTGGGTCTCTGCTATAGAACTAAATGCCCTTCTGTTTCTTTTCAGTGCCTATGAATACAATCACCTACAAACACCAGCCAGACCACATCTCCCTGGACGGCTGAGATTTATTAGAAGGACAGCTCCCTGCGGTGCCAGCAAATCTTGAATCTCTGGCAAATAGACAATGTGCAGGCTGAGGAATAGCGCCATCACGAATTCACACATTCACAGTAGGTTTTGTCTCATTATCTTTTATGTCTTTGGGGATGAACATTTCTTCCCAATGCTAGTAGGTCAGACTGCCCTTAGGAACTGTGATATAAAATGAGAGTCTTAGAAAATTAGCCTTTCAAACTCTTGAAATGCTCCTCTTCCTTTTCTCCTTCCTCAACTAACTGTTTTGTTTCTCTCTGTTCTAATTGCTTAAATACATAGTTATTTTCATGGACATTACCGTGTCTTTTAAATCATTTGGAATGGTTGGTTTTCTTCAGCTCCCCCACTACTCAAAAACCAGAGAGGTCTTGTTTCCCAACATTTCCGTTTTCTTCTGGAAACTTCAGGAATTGAATTAGGCAAGGATTCAGAACTGAGAGATAGTAGAAGGGACTTTATGTAAACAGAAAATAAAAGGTTAGGATGAGGAAGAATCTCTATGAGAGTGAAAATAGCCAATGCCTCCAATTATATCCAACTATGTGCCCACTTCACTGAGGGGCCCTTCAGACCTTAGCTCCGTGAAAGGAAAGGGGCAGTGTTAGTATTTCCATCAACAATGTCAGGACTCTCCTAACCAGCCCCTCCTCTCCCCAGTATCTCCATTATCAGTCTTCCCAGGTGTCAGAAACTCTTGATAATGCCTTTCTTTATCTTCAAAAACACAATGTAGAAAATGTTGATTTAAGGTAATGAAAATTTTTGTTGGAATGCAGATACCTCCTCTATGAGGAGTAACTTATTAAACCAGTGTCACCCTAGAAAACAATAGGTTATCAGATTGTTATACTTAGTTAACAGAATCCCACGAGAATGGGATGAAGGAAAGGTCAGCTTTGAAGAATGGGATACAATCATTAAGGGATCACTTTGTAGGTGGTTATTTTGGAAAGATGAAAGACAGAAAGGGTAATGCTTAGAAGGAGAAGACAGAGGGAAAGGAGAATATATAAGAGACACTCATTTACTTAAAATCTGAGGGACTGCTCGTGTCAGTTTTTCATGGACAGGTGGACACATAAATGGGAGTCTTAAAGAATTCAGCATTTATGGAATTAGAAAATAGAGAACTAAAAATACTAGTTTCATGTTGCTAAACTGGTCATGCTTTTATCTTAAATTACAAGTAGGCAGAAGGGGCTATCCTTGGCTTTTGACCTAGTGAACAGTGTGTAAACTAATCTGCAGAGACACTAGGGACACACTCCCTGACTACATTTTTCTGTAAACTGAAAGACCAAAATCTGCTTTCCTGTTTACAACTGAAAGAGAATATTGGAGAGAATTCATGTTGGGATTGCAGAAAATTGTTTAGCTCACAGGCATCCATCTGAAGCAGTGGTAACCTTTAGTTATTATTTAATAGAATTATGCTAATGAGATAAAGCAAACTTGATAATGTCTGTGGTTGCTTGTCTAATCTAAAAGATTACATGCTTTTGCCATTTAGCTATTTGTCTACAGTGAATCTTCAAAGAAAAGAGAAGAAAGGTTAAAAAAAGGTCCATTTTCACAGTTGTCATCAGGTTTGGTGGGAAGGAATATTAAAAAATGTCAACAAAAGTCTAATTTGGGATGATCAGCTAATTTAATATATCTATACTGTCTCTTTCCCTAATAGCCAAAATAATCCAGTGTTGGCTGTTTGACATGCTGGAAATGTCACATGTAGTCAATAGACAACAGTCATTATTATTGTGTAGTGATGTGTTTTGTGAGGAAATGCTGAACAAGTAGAAAAAGGAAATGAACTGTACTTTGATGGAAAGACTAAGACAACCCAATCCACAGTAGAAATTGACAAGAACAGTCTTCTTATCAAAATCAATAAAAAGGGAACTGCATGATATTTTATTGTATACTTTGTCTAGATCATCTGGTTAAGTCTGGAATTATGGAGACACTATATCTAGAAAGTTAATTTTTTTTTTTTTTTTGGTTCGGACAAGTGGAGATATTGTAATTGAGATGGTATTAACCATGGGATTTTTCTAGAAGGCAAGAAAAGGCAGAACACCATTAATTCCATGAATTGTACACCTTGTTGAAAGCATACAATCTCTCTTTACAAAAAATATTTCCATGAAATGTGGCTCATTTCAGTTAAGCCTCTGCCTTTGGCTCAGGTCATGATCTCCAGGTCCTGGGATGGAGCCCTTGGGCTCCCTGCTCAGCAGGGAGTCTGCTTCTCTCTCTCTCTCTCTCCCTCTACCCCTCTTCCCTGCTCATTCTCTCTCTCTCTCTCAAATAAATAAATAAAAATCTTGAAAAAAAGGATGTGTCAAATTGAAAGATTTCATTGCCAGCTTGGTTTTTAGGTGGTGGATTTAAGTGTAATTTGAAAGGGAATCTTGTTAATTGCACTCTATTTGACTGGACAAATACAAAATTATGTCAAAATGAAATTGAGGCCTCATTTTCATCCAGCAATTTGTGATTTCTATTTTTTAAAAATATCAAAATTGAAATGACTATCATTAGCTAATTTTGTGTGCCTCATAGTAATACCTTCCAACCCCCACTTAGAAACTGAGACACTTCCAAATTTAATAGCAACATGGGATGAATGGCAGAGTGACATTTTCTGGGACTCAAGTATTTCCTAGTACTTGGTCACAAGTGTTCAGTATCTCCTTCCAATAATAAACATAAAGCTAATTTCCTGTTCTCTCCTGAGTGTGATATATTTGTCACTCTCTTAACTGTTCCCTTTCAGCCAGAGGACCCAGCCTCATTTAGATGAGTCATTTTGTGAGGTTCTGAGGCAAGGTGCTAGCGGAAACAAAACAAAACAAAACAAAACCCCAAAAACTGTTCCAAAAGGGATTTTGTCATCACAGTTTATACAGCTAACTGATGATGGCAAATCTTAGTGCCTGAAAGAGGCAGACACTTGAGTAAAAGTGAGCAAAATGGAACTGTCACATCCACTATTTTCATACAGTTTTCCAACATGTTTGCTGTAATAACTAATTCTTTTTAAAAAGACATCATTAAGTTCTGTATAAAAACAAAATGTTTCTAAAAAAAAAAAGCCCAAAAAACTTTCTGACTTTATAAAGTACACATGACTCTAGTATAATGTGAAACATCCAGACTATCATAATAAGATTAGTGACCTACAGCTAGACAGCCAGACCATCTATCTATCCATAAATGTTTTAATGTAAAATTTACTATAAAATTTAATACTTAAAAGAATTTTAAGAATGGAAATATGCGGGCAGAGGATCCACTTATCCAGTGTAAAATGGTGATAACGTGGAACTCATGGTAAGGAAAGGAAGGGGTTGCTTCCTATCATCATCATCATCAATAACACACACACACACACACACACACACACACACACACCCCTACAATGGATTAAACTGGTCTAGAGCAAGGTAATTTACTTTTTCCAAAGTTAAAATCCCTTCCAGTATCTCCAACTGCACTTTCCTTCTTTCATAGTTTACATTGACTGAGCTTCTGGCTGGGACTGACCCAAACAAAACTGATAGGTAGGGCTTGTCTTTGTATTTTCCAGTTTGGCATCATATTTTCCAGGTTTTCTTACTGCCTCCACTTACAAGGTCTCCTCTTCTTTGATGCTTGTTCTTGAGCCTGACATCTTCGTTTTAGGCAACATTTTACTCTTCTAACTTCCATCAGAAATTATTTGTTCTGTGTGTTCTCTCAAAGTCCTCAAGGATGACTGAAGGCTAATATGTATCATAATGTTTGGTGCTAAGATTTCAAAGGACACTTATGCCTTGGTGTGTTGGCAGGCCCCTATTTTAAAAGGCCACTTGGGGCCAATGTTTTGTAATCCAAAGGATTGATTCTAATGGTGAAAGTTGGACATCTGTGGGTGGATGGGTCTTTGTTTCCTTAAAACATGCCTCCTAGGTGACTGCCTACTCCACTAGGTCTCAGGAAGGCCATCCTTCCTCCTACTTAAACAGTAAATCACACAGGTTCCTACCACAAGCTGGAATACATCCTCAGTGTAGGTGGGTGGATCCTACTGTTTCTCTATGACAGGCGCTCTGGCCAGGGCTTCTCAAGAAGCATGACTCCGTGTTAACTCTAGTAAGGGGTCATTGCTGACTCTGTAAAATTTATGGACACTATAGGCATCAGCTGTTTTCTCCCCAGTCTCAGTGGCTTTACCCTTCCTTGTGCATTGTTTCATAGAGGAGGTATCATCAGAAGCAGCTAAAGTGACAACAGTGGATTAACCAGAAAATTTCACATTAAACCTTCTTTTTCTTCTACAGTAGACTCCTTTCCAAGTGTGGAGTTGCCATCCACAGGATAGATGATCTCTTAAAATCTTGGAGAGAGACATCTTTCAACTGTGTTTGTGGGGAATAAACATGGCACAGAAAAAGAAAATCTGGGACACTCTTCTTCCTAATGCACTTGGCTGCCTGGTTGCCTGACTTACAAAAACAGTTGGAGCTATAAATGTTAAATTTGGCTTAAAGAAGTCCTCAGTGAGAAATACCACCCTGAATTTTGAAAAGAGAAAAAAATTAAAACTTTTATTAAAAGTTAATGTGGTTAAATTTACAAGTCTGCGTGTGTGTAAATTCAAAACTTCAATCTGCTGATTTGCCAAGGCATAATTTACTCACAGTCTATAAATGCACTGAGATGCTTGGGGAGAAACATGTGGTCTTCTCAAAATTTATGGGAGATGGAAATAATCAATTCCCGCCTTCAGGGAGTTTGCAGTCTAAGAGGTAAAAAGATCATGATGTATAATTTGTGAGCAGACATTAGTGTAAGCAAACTGGAAAATATCGAGGGGCTTAATTAGGAATTAGGTTTGCAAGCTGGGGCTTCTTGCATTCAAAGGTGGGCATCTGAATTATTACTTCAATCTAGTGGAAGAGCTGACGGCTGTTTCCATGACTTGAGTGCTTTAGAAAGCTTTAGGCTCTTGGAGCCTCTGGATTAATGTAGAAAAATGAAACTGAAGCAGATTTTATGGGGGTGGGAGGGAGGAGATGGGGAGATTGTAGATGTCAAGGACATAGCAGTTGATAATTTATAACCCAGATACAAAAGATCTGAGTTTGTTCCAGGGAGATTTTAGAGATATTTAAAGAGAATGGGAAAATTTTCCCCTATAACTAAGGCAATGCATATTTATTGTAGAAAGCTTGTAAACTCAAGAAAGGCAAAAATTAGAATAAAAGTTGCTTCTGATCCCACCATTCAAAGACAACCACTATTAGTGTGCTGATATTCATCCTATGTCTTTTTTTAATATGTAACTCATTTTTCTTTCATAAGAACGGTATCATTCTTATTAAATATGCTTTTTTGAACTCACTTTTTGATTTTACCATGTCTCCTGAACATCTGGAAAGAGATTTCTGGGGAAAGGGGTTTAAGATCAGCTGAACAGGGAAGGGACTAGAGAGAGGGCAGATGGTAACAAAGAAACAGCAAACCAAAAATGTCTTACCGTCCAGTGGGAACATGCATGCCACGGTGTATCTTATTATTTTTTTAAAGCATTTAGTGGGTCAACTTCTAGGGGTCCTTAAAGATGTGGGGAGCAAAGACCTGACTCAGGTCCCAGCTCCTTCCTTTACTAGCTACGTGCCCTTGACAAATTCCTAAATGTCTCTGAGCCTTAGATTCAAGAAAACTAACCATCCATTTTACTGTAGAGTCAGTCTACATTCATATTCTTATTATCTTCACAATAACTTTGTTGGGAAAGAATCAGTCACTATGCTTTCCAGGTGAATAATTAGCAGCTTATAAGGCTAATTTTTTCAACACATCCCAAGTAGCAATCCAGTTGTCTTTCCACAGCATCTTGGGGCTTCTCTTGACTTCTTCTCTTGTCTCATGGGGAAAAAAGGTGCTAAGATTACATGTGTCCTTTACCTCATTGTGTGTTGTGAGGACATATGACCTAATGCACATGAAACTTTTTGTAGGCTGCTAAGCACAGCAGATAAATTTTGTTTTCTTATGATCTCAAATCCAATTTCAGACTGTCCACTGGAGTACGTGCTCTGATCTCTCTGGTAACCAACCCCTCAGCCATATGGATTTGTGTAGTTCCAGAGAGGTATCTTCCAATTACCTGAGCATGAGCTTTACGTGGCACACTAGCATGCAGTGGCCTTTCATTTCCCTTCTTTTCCTCACCAGCTGTGCATTGCTGCTCAGTAAAAGTTGGTGTCAGCCTGCCAGTGGATAGCCAACCCAAAATTTCAGCAAGTTAAGACATAGAGCTTGTTGCAATGTGGACAAAAATAAACCACATTCCACACCATGTCCAGACACTGAAGAAATCTAAGCTGATTTTTAAAAGATTGCTTTAGATAAATAAAACTTGAGCTAGCGAAGGAGGCCCTTTCCAGATGTCCAGCCAGGAAACCCCAGGTGCAAGTGAATCAGCAACCGTGTCGTCTCATCTGAGACGGTGTGAGATCCGTGTGTCCACATGCAGCCAGGGTGTGGCTGAGCTCTTGGGCCTGCCTTCCTTCAGATGTGGCCAGGCTTGGGCTGATTCAGGGAGAAACACTGCTTCTTATTGAGTCACGAGGCTGTTCTGGAGCTTTGCTGGGCTTTGCTTGGGTAACTTGCCCAGGATCCATGGTCCAGAACTGCAGCTGAGTCCAAAGTGGCAGAGCAGGTGGTCTCCTGGAGGTGATGGGGGTGGTGGCTGGGGAGATGGGGTTGGGGGTCTGGAAGCTACTTTTCAAAAAGTTCAGTCAATGTGTGGAGGGTTTGGAGTAGAATTTAAAATTCATCAGACTGACCTAAGAACAGACACAAATATGAGGGAGATTTATGAAAGGTCCTCATCTCTGTTCCCACTTGGCCCCTTTCATCAGGTAGAGGAACGACTTACAAGGTGATCAACCAGCTCACTTGAGCAACTGATTTATATTTTATCTTTGTGAAATTTCTCTTTAAAGCTTGATGTGCACTTGGCAGCTCATAATCTACTGAACTGGTCCATTCATTCAGGTCAGTCTGTCTTTTGGTAAATACTTAGCAAGCTCTCCAGTGTCAGACACTGTGGTAGCCACTGGGCACACAGTGAATAAGAGACACTGACTCTGAGATACTGTTTTAGTTTCCTGTTGTTGTACAACAGATTACCCCAAATGGGCTAAACCAGCACTCATTTATTATCTTGCACTTCTATAGATCAGCAGTCTGGGCAGAGCTTAGCTGGTCCTCTTTTCAGGGTCTCACGAGGCTGCAATCAAGGTATTGGCCAGAACTGCTATCATACTGGAGACTTTGAGTTCTTCTCCAAGCTCCATGGTTGTTGGCAGGAATCAGTTCCTTGCAGCTGTGAAACTCATGTAGCTTGTTTTTTTGAGGCCAGAAGAAGAAAGTTCAGGGAACACCTCAGTGCTCTACTAAAGGGCTCATCCTTTAGTTCAGCCAACCCAAGATAATAGCTCTTTAATTAAATGAAAGCCAGCTGATTAGGGACCTTAATTACATCTGCAGAATTCCCTCACTTTACCATATGATGGTGCACAATCACTGGGGGTGATGTCCCCTCCTATTCACAGCTCTTGCCTACACTCAAGGGGAGGCAATTATATGGACTTGAACATTAGGGTGAAAAAAATCTTGGGAGTTATCTCAGAATGCTGCCTACCACCAATATTAAATAAGAAATTGCAGGAAAAAATATTAAACAATTAGAACGAGGCAAAACCCTGGGAGGGTGAATTACAGGCTCCTACCAGAGTGGGGAGGAGGGAAGCTCAGCTTCCTTTGAGAGACTCAGGAGACCTGCAGACAGGCCAGCATCAAGCAAGGCTAAGGGAGGGAGCAGAGCTGGAGTGAGAGGAGATGAAGTGGGTTAATTAATGTAGCCTGAAACAAAGCAAAGTGAAATCCAAGTGAATCTCTTATTATTCCCAGAAAGTGAAGTTGAGCATTTTCCATGTGATAGGAAGCCGGAAGTATCTGTCTGTAGCAGGGACTGGATTCCTCCTGCAACAGGGATGTGAGGAACAACAAAAGATCAAGACCAATTCTAGGAGGAGGTAGCATTAGGTGGGTTTTATGCATATTTTCAAGCTGGCAGAAATATCTGTAAGCCTGACATGTTGGGTGGTTCCATTATTTCCAATGCTGAATTAGAAAACTAAAGCATCATCTTTTGTCTGTCTTTGAGCATTAAGACAGTCCTCTGGTCAGCGTAAATGGAGAAAAGAAATTTAAAAATACATATATTCAAGCTGGAAATCAGAATGCTATTGTCAGCACTCTGACAGAACTAACAGATGGGAAGATTCATGGCCACCCTTTAATAAATATGTGCTGATTTTGGCCAAGAGTTGTAAAGTTCCACAGTCTCTAATGTGCCCCTCCACCTCTCATCCCAATCAGCCAAATTCAGCTTGGTTGCCAAAATAGGGGGCGATGACTAAAGTGACCCAAAACACATGAGTACCTAAGATGTATGCCAAATATTTAAATGGAGAGGTTTTTCTTTTGATTAAATTATAGGTCTCTTCCCCCGCCCCCCAACCAAGTTCCCTTTCTGTAAGTTTTAATGAATGTCTTCTACTGGAAAGACTCTGGAAAATGCCTTGGAATACACATGTTTGAAAGCTGAACTATAAAAATTATGTCCCTGAACCAACTTTACCAGAAACTTCCATGGAAGACAAATACACCATAGAGGGAGCAAATCCCTCTTCCCCTCGAATAGAGATTATAGCCCAAAAGCTGTTTAGAACCTTGATGTCTATGTCACTGTTTTGTAGATGATATTAAATATATCCCAGGTGACCTCTATGTGAAAAAAGTCTTCTGTGCTGGGAGAATGATAAACTAGTCCTGGGCCATATGTCTTTACAAACCCAAATGGCCTGTCTCTTCTCCTTGTGTCTCACAATGTCACTTTTCCCTTTGGATGAGTGGCCCAGACCTTTTTTCCTCACTCTGTCTTCTTCATGGACCTGTGACGCGGAGATGAGGTGAGCAGAGTAGGTTCTTAGAAACAGCGAGGAATGGCCTTCTGAGAGTCATCAAGCAGCCTCTCTTCTTCCAGTTGTGTTGCTATGACTAATTCATAAACATGGGGTTATGAGTCACCCCCAAATTCCCCGAGACCCTGATGACCATGTTAGGTAGGCACAGAGGAGAGACTCTGGGACTCAGCTCAAATATAGGAGGCTGTTCTACCTCCCACTAGCTGTGCTGCTATTATTTTAAACACAGTTTATAGCAGGCAGTGTCCTCAGATTGACATTACAGGCACTATTTTGTTCTTTGACATTGCAGGCACTATTTTGTTCTTTCTCCTGCCGGTGGACCCCATTTACTAAGGTTTTGTTTCCCTAACTCACCTGATCATAAAAATTCCTGGAGGTTGTTCTCAGGATTCTCTTCTGGTGGCTCAAATTGAGAGATTGATTGGGTCTAGGGATCTGTATTTTTAACAGACTCTCCCGAGGGATTCTTATCGTCAAGTAAATAAGAGAAAGACCCTACTGAGGTATGTTCAACTGAGAAAATTTCCATTCTTTCGCTTCCCCAATAATATTTTATAGAGAAACTTTTAAGAGGCAAAAGAGTTCCAAGAAGAGCAATTTATGGCCCAAAGGATAAAATTAGAAATAGGAAGTACCAGCTATTAGTTTTGTTTGATGGGCATGTGTGAATCAAGATCTGTTAACAAACTTAACTTCCCTTATAATCATCTTCCAAGTTGTAGAGTAAGTTCTCAATAAATCTGTTCATTCATTCATTCACTCATTTGACAAGCATCGACTGAGCATCTGGGATGGACCCAGGCACTGCTCTTGGTCCTCAGGGTTCAATGGTGAAAAGATAGACCCGGTCCCTGCTTAGGGAGCTCATATTTAGAATAATGGGACCGAATTTTCATCTTTTCTCAAACCATATTCCTATATAGTACCAATAAAAATATTGTGTCTTTTTCAGATAACATCCTACAAAGCATATTGTGGAATCACACATGTACACAATTCACCTCTCCCAGATATGGGTTGAACACCTACCATGCTTCTGATTCTGTCATAGGTACTTAGGATACATCAGTAAACACAATGGGCAAAGATCCCTGCCCTCATGAGGCTGACATTCTAGGGGGAGGATGAGACACTAGATAATAAATCTAACAAATTGTGTAATGCATTATAAGGGTATTGGTATTATGAAAGAAAAAAATTACTCAAGGAAACGGGGATTGGGTGTGGGAGGAAGTAGTCACAGGAAGGCTCATTGTTAGGGTAAAGATTTTTAAAAGACTTGAAGAAGGTAAAGGATTTTGCCAAATACAGTCTTGGAGAAGAGCATGTTAGGCAGAGCAAACAGCTGGAGCAAAGACCCTGATGGAGGAGGGAGCTGGTGCGGTTGAAGAGCAGCAAATGAGAGAGGACCATAGACATAGTAAGGACAGGGGCGGGTTAGGATCAGTTAAGGCCTTATAGGCCACTCGGAGTGGAATGGGGACACATTGCAGGATTTTGAGCAAAGAGTGTCATGAAGTGACATGTTTTAATAGGGTCACTGATGTGTTGAGATTCAATTATAAGGAGACAAATAGGGAAACTTTAGATAACCATTTTGGAGAGCATTTAGCAGTATCTGACCTGGCAAAGCTGAAAATGTGAATACCCCAAAACTCAGTAATTCTAGGTTCTAGCAGAAAACCCCTCTCAATGTACACAAGGAGATATGTGCAGGAATGTGCATTGTGGGAATGTTAGCAGTAACAAAAAAATAAAAATAGGCTCAATGCCCATCAATGGGAGAATGAATCAATAAATTATGGTGTGCTCATACAATGGAATGCTATCGAGCAATTAAAAGGAATGAACTAGAGTTATGTTATCAAGGTTGGTACATTCCTCAAACATAAAATTGAACAATAAAAATCTAGTTGCAGAAGGGTAGTTACAATATGATGTCAAGTTTAAAACACGACAATACTATTTATTTTATTGCTATGTACATATTTAGTAAAACATTTAAATTTATTCAATTGAAGAATACCCATTTCATGAAAATAATTGCATCTAGGGAGGGAGGATGGGCAAAGGATTTGGAGAAAGTTATAGAAAGAATTCCAAATATAACCACAATTGTCTGTCTGTTCTACTTTCTCATCTCTCATTAAAATGACTCAAACTTTGCAAAATATTAAAATATTAAAATTTCTATATTTTTCAGTAAATTGGAATCCATAAAAATTGATAAATAACAAACAGAAATATTTTATTAAAATAGAGAAGAGAGAATTTATTCAATTGATTTTTATCTCTACCTCCAAAACAGCATGCATAATATTTATATATTCCATGTAGTTTTGTTTTGCCCATATTTACAATCAAAACTGTAAATTCCCCATAAGAATTCTTTTAAAAAATCTCTCTGCCTAGAAAATATGTTCTATTCTTCTCAATATTTAATAACCTTTATAATGTTGGAGGTACACGGCAGCCATCTGAGTTAAAAACAGTTCTCGCTGACATGTTGTGACTGCCACGGAAGGTTCTTCCAGCCAGGCTCCCTGGGTCTGTGAACCTGTGGTCACTGGTGGGGATGGGCAGTTAGTGGCCCCAGCCCTACAGGCTCAGGTGGCTTTCTTCCTCTACTGTTTGTAAAAGCGGGCTGGGAGGTTCAGAGACCTTAACTATTATTTGGAGAGCTGTAATGATATTAGCAGAAGGGCAATCTGGGCAAAGTATATATTTTAGCAAGTGACAAGTGTGTTTGCTATAATATATTGGCAATAATTTTTCTTCTCCATCTCTCTTTTTCTCCTGCTTTTGTATAAGAGGCTTCTTTTAAAACAAGTGTTTTCAGATTAGAGTGTGTTATGGCCAAGAGCCCAGGAGAGGTGGATTTAGTGCACTGAAGTCCTGTTTTCAATTATCTAGAATCCACGAAACCACAAGCTTAGGTTTTAGATGGGCCAATTTAAACGTTTGCCTTTCCAATGTAAATGTATAAACTATAAGCTGTTCAGCAGTACTGGGGTTTTTCTCGGTGACATGGGTCCCATCTCTCTAGCAGAGTGTCTGCTGCACAGGCTTATCACAAAAACAGGTTTATAGGGCCTTCATTAATATGCCTGCAAACTGACTAGACACTAGAATGTGCAATTCATTTTCCTCTAAGCTATTACCCACCATACATATTCAATTTAATATATTTCATTATGCTAATTTTTAAAAGAAGATGGATTTTTCTTCTTACAAGTTCCAGTGCATTTTCCAAAGACAAAGAAAGTCTGTTGCTCTTCCCAATACTTTATTAGATTGTTATATAAGAATTACCATTTTAATACAGAAATTTTCTGACTTGAGACAGCATGAAACAGAGAGAAAAAGACTGGCACAAACATGGAAAGGAAAGAGAAGGAAAAGCAGAAAAAAACCTCTATGGCTTGCAGAGCAGTGACAGGAGAAAACGTGTGGGTCTTCAGTTGGGCCCCACCCATGTCAGAAATTCACTAAGTTGGTCTTTGACACAAGTGGAACGTGCTTGCGCACAATGTGACCTAGCTCTTTACTTGACAAAAATGTCCAGTGTTGGCTGTGTGGATTTACATTCTCCCTCTTCCTCTGTCTCTCTCTGTCTCTCCCCTCACCCCAAATTTATCAAGGTTCATTTTAGATAAGCCTACTGGTAAGCTCCATCATATTCTTCCGTGGTTTCGCTTGCAGTTTGGTGGAAAGTATTTTGAGTCACAGCTCACTTAAATCATGTAGTATGTCTGAGAGCATCAGTTTCCTCACATGTAATGGGAGTGATAATGCTTAGCCCATTGACTTCAGAGTATTGTCCGAAGAGGTCAGTGGGAATGGTGAAATTATCTGTAAATGCTGCTGTGATATTTACATTCTCAGTTACATCACTACTATCAATAATAAAATAATGACTCAGATCTAATTTATTTCACTTGGCACAAGGTATGGCCCCATGTTGCTCTGTCCAATATGGCAGCTACCAGCCACTATAGCTATTAAAATTAGAGTAAGTTATAAAACTAAGTAATATTTTAAAAACTCAGTTCCTCAGTCACACTAGCTACATTTCAAGTGTCAAGAGCTACTGTATTGGACAGCATAGAAGATAGAACACTTCCATCATTGCAGAAAGTTCTGTGAACAGAACTGGTCTAAAGTTTTAAGGCACTGACTTTCAGTTTGCTTGAATATACAAATACCTTTCTTTACTAGCAGGCTGTACCTATGAATTAGGGGAGATTCAGATTTTTTTTTTAACTAACTTTGAAACTCAGGTGTGGTCCATCTAAGAGTAATTCAGAGTTCAAACAATTTTTTTTTTTTAAGGTGAGTTTTCTGTAACTCATTGCAACAAACACTGAAGCAATAAAATGTCCTATATATCATAAAAAAATCATCCTCTAACTTTGTTCAATGGAAACTCATTTAAATCTGATTTACTGTGACTTGGAATTTAAGACTTAGGATGAGATTAATGAGCTGCTCTTGGTTACATCATCTTCATGGATTGTCAAATGGAGACTACACTGAAATCTCTCAGGACAGGTCAGTTCTATTCCCTTGTTAAAATAATGAAATGCTTGCTGTTGCCAAGTAACTTACCAGATAACACAACAGATCACATGAGGTATGAATTTGGCATTTCTCACCCACTGTTTAGGTCATCTTGGATGAGTGTTTTGCATAGTATAGAAGGCCTATAAGAGCATTTAAGGAGAACCAACATGGAGTGTGCTCAGGTCATGGATATCATCCTGAAAAGCAGAGACACTTTCCTTGTCTCATGCTTAAGTGCTATTTAGTACTTCCTTATTACCTTTTTATATTAAAGGTATATATGGTTATATTTATATAACCATAAAGGTTATAAATTAGTATCTTGGGTAACAATACACGCCTTTCATGTTTACCATTTACATATAAAAAATGTCCATAAATACAGATGTAAGATTTCTGACCTCTGTGTTTTGGCTCTATAACAGAAACTAAATTATAATAGGAAATTCACATAAGGTCTTTTTTTTTTTAAAGATTTTTTTTTTTATTTATTCATGACAGACAGAGAGAGAGAGAGAGAAGCAGAGGGAGAAGCAGACTCCCAAGGAGCAGGGAGCCTGATGCGGGACTCGATCCCGGGACCCTGGGATCATGACCTGAGCCGAAGGCAGACGCCTAACCATCTGAGCCACCCAGGCGCCCTCACATAAGGTCTTTATCTGTTTGTTGACCCTTACAAGAGAGGTCCTACTCCATTGAGTCTATGATTCGAGAGTGTGAAGCGAGGTTTACGTAGAACACTGGGTCTTTGTGTCCCCAGAGGAGTCTTCATGTCCCTGAGGTACAATACACAGGGACTTAAGGTTAACTTGTGGTGGGTATTCCATTCTGGCAAGACAGCTGGGATGCCAAAGAGTTTAATCAGCTTCAGGGGAGGGCATACAATTCAACACATAACCAATAGTTACTGCTTTATTCTTTTTTTTTTTTTAGCTTTTTATTTTTTAAAAAAGTTTTTCAGTTTTATTGAGATATTGACATATAACATATGTAAGTTTAAGGTGTTCAATCTTGGTGATTTGATACATGTATATATTGTAAAATGAATACCACAGTACAGTTAGTTTACTTACTGCTTTATTCTTATTTTCTCCTTCTTAACTCAATTTGATAGTTGATGGTTTTCTAAAAACTGGTTCTTCCCATCTAAGTTTTCATATTATTGACACAAAATTGTGATTTTTTCCCCCCTAAATCTCCAATTTGAATGTTAGAGTTTATTTGTTCCTTCTTTGATTTTTCTTGATTGATCTTACCAAAAATGCGTTTAGTTAATTTGTTTTCCAAAATATCACCTTCAGATATTCTTGATTTTCTTTACTATTTATTTCCTTTTTGGAACAAAAAACCTTAAAAACAGCTTTATTGTGGTATAACTGACATAACAAACTGCACATGTTCAAAGTGCACAATTTGCTAAGTTCTGACATCTATCATCTATAACCTGTTTGTTGAGCTATCGGTCATCTATCTCTATGTATCTGTGAAACGAAACCATCACCACAGTCAAGATAACAAACCTGTCCCTAAAGTTAGTTAATGCTCCTTGGCAATCCTTCCCTCCTGTCCCATCCCACCATTCCAAGCAGCCACTGATCTGCTCTTTGTAATATTAGAATATAAATGGAATCATACAATATATACTCTTTTTGTCTAGCATATTTCAATCAGCATAGTTATTCTGAGGCTTTTCATATTCTTTATGTATCAATAATTCTTTTTATTGTGAAGTAGTATTTCATTACACGGATATATCACAATTTGTTTATTTATTTACTTGTTGATGTATGCTTGAGTTGTTCCTAGTTTTTGACTATTTTGACTATTGCAAATAAATCTGGTGAGAACAATTGTGTACAGATCTTTTTTTTTTTAACAGACTTTAGTTTTTGTGGAGTGGTTTTAGATAATAGCAAAATTGAACAAAAAGCACAGAGTTCCCAGAGTAACATTTGTTATAATTGGTGAACCTACAATGTAATAATATTGTCACCCAAAGTCCATAGCTTATGTGAGGGTTCCATCCTGGTGTTGTACATTCTATGGGTTTTGATAAATACATGATGACATATATCCACCATTATATCATCATACAGAATAGATTTACTGCCCTAACAATCATCTCTTCCCAAGCCCTGGACAACCACTGATCTTTGTACTATCTCCATGTTTTGTCTTTTCCTGAATGTCATATTAGTTGGAATCATACAGTATGTAGCCTTTTCATATGGTTCCTTTCACTTAGTAATATGCATTTAAATTTCTTCCATGTCTTTTTGCCTCTTTTTTTTTAAGTAGGCTCCACACCCAGCCTAGAGCCCAACGTGGAGTCCAAACTCATGACACTGAGATCAAGACCCGAGCTGAGATCAAGAGTTGGGTGTTGCATGTTCAACCAACTGAGCCACTCAGGCCCCCCTCCTCCATGTCCTTTTATGATATATAATACTCCATTGTCTGGGTGTACCACAGTTTACTTACCCATTTGCCTACTGAAAGACATCTTGGTTGCTTCCAAGTTTTGGCAATTATGAATAAAGCTTCTATAAACATAATGTGCAGACTTTGTGTGTGGACCTAGGTTTTCAGCTCATTTGGGTAAATACCAAGGAGTGTGATTGCTGGGTCATATGTAAGAGTATGTTTCATTTTTTTAAGAAACTGCCAGACTTTCTTCCAAAGTGGCTGGACCATTTTGCATTCCCACCAGCAATGAATGAGAGTTCCTGTTGCTCCACAGTCACCACATTTGGTATTGCCAGTGACTTGGATTTGGCCATTCTAATAGGTATGTAGTGGTCTATTTGTGGACATTTTTTTTTTCTCTTTCAGATAAATATCTAGAATTAAAATGCTCAATCATATGGCAGATGTATTTTAAAATTTTTAAGAGACTGCCAAAATGTTTTCCAAAATTGTTTTATCATTTATATCCCCACCAGAAGTGTATGAGAGTTCCAGTCACTCCACACTCTTGCTAACATTTGTTATGGCCAGCCTTTCTAACTTCAGCTTTTCTAATAGGCATGGAGTAGTACTTCATTGTGGTTTTAAAATGCATTTTCCTAGTGCTAATGAGGTCAAGCATCTTGCCATGTTACTTGCCATCCATATATTACATTTGGTGAAGTATCTGTTCAAATTTGGTGAAATGCTGCCCTGCTGGGATTTTGAATGGAATTGTGTTGAATCTATACATCAAATTGGAAAGGCTTAATATCTTAAAAATATTGACTCTCTTAATCCATGGTCACATCTCTATTCATTTAGATCTTTAATTTCTCTCAGCAATGTGTTTTAGTTTTCATGGTATAAATCTTGCACATCCTTTTAGGCTTCTCCCTAAGTAGTTTATATTTTTGATGCTAATATAAATAAGATTATTTTTAAACTTCAATTTCTGATTATTTGTAGCTAACATATGGAAATACAATTGATTCTAATATATTGTTTTGTTGTTTTGTTTGCTTTCCTCCCTCCTGCTGGATTGTTAATAAATTATTTTCTTTATCATTATTATTATTTTTTAAATCTGCTCTTTGGAAGCTATGGAGTCTGTTTCAATATTTGTATTAGTTTCCACTCTTCTATTTTTAGCATCTGTACTTTTGGGCTTTAGTGTTGCTCTCCAGAAGCCTGCTGTTTTCAGTCAGATTAGTTTTTCTTTGTAGAAAATCTGTTTTTTTTTTCCTTTGTGGCAGCTTTTAATATATATTTTTTTATTCTGAATACTTTTAAGTTTAGCTTTTCTGTCTAGGTATAGATTCAACATTCCTCATCCTGCTTTGCATACAACATGCATTTTAAATCTGAGGACGCATAATTGAGTTAGGTACATTCTCATCTCTTATCTTCTCATAGGGCTTTCTGCAATTTCCTGTATTCTCTTCCGTAGAATTTCTGTGAGAAGTCATACTCCATGTCATTGTTCATAATTATCATCTTATTCCTTCATGCTTCATTCCTGGTGAATTCCTCAGGACAACCTTCCAACTCACAAACTATCCACGTTTAGACCTATTGTCTTGTCTGTTGGATTGTTTTAAATCCTAATAGCTATGCTTTCGTTTTCAAGATTTCTAATTGGTTCTTTTTCTCATCCACCTATTACTGTCATATTTCTGTTTCTTTCATGATTTCTTATTGTTTTATAATTTTTGCTCATAATTTATCATTTTGAAGAATCTAAGTATACTCATTTTCAGATCTTTCTCTCCTTTCCCTATGATTTTAGTCCTCCCTGGCTCCAATTAATCTCCCAGTAGTTCATTTTGCTGGCTTGTCCTTCTCAGTATTTTAGTTCCTTGTGTATTTAAGCATTTTGGTTTATAAGCTTTTCTCATATTACAAGTTCTTTCTCTCCTCACGCCAGCCGCACTACCCTCTTCCTGCTCAGGAGTTTTGTTCCTACTTTCGCGTGGTCTTCTAGGACTGTTTAATCCAGAACCAGTTTAGGGGATATTTAAGATTTGGCCACCTCACCAGAAGTCTTGCCTGTTTGCTAGGCTGTATTTGTGTGTGTGCAAAAGGAAATTCCAAAGCGTAATCTTAAAATGCCATGTTAACCGAAATTGTGCTTTTATGTGCAAAATAAGTGGCCACTTCAAAGAGAACTCTTTTGGAGAGTTCATGGTATAAATATTTTCAGAATCAAGTCAATATTCACCAGCATAAATGAATGTTTTGCAAATTCTATGAAAGTTACTTTATTTTCCTCATACACTATCTCCAGAGATTTTCATATTTTCATTTACCTCTGTAAGAACAAGATTTTCTATTTCATTCTTGGTTATTTTGTTTTAAAAACCAGGGACTAGAGACCTTATTTATTTTAAGGCAATACTCAAATTCATGGTATTCAGTGATGAGTAGGATAGCCTAGTGAGAAGGTGAATTTCAAGTATGTCAGAAGTTCACCAGTCTATATCTTGTGAAGGTTTCAACTGGAGGATGGGACTGGGCAGGGAAATAAGAATTAAGTCTTTCTTTCTTGCTTTCTCTTTCTTTCTTCCTTCTTCTTCTTTTTTCTTGAGAGAGAGCGAGCAGGAGAGGGACAAAGGGAGAGAGAGAATCCCAATCAGGCTCCACACCCAGCATGGAGCCCAATGTGGGGCTTGATCTCATGACACTGAGATCATAACCTAGGCCAAAACCAAGAGTCAGATGCCCAACCAAATGAGCCACCCAGGTGCCCCAGTATTGAATATTTCTTATTTCCCCAATCCTCCTAGAATTAAAGCCAATATCTGACAGACATACCAACAGAGATCTGAAATGGCGGCTCTATGCAGGGAGTGTTTAGATGTGGGGTGTTTAGATGTCAGATGCATGGTGGCAGAATTATCTGCAAGGGAGGAGGGGCAGGCCTATTTTAATTCAGTTGTTTCCTTAGGAAAGCAGACTGCCAGGAATCCAATACTGTGTCCCTGACTGGAGAGTCCAGGGTATTTTTCATTGATTCCACAGCTGGAAAACTCCCAAGTGTGGGCTTAGGGCCACTGAAATGAACAATTATACCTAGAGTTTGATTGACCTTGCTCAGCAAAAATTCCCTCTGGAGGAGAAAAGTAGAATTGACACTGCTTGCTAAATGACCCAACGCTAGATCCAAAGAAATACAGAAATTTGATTTTTGAACATTTTCATCTGAATTTAAACCTCATGGGTGATACGGTTGAAAACAACATTTCTTTACAGTGAAAATGTGTTTGGCAGCCCCTCAATATACAAAGTTCAACTTTAGGGTGAAGAAAAAGAAACATTCATTATGTAATCAGGTCAAATTATTGGTTACTGAGAAGAGTTCCTGGTTTAAACCTCATCTATTATATGAAGTAGATATTGGGTCTTTTATTCTGCCAGTGCCATTTTAATCACAACAGTTCTTTATTCTAACTATTTTAACCTTGGAGAACTTTCCCCACGGCTTCTTATTTATTTAGATATTGTTATATATTCACACCATGGCATCAGTGAATGCAGGATGGATCCTTTCTTACTGTTCACAGGACTTGACAATAAATACATGTGTTGTAAATATAAGAAAGTAGTTTTCTAAATTCCTGGGTAAAGAGGGGCAGGAGTGGGAGGTAAAGACGGAGCAGAGATCCCTTCGTATTGCAATCTAGATGGTGGAGAAATGGATGTGAGGATGCCAATTTTTTTCTCTCTTCTCTTTCTCCATTTAACTCAACCTTTATAAATCTCAAGACACACACTTTCAGTTTCTTCACCTAAAGCAGAGGCATAGACTGAACTTATGTTTACTGGGTATGAAAAGTTTTGAAAATTTAAACCATGTGATGAAAAAATCAGAAACCTTATCTAAAAATTCAGATTTTTAACTTCTCATGAAAAATTAGAGAATCTGGCTACTCCAGGCACATAACCCATCAAGGAAACAACCGGCAAGTTTTTGGTAGTGGCAAAAGTTCTCTACTTAGGCAGGGTTCCAACTTTGCTTTCTTCCCTCATTATATTAATAGCTGGGTTCTTTAGGCATTTGAGCTTGTAATTTATCATGTAAGGCAGATCATTTCCTGCATTTTTATTTGTTCATCCAGCAAATATTTATTGAGAATCTCTGTTCTAAGATATGAAGCTATAGTAGTGAACATAGTCCTTGTTCTCACAGTGCTTATATTCTAGTGAGAAGAGGCAGATAATCAAAAATAAAATCTATTATAAAATGTAAGGTGAAAAATATAAAGAAAAATAAAGCGTGATGACTTGGACGGTACTTTATCTACTTAGAAACATAGGAAGATGACACTTCTCTGCCCACTCGTATTTTAGTTGGCTTTGGCCAATGAAATGTGAGTGGAAGTGATCCGTGTCACTTCAGGATGGAAGCATTTATTTGCTGGCCTTGATTCTCTACCTCACTTCACCTTGCTGTGGCAAATGTGTAGGCTCATATTGATGAGAACTCATGGGGGAGCACTGGCTGGGAGAGATGCTCAGATAGCAGTAGATTTTCATAAGTGATAAACTTTTTAAAAAGCCACTGATATTTGGGGACTGGTTGTTATGGCACTATAACATATATTATCCCAAATGAAAGTGTAGTAAGGAGTCAAGGAATGTTAGGAGAGGGGTGCTGAAATTGTAGATAGGGTAGTCTGGGAAGTTCTTTCTGAGCAGGTGACATTTGATTGGAGTCAGTGGATGTACTGTTGGAATACATAAGGGAAGGCCATTCTAGGTATAAGAAACAGTAGAGAACTATGTATATTCTTGTACTGTGGGTGCAAAAACTCAGTGTGTATGGGGTTTTACTCCTCTCCGAGTTTTTCGAGAATACTAAAGTAAGTGGGATAGTCAGTCATTATACTGCTAGCATTTTGTTCCCCACCTAGAATTTTGTGATTGCTGTCACCTACTTTCTGTCTGATTTCAGCCCATGATCAGAGACTGCAGACTCCATCAACACATTCATGTGAACGTTCAGCAGCAACAGGGCCAGACAGCTTTCATCAATATGTGAAGATTTGAGCTTACTCCCAAAGGAGCAAAAGGCAGAATAACATGTTCTATTTCATTTTGTTTCCATTGGCCTGTTATGATTCTGTTTTAGAGAAACATATAAAGTGAATCAGCTCAAAGATAAAGACAGTATAATGTGTTTTTCAGTCATGAGAATTGTCTTGGGTTTATGCAATTACTTTTTCTCTCAGAGTGTCACAGTGATGTTCAAATGGTATCAGGAATAGGCACTATTTCCCTGTTCACTGGTGCAGTTATCCAGTATATAATCTAAATTTTGATTTTTCTTATTTAAACACACAAAAGTACATTTTTCCTGTGTTCTGTTATATATACTTAAACTCACTGTGGTGAACTTGTTCTCACATACTTTGGCCACCGATTTAAGTATGAACTGATGGTAATAGTGATTAAGTTGAAGTGGGTTAGCCTCATTAGCTTTCTCAAACTTTTTCTTTAATGTACTACTCCCTTCATTTCTGAAAACACCCGAATCTAGTCATTTCTTGATTGTGTATTTGTTAGTGTCTGATTTGTATTCTTGGAGCCCAAGAACAGTGTCCCCTTCCACATTTTCCACCCAGCAAAATGTACCTGAACACAAGAAATGTTCAGGAAACATTCGCTAAATAAGAGAATTCATTGATTAGATTTGGGGTTTGATACTATAAATGTTGTGTTCATTGATTCTGTCATGCTTTAATTCTCAGTATATATTTTGGGGTTTGCATTTTAGAAAACTAATCAGAAAATTATAAACAAAGAGACATACCTTCAACCCCGTGAGAGAGCATTCAGTGCTCTCCATTGGGTCTCACTGTTAACGTAAAGAATTCAATCCTTCAGGTCACCGAGGTTTTACTATGTCCCTTGAATCACATGATGTGTTAAGATTTATAGGGCAATGTTCTGATTTCTGAAAACTTATGATCTCACTGGGGAAGCACACATGTGGAGCAAGTTGAGAATGCTGGAATGTAGAGTATAGAGTGTGTGATATTGGCAGTAAGTTCTATGAAAGATGAGGAAGAAGATGTTGGTATTGGCTTCCGGGAAGGGTGAATGAGGATGGAGATGGGTTTTGTGGAATGGACGGGATTTTGGTGAATGGGGAGGAGGGCAGAGACATTCCAATGGTCAGAAACAATCTACCTAATGAAGAGTTACTCTCAGGGGAAGGAAATGACCCAGACACTGTTCTCCAAACTTTTAATTCTTGCAGAATTACATAGATTTAAATCTTTAACTGGACCAGAATAGGGGAGAAAGTGTAGGCACTTTTGACTTGGCATTATTTATTTATCAGTGGTCAAACGAGTGAAAATAGGGTAAAAATAGTCCTGAATACAGAAAAAAAAGGGAATAAGACAGCCAATGTATTAAAATGGCATAAGTATGTGAAACAGATGGAGAAAACGTGAACCTCCACATGCTTATCAATAATGCTTCTCCCATGAGAGGAAAGCAAGGACACAAGAGAATGGTGAAGGTAAGTAGAACGGTCTGGTAGTTTTTCCATATGGAGAATAAGGATACTACTATTTCATTGTTTCATATTTGAGTTTGATCCTGGAATGTTAAACAATATTTCATGAAACAGAATATACTCTAATGAACAGCATAGGTTAGCACTAATTTTTTTGAGTATTATAATATTACAGATAAATGTGGACTTTTCCTTGCCCCTTTGTCACAAGGCCTAGAGATTCATTTAAGTGCATGAGAGCTTTAAAAAAAAATTCAAGTGCTCTAGATGAGGCTTAGATTCCAGTAATTGCACTATTATTTGAGTTAGGTCAATCAGCCTGTTTTTCCTCTAACTCTTTACAGAAGTTGGTAACACTACAGAACTTGGCTAAGGAGTGCTAGGTTTCTTTTTGGAGTATTGAGAATATTCTAAAACAGATTGTGGTGATGGATGCACAGCTCTGTGAATATACCAAAAGCCACTGAGTTGTTTGCTTTAAACGGTCAATTATGTAATATGTGAATTATACTCCTTATAGCTATTAAAAAAACTTGGCCTTCAAAAACAAAAACAAAAACAAAACAAAAACAAACAAACCAAAACACTACAGAACTTGGGGTTTTCAAAAGTGAGAAGATCCAGGAGTGGGAGAAAGAATGGAGAGTGGAAGATGTGGAGGGCACCAGAGCAGGACACTGGGCCATCAGAGGGCAATAAGATGGTTTGGTTATAGGTTCCAACATATGGGAAAGACTTGCAGAATGGATCCTGGGAGAGAAAAATATGTTCATACTTCACAATTCGGTTTAGAGTAGGACTGATTCCAGGACTAGAAAAGTGGTTAATGAATGAGAACTTAAGTAGGAGGTAGCACAAGCCAAATCACTCCAGTGGTACCTGTCACAGTTAAGTGCATGAGTCGTTCCTCAATTTGAGAACTAGAGGGAGAGGGAGACAGGCAAGTGAGGAAAGGTTGGCCTCTTGGTTTTTGCTATCAATCTTATCATTTTTCTGGGTTCACTCAGTGGGTTCAGAGAATTAAAAAAAAAATCCAGGCATGTAAAGAAGGAAGGGCAAATGAAATATGGGCAGCAGCTAAAGAGAAGTCAGACACCAGCCTGTCAGTCTGCAGAGCAAAGCAGAGCTGAAGCTCATGGTCTGCTAGTTGTTGGCCTTGGACCCTTGCTCAGAGATGGGAGCCTGGACCAAAAAGCTTCTTGACGAACCATCCTGCCAATCTCCCACTGCCATGGTTTTACATTTGTTTCTCTGGCTTATAGCTTAGGCTATATTAAAAAGTTTACAATAAATCATGTAGCATAAGATGACAACAAGTCACATAAAGACCATAAATTTTTCAGGACTGGCATTTCGAAATTTTAATAAAAGGAGAAACATGTATTTTGAATTGTTATCATCCATCTCCACCTGTGTGGTCTCACTGACACCATGGACTTGGTAAGGTCATGAATAAACGCATCATTTTCTTCCCATGGCAGTTCTTCCTACAAGGTTCTCTGTTTCTTTAATGATATCATCAATTCTTCTTTCCATTTCAAGAATGGAGGTACTTTTTAACATCACCGTTATCATCTCTGTACCACTTTCAATCAGTTTCCAAGTCCTATTGGTTCTTCCTCAATACATGTATCATGCTGCTCCTTCAGATTGGCCCCATGTCCTGAGGCTGGATGATTCTTCTAAATGCACAGTTTAAATTATGTCATTCCTCTGTCTCCTCCCCTGTTCAAAATTTTGTCATGGTCTCCATTGACTATGAGTCCATTTACACTCCCTCCTTATCTTTATGTGCTATTCTTGACATATATTTGACTTCTACAAATACTATAAACCTATAAATATATCACCACTTTTAAAATATTTAATTGATGTTTCAGAAATTTAATTTAAAGAGAAAAATCTTTTTTATATACCTAGATGTTTAACTATCTTTAGTGTCTTCATTCCTTTCTGTAGATCCAAATTTCTACCTAGTGTCATTCTTCCTTAACCTGAATATTTTCTTTCAGCATTTCCTGTAGTGTTGGTTTGCTTGTGATAAATTGTCTCAGTTTTTGTTCATCTGAAAATGTCTTTATTTAAACTTAACTTTGGAAAGATATTTCACTGATAATAGACTTAAAAGATAACTTTACATTATCTTCTGATCTCCATTATTTTCTAATGAAAAGCCAGTTAATATTTTTATCATTCCCATACATGTCATGTGTCCTTTTTTTCTCCTCTCAGTTAAGATTTTTTTTCCTGGGGCGCCTGGGTGGCTCAATCAGTTAAGCATCTGCCTTCGGCTCAGGTCGTGATCCCAGGGTCCTGGGATTGAGCCCCATGTTGGGCTCCCTGCTCAGCAGGGAGCCTGCTTCTCCCTCTCCCTCTGCTGCTCTCCCTGTCAAGTAAATAAATAAAACCTTAAAAAAAAAAAAAAATTTTTTTTTTCCTTAACTTTGTTGGGCTTAGTTGTATATTCTGCTTTAGTTCACTGAGCTTCCTAGATCTATGGGTTGCTGTTTTTGAATCACATTTGGAAAAACTTTGTCATATGTTTATTCAAATTGTTCTTCCCTATTTATACCTCTCCACAACTTCAGTTCTTTCTTGGACACCAATTAAGTGATTTTAAACTACTTGGTATTGTTCCCACAGCTTGCCAAAACTTCCTTCATTATTTTGCAATTTTTTTTCCTCTCTCTGTTTCAGATTGAATGATTTTGTTGACCTGTCTTCAATTTCAGTGGTCTCTTCTTCTGTTGTGTCCACTCAGCTGCCAATCATGTCTAATGAAGTTTTTTATTTAAGATATTGTATTTTTCAGTTCTAGGCCTTCCATTTGGTCCTTTCCCATGTTTTCATATCTCCTATCTCTTCACCAATTATATTTAATTTTTCATGTAGGTACCTTAGCATATTTTTCATAGTCATTTTTAAATCCTTCTCATTTAATTTCAAAATTTGCATCATCTGTGAGTTTCTTTTAACTAATTTTCTTCTTGACTCTAGATCAAAATTTTTTTTATTTGTGCTTAATAATTTTTTATTATATATTGAACATAGTGATTGAAACATTGTAGAGAATGTTAATTCTGTCATTTTCCTCTGGAAAGTGTTAAGTTTTGTTCCTGTTGAATTTTGTTCCAGTCAGGAATTAAATTATTGGCATATCATCTTGAATAAGTGTTGGTTTACCCCTCAGTCCTGGAACATAGTCTTTACTCCTAAGGCATGGCCCTTCTGGAGATTATTGATAGGTTGAAATTTTTACAAGTCCTCTCTAACTTTAAACTCTGGCTTTCCGGCATTGGACAGCGCTACAATCTTTTCTTAGTTCTTTTTGCATTTCAGGTGGTTTTTCTTTGTCTTCCTGCTGAGTTCCCTGAAGTCTCACCTCTCACATGAATAGTTCAGCAGTCAGGATTAAGTTAAGGATTAGTGAAGGATTAACAGAAGCTTATATGTAGTTTTTGAGGTTCCCGCTTATAACTTCCTTCTGTCTGGGATTTCACTCCTCAATTTCTGGCCACTCTAGCAGTCCCAAACTCTCTTATTTCTGATTCCTCTAATAAGAGTATGGTTTTGCTTCTAGCTTGGTGGGGCTGGGGACTGCCTCCAGTGGGAAAGCCATGGATGGATCTCAATTAGTCTGCGTCATTTTTTGTCAAGGATCAAATTTCTTCCAGTTTCTGTCTGCTCGTGATTACTGTCCAGTGTCTTTAAACAATTGTTTTCCATTTTTTAATCAGAGTTCGTAATTGTTTTCTTTGGGAGTGTTAGTTAAATGTAAGATACTCTGCCAATTGGATAAGACCAGAACCTCTCTATTAACTATGAATGAATTCAAAACTCCACATCTGGCTTTTAAGATTGTCTAGGAATAATCTCCACTGTCTTAGTCAGCTCAGGCTGCCACAACAAATATACCATAGACTGAGTGGCTTAAACAACAAATACTTATTTTTCACAGTTCTGGAAGCTAGAAGTCTGAGATCAGGTTGCCAACGTGGTTGAGTTCTTATGAGGCTCTGCTTCCAGGCTTGTAGACAGCTACCTTCTCTCTCTATCCTCACATGGCAGAGATGGCAGAGGTAAGCTCTGTTCTGTCTCCTTTTCTAAGGGCACAAATCTCATCAAGAGGGCTTCACTCTCATGACCTAATTACTTCCCAACAGCCCCATCTCCAAATAATACCACTTTGGGAACTAGGGTTTCAATATATGGATACGGGGAGAACACAAACATTCAGTTCATAGCATTAACTTTCCTTTTTTTACTTCATCTTCCACCCCCCCCTTTCTTCATGCTCAATTGCTGCCAATTTGACATACTTAATGTTCTTCCAAACTTTGTATATGTGCATCTGCTATCTTACCCCTCTCTTTTATCTCAACATGTCCAAATCTACTGTCAGAATTCTTGTAAACTAATAATAACACTGCTCCTCACCTTTTCTGATAGACTCAGGAGTCAGGCAGAGATTAAATGATCACTTTTAGTATTGATAATGATACTTGAAGAAAGATGTCTTAAGGATCTCTTACTGCATGGCAGAAAATAGACCAGAATCTAAGAGTCAGGCAGATGGGCTCTAGCCTAAGGGAAATCAGGAGGGGCTAAGCCGAGCATGCTCAGTTTCTGCTCTCAAACTCACTAACTCCTGTGGGAGGAGTAATGAGTAAGGGCGGAGAGCAAGAGTGTTCCTGTAGCTGAAGTTCCCCCACGTGGAAACATGAAAAAGGAGAATAAATGGCCTCTCCATCCCAGCTCCCCTGAACATTAACCAGGACTCAATTCTCAGTCTTCATTTGCAAATCCTCCCCTGTGCCCTTTTACCTGGATGTAGTCTCTCCTGCTGTGAATGCTCATTTTACCTTATCTGAACTTTTCCAATAACATTTATTCTATCTTGTCAGTACAGTAATTTATCTATTTCACTGTGACCTCTCCTCTTTCCTAGAATAGCCTTTAAAATGGGTCTATTTAATACTATTCATGCTCTCATATTTCCCAATTATTAACACAGTAACTGACAAATGGTAAGCCTTCCATGAGTATTTATAGAATGAGTAAGTGAAATGAGCCATGGGGGTGGGGACCACAGGTAGCTTACCCCAAATAAGCTCAGGCAGAGAGGGATCTAAGAATTTAAAGCAGACTAGGCCAAGCCATCATGAGAATGAAAGAAAACATTTCTGTTTAAAGTAGCTAATTGCTTCTCACTGGAGAAGGTGGTAATGACATCACCAGCGCTGATATTGCTTGATACCATTATCTTCTACTCCATAATGTGAGGAGTGCCCTAGCAGGTGTGCTTGGAATTGAACTCATGGGACAACTAACAGCAGCTTCTTGGAGCCTCAACCAGCCTCTCTAGAGGTTTTAAACATCTTAAGTTACATAAGAAATTAGAATGAGGGAAATGAATGGATTAAAATGGGGAACTGGGATTCCTCTTGAAGGTTAATTTGAGACTCTTGACTCTATTTATGAAATTCTTAGTTCAGAAATAATTATTCATTTTTACCTTTATCCTTAGGTACTATCAAAGAATATACTGGGAAAAAAGTTCTGAATCAAAAAGTAATTTTTACAGTTCCCCCAGACAGAATTATTCCATACTGTGTGCCTTTTAAGTATTTTTAGAAAATGTAAATATTAGATACAATTCTTCTTTTTGTACTTAACTCAGGAAAATAGTCTGGCCCAAGTGAGGGCTTACAATTTTCTTTTTTCTTTTTGTATTATAAAATTAAATATATAGATGAGCAAAATAAGGAAAAAATACTCTAATCTCACTATTAGCAATAACCAGTGTTAATGTTTTGATATCTAGTCTTTCACCCTTTTTCTATGTATACATGTGTATATCTAGCTATGTATCTACCTATATCCAGATTTAGGAAAATTATAGCATATACTCTTTAATTAATAAGCTTTTTATTTTATAATTGTTTTAGGTTTACAGAAAAGTTGAAGGAGTTGTGAAGATAGTGCAGACATGACCCATACCAGTCTTCCTATTACATTATTATGGTACTAATACCATGTAGCTAAAGAACTGATACTGACACACTGTTGTTACTGATACTGATATTAATATACTATTACCAGCTGGAGTCTATGATTTATTCAGACTTTTTTAGTTTTACCTAATATTCTTTTTCTGTTCTGGGATACCACATTACATTTAGTTATCATTTTTCTTAGGCTCCTCAGACTATATTTTGTAGACTTCCGCATTCTTGGTGACCTTGACAATTTTGAGGAGTACTGGTCAGGTGTTTTGTGTAATGTCCTTCACTTAAGGTTTGTCTGATGTGTTTCTCCTAAGGTTATAGATCTGGGGAGAAGAGAGCCACAGAAGTAAAGTACCATTCTCACCACATCACATCAAGGGTATATATTGTCAAGACTCATCACTGTTCATGCTGACCCTGATCTTGCGGCTGAGGTTGTGTTTGTCAGTTTGCTCCACAGTAAAATTATTCTTTCTCAGTGTGCAAGGGTTCTAATTTCTCCACATCCCCACCCACACTTGTTGCCTTTAATTGGGTTGTTTGTTTTCTTACTGTTGAGTTTTGTGAGGTTTTTGTATATTTTGGATAGAAGTCTTTATCCCATATGTGATATTTTGGATATTTTATCTTTTTACCCACTTAATGGTATCTTTTGCAGCATATGCTCTTTTAACTTGCTTTTTTTCACTCAACAATATGTTATTAACATCTTTCCATATTATTCTTCTATAATTTCACCTAATGGCTATAAATCACTACATTATATGAATGTAGTATACAATGTATTATTGTTGGACAAATATTTAGATGAATTTCAGTTTTTTATTTTTACAAAAAAAAAGAGAAAACAGTGGTGGATATCCTTGTAACTAAATATTCTCTTAATATTTGCTTAAGATAAAGTTCCTTAAGTTAAAATTCTATATCCAAAGGTATCAACATTTTAAAGACTTTTGCTGGGACAGATTCTCTTTTTTTCCTGATCTTCCATCCTTGTAAAGCATTTTATTTCCTCTTTAGGTCAGAGTCAGAGGTAGGACACGAGTGCATTTTGAAGTATCATATGCTTTGATAACTAGTATATTAAACACACACAGATCTGAGAACCTCAGAAGTATTCAGCCTCCGAGGAGAGCCTCATTCTAGCCTTTCCAAAAGCCTTTCCATTTGTTCAGTTGACATCCTATACCTTAATTTAGGCTTCACGTACTCTAAGAAACCTGCCTACTAATCCTCCCATCTTGGTAATGGCTCAAAGTGAAGGTGTTCAATGAAGCAGTCTGGATGGTGTGTGTCCAGTTCCTCAGACTTGGGAGTTGTTTGGGGTCCCTGGGGGAATGGTCATGGCCCCTTTGTCTCAACATTGCTTTCCCTCCTTTCTCATGCTGGGTTAATGTCCCTCCACTGCATTCTCACGGCATTCAATCTTAGCCTGCACTTTCCAATGTTCCTGCTCTCTAGGAGATTTCAAATGTCTGAAACTGAACTGCCTAAAAATCTTATTTTTGTATTTTAAAAATAGAATAAATAGAAACAAATGTTTTGAAAATTCCATAACATTCCCTTACAGCAATTACAAGGCGGGCTTGGGCATCCCTCTCCTGAAATGAAAGAAATCACTGAGGTCTTAGCTTTGTGGCTACACATCCAGTGTAGTCTATAAACCTCTACTTGTAGCAGCATGGACTCACACTTTGAGTAGCAAAGAGAAGAAGCTGTCACAGGAACAGGGCTCACTGGCCCAGCTCTTATTTTAACTTTTTACATTTGCTTTTATGCTGCCAGACACTGCTGCTAACCTTTGGCCTACAGTAGTTTAGAGAAATATGGAGGCTGTTAGTCAAAGGAACTCTGTCTCCCCAAGAACGTGTTGTGACACATTGAACTCAGAGCCATGTCAGTTGAAACAGATCTTGTGCTTTAACAAGTACCTTGGATCCTTGGGAGAATAAGCTAGTCATGGCTTTACGGGCCTTTTAGGGAAAGCTACTGCTGTGCTGCATGTTCTTGGCACTTGGGAATGCACAGTGCTGATGGTTGCCAAGAATATAAACAGCCAGAACAATATGTTCAGCATTTAGGAAATACCGCTGGATCTAGCAAATGTATACGACAGAATGAACTCTGTGGCCAGAGAAATTTCCTCTGCACATTTTACTTTCCTAAAGAATAGCCGAAGTGGAGGTCCTAACACACCATGCCAACCTGATACAGTTTTGGATATATGTGAATTGAGGGGCACTGATACTGATTTCACTTATGTGTCTCTTGTGTCTTTCACTAGATTCTAGATATCTTAAGGTAGAGGCTCATGTCCAAGCTGCTCTGTAAATCCTGCCACTCCACAAGTAAGGCTATGAACTCAAATAAATTGCTGGTAAGATAGAGCAAATGCTGTGACCAGACAAGCAAGAGTTATCAATTTAAGGATTAAAACTGACCTAACCTTTGGATTCAGAATTGTCTCTTCCCTGCCTCCTCCCCTACCTACTTTCTCCCTTAAGTATATGTGGCCCGAGGAATACACTTCCAAAGCTTCAAATTAGTACTTTTATCTGGAACAATTTTAGGGCATCATTAAATTACATTGTAAGAATTTACTTAGGTCATTTATAATTTTTTAATCTGGATGAAAGTAATGTTCTAGGACAGGTGTTATTGCTACTCTGAAAGTTGTTGCTTAAGAACATGTTTTCATTTTCTTTGTCCCTCATGCATCCTGCCTGAGACCTTCAGAGCTCCTGTATCAAGAGAATTGTAGAAAAGGGGGACAAAAAGAGTGAGCAGGGTAATGTTCCCTTCTTCCTCTCCAGCTTTCAGCTCCTGTTACTAGTGGGAGAGGAAGGAAGTTAATCAAAAGTAGAATTACTTTGCACTACCTATAAAGTATGTGTTCCTTCCCTGGCACTTTACGTACGTTATCTCACTTAATTCCATGACAACTTAACAAAGTAGATATTATTATTCCCATTTTACAGACAGGAAAACCAAAGGGCTAAAAGAGTCAGTAACTTGTCCAAAGTCATAGAGTTTACAGACCAGTATTTGAACCAGCGCTGTCTGATTATGTAGAGCCCACTAGGTTGTACCCTACCTGCATCCTGCTGAGTCCTTTTGTCAGCAGTTAGGGTGAACTGCTATCAGATGAGCAGGAAATCGTGGTTATGGCTGCAGGCCATAATCCTGGGCAAGCATGAAGGAGGAAACAACTTTCTGATAGCTGAATTTGCAAAAACCTATGGGCCATGGTAATCCCAATGCTGATGACCAGGCCCAGGTGGGACCCATGCAGACTGAGATAGAGCTAATGGGTAGGTATGAGTCCCCTAACCGGCAATTATGATTTGGGCAGAATGTCCCTAACTCTCTCCCCCAAATAAAGCAAACTTGAATTCCACACAGGGTTTCTCTATTGCAGCTGCTACAAACCAATAAGCTTTGGGGATCTGTGCTTTCTACTGGACAGGAAAGAGTAGCTGGGGATGAAAAGGAAGATGAGAAAGAAAGGGGAGGAAGAGAGATCTATGTGTAAGGAAATTAATACATCTTTAAACAAAAAAGAGTTCAAAGAAAACACACACAGCATGTAAAAGGGAGATGAGAAATGAGTAATGCTTTTAAAAAGTATCTACCTAGGGGTGCCTGGATGGCTCAGTCGGCTAAGTGTCTGACTCTTGATTTTGGCTCAGGTCAGAATCTCAGCGTTGTGAGATCAAGTCCCAAGTCAAGCTCTGTGCTGGGAAGGAAGCCTGCTTAAGATTCTCTCTCTCCCTCTGCCCCTCTCTTAAAAAAAAAAAAAAAAAGTATCTACCTAAATTTTTCACACACAAGGCTGAACAACTTGTTTTCAAAATTGCTTCCTCTTTCGTACCATTTCCATATCACTTTCTAGAAATACCACCGTACTCACTGTCTCAGAAAGGTCACTGCACAATGCAAGGAGGTGGCTGAGGGAAGTGCAGGAAATGGTAGAAACACAGAGGAACAGGGCAAACATAATGTGATGAATCTTCTCTTCTGCAAATATAATTACTTTCAGGGTGAAAAGATAGCCAGGCTGATTTAATGGATTATTAGGATTCTCTGTCTTACCGTTCTCAATCCTAAATCTGTTTTCTGGGTTTGTATATATCAGTGGGGAAATGAAGATCCTGTTAAATCTTTGTTACATTCTCACCATGGAGCAAAAATTGTGGATGTAGCAAAGACGTTTATTCAGAACAAATTTTATTTCTGGACATTGTCTTTCTTCCAAGGCCTCTTTTCTAAAGTACCACTAACATATGTAGACCACTACATTGCATCATCCATTAATTCATTAACCACCATTTATGGGATGGCTCCAATACATCAGATGTTGGGGATTTAAAAACAAATGACACATCCCATGCCCTCAAGGAGATCGTGTTTAGTAGGGAAGAGACAACCGAACAAATAATCACTATTATAAAAGTTCAATAGTCAAAGGCTATACAAAGTATGATGAGCACATCCGGCACAAATAACTATCTTTCAGTCAGAAATATGTTTTATGCTTTCCATTAGAAAGCAAATTTCCCTTGTTAAGAAAAATAAATTGCTATCATTCAAATTACTAACCCCACATTAATCAGTCTCTGTTTATTGTTGTCTTGTAGCTAGAAAGGCTTTAATTCTCCATTACTGAAATCTACTGACACATAACCAAGCCCAGTATAATACAATTCTTGGGGGAAATACCACATTTCTCTGGGCATGCAATTGAGAAAACACCATACTTAGAAGCTATGTCATTTTCATTGCATAACAATTTGGGGAAATCACATCAGGCACATATTTAGAGGGTATCCCATGGTAACCATGAGAAGTTGCTTTGGTCTCACATAGCTGAACATAAAAATTAATCCCAGCTTATCAGATGTCTGGAAGGAACAGGAAGAGTGAAAGTTATCATATCTTCTTTGCATTATTAAATTAAACAGCTCTCTGGGCATACATGAGCTCTTAGGGATCAAAAAACCTTTTGTCCCACACTTGGTCCCATGGTTGTAGTAGTAGGTGTTTCTTCATGTTTGATTTTTTTCTGAGCTTTCATGGAATGTGTCTTGCTCATGCTTAGGGGACTATGGTTCAGTGGAGGCCACCCTGAACAAGTAACCTACGGGCTTCTCTGCCTTTCAATTTCTTCTGTCTCTTTCTATAAAATAAATACTGCAGTCAGTGATTCTCTTTCTTTATCACTTAAGTGGATTCTCTGTGCCCAGGCCTTCTACGGGTTTGATGAGGATTCATTGAGTAATGGGACAAGTGAGCTTGCTGAGGAGAGGCTCTGATACGACTCTGTGCAGCCTCCCCCCAGATTATATCAGTTATCTGTTTTCATCCACCAATGTACCCACTTCATTTATAAATGAAGGAGGGAAGAATTGGTTTGGAGGCACAATCTGAGGGGAGAGAGGAAGTAGAGCATGGGGAGGGGGGCATAGCAACTGATTTCTTTCTGGCATTTTATGCTGAATTGGTGTGCTGGCAGTTAGGGTGTGTGGGAGCCAAAAGCTGATGTATCCCTTTAATTAGATACTTGGGAGTGTGGGTGTGGTGGAGGTAAGAAACACAGGAAGGACTTCAAGAGGCTGTGGGCAGTGCTGTTCTGGGGGAGAAATGATAAACTGGGAAATAGAGTTGGGTGGAGGCCACAATTTTTTCCATGTTGAGTGATATCTTAAAGAATCTTCTAGCACCCAGGCCCAGGGAACTGGCTACCTTGGGATCATCCCTGGCTACATTGGTGCTTTCCAGGTGGGTCCCTTGGAGAGGCAGTTGTGAGGACGCTTTGTGGTCAGTGGACAAGAGGGATTAGAACATGGGGGAAACTGGGTGGTCACAACTGTGTTGTTGGACTGGTTTGTGAACCCACATGAGGCACTTTTTGGGGAGGCCTTGAGGAACAACTACAGTCACTCTGAAGACCTCTCTATTCATTCTGCTCTGGAATTTATGTACATTCTCCCAATTTTAAGTGTTGGCTCAACAAAATATAAATATCATGTTGGCTGAATACAATGTGTCTACAGGTGAAATTCAGTCCATATGCCATCAGTTCATCACTTCTCCATAACTCATTAGAATTTCCTGGAATTTCCAGTTTTTTGATATGCCTTCTGGATGTACCATCAAATTATTTGTCAGATCATGTGGCAGGGACTTCTAGCTAACACCCAATATCTTTCTTCCTTTGTATCAAAACCGGTATTGTATGTGTGATGGCTGGGATGCCAGTTAAAAGGCTAAGTTTTCCAGCCTCTCTTGTTGCCAAGAATAGACAGATGACGATATTACTGGCCAATGAGATATAAGAAAAGTATCCTGAGAAGCCACCTTTAAAAGTTACCGACTCCAGGTGCCTGGGTAGTGTAGTCCGTTAAACATCAGACTCTTGGTTTCAACTCAGGTCATGATCTCAGGGTCATGAGATCGAGCTGGCTTCTGGCTTTGCTCTCAGGGTGGAGTCTGCTTGAGATTCTCTTTCCCTCTCCCTCTGGCCCTCTTGCTCTTGCTCTCTCTCTCTCTAAAATAAATAAAATAAATCTTAAAAAAAAAAAGTTGCTGACTCATCTGGGAGGACATTTGTTCCTCTCCTCTTCCTCCTTTCTGACACGGACTGCAGACAAAATAACTAAAACTTGCGTGGCCATCTTGCCTTAGTAAGTAACCCACCAGAGAGAAGCCATGCATCAAGGTGGTGGAACAGATGGAAGCAGTCTATCTTTAATGACCTGAGACTCTCTCCCTATCTCCAAACTTCTATAACTTAAGTGAAAATATCATCTTCTTAAACTGTTTTCCTGAGGTTTTAGTTATATGCAGCCACCTAATTCATGCAAACCAGGTGTTATGACTGGTCTGGAAAGTATGGCTTCTTTCATATACACAGCTTATATTTTAGTTTAAAAAAATCATTATTTACATGTTCGTGCAGAAAACATGTAAAAAAGTTAATAAAAAATAGTGTTTGATAATTCAAGACAGCAATATAAGAAACTCTACCTGACAGTAGATTATTGTCAAACATATGGATATTCCCATAAAGGATATGGGAATTGTACCTTTGGCTGAGGTGGTTTAGGTTGGCCTATTTTAGTAAGTGGGGTTTAGACATAGCAGCAGGGTCTAGAGACATATGTGAGGGCAATGACAAAAGTAATGTGAGTATGGTAACAAGAAAGGGTGGTCTGTGTTTGTTAAACAGTGAGCGAATTCTCAGCTCAAGGGGAGTTTTTGTGACAGGAAGTAGTGCAAGGTACAACCAGTGAAAGAACCTGACAACCTCTAACATAGAGCTATCATCTTTTTTCATTCGTGCTACATTCCTGTGTTGTTTTAGGGACCTTCAGCACATCTTTTCTCAGCTTCTTTCTCCTCAGATTGGAAAGTTGTGGTCTTTTTCTAATTTGCTTTCACAGCCGTCTCTCATACTCAGCCCCTTTCCTGAACGGTACCCAGAATGCTGTCTCCAGAGCAGCACATGACTCTCCCTGGGAAGGGCCCTCTTTCTTTAAAACAGGAAGAAGTTACATTTTCAGTTGCCTCCCTGACAACACCCAGCATTTGTTTTGCCTTTTTGGGTAAGCACAGAATCATACCCTAGACTCACAACCAGATGATCCCTCCGTCGCTAAAGAAATGGAAGTATCAACAGCAGACTGATATTGGCGACAGATTGGCGGTTCCTGAACAGAGTGTGGTCCACGAGCATCCCACAAAAGTTCTGGGCCTCTTTGACCACGTGCTCTCAGCCCCACTGCACAACCTGCTACGCTCCATTCCTGTGAAGGAGACTCAGCCAGGCCATAGTTGGTCTGAGGTCCCGCCAGGACAAGGCTACTTGCATTAACCTGAAGTTCCTGAAGGAATCTCCTTTGTTGTTGACGGAAAACCTGGTCTGTTGCTCAGATTTCTCACTTTCAGGAGCCGCGTTGGTAACAGGCAAAAATTGGGCAGAACTTCATTAACATTCTCAGCCGCTTTCACGAAGCCAAGAATTGGAAAATGGGCCTCCTTAAATTACCTTTTGTTAGCAGCGTGGAGATGCGGGCAAAGGGCACAGTGTGGTTTGTGTCTGCAGCTGGCCTCACCACGGCCCTGGGCTTCTCCCCTTCCTGGCTACTCACTCGTCGGATGGCCCGGCTGTAAAGGGCCATGCTGACGGGGCATTTCAGTCATGCAGCTAATGAAAATCATTCTGAGGCTCGACGTGACAGGTCCCTCAGACTCATATCGGAAACCCCTAACCAATGTCATTCCTTCTCTGACTGCCTTCTCTTTTTTAACCTGTTTATTTGCTTTCAGAAGGCATCACCAAAAAAATAAAAAAATAAAAATACTGATGAAAATGCCCATTTTCATGGCTGACATGCGTTTTTGGCTTTCCAAGCCAGCAAGACAATAGCCAGGAAAACAAAAGGAAAAAAACCTCGCCTTCGCCTTTCGGGGCATGGATATGTGAGGAAAATTTGGATTGCTGAAAAATCAGACAGTGGTCTAACAGTTACAGACGCATGAGTCACCCCGGGCTGTACGGAGACAGACCAGAGTTACCTGGAAAACACACAAAAAAACCCCAGCCTGGCCAAAGTCCAAACACAAGAGGAACCAAACAAAAGGATTCCCAGGGAAGAAGAGGCTGTAATCAAAGTCCTGGCAGCACCCAGCCCCGATGAAAAATGACTGTGCAGAATTCCCATTGAGGATATTTGGAACCCCTCCTCTTAACTTTCCCCGCCTTCCCTTTTCCTCAGCTGGGGACCTGCAGCCCAGCTCTGGCCTACAATCTTACCCTGTGATAGAGGCTAAGCTGTGTTCACTTAGGTCAGAGCCGGTCAGGGTGCAGGGATTAAGTTACTGCTCCCAGCTGATGGAAAAACAGTGGCTTCCAAGCCACCTGCTTTGCCAGTTCCCTCAAAAAGATCCACACCCAATAAAAACAATTCCGAAATTCACCCTACTGATGGGAGCACCTGAAAAAATGCAATGATTAAAAAAAGAAAAAGAAAAAAAAAAGTCCAATATCAAGTCTGAAGAAGGGAGCCTGTTAGTAGCCTGGAACGCCTTACAAGATTTTGAGAAAAGATTGACGTAAAGAAAATAGTTAATATATTTTCATGAATTCATAGCCACAATAGTCTTATCTTTGGAGAGCTTTCTCTTCACGGCCACGCTATGGCTGATTTTTGAAACGTTAATTTCCTGTTCCTGGTTCTGTTCCTTGTGGGATTTATTAAAGGAAAGAAGAGTATAATCTTCTAGTCATTATATGGTGGCCAGATAAATTACCTAAACATCGAAGTGAAAAATTTGCTTAGATTTATTACATACAGACACTTAAATTTTAAACCGTAATGGTTGAAAAAGCAGAAATCTATCAGTTACATTCATGGGAATGTACATTAAGCATTCATCACACGGATTTTAAGAAATAACTATAGGAAGAAAAGGAATATATGAGAACACAAGATGTGAAAGTATTTTCCAAAAGGCGCAGCAGAGGTGAAGTATCGATACTAAATGAAAGCGTGTTATAATAGGATACATATTAATTAGGGAAGATTATCAAAATATCTAAACACCTGACCTGAATCCCTGAAATGAGAACCGGGAGCAACTCTTGCTCACGTGGTGGAGAACACAAACACATATTCTTTAAAATGCTTTTGCAGATGGATATTGTAATATGCAGTAGACTAGGCCATGCTACAATAAACAGCCCCCAAATCTTAGTGATTTAAAACAACAAAGATGTTTTCCTCACACTGTATGTCCATCAAGGGTCAACGGGACTACTTTGCTCACTGTGGTCTGCTTAGAACCCAGGCAGATGCCAGTCACAGGTGACCGTCTTGCTCCAGGCATCTGGGACATCTTGCTATCTCTGGCTATCTCCTGGGCTAGTAACACTGGGGATTCACAACAGATTTCAAGATAGTGCCTAAAGGCAGATGTAAAGTTTAAATTCCCAGATCATCATTTGTCCTGGGAGTTAGGGCCCTACAAAAGTTAAAGCGACTGAGTCTCTCTCTTCTTTTTCTTTTGAATACAGAAGTTTTTCTACGTTCTAAGTATTAGGGTGACAAGGACTATGTGGAAAGTAAAGTGCCTGACCTTTCTTTTTTTCTTTTCTTCAGTCATATTTATCTCCCAGACCTTGTCCCATTGCCCATGTTTTGCTGACAGAAACAGGACCCTGTCTGAACTTTTGGAATCTGTTTTCCAAGGCTTTTGGCAAATTGTTTCTGCCACATTTTCAAGATCCATCATATGCTGCCATAATAGAGCCAGACTCTGGTGCCAACAGATGGAAGAAAGGTGTATGAAAATTTCAAACTAGAAAATTGTTGGAATTAATATTTTCTTGTCAAAATTAAATAGGAAAGGAAGACTATGCTCCCTTTTTTCCCCCTTCGGAAGGTGCAGGAAGTTTAGAAAACATTGAGGAGGGGAAGTCATAGGACCTGCTAGTTTCTAATCTCCTCAACACAAACTATGAGAATAAAAAGGGAACTTTAGACTCTTCATCAGACCAATTCAGAAATGTATTTGAGGCACGATACAATAGTAAAGCACTATATAACATTTATACCCACAAGCTTTTAAAAAACAATTTGTATTGTAAGAGTGATACAGGCTTATTATGGAAAACTACGAAATAATGAAAGATAAGAAGAAAACAGAACCAGTCATAAGGCTAGACCCGAGAAATCATAATTGCAGAAGTAATTGGTGTTAACCTTCCAACATTTCTCCTGCGTCTGCAATTTTTACACAATTGAAAATATAATAGAGGCTAGAACTCTTAGTTCACAAACTCAGACACACTTGAAATATGAACTCAAACTAATTTCTATAGCAAGTCCTTGCTCTGCCTGCGGATCAAAATTTAATCTTCATCATCTTGAGACAATGCTTTTCTTTCTAGGGTGTATCTGAGTTGACAGGGGTCCGTGATAATGTGATATCAAGGGTTGGGAGATGGGTACTTGGTCCTCAAGTAATATCTACATATGCCTCCGCTAAGAAATTTCCTGTCCCTGTTTGCATTCTTCCTCTTCCATTTTTAATACTTCTGCCAAGGAAACAAAATCCCAGGACCCACCAAAATCTAGCTCTTACCAACTTGCAGTTTCTTTCTCTTAAATCCAGCAGTACCTTTTTTCAAGTACAGGCACAAGCTTGTTATTTACCTATCGCCTCTCAGCTCCAAACTCACCCCTTTTACACCCTGTTCTGCAATGCTGGGCCTGGAACCCTGGAAACTTTAATTCCCAGACTTCCTTGCCTGCTGCCTTTCTGCCAGTCCTGCCAATTGGCAACAGCAGAGGGACCTGGAAGGCAGAAGGAAAGCAGAAGTGTCTTTCCTCCTGTTTATTGCTGGTCTCGTCAGTGTTGCCCAGGGCTGGCGATTTGTCCACCAGCAAGAGTTGGCTCAGACCTCGGCCCCAGTGTGTCCTCCAGCATCCAGAATCTGCCACACGGGCCCCCCACAACAGTCAGCAGTGGCTGGGCAGTGCTCTGGTCTCCCAGGTCTGAGCCTCACCTCCGTTGAGACCCTCCCCTCCAACAGTCCGGGGGTTCCCGCTCCCTGCTCCAACTGCCTCCAGATTGTCACCTTGAAGCACCCCTTTTTGCTCTCTTAGCCTTCTGGCACCTGGAGAGCCAACTTCCAAAATTAAAATACCTGTGAGATTTAGGTTTTCCTCACAGGACCGTAGCTGCTATCTGGGGGACTGATTCTTCCTTCACGTAATCTTGATGTTTTTCCCTCAGAGGGAATCCCTCTATCAGATATTTGTATCCCAGGCATCTGCCAGAGAAGCTCCTTGAAGGGTTCAAGAAATTAAAAGCACAAAAGCTAGAGACTTTCTAGCTCTTTCTGTTTCCCTCCACAGTCATGCTTCCCCAGGGCATAGGAACACAGAACTGGACTATGAGCTGGAATGAGGGCGACAATGCAGTGGAAAAAGGGGGAAATTGTTACTATGGCAAAAATACTGTCAAATAGTAATACCTTTAAATAATGCTTTTTTCCTCTTTCCATAAGCATCCTTGTATACCTTTTCTTTGTCGAACCCTGACCAAATTGCACACTCACGAGCAACATAAATATTATTATTTCAGCCATGAAGCCATTAAGTTCTGGAGTAATTTCTTATGCACTTATATTATCCAATACTGATTCTGTATTGTGTGTGTGTGTGTGTGCTTACATAAATAGATCTCAGTATTCTGTAATGTCTTGGTTTTCAAAGGTTAAAAGTAAGAACCTTCACTAAGATGACTTCAAACGTGACTATAGATACTCCCGAAAAACATTTAGTGGATTTAATGCACATAGAGCTGAAAAATATGCAGCTCACTTTTCTGAGGGTTTTTCAACTTTGTTGAATACATTGTTAAAATTCGAGTTACAATTTTTTTCTTGTCCTGAATTATCAAGCAGTTGAACTATTTTTTCCCCATTAAAGTTGATTTAAGTACACGGGCTTATATAGTTTATATGAGATTTAGTCCCACGGCTGCTTGAACCAAGAGAAACTCAAGATGGATGATCTGTTTTAACTCTATGCAACCATATGTGTATTTATGGAGCTGAAAAGCAAGCCTGAAATTTTATGTGCCCTTTAAAAGAGAAAATCTTCAGAGAGAAGCATGTTCCTGCCTTCATAAATAGTGCTCCAATAGTTTGTGCACCATCTCATAACAATAATAAATATCCCTCAAAGACAACTGCAAATTTGCAATTGATTTTGATCATTATTCCACACTGAATAACTGCAGGATTCAACAAAGTCAGAATGATGATGCAGATCAATCTGCAGTCAATTTGCATTGCCTGTTTAACCCTGCAGACAAAGGATTTGCGGTACTGCAAAGCTCAAGTACAGCAAATACAGAAAGGTATGATGGGGGAGACAGGTGAGAATAAAGGTAATTTAGAAACGTTACAATTGGTCTCAAATATGCATCAGAATGAATAAAGAGTATATTTTCAAAAAAAATGTTAATAGTTGTATGAAGAGCAAATGGAACAATAAATGAAGGTTAACTCAAGAATTCTATAAACAGGCGTACAAATTTAATTCACTTTACAAGAAGAAAATTAACTCCATACCTTTAGAAGCATAGAATAATTTCTTGAAGCAATTTTAAATGATAATATGCTGGAATGATGGCTTAATTGCACAAGAATTCTGCTTAATTCATTGGAAGTCCCCCTGAAGAACTCAAGTTTGAGAACTGGGGAATTCCATCATTGGTTAGAGGCCATCTTCGTTACTGTTGGAGGTGGGTTCGATTTGGGGTGACCCAACCACCACAGGTTGCTCAGGCAAGACCAACAACAGCCCTTTAGCTGGTTTGGAATTGCTCTGGGCTCCAGGGGTAGAAGGAAAGGCTTTCATTGGCCCACCACACCTGTGCTAGGAGGTTTGGGGAAATCTTATCAAATAGTTGCAATCTTAAGCAGAATTACAAGACTAGCTTTAAAATCAGAACCCAGACATTTCTTGAGCTAATGAAAGACAAAATATATCCTTGGTATTAGAGTGAGATAAAAATAGTTAAATTCTTTTCTTTCTTTTGTATTAACCTCTGCAATAAAGTGGGCAGATCCTAAGTGAATCCAGCTCAATGAATTTTTGTCTATGCAAAGGCCCATGAAACCAACACCCAGGACAAGATAGGGAAAATTTTCTGTTCCTTGTGAGGTAGCATTGTGCTTCTTCCCAGTCAGTACTCCCAAAGATAACCACTATTCTGACCTTCAATACATAGATCAGTTTTACTTGGTTTTGAACAGGAATGGTATTTGAAATATTTGACATAAATATTAGTAGTTACTCACCTCCCAGAGATGTCACAGATAGTATATTTCTCTATTTCCTTCATTTACTTATTCATTTGTTCAAAACAATGTCTAGTTACCAACTTTGTCCACCAGGCATTGAGAATGCAATATTGAACCACAAAGCATCAGCGTCAGCCCTTGGAAAACGTCATAGTAAGTGGGAGAATACATACAGGTAAGGAGGCGATTATGGTGCTGAGTGGTACAGTGCTACCACAGGAGGAAGTGCCATGAAAAAGGGTGTGGAATGTGGACTTGGGAAAGTGAGGTGGTTAAGCAGACAGAGATGAGGAGACAATCAATACAGAAGCACAGGGAACAGTGGGAACAGGTGCTCAGGGGCAAAAGAGAGCTTTGACTATTTAGGGAACTGAAAGACAGAACATTCCCTGTGATTAGACAAGGGGACTGGGGCCAGATCCTGGGGGACTTTGCAGAGCACGTGTCAGAACTTCTACTTGGCTTCAAGGGCAATGGGACGCCGTTGAAGCCCTTCCAGCAGGGGACTGTCATCATCACATTGGTTGATTGTTTTAAAGCAGTACCTATAAGAGGAAATAATACCATGGAAAGAGAGATGCTTTGAAAAACAACTTTGCTTTGAGATTTTTGTGGGGGGTGAAAAATGTGAGCTAGCACCCTTCCCGCCAGACACAATTTTTATGAAACTGAATGCAAGTGGCAAGAAAGTGTGTAACAAAATATACCGCAGGGAGTAGGCTGTGTCTAGAGAACATGAAGCAACATTTGGACGCTGTGCTACTTGATTCTGTCTTAGTAGAAAGCTGTCAATAATAGGAGCAAGTTAAATTGTGGGCCCAATGTTCACAGCTGCAGATGGAGGGTTCCCTTCAAAATCTCTCTGGTAAGACTTCTCCACTGCACCTGGAATTCTCTATTTCACATGTTAACTTTACCTAATCTTTTTTTTTTTGATATCTACATTTCTATGATGATCACCACCAGCTTGAAAAATCCAAGGAGAAAGTGTCAAAACCATTTTCACTGACATCTAATTTCTAGGTCTCCTTCTTTGAACCCCATATTTAGATTTATGTTCTGAATCATATTTTCAAACACCTGCCCTATCCTCTCGGAGTTCAAGTTATCTAAATGGATGTCCAAACTAATTAGATTAACAGGTCATCACCAAAGTCCCATTCTGCCCTGCCATAAAGACACAGCTTAAGTTGTTAAAGGCTTTGCTCCTTTGGTTGCGATAAGCTGAAATTTTCCTCTTTCTTAGTCCAATAGAATACATTATTGAGCCTTTTTACTTTTTGCCTCATATAAAAAATCAAGTAACATTTCTCTATAGTAGTATTATCATTCAACTTTTGTCATGGTTGAGGTATTTGTGTAATACCGATGTGTCTGGAAACCAGTCTTCTTTATTACCATGCTGACAAATTGTGAACAAACAGTTGGTAGGTAGATATTGTTAGAAACATCCTTGCTATGGAAACAAATTCCAGTATGATTTCATCCTAGTAACTAATGATTTATAACAAACTCCATTGACGTATATGCCTCTCTCCCTAACTAGGTCATAAACCCTGGAGGTCAAGTATAGGTTGAATTGTGTCCCTACCCAAAATCATATATTGAAGTCCTAAGCCCCAGTGCCTCAAAAATGCGACCTCATTTGCAGGTATAATTAGTTAAGATGAGGTCATACTGGGTTAGGGGGGACATCTAATACAATATGACAGGTGTACTTAAAAAGGGGAGAAATCTGAACATAGACATGCATTCAGGGAGGACATCATGTGAAGACTGACATTAAGCCGCCTCAAGCCAAGGAACTACCAGAAGCTGGGAGAGAAGCCTGGAACTGATCCTTTCCTGGTGCCTTCTGAGGGAGACTGGTCCTGCTGACATCTTGATTTCACACTTCTGGATTTCAGAACCGTGAGACAATAAAATTCTGTTGTTCTAAGCTATCCAGTTTATGGTACTTTGTTACTGCAGCCCCGGAAAACTAATACAGCAAGGATTATGGCTTGCTTCTTTCTGTGTGCCCCACAGGGAGTCGTGAATGTCTGCTAAACTGGTGTTGCAATCATGGATCCCAGAAGACCTGAAGTTGAGCCAGTGAAGGCAATGACATGCCTAGGATTGGGCTCTAGCAAATTTCTTCCTCGTCTTGAGATACACACCTGGGAACGTGCTGGGGTTGATACCAGTTGCTTGTACCTGGTGAGCAGACAGGCATGCAATCAGAGCATCAAACCATTCTCTACACCACACCTACTCTGAAAGAGGACCACAAAGAAGTTTCTTAATGTACGAGATGGGGCTGAAATATCCAAGGCGGGATGTTTTACAAGGGTACTCAGCCCCTTCAGTGTCCTGGGAAGCTCATCCCCCTCAGTTCTTACAGACATATGTGTGGAATCAGATGTAGCTTTTACCAGCATTAAAGGAATTTGTACCCTTTGCCTGAGTACACCATTCATTCAGTCAAAGATCTGGTCCATTGTGACTCATGAGAAAAAGTTAATGAAGTCTATCTGAAAGATCTTCCACTTAAACTGAAAAGAGGAGCCTACCAGCCACTGAATAGCATGCAAATATACAGGGGGTGGGGGGTGGTAGATCTAGATAGGACTAGTTTTCATCTTTTTGTTTTGTGAAGTCTTTTTTTCCACTAAATATAACACAAGTGTTGCTCAGACTGATTTGTCTCCACTATACACCCCAAGGAAGAGGCATTTGCCCTGTCTTCTGCACTGAGATTGCCATCTGATTACATCTGATTATTCTAAAGTTCCAAAGTTGGCAGTTGGTTGGTGGAGATATATATATATCTCCATGTGTATGTATACACACACACACACACACACACACGTGTGTGAAGTGCATGAATCCTAAGCTCAATGACTTTTTATATATGGATACACTTGTGCCATGGCCCAGGTCACCAAGATCTAAAACATTTCCAGCTCCCCAGAAGCCTCCTCTGTGTTCTTTCCCAGGCTTTTACATGTATGACTTCTAATTAACCATTAAATTATGTTTCTTAAACCTGCTAATAAAGAATGCCTTCTGTACATTTAAGAATCTATAGCAGTTCACAAGAAATATAAGATGTAAAATCAGGCCCAAAGCTTGCCGTGTTGCCTTTGTATGGTCTGCATGGGGCAGAGTTTGCACCCTGGCTGCCTGTGGCTGAAATCTGCTCTTTGGACATGGTTTGTGTGGACTGACTGCAAAATGTCTTCTATAAATTGAACCATAATTTAAAATTAAGGTATTTCACATGAAAACTCAAATTTGGAGAGGGGGGAAGGGGCTTCTCTTTAAAAATTGGGAAATTTTGTGCATTCCTTCTTGGAAGAAGACACCGGGATCTAGGCAGTGGCTGCCCCTGTTGACATGAATGTGAAGATAGGGGCCCTGCTTCTTTCCACCATTTAAGGCAATGTCCTCACATGCACTCATGCTCACTGACCTCATGAATGCATGTCAGCTACTGGGTCTTTGAGCCAGCTCTAACTAGACAAAATGGTAAATGTAAGACAGACTTTTAGTAGGAGACTATGTTCCTGCCAGAGGAAAAAAAATACCTTCAGTACTACCCAAATATTTTTAAAGAAAAATGGAATCATATTTTAAATCAATACATTATTTCTTATAACTTCATATGGTGATTTATTTTCTGAAAATGGCTATTATTTATTGTGTACCATTCCAACTAGTTTCACACAGGTGCGTGCACGCACACACACACACACACACTTACACATATACACACACAATGTTTATGTCTCACATCTGCACGCTGGCTAATGTTTAATTTTTCAAAACATTATACTGGAAGGCACTCATCTGTGGTGTGATCACAACTTCAATTTTGTTTTTGTATCTTTTCTGCATAAAAGTATCTAGTTCCATTAGGTTTCAAACTGAAGAGTGAATTGACGCATCTTTTTGTGACTCTGTTTTCCAAAGATGAACTTGAATCACCTGGTCAGATCACTGTTAGACATGCTTGGTGTTGAACATTATTTTTACATATATATGAAAATTCTCTATGAATGGTATTTGAAGGTTTTGTCTGTCATAAAAACCTAAATATTTATGAAATAAATGTATTATAAAAGTTCCTCATTCAGATACAGTATAAAAGAAAATTGCCATTTTAAAGGAAAACTACATGGAATATAGCTTTTGAATGGAGAGTGTCTTGGCTTTGCTTTTTTTCTAAGCAACTTTTTCTCCTTTATGTTTTGTACAAGCTCATAACAATTTTGTTCCAATCTATAAGATTTGTAATGTCACTACTTTCCATTTGTTCTACAACATAAACACCCACATGTCATTGCTACCTTATCATCAAGGGCTCGTGAGCAGAATTTCTTTCTGATATGTCAAATTATTGTTAAGCAGCTCCAGAGTCATCAGAGGTGGTTAATTTGTAAAATCAATTAACAGACATGAGAAGCATACAGACAATGAATAACATGGGAGAAAGAAGAAGGTTAATAATACTAAATGCCTTTTGGAATTTATTTAACCATATTCGATAAAATTGTCATTTCACACACAGCCATATGCACACACATATAAACACATGCACGGGCCACGGTTCTTTTATTTTTAAGTTGATATGAAATATTCTATGGCTTTTAATATATTCCTTGCGTAGGATAAGGATAATCTTTATCTCTGCCGAGTCAATTTATCAGCACAATGACTGTTAATCAAACTCTTTAGTTACTACATATTAAAATGACATTTTTTAAAAAAACAAAATCTCTAAGGGTAGTTTTAAATATGATTTTGATCCTATCCATGCTCTAGGTTAGGAAGGAGAGAAGGTGATCAGCAAAACGCATTCAGGGCCTATAGCCACAGACCCTATATGTAGACTTCTTTATTGTTGACATTGCCAAACCAAAGGATACTTGCCTCTTCGTTGTGCCAGAAATCTCAACATATATCAGCTCTCTCCTTTTCATTCCACCCTAGTGTGGCTTTCACAGTAAGAACATCCTGCAACCTCTCCAGCCTCCTTCTTTCTTTGTTCCTCTTTACAACAATCCTCCAATAAGTTTTCCAAACTAGTTATTTGTTTCCAACTTCTCTCTTCTCTTGAATGTAATCCTATTAGGTTTTCATCCTGGCCCCCTCCAGTGAAATGGTCCTCAAATCCTGTGATGCAAAACCCAATGACTGGGATTTAATACCATTCCTTTCTGGACTTGCCTTCCTTGACTTCAGCCACCACCACTCTTTTAGTTTTCCTCTTATCACTGGCCCCTCCTTCTGAGTCTCCTTTGCTGGAGCCTCCTCATGTTCTGAGTCTCTAAACCAGCCTCAGTCTTCAGACCTGGAGACAAACGCTTTGATGTTCTACCCCATGTCCTTGGGTTCATCTCTCTGCTCCTCTGCCTAAGGACTTTCTCCAGCTCCTTGGGCTTTGAAGGTCCAGGGATTTAAAGCCCTCAGCAACATCCTCAATGAATGAAGACAGGAATTGCTTAATAAATACTGCAGATTCTTGTCTCCTTGCAAGGCCAATTCTGAAGGATGTTCTATACAGTCCCTCAGAGGGTCCCCAGTGGAATTGAACTCCAGTTGTCCTTGGTGGCAACCAGCTTATAAACACACCCTTTATTCCTTTAATTTGTTTTTTCTTCTTTCCTTGTTTTCCTTTCCCCACTTCCTTACCTGTGCTTTCTGGGTCCCACCCTTCAGTTAAATTGTGTTCATTTAAGTCCTTGTTGTAGGGTTATTTTTAGGAGAAATTCAAACTAAGATCTTTTCCTTCTTAGTTAATGTTGACTCCTTTGGTGACTGGGGATTCCTAGTGCCAGTTCTTTAATATCAACATATTTTGACAATTCCCAAATGTATACACCCAGCCAGGTCCTTACTCATGAATCTGAGACTAGTATTTCCAGCCTTCGATGAGTTATCATCAGTTGATGTCCAATAGGCAGCTCAAATGTAAACTGTACTGTTTTCTTCCTTTAAATATGTTCTTCTTTTATCTTTCCAAACTCAGCAAATAACACCTCATCTGTCAGGTTTTTTTGACCCTTATTATACCTTTAACATGACAAGCACACTCACCTAGCAGTTGTCCTTGACTCGTATGCCTTTTTCTTACATCACACATTCAATCTCTCAAGGTGGCTCTACCTTCACAATATACGCAGAAACAGACTGTTTTGGTTTCTTCTTTACCCATTTTACCACCACTGCCCCGATCCCACCACCATCATTCCTCATCCACATTATCAAATTGTCTCCTAGCTCTTGTCCCAGCTTCCACACTTAGCCCCTTACAGCCTATTCATGACAGAGCCATTGGAATGATCCTATTGAAACCAAGTCCTAGTATGTCACTCCTTAGCTAAAAATCTCACAGAAGCTTTCATCACATGCTTAGAATAGGAGCTGAAATCCTACAAGACCCTCTATGACCTGGGTTCCTTCATGCCTCTGAGCTCATCTCCTACCATCTTCCTCCACTCTGCTTCAACCACATTGACCCTTTATTATACCTTTACCATGACAAGCACACTCACCTCTCATATCCAATGAGGGTATGATTTCATGAAACCTTAGTTTCTGCCATGATGTGTGTGCTTGTGCATATCGATGTCTATGATATCTGTTTCTTACTTTGGGTCATAGTTTCAAGAAAGTACTTGCCTAAACATTCACCTGAATCAGATTGCCTTTGCTGATAAAGGATTGAGATTTCAATGAATTTATGTTTCAATATTCTCTGAAGTAATTTATCCAGTATTTACATTGCTACATACCAAAAACAAAAATGAAAAAAAAACATAATCTAAGTGTTTCAGCTCCTGAGAAATGAGATGGTAATTAATTAGGCTGTTTAGATTATCAGGTACAACACATTTCTCTTGCGGTCTTTTTTCATGGGCAAAAAGACTTTATAGAGGATTTTCCCAAAACTGTGAAACAATTTACTTTAGTAGCGTCTTTTATCACTGAGAAAGTAGGCATGTACAAACATAAATGCCTGACCATTAGAAGAACCAGTAGCACATATTAATTGGACACATATAGGAGATAATAACTTTCCTAATTAGAAAAAACATACAAAAACTCAAGTAGTACTTAAAACTTTCCATTTGACCTGTGTCCTGAAATAAGCAGCCTTACTTTATTTTCTCCATGTAACTGTATTTTATCCCTTGTCAGAAGTTACTTGTGATTTTCATGATGGTATCCTTAGAGATGGCACAGTAAATATTGCACAGAAAACTCCCATCAAAAAATGAAGAGGAATGTACTGATTTGAACAATGTTAGGAAGAAGGCTGAGCCTAGATGTTGGTTGTGGGTTGAGTATCACAAGGAAAAAAAAGCTACAAGAGATCAGAATGAGAGCAGAGATTGGAAGATGAAGTAGGAAGGTGATTAAATATTCTAAAGGATGACTTTTGTACCATCTTGGAGTTCAGCTGATATAAATGTGAGAGCCTTCAGTGATTATTATTATCATCATTACTGTACTCATCTAGGAAATTATAGCTTATTTGGCACTTTATTCTTCATATTAATGATATGAAGTTTCATGACAACCCACTAAGAAAATAAAAATGAAAATAATAAATCAGTCCGCGGCACTTAAAAGCCTAATGAAATCCAAACACTTCCCAGTAGAAGATGACTCAGTGACACAGAATTGGCAGCTGTTTGTTGTTAGATCATTAGTTTTCACTGGCTTTTTTCCTATTTTAAGAAGACATCTGCAGAACCCTCCTTTCTCCCATAATCTGCTTGGATTTATTTAAAGAGACCTGGAATGGAGGCCTCAATTGGAAAAATAGAGTAGAAGCATCCTTCAATAGCTTAACGACCCTTTTCAGTGGGTTTTAAATTATAGCAGTTTTTTTCTGAAAATAAAGACCAGGCCCATTGAAACAACTTTATTTGCGCCAAGAAAATGTGAGAGGAAAAGCTCACCTATCTTAAACTTGTGTCAAGGAGGCATGATCACGTTTGTAATGACAACTTTGCCATACTGCAAATGGAGTGAGAAAATGCTCTCTCTGAGTACTCAGGGTAACATCTTGTCCCGGCTTGTCTCTAGCAAATGGAAACGTCAAAAGTGCCTCCTGGTGCTTCTAAAGCTGGGGATATCTTTAAATATGAGACATCTTGTCTGCTTGAGGGGATTTTCCTCCATAAGTTGGTCTCTTAGTGAGTCAGCAATGACGGACTGCACGTGGAGAGTGGCCTGGCCATTCTTTGCTTCTACAACACACGTATAGCTATTTTAACATATTGAATTCGATTATCTTACACCAATTCTGCCCAAGATTTACTTTATTGGGAACTTAGAGTATGTCATAAATTATCTTATCGAAGTTGGGCAACAACCCCCCAAACATTAACTTATCCATGCAACACTCTTTACTGAATGCTATCAGGCATTTTACTGAGCATTCAGAATATGGCGGTGAGCAAGAGAGCTACAGTCCCTCAGTGAACTTATATTTCAGTGAGATAGCTGAGCAAATTGCAATAATCCAAACAAATTAATGATTTTCAATTATGACAAGTAATATGAGACAGAAAATAATAGGGCAGGTCAGGGACGGCCTCTCTAAAGAGGTAATATTTAAGCTGATCCAAAACAGGAGGTCAGAAACACTGATGCAAAGAGCCCTTCCTGACTTAATGTGAAGTCTGTGCAAAGAGAGAAGTGTTAAAATAAGACTTATTCTTTTTATTTTGGGCAAATAATCTGGCACTTATTGATAGATAAAAGAATGGAAATTCAGAGAAATTAAACAATTCCACTCGTAAGACCTCCAGTCTCCTAAGCCAGCTCTGTTTCCAACATTCTTTCTACAAAGCTACACCCATTTATCCTGCTGAACATTTACCAGGTTTTTAGATCATATGGACTAGCTTGGGATCACTTAAAATTGAAACTCATCCAGATGCACTCCCTGTCAGCAAAGCAAAAGCTTCCTAATGGTCACTTTGCAGAAGTGCCAATATTACCCTTTCCAAGTGAGCTGCCGGGGAAGGCTGTCCACCATATGGAGCAGGACGTGAGCTTTCTGTGCCTCCAGTGGTACTGTAGAGTTTATGGTATGAAATTTTGTACTTCACAGTCCAAACTCATCGAGTTTGTGATGTGATAATTCGGGGTCATTAAAAGACATTCATGGTAGTGTTTGCTAAAGAGGAGGGTGTTGGGGATAGGAGAAATAGGTGAAGGGGATTAAGAGGTACAGAATTCCAGTTATAAAATAAATAAGTCATGAGGATGAAAAGTACAGCATAGGGAATACAGTCAATAATATTGTAATAATGTTGTATGATGGCAGATGGTAACTATACTTACAGTGAGCATAGCATAATGCATGGAATTGTTGAATCACTATGTTGTACACTTGAAATGAACATAACACTGTGTGTCAATTATATTTCAATACAAAAAAAAAGACATTCATGGGAAGGGCTTCAATAGTTATTGAGTGGTACTATTTTTCCATTTATTAAATGAATTATATGTGTGTTTATTAATATGTGTATATACTTATAAATACATAGCCCTCTCAAAATATAAATATGTAAATATAAATTATATTATAAATATATAAATATAAAATATTTTTATTTTGGATCACAAATGCATGTGCTACCTTTAAAAATGACATATTCAACCATAAAAAGTCAAAAAATAAGAGATTGAATTCCAATTTATTTTTAAATCAAAGATTTATTTCTGTTAGCTGAAGATAGGCAAATACCCACAGAGTCTAAAATTATACCAAATACTTTATAGATATTAACTTATAAAATCTTCTCAATAATCCTACACTGTAACATTTAGGATGTCTGTTTCACAGGTGAAAAAACTAAGACTCCATGAGGTTAAGAAACATGTTCCACATCAGAGAACTAGGCATTACCAGCGCTGGAATGAGAATTCACATCTTGTACCTTACCTTACTGCTCTCCGAAGGGTTTTCAAAAATATTTTCTTTTTTTTTTAAGATTTTATTTATTTATTTGAGAGAGAGAGAGAGAATGAGAGATAGAAAGCACAAGAGGGAAGAGGGTCAGAGGGAGAAGCTGACTCCCTGCTGAGCAGGAAGCCCGATGTGGGACTCGATCCCGGGACTCCAGGATCATGACCTGAGCCGAAGGCAGTCGCTTAACCAACTGAGCCACCCAGGCGCCCCAAAAATATTTTCTTTTTTAAGGGGAACCATAAACTGATGATGCATGTTCATACTCCCATATTTCAAAGCATAATCTCCTTTCTGGTTCTTGCCTTACGGATTATAAATATTTCTGCAGAAGCTATTTTCAGACTGAAGGAAGAAATCATTTGGACCTTTTATCTAAACTTTTACCCATCCTTTACGATTAATTGCCTAGGACATGCCAACTTTCCTCCTCTCACTGGTTGAAAGATGTAAAAATGTCTCTTACTCAATGTTTTTGTGTGAGTATGATAGGGAAAGGTAACAAACTGACATCCCCCTTTCAACCAAATCATGTGAAGGACATGCACCAATATTGATTCTGCCATCAGAAATACAGCACATACTGTTATATTTTCATGAGGACAGCACTGAAAAATAGATAGAGTTTCTTCTGTCTTGCTGTTAATCAGTACTAACATTCTGTGTCACATGTTTAAGAGAAGGGCTAGGGGGTATGAAAAAAGGAAAAGATAAGAATTATTTTACAAGTTATCAATCTATGAAGGCTGGCATCTCAAATTTTAAAAAACATTGAAAAAGCCACACTATTCCAGAATTGTCAAAAATGTGTGTGTGTGTGTGTGTGTGTGTGTGTGTGTGTGTGTGTGTGTGTGTCTATAGCCACCACTTACACTCCAATACTATAAGATCGCAGATTTCCTTGTTTGAAATTGAAATAAGCCCAGGGATTGGAAAGAATGGGTGTATTCTTCTTTATATTCTATTTATAATGAGGATATACATGAGACTGGTCATTCAGAATATGAATATTTTGACACACGCATTACTACTATATTTGGCATTGTTGGTCTAGACTAACTGGTATATAATTAAAATAAAAAAGTCGTTCTATAGTGGCATTTTGCTCTCATGCAGTAACACCTTCCAAGAAGCAGGTATTTGGCCCACCCAACGTTTACCTCCTGCCAACAAATGGATGCTTTTAGGAACTCATATTCTCTTGCATAGGCTCAACTGCACTTTGAAGACACAACAAGTGTGGAAAACCTAAAAGTATGATTTAGTTTTTTTATAAAAATGGAATGGGCTTCTCCAATGAATGTAATGCAAACCCAAAGACCAGATGTTCTGCTAATTTAAAAAAAAATGTGTTGGGGGGCATGAATAAGCTTTTTTATATCATTGTGGAGAGAAGTGATATTTGATATGGGCTGTGGCTAGTTGAGAAAAGAGATGCCCAGCTCTCTATCTTTGTGCAGAGCAGAGTATAACATTACCACTGGGTTCCTTGAGTTATTCAGAACAAGAAAACCTATGCTTAGAGCCAAGTGCTTATAGCTTTATGGCAGTAAAAGACAGAGAATTGTAGACATTTATATTTGAAAGGGAGCTTGCCCTATCTTTTCCCCCATCTCTTTCATAGGTTCTCCAAAATGTGCACTTCCAAATTTTGCTTTCGAGGGCTCAGAGATAGTGTTCATCCCTTACAAAGTAGATCTTTCTTTGGTCATACAACAGTTGCTAGAATATTCTTTATTAGTCTGGGCAAAAATATAATACGTTCTCTTCCTGGTATTTATGTCCACAGTTAGAAAGAAAAGATTTACATATCCCTCTGTAAAACATGATAGCTGCTTTAATATTTGAATATAACCATCATATCTTCTTTAATCTCTTCTTCTCCACAGTAGACCATTTCATTTTTTTTTCTAACATTCCTCATCTCACATGCTTCTATATCTCTAACAGTCTCTCTTGCCTTCCCTCAATGTTCCCTAGTTTGTTAGTATTACTCTCCTGTCTTTGCACTTAGAACTGAACAATATATTCTAGTTAAGCTAAAGGATACAAGAGGCAGAGATGCTCATAGCTCTATTTTCCCTTCGAGCCCTATTAGCAACAAAGTTAGAGTTAGTCACACTGAATCTGGACCATTTGACTAAAGGTTTAGGGTCTTCAACTACTAAAGTTTCAGATCCCTGAGATTACTGAAGGGTCACAAGACAGAATGGGGATGCCCAGGATCTTATTCCAGGTTAGAGAAACACCATACAACTATCCTGGGATGATGGTGGTCTTGGGTAGAGACGAAAAGAATGGTTTCTCTTATAGTCTTATTTAGAGTAGAAATTCATACTTATACTACTTTCTAATAACTTTTATTTTACTTTTTTCCAACTTTATGTGGGTTATAAAATTTCTCCCTAATCTGTATATAGAAAACACACACATCTTTCAACAAGTAAGCAAATGAAATATACAGAGAGGGACTATTAGCCACCAACAACTTTTAGACATATAATTATTGAACAAAATGAAAACATTGAAAACATTTTTAGAAACTGAATAATTCATATATTTATCTATCTACAAGTGTATTTGTTTGCATATGTGTATATAGTGTATATGTATGTGTGTATGTGTACAGATATATATGTATATCCTTTTCTTATCAGGAGCACTTAGGCCTTGGTGTACTTTGCCCAGAAATAACAGTTAAGAACCTCTTAGCTACATAAGCTTCTTGCCAAGTTTTTACACGGTGGTGTCAGGGAGATTTCAGGGCCTGGGTAAGGGTCTCCCTGAACATATGGACGAACTAATGCAGACTACAATGGGACTATCAATCCTCAAATCTAGGACTTATAATTCTATTAACTGAAACCTCCAGGCAAGTCTCCAGTACACAATACTTATATAATTAATTTTTGAAACTAAGCATTCCTATTGATCTCAGGTTGCCTTCATTTTGTTCATTTCAATCTCGTCTGAGCTATGAAGAGTACTTTGAATTTTATTTTATTTTTTCCTTTAAATTTTTTATTGTTATGTTAATCACCAAACATTACATCATTAGTTTTTGATGTAATGTTCCATGATTCATTGTTTGTGCATTAACACCCAGTGCTCTACACAGAACGTGCCCTCTTTAATACCCATCACCAGGCTAACCCATCCCCACCCCCCTCCCCTCTAGAACCCTCAGTTTGTTTTTCAGAGTCCATCGTCTCTCATGGTTCATCTCCCCCTCCGATTTACCCCCTTCACTCTTCCCCTCCTGCTATCTTCTTTTTTTTTTTCTTAACATATATTGCATTATTTGTTTCAGAAGTACAGATCTGTGATTCAACAGTCTTGCACAATTCACAGCGCTCACCATAGCACATACCCTCCCCAATGTCCATCACTCAGCCACTCCATCCCTCCCACCCCCCACCACTCCAGCAACCCTCACTTTATTTCCTGAGATTAAGAATTCCTCATATCAGTGAGGTCATATGATACATGTCTTTCTCTGATTGACTTATTTCACTCAGCATAACACCCTCCAGTTCCATCCACGTCGTTGCAAATGGCAAGATCTCATTCCTTTTGATGGCTGCATAATATTACATTGTGTATATATACCACATCTTCTTTATCCATTCATCTGTCGATGGACATCTGGGCTCTTTCCACAGTTTGGCTATTGTGGACATTACTGCTATAAACATTGGGGTGCACATACCCCTTCGGATCCCTACATTTGTATCTTTGGGGTAAATACCCAGTAGTGCAATTGCTGGATTGTATGGTAGCTCTATTTTCAACTTTTTGAGGAACCTCCATACTGTTTCCCAGAGTGGCTGCACCAGCTTGCATTCCCACCAACAGTGTAGGAGGGTTCCCCTTTCTTCCCATCCTCGCCAACATCTGTCATTTCCTGACTTGTTAATTTTAGCCATTCTGACTGGTGTGAGGTGGGATCTCATTGAGGTTTTGATGTGGATTTCCCTGATGCCGAGTGATGTCGAGCACTTTTTCATGTGTCTGTTGGCCATTTCGATGTCTTCTTTGGAAAAATGTCTGTTCATGTCTTCTGCACATTTCTTGATTGGATTATTTGTTCTTTGGGTGTTGAGTGTGAGAAGTTCTTTATAGATTTTGGATACTAGCCCTTTATCTGATATGTCATTTGCAAATATTTTCTCCCATTCTGTCAGTTGTCTTTTGGTTTTGTGGACTGTTTCTTTTGCTGTGCAAAAGCTTTTTATCTCGATGAAATCCCAATAGTTCATTTTTGCCCTTGCTTCCCTTGCCTTTGGCGATGTTTCTAGGAAGAAGTTGCTGCAGCTGAGGTTGAAGAGGTTGCTGCCTGTGTTCTCCTTTAGGATTTTGATGGACTCCTGTCTCACGTTTAGGTCTTTCAGCCATTTGGAGTCTATTTTTGTGTGTGGTGTAAGGAAATGGTCTAGTTTCATTCTTCTGCATGTGGCTGTCCAATTTTCCCAACACCACTTGTTGAAGAGACTGTCTTTTTTCCATTGGACATTCTTTCCTGCTTTTTCGAAGATTAGTTGACCATAGAGTTGAGGGTCTATTTCTGGGCTCTCTATTCTCTTCCATTGATCTATGTGTCTGTTTTTGTGCCAGTAACATACTGTCTTGATGATGACAGCTTTGTAATAGAGCTGGAAGTCTGGAATTGTGATGCCACCAGCTTTGTTTTTCCTTTTCAACATCCCTCTGGCTATACAGGGTCTTTTCTGGTTCCATACAAATTTTAGGATTATTTGTTCCATTTCTTTGAAAAAAGTGGATGGTATTTTGATGGGGATTGCATTGAATGTATAGATTGCTCTAGGTAGCATTGACATCTTCACAATGATTGTTCTTCCAATCCATGAGCATGGAACGTTTTTCCATTTCTTTGTGTCTTCCTCAATTTCTTTCATGAGTATTTTATAGTTTTCTGAGTACAGATCCTTTGCCTCTTTGGTTAGATTTATTCCTAGGTATCTTATGGTTTTGGGTGCAATTGTAAATGGGATCGACTCCTTAACTTCTCTCTCTTCTCTCTTGTTGTTGGTGTATAGGAATGCCACTGATTTCTGTGCATTGATTTTATATCCTGCCACTTTACTGAATTCCTGTATGAGTTCTAGCAGTTTTGGGGTGGAGTCTTTTGGGTTTTCCACAGAAAGTATCATATCATCTGCAAAGAATGAGAGTTTGACTTCCTCTTTGCTGATTTGGATGCCTTTGATTTCTTTTTGTTGTCTGATTGCTGTGCCTAGGACTTCCAATACTACGTTGAATAGCAGTGGTGATAGTGGACATCGCTGCCGCATTCCTGACCTTAGGGGGAAAGCTCTCAGTTTTTCCCCATTGAGAATGATATTTGCTGTAGGTTTTTCATAGATGGCTTTTATGATATTGAGGTATGTATCCTCTATCCCTATACTCTGAAGAGTTTTGAGCAAGAAAGGATGCTCTACTTTGTCAAATGCTTTTTCTGCATCTATTGAGAGGATCCTATGATTCTTGTTCTTTCTTTTGTTAATGTATTGTATCATGTTGATTGATTTGCAGATGTTGAACCAACCTTGCAGCCCAGGGATAAATCCCACTTGGTCGTGGTGAATGATCCTTTTAATGTACTGTTGGATCCTACTGGCTAGTATTTTGGTGGGAATTTTTGCATCCATGTTCATCAGGGATATTGGTCTGTAATTCTCCTTTTTGATGGGGTCTTTGTCTGGTTTGGGGATCAAGGTAATGGTGGCCTCATAAAATGAGTTTGGAAATTTTCCTTCCATTTCTATTTTTTGGAACAGTTTCAGGAGAATAGGTATTAATTCTTCTTGAAATGTTTGGTAGAATTCCCCTGGGAAGCCATCTGGCCCTGGGCTTTTGTTTGTTGGGAGATTTTTGATGACTGCTTCAATTTCCTTAGTGGTTATAGGTCTGTTCAGGTTTTCTATTTCTTCCTGGTTCAATTTTGGTAGTTGATACATCTCTAGGAATGCATCCATTTCCTCCAGGTTATCTAATTTGCTGGCATAGAGTTGCTCATAATATGTTCTTATAATTGTTTGTATTCTTTGGTGTTGGTTGTGATCTCTCCTCTTTCATTCATGATTTTGTTGATTTGGGTCATTTCTCTTTTCTTTTTGATAAGTCTGGCCAGGGGTTTATCAATCTTATTAATTCTTTCAAACAACCATCTCCTAGTTTCGTTGATCTGTTCTACTGTTCTTTTGGTTTCTATTTCATTGATTTCTGCTCTGATCTTTATTATTTCTCTTCTCCTGCTGGGTTTAGGCGTTATCTGCTGTTTTTTCTCTAGCTCCTTTAGGTGTAGGATTAGGTTGTATTTGAGACCTTTCTTGTTTCTTGAGAAAGGCTTGTAAGCTATATATATATATATATACTTTCCTCTTAGGACCGCCTTTGCTGCATCCCAAAGATTTTGAACAGTTGTGTTTTCATTTTCATTGGTTTCCATGAATTTTTTAAATTCTTCTTTAATTTCCTGGTTGACCCATTCATTCTTTAGTAGGATGCTTTTTAGCCTCCATGTATTTGAGTTCTTCCCGACTTTCCTCTTATGATTGAGTTCTAGTTTCAAAGCATTGTGGTCTGAAAATATGCAGGAAATGATCCCAATCTTTTGGTACCGGTTGAGACCTGATTTGTGACCTAGGATGTGATCTATTCTGGAGAATGTTCCATGGGCACTAGAGAAGAATGTGTATTCCGTTGCTTTGGGATGGAATGTTCTGAATATGTCTGTGAAGTCCATTTGGTCCAGTGTGTCATTTAAAGTCTTTATTTCCTTGTTGATCTTTTGCTTAGATGATCTGTCCATTTCAGTCAGGGGGGGTGTTAAAGTCCCCCACTATTATTGTATTGTTGTCAATGTGTTTCTTTGCTTTTGTTATTAATTGCCTTATATAATTGGCTGCTCCCATGTTCGGGGCATAGATATTTACAATTGTTAGATCTTCTTGTTGGATAGAACCTTTAAGTAGGATATAGTGTCCTTCCTCATCTCTTATTACAGTCTTTGTTTTAAAATCTAATTTGTCTGATATAAGGATTGCCACCCCAGCTTTCTTTTGGTGTCCATTAGCATGGTAAATTGTTTTCACCCCCTCACTTTCAATGTGGGGGTGTCTTTGGGTCTAAAATGAGTCTCTTGCAGACAGCATATCGATGGGTCTTGTTTTTTAATCCAATCTGATAGTCCGTGTCTTTTGATTGGGGCATTTAGCCCATTTACATTCAGGGTAACTATTGAAAGATAGGAAATTAGTGCCATTGTATTGCCTGTAAGGTGACTGTTACTGTGTACTGTCTATGTTCCTTTCTGGTCTATGCTGCTTTTAGGCTCTCTTTGCTTAGAGGACCCCTTTCAATATTTCTTGGAGGGCTGGTTTCGTGTTTGCAAATTCCTTTAGTTTTTGTCCTTGAAGCTTTTTATCTCTCCTTCTATTTTCAATGACAGCCTAGCTGGATATAGTATTCTTGGCTGCATATTTTTCTCATTTAGTGCTCTGAAGATATCATGCCAGTCCTTTCTGGCCTGCCAGGTCTCTGTGGATAGGTCTGTTGCCAATCTAATGTTTCTACCATTCTAGGTTACATATCTCTTTTCCCGAGCTGCTTTCAAGATTTTCTTTGTCTCTGAGACTCGTAAGTTTTACTATTAGATGTCGGGGTGTTGACCTCTTTTTATTGATTTTGAGAGGGGTTCTCTGTGCCTCCTGGATTTTGATGCCTGTTTCCTTCCCCACATTAGGGAAGTTCTCTGCTATAATTTGCTCCAATATACCTTCTGCCCCCCTCTCTCTTTCTTTTTCTTCTGGGATCCCAATTATTCTAATGTTGTTTCATCTTATCGTGTCACTTATCTCTTGAATTCTGCCCTCGTGATCTAGTAGTTGTTAATCTCTCTTTTTCTCAGCTTCTTTATTTTCCATCACTTGGTCTTCTATATCACTGATTCTCTCTTCTGCCTCATTTATCCTAGCACTTAGTGCCCCCATTTTTGATTGCACCTCATTAATAGCCTTTTGGATTTCGACTTGGTTAGATTTTAGTTCTTTTATTTCTCCAGAAAGGGTCTCTAATAACTTCCATGCTTTTTTCAAGCCCAGCTAGTATCTTTAAAATCATGAGTCTGAACTCTAGGTCCAACATCGTACTAATGTCCGTATTGAGTAGTTCCCTGGCAGATGGTACTACCTCTTGTTCTTTTTGTTGAGGTGATTTTTTTTGTCTTGTCATTTTGTCCAGGGGAGAATAGATGAATGAGAGAACAAAATGCTAACAGGTTAACAACGTCCCCAGAAAATATACTCTAAACAAATCAGAAAAGACCTGAAACCAGGGGAAAAGAAAGGGAAAGAAAGAAAAAAGAGAAAAAAAAGAAAAAGATAAAAACAAACAAAAACAAAAAAAAAACAGAATATGATCAAATATGATCAGGCTGGTGCATAGATCAGTGCACACACTAGATTTTGGGTGTATTTTGGTCTGTTAGAAGAAAGTGCCTCCTAAAATTTTAAAGAAAGAAAGACTTAAATATGTACAAAATAAGGGTTGATATGATGAAGGGATGGAATATCACTGTAAAGATGAAAATTATAAAAAATTTTAAAAAAGGAATTGATAAGGTGTTTGGAAAAAGAAAGAAGAGGATTTAAAAAAAAGAAAGAAAAAAAAAGGGGAGAGAATGTGATCAGGCAGGAGACTAGAACAAAGCCATACACTAGAGATTTAGGGTATATTTTGATATGTTAGAAGAAACTGTATCTCAAAATTTTAAAGAGAGAACAACTTTTATATATATGCCAAACATAAGGGTAACTACTATGAAATGATAGAATATGACTCCAAAAATGAAAAATAAAAATTTTTTTTTTTAAAAAAGGGATTGATAAGGTGTTGGTTGAAAAAGGGAAAAAGAAAAATTCAAAAAAAAAAGACAGTTAAAAAAATTAACTTTGAAAGACTAATGAATCATGGTAAGAAAGTCATGAATTCTATGTGCAGTATTCCCCTAGCAGTGGAGTTCTCCCGTTCTCATTGATCCGTAAACTTGGTCTTGGCTGGCTGTTTGTGCTGATCTTCTGGGGGAGGGGCCTGTAGCCGTGGTTCACAAATGTCTTTGCTGGAGGCGGAATTGCCCCGCCCTTGGTAGGCCGGGCTAAGCAATCGGCTCGGGTTTGCTCTCAGGAGCTTTTGTTCCCTGCCAGCTTTCCATACAGCTTTGGAGGACAAGAGTGAAAATGGTGGCCTCCCAGTCTCCGCCCGGGAGGAGCCGAGAACTCGGGGCCCTGCTCCTCAGTGCGCAGGGATGAGAGGGAGAAAAGCAGTCACTCCCGTCTCCCCGGTCTCCGGCAGCACTCCGTGCTCACCCGGCCTGTGACCGAGCGTTTCTATCTCTGGCACCCAACCCCGTGTGGAGTCTCTGAACCCAGCAGATCCCTGAGGTGCTGCTCCTCCTAGGGGAGGAAGGGGAATCTCTCCGGATCTGCCGCTTGTTGGGTCCCTGCTGCAGGATCAGTGGCCCGACTGTCACCGATCACATTTTATGGCAACCCTAAGCTGAGAGCCCGTGCCTCAGCTCCGCCTCCGCAGCCAGCTTCCCCGCTCCAATACCTGGGAGCTCTGCCACACTCAGGCACCCCCGGTCTTTCTGTGACCCTGAGGGTCCTGAGACTACACTGTCCTGCGAGGGTTCCACCCCCAGCTTAGCCACTGGAGCAACGTCCCTCAGCGGAGCCAACTTCTAAAAGTTCCGATTTTGTGCTCCGTGGCTCTATCACTTGACAGAAGCCGCCGATGGAGGCCCCCTCCCCCGCCGTCTATCCTCCCGAATATCGCCTCGGATTCACTTCTCCGCATGTCCTATCTTCCAGAAAGTGGTCGCTTTTCTGTTCAGAGTTGCTGCTATTCTTTTCTTAGATCTCCTGTTGAGTTTGTAGGTGTTCAGAATGGTTTGATCCCTATCCAGCTGAATTCCTGAGACCAGACAACATCCAGGTCTCCTACTCCTCCACCATCTTGCTCCCTTCAGTACTTTAAATTTTAATTCCATTACATATAGTATTGAATAACTTTCTTTTAAGCTTTGAGTTCTTTGAATGTTTAACAAGCATGTATCCCCATTCAAGGCATCAGTAAAATCTTAAAGAGAACAAGGTCAAGTACAATGTCCTGGGTCACTCCATTAGAGCTCTTTTTCTGGCTGACATGGATATACAACTCCTCCCTTTGTGGTATACAGATTAAAATAAACCTCAATGATATCTGGAGAATTGGCAATAAAGTTGACTTGTTGTTAGTCACCTGAGTGTTGACCCTGGAGTTCCTTAAGTCCCACTAAGTTAAATCAAGATTTGACTCAATGGTCACTTGATTTCCAATGAGAGTGTCAAGACAATCTAATGGGGAAAGACTAGTCTCTTCACCAAGCGTGCTGGGACAGTTGGACATCTGCATAGAAAAGAATGAAGTTGACCACCCTCACACTATGTAAAAAAATAACATGAAATGAATCAGAGACCTAAATGTAAGAGCTAAATCTATAAAACTGTCAAAGGAAAACACAGGCCTAAGTCTTCATGACCTTGGATTAGGTAATGGATTTTTAGAAATGACACAAAGCACAAGCAACAAAAGAAAATGTTTTTTTTAATTAGACTTCATCAAAATTAAAAACTCCAAGGAATTTCAAGGAAGATGAAAGACAACCTATAGAATGGGAGAAAATTTTTGCAGATCATTTTGCAAAAAGGAATGAAGTACTGATATGTGGTACTACTTGGATGAATTTTGAAAACGTTATGCTAAGTGAAATAAACCAGTCACAAAAGACCACACATCGTATTATTGCATTGACATGAAATGTCCAGAAAAGCGAAATTTGTAGAGACAGGGAGTGGGTTAGTGGTCTCCTGGGCCTGTGGGGAGGGGAGGATGGGAAATGACTGCTAACAGGTACAGGGTTTCTTGTAGGGATGGTAAAAATGTTCTAAAATTGATGGTGCTGATGGCTGCATGATTCTGTGAATGTATTAAAAACCATTGTACTGCACACTCTAAATAGGTGAATTGTATGGTATATGAGTTGTATCTCAATACACAATATATAATTAGAATTTAGAATCTGGGGCAGTGTTTTGTTAATGAGAAAAAATGGGTTGATTGGGTCACAACCACGGAGTCCCTGACAATCCCAGTTTCCAAAGAAGGAATAGAAAGAAGCCATTGGCCAACATCCTTTTTATAATTTTAGAATAGAGAGTTTACAAGCATTTAGGAAAGAAGGTGGTGAGCATTAGGAGCCACTGTAAGTCTATGCTATATCAACACCATTTTCCTTTCAACAGTTTTGGTAGGTTGGGAAAGTTATGTAGACATAATGCGCCCTGATTTCACCTAATAAGATTCTACTGTACTGAAACCATTTTAAAGATGAAGTTTTCCTGCTTGAAGAATATCTCCTTCTAGATAATACTTTCATGAATACCAAAAAGAAGCCACGGATCCTGCTTCATCAGAAGAAATTTTTTATGGCTTCCCTAGTTAATAGGAACACGTGTGGCCTACAAAAGGCTGGTGTGAGACTTGGATCGATGTAGGTGTAAGACTTGCATCTCCAACAGATGTCACATTTAGCTTCTGGGGTCATTTAGTAGGTGACATCAGCAGTAATGAACAACACTAAAACAGAACATAAATTTGCCTATGATGAAGCCATATGATGCTGTTACCAAAACTGCAGTGCCAGAAATTAGCTTCAAGAGACAGCACCTCTCTCTCTCTCTCTCTCTCTCCCCCCTACCCCCACCTCTCTCTCTGATGTTGTTGTATGTATTGAATGTGAACAAAAAGATGCGGGGTGGGGGTGAAGATATAGACAAATAGAGCTCTCAGCCACAGGGAATAGTGAATCTAGAACGAGGTGCTGGAGCTGGTTTGCCCTGGCTCATTTGTGCCCGTGTTCATCTTTTCCCAACTCTGTATTCACTGAAGTCATTCTGGCAGCCTGAAATCATCCATGGTGGGAGGATACACCACAAAAATTGGCAAATGCTATAAATTTGGCCTTTATTTCCCCTGGAGAGCCTGTTGTTAAGCACTTACCAGCAGCGCTCTGGCAAGTCTCTCAGTGTTGGCCAACTAATAGTAGTGTGGAACAACGGGACATATTGTCTCTGAATGTCAACAGCATGCAAGTCACAGCACAAAGACACCAAGATGAGAGCTGGGGTAATACACACCACAGGAAGCAACACCCATATCCATGGTGAAGAACAACACTGACTTAGAGACAAGGTTAAAAGAAAATGTAGTATACTTCTTTTTTTGTAGTATACTTTTAATTAAATAATAACAACATCCAATTTAGATGCAAGGTATATATTCTGGTAAAGTGGTTTAGTTTTTGATACATAATTGTAGGAAGCATTGTATTTGTTAAGTATTCTAAAATTCTCGATTCCTTAGGAACAACTTTGCATAGTTAGACAAGTCAAGAATCCATTTACCTATATTCCTTGGAGTTTTTTCCTCTGCCTGTGATTCCCACAGTAACAGGCATGGCATCAAGGACAATGTCCCCCAATAAGAGAACTTTTCTCATAAAGCATGAGTAAATGAGTGACACAATGTTTGGATTCATAGGAATGGTTAGAAGTGTAAAGTAAATATACTCAAAATAGATTCTTGGGAAGACTGAAAATGAAATTAGGTGGGCATATGCTCATACCTATGTACACGGTAGCCAAGAATTCCAGTGGAAAAACCAACATCAGTAGAATTGGATTTTGTTCCCCCAAATGCAGTCAGAAACAGCACGATCTGCTTTCTATGGAAGCATCCAGAGGCTTCTCTTATGGAAAGGCAACATCTGTTTTAAGAAGTCCTTTGAAGTAAAACTACATAAACATGTGGGAATGGCGTGTTATATACACCCCTTGCTTAAGAGTTGCCAGAGGAAGTAGGGAATCAAGCCCCCAAAACAGGGGCCATTTAGTTACCTTGGCTGAGGCAGCAACACCAATTTCAGCCTCTCTGATGTTTAACATATCAAGAGAATGGAGGGAAATAAAGTTACGACTGGAATCAATCTTGCCACTTTCCTGGCATGATATCAAAGGTTGCTTAGGTATAACTTTGCAAATGAAAAATCAAAATTTGGGGAAAGAATTTGGGAGGAAGTATTTAAAAATTTAGTTGAATCTTCCATACACAAACCTGTCTTCATATTTAGCCAAAAAGAAAATTTATCAAGTCCAGTATAACATCAAATCTTCTGAGGCCAGGGGTTCTCAATATGGGGTCCTTGGACAGAATTCAGAGAGTCTGTGAACTTGGATCTAAAAAAAAAGATATCTTTATTTTCACTAAACTCAAACTGAAATTTATCATTGCCTTCAATTATGAATGTAAGCAACAAACCATAGTGACTTCCTATAACTCATCAATAACAGAAATCACAGATACTCTTTTATCACATTGCAGTAGTTACAGAAATCTCCATATATCACTTACTCTCATGCCATTTTGAAATTGCGATAATGATTCTATTTGCCACTATGTCATATGATTTAAATATTGATGCAGAGTCTCCACATATATGGCTTCTTCAAAAATTTGGTGTTTTAATGGTTTGAAAATTATACTTCAATATAATTGGTTTCCTTTGTGATTATGTATGATTCTTTGTGTTTTATTTTAAACATTTGAAACATTATCTGGAGAAAGAGTCCATAGGCTCCATTAGATGGCCTAAGGTGTCAGTGGCTTACAAGTTAAGAATCACTGTAGGCAGAAATGAAGAGTCAAGGTCTTTCCTGAAGGCCATCCTTCCTGTGTGTTGGAAAGGGAAAAAAGGAGGGTCCTGATACACCTGTTCAGTTATGATCTCTATTTAAAGTTTGAAGACAAAGATAGTTTATACAATATTTCCACCCTTACAAGGAAAAAAATCCACAATGAAATAGAAGAGTAAGACTTGCTTCCTCTGCAAGGAAGTGAGAGGTAGGGAGAATTAAAGTAAGACCATTTAAAAGTGTGAAACCCTTCCTTTTAGGTCTGATCAGATAATCCTGGGTCATAGAGTTCATGTTTGAGATGGAACTGAGGACAGTGAAGCATCTGAAGGCCAAAGCTGTGAGTAAGAAGCCAGGAAAACTCTGTGGTTTGTCAACTCTGACATTACGTTACCTTCCTGTGTGATCTTGGATAAGTGACACAATCTTTGGTGATTCAGCTTCTCCGTTTTCTTGGCCCCACGTTCCATTCAACTGGCTATGCAGAGGTCCGAAGATAAACATCTTGCTCAAAGGGAGACAGCAGTGATGATTTTTTTAAAGGAAAGACAATGCCAAGGATCTGCTTCCAGGCCTCCCATGATGGCTCCATTCCTACCTTCAGTTCCCCCCCTTTGTCCTGCCTGTATTCCTGGTTTCACTCCCAGCTTGGCTTTCCATTTGCTGTTGGCCCACTGCCTGTAGCAGTCAGAGAACATAGCTCTACCTCAAAGGCCATCATGTGTGCAGCACCAAAGAAGGGACATGTCTTCACTGCCGTTTCATTCTTGCACAGTTTTTCTCCCTGACACCTTCCTCTCCCTCCCAACAAAACCTACAGTCAGACCATCCAGTGACACTGGCATGCAGCTCTGTGTTTCTAAACTTGGAAAACATAAGAACTCTCTCTAAAAGAAAAAAATTCTCACTTCCTTCCAAATAAATGGATGTCAATTACCAGTGCAAAAGAATTTTGACTTTATAACTCTAAAATCCTACATGACTGCAGAAATAAGAATAGTGGTGTGAGTATTCCCCTGGGTCTGCAAACCTCTGAAAAATACCAGTATACAGGCTAGATTACAGATTTAAGTGTTCATCTTTCAACGGTTATTTGATTTTGACAAAAATCAAAGTTTTAAACAAATTGGGTGAAGCTCAGGTAATGTGATTTCAGGCATCAGGAATTGGGCAAGAAGAAGCAAAGGCAAACTGAATCCTTTTGGACAATCCTAGAATTACATGACATTGTTAATCACCAATTGTGTCTACTCCTAAAACTGGCCTTGGTGAACTTTCTGGCTAAAGTGATTCAGGTAACCTTTTCACCATATTGAATTGAAAGAGACCAGAGGCCTCCTTACCTGCCCCAAGGACATGGCAAATTACATCTGTTCTCTCAAGGAAAGAGCAAATATAGTGTTGGTTGTCAAAATCCCTGTTGTGCAAATCTGACATTTAAATGGTTTTTTAAGATAATATTCAGTTTATCCATTGACTCTTGGGAATAACCTCTGACATTATTAACCAGAAATCAATCTTGTCAACCACTGTCCACATTTAAATAATTGGCTTAGAGATTTTTCCTTGAATAATCCAGCCCATCATATTTTCCAATGTGCATTACAGCAGAGCTAAAATAGTTTTTTTATAAGCCTGTTTCCCTTACATTTACATTTTTTTCCATTTTTAGGCATAAAACCAGTTTTTTCCCCCATCAAATTAATTTTTATTAATTGGATTTCCACCTGCATGTCAGGCAGAAGAAAATATAAGTTTGAGCATAATAGCAAAGCTCTTCCAATCATAGCAAAGGGAAAAAAGAGAGGCCCAGAATCAGAAAAACAAGAGTTTATTAAGATAAGACTTCTGCTTTCACCATAATGATTTCTGAAGCTGGCTATCTAGGACCCATGCTGATCTAATGACCACATCTATAGGATCTATGTACTCATTCACACCTAGATATACTTCTCCCCCAACTCTGCCCCCTGCCCTACTTTATGAGGAAAGGAAAGCTTTCTACATCCAGGTAACTAAAAATATCTGGTGGCCAAAACAATGTCATTTTTTTTTTTTTTTTTTTACTTCACTCACTAGCAGATGGACATAAATCAATAGGGATAAGGAAAGAGACCATGAAGTAGGCCGGCATGGCTTTTCAGAGCCTGAATTTCACCTCCTGTTCACAAGCCAGGCTCCCTAGTGTTCCACTGAATAGACAGGTAGTTAGGGCCTCAGCCCTGCCACCAACTCACCAAACAGTTGAGACTTCTGGTGGTAGGCCAGCAGTGCTGAGCCCGAGGTAGGTTAAGTCTCGGATAACTGTGGCTTTGAACCAATTAGAAATGCAGAGCCCTCTCGGCAAGCCATAGGTGAGTGTGCTTTCCATTACTGAAAAATCTACTATCCCTTTGGTATCAAGATGAAGTTGATGTCAGAGTTTGGGCCTCAACAGGCACAAGACCACATTCCTTGGAATGTTTACTCTTGAGCCAGAATCAATTCACTTTTGAAACCCAGTCATTTTGGATCAAAGGAACATTTTTGTGATCTGGAAATGTTTTGGATTCCATGAACTCCCTCCCCCACAAAATGCAATAACCTACATTCACACATTTTTTTTTTTCCAAGCACCTGAAAGGTAAAACATTTTAACTACTAATCATTTACTTATAAACAGTGCATTTAATGGGAACTTGAATTTACCTATTCCGCATTCATTCAGATTCATTGCTCTGAACACATCAGAACAGATGTTATGAGGGTCATAACATCAAAGAAACATTTACACTTGTGAGTTTGTTAGGCTTAAATCAAGTTGTACCAATGGTAAACTGATATGAACCCCTCAAAGTTTACTACAAACCTTGGTTCAGCAGACTTTTTATTTTTTTAATAAAATCACATTCCCCTCCCACATTCTCAATTGTGCCACCAAGTACATATGCATAGTAAGAATTGATAACAGGAAAAAGAGAAGTCTCAGCAGATGATTCAAGCTCAATAACATAAGAAAAGATTTTCCTCGAACAAGCATGGTTAGTACCAAACCTTATATAAACTGTTTTTCTCTGTACATGCATACCTATGCTAAAGTTTAACTTATAAATTAGGCACAGGAAGAGATTAACAACAATAACTAATTTAGTCTCATATGCTAAATACTGTTATATACTAAATTACCATATGTAATTAAGTATATTTTGAGATTTTCCATCCTGTTCCATTGGTATATCCGACTACTTTGAGTTTGATTTCTCTCTTCTCTAACTTCCTTTCTGTTACAAGAGCTAAAGATTCACAATATTTTAACATAGAAAGTATTAAGGGAAAAAAGAGGTTATTACCATCCATATCCTAAATAACTGCTCTATCAATACAAATTTTGCTGTTGACAACAATGGTGATTTTTCAGCATGGAATGATCCTCATTTAAAACCTTAGATCTGTTGCTAAATTATACTATCCCTGAAATTTTTTCATATATAAATTAAGAACCCAAGAAAAGAAATTAATTTCCAATCAGAATTATTCTTTATAACAAAACTCTTCTGGAAGTAAAAGTACCCATTCGTTGTCCATTTATTTTTATGTGAGTCTTATATAAGTATTTTTATGAGTCTGATCTTCCATTAAAACAGGAATATCACTCAAGTTATTTTTAAATTTTTGTTTGCCCACCTTAAAACTAGTCCAAAAGTTCAAACTCTTCTTTCTGGAAAGACCACTTCAACCAGGCTCAAAAACTTTTATACTTTATCTAGAAGGGAGGAAGATTTGCTCTCTAAATATCAGTATATCAAGACAAAAGACTCACCTTATTCAACTATTTCAACTAAAAGGATTTGTCAGTTCTCAGAATTTGAAATTAATATGTTTTTGGAGTTGCTATGTGATTCAATTAGTGTTTGCAATAATTTTATACTCAGAGAAGTGGAGAGGTAAGATGAAGGATCTGGATCAAAGAAAACAACAAACAACATTATGTTAAATCAAGTAAAAGGAATCATTTTAAATAGTATTCTTGGAGTGCCCACAGCTAGATATTTCTCAGTAGAAAAAAGTCATAAAAATATAAAAATATAATTGGAAAGAAACAGCTGAGATTCTTGGATGGCCATTTATGAAGGATTTCTTTCAGCTATTTCCAAATTTGTCTTTAGATTAACTGTCCTCTAAACCAGGCAAATTACACACAATGAAAAGAAGAGATCTCGGATAATCTTGTATGTAACAGAGGCAGAGGGAATATTTTCAGGCAGCACTCATAACTCTTCCTTGACTGCTAATATCTGCTTGCTAATCCTTACACACATCCCCAGGGTGCTGGGGTTTGTAAACATTACTTGATGATGACATACTGAATAATATGAAAATGTGTCTCTCATCCACACCCAAAACCCTCCAAAGGACATTTCATATTTTCAGACTGTGGTCAGCATGCTTTCTGGGGGCTATTTGTAGTTCTTTAACAGAAAGTTAAATGGGTTCTTTATTAAAAATGAATTCCTGGGTTATCCTTGCAGGAAACAAGATGGCCATAAACCACACGGTCAAGCCTGAAGTCAAATGCTATAGGAATTGAGGTTGTTTCTCACATGTCTGATAGGAAATGTCACAAATTCTAAGGACAAATTATTTACTGAAATGAGCATGTAAGTAGCCAGACAGGTATTTCTTTGCTTTTGCAGACCTTGAAACTTCAAACACTTTTAGGAGTCAAAAATTAAACTGTAACATTTCTGTCTGCTCTTGATATTCCGTCACACTCATTCATCTTTTTAGCAACACAGAATATAGAGTTTGATAATGAGAAAAAAGATGCAATACTTCTAAGAGAGTGAAGTTTCAATGCATCTGAAATAAAAATTATTAGTTTGACAGGTTCAGTATTTTTCTGTTGACCGAACTCAATAGCACTGCCGCAGAGAATATATGATAGGAAAAGAAACCCCACTTGATCCCAACAGAGCCTCTCTATATAATAAAATACTTGCAAAGCCATTGCGACTCATGGAAATTCTGTACATAATGAGCATCCTCAATGTAAAACTATGGGCAGACCTACTTCCAAACCAAATAACAAATGAAACAGTGAGGCTACATTTTATAAAAAGGGAGAAATAATGAAGAGAGAAAAGGGAAGAAAAATTTGATGTTGTCATAAAAAGAAGTTGTATAGATTTATTCCTTTATTGTCTGATTCTTGTTTCTTTGTATATGGTCACTATGGAAAGATGTACATAATGACAAACAGGAAAACCGACCCAACACTTGGACATAAGTCACAGGAAGATAATGACCAAAGGATGATATAAGAACAAAGTTATCAATTAAATAGAAATGATAATGGAGTTCCTTGGTCCTTATGCATTAAACTTATTAAATGATATAAACGAATTAAAGGGTATTTATGAAGTCATATTGCTTTAAATCATCACCTTTTTCCTCAAAAAAATTGTTTTTATTTTTGCCTAACCAGAAAGAAACTCATCAAAACCAAAAGCATGATTATTTTAGAAAAAGCCCTTCTAGTTACAGATTCTTGAAAAAAAAATTGCAGAGGTCTTTACTGAAGTAGGAAACCTTCACATTAGAACATAGGCTAATAAGAGCAAAGGCCTTACTTTGTTCACTGCTGTATTGCAGCATCTAGAACAACTCTCAATAAATACAAAAACATTCATGGCAGTCCTCCCTTGCACAGAAGTAATAAAGAGCAAAACAGTACTTTCCCCCCAAATATGATTGAATTAATTTTTATAAGTAGAAAGAAACAGTGCTTACTGGCTGCAAGAAATTGGAATGCAGTTTAAGGAATTCGGAAGGTGGCCTTGGTTAAGTGCTAGTGGACACTTAATTAAACTACTGAATACCCTCTGGCAGCTCAGGTGTGAACGGGTGAGACTGGGTCCTCTCTTATTGCCATTTATCTATAGATCAGAGCCAGCTTCCGGGGCATGCAACCTGCACAGCTTCCCCAAGCCCTGTCCTTAGAAGACCCCACACCTGGTGTAAAGCTCTGCTGTCACCCTGCTGAAATTCCTTACTTAGGAACAAGGAGACCGGCATTATTTTATTATACTGGGTCCTGAGAATTAGGTAGCCGGTCCTGCTGCGCGAAGTTTCTATAAACTTGAGTTAGAAAGAGAAAGATGCTGTATGACCAACAGTCCAACACACAGAAGACAGCTTAGGAGGAATTCAATGAAAGCCTATATACTTCAAAAAGTTCACAATAGTATCAGACTGTCTTGTTTCTTTACAGTTTCATTGTTCCCTCAAAAACCTTTATCCAAGGACTTGAGCTCTCACAGTGCATTTATTTGTCATCTTTGTGGCTGACCAAATGACAAGTGTCAAAAATCATCATTGATATCCAAAGTCCCAATAGTCTGTTAGCAGGGCAAGTTTTTCTTTTGTGGCTCTCCAGAACTACGCACCCACCCCACTAAGCATTTTAAAAGATTTTAATTTCACTTGGTAGGTCACTCTTTGTAATGCAGAAATCATCGTACTCAAGGGAACTGTAAAGTCAGCTTCTTTAAAAAAATGAAAGTCACATCCTGGGGATTTACAAGTCTCTAAAGTCTGAAGGCTGTAGTGGGACTCTATTGTAGACATTCCAGACACACCACCAACACTCATATTATACTTCCTGTATACTACATGGTTCATAGGAAACGTCCTTCAATACAATAAGACGTACCATTTGCGATGACTTGAGTTCTTTACATGTAAGATTTTATCACTGAAGGAATATTACCACCTCTTACATTTAAATCTTAAAGACATTTACAATGCAGTAGTTTGGAGTTAAATCTACATCTTTACTCTTCTGTCACAAGATATAAGGTTGGACTAATCTATTTTGGACTGCAGTGAAAGTGCACGTGGCACAGCTAAACTCACTCACTGGGTCATGAGTATATTTCCAGCAACTTATAAATCATGCTTAATATCATCATCATTTGCATGTTATGTTTGCAAACCTAAAACTGTCCCAGAAAGAGGAAAATCCATAAGATTATCCTGAAAGTGTGTTAGTTTAATTAAAACTAGAACCAGATTTATTTGGGGAAAAGTAGATTTCAGAAGTAATTTCATCAAATCCATAAACAGGCCTTGGATTTGGGTTTGGAGGTGGTTGTCTTGGGACAGACATTTCCCATCTGCTCCAGTTGGAAAACTACTTTTGTGGTTTCCTCGATCACAAACTGCAATCTCTATTGTTAATTTTAACTCCTGCAAGTTGAGGGAAACTTCTATGCCCAATACCATGTCAGAGACTATGTATACATTTTAATTCCTGCGATATTCTGAAGAACCCTTATCCATTCAAGCCCCCTGTCCCACACCACTGCCTGGAGTCTATAATTGGACCTTAGTCATGCCACTTCCCTGTTCTCGTTTTCACATCTCTCCACTTTGCATTCTCCATCACCTCAGCACATCTCAAGAGTGAAGCCTGCAAGAACCACACTGCCACTTCTCTGACCTGTCAAGTGTTGCCCTATCTGGAGAGCCCCCTCTCCTCCTCTTACGTATCCAAGGTCTTGTCTTTGGGCACCTGGTTTGTCTTTCTTCTTCCATGAATACTGTCCACATTTATATCCTTACTCTGAATTCCTTGTGTAGCACTTCCTTGGGAGAAGAGTGAGAGCATGGCAGGTGGAATATACTTTTGAAACAAGGAAAAGAGCTAGAAGTGTCTCACAGGTAAGGGGGAGGAATGGGCTGGTGTGGCTGGATTATAAAATGGAGGTTGAGGGGCACTTGGGTGGCTCAGTTAGTTAAGCTTAAGTGTCCAACTCTTGATTTTGGCTCAGGTCTGGATCTCAGGGTTGTGAGATCATGCCCCGCGTCAGGCTCTGCATTCAGCCAGGAGTCTGTTTCCTCCTTCTCCTTCGCCCTCTACCCTCCCCCACCCCACTCACACACACTCTCTCTCTAAATAAATAAGTAAATAAATCTTTAAAAAAAAGTGGAGGTTGAGAAATGGAGGCAGAGCAAGCTAAAAGAAGTGTTAGAATCAGATTATTAAGGCTGGAGAGTATAATTCTTCTTATAGGCAGTAGTAGCCAGTGAAAGACTTATAGTATGGGAGGGGCCTGATCAGATTTGTGCTTCAGACAGATCACTCTGGTGGCTGTAGGTAGAGGATGGATTGGATGGTGAACAAAGAGAAGAAGTATGTGTCACAAAAGGATATTAGCTAAGTCAAGAGTTTTAGTAAGACATAGCAGGGGGAATGGCCATGTGAAGTAAGGGATATGGAGAAAGAATATTCCAAGCAGAATGAACAGCAGTATAAATGCTTCAGGGTAGAAACATGCCTGCCATATTGAAAGAACGCTAAGGAATCCAGTGTGACTGGTTCATTGAGAATGAAAGGGAGAGTGGTGGGAGAGGAAGACAGCGAGATTGAATGGCCAGGGCCAAAGTAGGCAGGACCATATAAAACTCCATAAGGATTTTGGATTTTGCTTCTATGTGTTTGAGGAAGCCACTGGAGGGTTTTGGGAAATGGACTGAGATGTTTATATTTAAGGTTTTAGAAGAATCACTGTCACTGCTGAGTAGACAATTAGCTACAGGCAGGGTAAGCAGGGAGACAGGGCTATTGCAGTGTTCCAAATGGAACATCAGAACTGGTGGCTTGGACAAGGGTATAGTGGTGGAGGTCATAGGAAGAGCTAAGCAACAGGATTTGCTGACGTGTTGGCTATGCAGTGTAGAAGAAAAGGAGGAATTAAGGGTGACCTCAAGAGTGAGCGATGATCATTGGCAGTAGAGAAGGTTCTGAGGAAAACACAGAAAGTAGTGTGACAGCAACACATGAGATGTAACTTGTACTAATGGATGTTCAATAACTGCCAGGTAATTGAATAGATGAGAGCTACGTGCTGGTCATCATCTCTACCTAACCGTCAGACTATGCCCCACACTATTGAAGGAATGAACGAGTCTTTCTTTCTTCAATAGTGGTCACAGCCCCCACCTTTCCCTGCCTCATGGGCATCATGTATCTTTTGATCCTTAAAAGAGCAGGGCAAAACCTCTTCTCCTCACTGACTTGTGCAGAAACTGGGATGATTTACTCCAATTGGCCATATCTAGGATTGGGCTTTGAAATATTATTTCCTTCTGGAGTGCCCTATATTCTAACCAGAATAAGCCATGTTGTCAAGCTGTTTTAACCTTAATTTTCTTAAAATAAATGGGTACAAATGTGGTTTTAAAAGGACTGGTCATGTTTAGTTTTATATTAAGTCACACACATGGATTTCAGTGAAAAATGGTTTCCTCAAATTTATAGAAAGAGCCTTTGTTACACGTTTAAATTGGAACTTTTTTTTTTCACCAGCAGATGAGAGCTCTGTGTTGCAGTCAGTACCCAGCTGTGCAAGTTTTCAACAGCTGGAATTATGATAAGCTTCATTCTATGAAAATGAGCTCATTACTCCTTAGTTTATGCTGATGCTTAATGAATCCATAAAGTGCTTCTTTGAGGAGAATTCCATGAAAGTGCATAAAGAATGTTTAAAACAAAATTTTAGATCTGGCAATATTAAAATGAGAGTATCTTTTTGCGCTCCCTCAATTTTGAAGTCAGGTCTCAAAGCTGGGCAAATGAAAAATGTTAGTATGTGTATGCTAAGGAAATAGCTACATTTAGTATATTAAATATGCAACATTGAAATTAATGTTTAACCAATATTATATTATAAACCAATATTAAAATAATAAAAGAAATCATGAAGCTCAATAATTATAGCAGGTATATTTTTATCATAGCAGTTATACTTTTAAGCTTGCCAGACACCATGTGATACATTACCTCATCCTTTAAAACATGCATCTTAAATCATGTAGAAAAATGAAAAACTAATACAATTAGTTTTAGGGATTCTTTGCTTTCATTCTGATGCTAATATTTCTGTGATGCGATCACATCCCATTCTTAGGGTTGATTTCATTATGTCTTTAGATTAAGTTTCTGAGAACTTAAATTTTAATAAAGTAACTTAAATATGTAAAGCTACTGGAAGAAAAAAAAAAGCCCTGGTATTAAAAATGAATTAGAAGCAGGAACAAAGAGTGAAGGATCAATTTTTGGTCTGAATTTTAGCATGTCTCAATATTTTTGGATGAACATTTGAGTCATTTAGGAAATAAGAGGGATGACTTCTCAGTCAAAACATTTTCAATGTTCCATTTTTATATTCCTTTGATGTGAATTCCAAAAAGCCTCACTGGAGAGACAGAGAACAGTGGACCTGTAATTAAAACAATAATGGCTGTGAAATTCAACCTCTATAATATTTTTAGTGTGAACTTCCCTCTGTGAAAATTGTAGAAAATCACAAATAACTCAGTTGGATTTTGACCAGCTGGGATTGTTCTAATCAGCTCAAACTGATACCTTCGACCAAAGTCCAAAGCATCCATTCACTATTATATCACTGAATGCAGATCTATTCACTTGAGGATGTAACCTTTAAATGAATGCACTTTTGTAAATGCCACTTAAGAGGATCCTTCTAAAAGCCACAGTGAGATGCCACACTGGTCTTCTTGTTAGATTTTCCCAAAGCTGATTTCCTCAGAGGGAAGGGAAGAGTGCTGTCTGGCATCAAAACCAAAGAAATTCCTGGGGTTTTAATCCCAAACTCTACCTCTGACCACATTCAACCTGTAAATTTCCTCTGTGCAAGATTTCACAACGTGGAATAATGTCTTCACTTGTGTGTGCCTTGCAGAGTATAAAGTCCCTCTGTAACAAGATAGGGTCTTAGGATAGGTGAAGGAAGGAGATTCTTAAATGATTTGGAGCCCCACGACCAATTGGCCAGCCCCATCCCTGAGAAAAGATATTAATACTATGGCTTAGATCTTGTTTACATGTTACAGAAGTGACTCCTATTCTGGAATATTTTGTTCTGATTCCAGTACCTGGATGCTATGTGATTCAAAGAAAGAGCCTTATTATTACCTTATTTTATTCTTGATTTATTAAAACATCAGACCTGCTTTTTGTGAGGTAAACTAAAATTTAGACATCTTTAGAGCAAGAGGACATAAGAACACTGAGTCATAAGGACAATACTCACTGTGGTTATGTTGCCTATGATGGTAACTGCCAGATCCTTAGGGGAGGTGGGGGAAATTCTCAGACACAGAAAGCCTTTATAGCATTACCTGTACTAATTTAGATTATGATAATGCAGCAGAAATGTCTTGCTAATGACCACCTGCTGACATTGCTAGCTTGCTAATCAAACAATATCTTTTATTTGGCTTGCATGCAGCCATTTAGAGAAAAAAATTACAGAAAAATCCATTAGTGTTTGGTCTAAAAGAAATCTTTCTATTTGGAATGTGAAACATATTCATTTTTCAAAAATACTGTATATTATTTGTGCAATCTCCTCTGAGAATTTGGAATCCTAAATCAGCTTGGAAAGATGTCCAGAGACATAGAATTCTTGCTAATCGCTTGAAGTTCTCACATTTATTCCCTGAACTTATTTTGTAACCTATCCTAATGTGTGAAATGTACAGGATATGGGGAAGAAATCCACAAGCCCATTCCAAAAGCAAGATTCAATCCCTTCATTAATAAACACTAATTATTAATTAAACCTATCTTTACTGGGAAGTTATCATATGCCATCAACTTTCCTAGGCATTTAAAATATAGATTTGAATCAAACACAATCACAGCTGTCATGGAGCTTAGGGCTTAATGGGAGATGACATACAATAATTAATTAATGATTGACATGATATATGTCATGATGGAGACAGACAGGGGCTATGGGACAGTGCAGTGGGCTAGGAGACTTAAACTAGTGGATAAAGCCCTAAGTGAGGGCTGAAGTTCAAATTAATCAGGGGAAAGTGTTGAGAAAGAGAGATGGGGGAGAGAGGGTGTAGGATGATACCAGAAGCATAGGAAAGGGCTGTGGAAAGCCATAGAAGGGATTTAAGGGTTTAAATATGCATATACCTATGTATATATATCATATATGATTATATATAAATATACACATACATATGTATGTATATGTATATATACATATGTATATATATAATATATAATTATATATAATTATGTATAAATATACACATTAATATATAAATATATATTCTAGAATATATATATGTGTGTGTGTATATATATATACACACACACACACACACACACACACATATATATATAGATAGATCACACAGCAAGGGAAAATACAGTTAAGGGGGATGAAGTTAATTAGATATGGAATGTCATTGAGAAGACCACTGAAAAGTCTCAATGAGAGATGCTCCTGGCTTAGTCTAGGTGCATAAAATTCCATCCCAAGATGGTTGGAAATCCTTGATTTTTCTCTGAGATAAATGAGAGCTTGGGGACACTGAATAGAGGTGAGACAGTAAGGAAACAGAAATACCCATCTGTAAGCAAATCCTCAACAACAGAAGGTTGAGGTATTAAGAATAAAATTTTCCTCTTCTTCAGTTTTGGCTCAAGTTGGCACTGTTATTAACTGCCCTCCTGAAAGAAGAGGAACTTGCTATCTTGACAAAAATTGCAACCAGCATTTTTGATTAAAGAAAGCAGCATTTATTTTGATTGAACAACTTTTTGTTTTATTTCAGTCTTGTCTTTCATCCAACTCCTGTCAGAACCTTTCTTTTGCAAGAAGCCTTGAATATTACAGGAGGCAACATCTGTAATTTGAAACAAAGTGGTCTAGTTTGGGCTAGTAATTCTGAGTGGCTCTCCAAAAGAGGGATGCCTCTATAGTAAATGTTCCTTCCCTGCCCAGCTCTCACCCCACCAGCATCCATCCAATATCTCCTAATGCCACTTCTAACCTATGTTTAAATCAAAGTTATGGGTGATCAAAATGATTCATAGATATGAAACAAATCCACTAGAATACAAATTCTGTAAGGGACTTTTTTTTATGTTTTTCTTTCTCCCCACTGTGTGCTCCAGAACCGAGACGCTCAACAAATAGTCATTGAAATAATGAGAAAACAAATGTTGAGTAAGAAATGTTGACATAATTTCAAAGATTTCATCTTTCGCCCAACAGCCAGGGCTTACTGAACTAAGAAAGTACATTTTTTTTTACCTTGGTAATTTAGACCCTCCTCAGCATAGTCCCATTTTGTATGTTTTTCCTCTAGTCAACCTATACTATTCCTGACTTTCCACCTACAAAATAGTTATGGGTTTGTGTTTGTATACCTTTTCTTATTTTGTTCCCTCAGCATGGACTTGTGCTTTTTGCCTCACACCTGTCACCCCCTGTTCTACCATCAATAATGCTCACTACCATTTCAGGACCAGCTCAAAGACTAGCTCTTTCAGGAAGCCTTCCCAAGGAGTGTCTCCGCATATCTAGATATACTCAGTCCTCCTCTTAAAAACCTAAGGCACTTTGTCTCTCACTGTCTCCTTGAGTCTGCCTTTCCTTAAAATAATTTATGTACTTATTCTATCCTATTGTATAATTCAGTATTTGCTGAGGAAAACCAAACCACTCCAGGTATTTCCAATAGAGGGAATTTAATAGAGGGGGTTTATTAGGTACATGACGAAAGGACTTTTAAAAAGGAGAGTATGATTCTGTGCGAAGATAAAAATAAGAATTTAGACATGAAGTGTTATTTAAACTTCATTTCTTTCTGCAAGTCCACTAACCATCAAAATAATTTAAAAATATACAAAGCCCATTATTTACAGTAAAATGTCATTATGAATTTGGCACTCCACTTCTGCTAGTACTGGCTTTCTCTTTTCCTTCTGAGACTCTCCTAGGTCATTTGATTCACCAAAACAGAGGTTCTAGATTTTGTTTGGGGATTGAAATCCTGTGAAATCTGATGAAACTGTCAATTCTCTGCTGGGCATGGGGTGGGGAGGAGGATATACATTAGCATGTGTACTTTGTGGTGTATACGGTATCTGAGTGTTTGCATAGCCCAAAGTCTGCCCATAGTCTCCTACTTCACAGACAGCTGGAAGTCTTGATATTCTCCTTTCAATTAAATGACATTTAGAAAACAGCACACAGCATATACCTGATGAGCTACCCCGGTTTCCTGAGTGCGGACACCTCTAAGTAACCCAAACAGGTGACCATAGTTTGAAAAGACATAGTCTAAGCCTCAATAGGTTCTCAATTGGGGTCACTTTGCCTCTCAAAAGACATTAGACTATGTCTGGAGGCATTTTTCATTTTCATGAGGGGTACGGGTGTGCTGCTGGCATCTAGCTGGGAAAGTCTACAGAGTTGCTATATATCCTACAATGCACAGGACAGCCCCCTGACAAAACACTACCCAGTCCTAAAGGTCAGTCGTGTTGTGGCTGAGAAACCCCATTTTAGAGCAAGAGCAATTATATGCTTCTACTGGGTTCAAAAAGATCATAATAGTTTACAGTGCAAGATATACCTTCCATTCCTCTAAGAATCTATTATGTGCTCCCCAAATAGGCACTTACATATTGTCTACATACTTAATGAATCAGATTTCACCTGTCTCTGAGTTCTAAGATTCTTATTCTTTCATATCAACTCTGCCACTGTACTTCCGTGTCTTGTCTACAGCTCATTCATCTGTGAACAATGAATTTCTAGTATGCCTAAAGAAAATCCATTCTTCAGTTCAAGAAGGCAGGCGTTCAGGAAAACATATACCAAATAACATAATAAGATATGCCCCAAATCTTAACTATGCAAAGATTAAGAATATGAACTCAAAGTACCTCAGAGTACCGAAGTACAAGTCTACTTTGTTCTTTTTCCCAGACAGGTATGTGTCTAAAGCCCCAGACTAAATACTCCCAGACCTCAAGCCACACTCCTGTAATTCCACATCAATGGTAATGAGTTTCTAAAGCTGTTTCAAGGTAGGGCCCTTGGGCAAACTGGACCCAGGAAACCTATTTTGGCATTCTATTTTGGAACAGGTTTATACTTCAGGTCTAGGCTGATCCTAGGGGAGTAGTTTTTCTGCTGGTGGTATATGTGATGCACACACCTACTGAATCAGGCCCCATGTCAGCCCTATTAGGTGGAGAACCACAGTTCTAGAGAGTTTAACCTCCTATGTGGGATCTTGTCCAGAAAAGAGCCTGGACTGCAATAGTGCTTCTCTTCTAGGGAAGGCCAACAGACAAGATTCCATCCATATTCTACTAGCACTCTTGTACTTTGGTTATGCCTTGGAGACCTCAGAAATTCTAGAGTTTCCAGGCAGGTACCTGCAAACCCAGGCTCCCAGGTAGACCTAGTATCAGACCAACTACTGAGGACCCATGCTTTTGACTTACTCCAGCTACAGGCCCCTGGCCCACTCCAGCACCAGACCACCCTGAGACCCAGGTTACAAGCAGACTCTCACTACCCTAGGCTCCTGGCTCACCCTTGTGCCAGGCCAACCTCATACTGGTGCCTGCAGTACAAGGCTCTGAGCAGATCCCAGCACCAGATTGGTTCCCATGGACCCAGGTGCTGGGCCCTGTGGACCCAAGGTCCAGGTTGGCACAGGTGGATCCAGGTCCAAGAGCCATCACTACAGACTCAAATGCCAGGCCCACCCTTGTAACCCAGGGTCCAGGCCGGCCCACCCCTACCCCCAGTCCATGGGTTGTGGAATGAAGCCCACATCCTTTAGCTTAGCGCTACCTAAAACCCTGACATCTGGCCTTCATATACTTTTCTAACTTTACTTCCCTATTCCTCTTCCAATACCATGTGCTTCTATTTTTTTAAGTTTCTAGCTGTGTTTTTAATAATATTTCCTCCTTCATCTGAAATGCCCAACTCTAAATATCGTTAATGCACTTATTTTTGAAATGCCCCCTCTTTCATGAAGCCTGACTTTATCTCACAGTCAAAAATACTCTTCTTTTAGAATATCCTCTGAACTTCCTGTCCACTAAAAGTACTTTTCACCTCCTTCCTTCCTTCAACGTAACTGTACATGTCCTTTATGGCTGATCCATTTTGGTGTCCCCCCCCAAAGCTGTCAGCATGGTGCTTTTTACAAAGTGGATGATGTCCCCCACGTTTTGGTGGAATGAAGTCTGCAAGTAAAATGTTGCTGCAAGCCTGGTGCTCTGCATCTACAATGTCTTCAGATTTATCTGCTGAGGTAAATACTTTTTGGTAGTTGAAATTGGAAAGAATAAAATGTTATGATAACTGAAAATCAAGCTGAAAACTATCATGAAGAATGTTGCATGTTGTGTGGGCAGCAGGGAAGTTCTCTCACATAACCCACTGTTACTGGTTTGCATCAACTTGGATAGGCTATTATTCAATCAATTACCCAATCAAACACTAATCTGAGTGTTGCTGTGAATGTATGTCACAGATGTGATTGATGTTTGTAATCAATCCACGTTCAAGATTATCTTCAATAATCTAGGTGGGCCTGATTCAATCAACTGCAAGGTCTTAAGATCAGGACTGAGGCTCCCCTGAAGAAGAAATTCCACTCCTGGAGAGGAACACAGCTACAGCTCAGGCCTGCCCTTCCCGGTGGCCACCCTGTGGTTGGGGGACTTGCCTGGCCAGCCTCCACAATCCTATATAATCCAATTCTTTGTAATCAAGCAGTCAATCCTTCCTCCTGCTTCTGTTTCTGTGATGGAACCCTGACTGCTCACCCATTATGAAGCATTTTACCCCAAGATTTTAAAGAACAGTTGGTGATTTTAGATGTATGCATGCATGTGTATATACATATTTCACAGATATATATGTATATACACATATATGCATACACACACAGTACAGATTAAAACAATGTGAGATACCTATTTTGCCTAACAAATAAGCAAGTTTGAAAATTTATAATAATGCTCAATACCATTGAGAATACTATGAGTTAGACCCTATTTGACTGTTAATAAGAATGTAAATTGATGCAGCCTTTCTGAAAAACAATTTGGCCTAAAAAAAGTCCCAGGCTCTTTCATCTAACAATCTCTTATGCACACAAAGATTGGTGGACAGGTATTTGCAGTTCAGTGTTACTTATAAGGAAGGAAATTTACAAGTCACTTAAATGTCAAATGATAACGATATGGCTTTATCCTTATAATGGACTGTAATGCAGATATTAAAATAGTCTTGAAGAAAATTTAATGATGTGAGAAAATGCTCAGGATAGAATACTCAGTGAGTGGACTAATCTCAGGAACAAACTGAGGGTTGCTGGAGTGGTTGGGGGTGGGAGGGATGGGGTGGCTGGGTGATGGACATTGGGGAAGATATGTGCTACGGTGAGCGCTGTGAATTGTGTAAGACTGTTGAATCACAGATCTGTACTTCTGAAACAAATAACGCAACATATTTTAAGAAAAAAGAAAAAGAAGAAGATAGCAGGAGAGGAAGAATGAAGGGGAGTAAGTCAGAGGAGGAGACGAACCAGGAGAGATGATGGACTCTGAAAAACAAACTGAGGTTTCTGGAGGGGAGGAGGGTGGAGGGATGGGTTAGCCTGGTGATGGGTATTGAGGAGGGCACATTCTGCATGGAGCACTGGGTGTTATGAACAAACAATGAATCATGGAACACTACACCAAAACAAATTATGTAATATATGGTGATTAACATAACAATAAAAAAATTTTAAAAAAGTATATATTGTATTATCCAGGATTTGACCAGATAAGCAGAACCAGTATCAGGTATACGTATGAAGAGATTTATTACAAGGATTGGTTGACATGACTGTTAAGTCTGAAATCCACAGAGCAGGCTGTCAGGAAAGGGTAATTACAGGCATGCTGGAGCCCACGGACTGATGGGACTGATGCTGTTGTTCACAGGCAGGGTCTTTCAGGATCTCTCTTTTGAAAGCCTACTTGTGAGGCCTTTCAACTGATTAAATCAGGCCACCCAGATAATTCAGAGTGATCTGTCCTCAAAATTAATTAGAGACCTTCGTTTCCACCCAGAGCACATCTTAGTGCTCGATTGCCTCAGTGGGGACAGTAGCCTATCCAAGTTGACACATGAAAATCCATCACATACATACAATTGACCTGTTTTGTAAGAAGTAAATATAAAAATAAAAACAAACATAGAAAACAAGGCTGAAGAGAAATACCCAAACATGGTGAAAATGTTTCTTTCTGTATAGTAGTAAGTTTATAGAAGATTTGATTGTTTCTTATATCATCCTGCCTGTCTCAAAAATTTTAAATAAATATGTACAATATTGCTATTTGAGTCAGAAAAATAGAAGTTTTTTTAAAATGTTAACCCATTAAATACTCAAGGGCATAAAAGCAAAAAAAGAATAAATTGTCACTTATTTAATCAATACCTTTTACTATAAAAGCTGCTATTATCTAAGTAAGGGATTTCATCAAAAAGCATCATTAATCATCTTATGGGCAACGAATCTTAAAACTTGGAAAGCCTTGCTTGACACAGGACAGGCCTGCAGAAGGTCTTACAGAAAGGGACATGGGAGAGTCTAGGACTCAACTGGTTTCCCCTGGAAGGAGACATCTCTCAAGTGGTCTCTTACTGACTCAGGGGATGTGAAGTTTCCAGGTGATTTGGTTTTCAGTTGCTTAACTATTGATATCTTGATGAAATCTAGTGTAGTACATCGGCATTATACTGAGTGTTGTGAGTGTAATGAATAAGAAGAGGAAAATAGATTTTCTCTAATGTAAACAAAATATTTTTCTCATAATATAATTACTGTCATACAAGCCAGTTTCAATTTCTCAGGGAATTCAAGATTACAAAAAGTCACAGCTGGAAGAGATTTTAGACCAACTCCCTCTTTTGACAGAGGAGAAAGCCAAGGGTATGAAGAGTGATGTGATTTGCTCAAGGTCACCCCATTGAGTTGGGACAAAGACAGGACTGTCATCTAAACCTCCTGTGTGATTTTACTAGGTCACCCTGCCTTCTTACTATGACCTGTTTGGGTCAAAAAAATCATTAACCTTCATGAAAGCATAATAGTAACAAGAAAAAATACTGTTGAACCTAATAATTTTCCTTAATTGTGGTTATTTAATTTATGTAATTGTATTCATTGTACTCAAAACTGTGCTGTCCAACATTGTAGCCACCAGCCACATGTGGCTAATGTGCACTTGGAATGTCTCTACCCTGACTGAGGAATTGTTTAAATTTAATTTTCATTAATTTAAATGTAAATTTACAAACTTACACTTGATTAAATTATTATAATTAAATGAACATAATTCATAATAAATTAAATAAATTAAAATGATTTAAAGTTAAGTTTGGAACAATGTGGATATATGAATCTACTTTTGTAACAGTAATTCTGTGAAATCTAAGTGAAAATTGAGTATTTCCAGTGAAAATTGGTATGGACTGCAAATATAAGATACACACAGGATTTCAAAGTCTTAGTATAGAATAAGAGAACATAAAATACCTCATTAATAACTTTTTTATTGATTACATGATGAAATGATATTTTGGATAGGTTGGGTTAAATAAACGTTACTAAAATTAAGTTCACCTGTTTCCTTTTTACTTTTTTCCATGTGGCTACTAGAAAATTTTTAATTACATAGAATGATCCCCATTATATTTCTATTGGAGAGAGCTAATATAGAACCTCAATTTTTTTCAGATTTGTAATAAAGTTTGTCTAAATGTCTCTCTTGTACTTTTAATTACTTTGGGGCATATACGAACACACTGCTGCTGCAGTGTGTTCTGGATCCTTCTTTGTTAGTTTCTGAAACATATCAATCAGAGATGAACACCTGCAATTTGGAATGTTGGCTTTGTGATGTACTCCTGGTGAAACAGACACTTGTAGGAAATTTTAGGGATTTGAGAGTAAAAAAGTAGTTGAAGGAAATCTTCCTTATCCAGGGGATCTATGTTGTTCCCCTGTTATCACACCACCTTGAAATCACTGACATAAATCCTAAAGACATATTTTTAATTAGTGTCTTAACCACAGATGCTGTTTTATTGATGAAGACATGGAAGCTCTGAGGCTCCAATAGGACATTTCCCTTGAATAGTGTATTCCTTAACACCACCTTACGTTTTCGGTCTGGATAACCATAACAGACTTCAACACTGAACTGATACTAGGTTTCTTAGCATAATTTCATTTTCCTAATCTCTTTATCCATGACATTTTAGGCATAAAGTATGTCCCTCCTAATTGGCAGACAAATGTTTCTCTTACTGGGCTTTGGTATCATCAACCTCCATTTCAGGTGCTCTGAAGGATGTCTTGACTGCCTCCCTATTTGGCACTCAGATGTTCTTTGGACATCTGTTACAGGCTAACTTGTGTCCCCCCCCCAAGATCCATTTGTTGAAATCCTAACCCCTGGCACCTCAAATGTGATTGTATTTGAAGATAAGGTCTTCAAAGACATAAATTAAGGAAGAATGGGGTCAGATGAATGGGTCCTAATCTAATATGGCTGGTGTCATTATAAGAAGACATTGGAGCACAGACATGCACACACAGAGGTAAGACTCTAAGAGGACACCTTGAGAAGGCAACAATCCCATCTGCAAGCCAAGGAGAGAGGGAGGTCTCAGAAGAAACCCAACCTGCCAAGACCTTGATCTTGGACTTCCAGCTTCCAGAACTGTGAGAAAATGAATTTCTGTTGTTAAAGCCATCCAGTGTGTGGTATTTGTTATGGCCCCCTGAGCAGATTAGCACAGCATCTTCTCAATCACCCTTGATTAAGCAGCCCTTCTCTAGACAACCATTAAATGCCATTCTGTTGGATGTTACTCTTATTTGTCCTTGAAAGAAGTGTTCCTCCACTTGCCCTAAGGCATTACCCGTGTGTTCCTAAGTTTCCTCCATAGTGATATTCATAAGTGCCACGTAGTCTACTTTTTAAAGTCACACCATCCAATATACTTCCTCCAAATTGATGAAAACCTCTCTAGCCAGTTTTTCATGATGGGTTAAACAAACAGAAAAATAACTTAATGTTTATGGATTATGCTTAGAGTTTAACAATCAGCCTTAGGGAATTTGATAAGCAGTGGATGAAGTAGAAGGAGCAAGGCCCATGCAGGATTATTGATCCAGGTTGAAATTTGGCTGTGTACTTATTCCCACAGTGACCTTGGGGAAGATTACGATCCTCCTGAGTTTTTGTTCCCTCATCTTTAAATTAGAGCTACTAGTTCCTACCTCAAAGGGTTACTCTGAGAATTAAATGAGATAACATATGCCAGGTTCATGGCAAATAGTACCACATAATAAATATTAATCCCTTTGCCCCTAAGGGAATGAAAATTCCTTTGAAATATGACTACAGATCCTTTTTACAAACAACAACAGAAGTGTTTTATAGTTAAAGAAGGGGGAGGCAGAACATCTGTTTATGGTGTCCTTTGGTGAAAAGAACATTCATTTGTATTCTAGGGCAATGATTTAGCCCTAATTCTCCAGACACTTGAATGCAGTTAGTTCGAAATGCATCATCATTTAGCCTCTCTGGAAGGGAGGGGGTCCCTGGTGAGCTCTTGGAATAAGGGCCTCAGAGCAACCGTTCTCAAATTCTGAGTTCACTTTATCACATGACTGAGTTCTGGAAGACTAGTTTGCTTCTTTCCTTTACTCTTGATCAAAATAATAATGGTAATGCTTGTTTCACTCAGAAGAAAACTTATGCTTAAGAAATTACTTATGGAAAGTTCCAAATATTATACCAAGAATTTACTCATACTGGACATTTACTACACACACTTGCATCTACCTACCAATGAGATGTACCTATTACAATAGGAAATTTTCCACTTTTGTATTAGATTCAATTCCACAGACACATGGGCACCGGCTGCAGGCAAGTTCCTCTCATGTTCTGAGGAGGGAAGAGACAAACAAATAAACTGGACCCAGTCCTTGCTCTCAAGTCCTGGCCATGCTACCACTATTAAAAATGGAATTTGAACTCAACACCTCACATGATTTTGAAGTGAACACTAAACAGAGTAGAACAGTCACTTGTCCCTCACACCTCTTCTCTGAGTAACTGCTACTGACAAGACTGCTTAGTCCCCTCAGTTTCATTGCTCTTGGGAACCTGTCCAGGCTGTGGGGATAATCTCTTGTTAAACTGTGTCTCCTCTCTTGGTGCTGTGCTCCCTGCTGGTGGGACAAAGCCTAGATGTCCAGCCCTCCTTGCTGTGCTGCTAAGATGAAGGGGTCTGCTTTAAATCCACACACTCTTCATAAAAGAGAATAGTCTATCCAGTGTTTTAAACAATAACATATCAGCAAGGTGATATTCCACCAACACAAATAACAGGAACATCAAGTTCATTTATATATTTTTCCACCAACTTTTCCAAGATTCAAAGGAAACATGACCCCTAAAAGCACAATACAATTAGAATATAATCCTGTTAAGTGTCAACATTTTACATTTCCTCCCTAAAGGCATTAGACCAGAAATAAAATATTTTTATAAGAAACACCTCTTAAAGGTATTAACTAGGTGCTATGGGTGATGTAGAGATACCTAAAAGGATTACTGTACTTGAGTTGGTGAGAATGACTTTGGATACTGTATTGGTAACATGCTAGGGCTGCCATAACAAAATACTGCAGGCTGGGGTGGCTTAGAGAACAGAAATTTATGATCTCACTATTCTGTAGGCCAGAAGTCCCAGATCAAAATGTGAGCAGGATGGGTTTCTTCTGAGGACTCTTCTTGACTTGTAGCCGCTTTCTCTCTATGTCTTTGTGTGGTCACCTCTAGCTCTGTGTGTGTGTCCTAACATCCCCTTCACATAGGGACACCAGTCATATGAGATTAGGGTCCACCCATTTGACCTCATTTAATCTTAGTTATATCTTTAAAGGCCCTATCCCCAAATATAGTCACAATCCCATGTACTTGGGGTTATGACTATAACATGGATTTTGCGGGAACACAATTTAGTCCATAACAAGCGCTCAGGGCAGATCTTTGGACTCACCTCATCAGTGAGGACATTGTGGATCTGACCTTCTGAGCCATCTTCATCCCTGTTCAACACTCATTCAGACTGACCACGCGGGTGGCAGTGTGGGGATGACTACATTCTGGGCATTTGGGTGATACGGGCAGAACCCAAATCAGATTGTGGTTCTTCCCCCTTCCCCCTACTTACTCCTTCCTGTATTCCTTCCTTAGCCAAAGTAGGTGTTTCACAAGGCAACTGAAGAGTCTCTATAAAGAAGGAACAGGTGAAGCTGGAAGAAGAACAAGGTTTGCTTTGATAATACACATCAATGGCCACTGCATTCTGGAGAATTGAGAATAGAGACCAAAGAAAAAATGTGAAACCTCTCCGTGTACACTTTTGTCATTCAACAATTTAAGAGAATTTGGAAACCCTGGATTAGAATGTAGACTTCCCTGTCGCACAATAGAAAAATGGCATGCCAGGCAGGGACAGGGCCTCTTCCCTTCTTGTCTCTATCTGCCTGCCCTGAGACTCATCCCTCCTAGGATCCAGAATGGACCTGAGAGCCCATCCGGTCCCACCTGCTGAATCCTGTAGGTGAAGAAGTGGACACTTCTAGAGAAGAAGCTTCCCAAAGTCATAAACATGGAGCCAAGTCAAGGCTGCACTTGGCATTCACAACTCCAAGCCAGTGCCCTTCCCACCATATCTTATTGCCTCTTGCTCTGAAATGCTCTGGTCCTGATGACTTTGTTTCTGGGGGTGTTTTGTTGTTAAACTATCAGCATACTGCCCCCATTGCATTGCATCTGTGTATGCATATTTTAATACAGTAGAGCATAGTTATACGTATAGTAACATATGATCTATACTGCCCTCATATTTTATATATAGACAGTTTAATATATCACATAATACAATAATACAATTGTTTATATTGTGTATATATATTGCATTAGACATATGATATCACTGTTTTGTCAGGCTCTGCCTGTGTCGGGGGCTGCCTCTCAGCCCAGCATCTTCTCTGGCTCCTCATTAACTTCCCACCGCCCACCCCCACCAATCTCTTTTGCTGGATGATCATACAATTTTCTCCCTGTAGCCCTAAGAAAACCACGGCTCGCTTCCTTGTCAAGGCCTTTTTTTGTCCATAATGCTTGGCATCTGCTCTCCTCTTTGTTTTCCTTGTTTCTCCAGGTTCTACAGATGACTTGGTTCCTAACTGATTGCCTGTATTGAACACCGCCCCCCAGCTTCCTCTGAACTCAGGCATGCTCTCCTAGTATTTCTATATTCCCCTAGGCTTCTGACCTGCACTTTTCCTGAGGCTCTCTCTTCCTGTATGCACTGCCTTAGAATCTTGCTGTGATACAGAAGTCTTATTTGAGGCAACTTTATAATAAATCACCTTAGCACATAAGAGAAATTCAAGGAATTCTGGCAGAAAACACTTCTCCTTCATGTTATTTAATCCTAAATCCCATTTTCCGAGCACAAAACAGATAACAATATACCTTAGTTGTAGTTTTCCATACGTGCTAATTTATTTCTTCCTTTTTCATTTGAAGCATTATCCCAGTTTCTCCCAACCTAATGGACCCAACCCAACAATTATCCTCTGGGTCCTCTGTCCTTTTGTTTCATCCAATAACCAAGAACTGTGATCATCAGATCACTGTAGCACACACGGTCACTGCCAACTATAAATGCCTTAATGAATTCACGGTTTAGGTGTTTGAAAACTCAGCTAGTCTTGTGTTTTACATAGGCATGGTTTCCATTTAGTAATGCTGAAAGCCTAACTTGGTTTTAGTGCAAGCTATGTTATACTGAAACATCAGAATCATAACACCGACCTCCAGAAGATCTAAACATGAGCATGGATCCAGGCTTACTTCAATCAGCCCTGAAGTGGCAATCTATCTAAATTTCTCATAAAAACCATACAGACATTTGTTTTGGTCATTTTTCAAGAACTGAATTTTTGGCACAGAAAAGAAATTCTGTAAATAAGAAATTAGAGTATTTATTAATAAAACATCTCACCCAAAACTCTCTTGAAATGCTTTTATGCTTTTCCACCGATCATGAAACATGGCAATATCCAGGCTCAAGCTGAGAGTTAGCAGGTAGAGCACAGAATAAGCAACACTGGCTGGGAGGCACTTCATCCAGGCAATGTGGCTTTGCCCCTTCCCCTCCCCATAAAAGGTTGTGCCCCCCGCCCCCCGGCAACCCTCCCCTCAAAAGTTGTGGATTATACTCCACTGGCTTGAAGTTAAGTTTAAGGACTTTGTCTACATTGAAAAAGTTTAACACAATGGGAAATACTTACTACTATGAAATGAAAGGCAAAACAAGCCTAACTCACCTATTAATGTTCATTTCTTTGAGATATTTTCCTACAAATTACCAAATAACCACAGAGGTGAGTGTGTGGTCTCCTGGACCCAGACCACCTGGAGATAAGTCTTGCCACTTATTTGCTGATTGAACTTCTCTGTGTCTCCATTTTTTTTTCATCTGTAAAATGGAGATAATCCCAACACACCCTCTTTTTCATTGGTGTGAGGATTAATGAGTCAATATGTGGTTAGTGCTTAGAATCATTTCTGGCACTTGGTAAGCACTATATATACAAAAATTAATTGACATAAGTAATTTAATGGACAGTCTTACATTGAGCGCTAATGAAGAATCTTACTGTCTTAGTATTCTCTTATTGCATGACTGTGAAATTATTCACAGACTACAAATTATCTGCACATGTACTAAAAGTAATTTAATGAATTAAAGTAGTATGTAATGATCTAATATTCTACATCTGGCCTTCCTGATAATATAAAACATTTAAAACAAGTTGCAAAAATTATACGAGGTGGGGCGCCGGGGTGGCTCAGTTGGTTAAGCAACTGCCTTCAGCTCCGGTCATGGTCCCAGGGTCCTGGGATCGGGCCCCGCATCGGGCTCCCTGCTCGGCGGGAAGCCTGCTTCTCCCTCTCCCACTCCCCCTGCTTGTGTTCCCTCTCTCTCTGTCTCTCTCTGTCAATTAAATAAATAAAATCTTTAAAAAAAAAAAAAAAAAATTATACGAGGTGAATTATTGGGGTTCTAAACCTTGGAGAGTTGGAGAGAGAAAGAGGGAGTCAAGAGGAATAAAGGCAATTAAGGAGTGTTTGTCAGTAGCTACCAACAAACTCAGGGGGTCTATTTACACAATACGTTACCTCAGATTACACCACCACACGTTCTAGGGGACAGTGGGTTTCTCAAAGCCAGATTTCACAAAACCAGCACTGCAAAGGAACTTCCATGGAAAGGCTGTTTGGGGCTAAGGCTATTGAGTAACACCAACCTTTGGGAAATACATTTGGGAAAGACCCTGACTCATAAAATTAGAGAAACCGCACTCTGCATATTTATTATTTTAAAGTCTGTCCCGGAGGGGAATCAAATCAAAGAGGACTTATTTTTATTAAATAAGTTCTAGAATTTGTTGCTAATCAGGGGCCTTTAAAAACAGTCACAGGATTGAAGGTTTAACTTGAACTTTTTTTTTTCATCTGCTTTACCAAGCACATGCATTTTGAACCACTCAAACAGATCACATCAAAAAATATTGAAGAAATTTGTTCTCCTTCATCATAGAGGGCTTTTGCAGAAAGCACAGTTAAAATCAGTTTTTCAAAGTGGATTTGGTGCTGAATGTACGAAGGGTATAAAAAGTATTTTGCTGAAATTTTTACAAACAGAATGTTAAGCAGATGCTGGGTATAATCAATTTAAAAGCTTATTTTTCAGGTAGTAAGAAGGTAATTGGCCTTTTCAAAATACTAAATCATTTTAATAACTGTTTAAAGATCTAGTCTGTGAACTCAGAAAGCCAAATATCTGCCTATTTAACATCATGTAGAATAAACACCTGAAAAAATTAATACAAATTTTACTTCTCATTTGGAAGTATATATTCCCCTATGCATGATCCCCTTCAGATGCCAAATCAGTGCTTTATTCTTCCTCTTGGAGCTAGCTAATCACTAGACTTTGAGCATTTGAATATTCCTGTGCGCCAATCTTTTCATCCATAAAACAATTATTTCTGTATTCTAGCTATATAATAAATAATAAAGGTTACAAATTGCTTTGAGCTGTTCAAATGAAACAATGTTTCCTAAATATATGATTATTATTATAGAATATCAGAATAAGGAAGGACAATCAAAGTCCTAATAGTGTTTCTGAACCATGTATCCAACATCTTCTGTGTGCTCTGGTATCTTGTGTGCATTATTTCTAAACATTCTAGGACAGGAAAGATTGTTATTTATACATAAATAAGTACTTATATATTTATATCTCCCTTTTTTCCTTGCAGGATGCTGGAATATGAGACTGGGCAGGATGAGGGTAGGCAAGCTTGGAGGAGCTCAGAGCAAATTAAATAAATCTGCTTTAAAAATAGAGAGAGCTGTGGTAAGGAGCCGGGAAGATTTACAACCCATAGCTAGCAAAGAACAAGAGAAGAGAAAGATGATTTTTTTTAAAATATGAGAATGAAATGCAGTGGACAGTGTAATGTAAACCGCTCCTCCCATTTCCCATACAAATTTTGAGTAAAATCACTCTACTGAAATGGTTTGGTCTGAGTGGAGTCTTCACTGCGGATGTGCTGAGTTGACATCCTGGGTATGAACAGATGGACTACACTACAACATCTCCAAAGCTAAGCATTGACCTGATATCATAGACGAAAAATCTGAGGCTCCAGAAAGACTGCATTATGCTCTCATATTCACCCCATTGTCAAGCAACAGAGTTGGAATTTGAATCAAGTTCTCTCCGGCCTCAAGGTCTGTGTTCTTTCCGCTGATTATTTCCTACCCGCTGAGAGATAACATCCCCCACACTGCGAACTTATTAATTCATCTTCCACCCCCCAAAGCCCAAGAGTGCCTGGCACATGGTAAGTGTTCTATCAAGCATTTGTCACTGATTGCAGGTGTCCGTAATTCATGGTGGTGCTAGACTGTGCAGGGTTGTCTTGTTGCTCTCTCTGCTTTCCCCTGCATTCTCAACACTTAGCCCAGGACCTGGCATCCAGGAGGCGCCAAGAAAATGCTTAATGAATGAGTTCTTGAATCAATAGTATCTAGCCCACAAGGTTTTTCAATTCTTAACCATTTTTTTTTTTGTAGTCCATTATTAAGGTGATGATTTTCTAATGGAATAGTCTAGAATGGTGGCTTTTCACGTTTTTAATAACATTACAGCTATGCTTAGATGAACAACATTTTCGTCTGCAATCTACCTATTTCCACAACTGACATCTCATGACAGACCTAGTGAAGATACATGGCTCAGTATTACACCCAGGGTCCCTCATCAGCATGTCCAGCAACTTTGGGCACTCTGAGCAAGAAGGACTAACAATAGATTCTGAAGTCTTCATGATCCACTTGCTTCAAAGTGCCCCATTTTTTGCATGAACATTACATTTCCAGACCAAGATGTGTGTTTTTGCAGGATGCCTTACAGATTCTAACATGGGGCTCTTTCATTTGATTGCATGATTCATTTCAAAGAAAAGACTTCTGATTTCAGCCTGTGATTTAGAGCCCTAGATGTTATCTCAGCGTGGACATGTAGAAAATAAGTGCCATTTCCAGCATCGTGTAACACAGCAGGGCATGAGTAGCTTGCTGACAGATAAGCTTCCCTAGGAGCAAGACATGAAATAAAAAGCTTTCAGAGCTTAAACTTAAGACCCAGTTTTGCTTACCCTTGAGGAGTTAATGAGATGCATCCTATCATGTTGATTTGTCTGCTCCCATAACACCATGTACCACTTCTAATAGAATTTGCCAAAGGTGTAATTTCACAATTATCTGTATGATGCTGAGATGAATGTCTACCTCCCTGCACAAGACTATCCCGCTGCCTGACTCTAAGCTGTCATTATTGGTTGGTTGTTTTCTTCACCATTGTATCCCCATAGCTAAGTACAGGGCTTAAGTACTCAATAAATATTGTTGAGTGGATCAAATGAAAACCTCTACACTTGCAAACAGACAGGGTCTGTTTCCTAAAAGCATGAAAGCAGTAGTTCTTAACTTTGCTTCAAACTTAGTCCTAAACCAACAGAATCAGGATCATTGAAAATACTCGACTGAAAGCAGTCTTGGGCTCTGAATCAGAATCTCTAGGGGCTATGGCCTGGTGATTTACCCTTTTAATACACACTCCAGGGGGAATCTTAGGTGTGCTAAAATTTGGAAACTCACTGTTACCTAGTTCTTTTATTTGATGGCACAGTGCACATCAAAGGGAAGATTTTCATTTTAAATCTGTGATTTAGAGCCCCAATCTTACTTGGTGCCTATAAATTGAAGGCAAATGCCACCAGAGAAAGACAAAGCTTGACTCATCACTGATTTCGCTGGAGACTTGCTTCCACCACGTGTTACTTCTGTCTGTTTTACTTTAAGATAGCATGAATTCTGACAAAAAGCCCTGCCTGAGATTCTGGAATTCTCAGTCTTTGGGGACAGACATGCAATTCTTCCCATCATTCTAGAAGCACCTGGGACAAATTGTTCCGAGCCAAGCATGTGTGTTTGATGTGAAGAGCACACCTCTAATTAATCATCTTGTTCCCAGCTGGCCCGCTCTCCCCGGAATTGCTGCAAGCAGGACTGAAGCCCCATTCCCACCTGTTTTCCAGACACATAGGATTCGTATAAATGGCCTACTAATTTTGTCCCTGAGCTTCTTTTCCTAATTTGGTTCATTTGTTTATTTTCGTCAGATTGTGAACTAGACACTTCACAATCAGGTAGCTGTAATGGGCAAAATGTTGACTCATTTTGTTAGACATCGAGAAGGGGGGAGTGTTTCCTTTATTGAATTTGAATTATGAAAGGTAGGGGTGTTTCAAAACAGAAAAATAACCATACTGCTTATAATTTGTGCTCCCAAAATGCTGGTTAATAGCCAGACCAAGTCAAATAACACCTTGTTCCCACTTGCTAGCAGTGAATTTCCAGCAGGATGGCTTCACAGAGTAAATCTAATGCACTCTCCTATTCTCCTTTACATGTTTGGTTGTATTTCGAGAGCATGTCTCATTTTTTGAAAAGGTTGTTTCCATCCATCATGTTCTCCCTTATTTAAAGACCAAAATAATTTTTGTTTTTTCTTCTCAGATCTTAAATGAAGCAAATGATTACTATTGCATGGAGAACTCTTTACACTTTAATGAATTCTTTATCTTAGAGTAACATGTTGTATTTTATCCTTCAAAAGTGGTGACAAAAAATGAACCTCAAAGTCAAATCCATCCAGATGTCTGCTTTAATGAATTCTTTATCTTAGAGTAACATGTTGTATTTTGTCCTTCAAAAGTGGTGGCAAAAAATGAACCTCAAAGTCAAATCCATCCAAATGTATGCTTAAGGTAGTCTTAAACATTGTGATTCATCTTGGTGCTAAAAAAAACAGTGTAATCTTTTGTAGAATTTATAGTTCATTGTCTGTCAAGCCTATTTGAATTTTCTGAAAGTCTCCCTTCAGTTAACTATCCTGAAGGCTCTAGCAAGAGCTTTCCTTGAAGGACACACATCCTCTGCGGACTGGCCTAGTTTTCCAGCCCCATGAATACTTGGAATGAAAAATCTTCTTTTTCTGGAAGCATTGTGCATAGAATGGGTGCTAGCCATAGATAAAATGTTCCCAAAAGTGTGAACAGAACCTTAGTTATATTACAACATCTCTGCCTCCCAATCAGGTGTCAAACCTGGAAAGGAAACTTTACTAGAATGAACACATTCTCCGGTATGACTAGGCTAAAGAAAACCAGCTGTCACAGCTAACTGACCAAGTCCCAGATGTAGTCACTGTTGAAAATCAAGGCGATGTCTGTAGGTGGATTGTTAATCCAGTTTAGAGGGAATAAAATGACTGGGGCCAGTGTCCACCTCTTTTCTAATAGAACAAGGAATTTGTGCCACTGATATGAAATAAGAAAAATCCCCATAAATATCTGAATATTTAATTTTTTCTCTTGACTTTAGATTGAAAGGTAAAGACACAACCTTAGAATATGGAGATGATAAGAGACCCAAATTAGCATTTCATCCAGGCTCACATAAACACGAAGTGAACACTTTGTCACCTCAGCCAATACAAGCACAGACTATTCCCTTACCTTCCAAAAAAAAAAACCTTTCCCCGTTTCCTGCCCAGGCCTTCATCCTTGGTGGCAACTTGCTACATGGGAGGTGCTCAAAATATGAGCCCAATACCAGCAGTAGCCCCTGAGAACTTATAAGAAATATAAAATTTCAAGTCCCTCCCGAAACCCTACAGAACCTGCAACTCTGGGGTAAGGCTTGGCAACATGTATTTAAAGGAGCCCACCAGATGGGGTGCCTGGGTGGCTCAGTCGGTTAAACATCCAACTCTTGGTTTTGCTCAGGTCATGATCTCAGGGTCTTGAGATCAAGCCATGTGCTGGGCTCTGTGCTGAGCATGGAGCCTGCTGGAGACTCTCTCCTTCCTCCCTCCGACCCGGCTACTGGTGGGGGCCCACTCTCTCTCAAAAAAAAAAGCCCACGAGGTGATTCTGATGTTCACTAAAATTTAAGAACTACAGTGCCAGGCCATGTGTTGCTTTCACCTTAATTACACTTTGCTTCATTTACATTTAGGAATTTCTCATTGTGTAAGTAGGAAAGAGGGAGCTAGTCCACCACTTGGGTGGCTAAGGATGGGTCCACCCACTTTAGGATCTTAAGGGTTGCAAAATGTAAACATCCTCCTGCATCTCCCTCCTTATTTTGTTAATTTCTCCACCAAATTTTGATGCCAAATAGATGCTTTCCCGAATTCATGGATTCCACACGTTCTGTATTTTATAGCTAGTGATGATAATTTTCACACATCCAATTCAGTAAGATTTGTCTATTTCTTTCCTGTAGTTCCCAAGTAACAAATTCTTAGAATGACATTTGTATTATGATCTCAAAATTTTCTTCCCATCACCCAGCCATTCATTTTATTACATATGTATTTACAGCAATAGTTCTTGATTTTGGCATCGTATTAGAATCATATAGGGAAGCTTTAAAGAAAAATCCTAATGCCTGGAATGTACTCCAGATTAATTAAATCAAAATATCTGGGAGTGGGATTTGGGCATCAGTATTTTGTTTTTGTTTTTTTAATTTAGAGCTCTTAATTTATTTCAGTGTGCAGCTGGGGTTCAGAGCCACTATATTATAGCATATATATGTATCCTATTTTAACATCTTTATTATTCTCAGAAATTCAATTCAGGATCTGGTTGCACAAACACCTGTGTATCAAATACTCTTTAATCCATTAAATACTTTAAAAATCCATATACCTAGGGGCGCCTGGGTGGCTCAGTCGTTAAGCGTCTGCCTTCGGCTCGGGTCATGATCCCGGGGTCCTGGGATCGAGCCCCGCATCGGGCTCCCTGCTCAGCGGGGAGCCTGTTTCTCCCTCTCCCACTCCCCCTGCTTGTGTTCCCTCTCTCGCGCTCTCTCTCTCTGTCAATTAAATAAATAAATAAAAATCCATATACTTGTTCAGGCAAAGAAAATAACTGAACATTTTTTTTCTTGGGATTCAACATTCACAAAAGTTGGCAATGCCTCATATCAATGATGGTAGCCTCATGAAAATATGATTTTTTAAGTAAAATTCAGTATTAAGAGAGGAGAAATAAAAACATTCATAGAAACAAAATTTGGGGTTATTGTATATTTACAACTTGTTTCTGATGCAGATTAGCTTCAAAGGACTAGCTCAGAAAGCTGAGTGCTACAATGTGAATACATTCCCCTCAAATAATGTAAAAGAAAATATAGAGCAATAAGCTATGTGAGAATAGAATCTCAAACTCAAAGTCAAAAACAGTAGCTGCTTAGTTGAGAGTTGACAGATACCTATTTTCTGACACTTCTACAAGACAAGACTTCAGTCACTTTTATGATGTATTTTTAAAAAATACAATGGAAAAGAGCTTTCATTCTTACCAATGCATTTACACTACATAAAATCATGGGTAATCATTCCCAGAGGAACTCAAATATATAAAATGCGGAAACTTCAAACTTAATCATACCATGCAGCAAAGAACAAGCAAACAGCAACAGAGTCGTGTTTTCCACAGAAGAACGGATCTGACTCCAGTGGATTTATATTAAGAAACCACTACCAATGGTTACCAAACCAAACCAACCTTTACCAAACCAAACCAATACGTTCAAAAGAAATGAAGGAACACAAAGCATTTTTATAGAAGTATGAAATTTATGCTTACTGAGCATACAGGATACTCTGGTAATTATACAACCTGCTTTGGGTACAAAGAAGAAATATAAAGAATCCCAGAGTCACTTGCCTTTGCGCTTAATCTCACTGTCTAGTTCAGGGGGCAGGAGGTGTTCTCAGAAAAGAGGCAGACAGCAAATATTTTCTGTTTTGCAGATCAAAGAGTCTCTGTCGATACGCAAGCTCTGCCGTTCTATCACAAAAGCAGTCACAGACAATATGAAGACAGACAAGTATGACTGTGGTCCAATAAAACGTGTTTTTGAAAACAGGAAGTTAGCCAGATGTGGCCTGGAAAGAGGGACTTGCTGACCCTTGGTCTAGTACCTCATGTCTGTGTGTGACCACCACAACTCCTTTGCTTTAGGAGTCCCTGCTCTGCTCACACTGACATGTTGGTATGGCCTTGGGATCTGTCAACAGCCCCTGAGTCTTCTCACACTGTGCATTTGTCCAAGGCAACCTCATCCGTTTCACCTTTTATGCTGACGACTCTAAAATCATGATCAGCAGCATAAACCAGTCTCATGTGATCTAGGCTCTTATAACCTGAAGGCTTGTTCCTAGAACCCAGTGCCTCCTATCTCTATCATTTAGATGTTCCACTGGCAACTCCACCTCGACACTAACACCACTGTCCTACCCCAGAAAACCTGCTCCTTATTTGGACATTCTGTGTGAAGAATGGTACTCCTATCTACCCAGTTATCCAAACTGACCACCTGAGAATTAGAGAAAACCCACATGGCCACGGCGAGGTAGGATGTGGCAGATGTATACTATGAACAACTTTTTGATGCTGTGCAGTATCAAAAGCTATAAGCTACAACTACGTATGGCAACATGGATAGGTCTCAAAACACAGTGCTAAAAGTGCCATTGAACGTGCCAAAGGTGGAACATGTCACTGTGATTTAATGCCATTTGTGCAATTTAAAACATTCAATAATAAAAATAATACTGTGTATTTTCAAAGATATACAAAATCCTGGTTCATAAACTAAATGTACTAAAGTGGAAGCCTCCTGAGTAGAGATTCCGGGAAAAATAATAATATCAATGAAATAAGAGAAGAAGTTCACTAGTAAAATGACAACAGTACACCATCAGGATGAACTCAACTCTCAGCACTTAAAAAAAAAACTTTTTAAATAGAAGAGGTATAATATATGGCTGCAAATAATATGTGCTATTAAAATGGGTAAAATGAATGATTGCATTTGCCAATAGTTACATTTAAAAATTTCACAAGCTCGAGGTTACATAACAATGGAAATCTTAACTATTTGGATCTTGATATGTTTCAGTTATGTAGCATAAACTTTTGTCCATCACATTAATCATTCAATTATTTTACCACAAATAGATGTTTCTAGAGCTTCCTAAAAAGGCCTGGTGCTGGCCTGCTTCATGATGCAAATTTCTTTAAATCTACTATTGTAATGAGCTGTCCGGACATGGTGTGGCATATCAAAACCTAGTAACACATCCAACCAGGCGTTATTTGAGGAGATGCATACCATGACATCACTGCATAAGGCTTCTTTATATATAGCACATAAAAGTTTTTAAGCAGAAACTTGAGAGGATTAGGTGGTCAGTTTCAATTTAGGAAATTATTGCTCGATCAAAATATAGATATATTACTTTTTATTTTCTACAAGAATAATTCAAAGTGAAAACACCACCAATTGCTGCTAAACGGAGACAAAACCTACTAAAATGTGATTAACTGGCCAGTCTCTAATATGTGCCTTGATGAAATCTCCCTATTTCTGTTAAACAATACAAACTCCTGAAAACTAGTTAGGTACTAAGGCTTTCTGATTAAGGGTGAATATACTGAATGTGAGAACAAGCCACAGCTTTTGTCAATACAAGCATGAAAAACAGGAAAGGGGCTTTATGTTATTTTATACAGAGAGTATAGACCTTTTAACCGGTTACTAAACTTTTTCACTTTTTTGTGGTTATAGTGGCATCATATAGAGGGACAGACCTAAATGTGGATTATTGCTCTGGCTCTTCAAAATCACTTTAATTCTATTTCTCTCAAAATGATAAGCATCTGCAAACCCAACATCAGAAGCATTCTTGGAAAAAAGCTGGAATGTGGACAAAGACCATTTTGAGGCTTCTGTATGTTCCCTGTCCCTTTCTCTTCATAATTTTCTTATCCCCACCCACCTGCCACACAAGGTCCTCGTTCTGTTTTCCAGTGGATTCTGGGCATGCCTCCCTCCTCTCATTCAGAAAACTTCTGCTCTGGCTCAAGAGACAGTATGCATCAAAATGCTTTACAAACTGTAGGGCACATTACAAGGCCTTTTGCATCACCCACGGCGTTCAATATTAAGTAGAGTCAAGCAGATGCTATTTATTTTTAAATAATAGAAAGTTTAATTTGAAGAAGTAAGAATAAATTATTGATAATGGACCCACTGGTCTTTTATTTCTCTTATTTCCAGATAACTTGGTAGTGATTGATGACAAGCGGATGTGTTGCTGCCCTTGCTAGCAACGTCTGGCTTTTCATAGAAGGCAGTGTACTCTAACCCTAAGGAATTTATGTATTTATGTATTTTAGATTTTATTTATTTATTCATGAGAGACAGGGAGAGAGAGAGAGAGAGAGAGAGAGAGAGAGACAGGTAGAGGCAGAGGGAGAGGCAGGCTCCCCGCTGAGCAGGGAGCCCGACGCGGGACTCGATCCTGGGACTCCGGGATCATGACCTGAACTGAAAGCAGACGCTTAACTGTCTGAGCCACCCAGGCGCCCTAACCCTAAGGAATTTAAAGATGTCCATATCTAATGGTAAAATTCCAAACCCCGTGCAGGTATGAAAGAGACTTTTGGCCAGGAGGGAAGAGTCGGAGTGCAGATCATCCTGGAAACACCATCTAAGACAGCCACATGCCACACGGTACTGGCTGCCACTAAGCTCAGCTCAGGTTCTATAAATATTGACCTGGCATTCGAGAAAAGTCCAACAATAAATGGTGACTATATAAATTCTAATTCTGAGTGTGTTGACAAGTTTCTGTGACCCTGTATCTTATTTGAAACAGTTAACACTTTGTCTTTAATTCCTGTCTTGTAAGATTTTATGATATGGGGACTTTGCCATTAAAAATCATCTAGGTGAACATAGATGAAATTAAGATTATTTTAAGCAATTTGTATATTTTACATCTTTCACTGAAGTTTGCTACTGATGTTTGAATTTTTATTGTTGTTATTTAATGATGAGTCTAAAATTAGTCATGTTTTGAAATCTCATTGGAAATGGCAAGCTATGAACAACTGGCTTTCATCCAAACTTTTGGAACAATCACACATGTTGACTCACTGGTGTCTCGTTACATCCAGTCTGGATTTCAAACTATAAATTCAAGCCAATTTCCTCAACCTAAAGTGCTATGTCACCATATTTGGGCAAGGACTCTAGTGGTTCTATTATAAGCTTCTGGACCAAAAAGTGAAGTCGAAGCAAGTTTTTTTCTCTATACAAAGTTAAATCACCATGTTATGGATGGTACACATTAAATAAACAAGTTCATTTTAATATGATAAAATGGTTTAGTTAGGAGACTTTCTGAAAATGATGTTAAAATATACATGTTTCTTCCTCTCACTCTCACCCCTAATTGATGTTCTTGGCAAAAGTGATCCAAGATCTGCACTGGACCTTAGATGAAGATGGGCAACCCTTGCCTATATCAAGTTAATGCTGGAAACAATTTTAGGTCTATGTTGGGTACCCTTTAAATATCTGAGTCCCAATTCTCAGGGTAAATGTACAAGCTAAAAGTAAAGCTAGTTTTGCTAGGAGACAGAAGGAAGAACAGAAGCTGAGCATCATTATATATCTTTGACTTAGAGATACACTCCCTTGGACCTTCTCTGGTATGATTCCATTATAAGAATTTTCTCAGCAGTTTATTCAGCAAGTATTTATTAAGTCCATTCTGTGTGTCATGCACTGAACTGGGTGCTGGTAGTACAGTGGGAAACAAAATAAATATCATCTCTACCCACATGGAGCTTATAACCTACTATCAGAAACTAACATTAAGCAAATAATTACATAAATATCCATTTAGGTTACAATAAGCATCATAAATAAAGTACTATTAGATTGCATAATGGGAGATATACTCTCAGTTTGAGGAATCAGGAAAGAAATTGAATTTAAGCTGGAGTTTGGTGATAGCCAAAGAGGAAAGAAAAGATTGTATCAGGCAGAGCACATTCCAACGTCTGGTAGAAATGAGCTTGGGTTTTCCAGGGACTGAAAAAAGGCCGTAAGGGTGAAGAGTAATGGGTGATGGTGAGCATGGGAAAAATTGATGTTGGTGATGTAGGCACGTGCTGGTTACTCAGGACTTCACAGATCATGTTCAGAATGTAGATCTTTATTCCAAGACCGTGTGGAAACAATGAAGAGTTTTAAGGAGGAGATCCGCCCAAATCATTATTTTAAGATCTGGCTGCTGAGTATGAGAATGAACTAGGAGGAGCCAAAAGGATACAGTGACTATGTTAATATAATATCTGTAGGCAGAAGATAAGGGTGGCTAGGACCAAGAGATGATAAAGAGTAATGGATGGGTGTGAAATATATTTAGGAGTTTCAATTCAAGAGCCTTGTTGGGAATGGAGAGTAGGTAAGTGAGAAAAAAGTAGCAAAGATGACTCTGACTCCCAAGTTTATGAAATGAGCAACAGCATGAAGAGCAGTCTCTTTATTGAACTTTGACCAGAACTATAACGGCCTCACATAGCAAAAAGAGAGAGATCTCAGCCTCCGCTTATAAGACCACAGTCCTTATCAGATTAGGAACCCACAATTATGACCTCACTTAAATTTACCCTCTAAAGACCTTATCTCCAGATACAGTCACATTGGGGGTTGGGGCTTCAACATATGAATTTGGGGGTGGGGACACAGTTCTGTCCATAGCAATGGGAACACTCACACAGCCATTTCCCAGACAAACTAATAGCCATCTCTCCTTTACTTCTGCCAGTGGAACAGTCACCAAATCTCCCCTAAATTTCCAAGGGGATTCAGACACCTGTTTATTGTGCCTTCCAATTCACAAAATAAATTTGATAAATGCAAAATTATAAAATGATTTTCAGCCTCACAAATAATTGATAACATGTAAATGAATGCAAATGGTATCATTTGTACTATTAGCACAGATTTAAAAAATTAAAAATATCTAGTGTGGATGAGGTTATGTAGAAAGAAGCATTCTTTTTTTAAGACTTTATTAATTTATTTGAGAGAGAGAGAGCACACAAGCTGGGGGGGGGCGGCAGAGGGAGAAGCAGACTCCCTGCTGATCATGGAGCCCCAGGCAGGGCTCAATCCCAAGACCCTGAGATCATGACCTGAGCTGCAGTCAGACACTTAACCATTGAGCCACCCAGGCACCCCAAAAGAGGCATTCTTAGAGCTGCCAGAGGAACTATAAATTGATAGAACATTTTGCTCAGTAAACAATTAGGCAAAACCCATGAAAATGTTGAATTGACATATCTTTGGCCCAATTCTCAGAATTTAATGTCCAGCATGACTTACACATGTGCTCAAATATATGTTTGTATATAGATAGATAGATAGATAGATAGATAGATAGATAGATAGGTGATAGATAATTTGCTGCTACCCAACTATTTGTAATAGAACAAAAAAAGGAAATTATCTATGGCAAAATTATGGCAGGAAACAATCAACTCAGGCCATTCAAGTTCATAAAGGGACTAACTTGCAAAGTGCCAGGATGGGAAGGGTGGTGGTGTTCTGTAGCTGGCTCACACCAGCTCCCAAGAGCTGACTGTGCACAATTTTCCCAATATTACATTCAGGAATTTCAAGTTGGAATCTTGAAATCAGTCATTGTGGAAGTACTTATATCCACAGAAATTGACAAAGCCCAAACATTTCCTAGCCCACCACTGGTTTGGGGGAACAGCAAGAGATGGTGAGGCAGCAGATGAGTAACAGCACAAAGCCATTATCACCTCTGGGCAGAGGAAGGGAACACGTTGGCGGAACTGGAGCAGATGCATGGCAAAAGAGTCTTCAATCAGGAACGATCTTTATTGGAAGAGTTCACTCACTTCCAGAACATTCAGTTCTGGAGGAAGGGAGAGGGGAAAGGAGTGGAAGGGAGTGGAAAAAAAGAACATGACTTCTTTCCACACACCCAAGTCCCACGGGCTAAGTCCCATCAGTGGCTTAGGGTCCGCCTCCCATGGATAGAGAACTGCAGGTAAGAACAGAGCATGATCTGTGAGAAAGGCAAACAAACTAACCAGGTCGTTATTTAAATATCTGTCAAGATAGAATGAATTATGTATTTTGGAACATGTGTTGAAATGAAAGACTATGAAGACGTGAAGAAGAATGAGGCAGGTCTCTGTGCAATGACACAAAACTTCAATAATATGTCGTTAAACATGGTAAAAAGTAAGTTACAGAAATGTATGCATTTTTATCCCATTCTGGAAAAAAATAAATATATATACACTTCTTTTCATAGGCCAAACAAAATGGCTAGAAAAGTATATATGCCCAGCTCTGAAAGTGATTACCTTTGGAAGATGTTAATCAAGGAGAAATGGGGACTTGTACTTTTGACTTTCGATGTGATTTCAAATGTGCTTGAATTTATGGACATGTAATATCTTTCTAATGTATTTGAACAAAGCAGTCTGTTAGTGTGTCCAAAGTGTATGACCTCAGGCTTGGCTATGCTTTGATGTGTGTCATCTCAAATGCATGATTTTTTCCTTCAGCCACACACCTGACAGTTCTGCAAATTGGTCCATGGAATGTGGAGGGCTCTGCACATCTCACTACTATCTGAAAATCAGCGCAGACGTGGAGGGAATGATCATCAGCCATGAGGCGTGGGTCAACTCATATAGGGACATTCTATGGGACTCATGTGCACGGTTTCAGTAAAGAGGCAGAGGTGTTCCCCGTGCAAATACCTAAATTCAAAGCATCTTGAGGAAGTACAGCAATTGCCTTTAAGTTCTGAAGCACTACGATAGGTTTCTATGTATCAATTTTGTTTCCACTGAACAGAAGTGGGAAATACAACGATAAGTGGGGATATCACAGTAATCCATCTCTGGAACTTTTTTGCAACATGTTTAGAAAATTACGCTTTTTGAAAAATAATTCCCCCAAATACAACATTATTTTGCTACCTAAAACAAATGAAACCTTTATTCCTAATATTGAGTACACATAAATCATTCCAAGTGGGCTCTTTTTGTTACAAAGCTTGATTTTTTTTTCATAGAAAAGAAGACCCATGTACTGCTTATTAGATAGATAAGGAAAAACAATCAGTCTTTTCAAAGCCAACAATACTTGCAAACTTGAATATATTTAGATTTCTGGGATGGCTGAATTATATAATCAACATGGAAAAGAAAACATCACTAAAACATTCTCTTGACCAAAATAAACACTCCACCCTTCAGCCACTTCCTTATGTCCTCATGCGAGCAGGTGGACATAAAACTATGTACCCTCTCTCATTTACTCGTTACTTGTCAACTAGTTGCCATAGCTCATTAGAGGCATCCAGGTCAAGTTTGCCCAAACATGTCAATTAGATGCATTGTTAACAGATGTTACGGACACCTATGATGATTTTATAATCCTCCTATCACCTGGAGCATCATGAAAATGAAATCGTTTCTTTGGAGATTTGTTGCTGAAATGCTCCATAATGCAAAGCAACTATGAAATAAATTTCCTGAATAAGTCAGACAAAATGAAAATAAAAACTATCACCAACATTTAGAAGAGCTGGAGAGAAATGGAATAAGAAATGGTACTTAAAAAGGGAATAAAATTCCCTCAATTTTATACTAGTTAACAATGACAATAAAAACATTAAATCTTGGAGCAAGTGTGAGAGTGACTTCACCAGCTCAGTGGCTACTAAAATTCTCTTTTCTTACCTTAAAATCAAATAGATTGTCAACGCAAACATGGAAAGTCTTTAAAATATGATTGCTTTTTGAAGGGGTAGGAAGCAGAGGATGTGGGTGAGAAAGGGTAAGTAGGCCCAGGGCATATTTATAATAAGTATATATTTTTAAAACATATTTCATATCATTGGGAACTCTATTAAGTTCTCAGACTGATGGTTTTAATGTTCTCAATGTATTCAAAAGATGTTAGGGTATTCCGTACCTGCACTCCCTGGTGAAATGGCATACTACCTAGTCACTTCGTTACTTTTTATACTTTAACCTAGGCACTTTGCTTCATGAATCATTATATTAAATCAGTTCTCTTAATAAAACTGCTTGTCAGTGTCTCTCTTTATACAACTGAACAGATGGGATTTACCAATATCAACTAACCAAGAAAATAAACAGAAGCCCTTTTCTTTAAAATGAATAGTAGTATTTACACAATCCATATACACAGTATAGTCAATCCCTGAGAAGCATAAAGAACTATTCTGGACTAGATTAAGTGCTTCCACCAGACATTCTTCCAGCAAAGAAAGAGATAAGGATCATCTCTTTGAGTGATAGGGAAGTTAGTTTAACAACATGACTTGCCAAGGAATAATTTCACTCTAAATACTTTTTACACAAAATGGTGACTCACAGATCTGGGAGTAAGGAAAAGGAAAAAGTTCTGGGAAGCTAAACAGACTTCACCTTTTACATATTTCGGAGCTGAACTGGTAAGCATGATATATTTTCCTAGCTGGGTATTTGATTCCATGAAAGATCCTTTTGTTTTATGAGCATAAGAAATGAGAACAAGAGAAAGAGGGATGGAGGGAGAGAAAGAGATGAAATGGATATCTTATCCCTAATAAACAGATAATTACTATATCTACAACTACAGATCATCTTTTAAAAAGATCTCTATGGGTCCCCTGGGTGGCTCAGTTGGTTAAGCAGCCGGCTCTTGATTTTGGCTCAGGTCATGATCTCGGGATCCTGGGATCGAGACCAGTGTCTGGCTCCCCAGGATCTTATTCTTTACTTGTGATTCTCTCTCTTCCTCTCCCTCTGCCACTCCCCCTGCTCGAACACTCTCTCTCTCAAATAAATAAATACATAAATACATAAATACATAAATAAATCTTTTTAAAAAATAGATCTCTGATTTTAGTAACAAAATACTTACTTGGAATTATAATCATTTTTCTTATAATCATCTATGAAAGGTCATCAGTACACAAGTCATTTCTCTCTTTCCAGTTGCTAAGGCTGAAAAGTGTTCTCTTGAAATTCTGCTTCATTTCCATTGAACCACAGTCCAAGATTGTTGCCTTTGGTTGATGCTGAAAATATATTAAATCCAAGTGAGATACAGATCCTTCTGTAGGTAAGTGATGCTTCATTAGGCCCTAAGAAATTATTTGTCCCAATAAATTTAAGGTGGAAATGCCTTTCTCACAATGCTTCACTTTCCTTGCTTTTTTCCCCAGTACCCAAAGCCAGAGTAGACATCATGTCTTCCCCCACTCCCACAGGGTCACATTTGATCCTCAGGCTATTTCAACTCACACTACACACCTCTGAGTCATCAATCAGACAGATGCCCAAGTAACATCTTGATTTTTAAAAACAAATTTTGTGGGACCTAAATGACTAACAACAGGATTTGTTTTAAAATTCTGGTACATTCAACAATGTCTTTTTTTTAAAAATATTTATTTATTCATGAAAGTCAGAGAGAGAGAGAGAGAGAGAGAGATTGGCAGAGGCAGAGGGAGAAGCAGGCTCCCAAGGAGCAGGGAGCCGATGCGGGACTCGATCCCAGGACCCTGGGATCATGACCCGAGCCGAAGGCAGACGCTCAACCATCTGAGCCACCCGGGCGCCCCAACAATGTCTTTTAAAATAATGTTGAGCACATTAATCGATGACATGAAAATTGGTTTATAATATAGTGTTAGATGGAAAAAGCAGTTACCAAATACTATGCATAAAAAGTACTTATGTAGTTATAAATAGAATATATGCATATACAGAGTTACGGATATCTGAAAAATTGTACCAAATTAATGGTGATTATCTCTCAGTGGTGGAATTGTAATTTTTGATTTTTACTTATTTCAGCCCTACTTTTACTATTTTTCCAGTAGAAATTATGAGGTCGGTAACAAGATTTCATGTGGCAACTTCAGTGACAGAATATTAATAGCCATTGTATCAACCTGGTGATAAAGCTTTCTCTTTGACTCCCTAGTTTGATTGCTCTTCCTGCCGAAAGGTCATTTCATAGGCATTTAGTCATCATAGGGTGAGTAAAAGGTCAAAATAAATATTCTCATCCTTCCAACTGGACTCCTCACTTCTCATCTCTCCCTAGCAAACACATTGTTGATATAACTGATAATCGGAAGAATTGGAACTGCAAGAATCTCCAAAGAGAACTAACATGTATTGACGTGTTTACTAACTTACTAATATGTATACTAACATGTATACTGTAATATATTCCATGTGTTTTATATGCAGTTTCTATGGATTAGAGATTTTAAAGGAATGTGCTCAAGGTCACCTAGCTAAGTGGCAGAGCTTGGATTCAAACCCAATTCTAATTGACTGAAGACCCCATACCTTCCCTCCAATAGGTACCAACCTCCCCAAAATATTTCTTGCATACCTACTTCATGTCAGACACTTTACATTCATTCATCTGATCCTCAAGATAACCTTGATAGATAGCTATAATTATCTTCAATTTACAAATGAGGACACTGGTGTTCAGAGAGTTTAAACAATTTCCCCCAGGCCATGCTAGTATTGTAAGCTCTACTCAGATTTTAATACTTCAAAGCTGATCCTACTACACCAATGTATTTGCTAGGGTTGTTGTATAGACTAGGTGACTTGAACAACAGAAATTAAATTTCTCACAGTTCTGGAAGCTGGAAAACCAAGATCAAGGTGTTGGCAGGTTGGGTTTCTCCTGAGGCCGGTCTCATTGGCTCATGGATTGCTGTTTTCTTGTGGTATCCTCATGGTCTTCCCTGTGAGCACATCCCTGTGTCTCTCTGAGTGTCTAAATTTCCTCCTCTTCTTTCTTTCCAGGGCAATACATATTTATTGATTTTTTTCTGTGTATCATGTTCAGTGCTAGGCATCAGTGATAGGAGGGGAGTAGGGATTCAAAAATGAATAGCACATGGTTCCTTGTTCCAAAAAACTTACAATCTAATAGATAATTTTTCCTAGTTTATTGAGAAATAATTGACATACACCACTGTATAATTTTAAGGTGTACAGCATGATGGTTTGATTTAAATATATCATGAAATGATTGTAATAGATTCAGCTAACATTTATCTTCTCATATAGATAATGTGTGTACACAATAAAAAGAAAAAAGAAAAAAATTATCCTTGTGATGAGAACTCATGGGATTTTCTTCCTTATGTACTTATCCATTTATCACAGAGCAGTGTTATCTAGTCCTCATGTTGCAAATGATACCCCCAGTGCTTCTTCTAACCGGTGAAGTTGGTAAATGTTGACCACCTTCTGCAAATTCCTCCTCCTCCTTCTCTTTGCTTCTGATAATCACAAGTCTGATCTCTTTCTCTATGAGTTTGGTTTGGATTCCACATAAGGTGAGATCATACAGTATTTGTCTTTCTCTCTCTGACTTACTTCCTTTCTCATTGATGCCTTCAGGGCCCAACCATGTTGTTGCAAATGGTAGGATTTCCTCATTTTTTTTATGGCTGAATAATGTTCCACTGTGTGTGTGTGTGTGTGTGTGTGTGTGTGTGTGTGTGTGTTTGTGTGTGGGGGGCACAACTTCTTTATCCATTCATCCATCAGTGGACACTTAGGTTGTTTCCATGTCTTGGCTATTGTACATAATGCTGCTATAAACACAGGGGTGCAGTGCATTGTTGGTGGGATTGTAAACTGGCACAGCCACTGTGGAAAACAGTACGGAGAATTCTCAAAAAAATTAGAACTATCATATTATCTAGCAAATCCACATTTGTATGAATATATACAAAGGAAATGAAAACAACCCGAAAAGATATCTGCACCCCCATATTCAAATATCCTTTTCTTATAAGGACACCAAACAAATTAGATTAGTGCCCACCCATATGACCTTAATTACCTCTTTAAAGCACTGTCTCCAACTGCAGTCACACTCTGTGGTACTGGAGTTAAGACTTGAATATATGAATTTGGTGGTGGGGGAGGGGGAGCAGGTTGACAATTCAGCCCATAACAATCATCCTACAAGATCATAATACAGATCTCTTATAGACTGTTTTCAGTTCAGGTTTCTACCTGTTCCAAGGACTGTAAGCTTCTTAATCTATATGTGTACATAATTCCACCATGCTTCTCATTACATATAAAAGTTTATAAATACACTTATTGTAGAAAAGAGTGAATAGAAGGGCTATAGGCAGGAGGATAGACTATTTAGCAGCAGGCTAGCTCACTGTGCTGAAAAGGAAGCGATTACACCCATCCTTACAATGGTTTATTGTTTCAGCTTCCAGGGGGAATAGCAGAAATACAGGGCCAATCCTTGCCCTGTATTGCAGAAAACTCAATCTATGCCCTGGGGTTAGGTGGGGTGATGCTTGAGGGATGTTCATGGCTTCCAGACATACCACCTCCTCACATCCTGTGGGGGAAACTACAGATGAATGAGTCAGTGACTAAGTTGGGAATCAGCCCAGAACTTCTAGAACAGTAGATTCAACATGTAAAAAATGAGAATAACCCCCCACAATCATTTTCACCATGAATCAGTTGATTCTAAAGACATGATTCATTCAAGATAAAGCCAAATCCTCCATCTTCACACTTTTTGAGCCATTAGTAAAAAAATATATATGTAAAAAATATGTATTTTTAGGACATTCCTCTTCTTTATACTTCTGGCAAATATAGAAAGAACACAGGAATTCAACTCAGGAGAGAGAAGCAGAGAAAGAAAGAGATGAACCATGAGAGATGATGGACTCTGAGAAACAAACTGAGGGTTCTACAGGGGAGGGGGGTGGGGGGATGGGTTAGCCTGGTGATGGGTATTAAAGAGGGCACGTTCTGCATGGAGCACTGGGTGTTATGCACAAACAATGAATCATGGAACACTACAAAAACTAATGATGTAATGTATGGTGATTAACATAACATAATAAAATAAAAAAATAAAAAACAATAATAAAAAAGTATAAATATTCATAAAAAAAGAAAGAAAGAAATACAGAGCTATACCCATGCACACATACAAACTCGCATATATACATATCACAAGACGTGTAAAACTAGTCAACGATCAATGTATTGATTGTATAGATACACAGTTACTAAGGAAACTGTTTTGAAATCTAGACCATCAACACTACTTAACTTCATAAGACATTTTTTCCATTCTTTTTCCCCTTGTTTAGTGTAGACTTCATTTAAGAAATCAATTACTAAACAGACTTCTAAAATCAGGAGGAATGTCAACAAAATTATGTAGCTAACAAAAAGGTCAGCATGTTTCTGTTTGTTTATATTTGTCCTAATGGTGAATTTAATTGTTTCACTAAACTGGCTTGTCATTAGAATATTTGTTAATATGATACAAATTAATTCAAAAGGATTTGGATAAGATTTCCAGAGAAAAAAGCTCAACTTGAAGCAATGTAGCTAGATGGTCCAAATAGTTGATGTCACTCTCTACTTTCTACTCAAAAAAAAAAAAAAAAAAGCTTTCTTTTGTTAAGTACATGATCTTATGCCAACAAAACATTGTTTCCAGCCTTGCAATGATTTAGTTTCCAATGTAGGATTGCAGCCACTTACTTTCCATAGAGCTAGGAACATAATGAGAGGATTCATACTTTGGGTCACTCACTCAGGTTATTACATTTTAGCCTTGGATCAGAGGGTCGCTCATTCTCCTGTATGTGTGTTTTTGATTCCTGTTTCAGTGAACAAGACTGAAAAAGAATCCTGGAGGCGGCCTAATACCTCCAGCATTCTAACAGCTGATGAGCTGGAGTGAAAGCCCAATCATAAAGCCCTCAAACAAGATACCCTAACCAACTGGGTCATGGATTCTCTGTCCACTGCCAGGCATTAACTTCGGCTACAAAAACTTGGAGGCAAGAGGCTTCAGCCAGCTCGTCAGTTTCAACAAATTATGTAATCAGCATGGCTGCCTGAATTATAAACGTTTTTTAAAAAGATTTATTTATTTATTTTAGAGAGAGAGAGTGAGCATGGTGGGGAGGGCAGAGGGAGAAGGAGAGAGAGAATCTTAAGCGGACTCCCCACTGAGGGCAGAGCCTACCTCAGGGCTTGATCTCATGCCCCCCTGAGCCAAAATCAAGAGTTGGATGCTTAACCGATTGAGCCACCCAGGTGCCCCTAAACTTGTAACTGCAGTGCTAAATGTAATTTTTCCTTGAGTCAAATATTTAATCACATAGTTTCTTTAGGTCTCCTTGACCTTGGAAGATTTAAGGAATAGGTTATATGAGGGAGGAAAATAAAGTGCAGAGCATTACCCAAAATTTAGAAATACCTCTGTATCTTTTGGGGACTAGAAGAAAGGTCACAAAACAACAGCATGGCATACAATTTTTAAAAAAAATAATAAAATAGTGAAGCTGGTTCCGAAGTTTGTCATTTGCATCTTTAGGGTCCCCTTTCTGCTTTTCCTTCCTTCTCTGACTTTCCATAGGTTTCCTTATGCTTTTCTAACTTATTGTTATAACAGTGAGTGACTTGCTGTTTTATAACTCTTTCCCACCGTTTTTGGAGTTCAATGCATGTCCCTCCTCACTGAGGAGCTGATAGAACCCTCAGTAGGGTATGGTCAGGGCCATGCCGCTCTGCTGGTTCCTTTTTAGCTCACCTTCTTCCAAGGTCACTCCTGTTCTTGGTCATCTGTTGGTGTCTTCCGTATCCCATGCTAATCCATGGAAAAAAGAATCACTTTCCTGCCAAACAGTGGACACGTTACAGACATGGATTCTCAGTCTGTAACCAATTGTTCAAAATTTAGACATAAACATACAGAGTTTTCATCAGCTGTGTTTCTGTAAGGGCCCAACCGCCTCCCCACTCATTTTGCACTTCACATATTCCTGCCAGAGCCAAAGGTTTTACATTACTCTAATCTGGGAGAATGCCTTCTTTATCTTTTCTGCTGTGCTGGGTGGAGTTTTATAGGCTCCTCAAATCCATGGTGGGGAGAATACAACTTCCAGGCTGAAATATTCCCTAAAATGGTCTCTCCGGCTGTTCTCTGGCAACCCTTGTGTTTGTTGTTTCTCTAAGGAGATGCTGTTTCATTGATTCTTACTCACAGTGTATTATGCTCTCTTACTAAGATTTAGGTTTAGCTAACCCACAAAAATAAAACCTACTTTAAATAGCTGGAGAGAATTCAGCCAGCTCCTTTCCTTCACTCCTGTCTTTCCTATCTCATCCCTCTGTGTTAAGATGTCTGCAATATAAAGCCCATTGGAATTGTGTGTCCATGGCCCACATTTTGTGCCACAAATCTTGGCCTTCTCTGCATCTCCTTGGGCTGCTTCAGCCAGCGAAAATGGCCATGCCATCTTCCTCCCCAAGCAACCCACTGCTGTAGGGCTCAGAATTCTGGAACGGGGGCATGATTCAAACAAGGAGCAGACTGGGTAGAACTCTTGAACAGAGCAGAGAACTTGAATTTTGGAATTCAGATTATTGCAAGGTCCAGAATCTGTGTGAATATGTATGAATGCGGGTGAGTAGGATGATGACATAGGTAATTTATTGGTCTATATGAACAAGGAAATCTGTTAACATTAATATTGATGATAAATAATGGATAAGTGGGAAGAAAAACCTTAAAATTTTGATTTGTCTTAGTTGTTACAAAGTATATCTGCTACACTAGAATTTCTAGCATGTTTAATATTAATTAAGTGAGTACTTTCCTTCCTAAAACCCAATTCTTCACAATTCCTACTGTGCTAGTTTTCTTCAGCCTCTCCTGCTTGGTCTATTTCACTCATTCCTCCTCTTCTCTCAACCAAAAAATACTGGCATGATTAAGATTCCTTTCTGGTCCCTCTTTCTTCTTTGTTATTTTCATTCTAACTGAGTGAAAATAAATTCTACTCACATAGATTTAAATACTTTCTAGATACTGGAAATCCCCAAATTTATATTCTAGTCCAGACTTTGATTCTGAGCCTCAAATTCAAACAGCCAATTGCAGGCTGTTGTCTGCAGTTGGAGAACTCATCCAAAATGGAATCCTCAATATTTTCCCTAATCCCCACTCCCACCCCCATCTACCTGAACCATCACCTGGTAGTCCTTACCTTAGGAAATGGAACAATCATTTTCTATCCAGTCACTAACATCAGGAGTCTGGGGGTCATCCTGAGCAAACACTGATGGTCCTACCTACAAAATACATTTTTATTCAAAAGTTCTGACCTAAATTACTGAAATATTTACCTAATCTGTATCCTTATTTCTTCGATTGAAGCACCTCTCAAATCTATTCTCCACACAGTTGCCACATGATCAGTGCTACATAGGGATTTTTCTCATGTCCTTCTCTGGATTAAAAACCGTTCAATAGCCTCCTATTTTATCAGAGTAAAATCCAAACTTTTTCCCATATCTTACAAAATTCCCCATGGCCCTGTCCTTCCTCCCTATTTTAGAGTACCTCACTCCTTACCTAAGTCCCAGCATGCCTGCCTCTGTCTTTTCTGGTTGCCTGAAAGGTTTTTTTCTTAATTCATCCATGGTGACTCTTTCTCACCCTTTGAGTCTCTGGTTAGAAGTCATTAATTTTACTCAGTTGTGTGCTTACTCTGCAAAGGTGGGGATCCTGACTGCCCTATTACTTGTGTTCACATTGCCCAGCATGGTGCATGGCACATGGCAAGTATTCAATAAACACCATTGAGTGAATGAATAAAAGAATGAGTGCCAGAATTATACAATAGATTATAGGACAACAGCAAAAACTAAAAATGGTAATTAAAATTAAAAGGCAATTATTTATGTTTACCTCTCCTTTAGTCCAACTATGATTAAGCTTAATTTTCAACATGCTAGAAAAACCTTGTTCTTCATTTTACGTGATCCCAGTAGAACACTCTATATACCTATGACATACATATGATTAGTATTCATGTCTGTATAGTCTGTCACAGTTAGTTAATCATGCCTGAAGGTTGTTGGCTTCCAATTCTTAGAAAGAGAAGAAATACTGATTTTATTTGGGAGAGCTTTAGATCATTTTGGCAAATGTGTGCATTTACAACTTTGGCAAAAAAAAATACACTTTTATTGACCTAATGTCAGTACAGATCAAATGTTATAGCAAAAATATTTATAAGCTTGTAAATATTACTATTGGTTATCCTGGGGATGGTTAAAAGAGGTCATTCCTTTTCATTCTCGATACCAATTCTTCCTCAGAGTACCACTTTCTCATTTTTTTGTCCTCTATCAATTATTAGTTTGGTCCAAATGGTCATAGGCTGAAAATAACCATGCTGAATTTCATCCTCTTTTTTGTATACTGACGGACCTCAGCATGAAACAAAGAATGTACTGTTTATAAATCTTTATTGGCTGGACACAAAGATAGCAGCTGCAAACAGTTAAGCATTAGGAGACTTTTACTTCCTTGCCCCCTCCTTTTGGTGGGTTAAATCCTCTTCTGATGAACCTACAAACAACTCAGTTGATAGAGATTTGGCACATTCTCTAAGTCTTACTTTGACTAATCTAATTTTCTGCAAAAATATGCAAACTTGCCTAGGTTTGCTTGATTAGTACATTTTGGATTTTCTTTATGAAAAAATTTTTTATTTGCTGAATGTATGGACTGTTAGCTGGTGAATGATTATAAAAGGCAGTACTTTTTACTATTCTCCTTTTAGGAGAAACTCTTAAAAAAAAAAAAAAAAGCCAACCAACAATAGCTTCTAGTTTAAGCCTTTAGAGACATGAAAAACTTTATAAGATCATGCATATTGCTCAGGACAAGAAGAAAAATGGGCTGTGCTCTTCCAAAATGGAAATTTCTACTAAGGGACATTTCACCATAACCTCTAAAATTATTAATTAGTCGACCTACTCACTCATGGAATTAACTTTTCCACTGGAAGAGAATTTCTAGCCAGGTTTCCATGAGTTAATGTAATGTTTACAGGGGATGCACATGAGAAAATGCTGAGGAATAAAACTGAATTGAACTGAATCAAATGAAGTGCCATAAATAGGTCAGATTCAGGAAATGATAAAGACTTCTTAAGAACTGTCAGGGTTACGATAGCCCTCACCCTTAATCTTAGCTTGACTGCTAAATGAAAATACTTTATGAACAAAGATTTTTACAAAAACATACCCAAGAAAATAATTGTGTGTATTACAGGAGAGAGAAAAGTTTTTCTTAACCCTCTTAGGGTTGCTGGCTGGGTCTGAAAGTTAAACTGACAAAGATATTATTAACAAAAGAATGTGTTATGTGATACAGGAACCAAAGAAACCCAAAGCAACAGTTAAACCTGTGTATTTTTATGCTGGATTGATGAAGAGTGAACAAGAGTGTTGGAATAAGATAGGTTAAGGAGTACGTAGTAAGAATAGTAAACTGGGGGAAACTTAGCAAGACCTGTTTCTTAGAATCTTCCTTGGTGTCCCTTTGTCCTCAGAGATAAAGATGTTCATTTTTCCTGAGTAGAGGGACATTACCTCTCACATGAGGGTTTTATGACCTATTTCAGGGAAGAAAGGTCATAGTGGGAAGGGTGTTGGTCAGAGTGATCTTCTTGCTTCTGTCTTCTTCTCAAACTTCTTCAGCTTAAAATATTCAATACGCCAAGGGCACCACACTTGGGGAGGTGGCGTGTCCTGAAACCCATTATTATCAAGAAGAAAACCACATACGATAGTATCCAAAGGGTCCTAGGTGATTCCACAAAAAGATATACACACACAGTAACAAGATGGGCATATTCCCTTCTTTAGTTTCTTTTTTCTTCATTGGAATGATTGGATGATTTAACAGTAGCCCTTGATTTCTTTTCATAAACAATAGAATGCTAGAGCTGGATGGAATGGTCCTTGATGTTCATTAATCCAGAAACAGAGACCAGCGAATAGAAATGACTTATCAGGTGAGGCACATCTACCTGGCAGAGGTGATGGATTTAAAATTCCTGACCCCCAGCTCAGTGTTTTCTCAATTATATCGTGCTTTCTCTTGGCACATTTTCTGACTGAAGGAAGATATTCAAAGAGGAACTTGAAAAGAGTAAATTGAATTGCCAGATGGATTAATAAGAATGGTTTTCCATATGTCTTCTAGGCTTTCTTCAGGGGGTTCTGTGAAAGAATTGAATCCTGATGCCTAAGGCTTCCATTGTGGGTAATGAATTGATTCCCCCCCAGCCCCACCCACGCAGGTAGCCAAAGATCATCCTTGGGAGAACTGAAAAAATAGTCACTCAAATCATTTCCTGTGTTCTGTGGTTCAGCTGAGACATGCCAGTTGAGAAAAAAATTGAATCCTCTAACACAGAAAACAGATGAGCAGTAGGAAGGGAATGGCAACCAGAGGTAGAAGATTTAACAAACTAAGGAAGCAGCTTGGTGTAGGGAGACAAGGTGAGAACATTGGCTTTGTGACGACCTGAATTCAGTGTAAATCCTATCCATGCCACGGTGAGAAAATGACTTCACTTCTATAAACCCAATTTTCTTGATCTGTAAAATGGGAATAACAGAGCCTACCTCTCAAGAGCCCTTGTAAAGATCAAGTAAGATAACATATAGGAAAGATTTGGGCCAATAAAGATACTCAATATATTTAAGGAAGGAGTTTGATTAAAGAGGATGAACATAAGGTCTTTGGAATTGGATATACTTGGCTCATACCTGATGCCACCACTGGGTCTCCTACTAAGGTGCCTGGGGAACATTGTAGAAGCTTCGTGAAATGTCAGTTTCTAGCCCTTCTCCTCCTGGTTTTACATTTTTCCATCAACTTATTAATATAGAGCAATGGTTTTCAAACTGTTGTGTGCACCAGAATCACCTTTCCATTAATTTGTTAATATACAGCAATGGCTCCCAAGCTGCTGTATATATCTGGAGGACTTGGTAAAACAGATTACTGAGCACCATCCCGAGTTTCTGACTTGGTGGGTCTATAGTAGGACCCTTTTGATGTCAATATAGATCTAGAGCAATTACTTTTGGGTGCTGGAGCGTGAAGTCTTCAGCTCTTTGGGCCCTTCTATGGTTTCCAGTTGAAATTGCTATTAAAATACACCAGCTGAAACATCTTAACTTACTCTGATACTGATAGTGACAACACACCTGATTTCTATTCTCAGCTCTACATTGTTTTTAGTTCTCTGTTCCTCAGCATACTGCTTTTGAATGCAGAGCTCAGTTTGAAGACAAAAAGAACAAGAAAATTACTAGGTCAATACTTATTGAACCAAATAATTCATCTCAAGTGAAAAGCATGTGACATATTTTCCAGTTCTATAATTTTCCCAGATTTCTCATTATTTCTTTTTACAGGTGAAAACCTGGTTAGTCAATTAAACAGGAAATCAAATATCGTGATCCAAATACTTTCTAACTCATCACGGCTTGGGACACACAAGTGCTGCGGATTTAGGGCCAACCTTCTCAGTGTAGGCAGTTAGTTGTGTTTGTATCAGGGGTCAAACCCCGGTGTTCCAGTGCTAGCTGGAGGACATGCTTCATTTGTTTTGTTCTTTTTTACCTGACCATTTTATTTGATGCCGATTATAGACTGTGCCCCCCCACCAAATTTCTATGTTCAAAGCCCTAATCCCTAACGTGGCTGTATTTGGAGATGGGGCATCCAAGGAATTAATCAAGGTTAAGTGATGTCATAAGGGTGGGGCCCTGATCTTATAGGATTCATGTCCTTATAAAAAGAGACATGATAAAGCATGATAAAGATCTTTCCTCTCTCTCTCTTTCTCTCTCCCTGGGGGGGAGGGTTGGGGGGGCACAGTGGGCATGTCTCTCCTCATGCACACACCAAGGAAAGGCCCTGTAAGGACACCGTGAGAAGGTGGCCAACTGCAAACCAGGAAGAGGGATCTCATCAGAAACCAACCATGCTGACACCCTGATCTCACACTTCCAGCCTCCAGAATCATGAGAAAATAAATTCCTGTTGTTTAAACCATACCCGCTCTATGGTAGTTGGTTATGGCAGCCCAAGCAGACTACTACAATGTTTACATGTTATCGATCCAGAGTGTTTTTAAAAAACTCTGAATTGGTCGTTGTGCTGGGTATTTTCCATTTGCTCCTACAGACCCACTCTCCACCATTCTCCCTCCTCCATTTACCCTAATTGGGGTATTTCATCTGCTCTCTGTTAGAAAAACTGGTTAAATGATTGTCAACATCTTAAAAATTGAGAGATTCTGCATGAAAATAAATCTGGATTGTCAGGTAGTCATGAGAAATTAGAAGATTTGGCAACAATGCTGGCAACAATGGACTGGCACCTCCCTTTTAGACTGGGCGTTAGCTCTCAAGCTGGCCACAGCTCCCACTTGGCATACTTCACTCGATTACTTTACCAGGCTGGCTTTTGCGGCCATCTGAGAACATGAGCCCTATTCCTCCTGAGATGATGGGAAGGGCTGGAAAGTCCAGATGCTTGGAAATCTCTATTACTGGCTGCTGTAGGTGTTGCTGGTCATAGCTCACACTTGCAACCTTCCTAGAACAGTGTCCTTGGGTGATCAAAACTGCTTTGCTTGGGAGTGCCTAGGAATTGCCTCTTTCCCAAGGCAAGACCAGCAATACATTCTAAGCTGGATACCTCTGTCTTGGAAGGAGCAATCATTTATGCTAATCAGGACTGACACGTCTTCCAGAGATGGGCTGGCCTTTACGACACACAGTTCTGGTTCATTGGCTTGGTAGCCTGCATAGCATTACTTTGGAACAAGGACCCACTTTATAACCAAAGAAGTGCAACGGTGAGCACAGAACCATGGACTCTACGGGTCATGCCACATACCACACCATCCAGAAGCTGCTGGTATGACAAAGCAGTGGAATGACCTCTTAAAGACCCACAGCTGAGGCACTACTCTTTAACAGGCAGCATAGAATTTTAAATGATGGTGATTGTATTGGTCTTGTGTGCCGTATAACTAGAAAGTATAGGTCTGGTACCCAAGGGGTGGAGGTAGAAATGACCCCATTCACCATCGCCCTCTCCGCCCATGATCAGCTTGAGGGAATTTTAGTCTCTGGTTCTTGGAGGGGAAGTGCGTCCACCAGGAAGATGCAGTAAAACTCACACCAAACCTAAAGCTTTGGCTGCTATCCAGGCACTTTTTGTGCCAGATCAGTAAGCGGAGACAGGAGTTCCTACACTGATGAGGGAATCTAACTCTGATTGCTACAAGGAAGTAGGACTATTTCTACTTAAGGAGGGGAAGGAGGAATGTGTATAGCACTTAGGGGATTCACTGGGCCATCTCTTGATACTCTTGGGTTGTCTTACTGTAGCCAGCCATCGTGACCATGACCTAACACAGGCATGGTACTCAGAGGCTCAGGACCCTCAGGAAGGAGGGTCAGGGTCTTCTATAGATTTTCCTGCATGAGAATTTTCATCTCGGGCTTTTTTTCTAGGTTATCCTAAGACAACCTTCTACCCTAAATTATTGTCCCTCTCCTTAACACTACATTAAAACTTCCCGTCTTTCAGCTAACACCTTAAGGGGATTATGTTGGTTTGCTGAGTAGGATCTCAGGGGCATCTAGAGGAAAGAGTGGCCCACTTTATGTCACTGAATATTTTGCCTATGAGCCCTGAGGCATCTGCATATTTTGAAGGCCCTGGAGGCCTATAAAACTATAGGAACAGTTACTCCTGTTGCAAGCAAAATGAAGAACATGGTTAAGCTAATTATCCAGGAGCCTGAATGTATTCTGAATAAATACTGAAGAATGAGGTAGCTGTGTTTTGAAATCAAACTATTTAAATCACTTTTTAAGTTCTCTACTTCATATAGCTTGTGTAGATCTGAATCATAGCCTTTCGAAATTGGCAGTAACACTTTATATATTAAATTTTTCTTAAAGGGGAGAGGGGCAGAGGGAGAAGAAGAGAGAATCTTAAGCAGGCTTCACACCCAGCATGGAGCCGGACGAAGGGCGCAATTTCAGAGCCCTGAGATCGTGACCTGTGCCGAAATCAAGAGTCGGATGCTTAACCGACTGAGCCACCAAGGCACCCCTAAGCTTTTTTTCTTTTTTTCAGAGGCTGACAGACCTGAAAAATATGAGTTTAATTACTACACAAGAATTTTCCAAGTCACAACTATTAGTATAACTCTTTTTTATGCCAACTCGCAAATAAATTCCAAACTGTGATATTCTTTCTTTTCCTCACTTTCCCTCTTTAGTCATTTCCCAAATATTAACTATTTCATTGAGTGAGAGAAAACTCTGGAATACAGAGAGAAATTCTTTTCTTAAATATATCTTGTTATGCTTGTCCCTCAAACTGTTGGAACAATTGGTAGTAACACTTTTGGCCTTTACAAATGGCTTTACACAAACACAAAGCACACAACAGAGAAAAAGGTGTTATTTACAATGACAGGGAGAAAAATTCTAATTCTAAAAATGAAATTTCATTTTATTGGTAATAAAAATAATAGGTGTTGGTGTTTTTCCATAGCAGTTACCCAAACTACTTAGTTTTAATATCAGAATGACATTTATTTTCCTCTAAGATTTCCTCTGGAGAAAAAGGCTAGCATTCCAAAAGTGTTTCTACTTTTTTCTTAAAATCGTAACACATTATTTGGAAAATAAAGATGTTCAGTGCTTAATATTCAGTTTTGGAAAAGGTTTGTAAATTCTGTTTTTAAAAATTATACAAAATCTCTTTAAAGTTTAACTGAAAGCATTAAGTATGCTTTCTCCAAATTTTGCTTTAATTGTAGAGGTTTTTCTCAGGGAAATCTTGGGCTTCTTCAGATGCGTCCATTTTGAAAGTACTGTAAACTCAATTTGGTTGTTATTAGATGTGATTTTTTTTTTCAATTGCCTTTCTCTGTGTGATGTTATTCAGTTTCAGAACAATTTTATTTTTCAAAACTTTCTCTCTTCCCCTCCTGCCTGTCTCCTCTTTCATTCTGGGACAATTCTATCTGAATGCTATTCGGTGAGGCTGAACAAGTCAGTCCTGTGTCTTAAACACAGGTGGCAGCCAATAATGGCCCAGAGCAGGGTGCTAAAGCCCGAGAAGGTGAGGAGGACATCCATGCACACAGCCATCCACAACGGGATGACACAGCCTGAGTTGGGTGAAGAAGGGCCGCCATAGGGAGTGAGAGCCTGAGCAGTGTGAACAGATCATTCTCGTGGCGAATGGTGGCCCAGAGCAGGGAACTCAACCCTGAGCTGAGTCAGAAGGACATTCAGGCAGGCGTTAGCCCAACATGGAAGGTCAAGTGAGGAGAGTTTCTACACAGTTCAGAGGGTGGGAATAACTGACACACAATTTTAGAGCCTAGACAAATTGGAACTGGTCTCCACAGTTGAGGAAGGGGGAGAGGTTTTGTAGCACTGGCCTGGTTTGCCTCATCAAAGTCAGAGTTTGTGTCCACACAGGGTAGCCCATAACAGGGTACTGGAATCCAAACAGGTGAGGAGGAGGACATCCACATGGGGAGTGTAGGGGTGGGGGTGGGGAAGGGTGTTATTGAATTGTTTGCTAGGATTTTGTTGAGTTTTTTTGTATCTATATTCATCAGAAATATTGGCCTATAGTTTTCCTTTCTTGTAGTGTCCTTGACTGTGGTGATCATTTCACAATACATACATGTGTGAAATCATCACACTGAACACTTTAAACTTACACGATGTTATATGTCATTTATGTATCAATACATCTGGGAGAGAAAAGTGCCTTGGTCACAAAAGTCAAGGAAAGGCCAAAGAACTGTTCTGATTTGACATAGTCTCTGGAGATAAGTAATGCAACGTGGGATTCTGATTTGGTTTTCTATACAGAATGTTATTAGGACATTTGGCAACACTTGAATGGAGTTTGAGAATTAGAGTATCATAATAAAGCAATGTTAGTTTCCTAATTTTGGTGATGACATTGTAGTTACGTAAGGGAATGTGCTTGCTTGTAGGAAATATACGATAAGGTTTTTGGGTATGATGGAGTATCCTACCACCAACTTATTCCCAAATGGTACAGGGCAGGAAAAAAAAAAAAATGAGAGAGAGAAAGAAGAAGAATTCTTAGTACTGTATTTGCAATTTTTCTGTAAATTGGAGACTGTTTCAAAGTCAGAAATTTTTAAAAAATTTATCTCTCATGAATTTTAATACAAAAGAAGAAACATTTTCTTTTAATTAGAACATGCTGTTTAAATTGCCACACTAATGGATTTTTCAGGAGGCTCTGAACAGCAAGGAGGTGAGGGAAAGATGTGAGGGAAAGATGGATAAGAAGTCCAAAGATAGTGCAGAGGACAAAACTTTCTCTTCATCCTAGTGCTGTTCATGCATACTGAGTAGAGTAAAAATATTACCCGAGGCCTCTCCTCTCTTCCTGTCTGAATTTCTCATGACATATCAAAATGTGTTTTAAGCACTGAATGGAAAATTAATCAAACAGGATAAAAATACATAACGGAGATTTTTCCCTCTCTATTAGTCCCCATTGTTTTTTAGTAAGGTGTGCAATTGCCTAAAACCAAAACTTGGTGCCATTCACCCAATGAATTTGAGGAACTGACTTATATGAAAATCTGTGAGATGACCACTGAGTTTAAATCACACGGACCCTGACAGCAAAGTGATTAAAGTCAAGAATGTAGAAAGCAGTCTCCATTCAAAGGGCTAAAAGTCTGTGCTAGCCAGAAACACATTGGCTGAACCACATCCAGTGAACGGGTCCATCGCTGCCTCTGCAGGTTTTGTTCTTTGATTTTTAAAACATTCTGATTTTTCGAAGTTTGCTCCATCATGTAATTCTTCCAGTGTAGTATTACATCCGGGAATCGGCAGAAAGGAAATACTTCGCCATTTACTACAAGACATGGGCAAAGGATTTTTGAGCGGTTAGTAAGAGGCAGGGATTCTGTTCTCTCTACAGGATTCCTGTAACTTAGGATTTCCCCTCCTATCACTCATCTCCTTCAAACTCGGTGAAAGGGCACTATATAGATACACTAATAGAATTGCATAACTGATCCAAGATAAGAAAATATATAAAGCTATGATTTATACTTAATTGTATTATTATATAATTATTATTATATATTTATTACTATATTTTACATAGTAAATAAATTATATAATCATATCTAATCATATATAAATTATATATATAAATGTATTATATTTTTTGCAAATAGAAGGGAGCAGTATGATAGGCAATGCGAAATGGTAGATAAACTAAAAATAACACTGAAATATATTTTCATTCCACATTCGTTTGGGTGAAGTAAACATTTGATAATGCACACCACTTGAAAAATGATGAAAATGCAGTGTGGGCAGGGTACCCAGTTGGAGAACATGGGTTCTGGATCAGACAGAACTAAGACAAAGTCTAGCTTCACCCCTAGTGGTGATCCAGCAAGTTACTTCATTTCTGTGAGCCCTCGTCTCCTCACCCCTAGTAGGAGTTACACTACCTCATTCTAGCATTAAAGAGGTAACGAGCAGGTAGTCTCTGAGTAGGCAACAAATGGTCACAATTTTCCAGAAAAAACTGCCCCAGTCCAACCTCCCTTTTGATGCTGCCCACCAGCCCCAGGCCCTGATGCCCTTGCTCCAATAGTAAGGAGGACAGACAGCATTCAGCCTTGATTCACAAAGAACTGCAACCTAGGAATACTCCTCTTTCTCTCATCTCACTTCCTGTCACATTCACAGCCTGTTTCAGTGTATCACTGACACGTAGGAATTACTGATATAAAGGTCAGAAGAAGTTTTGGTAAGTATAAAATACTAACAAATATAAGATTTTATTTTCAAAACAGGGTTAAACTAAGGTCAGCTAGTCACTGCCACTTTTTGTTTTCTATCTGAATTCTCTCAGACCTGAGTTACATCAAAATCCAGCTTTAGGTATCAGACATCAAAGCCCTTTTCACACAGATGCACCCACTTCAGCATCCCTAGCAGGAGCGCTTCCTCGATGGAGGGTTCAGTCCAAAGATTCCTGGATTCTTTTAATCCCAGAAGGTTTGCTGACTCAGCAGAAGTCCTAGAGGAACCTTGCACTTGGACCTCTCTCTTCCCACTGCTTTATCCTTGACGTCTGCTTTCCTCCTCCTCCTGAAGTCTGTCATGTCAGATTGTGACAGTATCTTGATCCTGTTCTTAAATTTTTGTAAGATGCTTTAATTGCTGATGATTGCAGTTTCTTCTCATGTGTGCTTTCAAAATCTTTGCTTGTGAAATTATCTATTTGTGAAATTGTAGCTAATCGAACTTCCTAAAACAGTCCTCCCATTCTGCCGTTTTGTATTTTATGTAAAGCCAAGTCAAATTCAGAACCACCCTCTTTCTAAATTTTGATTATACATGAGGATCTTTGTAACAAGCCCTATTTATTTGGCTCATTCAACCCATTCTCTTTTTTGATCACTCAGTACAGATCGGAGTTGGGAGGTGGTCTTCTACTGAACTTGCTGTAAGTACAGAACATTTATTTCAGCCACAGAGTTTCGCTTAGCATGGAATATTGCCTTAAACATTTATCTCCTCAGCTGGTGAGGCTACTCTGAGAATTTCCTAATGTTCTTGTAAATTAAGGACATCCCAAGATCTATTTCAATGAGGTGATTTTCTTACTCCATATTTGCTTAACTTCATGCATGCAATCTAGTATCCTATTAAGGAAGATATTGTCTGTGGGTGAGATAGAAGACAGGAAACAAATTGGCTTCTTAAATCTTCCGGCAGTAAACAAAGACTTCCAGTCTGAGCTCTTTACCACGAACACAAATAACCCTAAACATGCAAATCTGTGTTGATGAGTCTGAAACTCCCATTCCCTCCAACACATAGAATGCCTGTCTTTCCCTTGGAAACAACTGTTTAGCTGCTTATGCTATTGTTACCATGTTGTACACTTTACCTTCACAGAAATGCTTTCTGCTCTGTCTTCTGGTTTACTCAGCAGATTTTTTTCTTGGATAGTTTCTGTTTCTGGGTCTCCTCTTCCCCCAGAAGACATTTTTTTCCACAAGCAGAGGAAGGGCCTTGGGTCTGTGCAGAAGAATCACAGAATTTGTGACTTATAGATGGTGAAGAAATTGAAGAAAGAAATTGAAGAGAGATCATGTTGAAGATCATCTCATGTTGGCTATCTTCAGGTATATTTTTTTTAAGATTTTATTTATTTATTTGACAGAGAGAGACACACACAGAGAGAGGGAACACAAGCAGGGGCAGAGGGAGAGGGAGAAGCAGGCTTCCCGCCGAGCAGGGAGCCCGATGCGGGGCTCGATCCCAGGACCCTGAGCTGAAGGCAGATGCTTAACGACTAAGCCACCCAGGAGCCCCTATCTTCAGGTATTTAAAAGACTCTTTAACACGTGCCCCTGTGACTTGCCATTTGGGGGAACTATTTGAAACCAATGTTTTATTATATTTCATCTGTGGCATATTACTAAATATGATAGGGTTTCTCTTAAATGATATTTATTCAGACCCCTCATTGAACCCTACTTTCAGCTCCTGGGGATACCTGCCTATTTTTCTGAGGTACCCCAGGATAATCTAAAGTGATTTTAATGATATACCACATAACCTAAGTCTTAAATCAGACCTTTCTAAACAATACCTTACAAATTCTGTGGAAGTCTATCCAGGCATTTTCACATAATCTTCATGAATAGGAAAATTAATTTTATTTGAAAAAAATTTGTGCAGTCTTAAAAGTGTTTTTCTCGGGCGCCTGGGTGGCTCAGTTGGTTAAGCGACTGCCTTCGGCTTGGGTCATGATCCTGGAGTCCCGGGATCGAGTCCCTCATTGGGCTCCCTGCTCAGCAGGGAGTCTGCTTCTCCCTCTGACTCTCTCCCCTCTCATGCTCTCTCTCTATCTCATTCTCTCTCTCAAATAAATAAATAAAATCTTTAAAAAAAAAAAAGTGTTTTTCTCATGGTACAGCCTCCTCCTCCCCAGGAAGGGGTAGAGAGAGCAGATCTTTGGTGTATCAGATACTGCCTTAGCTGCTTTCTATATGTCATCCCAGATTTCCTCACAACAATCTAATGAATTATATTATTAGCCCCATTTTGCATTTGAGAAACAAAGGCTCGGAGATATGAAGTAGCTCAAGTGGCCGAGCTGGGATTTCATTGGATTCTAATGCTCATGCTGCCTCAATGGAACACACGTTCTTCAAGGAGGTGTTTCCCTGCCCAAAGAACATCTCCATCTAGAACAGAAAAGGTAAGAGGTAAACCAGTTTATCCTGAATCTGGAGGGAGGACAAAGCTCTCAGTCTCCCAAGCTTAGGAGGAAAAAAAAAAAAAAAAAAAATATATATATATATATATATATATATAGTAATAAATTGCTTTTAGTGAAATCTATAAGAGAGATTGTAAGACACAATAAGTTGATGGCTTTGTTTAAATAATATGAGCACCAAACATACAAATATTTATCACTGTCACTTTCTTATAAAAGCTCCACCCAGAATTTTTAAAATGATTATTATATACATCTGTTCCACATCTGTGGTCTTTCTGCTGGTGGCAGCAGGGACATCACGCCGTCTCTGTCTGCTATAAGGCACCTCTCTAATTCTTACATGAGCATATAAGGGAACAAAATGGAAGGAAAAGAAGTGTTTGGGCATGGTTTGGGGGCCTGGGGCAGTCTGCAGATGAAAACATTGAGAATCCAGATAGAAAGTACCTAACATTTCAGATGGTTGAGGTATCCAAGGCAACAGAGCTGTAGAAATACTCTGGGATAAATAAATTTATAGATCATAATGTTAGTGATGTTAAGATTTTAAGAAGGCCCAATCCAAACTGTTCTATCTGTAATTGATCTGTTGCCTACCAAATGGTTGTTTTTGTTGTTGCTGCAGCTGATTTTTTTTTTTTTTACTTTACTCTCCAAACTGTGAAATAATTACTAGTGTGTTTATACAGATTTAACAGTGAGTTAAATAATCAGTCTGCAGAATTAGAGATAGACTTAACACATTGGACTTGGCAAATTGCCTTTTGACTATTTTTCTATAACTGTTAAATCTGCATTATATATTTAACATGAAAGGCTTAAATGTGTATTTGTGAGTCAATGTAAAATATGTCCATTGTGGAAGACAGAAAATGCCCATGTCCTAATGCCCCCAGAACTAGTGAATATATTAGGTTATGTGCCAAAGGGGAATTAAGGTTGCAGATAGAATTAAGGTTGCTAATTAGTTGACCTTGAATTGGGGAGATTATGCAGATGGGCCTAAAATAATCACAAGAGTCCTTATCTGGGAAAAAGGGAGACAGAAAAGAGAGTATCAGAGTGATTCAATATCAGAAAGACTCGATTGATAGTTGCTGGTTTTGGAGATGGAAGGGAGCCCTGAGCCCAGGAATTTTGGCAGCCACTAAAAGCTGGGGGGTTGGGGGCCAGGGGGCCAAAAACAAAAACAAAAATGGATTTTTCCTAGAACCTCCAGAAGGTAATACAGCTCTGCTGATATCTTGATTTTAGCCCAGTAAGACCCATTTCAGATATCCCTCCACCAGAGCTATAAGATAATACATTTGTGTTGTTTTAAGCCACTAAGTTTGTGGTCATTTGTTACAGTAGCTATAGGAAACTAACACAGCTAGTATTCTGAAACAAAATGTTTATCAGTATGAAAGTCTGGGTGTATTGACTAATAAAGGTATTTATATTTTAGATACTGACAAAAATATCACAGATTCCCAAAGGAAGTTTAAATGCATTTAAATGCTACTAAAGACTAAAACAAAAAACAAAAATGGAAGGAGGTGCCTGGGGGTAGATGAAACAGGAATATAGACCATTGAAAATTGTTGAATGGCTGGTGATGTGTTCGTGGGATTCATTATACCATCCTACCTGCTTTTCTGAATGTTGGAAAATGTCCATAACAAAGTTTAAAAACATTTTAAGCTCCTTAATTAATTCTTTTTCAGAAGGAACACTTAAGCAAAACCACTACTATATAAACAAATTCTCTGCATTTTTTCTCCTCGAAAGAAATCTAAAGACAAAAATCTAAACCTTTCCTCTTATGATTTAATCTGAAGCCTTTGGCATTGGTATATTTCCACTGGAGATTATTAATACCATATTTTCATAGCAGATGATTTGCTTTCTGCCTAAGTCTGAAATACAAACTCTCTGTGCCTACTCACAGAGAATTATGTGAACATTTTTGGTTCTACTCAGCATAAAGAAATGCTCCTACTAACTGAATTTTCTGAAAAAGAAATAAAGAAATCAGTGCAATTTACAATGGCATCAAAAACAATAAAATACTTAGGAATAAATTTAATCAAGGAGGTGAAAGATCTCTTCTCTGAAAACTACAAGATATTGAAGGAAGAAATAAAAAAAGACACAAATGAATGGAAGGGCATCATCTTGTGTTCACAGGTTGGAAGAATTAACATTGTTAAAATGTGAATATTACCAAAGCCATCTGTAGTTTCAATGCAATCCCTATCAAGATTGCAATGGCATTTTCACAGAAGTAATAAGCACTTCTAAAATTTATATAGACCAACAAAAGGCCCCAAAGAGCCAAAAAAGTACTGAGAAAGAAGAACAAATCAGGAGGCATAACACTCCCTGATTTCGAGCTACACTAGAAAGTTATAGTAATGAAAATAGTAGGGTACTAACATAAAAACAGACAGACCAATGGAACAGAAGAGAGAGCCCAGAAATAAACCCATATTTAATAAACCAATAAACCCAAGCATATACAGTCAAGCAATATTTGACAAAGGAGTCAAGAATACCCAATGGAGAAAAATAATCTCTTCAATTAACAGTACTGGGAAAACTGGATATTCGTATGTAAAAGAATGAAACTGTGCCCCTATCTTACACCACTCACAAAAATTAATTTGAGATGGATTAAACACTTAAATTTAAACTCCTAGAAGAAAACATAGAAATAAACCTCCTTGACATGTTCTTGGTAAGGATTTGGATAGGACACTTAAAGCACAGGCAACAAAAATAAACAAGTGGGTTAACGTTGAACTAAAAAGCTTCTGCAGAAACCGTAATAAAGTGAAAAAACAATTTGTGGAATGGGAAGAAATATTATATAAGGGGCTATTGCCCAAAATATATAAAGAATTTATACAACTCAATAGCAAAGAAACAATAACCTAATTTAAAAAATGGGTAAATGATCTGAACAGACATTTTTCCAAAGAAGACATGCAAAAGACCAACAAGTACACAAAAAGATGCTCAACATCACTAGCCAGTTTGGAACTGCAAATTAAAACCACAATGAGATACCACCTCATGCCTGTTAGAATGGCCACCATCAAAAAGACAAGAAATAACAAATGCTGGCATGGAAGTAAAGAAAAGGAAACCTGTGTGCACTGTTGGTGGGATTATAAGTTGGTGCAGCCACTATGGAAAACAGTATGGAAGATCCTCAAAAAATTAAAAATAGAACTGTCATATGATCCAGCAATTCCATTTCTGGAAAAATATCCAAGGGGAATGAAAACACTAAATCAAAAAGATACCTGCACCCCCATGTTCATAGCAGCATTATTACAATAGCCAAGATGGAAACAACCTAACTGTTCATTGATGGATGAATGGATAAAGTTGTGGCATATACGTATATATTACAGAATATTATTTGGCCATAAAAAAGAGGGAATCCTACCATTTGCAAGAACATGGATGGACCTTGAGGACATTATGCTAAGTGAAATAAGTCAGACAAATTCAAATACTGTATGATCTCACTTGTATGTGGAATCTTAAAAACAAACAAACAAACAAACAAAAAACCTCACAGAAACTGAGGTTAGACTTGTAACCAGAGGTGAAAGTGTGGGGGGAGGGGGAATTGGAGGAAGTGATCAAAAGGTACAAACTTCCAGTTATAAGGTAAATAAACATTAGGGGCATAATTTGCAACGACGTGGATGGAACTGGAGGGTGTTATGCTTAGTGAAATAAGTCAATCAGAGAAAGACATATATCATATGACCTCACTGATATGAGGAAATCTTAATCTCAGGAACAAACTGAGTGTTACTGGAGTGGTTGGGGGTGGGAGGGATGGGGTGGCTGGGTGATAGACATTGGGGAGGGTATGTGCTACGGTGAGCGCTGTGAATTGTGGAAGACTGTTGAATCACAGATCTGTACTTCTGAAACAAATAACGCAACATATTTTAAGAAAAAAGAAAAAGAAGAAGATAGCAGGAGGGGAAGACTGAAGGTGTGGAAATTGGAGGGGGAGATGAACCATGATAGACGATGGACTCTGAAAAACAAACTGAGGGTTCTAGAGGGGATGGGGTGGGAGGATGGGTTAGCCTGGTGATGGGTATTAAAGAGGGCACATTCTGCATGGAGCACTGGGTGTTATGAACAAACAATGAATCATGGAACACTACACCAAAACAAATGATGTAATATATGGTGATTAACATAACAATAAAAAATTAAAAAAAACATTAGGGGCATAATGCACAACATGATGACTGTAGTTAACATTGCTGTGTGATATATAGGGAGGTTGTTAAGTGAGTAAATCCTATGAGTTATCACAATTTTTTTTCTTTTTTCTTCTCTTTTTGTTTTATCTATACGAGACAGTGACTATGAACTGAACCTATTGTGGTCCTTTCACAATGTACGTAAGTCAAAGCATCATGCTGTACACCTTAAACATACACAGTGATGTATGTCAATTACTTCTCAATAAAATTGGAAAAGGAAAAAGGAAAATGCTCCCAGTGATAAACTGGTGAAACCAGAATAAATGTATTCTGCCCATTTTTTAACTGGATTATTTGTTTTCTGGGTGTTGAGTTGTATAATTTCTTTATATATTTTGGATACTAACCCTTTATTGGATATGTCATTTTTCAAATATCTTCTCCCAGTCCAAAAGTTGTCTTTTAGTTTTGTTGATTGTTTCCTTTGCTGTGCAGAAGGTTTTTATTTTGATGAAATCCCAGTAGATTATTTTTCCTCCTGTTTCCCTTGCCTCAGGAGACATATCTAGTAAGAAGTTGCTACAGCTGATGTCAGAGAGGTTGCTGCCCATGTTCTTCTCTAGGATTTTGATGGTCTCACATTTAGGTCTTTAATCCATTTTGAAATTATTTTTGTGTATGGTGTAAGTGGTCCAGTTTCATTCTTTTGCATGTGGCTGTCCAGTTTTCAAAAAACAATAAATAATCATATTGTTTCACAGAGATTTTTGCCTAGAAGCAGACCTACTTGTGGATCAACTACAAGAATTAGCTTAGTCCATTGTAATAAAAAAGAAATAAGAAAAGAAAAAAGTCTAGGATTATTTTTGGTGCCAGTATAATTGTAACTGAGGTTCTTAGTGCCTACATGATTTTAGTATCTATTGTATACTTTTTCCATCTCTGCTCTCTCTTGATTTTTCCTTTTCTTATGTCAATTAGCAGCAGTATTTTTCTGAGAAAGCAGGGCATCACTCTAAACAGTTGACATCTAACATCCTTATGGAAGTCACATCTCCATGTCTTGAATTCATGTATTGTGTGGAAAGTAATTCATAGATTCTATGATTCTTGGCCATTATCTATATGTGTTCCCTTAGAATAAGTTTCTGTTCTTACACACTTAGAAATTATGATCAACATTAAGAACCATGACATAAGTTTTATCTTCCAATTCCCAGAAAATAGGAGACCTAAGATCCATTCAGTATTTAAATAAGTCCAAGAAAGTTGTTTTTGTTTTGTTTTGTTTTGTTTTTACAAATGCAATAGTTACTCGTTTATCTTTTTAACACCACCACTACCACCCCCACTGAGAAACGTTTCCCTACATTTGACCTATGCTGTGTGAGAACTTGGCCTCTGGTTCTCTTTGCTGGAGAAGGAAAACAGCTGGTAACCATTAAGTATATTATACACCTTCAAACACTGCAAGACTGTTATTTAGTTACCTTTCTTCTCTCCTCCAAGATAAGCAATTCCAACATCTTTAACTCTTTCTTATAAGTTCCATTTTCCAATCCTCTCATCAACATTCATAGTCTCTTCTGAATCCTCTCCAAATTTCAGAGTTCTCTTAGATGTGGAACCCAAACTGGAGAGCACTTTCTTGTAAAAATCTGACCCATGTTGAGTAAGAGAAAGTACCATCTATTTATCCATCTGTCTATTTCAAGTTAAATGATCAAGGAGGGACTACCACCATAAGATCATAGACGTTGGGTGTATTTTGGTGCTAAAGTAGCACGAACATCAAAAGCATGTTTTGTTTTTGCCTTAAGTTCTTGGTTTCAACAAGAAGGGACCCAAAGGGGACCTTAAGACACATCTAAAGTTAAACAGCAGACAACATTTGGTCTAAATCAAAGGCAGAAGAATTCTGCTGACTCAGAATCTTTACCTTTGAAACCACTTGTTCTTACCCGGTTAAGTGTTGATCACCAAATAAGAGGGTGTCAATGTGTGTGAATGTGTGTGTATGTGCATGTGTGTGTGTGTGTGTGAAAGAGAGAGAGAGAGAGACTCAGTTATTTCTTATCACATATCTTTTTGCCAGTCTTAAAATGCAGATAATTGCTTTATGGAAACTTAGCAGTTTTATTTGCTTTGTTTCATGAAAGAAGCCAAATTGCCTAATGACACCTAGTGAAATTTCCCATATTTTAAAGTAGAAATCTTATCTCATTTCCCTTTTGTCTTTCCTCCTCATTTACTTTGTTCTCCCCTTTGTATCCCTTTATTTTCCCTGTTTTGCTTCTTCCCTTCACTCCTTGTATCTTATATCTACATACATCTTTTGAATGGAGCAGGAAAAAAATTAATAAAAATGGGGGGTGATTTAATCAAGGACAGAAGAGTCACCACTGTCCACATTTGAGAACATCAAATAGGAGTGATGGTACTAGGTACACACAACTTCCAAAACGTGAAGTCATAGAGAAGCCAGGAAAGAAAGTTATTGAGTGATCAAGAAGATGTCACAACACCTCAGACTTCAACAATTCAAAATTTGAGAAGCTTTTATTTCTAAGATCAGTTGTGAGTTGTATTTCATCAAAAATAGAGTTTGGAATAAAGCCATCCATTTTTATGATTCTCTCCACAGCCTAGGGGAGAAAACTCTCCCAGACCCTGCACTTCAAAAAGAAGCTCTGTTTATTAGTGTGGCTAAAGTGAGCACTAAGCCCGAAAGTCAGAGGACTAGAGACAGGCACCGCAGCTCTGACAGACCCCTGGCAAGCTGGCATCTTCACAGCCAACCTGCTTGGCAAATTGCTGTCTGAAAATATTATGTCTCGAGTGTAGGAAGTCTCCAGGTGGAGTGTGTGTGGTGTTATCAGACAAAAATCTCTGTGTACCTGGACACGGTGTCCAAGTCTCTTCAAACCCCAGGCTTCGCACCGAGTTATGTCAACATATGACTCAGAAGAGGCGGAAAGGGAAAAACAGGCACAAAGAAGGCAAAGCCGAGGAGAAAGGAGCAAATAAAAACATAAGCCAAAGTAAGCCAGCTTGGTTCTGAGGAGAACTGCGAATACTTTCATTGCTGTTTTTAAACCAGTCAAAGGTAAAAGAGAAAGATGAAGCAATGTCTTCTCATGAGGAGACATTTCTGCTCATCGCAGGGGAACAAGGAGATAATCAGAAAAATGTATCTAATTTAGAAAGAGAATTAACACTGCTTTTTATAATCCATGCCATTGCCAGAAAACACCAATTATTTATATTCCAGTCTCTCAGCTTCAACAGGGACTAATGTTAAGTGTCCTGAAGAGTTTATAAATACAGTTCACTCATTGTTTTTAGAAAATAATCTTGTGAGGCAAATCAAACTTTCTTTAGGGATAAATTAGACATTGGTTTCTCACATAACTGAACCTCACTGAAAAACACTGACCTCAAATCGTAGGCATTGATACTTGCCTCAAATATCACCACGGTTGATTCTAGTCTCAAAGTATACTCATTTGACATGAACATATCTGTATTATTAAAAATGCTTTTGTAATATAAGGAAGTTTTTATTTCTCTTACTATGTGCTCAGAATTATCTCCACCAGAGTGGTGCCTGGGTGGCTCAGTCGGTCAAGCATCTGACTTTTGATTTCAGCTCAGGTCAGGATCTCAGGGTCATGGGACTGAGCCCTGCATCTGGCTCCACGTTCAGTAGGGAGTCTGCTTGAGATTCTCTCTCCCTCTGCCCCACCCCTCTGCACACGTGTGCACACGCATGCGTGTGTGCGCTCTCTCTCAAATAAATAAATCAATCTAAAAAAAAAAAAGAATTATCACCACCAGGAAATGCTAACTGAAAGAAAAAAAAAATCTTAATTTCCTTTCCAGTATACAATAGCAATGAAATTTCAGTAAAAATGCAGTTATTTCTGTTTCCTTATAAATAAAGGCTATGAACCTGCTTGTCAGAGACTGAATCTAAAGTGAATTTTTTGTATAGTGCATAGCTTACCGTGTATACTCAATAAAGCCATCAGCACACCTATAGAGTGAATAAACCCTGAGTTAGACTCCTGGAAATAGGAGAGTGTGGTAAAAAACACCTAGAGAATTTGGTAAAAAACACCTAGAGAATTTGACCCATTTTACCAGACAATCTAGAAAATCCAATGTTCTCTGCTTTAATATAATGTGGAGTGGTTGATCAAATAACCCCAAACACATATAATAAAATCCTATGTCCCGATTCCCCTGGCTCTGCAGACATAACCAACCATATAAATACAATGATTTAAATAGGAGGAAAAGAAGTCTGAACAGGGACGGTGAGATAGCAGTTGTCATTCAGTCAGGCATGACTGACTTAGGCATTTAATCAAGAGTTTTAAATTTTCATTGGAAACTAACATTTTCATACATTTTTTTTCTTTTAAATATAAAAACTAATGTTTTTTGTGTTCTTTTGTACATTTGATACAAGATTCCTAAACATGTCACATATGCTTCTAGTGACATTTTCTGCTCTGAAAAAGAAGGGTAATGAAAAGTTAATGATTGTGAAATGCTAATGACCCACGAGGTCATATGTAATAAAATCTGTGTCGTTCAATCTGATAAACTGAGAAGGGCAATGAATGTGACTTTTCTAATTTTAAGTAGAGTATTATAGAATAAAACGAGTGTTAATCCCATTTCTTCTTTAGGACTTTTATTCTAGACATATTTTCCTTAAATAACATGGAAACAAAGGGTGTCTATGAACTACGTGAACACAGAGTCTAATGGGCTGGAGAATCTTTCTGAGACTTCTCAGTTGCAAGCTGTGTTTTGTTTTGAGTAGTCATTGCCTTGCAGTAGACCTTCTGGGTTTTGCTGTTTCTTTGTTTTTTTAACTGCTATGCCACATTCTTCAGAACTTGAAGATGGGTGGTATTAAATAACAAAATTCAACCAAGTAAATTTGAAGATCTAATTGGTGCTATTAAATGATCCATGAATCGGATAGTACCCTATCTAGCAACTAAAGAGGCATTCCAAGGAGTTGTACAAAATGGAAGGTTGTTATAGAAGGACAGTGGGGGCAGAGCACCTGGGTGGCTCAGTTGGTTCAACTCTTGATTTTGGTTCAGGTCATGACTTCAGGGTTGGGAGAGCGGGCCCCTCATTGGGCTCTGCAGTGGGTGTGGAGCCTGCTTAAGATTCTGTCTCTCCCTCTCCCCCAAGCCCCACCACTTGCCCACCCACACATGCTCTCTCTCTCTAAAAAAAGAAGGAAGGAAAGAAGGAAGGAAGGAAGGAAGGAAGGAAGGAAGGAAGGAAAGAAAAAGAAAGAAAGAAAGAAGAAAGAAAGAAAGAAAGACAGACAGACAGACAGAAAGAAAGAAAGAAAGAAAGAAAGAAAGAAAGAAAGAAAAAGAAAGACAGGCAATGGGGGCAAGAAAGTTATTAGCAAAACAAAAACATTGTCCCAGGGCTTTCTATGGGGAAAGCCAGGGGTCTTACCATGCAGATGACCTCATCTTCCTTTGGGTGATGGAGAGGGGCCATGTAGCAGACTCATTGGTGCCGACTGAAAAATTCCAGACTGACCAGTTAGGACTACATTTCCGGAGGAATTTAAAACTGCAGTTAGATTATGTATTAAGCACCAGTTTGGGAACTCAGGCTAAGTGACACTATTTTGGGTCTGTGTGGTTTTTTGGGGGGGTTGTTTTTAACAAAGGTTTGAAACCAATGTGTGCAAATAAAGAAAAGAAAAAGAAAGATGGCCAACAGGCAATGTAAATCCATCCTCAATGCTATGAAATAGTAAGCAAATGTTATCTCCACTCTGGGAGCTAAGCAGATCCTGTGTTTAAAGAAAGAATTTCTGTCAGTGTGCCTGCTCTCCTGTATGCACATTGAGAAAGACTTTCGTCATGTAGCAAATAAAAATAAAAGACCAAAAATGGAGTTACATTGCATAGTTCCTAGCTACTTGAAGAGTCTCAATCAATGTTTCTTAGATGGATGGTTGGGTAGATGAGAGAAAGGGAGGGAGGGAGAGAGAGAGAGAGTAAGAGAGAGAAGAAGAAGGAAGGAAAGAAACGAAAGATTGCCATCACCTCAACAGTTAGGGAGTCAACATTTTCAATAATAATCAGAATATATTCTGGCTTCTGGAAATCAATGGATGAAGTTAAAGGAAGGGGCATTTGTACTTATCCAACATCCTCTCTCTCTCTACTTCTCTTCTGCTCCCAAATAAGAAGAGGTCTGATGTGGATGGGTTATGGATAAGGACAATTTGGAAACAATAGAACTATTGGAAAAGCACAGGCACTAGAGGGCTTGAGGTTCAAGAATTTGGGTCTCAGACATTTCTACCTCTTCATCTCTTTCCACCAAAAACTTGATTTAAATTTAGATTTCTTGGGGTGCCTGGGTGGCTCAGTAGGTTAAACATCCGACTCTTGATTTCAGCTCAGATCATGATCTCAGGATTGTGAGATTGAGCATTGTATTGGGCTCTGCACTGGGCATGGAACCTACTTGACTTTCTCTTTCCTTCTGCCTGCCCCCCTTCCTCTCTAAAAAAAATAAAATAAAATAAAGTTATATTTCTTAATAATCCATTTTCTTAAACAATATTCGATGAATTTGTGAGATAATCAATGTAGTTCTCAATGCTATTTAGATATTTAAATTTCATCAGTTCAAAGAACTGTTCATATTGCATGGATTTCTTATCAAGGTGTACATAATGAAATTTTGCAATGGTAACTCTTTTCTGAACCAAATTCAACCTTTTGATGTCCAAAAAAAGTACTTTAGACAGTATTAATTCATGTCATAGAAATTAAAAGAATGCCTCCTTTTAAAACTCTGAGGCCTTCTTAATTATGTATTTTTCTCTTATAATACATAGTTTCTAGAGAAAAATTGGAAAATATAGAAAAATGTAAAGAAATAGAAATTATTTGTTAGATTTACTCTCAGAGATGAGGAAGGCAATGTTAGAAGTTCCTTTTCTTCCTCTTGGGAATACAGTTCCCAAAACTTTGGGTACATAGGTGGGGTCATATGACTGAGTTCTGGCCAATGATGTGTGGACAGAGTGATGTGTCTCAATTTCAGGTCCTACCTCGGACACCACCTTCCTTGACATGCCTAATGAATGCATTTTCTCTAGAAGATAGGTAGAGCTTGGATCTTCATATAATTGCATGGAGAAGAGTTGGTCTGCATTGTACTATACATTGTACTATGACATAACAAGAAATAAACTTCTATCATTAATCAACAGAGACTTGGGGAGTTGTTTATTATAGCAGGTAGCCCACTCTGATTAATATAGGTAATCACTAATATTCAGCACTTTTTTCAAGTCCCTTTTCTATGTGTATATTCAATACAATTGTAATCATATGAAAGTATGCCTTTGTATTCTGACTTTTTAAAAATTTAACATTATGTGATAGGATTTTCTATTTTATTATAAATACTTTATAAGTGTAACTTTTAATGACTACCTAGTATTCTGTTGTATATATGTATTATAATTTATATAACTAAAACCTATTTTTGGGTGATTGAGATCTATCTAGTTTTTCACTATAACTATATGATGAACACATTTATGCATAAATTTGTGTATACATATCATATTATTTTCCTTAAGAAGATTTTTAGAATATTGGGTGAATATTTTAAGTATCAGTTCAGATGTATATTGATGAACTGTTTTCCCTAAAATTTGCATTCCCATCATAGGTGCTATGGGAATAGCTGTCATATCTTCACCAGGCCCAAGAATTATTATAATGCATAGAAATAGCATACCCTTGACAACAGGGCTGTTGTCACAACAAGTTCCACAATATCTGCTGTGTTTTATAGATTATCTACTTTTTAAATTAGCAAAGCCGTAGACTCACTGTGTTCACAAATTCCAGCATAGGAAGGATAGAATCTTCAAAATAGGAGACCACTTTAACAGCATAAACTGTTCAAAATCTATTAGAATGAGGGCAAAGGACTGAGAGATAATATTTGAATAGGGCTCTGAGGAATATATTGGGAGCCTGCCATTCAGACAAGAGGGCAAAGGATATTACAGATGGAGAACTAAATATGCAAATACGTGGAGCCATAAATGAGGGGCCGAGTGTGGAAAAGAGCAAGCCCATCTGTATTTTCAGAATATGGGATGATGGCACAGAAGCTAGGAAGGCAAAGAAGCTGTAGTCTGTGAAGGGCTATGCACGCCAGGCTGAGGAGGCTAAGATTTATCCTGTGACTAGGAGAAGAGAGATATGTGAATAACTGAGTTGATTTTTAAGAAAACCAAATGACTTTGTATTATGCCCAAGCCACTTGATAGACATTATTGTTTTTGATTATGAAAACAAATCCACAAGGTAAGTTCTAGTATCATATTTACAAGATATGTCAAAACTGAGGTCAGCATCAAGTCACTTACGTGGAAGAGCTGAGGTTTGAACATAGGTCTTTCTGGCTTCAAGCCTGTGATCTTCTCATTGTATTATGTTGCCTTCTACACTGTGACAACGTAGAGTTTAAACTGGAAAGAGAACGTGGTAGAAGCAAGGAGATACATTATTCAGGAAAGAGAAAATAAGATCCTTAATTATTTCTAGAATAAAGTGGGGTTCAAAAAGCCTAGACCAAAGGAAAGACATTTTTAAGAAAAGGGAACTAGATTTAACTTGGCAGGTCAGGGGACTTCTCAAGACACTTCCACTAGAGAGGTGGAAGATAGGGTGGGGGTTAAGGGGTCAGAGCTAGATTGTGGTGGCTTGCAGCATAAATGAGAGGTGATGCTATAAGAATGGTTTAAAGGTATGGTTGAGCCCCTTCTATAATATTTTCTGCTAAAGTCCTTTCACACCACTGCTATGGCTACTCATCATAATTCTTCAAGGTTATAATAATCCAACAATTGGTATTGCCAGAAACAGTATTATAGTTCTAGGCATCTTTCCAGTTGTCAACAAAATATACTGGAGGGAAAAAACTCTCTCATAATATTATGAATTAATTTCCAAGATATTCAACACCCTAGGGAAGTCCCAGCTTCAACAAGATGGTAACAGATTTCTCATGACATCTCTGAAAAATTGCACTAAAAAGTATGCCATTCTATCTACATTCAGCCTCAGCAATAATTTACTCCAAGTCAGAAATGAACCTTCTGTTTTAAAGAAAAATATAGAGGAGATATTTGAGGTTCTAGTCAACTAAAGTACCATTGAATACATTGTGTATGCTATGGACTAATCTAATTATACTGTTACTAATGCTTTATGTTAAACTCTATAGAGACTATACAAGGACTTTGAAGAAAGACCTTAAGAAGACCCCAAATGTAGTGTGTCCATTGGCCTACATTACTTTGCAAACTTACATTACAGTGTTTGCAAAAATTGTCCTTGTCTATGGCTACCAATAGCTTATTATTAATGGCATGACTGTAGATGCCCAAGCAATCAATGATTCAGAAATAGTTGCAGTTATATCATTTAGACTTTCTGTTATCCTTCAAATTCTTGAATTTTCTAGAATTCTAGAATATCTTTCTTACAAATTTCTACATGTGTGTATCAGTAAGGGTCCAGTCAGAAAACAGAAATTACTCTAGATGTTTCCAAAAGAGGAGTTTAACACAGGAAATTTGTTACACTGGTAATGTAAGATCTGAGAAAGAAAGCAGAGGATGGTGAAAAAACCAGAGATTAGCAAAAGTAGAGGTAGGAGGAAGGGAGAAGTCAATGTTACTAAAGTTCCAAAGCAAAGGCCCAATGCCAAGTGGAAGCATGGTAGACAACTCAATGGGAGTTGGAACCACAGAGGAGACATACCCCATTAGAGATATTGCTCAGACAAAAGAGAGAGAAGTATCTTATTTTCTCCCTTCCCCTTGATCTGCAGTCTCTCACCTGTGCCTCTTATTGGCCAAACCTATCCAAATGCCAGGGTGCTAGGGAACCTGGGAAATGGTGCTTCCTCAACACAGAGGTCAAGGAATGTATCTGAGAGCAAAATGGACACATGGCTAGCAAAAGGTACTAATACTTAAACAATATGTTAATCATGGGCACAATAAGAAAGCTGAATTCCACAGAAAAACCTAGAAATATGTTGAGAAGAATAATCTTGGCTTCGCAGAAGTTTCCTGTAAGTACTGATAATGGTAAAATACTAATGTTTCTTCAAGGATGGAAAAAGGGCCGATAATCTCATAAAAGGACATAGTGGGCATCCACATAATGAAGGAAGTTTTGGAACAAGAACTTCCACTGACACCTTCTTGGATTACTCTATCCCTGCTCTCAGCACTTAGCCAACTGAGAGAAGTACATGCAATATCAGATGTGATCTAAAACTCATAAAGACTAAAGTTTCCTGGGGCTCTGCACTTTCTCTTATGTTTCTTCCTCAAAAGTCTGCCATTGCTGGGTCACTTCACTACTTATTGGAAATATTATTCTGTGAAGTCGGTCTCAGAAAAATGTTATCTTCTGCTATGTTATATCATCATTCATTTCCCAATCAGAATCAGTTTCTTATGTTGAGAATAAACCAGAACTCCCCACCAAGGATTATTCAGCTTATGGTGAGGGAGCTATACACAGTCCAAACACTAATGGGGGCTGTCTCTGAGAAGTGCTTCAAAGAATATTATCTACATTATGAGTTCTTTCAGAAGTCAAAAATCTCCCCACTCCTCAATTTTCACCAACATAATACAAACATTATTGGAAACTCTAACTTCAGGCTTTTACCTTCATTATCATGATCACGATCTAGGCAGCACCAAAGCCACAAACTAGGTGGTCACTGTGTGTTTTCTGCTTGCCTAGGATGTAATGGAAAGAATCATACATAATCTTGATGTCCAGAGCTGACTGTCATAGAAATTCCTGAAGAGATTTTGACACTTCCAGAAGAAGTGTTGATGTTAAAAAATGTGCTTGAAACATATCTTCCATCTGGACAAATTGTATGATTAACTGCCCAGAACCCTAAAATACTTTATAATTTGTGAAAGAGTAATTCCTGAGTAATTCAAGACATTCAATTGTTCACTCACAACATAATAGTAATAGTTAACATTTACTTAGCACTTACTGCATACCAAGCACTGTTGTATGCATGGCATAACTAACTCCTTTAAACATTACAAAGTTATTGTTTTCATTTTGGAAATGAAGGAACAGAGGCAAAGAAAGATTAATTTTATAATGCTAGAAAATTAGAACCTGCCCTAGAATCACACATTCAGAGTCAGAGACAGAACGTGAACCCAGATAGACTGGCTCGAGAGTCCATACTATTAAATACTCTGCTCCCTGCCCTTTTCTCCTAGATGTTTAGTACATTGTCTTGGCCATCTTTCATTCTGTGGCACGTTCACAGAGTATCTTGTGTGAAAGCTTCGGCTTGAAGCTTTGCCTAGTGAACTGAAATCGAGTTAGATATTACAATGGTAGATTACATTCTATTCTATGAAGAGTAGGTCTGCTCAGTAGTTCATATGGAATTTTCAGGACCACATCATGGGAAGAACTATGTTATTAACACAGAATCATTAGAACACCTGGAAATAAATTTTCAGCCATACCATCTAGTTGTTGTAGATTGCTGTAAACAATTTACCTCAATTAAGTTTAAAGGTTTTGCGGACAAGACTCTTAGCCAAGCTGCCAAAATTGGAGAGTCAAGCTGAAATGGTGATGTTGACCTCTAAGTTAACTGAAGTGTTTATCTGAGGAGCTGGCCAACACATCTTGACAGATTTCTCTAGCTCATTCTGTGACTCTAAGGTCAACCACAGGAGCCACCCTACTGAGTTACAAATGGGGAAATAATTCTAAACGTGCTACTGCCATATGCTTCCAGCCTACCTGAGGACTTGCACAATAAATAAGAACATAACTTAGTTACTGCTGTCTGTACACATTGCTTCCTCATCTGCATGCCCAAAATCATTTTGGCAAGAATTACGGAGATAGATCAAGTATGATCGAATCGTTCTTGCTTCCTAATAGGTACACAAGGGTGGCATCATAACATTGCTAGCTGTGAAGGTTTTCCCCTAAGAGCTGAGCTAATGGAAGCATTTTACTGCAAACCAGTTAAATGTTTTTTGTAGTTCTGAGGACTCACAAAAACCAAAAGCAATAATTCTATGGCTACTTCCTATTCTGAAGTGGTCTCACTTGTTTCTGTTTCCAAAGAAATCACCAAAAGGGAATTCTATATTCCTTCAAAGGGGAGATATATGAAGTATGCCAGGGGTTGCTATGGTTCAGCATTAGTTCTGAGATGGAATGGAACTCAAATTACACGAGCAATGTAATTTTTACAACGTCAAAGAACTATCTTGTTGAAGGGCTGTTACAGTTATCTGTAGCTACATTTTAAATTACTCCAGGGGAACCTGGGTGGCTCAGTCAGTTAGGTGTTTGACTCTTGGTTTCGGCTCAGGTCATGATCTCAGGGTCATGGGATCGAGCCCTGCATCAGCTCCGCGCTCAGCAGGGAGTGTGCTGGAGATTCTCCCTCTCCCTCTCTTTCTGCCCCTGCCCCCGCTTTCTATCCCTCTAAAATAAATAAATAAAATCTTCAAATTACTCCAAAATTTAGAGGCTTAAAACAATGACAACACCTATTTTGGTCATAAATCTGAAATTTAGATAGCTTGAAGAATAGTTCATCTCTATTCCTCTTGCTAGCAGCCAACATGGCTCAAAGGCTAGGGGCTGGAATTATCTGAATACTCATTTATTTATATAAATCGTGGATGATGCTGACTGTCAGCCAAGTTATTAGCTAGGACTTTAAGCCAGAATACCTACATGTGGCCTCTTCATATGACCCGGACTTCCTTACAACATGATGGCTGATTCCAAAGGGCAGGTGCCCTGGGAAAAAAAGAGAGAACCAGGCAAAGGTTGGATTTCCTTCCATGCCCAGGCTTGGAAATCATACAGTGTCATACCCATCACATTCTACTGGTTGAAGCAGTTAGAAAGACTTATCCAGGTTCAAGGTAGGGAACAGACTGCACCTCTGAATGCAGCCAAGGTTAGCACAACTCTGTGGGAAGAACTTGTGAAATGGGATACATGTTGGTGCAGCAATCTTTGGAAAACACAATCAGCCACAAAGGTCTACTAGTTTCTTTGAAGATTTTTTTAAATTTGCCCAAACAGAGCTATGCCATTTTTAGGGAGGCTTGCCTTTCAGCCTCTGTTTCTTAGAGGATGCCCATGAAAGTACTTATCTTTCTCCTTTCTGGATTCAAAGAGAAGATTAAGTCTTTTTCTCTTACTCTAACATTGGCAACACCATATAAAGTACGTGGAAGATTGCAGGACACATGACTGGCAAAGTTAGGTGTATTACAGACGGTATCTTTTTGTATGTCTGTGGTCTTTAGAAGTATTTTTGTAATGAACTAAGGCGGAAATATAGAGTATATGGATTAAATTTTAACAATTATGATTAGCCTTATAATACTGTGTAAATTATATTACATAACGCTATTGCTAGATGCCTGTGCTTTCTTGTTTGAAAATACTGATGTTAGTATTTTCCTCATACCTTTGGGATATTATAAATATTATCAAGTTAATGAATGTGATTTGTTTTCAATGCAAAAAAAAAAATCTGTGCAACCAAAGGATAATCATTCTATCTTTGAATTTGTAGGTAACAAATCAGATTTGATCATAGCCAACATTTTTTTGGCGATCCATGTGATTGAGAGGTTTGGTGAGATTCAGTGAATTAACAATATCTTCCCAAAGAGGATAAGAGCTGTAATAATATTTCAAATCATACTGTGTGTGTATTTGAGGATGAGATGATTATGAAGCTTTCATACCTCTTGTAAATATTTTGCTTTGGTCTAGATTTTGCTAATTGTGGTATATCACATTCTATGAAATATTCTGAATTAAGGGAGAAAATCATGGAATATCTTAAAAAGATGGATTTCTGTGACTAACACAATGGTAAATACAGCTGAAGAAACTGCCCTACCCTTAATTCAGAGGATATTACTTAGTGGAAGAAAAGAACTCTATCAAAGAAGGAGGGTTGTTGATTCTAACACCTAATCAGGGCAGCTGAAAAAAATGAAGAAAGGCAAAAGCACCTTAGATTTATGGACAAAATTCTGCATAACTGCTGAGAAGAGTAAAATTCTATCATATTTGTTAAGTTGGTAATTTTGTAAAGAAAGAGAGAAAAGGTGGGGCGCCTGGGTGGCTCAGTTGTTAAGGGTCTGCCTTTGGCTCAGGTCATGATCTCAGGGTCCTGGGATCGAGCCCTGCATCAGGCTCCCTGCTCTGCGGGGAGCCTGCTTCTCCCTCTCCCACTCCCCCTGCTTGTGTTCCTGCTCTCACTATCTTTCTCTCTCTGTGAAATAAATAAATAAAATCTTTAAAAAAAGAAAGGCAAGAAAGGAAAATCTGCTGCTTTTGTTTTAGGAAAAAAGTGCTGAAATGGTGTTGTTTTCAACAGTGTTGTTTACGAATGCTCAAACATTTGTGGACAAGAACCAAAGGAGGGTTTTTTGTGGAGGTTATTTTGTTTGTTTTTGTCTTTGTAGTGTCTGTACTTTCTAAAATTGCCCTGGTAACTGAATTTTAAGGCTATTGCTCAAACCTGGTAGATTTGAGGCAAATTGTTTATGAAAGTGTTGTAAAAATAAAAAAAAAAGACTTGAATAAGAGCATCTTTAAAATTAGAAGCTACGAATTGGAGTGGTTGGAAATAAAAAAAAACCTTACTTTCGGCAAAGGCAAAACTGTTAGTGAGTCAAGATAATTTTCTCAAATAGGTGTCTGAATTTGCAGGAAAGGGTGAAAGAATAAATAGCTGAGAGGCCCAATTATTACAGGTTAATGAAAAATAAATGGCACAACTAGAATAACCATTACCCACCCACATACTTGCACATATTAGTAATGACACTTCTGTCAATACGTACATATAAGTCACTTTAATTCCTTCTTCACCCTTGCACTCAGTGTATGGAGAAGCATAAAAATGAGAAGAAGGAGAAGGGGAGGTCATAATATAATAATTTTAGAGCTCCATGTTTTAAATATTATTTCAATCCCATCTATCTTTTTTTTCCTGTTACTGAATCAGTGTTTCAGGAAATCCTTCCCCCTAAGGTGACAGTGCTTAGGTAAACTAAGAGAAGAAAGTGGCTGTCATGTTTGAAGAAAGGGAGAAAAGAAAGATCCGGAAGAAGGGCAGGTATAGGGGAACCCACAGGGAGATGAAGGAAAGCCAAAACAAGAGAAAAGAGAATGAATCAGGAAATAAGGAAGAAAGGAAATAAAACCAGGGAAAAAGGCAGAAGCAAAAAATAAGGACCCTGTAAGCCAGGTGCTGGCCCAGGATGGGTCATCGACTACACCCAGCCCATTGTCTGTAGGTGCACAGCCCCAGTGAAGAATGGTTTTTACATTTTTAATTGGTTGGAAAAAAATCAAAAGAACAATATTCTGTGACATGTAAAATTATATGTCCATAAATAAAGTTTTATAAGTTATATAAAAACTTGTGTCCATAAACAAAGTTTTATTGAAATACACCTATGTCCACTTGTTACATGTTATTTAGGGTTGCTTTTTGCTACAACAGAGGAGTAAAGTAGTGGTGAGAGAGACTGTATGGCCCTCAAAGACTAAAATATTTATGATCTGGCCCTTACAGCAAAAGTTTGCCAACCCCTGGAGTAATCTATAAATATTTATGAAATATCATCTATGTGCTCAGCACCACCCTATGTGGAGAACACAAAAGAAAAGAGAAAATCATGAAGACCTGACTCCTATCCTCTGGGACTTACAATCTGATTGCAGAGGGGAAAACTAGTAACAGCTGTTCTTCATCTTACTAGTAACTACAAAAATTGGCATTAATGTATGGTTTATTTCTTCCTTGTTCTTGCTGAACTGGATACCTTATAAGCAGAACTCAGGCATTCAGAATACAATTGCATTCTTAAAATTCCTACTTATATCCTTAACCTCTAGTGTAAGGTGATCATCCACATTTCCAACAAACACAAAATACCACGAAGGCTTGACCTTGAATGGATAATCCAGCAAAATCAGTCTCTCAGTGAGACAATTCCTAAAAGAAAGAAAGGTTTTGGGTATACAAATGTCTGAGGATAAATGAGACCCTTTATGTCAAGTTGCCAACCTAAAGGGGACAGAATGGGTTATCCTTATTGGGCTAAAATAGAAATAAAACTGCCCGGTGCATTGTTCGCAATAAATTTCTCCCCCACCCCAAATTAAGCTTGTGTCTTCCCCATTGCCCAGGAGTCTGACCTGAAGAGATGGGAAAGCAGACTACTCACTCAAGTGTTTTCTTCGAGAGTGGCAATTTTTCATACTCCTTAAGTCTCCACCGTCTGATACGATGACCAAAAACCAAGCAAGGCTATTGAACACTTGAATGTGCGCAGTCCTAACCGAGATGTGCTGTAATTATAAAATACACACCCTATGAAACACTACAAAAAAAAAAGGAATGCAAAATATCTAATATTGTTTCTAGATCTCAGTTCCATGCTGAAATGATATTTGGAATATATTTATTTAGACAAACTATTTTGTTTTTATTAGTTTCACCTATTTCCTTTTACTTCTCAAAATGTGAATAGTACAAAACTTAAAATCACCTGTGTGGTTTGTATTATATTTCAAGTGGGCAGAGATACTTTAACATGTTGATTTAACAGCTGTTAGGTCTGTGTTAAAGAGGTAGCTCCATGGCCCCTTCCCTCACCTCCTCCAAGTCTTGGTTCAAATGTCACCTACCCAACAAAGTCTCTCAATGTAAATTATAACTCCCCAAATTCCCGGCCTCCTTCCCCAGTTCTCTTTCTTTTCAGTTAACGTTCATTGTCATCTAGCTTACTATGTAGTTTACTTAATGATTTATTGTTTGTGGTTTTTCTCCCTGCCCCTGCCCCTGCCCCTGCTCTCCACGAGTCATAACTATTGTCTCTGTTTTCCCTCACCAATGCATCCCTAGCACAGAGAATAATGCCTGGTACTTGATGGGAAATTTAAAAATATATATACATCTGCTGAATAAATGAATGGGAATTGTTAAAAGAAACATTGCAAAATATTCTACTGAAACATTGATGGCCAGTCTTTGAAGGCTTTAGGGAAGGTTGTCAAAGGATGGTGCTCTCTTTAAGCTTCTCTCCTGGCAAGCCTCTCTCCGACTCATACCGAGATCTATCCCCCAGGGCTCCACACCCCCCATGTTGAGACCTGGCTATTTGTTCTCTACATTCTGCTTCTAGATCAGCTGAGAGATTTAGGATTTGGGGTACCAGAGACCAGATATTGACACTGGAAGGGTCTTACTGAACCTCCTCCATGCAAGCGAATTGACATGCAGTATCTTAACAAAATCTTTCTGAGATATAGTTTGCACACATGCCTTCATCTAACTGGATTAAAGTAAGACCAAGTGAGATCTATCCATCCATTAATCTCTGGGTATAAAGTGAAAGCCATCAGCAGCAGAAGTTCTTAGGAAATGGTATGTAAAACACACAAAAAGCAGAAACAGACTCATAAATACAGAAACCAAACTGATGTTTGCCAAAAGGGAGGGGAGTGGGGAGATGGGAAAAATGAGTGAAGGGGAATGGAAGGTACAGGCTTCCAGTTATGAAATAAGTAAGTCATAGGGACGAAAAGTACAGCATAGGGAATCTAGTCAATGCTATTGTTATACTGTTGTCTGGTGACAGATGGGAGCGACACTTGCGGGGAGCAGAGCACAACAAGCAGACTTGCGGAATCACTATGTTCTACACCCGAAACTAATGTAACATTGTGGGTCAACTATTCTTCAAGGAAAAAAAGGAAGAAAGAAATGGTGTGCAAAACACTTCCGGGTGCTGAATTAATGACATCAAATATGTAATAGTGTGAACCACAGAAATTGGGCTATAGGTATTAATGACACCCCAAACTTTTCATATCGGAGGAATAAAATGAAACACGACTCTGAAAATGGTCCAAATCATCCAGAAGTTCTTGACTTCATCCAAAGCACATCAAATTCCATACTCCTTTGACTTCTGCTTAAGTTTTAATACATTAAATCATGCCCAAACCATATCTAAATGGAGATTCCTTATGTACAGAAAGAATTATTATAGTATCTGCTCATTTCTCATATCAAAGTTGCTAATATCCATTTCATTTTCCTTTTTTTCCATTTCACAAGGAAGAGAAATGGTCTCATTTTGCCATAGTCCTTACATTAAACCTACTGCTCAGCTTCTCAGTGCAAACTTTACATCAAAGTAGAGCTGACAACTTCTATTATATGACCCAAGAGTTGCATTGGTTACTTCCTAATAGTTCCCCAAAAGAACTCTCTCTCTGCCTTTGTGGGTGATGTACTCACCATTAGAGAGTCACTCATTTGTTTATGTTATATAATCTGAGATAAGACTTTTTATCTTTAAAAGTCTTCATTGAAAGTCAGAACTCCATGGAGTGCTATACATGACTCAGGCATCATTAGACATTGTACCTTAGCATAAATTAGTGTATCAAATTGTTTCCCTGTTTAATCAAAATCAGTTGACATTGATACTCTGTGAAAATGAGTCATGGGAAATTAAAATTGATGAGAAGTTCAGGAAATAGGAGAGTACTATATTTAGAGTATTGGACTTAATCCAGATTAGAGAGGATTTCTTACAGAATGGAAATAAAAGGCTTTGGTCAGTCATGAGGAAACCGGGAGCTGGGAAAAGGGAGAGAGGATCAGAAGAGCAAATGGAGATGGGAGGGAGGAAGAAGCTGTGGAGAAACTTCAGTTAATACTCCATGGCTCCCCTATTCTCTCCTGCTCACTATTGATATTGGTCAGGGTGCCTCTTTTTATTTAAAAAAAATTAACTGCTGTACCCAAGGACCTGGCAAAAACCAGAAGTTACGCGTATATTGGAAAATTTGAGGAGAGTTTAATTAAAACCACTTTTCACAAAGACATGTGCAGGGTTTCGGAAGAGCAAGAAGACATGGGAGTAGTACCTGGAGACCAGCAAAAGAAGGGAATTGTTACCAGCCCTGTGTCTGAAAACACAAAGAGAGGGGAGGGTATTAGAGCCCAGACACAGAACTGGATGGAGAGGTTTCCTCACAGGAGTTGTGGCCTTTGGTAGAGGAACAAAGCTACTCCTCAGCAACGTGGCAGACAGGAGACATAAATGCCCTGACCTCACACTCCTCCTCACCCTCAACTTCCTGCCAGGGCCTCCACTGACCAGACCCCATCATTAACAGGAAGTCCTGTGAAGAGCAAGGAAGCCTGACCTCTTTTCAACATGACAAGAGGAAGAATCTGTTTCTGTCAACTTTTTATAGACTATTATATTTTTAATAAATTATTCTTCAGTTCAAAGTGAGTTAATGCTTTCCTCATCTTCTCCATCTTTAGTCAAGGCTTCAGACAGAGAGAAGATTTGTACAGGCACTAAATTCTGCGTTGAAAATAATGCATCATATTGGAGACAATGGAGTACAAATATAAAGTGCCCCTAACTTATAACAGATTTTTATTAGTTGTTGCAACTGTATTCAATCAACTGTACCCAAGCAACTGAACTAAACTATTCTAAGCCAAAGCCAAAAAAATGACAGGCCCATGAAAAAATTATTGTGGAAGCTGGAAACATTTGTCTTGCTTATCACTCTTAAGTTACTTGAAAATTTTGTACACAGAGACAGATGGAGGATACACAAACACACATATACGCCCTTATAGCCAGCAAGTTGATTGGTATCCAGTAGCTACCCAGTTCATAATTAAGTGAAAAACAAGGGAAAATATACCATTGTCATGCTCAGAAAAATGAATAACTGGGATGTCAGCTCTATGCCAACAACCTACAAGTGATAAAGCATGGAAATGAGATTCCAAGTTAAGTGGAAGGCGGGACATATTTCTAGAGTTCTATTTTCTATAACCACTAACAAATACAGAAATATAATGTAAAACTCCGAAGTTCTAAATATTAAAATGTGTACCTTGCATAGGAAAGAGTCATTGTTTCCAAGTTCCAGGTCTGAGGTTCACTACTTTTCCAATTCCAATTCCAACATTTTCTGTAAAATGCATAAATTAGTTAACAGTAGCCAGAAAATAGTGCTGTTTGGGGTTTGGGAATTTTGTTTATTGGGTTTTGCTGATTTTAGCAAATACTTTTTTCCTTAACCAATGAACTGGTAATAAAAAGAACAAAAAAGAACAAAGTCAAGGCTGTGATAGATGTATGATTTTTTTTTTTTTTCAAAAAAGCTTTGCTTTCATTCCTGGGAGAAAAGAAAGTGACTGTACAGTAAAATCAGCCCTTCAACAGTTCACAGAAATTTACCACAACCCCTCTCTTTGAAGCCAGTGCTGAAGGCACCAGAGGCTTTCTATTTACTACGTTTTGAGCTCTGGTATTCTAACAATCTAGTAGAGTCGATAATGAGTCTCTACCTGAATGTTTGCCTGGGCCTCAAGATAGCAAATCAAAGATAGGAACTTTTTAATCCACTGAATACTTACTATTTCCCCAAAGCCAATGTTCTCACTGAAGAATGACTGGATGATCACTGAAGGCAAAGAAATTTACTTTTAAAAAAATCTAATGATTTAGAAATTGCAAATTCCTACCTTTTCTACTACAGATGACCATTTATAACCAAGATAGTATTACTTCTATATGTACCAGGTAAGCACATGAGTGTTACAACTTGTGTCTAATCTGATGGGTAAATTCTCATAATATACAGTTATTACATACTTAGAATATTATGCCCATTTTATCGCAAACAAAACCACATACCATCATAAACAGAATCTAAATATAAACCTTATGGAAGATAAGAAATGTAACCAGCCCTCCGTTCATATCTCCTCCTGCTCTGTACCACATTTTGTGGAAATGATCCAATATTTATGACTATGATAACCTTTTTGTATATTATTTTTTCTTTCAAGAATCATTTTTTTACACTTATACTAGGTTTGGTAAGTATATTAACAATTATTTAGACAGTAAGTATATTTTCTGGTCTTGATATTACCCAGAATGTTTTTAATTCTTAATCTTCTCCTCTTTTAAAGTACTGTTTTATTTCATTACATTGATTCATTTCTTGATTGGATAGAGAAATACAGGAAGGTCACCTGAGAAGTATATAGGGGAGGCATCTAGATTGTGGGGGGAGGCTTGAAACATATACTTTTAGTTCTATTTGAGAAAAATAATACACAATTGTATTATTCATTTTACTGTATGTAATATGACAAAAAATTACGTATGAAAACAAATTTTTTCAGGATAAGAAATAACAAATTACAAAATCATAAAATATGAACAAACACTACAAATGTCACAAAATCCAGAAAATAACATAGCATTTATAGTAATTAATTGCCTGGTATACATCTATAATGTACCCATTTTTCTCCATTTTTTTAAATTGCATCTTCTTTATTTACCTCTACATGACAACTTTATAGTATTTTCTATACAGGGAAGCATAAGAGAATCCCTATAACATAGTCGATCTAAATTTGTTTCTTATTACTGATAACTTCGAAAATTACTTTTAATTTCACAACTTGTCATTGATAACATGACATAATTCTTTTGGATCCCTGTCATATCTGGGAAAATCACTGTCTAGTTTCTTTCATATAGAGTGGCACAGTTGAAATAGTCACAGACTCACTTCAGCTTTATACACTTCAAACTCTGCTTCTCCTCTACCACCCACTCCCCTCGGGGACTGAGGTCCTTCCCATGGGGATACAATCTCTGTCTCTGCTTCTTGATATCAGATACCTTTAACTATCTGCTTAAAGAATTTCCTTTGTCTTTGAAATTCAGAAATCTATGTTTATAAGTATATGTGGAGTTTGCTGATTAATGTGCCTGGTATTTTTTTAGCCCTTTTGTTACAGAAATCAATTCTTTATTGACTGAGGTTTGTGGGTTTCTATCATTAACTCTTGAAAGTCCTTGTGCATATCCTAAAACACTCAAATCTCCCTTCCAAGTCTATTACCTCTTCTCTCTTCATACTTATTTCTTTAATCTTCTTTCAGTAATGGGAGAATTCCTGAGTTGTCTTCCAATTCACTGGTTTTTATGTCTGCCATTTAAATCTGCCATTTACTGCTTCCTTTGCCATCATGTCTCAACTCTAGGACAAGATTCTTGACCCCACGCCTTGCTATAAATCAAATGTCCTCACAATTTCTAGTAAGAAAATTAGTTACATATTTTCTAAAATTTTCTTTTGTTTCTCCCTTGTCTATTTCATAGGGGATTTTGTCAGAGACTGTGGAAATCCCTGCATGAGTCTTTCAGAGTCAGGAGAGGGTAGCAGGGTAAAACTTAGACTTTTGTTGTTATTGTTGCTTTGTTTAGTTGTTTTAGAGGACTGACCTTCTGAGGGAAATAGAAAGCATGCACAACATTTAAAGGCATCACCCTTGAGCTGGAGTCTCTTCTCATTGATAACTGTGGCAGCCCACCATTGCCCCATTGCCTGACTGGCAACACAATCCATGTTTGGGGTTATCTGTGACAGAGCCCTCCTTCTTCTTTGAATGTATGTGCTATAATACAAATAAATATTTGGTCTCTGTCCCCAGTCCTTAATCTCCAGTGATAACAATATCTTTTATATGCTAACGGGATGACTGGTGGCTGGGGGACCCTAGATGCCTTCAGATTACCAGAAAGGCCAAGGCATGATTAGAGGGCTGGAACTTTCAGCCTCACCCCCTTACTTCCAGGAAGGAAAAAGGGGATGTAGGTTGCATTAAATCACTAACAGCCAATGATTTAATCAATCATACCTATGTAATGAAACATCCATAAAAACACCTAAACAGTGGGTTTCAGGGAGCTTCCAAATTGTCAAACGCACTCACATACCAGGAAGCTGGTGTACCCCACTCCAGTTCTGCTTTCAGGATCCTTCCAGATCTCACCTGTGTACCTCTTCATCTGTCATTTATATTCCTTGTCCCTTTATATCCCTTGTTCATATCTGTAAACCATACACACACACACACACACACACACACACACACACACACACACACAATTAAACTGGTAAACCTAAGTTAAGAGTCTTGTGAATTATTCTAGCAAATTATCAAACCTAAACAGGGTGGGAGGGGGACCTCCAATTTGTAGCCACTTCAGACAGAAGTGTGAGTAACCCAGAGACCCAGTACTTTTGACTGACATCTGAAGTAAGGGCGGCTAATTCTGTGTATTTAATGTCAGAATTGAATCGGGTAGTAGGACCTCCCAATTGGTGTCATAGCTAGTTGGGGCTAGAAGGAAAAAAAACCTAACAACATACCTTGCCAGAAAAGTGCAAGATTGGAATGAAAGCCATTTTCTATTGTTCTATGTGTCACGAGATCATTCGTCTCTGGGGTCTTAGCTTAAACTTCCATGTCTTTAAAGAGCACATCAATGCTTACTTTTGCCTCCAACTCCTGCCCCAGCACACTTGGGAAGGCCAGTTACCTCAGTGTGATTTAATAAAAGAAACAGAGTAGGAAGAAAGTTACTTGTCTAAAAGGAGTAACAAACTATCATAAAGATTTAAGTATTCAAAATGTATAAGTGGGGTTGAGTTACTCTATTAATTCAGGTCCAACCTATTATTCTATCCAATCTTACAGTTCTTTTCTATATATTCTACTTTGTTACTGACCAACTGCCTAAACCTTACTAGTGTAACTTTTTCAGTGGATACCTTTTGGCTTTTATATATTATGTCTACAATTAATGATAATATTCTCTTAACAGGAATGTCTTTATTCATTTATTTTTTTATAACCAGACCTCAGATGGGAGCTCTAGGATATCAGTTTCCATCATCTGAGTTCCTCTAAGTTTTTTTTTAATATTTTATTTATTTATTTGAGAGAAAGAATGAGAGAGAGAGAGAGAGAGAGAGAGAGCATGAGAGGGGGGAGGGTCAGAGAGAGAAGCAGACTCCCTGTTGAGCAAGGAGCCCGATGATGCGGGACTCGATCCTGGGACTCCAGGATCATGACCTGAGCCGAAGGCAGTCGCTTAACCAACTGAGCCACCCAGGCGCCCAACAGGAATGTCTTTAAATACTGGAAACAAATTGCAGTCATTATTTTAAATTTTTTAGCATTTTTGAAAATTTCCTTCATATTCGCAAGTGAAATTGGCTCATGGTTGATTTTTTTTCGGCTCTTTATTAATGTTTTGATATACAGGGATATGATAATTGTGTAATGAATCTGTGCACTTTTTATCTTTTCCTGCATTATAGAGTATTTTAAATAAAATGAAAATTAATCATCTCTGTGAAGTGTTAAGAACTCATCTATAAAATTGTCTCAGGCCAACACTTTTTTTGGAAGTAAGCTTCCCAAGAAGCAATATTTACTCTTTATAATTACATAAGAGAAATGTGACCATTTATGATTTTAGAAAAAAATTTAAAACTACAAATCATCAAAAAAGAAGATTATAAAATCATCTTAATAACATATTCTAGCATGTGTATTAACTTTTTACCTATTAATTATTTTGGTTTATAATTTTCCAGTATTTATCTTCTTACCATCAATAATGCCCACTCCTGCCTCCCACCCATGCACATAAACACAATGCTTTTACTTTACTGTTTTGTTACCTGGTTTGTCACTTTTTCTCTCTTTTTGAACTTAGTAGTATATAGTGAGACTCTTTCCACGCCAATAAAAGTTTCCAATGATATTCTTTTTAATGGCTACCATTTTTTTATGGTAATGGAACACTGTAATTTATTTGATCAATTGTGAAGGATCAGCTTTTAGACATTTTGACCTTATCTTTTATGATCACCATCTCACAAGAACAGATCTATCTCAGAATGATCCCCCTCCTTTTGAAAGCTGAGCATTCTCACCTGTTTAACCATCTTTCCCAAAGCACTTAGAGGTTTATCCATAGCTGTGGGTTTAAACACTTTCATCAGAAATTGCAAGTGGAGACAAACCATGAGAGACTATGGACTCTGAGAAACAAATTGAGGGTTCTAGAGGGGAGGGGGGGATGAGTTAGCCTGGTGATGGGTATTAAAGAGGGCACGTTCTGCATGGAGCACTGGGTGTTATGCACAAACAATGAATCATGGAACACTACATCAAAAACTAATGATGTAATGTATGGTGATTAACATAACATAATAAAAAAAGAAAAAAGAAAAAAAGAAATAAAAAGGAATTGCAAGTGTTTCTGTCCAAATCATTGATCAAAAAACAAACAAACATTCTGCGTGGAGCACTGGGTGTTGTGCACAATGAATCATGGAACACTACATCAAAAACTAATGATGTAATGTATGGTGATTAACATAACAATAAAAAATTATTTGAAGAAAAACAAACAAAGAACCCAGAAAATTTTGCTCTTTCTCAGATTTGTGACCCATTAGCTTGTGGACTAAGAAGGGAACACCAAGGCAAAAGCTATTATCCCCAAGAGCTCCCTTCAGTTTGGGAGAACTTCTTTTCTCCTTGGTGAGGTAGCAGCTAGATGAGCCTTCCTATTTTCTGACTGGCACAACTGCCTTCATTAGGAGCCTCCTAAGGGAGCCCTGGCTTTTTGCCTAGAAATGGACATCTACAACAAGTGTGAGTTCAAATAATTTAAGAGTCATGGCAGGTGGGCCCCTGGGTGGTTCAGTTGGTTAAGCGTCTGCCTTTTTGGCTCAGGTCATGATCTCAGGGTCCTGGGATTGAGCCCCGAGTTAGGCTCCCTGCTCAGTGGGGAGCCTGATTCTCCCTCTCCCTGTGCCACCCCCAACTCATGCTCTCTTTCTCTCTCAAATAAATAAATAAAATCTTTATTAAAAAAAAGAGTCATGACAGGTATCATGCTCCGTGTGAGCTCTGATCACTGTCACAGATATCTGTACCTCAAAGACCTCTCAAAGCACACCTCCTCCACCACTGAAATGTCTTTCCTCCAGTTCCTACCCCTCTGAGGTGGGAGGTACTTCCACTTACTTGTACATCCGCCTTCTTCTGCAGTAAACCAACCATTGGTTGTTTGGCCCATCACTCAACCCAATTTAGCTGCATAGTATCTCTCATAAATTCCATTGAATTTGAACAAGCAATGGTGCCCTTTCCTGGTCTCAGCAATGCTCCAGTTTCCTCTGCATTTTCATGGGAATTTGTGGAAAGGGAGGATTCAAACATATCTATTCTGATTGCCATCTTGAAGCATTGTGTTTTTTTCTGTGAAACAGGTTTAAATAATATGCTCAAAAATTATTATCTGAAAAATAAAGATTCCCTGGTAAGCAGTTTTCTTCAGTTTTCTCCTACATTTCTCTCCTTACCCATTGGAATTCATTACACATCCACAAGCTTTGACACTTTGGTTCCCTGAAAACAGGATAAAAGATATTCACTAGACTGAGAACTCAGGGTGATCAGAGACTGTGGTCTTTGTACCATTAGCCCCTTCCATAAGAATGGGCGCTTAATAAATATTCTTAAATTAATGGAAGGAATCATTGTGTAGTTAACTGCTTCTTTAACACTGAGGGGCATGCAGAGTCACTGACAACTCCAAGAAACATTGGAGCAGAATAATCACATGTAATACTACTTATGCCCTTTCCAAAAGTAGTGGAAAAAGTAATATTTTCAATTGCATAGGCTGGAAGTGCGATTCCATAGACCCAACCTGGGACTCAGGGTCATAATCGTAAAATACATGATGGCAGATTTCATAAAAATCAGAACATAGCACATTTTGTCATTTTCCTCTACCTGAAATGTCAAAAAGACTATGTAAGGGTGCCTGGGTGGCTCAGATGGTTAGGCATCTGCCTTCAGCTCAGGTCGTGATCTCAGGGTCCTGGGATCGAGTCCCGCATCGGGCTCCCTGCTCCTTGGGAGCCTGCTTCTCCCTCTGCCTCTCTCTCATGAATAAATAAAGTCTTTAAAAAAAAAAAAAGACTATGTAATAGTAAGGAAGGAGGGTGGGAGGGATGTACTTATTCTAAAATGATTTGCTTCCCCTAAACCCATGAGAAACAGATTTTGGAATTCTCACTAGAATACTGAGATCCTCAGATTTAAAGCTTTATGAGTTCAGGAAGTTGATACTTGGCCAGGAATTTAAAGACTGCTTTCTTTATTAGGTAAGAACATAATTTCTGAATTTACTAATGCTTTTGGAACATGAGTCCTTTTTCAAAAATCTAAAATGTGGGGGGGAAATTCTACTTGAAAACATTTAAAAGGTGGGGGTAGGCTTTGTAAATGAAACTGTTAACATTCATCTAAAATAACTGTAAAAAAATCAGTAGTAGATTGCTGCCAATTGTCTTACATTTGAAAGAGCTGAAAATGCAGAAAGGAATTCTCTATTATAAAGAAGAAAATACCATTCTTACCAAAAAGTTAAAAAAAAATAGAAAGCTGTTTAGGAAAAAAAAAACTAAGAATGATATGATGTGATAGGATTTTTAAAGACAACTAATCTTTCCCTTTAGCAAATCGTTGTTGGGGATCTAGTATATGACAGGGACTGTTCTAGATGTTGGGGATTAATAACAAAAAAATTCCCCACCCTCATGGAATAACATTCTAGTAGAGACAGAAAGTAAATAAAATAAGTGAATAAAACATTTCCTGTGTCATATGGCGATAAGCACAGGTGAGGGGAAAGAACGCAGACATGGGGGATTGGATAAGCTTCCTGTTGCTGCCATAACAAATTACCAGGAGGCTGAAAATAACACAAATGTATTATCTTCCAATTCTGGAGGTCAGAAGTCCAAAAAGGAATTCATTAGGCTAAAGTCAAGTTTTTGGTAGCATTGTGCTCCTTCTGAAGGCTCAAGGAGAGAATCTTTTCCTGACTTTTTCCACCATCTGGAAGCTGCCCACATTCCTTAGCCCCTGGCCACCTTCCAGCAAAGGCATCGCTCCCACCTCTGCTTCTATCATTTACCCTTCTCTGAGTCTCATCTGCCTGCCTCCCTCTTGGGAGAACCTTCGTGACTACATTGGGCTCACCCAGATAATCTAGGATCATCTCTCCATTATAAAATTCTTATCAGGCTGTGGATTCCAGGTACCCAGTATTGACTGCCCTGCATTTGGCAAGGCTAAAACCAAGATTTTCATCTACTCTGTTTTCTTCAGACATCTCTAAGTCTCTGTAATGCTCTTTGGCAGCACTAAATACTCAGTTCTGGGTACAACATTTTGCCGGGGATGACTGCTTTAGGGGTTTGAGTATTACCTTGTTTCCTACAAATGATAAATGTAAGGCCCATGCAATGGAAATCTTGTGTGTCCTATTAACACTTTGGGTTCCTTAGAAAGTGAGAGATTTAGCATTAAACTTACACAACTTCTGAGGTTCTGAAAAGAACCACACCCTTCCCAGGCTGCACATGCTCATGCTCAGAGAACCTCACCTCTCCCCTGATACCAAGAGCAGCCGCCCCCCCGCCCCTGCCACAGAGACCGATAAACTGAATAGTAAATTGGAGAGAACAGCTTTTGAGTTTTAATTTTAATGTTAAGAATTTTGAACTTCCTTTTAGCTTGCAAGGATAATGACATTTATTTATAGAATTGAATTTTGCTAGATTTTAACATCTATGGATTTTAACTTATTTTTTTAAAGATTTATTTATTTATTTTTGAGAGAGAGAGAGAGATCATGGGGGGAGGGGCAGAGGGAGAGAGAGAATCTAAAGCAGACTCCCAGCTGAGCGAGGAGCACTTTGCAAGGCTCTATCCCAGGACCCTGAGATCATGACCTGAGCCAAAATCAAGAGTTGGCCACTTAACCAACTGAGCCACCTAGGTGTCCTATGGATTTTAATTTAAAAGGGAGACTTTGGGGGTCCCTGGGTGGCTGAGTCAGTTAAGCATCTGCCTTTGGCTCAGGTCACGATACCAGGGTCCTGGGATCAAGCCCTGTATTGGGCTTCCTGCTGAGAAGGGAGCCTGCTTCTCCCTCTGCCTCTGCCTGCAGCTCCCCCTGCTTGTGCACTCTCTCTCTCTTTCTCTCTCTGTCAAATAAATAATAAAATAAAAAATCTTAAAAAAAATAAAAGGGAGACTTTGTTTACGGACTTTATAATTCCTTCCTAGGACTGGGATCATTGAAAGAATGTTATATTTATATTTGTGAAATCTCTAAATTGTTGAAATCGTACTAATGGAATTTCTATGCATTTCATTATCAGACCATCTTTATGCTAGCATTTGATCTCTGAAATGACCTTGGACATCATGTGGGTTGGGAAATAGAACAGGGAGTGAACATTCAGCCTTGGATACAAACTGACTCTGGAGTTAGTTGAATTAATCTATTTCTCTGACCCACTTCAGAGCTTTCTTGCATCAAAACTACCCAGCCCACTGGGAGTTTCAGAAGGATCCTCAGTGGAGGGGTGTTTGGTATTAGGAGTGGCCCCATAAAGGAGGAAGCAGGACTGTCCCTCGAGGGGGACAGCCACACTCTTGGCTGCTTATGGGTTCGATGATAAATTCAGTGTATTGAGAGAACTGAGACCCAGAAAAGACTAGGAAGGAACTTTCTCCATGCCTGTGACATTTCCTTCCATACTGAAGTTGCTCCACTAGCTGCAGAGTGGTCCTGGCCTTTCTTCCCCCTCCCCAACCCCATCCAAGTTTTCAGAGGAAGAATGACCTACCCAATTGGTAAAGAGAAGAATAAACTGGGTACATTCACCAGACTAGCCTGCTCACCGAGGCCCCTTTGGGAAGCCCAGACCAGTGCAGCACTGTCTGGACCCAGGACTGGGTAGAAAAGCGTACCTAGTTCTACAGTTCTTATTAGAAAGTCCATGGGGCTTTAATGCCAACTGACAGACTTTGCCAGTAATAAAGGTGATATTTAGGCCCTTCGGTGTTTATCTTGTTTCTCAGTTGACTCAGAATCTAGGCATGAAAAGAACAAGGCTATTTACTGAGCCCCTGAAAGATCCCATCAATATGGAAAGAGGTGTTCTTTCTGCTGGTGTTACTAAATTAGCAGATGAGAAACCTGGAGTTGCTGATAGACATCTCATCACTGTATTTGGAGATGGGGGAAGTCCTTCCTGAAAATAAGCCGATTCGAAGAAGGCAGAGTCAGGAGTGTTGGAAAGAGAGGGATCCTGATGCCACACATTAACCATCTGTATCCAGCTGGATCTGATGCCTGTGTACTTTTCAGTTATAGGAGCCAACACATTCCCTCTTTTGCTCAAGGTAGTTAGGTTTTGGACCCTTTCATGGAAAGAGACATGACCAATATTGTTTAGAGAAGGGCTATTTTTCTTGAATCACAGTCATGAAAACATCTGCTTTTTAATTTGTTTCTGAATTAGATAAAATGTAAATTAAAAAGTTGCAAACCATTAGCACAAGCTTAAGAGGTTAATGGGAACTGAAAGCAAGATAGAAAAATTAAATATGCTTCCTTCAAGAAGGTGTCAGAAGAAAAGGCACATTAATTAGAAATTAACAGCTTTAAGAGTGTAAAACTGATTTCGTGTCTGTCTCATTAACATTTTGGGAGTATGACTATGCCTATCATCATAGAAAAGGTTCCTAATGACTGCCTTATCAAGACTCAATTGTAAAACTGAGACAGAATTTTCCTCTGGGCAAAAGAAAATCACGTGGCGCAGCAGAGGATGGGGATTCTACTAGAAATGTTCTCCACCAGCATCAGTCACTGGGTCAGATCTCTGAAATGGCATACCCACCATGGTACATAATTGGGTGATCACCAGGGAAGAAGAAAATAGGGCTTAGGAGACCAGGAAATCTAAACACAGACAACTCACTTAACTGTGAAATTGGTTGCTTAATGGTTGGTATGTCTAGACTGAATCCACACATAATCAGGCATAGGAACAGGAAGAATAAACAGAAGATGGGGATGAGAAATAGGCTACCCTTACGCCCGAATTTGTGAAAAGAAATCATGTGTAAATCAGATAACCCCTAGAGTTCATAAATTTTATGTGCTTTTGTAGGTTTTCTTTCTTCCTTTTAAATTCAATGAATTCTTAAGGTTATTTACACATTGTTGATCCTACCTCTGAAAGTCACTGTCAAAATTGAATGACTTCACTTCATTAATTTTAGTCAAACCTTTTCATGAATGTGTGTAGTAAGAGATTTTTCAAAGGGATGCTGCCATTTCGGTCATGGAGTGGATAAAATGGAAAATTAATCTGCTGAAGTAAGACAAAAAATTGATTTTTTTATTCCTTATCACAGGAACTGGGAAAAAACTCGGGTAAAATAAAAAAGAAGCACGATGTTATACACCTGAAACTAATACAACATTGTATGTCAACTATACTTCAGTAATAAAAAGTTTTTAATTAAAAAATTAAAAAAATAAAAGGGTGTAAGCCATAAAAGAAAAGAAAAGAAGCCAAGTAAAATGACATTATTTACCCTGGGGAGAAAGTCTAGCTAATTTGGGTTCTATCCATACCTATCAAATGTTAACTGATGGAAAACTTTCAATATTAACTTTAAAAAATTAGATTCCCAGATGCTCAGGGGAAAAAAACCTTAATGACTATAAAAATGAGACAAAAATTTTGATAGCTTTTTAACTGTATGTCCAATATATGTGACTTGATATCTCATAATAGATATTTCTTTAATAAAGTTCATGCATAGTGTTAACTGTAATTTTTTTCCACATAATCTGTATTTTTCGCAACTTTTATTCTTAATGACAATGAATATGATCCATTTTAGAGAGAATATTTTACATTTCATTTTCCCCTGAAGAACATGCATGTATAATCTTTCAACTGGGCACAGAGACTTGCAGGCCAGGCGGCTCAACACACTCCCAACTGGGACACAGTGTCGGTAAACTCTGACCATTTTGCTCTGTTTCTTTATTCAGTCAATTAAACCAAGTATCTATTTTGTGTTAATTGTGCCATCTTCATTGTTACTTGTATACTATCACATTAGTTCAGGTTCTTCCATTGCAAGCAACAGAAACCAACTTGGGCTATTGTAGGCAGAAAGGAATGTATTGAAAGAATACCAGGGTTTCCTAGAATCAGCATGAAACTGAAGAACTGGGTTTGGGGTCAGACTCTTCTTTGAGCTCCAGACCTATAACATCTACAAGCGGATTTCTTAAAGGCATCTCTGGATCACTTCCTCCCTTTTCCAGACAAACTTCTCTCCTGCTTAAAACCCTTCCATGGTTCTCCTTTGCCCCCAGTATAGTCAGGTATCCTCAACAAGGCCTCTGTGACCTTGGTTTACTTTGAATGCCTGCACTAACTTCCCCTTCTTACCTCCCATTCGCCCCCCAGCCCTCTTCTGTCTGGCCCCGTCTCTACTTCATCAGCATCTTTTCATGCCAAGTGCTCTGTTGAATGCCAAGCTAAAACTTCCCAACTGATTTGCCAAAGCCCAAAGTATTTCTGCAAATGGATTGCAGATATGCCAAGATGGACTTGCCAGAGGCACGAACTTGGCCCATTTACACTTACAATGGTGTAAAAAAATACCGGTCAACCCTGCTCTACTCCAGCTATGCTGATCTCCTTTCAATTCCACAAATGCATCAGCCTCTCCTCCGTCTCCAGGCTTTTACTATTCCCCAACTCTTCACTCAACTTTTGCATCAGTTCTTCTAGGAGGTCTTCTCTGACTGCCCACATTTGATTAACATACCCTATCATTCAGTCCCGCAGAGGCTTTTCCTCTGCCTTTTGAAATATTTGTGGCCCTGAAGATGAAATTACTTTCCTCAGTGTCTGACTTCCCCCTCTCTACTTCCTCAGAGATGCAGTCTGGTTCACTACTAAATCCCCAGCAACAAGAACAATTTATCAAATGGACAGTCAATAAATTTTGTGGCTGAATGATTGTTGGCAATCTTGATTTCCCAGATTTAGGTTAAATAAAAAGGACAGCAATTACCATCTTCTATGTGTGTGCTCTTTTAAAATTGTTTTTATGATTAAAGTCCTACCTTATTTGAAAATAAAAAAAATGAGGCACTAAAAACAAAAAAATCAGCAACATGGCTAAGTGCAACACACCAGGGGGTGATCAGTAGTGAGAACTTGGGTTTCCTGCCTTTCCTCGGTGTTAATTAGAAGTTTGGGAAAGCTTTGGGCACATCTCTGAGTTTTTAAGCCTGAAATCCTGTACAGGAACTAGAATTCTTTTTTCAGAAAACATGTATGACTTCCCAGTCAAAGACAGACTTTTTGGTAGCATGATGTATTTATTGGCCTGACAAATTATACCAGTCACCACATGCTCATATCACTTCCTGTTGGTCTGTCTGAAATTTCAAGCATTTAGGAGAGATTCAGTTATGAAAATTCTTGATTATCTGTCATCTATCAGTCTTGTGTTTTGATTTAAAAATACATCTCAAAATGTGTTAATTAACTAGATGGAATCTTTTCATAATGAATATGTATACCAAATTGCCATGATGTACGCTTAAATATTTTACAATTTTGTCAATTGTACTTCAAAAAGCTGAAATTAAAAAAGAAATAAGTGCTATAGGCAAAATTCTTCTAAAAATTTAATTAATTGATCGATTAAAATTGGAAAAATACATTGAAAAAGGTAAGAGTTTCAAAAATAAGCTATTGTGATGGTTAGACAAAGAATTTTTTTTTTTTTTTACAATTTTATGAAATTGCTGGCTCTACCCTTGGGCTTTTCTCTAATGATTCCTCACAACTGATAGAAATAACCAGTTGGGAAAAGCTTCTAGTAGGAAATATAAGGAGGTAAATATAGCAATCATGTGTAATTCTGATTTCTTCTCAATGGATCATGTGACATTTCTGATTATAAATATATGGCAGACAAGCACTGGTATGAAAAATGTGCTGTTATGTAATGCCTAACAATACACCAGATGGAAAATGTGAGCACTTTGACTGGAAAGTGAGTTATTTGGTCTTTCCATTTGTGTTTATCTTCAAAGGATAAATTAAAAGCAGAAGATGTACTGTATGGATTAAGGATCTAAAAGCCTCTACTGTACTCTGGAAATCGTTCAGCAATGTGAAAGGACAGCATACTTAGCTGGCCAGACAGACACTCTTATCTATTCTCTAGTACGGTTGTTGCATGTTGAGATGATAGGGTTAAAGAAAAATGTACCCTGAAATGAGGATTTTCAACTTCTAAATATTCAACACGAACCCTAGGGCCAGACAGGGTTTATTTTAATTTCTGTTCACAACGCCCCGGGAGGTGTATCATGCTGAAAGTTTTCTCATTCAGAAAATATTTCAATCTTTCATGGTTTTGCAGTGTCTATATGAAAGAGGACTCAATACACAGAGAAATGATCTCTTATATGGCCATTTGAAATTTATTTATTTTCATATCACCTGAATAATTTATGTGATATATTTTGCTACTTATAGAGACGAGGAACTCAAAGGCAATTTTTTGGAGCTAAGAAAGCTTTTTTCCGCCCATAAACATCAAGCTAGTACTTAGAATGTCCTTATGAGCAATATAATAAAATAAAAGATGAATATTTAATATATAAGTAGAAATAGAAAAATCCACACTTACATTATCGCCATACACCTCAATGAATAAAAGAATTACAAACCATGAAACTGAAATGTGAAGATGACAAAACCTCCAAAAGGGAAATAACTCCTTTGGCCAAGAATGTATAAATTATTTCTACTTTCAATACCAGCATAGAAGATCATACAGCATATTTTAAATTTGGAAAATAGGAACTAATTTTAAAGTAGCATATGTGATAACAGCAATGGGGAATATGAAGTGCTTACCATGCCCTGTTCCTCCCTAGCCCAGCCCACACATAAATTGTCAGAGTAGCCTTTCTAAAGAGCACAGTTCTGAACATGTTGCTTCCCAGGTTACAAATATTCAAAGGTTTCCTCCTATCTATAGGATAGCTAAAAACCTTTTTTTCCTTTGGAGAATATATACTGAAATATTTATAGATAAATTGATGTTATGGCTGAGATTTGCTTCAAAATAACCTGGGGGCATGGAAAGGAGGGAGGAAGTGAGACACAGACGGAATAAAATTGGCCAAAAGTTGATCATTTTGGAAGATGGGTGATAACTCCGTGGGGTTCGTGATCAGATTTTACCCACTTTTGTATGTTTTATAAAGTTTTTTTAAAGATTTATTTGTTTATTTATTTGATAGAGAGAGAGAGAGAGAGAGAGAGCACAAGCAGGGAGGAGGGGCAGAGGGAGAAGTGGACTCCCCACTGAGCAGGGAGCCAGATGCGGGGCTGGATCCCAGGACATTGGGATCATGACGTGAGCCAGAGGCATAGGCTTAACTGACTGAGTCACCCAGGCACCCCATAAAGTCTTTTTTTAAAAAAAGAAAGAAAAACTCTTTACATTGACTTGGAAATTTTTCTATAACTTGGACCTAATAATTTACCTTTCCTAAGTTTACAGTCCACTTCTCAAGCACCAGAAGCCACATCCAAATTCATTGACAAAAATGTTGTCCCTGAGCTTAAACTTTTCTCAACTTGGTGCCTTTGTTCAAGTAGTTTTTCCTTCCTGGAATGCTCTTCTCTCTTAGCTTCACTTATTAGACTTCATTTTCTGAGGCTGGCTCCCGTCTTCTGTAAAATGATGGTGTTAGACCAGAAAAACTTCCAACAGCTCTTCTCCTCTATGATGACTGAGCTTGGCTGACCACTCACTCCCACAGAGAAAAAGATTGACTTAGGAATAAAGGACTGAGGACCCAACTAGCCACAGTCTGCGTTAGGACCGATAAACACCTGCAATATCAAATTGTTTGGGAATTTTTGATCAAATTAGGTTTCCTCCCTTTCTTATATTTCATAATTATTAACTTCTTAAAAACATATCCCAAATGAAAGCTGTTTTAAATAGTCTCTAAATTCTACTTAGCAGTACATCAGATGAGTTCATGAAATGAGTGTACCTTAGGGAGAGAAGTAGTTAGAGACAGTCGGATCCTAGGGACTGGCTACAGGAATTTGGCTGAAGAGCGTGAGATTCAAGAGACTTCCACAGGAAGGAAGAATGTCTAACCTGACTTTGGCTCTCTACATATCATCTCAGGACTATTGCCCTTGTTTCAAATGACTTTGTTGCATGGATTTCCATTATTAAATGTTAACTAAAAAAAATAAAAACTCCTAACAGCCACCGAATGTAACAAAGGAGAAAGATTTTTTCCCTTTTTTAAATGTTCTTATTCTCTGATTGTAAAAGTCCCACACATTTTGCTTGTTAGAGTTTTATGATAATTAGAGAAAATTCCCTTTAATAATTACTCTTTTCCAAAATGTTCTTAGACAATGAACCAAATGACTTCTGGTATATATCTCTGTCCTCTTTGATGAAAAGTACCTCTCCTTACCCACCCACTGGGGTAAGCGCTAACAACAGGCATATTTGTGCTCTGTGAGCTTGTCTGATACTAAACACAACTGATCAGACCAGGAGATAAAGATTCTGTCCCCCAGGATTCTATAATTGGGACTGAAATTAATTAATCAATCTGGATGGGTGATGCAGCAATATTAAATCTGAATTAGAACATGTTTGGTTGATAGTAACAAATGAAAATTCAGATGTGCTTAAACAACATATAAATAACTTATTGGCTCATAAACTTAGAAATCCAGAGGGATGATGTTTACTGCATGGCTGGATATAGGTGTTCAAATGACATCTTCAGGAATGAGTTTCTCCATTTCTGAGTTTGTTTTCTTTGGGTTGTCTCCATTCCCAGGCAACCTCTTCCCCTATAGAGGATGTTACCCACCAGGAAATTCAAATCTATATTCTACCATTTTAGCAACCCTAAAAAAAAAGCACAACTGTTAATTAATTCTATAAAAATTCTCAGGAAGATTTTATTGGCCTAGTTTGGATTTTGAGTCCATGAACCAAGAGCAAAGGCTAGGGTATTTCAATGCTCTGATTACCCAGAACCAAATCAAAACCCCACACTTGAGGTCAGCTATGCCTGAAACTCGTGGATGGAAAGTGGAGAAGGAATGGTTCTTCAGAGGAAAATCAAGGTGCCTTATCTTATCATAGGGCTATATATTGGAAAAAGAGGTGATTGTTAATTGGTTAATTGATCTATGGACCGGCCATCTAGGGATGAATAGAAAATATATAAACAAAATTTCTTAGCAGAATGGATGGACTGGATGGCTATAAACCTAGGCTTTTTGTGATCTAAATGGCCATGATGCTTTCCCAATCTTCTGACTGGAGGTTGAGCCTTACTGATCGGTCATTGTTCATCTTGACTTGGATTTTGTTGGAAGGGAATGACTAAGGCATTTGGGCCAATCAAATAATGATGAAAAACATACATAGTATTCCTTCATAGTCTAGTTAAATATCAAAACTTGGCTTACCAATTTCCTGGGTTAAGTCTCATGTATTGGGAACAAGTCTGCTTATCCAATCTAACGTGGTAGTCTGTTGATCCAGTGGGGCTAAGTGGTTTGCTTGCTTGTTGCTATGGTCTGAATGTTTGTGTCCTCCCAAAATTCATATGCTTAAATCCTAATGCCCAGTGTAATGGTATTAGGAGATGGGACCTTTGGGAGGTAATTAGACCCCACCCTCTTGAATGAGATTAATATCTTATGAGAGACCAGAGAGAGATTTCTAGTCCCTTCCTCCATGTGAGGACACAATAAGAAGTTGGCAGTCTGCAATGTAGAAGAGGGTTTTCACCAGATTCCAACCACGCTGGCACACTGATCTTAGACTTTCAGCCTCCAGAACTGTGAGAAATAAATTCTTTTGCTTATGAGTCATCCAGTCTGTGGTATTTTGTTATAGCAGCCTGAATGGATGAGACACTTGTTTACTTATCTTTGAAGAAAATGGAATTATACAGACCTAGTATTTGCCAACAAGCAGAATGTGTGGATTGCCTCTAGTACCATTCACTGTCCAAAGAAACAGATCTAATCAGTTTCTTATTTCTACAAAATAAAAACTCTTTTTGGTAAATTTGAAATAATTCAGAATGAATGCAGACCCTTGAACAACATGGGGGTTGGAGTAGCACCCCCACATAGTTGAAAATCCACATATAATTTTGACTCCCCCAAAACTTTACTAATACCCTACTGTTGACCAGAAGCCTTACTGATAACATAAACAGTCGATTACAACATATGTTGTATGTTACATATATTATATACTGTATTCTTACAATAAACTAGAGAAAAGAAAATGTTTTTAAGAAAATCATAAGGAAGAGAAAATATATTAACAGTACTGTACTGTATTTATGGGGGGGGAAATCCACATGTAAGTGGACCCACACAGTTCAAACTCATGTTGTTTGTGTTCAAGGGTCAACTGTATAAAAATTCAATTTAATTCCATTCAAAACAAGCTTCATCTCCTTTATAAATCCTTTCTTGATCACTCTACCTGTATCAATTTCCTTCCACTTTTTCTTCCATCTTCTTTTCCTCCAATAATATTATTAAGTGTGTTACTCATTGAACAATTGTTATGTGCCAGGCACTGTGCTAAATATTTTTCATTGATAGTTGATAAAATTTAACCCACTCAACAAGTATGTTATTGATAATGCTTATTTCCCAGAAACGAGAGGCAAAAAACGTTGTCCACTATCACATAATTAGTGATCAAGCCCAGCTTTGAACCCAGACAGCTTGATTCCTGAGCCCACACCTTCAGCCACTTCCTTGCACAACCTCGCACAGCACTTTATTCTGTGCCCCTTACCTATAGCGCAGTGCCTGGCATGTAGTAAGCACTCAATAAATGGTTGTCATTGTTTCCTTTATTATTACATTACAATGTTAGGCTCTCAAAAAAATGTCCTGTATTTTCTTCTCCCCATAGCATAGCCCCCCCTACAACTTGTGAGGTATGCATAACACTTCATGTGTTATTGAATTTAATCTATCAAATAGACCAGAAGTGGAAATCAGCCAAATATCATTATGTCGACTAGTAGGAGTAATGCACACTTTTTTCCAATTTAAGAAGCAGAGATCTTTTGTAATTTTTTCAGTTTCATAAGTGTACTAATTATTTCAACTCTTGGCCTTTTTTTTAATGTTAGAATTGCTGTTATTAATTATTGCATACATGTTACCTTCCTTGCTCAACTCTTCCAGTTCTTTTAAGTTTTTATTTAAATTCCAGTTAGTTAACATATAGTGCAATATTAGTTTCATGTGGGCACTACAGTGACTCAACACTTCCATACAACAGCTGGTGCTCATCACAGCAAGTGCACCCTTTAATCCCCATCACCCATTTAACCCATCCCCCTATCCACTGCCCCTTCAGTTTGTTGTTTATAGTTAAGAGTCTGTTTCTTGGTTTGTCTCTTTCTCTTGCCTTTTTTCCCTTTACTTGTTTGTTTTGTTTCTTAAATGCCACATCTGAGTGAAATCATATGGTATTTGTCTTTCTCTGACTGACTTATTTCGCTTAGCATAATACTTTCTAGCTCTGTCCATGTCATTGCCAAAGGCAAGATTTCATTCTTCTTTTTATGGGTAATATTCTTGGCTATTTTTTTAAAGTGGTGCCAGGTAAAAAATATAGGATGGATTCTCTAGAACACATTCTCAGATTCTCATTAGATTTATTGTTATTTCATTTTATTTCCAGCTTTATCGAGATATAATTGGCATACAACATTGTGTAAGTCTAAGGGGTACAATGTAATGATTTGATACACATATATATTGCAAAATGAGATTTATTTTATTTTATTGGGATTAATTTTATTTTTATCATAATATTTTCCAGCTATTTTTAATGCTGACTCATGAAATAAGAAGTATTATTTTATAATTTAGAGTAGAACTAAGATTAAAATTGAAGTGTGTTAGGAGAACACTGACTACATTTAATGCACTAGAAAAATCCTTCAAGGTTTGTCATTTTTGAAAATACACCCCATCCTCTCATGGATATCTTGTACACAGATAAATTTCCCAGGTCACAGATAACACACTTATGGCAACTGAGGACTTTACATCCAAGACATTTGGGGTCATTTTTAACGTATGGGGTAGGCAAAAGTCTAAAATGATTCCTTAAGATTTCCCACTCTAATACGATGAGCTATCAAGCCCAGATTAGTTATGTTACATGGCAAAAGGGATTTTGCAGGTATCATTGAGGTCACTAATCAATTGACTTTGGGTTAATCAAAATGATTATCTGGGCAGGCCTAATCAACACATGAGCCCTTTAAAGAAGAGTGCCTTCTCAGGCTGGTGGCAGAAGAAGTCAGAGATTTGAAGCATGAGGATTCAACACACCACTGCTGGCTTGAAGATGGAGGGCGCCACATCCAAGGACCAAAGAGCAGCTTCTAGTTTCTGAGACCAGCACCTGGCAAGAACCACAGGAGCTGGATTCTACCAATAATTTGACTAAGCTTGGAGGCAGAATCTTCTCTAGAGCCTCCAAAAAAGATCCCTGCCCCATCTTGATTTGGGGCTTGTAAGATCCATCCAGTCAAGTACCCCCAGACTTCTGATCTACTGAACTGTGAGACAATAAGTGTTATTTTAAGCTGCTAAATTTTGCGGCAATTTGTATACAGCAATAAAAAACTAAGGCAGGCTTTTTTTGTTAATTGGTTGACCCATATAAAATGCCAATATTCCCTGGTTTTGATCTACATAAACAATGATTTCATTTGATTCAAACTAATATTATTTGGATATGTTCAATCTGATATTATTTGGCTGATGGGTTCTTAGAGCCTTGATACCTTAGGAAGACAGCCAAAAAAAACCCCACAAATATATATATATATATACACACACACACACACACAGACTTTACTCACTCCCTAGCCTTTACTCTCCAAAATGCACACATCACAACATGTATATATGTTGATCATTTCATCAGTCTTACACCAGAGAAAATGTCTCCTACCTCTAATTATGCTGTTTCCAACTACTGCTATTACCAATGTTGAGTCATAGTAAAGCTTTTGTCTATTCTCAAATGTAATCTTCAAGTATTTGAGGTCAGAAACTCTGTGTTTACTTCCAATATAATTTTTTTTACATAATGTTCACTTAGTAAATGAATATTTCAATGTTCAGGTTTCCAATGATGACCCTTCGAAATTCGATGGGTATATGACTCAGTCATGTAGAGTGATATGGGGGTTTTGTTTTGGCGTGACCTTGGGGGGGTGTTCATAGATTGAAACTTAAATTTTTTGTTCTACAAAGTAAAAGAGCAGTTGAGCGGTGTAGTAAGTTCCTATGCACAGAAACAGGACTCCAAGAACTGATGATTGAGCAGAAAATTCAACAAACCATCCTTTCAAAATAGCTCATGAAAACATTTAAAAGAACAAAAAGGGGCAGAAGAATCTTCACTGGCAGAAAGATCCCAGCAATTGTGTTTTCTTTACAAAACATGTATTTTTCTTTACTCTTTACATACGGGAACCAAAAGGCTCAAAAGGAGGACTCGGTGCAAGTAGGTAACAATGTTTTGTTGCCACAGCGAGGATTTTGAGAAGAGTAAAGACCAAACAGCTCCTCCTAGTTGTCACGGAGGGTGTGGCATTTATTATCAAATCAGGAAATGTGTTTCTGGGGAAGCTTAACTCTGAGATGCAATAAAGAAAGTAGTAATGTGTTCTGACCATTGTTGCCTCGATGACTCTAAATCAATGTTGCTCCATCCGTTTAGATAGAAAGAAGCTGTGACTAATTTATAAAACTTACGGCCAATAGAGTAGAATCCATCTATTTAGCAAATCCTCAGGACCATACATACTTCCAAATAATAGTGTCCATTCTTCGGGCAGATTTCATTCATGAGTTTCCTCTTATAAAGTTTAGAATCTGCCAGGTAATTTTACCAACAGAATTTTGATCATTTTCAGTATTATTTAAGGATTATACATAGAAACTATTTTCAGAAGTACTAAAGGAATACTAATAGAATAAGGTACTTCATACTTGCAATAATTTTAATCTCATTAGAAAATAGATATGATTCTCAATACTTTAATTTGCAAAAATTCATTTCCAATGGTCCTTTTCTTCCCCTAGCCTATTTTAAATGGTCCTGATTCTTTTCTATTACTGCAAGCAGAGGCATGATTGTTTTTGTATATTCTATTAACTAATATAAAAGAAAAAAAAACTTTGAAAGAGTTGACATCATTACGTATTTCAGTAGCTCTTACAGAATATTAGAATTGGAAGAGAATTTGGAAGTCACCCAACACAATACAAGCATGAATGATTCTCATTCAAGTACCATCACCGAGTAATTGTACAGCCTTTTTGTGACTACAGCAGCCCATTTCAGACTTGGATAGCTCTTACCATTGAGAAGTTCATCCTCATGTTGAAATAAAATCTTTACCTCCCTATAACTTCTATCCATTGTCATGAAAGTCAAGATTGTAGCTATTTTGTTCTTAACTTGCTAGTTATTATTTCATTATAGGTCTTTATCTAGTCACTGAAAATTCTGGCCAACACACTCATTCTAACAAACTACATTCAACATTGTACACTGACATATATTTCTACAGAAACAGAAGAAATTTCTACAGAAGAAATTCCCACAAGTAGGATTTTAATTTCCAAGGGGTATAGTCTTAAACATTGTCTCCAAAGCCATTTCATTCTTGAAATTCATGCAAAGCCATTTCTCAAGTTTCCTCTGAAACACTCACACGAACTCAGATTGTGAAAATGAGTTATTGTGCCTTTGAAGTCAAGGGTATTTTAATTCCTCCAAATAGAAATATTAAAACTAAAATGTCAGAGTAAGCAATAGTAATGCTAACACAGTTAATATTGAAGATAAATGTTAAACATGTGCACACATTTCGTTGCAAAGAGCATTGGCAAATGTAGAACCAAGAGTGGTTTCATTATGGACAAATCTACCTGGAAAGTTACATTAAATTGCTTTACATGCCAATCTTGGCATTCTATAAGATTAAAAAAAAATCACAAAGGTTTATTTCTAGAGAATGTAGTGAGTAATGACTACAACTGTAGATTTAGAAAAGAGGCTTCTTTACTCTATTCCTGATGATTTTCCATAAGCACAGTCCTTGACCTTTTTCTCATTTTGTCTCTCCTCTAAAGAAGTGAAGTGACTTACTGAATTGGTGAATTTGGAAAGAACAACCAGGCAAGCCAGCTGAACTCTGCACTACCCCTAGGTATATGGAGCCTGGTCATTGAGATCTTTATTGCTTTTCTGTTCCTCCATGCATCTGGTCTTGTTGGGATAGTCATGTGCCCTCTGTGGGTCACTCCAGTCCAGTGGGGCCTTCAATGGGCAGATGAGCCTCCCTAATTCCGGGCACAGTTAGCAGGCCCACGTCAGTCCCATCGTGAATTAATTCTTCCATCTTAGCCCTCATTGGCCTTCTCTTTAGGAAGCAGGCAGGGAAGAGATGGCTGTTTTATGAGCTGCACTGCCCACCTCCAGGGACCCCAAGAAGAGGAAGTCATGGAGTAACAAAGATTTTCTGATGACTTAAACAGAGGGGAGAAATGAAGCTTTTATTCTTGCTAGAGATAAAGCTTTATTTCTTCACCTTTTCTCTTAGAAACAAAGCAAGTTGGGATACAAGCCCATATTCCTTGTGAAAATATATATTCCAATATTCTGGGTATATGTAAAATATGTACACAAATACTTAACAAGTATAAATGTGTCGTTACTTTATATTCAGCCATTGTTGAAAGTGAGGTTAAAAAATTGTAGTTGATAAGAGCTGCTTTGTAACTACGTAATTGTTTAACCCAGGAGTAAGAAATAATCTAATTCAACATACTTGTTTTACATATAAGGAAACTGAGGACCAGAGAGTTTTTTCTTTTTCCTTAAGTGTAATCAAGGTGACACAGATATATGTACTGATAAATCAAGGACCAGAGTGCCAATTGTATAAAACTGCTAACTGATAAATAAGAAACCAAAAGCTACCTTAAATGCCACTCCACAGACCACTCTTATGGATCTTTGCAATATACTAATGATGTAGACAGATAGAATTTTATCCAGTTTTTAACAAAAGAGGGTGATTCAGTAATAAAAATCGGTACTTCTCCTGAAATCATAAGTCAAATGAAGAATAAAATTAATAGCCTAATTTTTATCAGTGCTTCCTATACCAGATCACACATGCTTAACATTTGACAGTTCATCACATATTGAGTAATTATACATCGAGATATATATACCTTGTATATATACAAAATGTTGGGTTAATTTTCAACACAAAAGCATTTTCCTCTTAGGGTAACAAGGACTTTTAGACTAGGCTGCACGACTATAGATTCTTAATCATATGCCCCAGTAAAGAAAAATGAAAACAGTTAAGGCAAGAATTATGCAAATTATATATAACAATGGGCCTTCAACACAGTTTTGTTGTTATTGTTGTCAATATTAATGACATCTTGTAACTCAAGCTTTAGGTAGCTTGCAGCAAGCTCTCCCATCTCACCAAAACTGAGCAAGCTTTCGCCGCATCCCCATCTTGGTCGTGAACAATAAATAATGTGCCCATTTTCACTCACATTGTTTTATGCGCTATGAAGTCATTTGAACCTTACGGTCTTCCTTCACATCAGCAATTCTGACAGGAGACTTTTCTTTGAATTTTGCTGCTTAGGCAAGAGTCCAACATTGAAGCGGTAGACGTGAAAGCATAAAAATGAATCAGGAACGCTGAAGGGGTCATTTGGGAGAATGGCAAAAAAGAAATACAGCATCGCAAATCAAAACAGATCGAGGGCCTACAATCAGTGGGCGAGCAGACCTTTTTATGCGGCTGTGAGAACTGACTTGCCCCAGGAACTGTCACCTCGGGCTTCCAGGAGATTCATTGTCTAACCTCCGTTCAGGAGGCTCAGACTGAACATTGGTGCTGTGCTCAGTTCAACACACCATGCTTGGGGGAAGGATACAAAGGAATGTGAGAAGCATCCCCTGCCATTTCGGAGTTTATACTTTAGTTGGGGCGAGAAAACTAAACAGCTGAAATAACCAGACAACAATTTCAATGTAAAATCTCTTAAACAACTTCCACTCAATCAATCCGTGCACCACCTTAACCTGCACTCGGCTTTCTCTCAATAGAACACGACGGTGATGCCGCGCATGCTCAAAGCCCATGGTCCTGTCCAGCATGCCGATGCTCTTCTGCTCCCATCACTTGGGTTCCGTATTTACCAGGGGTCAGTTGTCGGGTACCAAACTATTTATTCTATTTGTACCTGTCTTTATAATCATGCAATTTAATTAAATATTTTTGAACCTTTGAAATCGAAGTGTGAAAAAGAACATTTTCCTTGAAAATTAATTTGAATTCCTTTGGAAAGACATCCAGTGGAGAATTTAAAATATTGTTTTTGAATTGTGTGTGGGCAGGACATCTAAAAAAATGAGGAGAAATAGTAATCTGGAAAGATACTTCACTTAGATGGTCTACATCAAGGGTCAGCAAGCTTTTTCCTAAAGCGACAAATAATAAATGTTTTCAGTTTTGTGGTTCGTATGGTCTCTCTTTCTGCATAACTCTGTCACTGTAGCAAGAAAGCACCCTTCGACAATATGTTAAAAAATGGGCATGACGGTATTCAAGAAAAATTTCACTTAGGAACCCTGAAATTTGAATTTCATATAATTGTCTCATATCATAAAGTGTTATTCTTTTGGTTTTCTCAACCCTTTAAAAATCTAAAACCTGTTCTTAGCTTACAGGCTGCACAAAAACAAACGATGGGCTAGATTTGGCCCCTAGGTTTGCTGATTTCTGGGTTAGGTTAGGTATCTAAAAAAAAAAAAAGAGGAATTTGGGATTGCTGCATTAAAAGGCATATGTATTTTATTTTTAGTGCTTATTTAATTTCTTTAATGCAGTATAGCTATGGCATAATTTTGAATATTTTTAGATATTCAAATATTTAGATAATTTGAATTTAAATAATTTGATTTAGATAATCAAAATCTAGATTTTTAGATTAGATCATCTGCACATTCTACAAATAATCACACGTCCTCCCTTCAGATTTCTGATCTAGTGTCTACCATCCCCTCATTGCTGAAATGTCCTCTTGGTCAAGACATGTTGAGGTATCTGAGCTCTAGGAACAAGCCTTTGGTGTCCTTCCCAAGGAGCTGAAATAAATCTTGTTTGCCAAAGACAGTCTGCAGCTTGGGTAGCGGAATTCTCTCACTTGTTTTAGCCTCTCATTGTCCTTCCAACTTGGAAAGCTACCGAATTAGAGAAAAGGACAACATCTATCTCCAGTACTAGAATAGTGAAGAACATTCAGTTGAAATCAAGTGTCTTGACAGTTCTTTTTCCTTATTATTTTGCTTTTTTATAATTTTATTCTATTTTTATCAAGAGATAATTAGTACAAAGTGAATAATGAAAAACAGCTGTTCTTACCCCATCGCTCCACAGCTTTCCTTCCTCCATCACCTTATGCACTCCCTTAAGCACACTTTCTTTTCTCTCATCTTCCCAATTCCACCATAATTTCTAGTAAAATCAATATTCAGAGTTTCTGCTACCCTAATTTTTTAATTTGAGTGTTACTTCTTGCCCTCTGAATGCCCATACAGATATAAATACTTTTTTCTTCATACAATAAATCTCTTCTCTCTCTACAGTCACTGATTTTCAGGTTTTCATTTATTTCATCCAAATCTTTTTGTTTTGTCTTCTGTAAGTCCATTCTGATCTTTCTTCATGTCAGAGGATCTCCTTAAATGTTTGGTGAACTTTGGCTGTCTATTTAGATTTAGAATTGAGGCACCAAAGATCTAATTGGAAACTCTGTGCCCATGATGGAGCTTATTGACAGACTGGAATCACTGTAGGTGACTGGGTCGGCATCTGGCTCTTTCATTGTATCTACAGATCACCCTTTCCAAAGAGACTCAGTCCAGAGAGAAATTCTCCCATCTGCCACATGGAGAGTAAACATGTAGACTTTCAGTCAATCCTGTTTCAGCCCTGGGTTTCTCCTCTACCACTCTTCCTGCCACTGCGTTTGGTATTTCTGGCTCTATCTATACAGTCAATCAAATTCCTAGCTCCTGCTTTGATGAGGTGAGGGAGGGGTCGACTGGTCCTTGGCTGGGTGGAAGAGGGGAGAGACTGAAGAGGGTGTCAAGTTCCTGCTTACAAAGAGACGTTCAAATACTTCTCAGTCCTTTGTTTCCTCACCTTCAGAGGTATCTGGTGCCTCTACTTATTGACAGGGGTTCTTGAATGTTTCTTGAATATAAGTCAGCTTCCTTCTTATTGGCTTGCAGCCATTTATTCTGTGAATTTAATAATCACTTCTCCATCTGCTTTCCTTCTTCCAAAATGTTGTTGATTTCTTTTATCTGCTTCTTTTTAGTCTCTTTATTCTTGTGGTTTTTTACTGTTTTTCTCTCTGAAATATCATACTAGTGTGGTTTCAGGAGTGTGTAGAGGAAATGCATGTGCTCTGTCTACCACGTTTTAGTAATGTGCATTTTGAGTGTTACTAAAATGCCTTTTGAAAAGAATGCACCAATTTACACTTCCCAAATCTGTGCACATGCATACCTTTTTTCAACAAACACACTTGCCAATAGTATGTGAATCAAACTTTTTCATCCTTGCCAATTTGTTACTATATTTTATGTTCCTTAAGAGTAAGACCTGTATCTTGCCTACTTTTGTCTCCTACACACGTTTGGCACAGAAACATCTGCAGGAAAGAGCATGGACCAAAAAATCAACCATCCCAGCCCTTCAGTGACTTAGAATTTGCCTTTCGCCATGTTATGTCATTCCTCTAGAACTCTGGCTATTAATCTGAATTCAATGCTACACTCTTCTTAGTATTAATATTCTAGGTGTGTATGTTAGCTTGTTGGGCTGCACTCACAAAGCACAAAAAAACCTGAGTGGCTTTTTTTTTAATTTAATTTTATTTATTTTGACAGAGAGAGACACAGTGAGAGAGGGAACAAAAGCAGGGGGAGTGGAAGAGGGAGAAGCAGGCTTCCCGCCAAGCAGGGAGCCCGATGCGGGATCCCAGGACTCTGGGATCATGACCTGAGCCGAAGGCAGATGCTTAACGACTGAGCCACCCAGACACCCCAAAACCTGAGTGGCTTAAACAACAGATATTTATTGTCTCCCAGTTCTAGAAGTCCAAAGTAAAGCTGTCATGGGGTTGGTTCCTTCTGAGGGCTGTGAGGGAAAATCTGTTCCAGGCCTCTCTTCTAGCTTCTGGTGGGTTAATGGCAATCTTTGGTATTTCTTGGCTTATAGGTGCATCACCCCAATCTCGGCCTTCATTTTCACATGGCATTCTCCCTGTATATGCCTATCTTAAATTTCCCCTTTTTACAGGGACACCATTCATATTGGACTAGGGCCTACCCTAATGACCTTGTTTTAACTTGGTTATCTCCGTAAAGATCTGATTTCCAAGTAAGATCACATTCTAAGGTACTAGGGGTTAAGACTTCAACATTTGAATTTGGAGGGAAACAATTCAACCCATAACAGTGCTCTAGGCAGATGCTCTAAAACATTTGATGGATGACCCGAATCTATTATAAATAAATAAATGGTAAAATATCAGACAATTTTATTAGAGGAGCTAAAATTCTCCGTGTACATATGGATAACCAGAAAAAGAGAAAAAAACTGAAGCAGAACTGCAAACAGCAGTTCAAAGCTGGTAAACCAAGCCCATGCAGTCACCAGCAACAGGGCAACTCAACTACTGGCCATGTAAGGAAGACTGAGACAGACCCCATCATATCGGTTAATGTGGAATTGGGCTACTGGAAAAAGATGATCAACCACACAGAGGCTTAAAGAATAAAGGAATGCATTTCTTTCTCATGCAACAGTCTCGGTATGAATGGTCCAGGTCAGTGGCGAAGCTCTGCTCTTCATGATGATTCAGGTCTCAACCTGTTCCCAAGAAATTTTCTTCATCTGCATGGTAAAAAGCTGGATGGCTTCCATGCCTGCATTTCAGCTGGGGGTAAGGAATAAAAGAATCTGGAGGAGGTATGCCCATTGAATTAAGTCCCAGACCCCACAGTAGGGACACCTCGCTTCTCACATCCCGCTGGTGAGAAGTATTTCCATTGCAACTCCTATAACTGCAGAGGAGGCTGTAAAATGTAGTCTAGTTGTGCACAAAGGGCCTAACTGTGGAGAAAGAGAATGGATCTGGGTGGACTGTCTCCACCATATTCCTTATAGAACCTCAAATAATAGAAATTTATTTGTTTTTAAAGATTTTATTTATTCACTTGAGAAAGAGAGAGAGAGCAAGCAAGCCCCAACTGGGGGAGAGGCAGAGGGAGAGGGAGAAGCAGACCCCCTGCTGAGCAGAGAGCCCAACACAGGGCTTGATCCCAGGACCCCGAGATTATGACCTGAGCTGAAGGCAGATGCTCAACCATTGGAGCCATCCAGGTGCCCTGAAATTTAAAAAAGTCTTTTTAGTAGGAGTGAATTCAATGCCTACCATCAAAGAGTTTATAGTGTTATTTGGGAGAAAAGAATCCATGTAAACTTATTTTTTAAGGAGCCATAACAATATGCCATTCTACATGGAAAAGAATATAAGTATAATCAACATGAGAAGAAAAAGAGCAGATTGGGCTAGAATAATCAGAGAAGGCCTATAATTATTATCATTGTCACTAATAATCATCATTTTTCTTATTGGTTTTCTCACGTGCACACAGAGATAACAATCATCAGTAACAACTTCACACAGAACACAATTTATATCACCTTATTTATACACTAATTATATTAAATGATAATAGATGCCAGGATTAGCTACCAATTAGCTTAATAACCATTTAATTCAACACCTGGAGAAGCCATGGTTATAGCATTTATTTCCTGTGGTGTCTCTTTCATGGATTTGAGCTTAGACTTTCTTCCAAATTCAGTCTTTGACATCATGTTCCAAGAGAAATAAAATTTGTTTTCAAAGAGCAAACTGGTAGAAAAGGAAATAATGTCTTATAAGCTAAAAGAAATAGTAAGACAATAGTAAAAGAATCTATGTAATAAAAAAGGGTCAAAAGTAATACTTTTAGGGCGCCTGGGTGGCTCAGTAGATTAAGCGTCTGCCTTTGGCTCAGGTCATGATTCCAGGGTGATCGAGCTCCCTGCTCAGCGGAGAGCCTGCTTCTCCCTCTGCCTGCTGCTCCCCCTGCTTGTACTCTCTCTCTCTGTGTCAAATAAATAAATAAAATCTTTAAAAAAAGGTAATACTTTCATTGGGCACAAAATAAAAAGACACCAAACTATCTAAAAATGTGTAATAGAACTTCAAGCTATATTTAAAGGAAGGCATAGTATTTTTTTCAACTTATTGATTAATGTATTTAAAATCTCTGAAAACTGAAGAGGACTCCCACTTTCAGCTAACACAGGATCATGGGAAACAAATTTACACTCTCACCTGAAACAAACATAAGAAAAGTAGAGAGAGAGAGGGAAATTGAGAGAGAGAGGGAAAAAATATATGAAACCATGGTCTTCAAGACACTGGGCATCAGGTAACAAAGGACAGTGATTCTTAAGAGACCCAAAACAAATGAAGTGAGAAAAAAAGCTGTAAACTGTACTTAATAAAATTTGAAAATTTTGCAATTTAAAAGACACCTCTGTAGAAAAAACAACAAGCTATACACCAGGAGAAAATATTTTCAAAGCATATAGCTGATAACTTGTATCTAGAATACATAGAAAGTTCTCAAAACTCAATAATAAAAAAAACTAAAAAATGAGAAAAAGATTTGAAGAGCCACTTTATGAGAGAAGATATATAAATAGCAAGTGAGCACGTTGAAAGATGCTTAACATCACTAGTCATTAAGAAAATGCAAATTAAAATAAAAAAGAAGTCACTATATACTTATTAGAATGGCTAAAATGTAAAAAATGGATCATTATAAGTGTTGACAAGGATGTTAAGAAACTGTAATCCTCATACATTGCTGGTGGGAATATAAAATGGTGCAACGAGTCTGGAAAACCATTTGGCACTTTCTTAAGATGTTAAAAAATATACCTATGATGTGATCCAGCCATTTCACTCCTAAACATTTACCCAAAAGAAAAGAAAGTATATAACCAAACCCTTACATGCAAATATGTTTTGCAGTTTTTATTTTTAGTCATCAAAAACCACTCAAATGTCCATCAGCAGATGAACAGATGAATCTATTGTGGTTTATCTATTTAACTGAATACTATTTAGTAGTAGAAAGAATGAACTATCAATATAAGCCACAGCATAGATGAATCTCAAAATAATTATACTGAGTGAAGAAGTCAGCTACAAATGAATATATATATATGTATATATACTGTATGGTTCTGGTTATATAAAACTCTAGAATATGCAAACTAATCCAAGTGACAGAAAACAGATTAGAGGGATAGACAAGGCAGGAGGGTGGGATTGCCCAAGGGAACAGGGAAACCTTTGAAGGTGATGGATATGTTCACTCTCTTAATTGTGGTGATCATTTCTTGGGTGTACACATATGCCAACATTTATCAAATTGTACATTTTAAGTATATGCAACTTATTATATGTCAATTATACCATTAAACTGTTAAAAAATCTTAAGGGAACATTTTAGAGAAAACTATATGTCTATGTTTTTTAAATTTTTAAAAATTCTCTCACTATAGCTCTCTCTAAATAATCTGTTATTATTTGGGAATAACCAAAATCACAGTTTGCTGGAATATTAGAGTTGGTTGTCTAGGTTGTAACTTTAGGCAATTTTAATTAGCCCACAATTAAAAAACAAATTTGATAAAGAACACACAACGGAGGCGCCTGGGTGGCTCAGTCGGTTAAGCATCCAAGTTCTTGGTTTCAGCTCAGGTCCTGATCTCATGCGTTGTGAGATCAAGCGCCACCACACCACCACCTTGGGCTCAGGGGGAGTGTGCTTGGATACTCTCCCTTTGCCCCTCCCCTGCTTGCACACTCACACTTTCTTTCTCTCTCAGATAAATAAATAAATCTTAAAAAAAACACATATACACAATGAAAAGACAAAGACTTCATAAGTAAAGGAGAATACCTTCTAATTTGATATATTGTGTGCCTAAATTGAAAAACTCACTTCCTCAGAGAGGTTAGAAAGTATCAGAACAAACTTGATGTTCTAATTATAATTCATACTTAGTATTGCTCTGAAATGAATTTATAATTTGGGTCTGTAAACATCTGTATTATTTTGCTTCAAAATTTATTTTTATTTTATTTTTTTTAAAGATTTTATTTATTTATTTGACAGAGAAAGACACGACGAGAGAGGGAACACAAGCAGGGGGAGTGGGAGAGGGAGAAGCAGGCTTCCCGTGGAGCAGGGAGCCCGATGCGGGGCTTGATCCCAGGATCCTGGGATCATGACCTGAGCCGAAGGCAGACGCTTAACGACTGAGCCACCCAGGCGCCCCTTGCTTCAAAATTTAATTGGACAAAGGAAATGGGAAGATTAATTGAATGTGTAAGTAGATAAGCTATCAGGAATCTTTTTAGAATTGTGTACAATTGATAAAAATGTGACCGCTATGTTGTAAAAAATAGAGGATAAACTACTAAGTATCTTTAAGATGAGCCATAACTGATCACACAGAGCTGACAAAGACATTATAATTACTTTTAATCTCCAAATTAACCTAAAAATAAATGGATTCTCTAGTTTTAAAAGATGAGTAAATTGAAAAATCAACCAAACACTATGGGAATTTCAAAACGTTTTATGAAAAATTGTGTTCCTAAATATCATGTTGTATTCTAAAATTAAAGATATGACAGACTATTGCTTGTTTTTGATGGAGAGTCTCTGACAGGCTTAAATGATTACTGATCCATCAGGTCTGCCCAAGAAAGTTTTGTTTCCGCATAAGGAATTTATGTACACTAAATATTGATAAGACCTTGGAGTTTATTGCTCACGGAAGTAGAGAAATCCGAATAAGCTTTCCTTGATTTTACAAGCTCTCAGCTAAGTTATTTCAGTATCTAAAATGAATTCAAATGCAAAACTCATCTTTACATATATGAAAACATGTGTAAAAATCTGTAGCTTTTACATATATGACATTTGTAGATTCATGAGGGACTTTTAAAGATAAATTTCTGTTTCTAATGTTGTAAGGCTCTTGATTCTTCTTTGTATTAACAAATTTCTTGGTGGATAAATCAAATTATTTCCAAGGGAGTCAGGAAGTTACAACATGTATACTTAAAAATAAAATCCTCTTTTCTTTATAACTGTATAATCATTAGATCATTTGTTCCAATCATGAGAGCATTTTGCTCTGGGAAAGATAAAGTAGTTGAGGGACACATACTCAGCAGAGAGAGAGAGACCAAAAAAAAAAAGGCCAAGACATGGGACAAGGAGAAAGCCCTGAGCCATATTATTTGCTAAGTTTGGAAAAGAATTCATGTGCCCTAAATCTATTTGGCTATAATTTACAACTTAAACCATAGCTTATGTGAACTGTTCATGTCATCGTTAGAAACCGTTGGAATCTGTATTGTCAAGAGTTCATCAGGAAATGGAATTCAAATGATTTCCCCTGAAAGACGTTGGCGAAGGCCCTGGTAAAGAGGTGTGGGCATGGCCAAGGGATATAGGGATGTTGGAGACTCCCAGGGACTGTCACAGCATGAAGTTTTATCACTTCTAGAGCTGCCATCATAGGAGGGAGCCAGTGAGAGTTGGAACCTCAGAGAACAGTCTGGTTCTGTTCTCTGGAACCACAGGAGATGTGGTTCCAGACTAATGTTCCTCCCATTTATTTTTAGTTATTACCTCTACCTCAACCTCCCCCCTTCCTCCAAAAAATAAATCTAATTCAAATTCTACCTAATGAAATAAATTAACAATGAAGAGATAAGATTTTATCAGGTAGGGTTGAGTTATTTGGGTTTTTGTTTTTGTTTTTTTTTACCCCTAACCACACCTCAAGAACCAGGTTTCACCCTCTTGGGGGCACTATTGCCCCCTCTGAGAATGGTCTAGAGAGAGGCAGCCGCCACCCAAACTGTGGCCCTGTAGCAGGGAGCAGGCTTCAAAAGAAGCACCCTGACCTCTTTGTCCTCCTGCCCTCCAGCAAGCAGAGGATCCCACCATATAGTCCAAGGGTCAGCTCCCAGGGGCAGAGCAAGGCCGTGAAGGGCATAGCATGGAGATCTGGGGGAACTAAAATAAAGTTACCAGCCAAGAATGTTTCCAAATTTCTTAAAACTTATATGAGGCAAGAAACTTATATAAGGAAAGAAATTGAGGAAGACACAAAGAAATGGAAAAATGTTCCATGCTCATGGATTGGAAGAACAAATACTGTGAAGATGTCATTGCTACCTAGAGCAATCTACACATTTAATGCAATCCCTATGAAAATACTATCCACTTTTTTCAAAGAAATGGAACAAATAATCCTAAAATTTGTATGGAACCAGAAAAGACCCCGAATAGCCAGAGGAATGTTGAAAAAGAAAAGCAAAGCCGGTGGCATCACAATCCCGGACTTCCAGCTCTATTACAAAGCTGTCATCATCAGGAAAATATGGTACTGGCACAAAAACAGACACATACATCAGTGGAACAGAATAGAGAGCCCAGAAATGGACCCTCAACTGTATGGTCAACTAATCTTCAACAAAGCAGGAAAGAATGTCCAGTGGAAAAAAGACAGTCTCTTCAACAAATGGCATTGGGAAAATTGGACAGCCACATGCAGAAGAATGAAACTGGACCATTTCCTTACACCACACACAAAAATAGACTCAAAATGGATGAAAGACCTAAATGTGCGACAGGAGTCCATCAAAATCCTAGAGGAGAACACAGGCAGCAACCTCTTCGACCTCAGCCACAACAACTTCTTCCTAGAAACATCTCCAAAGGCAAGGGAAGCAAGGGCAAAAATGAACTATTGGGACTTCATCAAGATAAAAAGCTTTTGCACAGCAAAAGAAACAGTCAACAAAACCAAAAGACAACCGACAGAATGGGAGAAGATATTTGCAAATGACATATCAGATAAAGGGTAGTGTCCAAAATCTATAAAGAACTTCTCAAACTCAACACCCAAAGAACAAATAATCCAATCAAGAAATGGGCAGAAGACATGAACAGACATTTTTCCAAAGAAGACATCCAAATGGCCAACAGACACATGAAAAAGTGCTCAACATCGCTCGGTATCAGGGAAATCCAAATCAAAACCTCAGTGAGATATATCACCTCACATCAGTCAGAATGGCTAAAATAACAAGTCAGGAAATGACAGATGTTGGTGGGGATGCGGCGAAAGGGAAACCCTCCTACACTGTTGGTGGGAATGCAAGCTGGTGCAACCACTCTGGAAAACAGTATGGAGGTTCCTCAAAAAGTTGAAAATAGAGCTACCCTATGACCCAGCAATTGCACTACTGGGTATTTACCCCAAAGATACAAATGTAGTGATCTGAAGGGGTACGTGCACCCCAATGTTTATAGCAGCAATGTCCACAACAGCCAAACTATGGAAAGAGCCCAGATGTCCATCGACAGATGAATGGATAAAGAAGATGTGGTATATATATATATATATATATATATATATATATATATATATATAATGGAATATTATGCAGCCATCAAAAAAACCGAAATCTTGCCATTTGCAACAACATGGATGGAACTAGAGGGTATTATACTAACGAGATAAGTTAATCAGAGAAAGACATGTATCATATGACCTCACTGATATGAGGAATTCCTAATCTCAGGAAACAAACTGAGGGTTGCTGGAGTGGTGGGGGGTGGGAGGGATGGGGTGGCTGGGGGATAGACATTGGGGAGGGTATGTGCTATGGTGAGTGCTGTGAATTGTGCAAGACTGTTGAATCACAGATGTGTACCTCTGAAACAAATAATGCAATATATATTACGAAAAAACAGAAGAAGATAGTAGGAAGGGAAAAACGAAAGGGGTGAAATCAGAGGAGGAGACGAACCATGAGAGACTATGGACTCTGAGAAACAAACTGAGAGTTCTAGAGGGGAGGGGAGTGGGGGATGGGTTAGCCTGGTGGTGGGTATTAAAGAGGGCACGTATTAAATGGAGCACTGGGTGTTATACGCAAAGAGTGAATCATGGAACACTACATCAAAAAGTAATGAGGTAATGTATGGTGATTAGCATAACATAATACAATAAAATTAAAAAAAACACTTATATGAGGCAAATCTCTTTGGAGGAAGCCTAGTGCGTCCTGGTGAAGAACATGGATTTTTGTCAGGAAGACCTTGATTGAGGTTCCAGCCTGTCCCTCTCTTACTGCACAAGCTTAAGGACTATCTTCAAACTCTCTAAGCCTCAGAGAGAAAAATGGGGCTATTTATATCTATTTCTGGCAGTTGCTTAGACAGTAAACTAAAATAACATAGGCAGAGCACTTAGTAATGTGACCGGCTGGATAAATATTCCCTAAATGTGAATTCGAGCACGCTTCTCATTTTCCCTTCTTTCCTTTCATTCGTATGTGCTAAGTACTTACCCAACGGTGCCTTATGCTCTGTGTTGGGCACACAGTAAACACGGCAGAGATTCTGTCCCACCATGCTCGTTAGTCCAGTGGAGTCCGAAGTAACAGTCCTGCACGTGTGATTCAGAATATCAAAACACGGTCAGACTGAAGGAAATTGGTTCACAAAAGAATGGCCCTGGATGCCACAGCTGACCTATCAGGTAGCAGCGTTGGGTGTGACATCTTCTGAAGAAATGAGTCTCATGCTGAAGAAATCATCCACTAAATTCTTGAGCCAATTGCTTTCCCTATACCTTTGTGCCAGGAGGGGATCATTAAGGGATACCACAATTTCAACAAGGCTGATGATTTAGAAAACATTCTAAGCCTCAGACCCTTGTCTGTAAGAGTGAATGAGTGGAGGACAGTATTTACCTCAGAGGGTTGTTGATGGTTAAATGAAAAAAAACCAATAACAAGCAAACAAACACATACAAAAAGCACTTAGTATGGGGTCCCGCTCAAAATAAGTGCTTAATGAAATCTAGCTAATTAAATGTATTTCCCTTCAGGTGCTAGAATCTTTATGACCTGATGCGGGCACTTTGACACAGTAATGATTTTAGGATTTTCTTTTCTTTTAAGATTTTATTTTTAAGTAAGTAATCTCTACACCCAACATAAGGCTTGAACTCATAACACAGAGATCAAGAATCACACTCTTCTGACTGAGCCAGCCAGGCGCCCCAATGTAGTAATGATTTTAAATATCTATTGCATCTCAGTAAAATTTTCATAGTCAACGAGAGAGCGTCTCAACTTTATCTAGAAAATGTTTCAGCATGGATTTAGAGATAAATATATTTATACTTTCACTTTTATAATTCAGTTGCATCACTTTAATGTATTATTAACTAAGCAATAAAAAAAGTCAATAGAAAGAGCATCTATTGACCACCTGTATCACAGTATTCTGTTGTTGGCTTGAAAGTTTATTTCAGAATGTGTACCTTATTTGTTTTTTTTTAAAGATTTTTATTTATTTATTTGAGAGAGAGAATGAGAGATAGAGAGCACGAGAGGGAAGAGGGTCAGAGGTAGAAGCAGACTCTCTGCTGAGCAGGGAGCCCGATGTGGGACTTGATCCTGGGACTCCAGGATCATGACCTGAGCCAAAGGCAGTCGCTTAACCAACTGAGCCACCCAGGTGCCCGTGTACACTTATTTGTAAGCATCTGACATAACCTTCATGATTAGCTGCATATGAGATACTAAAAGTATATGAATGTGTAAGGATAGAAAATAATTTAAATAGTGGAAATCCTTTACGTTTTTAAAAAATATTTTAAGTTTGTAAAAAAAATTTTCAGCCTTTCAAAAACCTTTAGGGGCACCTGGGTGGCTCAGTGGGCTAAGCGGCTGCCTTCAGCTCCAGCCATGATCCTGGTGTCCTGGGATCCAGCCCCCACACCACATGGGGCTCCCTGCTCAGCAGGGAATCTGCTTCTCCCTCACCCTGCTCTTGTGCTCTTGCTTGCTCTCTCATCCTCTCAAATAAATAAGTAAAGTCTTAAAAAAAAAAACCCCAAAACCCACAACCTTTAAAGCCACCAACATAAAATAAAACTGGAAAAAGGAGCGACATAAAAAAATAAAAATTTTCCCAGAAACTGTTACTTACCTTGCTTGGGAAGCTGAAATGTTCTCTATCATAGTTTCGGTGAAGTGTTCCAGTTGCACAGAGGTTAGTTCCATTTTACTGGATGAATTAGACTCCTTTGCAAAGCCTTTTGGGAGTTACTCTAATGAGAAAAGAATACTCCTGTTAAAAAACAAAGGGCATAGATGAAGGCTTTTAAAAGTGCTGATTAAATAATAATGTAACTTAAAATATAAACAAAATGCTTATTAAGTGGAAACTGGCTAGCTTTCAAGGCATAAATTAAAGCCCTTATCATGTATTTTTCCCTGGTTGTAGGCACTCTGTCAATTGCAGACAAACTGCTCAGACATTCTACCCATGAGGGCTGCCCATGGGGCAGTTTACTTTTCCTTCTCACACCTGTGTTTAACGAGTCCAGTTTTGCAAGCTTGGCCGTTTTCAAGGGAAGAAGATGGGAAGGATTTCATGCTGAAAAATACAATCAAGATAAGAAACAAAACTGCTGCAATTTATCTCCATCCAGCCTTCCAATAGAAAGCCATGAGATAGAAAAAGACACTACGGCCTCTGAAGGCAGAAAGTTCCAAAGGTCACTAGTCAATGGCCTCCCTTCTAACCAGACCCAAAGAGATTAAGAACAGGATAAAAGCCAAACGTTTTCAGAAGAAAAAAAAAACAGCCTACCTTCCTTTAAAGTAAACTTTGGGTCAAGGAGTTATTTCTTATCAGGGTAAGACTTTTTTTCAATAGGCAAGGGTTTCGACTAGGAAGGGTATTGTCTGCAATGTGTGTATTACTCTTAAAGGAAACTCATTTTCACTTGGAGAAAAATTGCCTTTTAAAATTTATCCCTTAAAATTGTTTTAATTTCAATTCTCTTTAAATGACTGGATCTGATAAATTATTTTTGTGCTTCACCATAATCAACTAATGAAGTCAATTCAGTTCAGATTTCCATAATTGTTCATAATCCTCAATAACCTCCTCTAATAACAAAACATCCAAATAACAACTCCACCCCCCCCACACACAAATACACGTGCGACTTTTCGTTACTGAAATTTTAAGTTGTTCTAAATTCTAGGGAAATCCTATAGCCATGGCATTTCCATGGAGAAACAAGGCACAGTTCTAAGTGAGGATTTGTTCTGTATAGAAACACACGTCGGGGCGCCTGGGTGGCTCAGTCGTTAAGCGTCTGCCTTCGGCTCAGGTCATGATCCCGGGATCCTGGGATCAGGCCCCATATTGGGCTCCCTGCTCCGCAGGGGGCCTGCTTCTCCCTCTCCCACTCCCCCTGCTTGTGTTACCTCTCTTGCTGTGTCTCTGTCAAATAAATAAAAAAAGAAAAAAAAAGAAAAAGAAACACAAGTCATCACACAAATACTGGGTCTCATAAGGAGTGTCAGGTGGAGAGGAAAGAATCCCCTACTTATTAAAGGCAAACTCGCTCTCAGAAAAACGAAGAAATGCAGCTGCCTTGTATATGCTGCAGCCTCTTGGGAGTGTGTCCTTGAAACAAAATCAGAAGAGGTGCAAGTAAAAAGAATAAAGAAATACTACTTTTTAATCAATTTTTTAAAACACAACTTTGTCAAGGTGTAATTTACATACCATAAAATTTCACCCTTTTGAAGTGTACAACCCCATGATTTTCAGTAACTCTACCAATTTGTGCAGTTACCAACACAATCTAGTTTTAGAACATTTATTTTCATCACCCCAGGAAGATTTCCTGTGCACATTTACAATTAATTCCCGGGCCCAGACCCAGCCCCAAACACCTATGAATTTACTTTTTGTCTCTTTTGTCACACTTCCCTCTCCAAACGGAGAGGAGAAAAAGAAATCCCAGGATACATCTTACAAGTAGAAGGACACTACTTACTGAAGAACACACCCTGTCAAAATAGTCTCTAGCATTAAGAAATGCAAGGGAATCTTGGACCCCAGGCGTATCAGTTGAATTAGAACAGTCAGTGAGGTCTTCAATATTTAATTATCTCTCCAGTTAGAGATAATAGACTTACATAGTTACAAGGGATTTTGATAATGGAAGAATACCAAACAAAGTAAGCTTTGTTATCTTAACTAAGGAAATGTCTCTGTCTGCAAAGTGTAATAAAAATAACAACAAAAAATTTCAAGTAAAATGGTAAACTTCTAAACATTCCTATAACATTCAGTCAAATGTTTTTATATTTTTGCTTATAATTTAAAAGAGAAATGCTATTTCCTTAAACAAATTATTTTTCAATAGGATTGAAATATAAAAGTTTCTTCTGAAATATAAGGTGGTCCTTTTTCCTCCAAGCTCTCATATGTACATTATTCTAATGTATTTTGAGTACAGTAAATATATCACACTATCATGCTTTTTGTTTACAAAATATTTTTCTAACCACTTATTTCCTTCCCCTTAGAATCTATGTATTTTAAGAAAGCTTTAGCTTCAGGTTTATCTTGCTTACATCCTGATTTCCAGGTATCCTTCCCTCTGGCTTCCCAGAAATTTACTAGGAATTTTACAAGGGGCCCTTTTATATTTGAAAGAGAAAACTGCTTTGTCGATTGATGATGAGAAATTAAAAAACAAAACAAAACAAAAAAAACCTCTAACCCAGACGGGACTCTAAATTTGGGGAAATCATGGCACTCTCTCAACTTGAAATGTTGGTCACAAAGATTACTCATGAAGTTATTTTATACTACTTGTAAGAAACTGATATTTGCTGTGGGTTTTTTTTTTTTTTTTAAATCCGTGCATTAATAAAACCAAATGTTAGTTTTGTGTCTTTGATGTGTTGGGCATTTTATAGACCATAGAGTTCTTTACCCTGTGGCAGTTACTGGAGATGGGACTTTTGGAGAAAACAAGTACTTGCAGAAATAAACATTTTGCCAGTAGCTTTCATAGGTTCTCAAAGCAAACAAGAGGTCTGTAGCACTAACATCACTGAAAGGCAGAGCTTTGAGTTGGGGTCTCGTGGGAGTCGCTGATGAAAATTGTGGAGTCCTCCTTTTGAAGATCTTTTAAAGCAAGTGTGATTTGTGTTTGTCTGAAAACAGACTGATGTGATGAGTTACTAAAGCTCCGAGTCTGCTCAGATTCCCTCTCAACCCTCTGCATGTAGAGGGAAAGAGGGAGAAACCTTAAATGGGAACTTTCCACATTCTTGGAATACATAACAATTGAAGTATTAAAAAAAAAAAATTGGCAGCAGGGGCTGGGGAAAGGGCATTGTGATGAAACTGATGTCTACCAAACGAAAATGCCAAATAAAAGCAAGGAAGGGACTAGGGGAAGGAAGGCTGTAAATAGTCTTTTCTTAGCTTTTAGTGAGTCAAACAAGATCTCTGCTTTGTGTGTAACGGGCATGGTGAACGTGGGCAACGACACGAAGACTTTTCTCTCTCCATGGCCGGTCCAACTTTCCAGGTTTCAGATCGTCCACGACTGATTTCACTTCGAGTGGAAACAGGCACCCCATCCCCAGGGAAGACTTTCCTGCACATTTTAAAAAGCAAAGTGCTGCTTTGTCCTTCCAAAAAGAAAACTCGCTCTCTGAATTTCCGCCAGATCCTCCAAGCACCCCGGAGAACTTAGTAGAAGCTCATTAAAAAACCGCTTTCCCCCCTGCTCCCCGGCTAGCCCTTCCTCAGATCCGGGGCGGTACAGTGTTCAGAAGGGGAGAGGTCCTGAACGGGAAGCTGTGAAGGCAAAGAAAGTGAGTCCCAAATCAGGGCACATTAGACCAAAAAAAGGGAACAGGAGGAAAGCCAGACCCGCCCTGGGACTGCGAAGTCTACATTCCTACAGCTGCAAGGTGGTGGCTACTTTATGGTTTTTCCTCCCCCCCCAAAATACACTCCAGTGAGCAGACTTTTTTTTCCAGAGGTGATGCAATTCCTCAACTCCCCTACCCCCCAGTAAAAAAGGAAAGGAAAGGAAAGCGGGGGAGGGTGTCTTGCAAACCCCTTCGCCTCGCACAACGGCAGCCCCTCCCTTTCCTCCCAGTCTACCCCTTTCCAGCCGCTTCCCATCCCTCCCCCTCAGCCCCAAGAAAGTTTGACGACCGCAAAGGAAACCGAAAAAAAGTTCTGTAGTCCCAGCCCTGGCGGGCGATCAGCATCTCTTTTGTTCGCGGCGAACCCACAGTCCCCCTGACGTCACCGGGAGCCCGGGCCAATCCGCGCGCGGTCGGCGGCGGCGGCGGCGGCGGCGGCGGCGGCCCGAGGGTGGGGGGAGCCGGGCCGTCCCTCCTCCGCGGCGCCCAGGGCCTCGCGGGGGGCGGCAGGGGACCGTCCCATATAAACCCCGTTGTTCGGGGCTCGGCCGCCCGCGCCGTCTGCGCTTTGCTGGGGGAGGAGAGGGAGCCCCAGGCGCGAGCGGGAGAGGGGACCTGCAGCCCCAACTTCTCTAGTCCTCTCCTTCCCCTCTGTCCCTCCAGCCGTCCCCTTCCCCGTCCCCCGGCCCCTACTTTCTTGGGGGCATCAACTCGCAGGAGGCACTGGAAGGGAGTCCTCCCGCAGGTTGCAAAGGGAGCCAAACTTGGTGGCAACTTGCCTTCTGGTGAGGGCGTCTCTCCCCGCACCGTCTCAAGATGCTCAGGGGTCCGGGGCCCCGGCTGCTGCTGCTGCTGGCCGTCCTGTCCCTGGGGACAGCGGTGCCCTCCACCGGAGCCTCGAAGAGCAAGAGGCAGGCTCAGCAAATCGTTCAGCCCCAGACCCCAGTGGCTGTCAGCCAGAGCAAGCGTGAGTACTGACCGCCGGCTGAAACAGGCTGTCGCGGGGATGGGACCTACAGCCAACCAAAGTTGGGCTGAAGTTTTGAGCGCGCGCGCGTGCGGCGTCTGTGCACGCCTTAATGAGAGCAACCGACCGAGGACACAAAAGGCTCATGGTTGGAGCAGGCTGGTTTCGAGGGCCCTAGAATAAACTAATGCATTGGAGGACTGGGGTTTTGCGCTGTCCCGCAGCGCTCTTGTCAGCTCTACATATTCAAGTCGTCCTCCTAAGCATTCATCCAAACTTGCCTTTAAAAAGGGAAATGATTGTATGCCTTTAAATTTTCCATTTGGGATTAGTGTGCCGGCTCTTAGGCTTTGGATCTTTGTTACTAAATAATTGGTTATTATTATTTTTTTAAATGGGTGTGGGAGGAGGGTGGCTAGATAGCTCTGTGGTTCCTAACTAACTTGAAAGAGATGTAATTGGTTCACTCTGCTTTGGGGGCCCTTCAGGGTACTTCTCCAAGAACAGAGATCGGAATTCCTCTTCCAGTTTTTCAAAGACACACCCTCCCTTAGCCTTGGCTAAAGGAAACTGCTCAAAGTCCTTCTTGATTTATCCCCCCTACCCCCAAGCATTGAAGGTCCTTGCATATTTTAAAATGTAATTCCAGGTATCCACTTTCCAAAATGTTTCCATTCCTTTGATGTAGACCCCTGGCTAGATGGAAATGACATCATTGTATATAACATTTAGCTAAGTTAAAAGAAAAAAAAAAAAAGGAATACCTAAATATCTATGTGTTTAAATTGTGGTTAACATTTAAGATAGCTAATTTCTATATATTTTCGTGGAATATTGCTTTTAATTCTGATGTTCTGATGATTAACTTATTTTTCTGTTTGTTGTTTAGTCTCATCAATTTAGTTGTGCAAGAAAATTCCATACTTTGGAAAAAAGAGGGGATGCAGATGTAATCACTTTTTTCTTCAATCATTTATAGCTGGTTGTTATGACAATGGGAAACACTACCAGATAAACCAACAATGGGAGCGCACCTACCTGGGAAATGCCTTGGTTTGTACCTGTTACGGAGGGAGTCGAGGCTTTAACTGCGAGAGCAAACCTGAACGTAAGTGGTGGGAGCCTGGCAGTTAGTATCTTAATATATGGAGAACCCTTGCCTGTTAATTAAACTTAGCATTGGTAATAAATTTTCCCAATAGAATTATCTGTCGTTTCCTCTTTAAAAACTGTTAATAGCTGCTTGTATTCGCCTTTCACATATTACTTCTACCTTTAAAACAAAAGAACCAATGTGTCCCAACGTAGTTCCTAGAGTCTTCTTTTTCTTTTTATTGTCCCAAAGTTGTTGATGAGAAAAAGGAAGATTTTGTGTTCTCCCTCCAAAAGAACTGTTTATAAATTTTTAATTTATTAGAAAGGAATTTCAGATCTTAAACTGTAAGATTATGGGCCAGGAAACTCTTTGGGCACTACACTGTAAAGTGATTTGTCAGCTGCAAAAAAACCACTAACCACTTACTTCAAAGTGCCCATTCTTTTAGGACCATTGTTCTGTTTCTCTTGTAAATTATAACAACTCCTACAGAGAAGCACTGATGAGGCTAGAATGGAAATAGTAGGATTAAGAAATGACAGTGCCTGGTGGGCCGTGGGGCTCTTCAAATTGTTTGCTTTTCATGTGGACCTTGGTTGGACTGAGTCAGAGGTGTCTACGGCCATACCACCCTGAACGCGCCCGATCTCGTCTGACTGAGTCAGAGGTCAGAATCTGAAGCCCTCCTTCAGCCAGTCCTAAAGTAGGACTTAGTATAGCTTTTTCCTAAGGGCCTGAGAATCCTTTCCAATAGAAACTCATTTATGTAAAAGTGGAGAACTGGTCAAAATTCAAAAGCTGAGCTTCATTAAAGCCTGGGGTAGAATCTAGATCTCCCATTTTAATTTGTTACATACTTCCTGGTACCACGCTACTCACAGAATGGAAGGAAGGCAGAGTGTTTCTTTGGATGGGATTAGTGGAATAGAAAAGCTTTTACATATGTGGGGCTCACATGGACTTTCCTTCTCTCTTCAGCTGAAGAGACTTGCTTTGACAAGTACACGGGGAACACTTACCGAGTGGGCGACACTTACGAGCGCCCTAAAGACTCCATGATCTGGGACTGTACCTGCATCGGAGCTGGGCGAGGGCGGATAAGCTGCACCATTGCAAGTAAGAAAGACTTTCTGTAAACTAACGCTAAAATATCATGTATGTGAATTTCTCCATTACCTTCGCTGTCACTCCCTGTTATGCATGACTGGTTTACCCCTAGGGGACCAGTTGCTCTTCTGTGGTCACCCAGCTTGTTCCCGTGCTTCTGGAAGATGGCTGTGTGCACAGGTGGAAAGAGTCTGTGTGGACTTAGGAGTACCCAGGGGAATCTCTTGAATTCCATTTCAGTAAGATATGCTCAGAGGAGTTGTCCGTTTTATATTACCTCAGCATCTTCTTCAAGCCAGACTGATTAAGTGATTATCTGCAGTGATTAGGAAGATGGTCTGGAAGAGTGAATTAGCCATCGTGTGTTCTGCTTTTGCTTGTGAGGCAGAGACCTGTTGCATCTCACGGATACAGTCTGGTTTCTTTGTAACCTATAGTTTTTACCCAGGAAGCAAATCTCTCTATCCCCAGGGGTAGTATGGAATGATTAGCTTACTAGTGTTTCCAAGGACCTTTGGGGACTGTGTTGACCCTCATCAATTCTAGTTTAGCCAAGGCAATCTTTCCACTATGATTCACTGGATTACCAATAGGCTCTATTAACAAAGCATTTTGTTTGTTTAATCCATCTTTTAAGTATAAGTTACTTGAAAGGCTTCTTTCCAAAAGAACAAAGCAGTCTCTTGTGAACAGACCCAATCAGCTTTCCTCACATTTAACATTAGGGTTTATTCAAGTTTGTTGGCAGTCTTAAGAGTCAATGGTCCGTAGTGTTTATAGTCTAGTGGGCATCAGCCTTTGGATGGGCCACTGTGTTTAACAGCTTAGAATAGTACCCAGATTTCCTTACCTGAGAAGTAGATGTCTGTTTGATTTCCACCAATATGACATTTTTTATCCTCAGGTAAAATATGGGCTCTCCCACTCCAGAAAGCTGGAAAGCTCTGCCCGATGTGAGGTGATCTTTTCATTCAGTCAGGCTCAACCTGCTGTGGATGTGGGGAGGTCATGCCTGCCGGTCTTTCTTTTCAGCTTTAGGACCCAATTTCCTGTGATCTCTCCAAGGAACCAGGATTTATGACCTCTTTCTTTGCCATTCAGTTTTCTGTGTGATTTCCCATGGTGCTTAAACAAGACATTTAATTGAATGACCCAAAGTGACCAGCCCTGTTAACTTTTCCCCTGCCTCTGATGAGAAAGCTGTTCTCTGGATCCTCACTTTGGCTAACCTAAGTACATACTTAGTACATGGGTGGAACATGAGACCTTTTCTTTTCCTTTCTTTCCTTTTCTTTTGCTTTCTTTCTTTTTCTTTTCTTTTTTTTTTTTTTTAATATTCTCTGTCTCTAACATTTGCTTTTTGTCTTGAACAGACCGTTGCCATGAAGGGGGTCAGTCCTACAAGATCGGTGACACCTGGAGGAGACCGCATGAGACTGGTGGTTACATGTTAGAGTGTGTATGTCTTGGCAACGGGAAAGGAGAATGGACCTGCAAGCCTATAGGTGTGTGGCTCTGAGGGATGAGTGAGAGGTGGGAAGTCATGGTCACAATGTTGGGGTGAACCAAAAGCCACGTGGACACGAGATCCGAATTCCAATTCAAAAAAGAATGAAATGGAAATTTTATTTCAAATACTGGAATAGTTTATAATCCTGAAGGATTAAGATTCGTAGTAGTCCTGAAGTCCCGAAAGAATCAGATCAGAAAGTACTAAGCATTGGGGCGCCTGGGTGGCTCAGTCAGTTAAGCGGCTGCCTTCGGCTCAGGTCATGATCCCAGGATCCTGAGATGGAGACCCGCATCAGGCTCCCTGCTCAGCGAGGAGCCTGCTTCTCCCTCTGCCTGCCTCTCTGCCTACTAGTGCTTCTATCACTCTGTCAAATAAATAAATAAATAAATAAATCTTAAAAAAAAGTATTAAGCATTGATGCAAGTCTTAATTTTGTTTCAAAAGCACAAGATAGAATTGAAAGATTTAGGAAGAAGTCATTTCTTTTGTCTAATACCTGGTCTCAGATTTCTCCTTGGTCAAGACGTAAATTATTTAAAAGAAAAAAGCAATGGTACTTAAAAAAAAATGTATCTGAGAGAAAGAGAGTAGGGATTCGAGTGGGGGGGGAGGGGCAGAGGAAGAGGCAGACTCCCCGCTGAGCAGGGAGCCCAATGCGGGGCTGGATCCCAGGACCCTGGGATCATGTCCTGAGCTGAAAGCAGACGCTTAACCAACTTGAGCCACCCAGGCGCCCCAACAATGACGCTTTTGACATATTTCTTTCTTGGAACATGCTGGACCGAAACAATATTGTGTGTCCTCTGTCACACCTTGGTGATTTTTTTCTTCACAATAAAAATTTTTGAGCTTCTTTTGGCCTCAGTCTTCAGTTGAACTCTATAAATACAAATCTAAGTTTCTGCCTATAACTTTTACTCTGTTTGCTTCTTGTTTGTGAATCCAAAGGCTTTTATTTTGCTTTGTGTTTTAGCTGTTTTTACAGCAATCAAGGTTTCAACAGCTTTCTTGTCTTTTTTTTTTTTATGCATTCATAATTAGGATTGGAATTGTGCGTAGTCTCCCACAGACAAGCACATACATAGATTGTTTTCACTCCAGTAATGGTGTGAACAGTGGTCCTAGCTGAATGTACACAGTCCATGTACTTATTAGGAGAACAGGATTTCTGCCTGCCAACTCGGCTTGAGCTTTCTTTCGCTTTGGTTACTTACAATGTGCTTAGTTACAGGGCGTGCCTTTCTTTTTAACAGAGTACCACTTAAAAAAAAATGCGGCTGGATTTTTGCTTACACGATATACTTTAAATTACAAGGAGACTGCACATTTCAAAATAACCCTTTTCCCCCCCTGTTTTTCATCCAAATTTCCCTACAGCTGAGAAATGTTTTGATCACTCTGCTGGGACTTCCTACGTTGTTGGAGAGACCTGGGAAAAGCCATATCAAGGCTGGATGATGGTGGATTGTACTTGTCTGGGAGAAGGCAGTGGACGTATCACCTGTACTTCTAGAAGTATGTTTTAACTCTTTATGCTCAAGATGAGGCCAGGTATTGTTTTCTGGATTCCTAGAGAAACTTGTAATGTGATGTCACTTGGCACACACCCGATAAGCCAGCAGGCTTTGGTAACATTTGGGTGTCGAGAAAGATCCAACAATCAACTTATTCTGCTTCTTCAAAGAAAAGGAAAAAGTTTAATAAGGTCTTAGGCTATCAGCTACTAAGAAAGAACCCAGATATTCATTTAAAGGCCAAATGTGCCGTGGACCTGAAGATTAGTTGCAAATGTTTAATCTAAATTATCACTGAGATATTTTCCAAGCATTAAGAGCAAAGAAATTATTAAAATAACATGCAAATACCTCTTTGGGCATGTATATACTATTTTTTTTTTGAAGATTTTATTTATTTTTTTGACAGAGGGAGACACAGCGAGAGAGGGAACACAAGCAGGGGGAATGGGAGAGGGAGAAGCAGGCTTCCCGGCGAGCAGGGAGCCTGATGTGGGGCTCGATCCCAGGACCCCAGGATCATGATCTGAGCTGAAGGCAGATGCTTAATGACCGAGCCACCCAGGCACCCCAGTATTTAACCATCTTAAAATATTCATCATCCAAATTTGAATTCTTTGCTAATAAAAAAAAATAAGTCTTTCACAGAAAGTGATAATAATTCTGACAGTCTTTCCGAGAAACTTGCTGATTCATTAGATCTTTTGCATTTAAAATCTTATTATGATCGTCAGACTTTCTAGACCTTGGTGGCGATGACTCAACCCCTCCTCTATTCTTTTTTTTTTAAAGATTTTATTTATTTATTTATTTGAGAGAGAGAGAATGAGAGATAGAGAGCACGAGAGGGAAGAGGGTCAGAGGGAGAAGCAGACTCCCTGCCGAGCAGGGAGCCCGATGTGGGACTCGATCCCGGGACTCCAGGATCATGACCTGAGCCGAAGGCAGTCGCTTAACCAACTGAGCCACCCAGGCGCCCCCCCTCCTCTATTCTTTAAAGCTCTTCTAATAACAAGTTTGAGAAAAGTTCCTCAAAGAAAAGTCGTTTATTCCAAAGTCCCCACTGTGTACAGGATGGTATAGGAACACAAAACTGAATTGGACATTAGCCCAACCTCTGAAGAGCACTTAGTAAGTAGGTGAGGGAGATGAGAAAGGCTTATACATATTCGTCTTCTACAAGGCCCAATGTTAAGATCTTCAAGACAAATACTGAGAATAGTGCTATGGGGGTTCAGGGAAGACCATCCTATTAGCTGGGGATTTGAGGAAACGCTGTAAGCAGCCATAATATCTTCATCCAGACCTCTCTTCTGGTGGTAGATTAATGTGGATGTGTATGTGTGTGGACTTACATCAACCATCTACTTACCTTCTCTCATCCAGTGCAGTGACTTTCTGATTCATACACAAATCGAATCCTCTCCTCTGTCATTGTAGCATATGGGCAAAACTGGATTCTGACTGAAACAATCTATTTGCCACACAGACTGACAGCAGTTTAGTTACAAATTATAAAATTCCATTTTTCCATGGAGGGTTACCACCGAGCAATTCAAAAGAAGCCATTTTATTGGTGATTTTAAGTAGGTGTGTGCTGTGGAAGGGGATAAGAGAACATTTTAATCAAAGAAGTTGGTGGTCCCCTGAATTTTCTTACATAACAAATGAAAAAAGAGATGCTGCTATCTTTTTATAGCTTCTTTGGGGCAATTGGTGGAGACCTTTTGAAACCTACTTGCCTCCCTATTGCTTCTTATTTTCTAAAGAAGGTCCCCTGTTGAAAGGCTGGGTCATATATAGTAATTACCAGGAGAAAGCGGGGAGAGCCTGGGAAGGAAAGAGAGGGAAAAACAGAAAGCCAGGGAATGAATTTGATCAAAGGACCAATGTGAAAACAATTAAAAAAAAAAATTAACAATGAAAGTTGATGAAAAAGTATTTTGGCAAACAGGGAAGTGAAACAAGACTAAATCATACAAAATCACACATCTCCCTTTCTGCTGGAACAAACGGAACCCCATCTTTCAGAAGGTCGATGCCTGTGGCACCAGAGCCAGAATAAACATATCATCAAAGAATAGCTCACCAAACTTTAAACTACAACCTTCCTCTTTTTGGGTTGACTCTGGTGCCTTTGTCCAGCTTGACCTGATTTGCATATTTAAATGCTTCCTTTCTGACACAGACAGATGCAATGATCAGGACACCAGGACATCCTACAGAATTGGAGATACGTGGAGCAAGAAGGATAATCGGGGGAACCTGCTTCAGTGCATCTGCACGGGCAACGGCAGAGGGGAGTGGAAGTGTGAAAGGCACGCGTCTCTGCAGACCACGTCCACCGGTGAGGCACAGAACTAGCAGGGCCAGACACAGGAAGGCATTTCAAAAAATATTTCTGCAGATCCATCTATCCTTCGATGTGCCATTTGAGGATGAGTTGCAGGGTTTCTGCTAATCATCTGAGTTCATTGACAGATTGTTGGTTATTAAGACTTTGTTTCATATCAAGTTTCAAATTTAAATAAAAATGAAATAAAAGTAGGTCTTAGGGGGAAAAAGCAGTTTTAGCCCCAAGAGATTAAACGGACCTTTAAGGAAATGCTAATATTATAAAACCTACACAGTTTATATAGAAATATATATACGCACCCATATACATTCCCATGCAGATGCATTTTTAATACCTAAAGGGGATTTTAATGGAAACGAAAGAGTTATGATGAGTTACATGACTACTTGATTCTTCTGCTAGGACAAGGGAAGAAAAGTACATTTGTTCTTTCTCAAAATGGAATACATTTCCTTGTCCTGACATTCAGCTCTTTGTAGCGGAAACAATCCTTTATGTGTGGTTTCCATGCTCCAGCAAACTTTGTGGCATTCCATAAAATAATGCACAATCATTTTCTTCATGTATGGGCATTCACAATTTGAGAAATTCAGAGGAGGCCTAGAGATGAGAATGAAAGACACAATGTCTAAGCATTTAAAACAAACAAACAAAAAAAGAAGTTTTCATTATTTCTAGTACAAGAACAAGATCTTTGCCTTGTAGCTTATTTTGTAAGAGTCTGAAGACAGATATGACAATAGAGAATGTGTGCTTGTTACCATTCTTAATATGTTCTCATCAGGTTTTCACTACATAATGTACTAGCATTGTTGCTTAGCCTTTTATCGATCAGTCATTTAGCTAAAAACATTATTTGTTTAGCTTCTTCTCCCTTTGATGAGTTTTCATCTTATTCTGAGCACTTCCAAAGGTGAACAAGATTAGATTTGACAGTATCTTTGAATTATTTGATTATCATCAGTGAAATTACTGCCAACCAAAAAAAGAAACAATTACAAATATCAATCTCCTGAAATAGTTTAAGAGGGTAATTGGGGTTTAACGGGGTAAAGATTCAATAAATGTCCATTTTTATTTATGGAAAAGGTTCTGTTATTCAAAAAAGTTTGGGAAACATTGGGATAAACAAAACGGAACCTCCTTCTGTAGGATCTTTATGTTCCTTTGCACTGTGACTCTTCTTCAGTGGAGTATATAAATACAGATGCCGTCTCCCGCATGAGTGTGACCTTGGGACCCGTTGTCTGTGAAGTGTCTTTGAGTTCTCGGGTTGAGCAGCACTTAGGTAGATGCTGAATTCAGTCTACCAGTTATCCTGGCAACAGTTCTGGCTCTTCTTCTGTGGGCCTGGCCTTTGGAAGAACAGATTTCCAAAAGCTTAAAGAAAAGATCAACATACTCTGTTGTCTTACTCTGAAAGGCAAGCTGTGTTAAGAGGATTGATTGGTTTTAGAAACACACACACACACACACACAAATTCCCAAATAATCCTGGGGAGAAACAAAATGTGGAAGGAGGGGCAACTTCTAGAGAATTCCAGGGCATTCTCTGATGAGCTCAGAGTTACACAGATGACCATGAATCTGCTACAGAGTGGTCGGCACTTCTCAAAAACAGTATCAGGAAGAGAAACGCCCAGTGACATTGAACTTATGGGAGCTGCTAAGTGAGTGAGGGTGAGGTAGACCTTTCCAGCAGAAGGGAGAGGCATGAAGACAGCACAGGGTATATGAGGCAATGAGGGGATGAGGCATAGAACAAGGAAGGAAGTGGAAGGGACTTAGGTGTGGAGGATTATGGAGTGGCCCATGAGCTTCCTGGAGTGAGTGAGGAATTGTCGAGGGCATCTGCTCTGTTGAGTGACAGGATAGTATCTGTGATATAGAAATATAATCCCAGTAGCTCCAGATGAGCTGGAAGATGGAGACCATTTGGTGGACTTATACAGATTATTTCCTAGGCTGAGTGTAGAAGCTAATGCCGAAAAGGAAGGTCATTTCTTTTCAGTTCAGGTCAGTAACACCATGGATTTTAGAGTGATCAGTATGGGACCTTGAAGATCCCTAGTCCAGAAGGGGTTAGTTGCTTTCTCTTATCCAGCTTTATGACTGTCCTTTCTCATGCCCTTAGGATCTGGCCCCTTCACAGATGTCCGAACAGCCATTTACCAGCCCCAGCCTCACCCCCAGCCTGCTCCGTATGGTCACTGTGTCACAGACAGTGGTGTGGTTTACTCTGTGGGGATGCAGTGGCTGAAGACACAAGGAAATAAGCAAATGCTTTGCACTTGCCTGGGCAATGGAGTCAGCTGCCAAGAGACAGGTCTGCATCAACTTTTCAAAAAATAGTACTGATAACTTTTTATTACTTAATTTTTGAAAGGCAATACATTCATTTACCAAAAAAAAAAAAAAAGAAAGAAACAGTAAAACAAACCAGAAAAGCTTATAATCTTTCCACCCTGTGATAACAACCAGGGTTGGCATTTCATATATTTTCTCCTAATCTTTTTAATCTATGTATTTTTCTTTCCTGTAGTGGGAATTCAACTGCTATGTATTATCTTTATTTGTCTAAAATGTTGTTACAAGAGGGTTGCCTTCTGAGTAGCAAATCAACCATATCTTAGACTATAAATCGCGAATTTCTGGAACTTCACGGTGTAAACTTCTCTCAACAACCTAAAGCTATTTCCTCTGGGCTACAACGCGGTAGTAACGATAACAGTAACAATCGGTACACTTGACTTTTCCCCGAGAATAGCTTCATGTGTTATTTATTAAGGCACCAACAGAGTTGTCTACATCCCTCCAGTATACTTTGAACAGCATTCCTAATGAACCGGTATTGATATACCTTTACAAGTGGGGAAACTGAGGCATGGCAGCAGAGGTGGCAACAAAGGACACGGGCAAAAGAACCCAGGCATCCCTCTAGGTGCAAAAGGCAGGTTTCCTGAGTAACACGTTTTGACCGATATTAACGCAGTGGTGACCTCTACTAACAGCTTGAGGGCACACGCTTCCGTCTCAATTAAGCTAGAAAGAAGCAACTACTGGTGGGAGAGAAATGCAGCCTTATTTACCGAGACCCTTTTGGTTGTGCTTGTAGCCGTCACCCAAACTTACGGTGGCAATTCCAACGGGGAGCCGTGTGTCCTACCGTTCACCTACAACGGCAGAACTTTCTACTCCTGCACCACGGAAGGGCGACAGGACGGCCACTTATGGTGCAGCACCACCTCCAATTATGAGCAAGACCAGAAATACTCCTTCTGTACAGACCATACCGGTGAGTCTCCCCAGGGGAAAACACAACAGTGAGAAAAAGCCATTTCTCAACCCTGTTTTCATTGGCCAGCCTTCTAGCCATTCCATCTTGAGGCTGCCGAAGAAGTAGCACTTTTGTTCAGTATGGACCTCAGAAACATGAAGCTAACTTAGCCGTTGAAGATCCTTCTATGTTCCCCAGTCCCCTTGGGAAATGACACCAAGGGGAATGCCCTCCAGGTCCATTATTTTTGACACAGTTGGGATTATGATGTGGTTAAAGATACAGGTATATTAAAATCCATAGGCAATCCCACAGGGCTCAAGAATATACAGGATGGACGCTGGAGAGCTTTTGCTGCTCTTCTGGTGAAAACTATGTCTTATTCAAAGCAACCATTTGATTTTTTCTCTTTTGGCTGGGAAAATGAGAGTGAAATTGGATTTAAATCTGTTTTGAAGGTGAAGGTGAATGCGCTAGGGAAGCTTGCAGCTCTATGATCAGGCATTCTTTATTCGGGGGTAGACTCCCTGTGAATTAGCTCCAGAAACCCGGCTCGCTCGGAACCTCCCTGTAGTTATGCCCTTCTGTGCGCCACCAAGCTCTGTGGTCATGTTCGTCTTCCTATTTGTGTCCTCTTCTGGGCAGTTTTGGTTCAGACTCGAGGTGGGAATTCCAATGGTGCCTTATGTCACTTCCCCTTCCTGTACAACAACCACAACTACACGGACTGTACTTCTGAGGGCAGGAGGGACAACATGAAGTGGTGTGGAACCACACCGAACTACGACGCTGACCAGAAGTTTGGATTCTGCCCCATGGCTGGTAAGATGGAGCCCTGTAGACACCCATTTATGGAGTAAGACAGAAGAATAGTGTCCACTTTACTCCCAGTTCACCCATTCACTCTTAATTTTCAGACAGCACAAAACTTCATAAGATACACTTACACATCTGTGTAAGTATATATATTATTATATATATATAGTATATATATATAATATATAGTATATATCTATTATATATAGTATATAATTATTTATGTAAGATCATTTTGATATAATTTAATGTCCAAAAATATATAAATACATTAAAAATACTTTTTAAAACATCTGGAAATGCCAATTTTTCACAGGTTTGTCATTTGTAAGGAGCAGACAACTGAGCATCTTAACACATTTCATGTGTAACTGCTGTAGTCACAGACCTACAATATTTACACATAACTATGATTCAACTAGAATAAACTGTCTCACTTATGAAATACCAAAATGGCCCAAACTGTGTTTTCTGACAAGTATGGGACCTTTTCTGTCTTCAAGGGGGATCTAGTTAGTATGAATGGTGAAAGAGGAGCCAATACCTTTTGTTTTCAAATTTCAAGAACCCCATAGATTACATTTGATCTTCTATTTATAGAACCAAGAACCACGCACTTACCGTCAACTGTCCGTATAAGGCAATGAAACCCAAGAACACTACTTATATTCACTTTCATTTCTTTCAACAAAAGAGATTGTTGGATTTAGAAGAAAACCATGCTTTTGCTTGCAATTCTCTACCCAAACACATAGTTTCCCTTTGGGATAGAATAGACTGGAACTAGAAAAAGTTACGAGGCAGTCGTCAACATCAGTCTTCTAGAACAATGCAGACCTGTTGTGTGAATGTGTAGGTATTATCATGGTTTAACACCCTCCCACCCTTCCTGCAATGAATCCCCACAACATACTTCACCTTTGGACTAGGTTTGCTCTCTCTGGGACTCAAAACTCTACATATGCCCAGAGCAGCACTGAGACTTCTTTGGGGCACGCCAGACTGCTTCCCAAGCGAGAGTGCTTAGGATAACCAAGCTGGATGGATAATACCATGTATGTTTTTAGACCTTGTGATCATTTCTTCATCCATTTCCCTACAGCCCACGAGGAAATCTGCACAACCAACGAAGGGGTCATGTATCGCATTGGAGATCAGTGGGACAAACAGCATGATATGGGCCACATGATGAGGTGCACATGCATTGGGAATGGTCGTGGAGAATGGACTTGTGTTGCCTACTCCCAACTCCGAGGTATGCTTGCTCATTAATGAGAGCATTTGATAGGAACAAGAGCTCAGAGAGGACCAAGTTTGTAGGTGAAAACTTGTACTTTACCAGAAGCAGGAGAGCAAGTATGCAATGCCACGCCATGAGTCTCCTGTGCATGATGAGCTTCTCAGGTTAGGCAGCCAGTGGAGAAAAGCTGGCAGAGCAATTCTAAAATTCTGAAGCATTCCCATGATGTGAGTACTTCCACTGAGCTGAGAAGATGACTCCAAAGGCTAGAACACAATCATCTGGTCCTTTTAGCTTTTAGTTATGCCATTAGAGTCATGTCTAGAAAACATTGGATAATTTCTGTGAGGAAAAGAGACTTTGCTGTTTTTTTAAAAAGACTTTATTTATTTATTTATTTCTCCAGAAAGAGAGAGAGAGAGCATGCACACGAGTGGGGGGAGGGGCAGAAGGAGAGGAAGAAGCCTGACACGGGGCTCTATCCCAGAGCCCTGAGATCATGACCTGAGCCGAAGGCAGATGCTTAACCGACTGAGCCGCCCAGGTGCCCCGAGACTTTGCTGTTCTAAAATCAGACCCTTGCAGATCCAAACTGAAGGTGACAGAGAGACCTATTTCTTTTGCTCAGTGCAATTTTTTTCCTTTGGATCCTAGTATATAATATAGGGATGGCAATTTATTAAAACCATTTTAGTACTTCTGTTTCTTTGATTTAAGATTTAGGTAGAACTCTGAGCTAATAAATAGTTCATGTAACTGGTATGTTGACATTGGCCTGAACTTATTCTCCTCTTGTGGGTAACTCACTCCAGTAATAATAATTCCATATGACATTGCAGAATTGAAAGGAACCCTAGAAAGACATACAGAGCAACTCTTCACTTTCCAGATGAAGAAGCTGAGAGACCCAAAGGGGGAAAGTCATTTTCTCAGGATCTGACAGAGAGTTAGGAACAGAGTTGGCCTAATTTTCTTTTTAATTTCACAAATGCCATAGATGTTATTTTATTTCCCAAATCCAAGTATCTCCCCACCCTGGCCATTCCAGAGATCAGACCATCACACCCTGCTGGGTGCTCCATAAGTATGTTTGATCTTCCTCCCTATTTCTCAGAGCAAGCAGAGATCTGAAGGACATTATCAACTAAGCAAGAACTTTTCCAAAAGTAAAACACACATTTGTTCAAAAATTGCCTTTCCACAGGAAGGCATATTTTACCACATTCTGTAGTTGTACGTACTTTGACTTCTGATATTTAAGTTTATAAGAAAGAGTTTAAGAAAGTGAGAATTATTTTTTTCCAAAAATTGTATTCCTGACCAAGCTTTGAAAAAGTATTAATTCTGTGCTCATAGAAAAGTTCTTTTAGTGGGAGGTGTTGATAATTTAGTGGAAAAAACTGTATGCTTTGAAAAGCATGGTATTAAAAAAAAAAAGAAAAGCATGGTATTTTGGGGGCACCTGGTAGCTCAGTCGGTTAGGCATCCCGCTTTTAATTTCAGCTTGGGTCATGATCTCAGGGTTGTAAATTCGAGCCCCGAGTCAGGCTCCTTCTCATCGTGGAGTCCGTTTGAGGTTCTCTCTCTCCCTCTACCCCTCCCCCAGCTTGCATATGCTCTCTCTCTCTCTCAAATAAATAAATGTTAAAAAAAAAAAGAAAAAGAAAAGCATGGCATTTTTTAATTTCATCGTGAAACTTAAAAAAGCTCTCCACCTTCCCACTGGTTCCTAAACAGATCAGTGCATTGTTGACGACATCACCTACAACGTGAATGACACATTCCACAAGCGTCATGAAGAGGGACACATGCTGAATTGTACCTGCTTTGGTCAGGGCCGGGGCAGATGGAAGTGCGATCCCATTGGTAATTAGCCCTCATGTCTCTGGATGGTTTTGGATGTTGGGACTAGTTAACGAGTTTCAGATAAGGAGAGCTATTTCATATTACATCATTGAATTTGACTCCAGACTTTGATCAGTGGTTTGTAGAGAGCTTTGTAAAATCTTTTCTCTAATCATGACCCAGTATATCAACTTGATATTGGTAGTTATCTATTATTGAGTTTGGTAACCCATTCAGGTTTATTTTAATGGAATAGAATCAGTTCTTTGGTTCTGAATCATAAAGAGAATCCATGTTATGGGAGAGAACCTTCCTTTGCTGACTGCAGATGCTCATGCCATTAAATACCTCCTTCCAAATACTTTATTTTTCTTGACTGCCCTTTATAATAGATCTAAGCAAATAGGGAAGGTTGAGCCTTAACAGAGCTGCAGGCCAGCTTTAAGGTAATCCATTAATATTCCTTTACTAAAAGAGACCTGTTGCTCACTAAGAAACCAAACTGGTCAGATGAGTTTCTTTGACCTGAGATTATCAAAGCCTGAGAGGTCTTTTCAGAAACTGCTCAGCAAGTATTAACTAGATTAAAATCTAGTTCACCATTTACATGTAAAATTAAGCCCTCCAATCTTTAAAGAGGTATATAAAGTGTTATTTTGTCCTTACTGTTCAAATGGTAAATCAGTTGCATTATAATGTAGGCAAAATAAAATATCTGATTTAGTTTCTCAAATTGGTACTCAAAATGTCAGTATGTCCTAAATCTAAATCATAAAATTTTTATTTAGAATACTGTCTTTTTAGAAGACTAAACATTTCTTCCAGTGGGTACTTGTTTACCGCTATTTACTGCCAGTTGTCCTGTAAGGTAAAAGATAGGAACAAAATATTTTGTAACCGTGTATACTTGTAAGGACATTGCAAGTTTCCATTAAAACTAAGAACGGATGCTCCTTGCTCACTTGCTGGAGACACTGAAATTCAGTTTGTAGCTCTCCATCTTTAGTGCTGCTTCTTTCACTTTGTATATATTTTAGACCAATGCCAGGATTCAGAAACCCGGACATTTTATCAAATTGGAGACTCATGGGAGAAGTATGTGCATGGCGTCAGGTACCAGTGTTACTGCTATGGCCGTGGCATTGGGGAGTGGCATTGCCAGCCGTTGCAGACTTATCCAGGTAAGTAGTTGGGTTAATGCAAACTGACCACTTCCACCTGAGTTGTAAGAACTGGGCGGCATCATTGTTTTTAATCCTCTGATCCCTGCATCGGCCTCCTCTCTCTTTCCCATCTTTTTCTCCGATCATGATCTAATAATCAGATTTTTGACTCAAATGATTTTCTTTCCTCCCCAGTCAAGTACAAGATGTGCCAGGCTGGGAAAATGTGCCTGTGTGTAAGTTTGTTTCTGAACACTGTAAAGCATTCCATTAGGTTAAAACACTCTGGCTTATTTGATCTCCCATCTGCACATGGGAATAGAAACCATGCAGTGAGCTACGCTGGAAGCGAAGTGTTGGGACTTTATGTTATGACTCTCGACAGAGAGGTTGCATACAGGGATGTTGTGGAATACAATGTAGGGTATGTGTGTTCACTCAACATTTCAGCCAGGGCCTCTTTGTGTCAAAATTTTCATCTGTTTGATCAGTTGGAGTCTAGAACAAAGTATTCTGGGTCAAGAGTTGAGCAATTTGGTCAATTTTCTGCCCACGCAGTTCAAATACTCCCAAATGTTTATTGCTGGGGTTTTCTTTTTTTTTAAGGTCACAAGACATAATGCCTAGCTGTAGGTGTGATTAATTCATTGTAGGAAAAAAACCAATTTTTTAAAATTTAATTATAATAAGATGTGGTGAATTATGAGGCTCTCATCTTTAGGTACCAGTTTCTTAAGCAATGCAGAGGTGCAAATCCTCCTAGACCTCTGTTAACTTTAGACTTGAAACATGGCCTGCATTCAGAAACAAAAACAAGTTTTCAGAGCTTCAGAACCTGCCTCTGACAGAAATTAAGATTAAGTAAACTAAATGCCTCCATAGTGTAGTAAGAGATTCACTATTGTAGAGAACCAGGTATGGAACAATTTGGCCCAAGGTAGAGTTTGCCAAAGACATGGGTCCTGGCTGTACGTGTGGTGAAAGAGATCCATGTCAAATTCCACTCATCATTTTCTCATTTGTAAATTGGGGGAGATTAAAGCTGATTGCCTTTAAATTTCCTTCTAGCGCTCACCATCTAACGGATCTCTGATCCTAAACACTAACCACCCAGCTACACCCTTTCCACAAACTTGGAAGAAACCTACCTCTCCCTCACCATCAGTCACTGTCAGGGCTGTCGAAGGTGACCTTGCCTTACAGGCTCACAGCACAAATTAACCTGGCTCTTAAACTGTATTTCATGGCGGATTTGGGGGTAGGAATCACTTAAAATATATTTTTTTGTTGTTTAATAGTTTTTTTAAAAATCTGACTGCAGAAAAACCTGAAGTTCAGAAATTATATAATTGGTTTTCTTCTTTAATGGGGCAACTAAAGGATAGAAACTTTTTAAAGAAACACTCTCTAGTTTCTATGTTTAGGATTGTTATTGGTGTGGCAGTTTGTCGAAAATCGTCCTCAAATTTAGAGAGAAATTATTTTCTCACTCTTTTAAAACAAGCCTATTCACAAAGCGACTCATTGGAAGCATTTTGGTGGACATGACAAGGGTGAAATCCAAATGGGAAGGAAGGGAGCCTTCTGCTTTGGAGTTTTACAAGTTGACTTTGCTCCTACTTTTTAAAAAGGGTCAGAGGAATGCCCAATGAACATGGAGGAGGGGATTTAGAGAGGGGATTGGTGTTTGCCCTCAGTACGAGGTTGGGCGCTTATCTCTGTGCCTGGTTTGCTCAACGGTTCATGCCTAACACACGGGGCTTTATGAGTGTGGGAAGAATAAAGGAGCCACAGATGACCAGCAGACTGTCTCGGAGCCTTGCCCTGTTGGCTCCTCCTACAGAGAGGATTTGGTGGAGTTGTTCAAACTAACAGAAGATAAGAGCATTTGGTTTGTCAATAAACAACTAGGAAAGCACAGATCTCAGCAAATAAAGTAGAGAAAAAAAGGACTGAGTTGCAAACTCATAAATATTTAACTTCCCCAGGGTCATCGTTGCTGGAAATGATTCGTTTCAGCCTAATTTTAAACTGATTTTTAAAAGTATACACGTCATGTTGTATTTTTACTTAACTGTCTTATGGTTAGCCTGATCAGACTGAGTAAGAGAGGGAGTCAAGTTTTTACAATGGTAATTGCTAGTATATACCAGTTAGGTTAATTTTAGTTTTATCAAATTCAACTGACGTAAATGATGTCAGAATTTTTAGATTTCCTGTTTTCAGATCATATGTAGATTAAGGTAGAGTGGTAATCAGAATTTAGTTGACCTCACAAATGATGGACACGGTCTCTTTTCTTCTGAACAAAAATATACTAAATGCATGAAATCCACACTGCCATTCAGTGCAGCCCCCTTAAAGGTGGGCTATGGTACAAGCGTAAATTTCAAAACCTACGATTTCGAACCAGTGCTTGAAGTTTTAGAAAGAAAAACTTCTGTAGTTTTGCTCCGTCACGGCGGTACAAGCCACTGAGTCGCCTTTTCGTTTTCCCACCCTCCTCCTCATGGACCCAGGAACATGATTAGGGTTAAAGGTGAGCAGTAAAGGACAATTTGTATTGTCTTTCTAAAACTTAATAGACATTTTACCCTCATCAACTTTTGCTTTTAATTAAAGGCTGGTTTTTTTTAGAGCAGTTTTAGGTTCCCAGTAAAACTGAAAGGTACAGAGCTTTCCCATATAGCCCTTGCCCCCACACATGCACAGCCTCCCCTATTACGGCACCCCCCAGTGGAGTGGTGCATTTGTTACAATCGAGAAATCTGCATCGACACCGTTTTCACCCAAAGTCTATGGTTTACGTTAAGGATCACTCTTGGTGTTGTACATTCTGTGGCATCATAAACTTTTTTCCTCCCTCAAAATCATGATTGCCAAACTAAGTAAAATACATATCAGGTGTCTCCTTACTTAAGGAAATTATAGTAGGACTTCTTTAGAGGATCGATATTTAAACAACCTTATGCCAATTATTGTGAATAATTTAAGGACGTGATATTCCTGTATTTACTGATGTTCACAGAAGTCACATCTCTGACATTTTGCTTCATTACTTGTCTTATTTATTTAAATTTATTAAATTAAATAAATTTAAATACACTTATTTATATTTGTGAGGATCTTTATGAACAGAAGGGGTAACTTAAAAAGTGACATGCAGTTAACTTCTGCCAATTGATTAAAACAAACATCCTGCCATGTTCTGTGAAATATACATTATTTTAGAATGGAAAACTGAGAATTTTATGCATGGGTTTTGGTGTTCAGGTGGCTTAGAAATATGTGCATTAAATGAAATTAAGATTCAGAGAATAGTTGTTAGTCTTCAACCACTTTGAATTATTCCCAAAACTTTTGAGTCTACAAAGATATAGAAGTTTTGTATTTGTTCTGCCACAGAATACTTTGTTTTCAAAGAGAATTGAACAGCAAAGATAATAAGTAAGTTTGAGGGGCGCCTGGGTGGCTCAGTCGTTAAACGTCTGCCTTCGGCTCAGGTCATGATCCCAGGCTCCTGGGATCAAGCCCCGCATCGGGCTCCCTGCTCGGTGGGAAGCCTGCTTCTCCCTCTCCCTTCCCCTCTGCTTGTGTTCCCTCTTTCACTGTGTCTCTCTCTGTCAAATAAATAAATAGAAATCTTAAAAAAAAAATTAAGTTTGAAAATCACTATTCTTTTTTGCCTAAGAGCTTTCAGAAAACTTAAATCTGTTAACAAGCCGGTGAAATGCTTTACGAAACTTGCAAAATGTTGCTTTTTTTTTTTGTTAGAGTGGCAGTTAGAAATTCTTGGAAAGGTTATGACAAGGAACTTTATTTCTAATAAGTAGAACATTGATTGGCATCATAAAAAAAGACAGTGTTTAGGAAAAAGATGGTGTTCTGTTCTGCAAGCTTAAATTCTCTAGCTATTTCATTATTATCCTAAATGGAGTCTACACTATTAAGAAATTAATTCTACTTCCCTTATATGGTTTTTTTCTTAAAAAAAAAAAAAAGAAGAACCAAAACCAGACTTTGAATTTTGTTGGAAACAGTCATACATATCGAGATGTGGAAATACTGAATTTAGTATATACTTCAAAATGCCATTTCAGTTGGTAACTGCTTTTGGGAAAAAAAAAAAGTTTGACCTCTTAATAATTTGAGCACTCAGTAGTAGGATTTTAGAGTATACTTATCGAGTAAAACTAAAACTAAAACTTTCCCCCTAACTAATAGGATGCTTAGGCTGATAAATAAAACTGAGTCTTGGGGCATCTGGCTGGCTCAGTCAAATGAGCATGCAGCTCTTGATCTTGGGGTCATGAGTTCGAGCCCCACGTTGGATGTAGAGATTACTTAAATAAAACTTAAAAAAAAGAAATAAAACTGAGTCTGTAATTATTCATTAAGGATTCTATTTCATTAGAAATATGTGTGCTTTACATCATGTCATATAGCCTTTGGAATGTTTCCTTCTTAGGGGGTAGATGCATTCTTGATGAAAGCCTTCACAAACAAGAATTTGCTTTAAAGAAGCTTAGTATGATAAATAAATAGAGTTTGGGTTTTGTGTCCCTTTATTTGGCTTAGAGTAGTTTCACAATTTTCTCAAAATTCTTACTTTGAAAATGGAGAGGAAAGCAAACTGAGGCATTTTTCAAATTTTATTTGCTATAAACAAGTTCTATTTGCATTTCTCATGTGATGGACTATTGACTAAGAAAGGATTTTGTTGCGTTGATTTCCAAGGTCAGGATGTAAAAAGTAATCTGAGAATTTTTTTTTTTTTTTTTACTCTACTCGCATTTACTGTCTTTTAATGATGGCCATCCATGTGCACTAAATTTTAAGCTGAAGTAAGTGATTACCCAAGATCACCAAATCTCACATTTTCATTTTCAGGGACAACTGGTCCCGTCCAAGTAATCATCACTGAGACCCCCAGTCAACCCAATTCTCACCCCATCCAGTGGAATGCCCCAGAACCATCTCACATTTCCAAGTACATTCTCAGATGGAAGCCTGTGAGTATCCCACTCAGAAACTGTACACACTGAGACTACTGAAATTAACACATTCTAAACATTTTTTTTCCAGCTTTTGAGCCAATAAATATGATTAACTATCTGTGACTTGACAATTTAGTTTTTTTGGTATTTAGAAGGACTTAGAAAGATTTGTTATTTAGAAAATCTTCTTAACAAGGACTTAGAAATGATAATGCCTGAAACAATTCTTCCCCAATATGGGAAGAGAATCTAAAGGTTTTGTATGTCTTGCAACTCTATCAGAGGAAAACAATGATTGGCATCATTTCCATGATTGAAAAATTAATATTTAGCTCTTTGGGTTCACTTCTGAAGGGAGCACTTCTTAAAACATTTTTGATCCTTTGAAGTTATTCAGATAGAAGGGAAAAAGATGGTGCAAGGGAAGAATACATGAGGAGTGATGGTTTGTTTAAAAAGTGAACCTTGTGATTTCTTAACAAGAACCATCTAGAATTTGAAGAAATCATACAGAGGAAGATATTGGTCTAGTAAGCTTTAGTTTTTCTTAACCTTCAAAGCTGCCTGCTATACCTCCAAAATTCATGACTCATAACTTGAGAAACACTATTTTAAACACAGGACAAAAATGCCCACTTTTAGCCATAGCTATTAAATTCTAGCAATTAAAAACAAAATGAGGGGATGCCTGGGTGGCTCAGTCAGTTGAGCGTCTGCCTTCAGCTCGGGTCCTGATCCCAGGGTCCTGTTCAGCGTCAGTTCCCTGATCAGCGGGGAGCCTGGTTCTCCCTCTCCTCCACCCCTCCCCACCTGCACCTTCTCTCTCTGTCTCTCATAATAAATATGAGAATAAATAAATGAATGAATAAATAAATAAATAGAAACATTTGACCTACTAATGCAGTTAACTCTTGGGGAAAAATTCAAGCTGTGAAATCATTTTTTTTTTTTTTTTTGGTAGTATACTCAGTACTCTTGTCCATAGTATGTGGAGTAGCCATTTCCAGAACTTTGTATCTAGTAGATGTTAGTCAATGAGATCACTATATTGTCCCCTCAGATACCTCCTTGTCTCTCATCTTTTCGTTTCATTACCAATTTTATTTACTTTAAAGCTAACTCTGAAGTGTTATGTGAGATCTCCGTAATATGGGACATTTACAGAGAGGTATAAAATGTACATTGAATTGGGGAATCTTCAAAGAAGCTGCAGTGATCAATTTCTTTGAGACTTTCAACAATTAAGAATTTTCAGGTTTTCCCTCAATGGATGTTACCTGAAAGTTTGTTTTTGAGTATTTTCTTCTGATAGCTAATTGTCTAGAAAAGTTCACATTTAATGAAAGATTTATCATTAAATCTGAGCTAATTGTCATGACTAATTGCAGTGTTTTTTTTTCAGGGTATTTGCGTTAAAATTTAAATTTAAAATATACTAGGATCCGTTTCATTGATTTCAAAAATATAAATGGACACTTGAGTATTTGAATTATTGAGGAACTGGTTGATTGGATAATTTAAAAAACTTACTGGGCATTAAAAATGTATTTTGACTTAGTTTAGAATATTTACACTTAAAAGGATCTCATCTTGTTTGAAGTAAGGCCGTTTCTTTTCCACACATTTTATTGCAATGAGTTTTGTGATCCATGACATGTTAATGAAGTTGGACAGGATGTGAAAATGTAAACGGAATCAAAGATTAAATAAACCAAAATCACATTCTTCCTCAGTCTTGCCCAAAGTTGGGAACTGCTTTTGATGGGGTAATTCATATCCAAGAATGAGCCTTCAGCCAGACCAGTGGAACCTTCTATGTGATGGTCCCAGGAACTGAGTCACAAAGCAGTATTATATTTTTGACTATTTCTGCAAGGCAAGAAATTTGTATCCTACTAAGTGAAAGAATATATGGCCTTTTCCCACTTCAGAGAAGAATTTATCTCTCTTCATCGTAGAAATTTAGAAAATGAGAGAGGCAAAACTTGGGTTCATCATCAGTCTGGCAAAAAGGAAGGTGCCCAGTGCCTGTGACTGTGTGATCTTGGTCATGTCACATCTCACTGTTTCTTCACCTGTACAATGAGGGTAATTATACCATTAACTTGGAGGAAAGGAGAGACGGAGTTTAAATAAATGAATGCAAGTAAAACAGCACAAAGCCTGGCACACGAAGAGCTACCAGTAAATATTAGCTATGATAATAATTATTATTAATATTAAACTCTGCTAAAGATCCCTGTTCTGATTCCAGTTTTCCATGATTTTCTTCCACAGTGGAGCTGCCTAGGTCCCTCCTTCTTTGAAGATTACTCAGTATCATCTCTGAATGTTCATCCGTGGGAATACTTATATGACTTCTTTTCTTTTAAATCTTTAGAAAAATTCTCCAGGCCGTTGGAAGGAAGCCACCATTCCCGGCCACTTGAATTCGTACACCATCAAAGGCCTGACGCCAGGTGTGGTATATGAGGGACAGCTCATCAGTGTCCAGCAGTACGGCCACCGAGAGGTGACACGCTTTGACTTCACCACCACCAGCACCAGCCCTGCGGTGACCAGTACGTATGCCACCCATCCTCAGGGCCGTGCCTGTGTTCCTCAGGAAGTGGTTTGCTTCCCAAGTCCTATTCCTCCATGGGTGGCACCAACATTTTTTTTTTTTTAGATGGTGTCCTATAGATGACAGTAGTAAATGTTCTCCAATGGCTGAAGGCTCCCTTTCCCCTTTCTGTCACCCTCTAGGCAACACCGTGACAGGAGAGACGACACCCCTTTCTCCTGTTGTGGCCACTTCTGAATCTGTGACTGAAATCACGGCCAGCAGCTTTGTGGTCTCATGGGTCTCGGCTTCAGACACCGTGTCAGGATTCCGTGTGGAATACGAGCTGAGTGAGGAGGGAGACGAGCCACAGTATCTCGGTAAGCTAAATGTGCCATCATGACCGTTTTGGAACTAGTTGACGGCTCGTACTGAACAAACTTCCGCTGTGAGGAAGGGAAAGATGACCTTTAATATGAGCTGCATTACGCATTTGCCTGGGCACGGGTTTATACAACCATAGTGTTTTCTTTTATATATATATATATATATATATATAATTTTTTTAAATAGATTTTATTTATTTATTTATTTATTTGAGAGAGAGAGAGAGAGAAAGGGGGGAGAGGAGCAGAGGGAGAGGGACAAGTACACTCCGTACTCAGTGCAGATGTGTATGTGGGGCTTGATCTCAGGACCCTGAGATCGTGACCTGAGCCGAAATCGAGTCAGATGCTCAACTGACTGAGCCACCCAGGTGTCCCTAGGGTTTTCTTTAGGGAAGTGATTGCCACTGTGAGGACCACAGCAGAAAATGTTAGTCTTTGGGGGTACACAGTAGCCTCATTCATGCTTTTCAAATTCTCATGGTTAGGGGCCTTTTAAGAACTTTATTGTAGCATAATGTATCATAGGCGTAGAGCTTGATGAATTTTATAAAATGGACACACCCATGTGACCAGCACCCAGATCAGGGAAAAGAATCTCTCTCCTACTCCATCGTCCCTGCCCATAACCAGCATCCTGACTTCTAACTACAGAGAGCTATTTTTACAAATTGGGGGTGGATTATAAAAATTATATATCTTTAGAGAAAAAAATTAGAAAAATGGTAAACAAAAGAAAAATTATCCCATAATGCATCGATAATTATTGATTATCCGTTAGTACATTTCCTTCTAGACTTGCCCCCTTCCCTTATGAATATATAGTTTTAAGAATATCCCTCTTCTAGGCTGTGGAGTGATTTCAGGGGTTGGTTTGCTCTGACTGGTAACCTTTCCTTTTTATTTTAAAGATCTTCCAAGCACGGCCACTTCTGTGAACATCCCTGACCTGCTTCCTGGTCGAAAATATATTGTAAATGTCTATCAGATATCTGAAGAAGGAGAACAGAGTCTGATCCTGTCTACTTCACAGACAACAGGTACACGTGTACTACGCACTGTGAAGAGAATCTTCTTTCTGTAGAACAGGCCTAGAGCAATATTTCCTGACTATTTTCCTCGGGTGCTCCTTTCTTTTTCTGTTAGCACCTGATGCTCCTCCTGACCCTGCTGTGGACCGAGTGGATGACACCTCGATTGTCGTTCGCTGGAGCAGACCCCAGGCACCCATCACAGGTGAGGTTGGCCTCCTTCTTGGCTGCCATGTTCATCTTGACAGCACAGGTGGTGAGGGAGCCAGTTCTGATCTGTGGAGAGGGATACCACTTAACTCTCCTATATAACTCTAGACTAGGGTAAAGGTGTGTGTGTTGTGTGTGTGATAGTAATTCAGAATGTGATTATTTTCAAGTCTTACAGCTCAACTTTCTTACAGATCATTTCCCACCATGTCCACTTTATTGATCCCCTACACACACACACACACACACACACACATACACCCACACACACACACACACACAACACACAACCTCGAAAACCAGCTCACTGCCTTATTAAACCAGGCATTTCTGAGATCGAAGAGGGGTAATTTTTCTGAAAACCTCACTCTAAGACTTAGTCTTAAGTGGGCTTAGTCTTAAGTTGGCTCAGTTGCCTTCTTAGCTCATTAAGTACTCAGCTGCCTCTGAAGTTTCTAAAAGACACAGACAGTGCTAGACAATCTGCACTCGAGGTGGTTCATTAATTGCTTTCACTGCACAGAGCTCAAAGAGAAGAAATCGTTTTCACATGAATATTTTCACCTCATGGCATCTCTAATAGACATTTATTAAGGATATCAGGTCTTCAGGGATGATATTTATTATTAAAAAGGATTGCATGGCTGCTCTTATTTTATCTTTGTACTGAATAGTCCTTCTAAGAAGTGGCAACATCTAAAGAGTCAAAGCATCACTAGTTCTTAACTAATCAAGCAAGCTGCTAAGGGTTTTTCTGAGAAGAGGGATTTATGACTCATTAAACCTCTGTTTCATAAAACTATATGGCTAACGTTTTCCCCTTGAATCTGCAGGATACAGAATAGTGTATTCGCCATCGGTAGAAGGTAGTAGCACAGAACTCAACCTTCCTGAAACTGCCAACTCAGTCACCCTCAGTGACTTGCAACCTGGCATTCAGTATAACATCACCATCTACGCGGTGGAAGAAAACCAAGAAAGTACTCCTGTTTTTATCCAACAAGAAACCACTGGCGTCCCGCGTTCAGGTAACTTAAAGCCACCTCCTGTGGTATCGTATCTCTTAGGGTTTACCAAGGTAACACATTTAACCTCACTTTTGTTGGAGGAATAAAACTGCCCTTGGATTGCGCTCATTTCCTTAGCCTGCTGGGGAGGACCAGAAGTGTAAGATGAAAGAATTATTATTTCTGTGGGAGGGTTGTTTTGTCTCTGTCAGCGGTCCCTATATGCAAGTAATCTTATAGATTAGTTTATCCCTCAACTTAAGAAATTTGGCTGAAATGTCCACACTATAAACTGACTTATCAAGGCTGGCTATTGGCCTTCCTGATTACAAACTGACACATAAAGCCTTCATATTTTTCCCCAGAAACTTCAGTGTTCAGTCATCTGTTACTTTTAAGTTTTACAAAATGGTTCAGTAAAATGCAAACCACATTTTTTCTGTTGTCACAATTAGGATTTTTTTTTAATTTTATTTTTTGTGTGTTTATTTTAAACTCCTTGACAGGACACTTCATACGTTGTGAACTCATCTGCTTAGCTACACATTTTAGGTAAAATAAAATAAAATGCTTCAAATGTCATATGTAAGCAGGATGACTGAACCAGAGAAAATATAAGCAAAAACACATATTCTCTGGTGAAGAGACAAAACCTAGCATTGCTTTGGAATGAGAGGCACCATGAATTTCCTATACACATCTGGGAAATTGACTTAAAAAAAATACTCTTCAGCAGGAATTGTGAATGACCGGTTGGCTCTTGTCTGTTAGATGAAGTTCCTCCTCCCCGGGACCTGCAGTTTGTGGAAGTGACAGATGTGAAGGTCACCATCATGTGGACACCCCCTGAGAGTGCAGTGACCGGCTACCGTGTGGACGTGATCCCCGTCAACCTGCCTGGGGAACACGGGCAGAGGCTGCCCATCAGCAGGAACACCTTTGCGGAAATCACTGGCCTGTCCCCCGGGGTCACCTATCACTTCAAAATCTTCGCTGTGAACCAAGGGCGGGAGAGCAAGCCTCTGACGGCAGAGCAAATGACCAGTATGTCTTGCTTCTTGACTATCTCCACCCCAGATTCTCCACCCTGACTTGCAATCTGTGGTGAATGCACAGCAAATCGTTAACTCCTAGGAGTACAGTTAGAGATAGGGAACTACCCAGTGGTGAAGAGAATGCGTGGTGGACATAAAACCCGTTAACACTTCGAAACAAAACGGAGACCAGCTCCATGGATCTAAACGGTGACCCATTTCCCAAATACACGTATCCATGTCATGGCCCCGAGAGAGGGGAACTTAAGAGAACCTGATTTTCTTTGCTGACAGAGACATGGATCGTAAATTTGAGGATATTTTCTGTAACTAAAAATATCTAGATCAAACTGCAAATGTACGCTCTTAACCCTTTTATAGAATTATTTATAAATAGTAATTGCTAAAACAGTTATCGCATATGAAGTCCCAGGGTCTCTCCTCAGTTCATTGTCCTTATAGTTAATACTCTTTTTGACCTAATGAAAAAGGTCTTATCCGCTTTGGATTCATGAAGCAATTGAAACTCATACAAAATTCTGCTGTTTGTGAAGTCCCAGAGCTAGGAAGCAATGGAGCTGGATCCACATAGAATTTTGCCCTGTGACTCCATGTCCCGTTCTTTCAGTTATTATATTTGACTACCTCTTAAGCACTTCCTTCATCTGAAAAGTGTTTTAATTTACTGCAGGGAAAGTGCTAGCTATCACCCTCAAGAAAACTCACAGTTTGTGTGATTCTTTCTGATAGTGTGCCCTCACCAGCATCCTACCGTGATTCTGACAGATATGCTATAAGTATTATCTAATACGGATTATGCAAAAATTACTTTTATTCCTCTAGCAAAGGACTATTCATTCAATACATGCAGACAATATTCTTTACGTTCCCTGTAGAGGTTTCACCTTGCCCTCGTTTTATTGGCCTTGTCTCTCATGTCTTAACCTGTTTGGTTCAGAGCACATTGTGGCATTCACAAGTGGTTTTTTTGGTTATTGTTTCTGTTTTGATAATGTTATCTCAATAATGTTAGTATAATTTCAGAGGGTGATGGGAAAGTCATGCTGGAAAATTCCACTTTCCTCAGGATCAAAGTCAAGCAAAAAAAAAAAAAAAGTCAGCGATTTCTCATGATTGACACCATTTTGCAAGGTTCCGTGTAACACTCCATCTCATAATAGCTCCACATTTCCAAGGTTTTGAGTTTTACTTAGTTTCCACCTAAAGAAAGGTTTAGAAAATTCAGTCAAGCTTTTGAGTTTCCTTATCATTCCTGAGGGTCAAATATTGCTTGATGTGTTTCATCTTTTTTTCTAGGATTGGATGCTCCCACTAACCTCCAGTTTACCAATGAAACTGACTCAACTGTCTTAGTGATCTGGACTCCACCTCGGGCCCGGATAGCCGGGTACCGACTGACCGTGGGCCCGACCCGGGGAGGCCAGCCCAAGCACTACAATGTGGGGCCCTCGGCCACGCAGTACCCCCTGAGGAATCTGCAGCCTGCGTCTGAGTACACCGCATCCCTCGTGGCTGTCAAAGGCAACCAGCAGAGTCCCAAAGCCACGGGAGTCTTCACCACTCGTAAGCCAAAGTTTGAACATCCTGTCTTAGTGATGTCGTCGGTTTTTACCTGTGTTTACGTTCTCCGTGCTTCATCCAATTTTTAAAAAGTTCACTTAAAAACCCTTAGTACAGGGTTTAAAAAAAAGGGAAGATTTAAAGCAGTGCTACTCAAAGTGTGGTCATGGACAATCCCCTTGATCCGTGTGTTTGTTATTGGACCCTAAGGAGCTTGTGCCGGAGTAGAAATCAGGAAGCACGCTAATTCAGTTCAGTTGACTGTTTTCTGAAGCAAGATTTTCGTGATGAAGGTTAAATTACAAATGTTGCCAGGCTTCTTATTTACTCTGGGACCACTTTGAGTAATGCGGTTTAAAGCACCCAGTTATTTGAAAGTCGAATGCTATTTTATTAAATGAGTTTACCAAACACCAGTTAAGGCAAGAAACAAAACCAGCACGATGTCTACATCCTGCTACTTTTGGTGCTGAATGATAGCAGTAAGTGTAGAATGAAAACATTTACGAACTGAATGGAAACCAACAGAACAAGAAGTTAAGGAAGGGATTTCTTTATGAGACTGTAGCAGATTAAAGTATTTCTGCAGAACAGAATACCTTTTTTTTTTCTTTTCATCTTTCTTAAATGACTCTTGAAGTTCCAATGAGGGAAGAAGACTGACAATTTTTGGTCATGTCTGTCTTTTTTTGCTCGACACTTTATGGAAAGTGGCCTTAAATCTCCTACATATCTACATTACAATAAAGACCTGTATTCATAAAATGAGTTCCATTAAAAACATTCTCATTTACATTACAAAGAATTATGAGACCCCTAATTTCTAGCTGAGCACTGGTTGTTATTTTTAACTCAACATTTTGAATTATAGAAGCACCCAACACTTTTCAACATATATCACGACTATGAACTAGTTTGCATTTTTCCAGAAGCGTTTTAAAAATATAGATGTTAAGGAGCCTTCAAAAAGCGAGTGTAAGTTTAGCTGTAAATAACTATGGAATTTACTTCCCAAAGAAAATTCTCCACAAACTTTTCCCGGTAAGAAGTCATAATTTACCAAAAATGTATTTCCACTTAAATTTGGTGTACGTTCTCTGACTAGTGAAGTCTTTTTCTTAAGTAACTGCTGATTATAAGCAAGTAAAATCTGCTTTTCATTTCTAAGTTAACTTCTAAATTTTGCTATTTTATGTTACATGTTACTAAGATTCTCTAGAATCTATTAATATGAAATCAGTGTCTTTGTATTTCTTATAGATGCCCTTCATGAATTAGAATAGAGATTTCAGTAGATTTAACCTTTTACTGACCACATATAATTCTACAAATTATCATTTTTACTTTTTCACTCCTTAACACGAGACCTTTTTTTTGTAGTTTCTTTTGATGGGCAAAAGAAACCAAAAGAGAAAAAGCATTTTTAATGATACTAACGATAATTAAGTATTGTTAAGTAAGTAGCAATAATTAAGTACGGTGAGTCAACATAGAGTATTTCAAGTACTTTTGCACACTTTGATATATTGGCCATATTACGTTGATGCTCTGCACTGTATATTACGTTGACGCTCTGCACAGTATATTTCTATAAAATATAATTCTATTTGAGTTAAAGTACTGATTGTCAAAACTAATTTTACTGAATAAAGGTTAACATAGTGCCTTGCACACAGCCTACCTTCAAAAACTGTTCACTGAATAGATGATTGAGGGAAGAATGAGAATGAAAACAGTTCAACCAAGCAAAGCTTCAGTTTAAATAAACCTACTTAAGTAGGCAGTTCCACAACTTCATTTGAACTTGAAGTACTCTCTGAGGCTGTAAACATCACTACAGCTTGCATATTTTTGCAGTTGCTGTGAGTTTCTGTAGCTTTTTACTGTCTTACCATGCTTAATTCTGGGAATAACTTTTCTGGATTTTATAACTTGTGCTAAATTCTTAAAAGCAAATGTGAGGGTGGAGTGGTGGTGGGGGTGCTGTTTCTGGGGAAAATACAGCTTACTCCTTTATAAATAGGGCAAATTTTATTTCTTTAACAGCCAGGCTGTTTTCACCTAACAAGACCTGCCAGAACCCATAACTCATACTTACAGTCACATCCTTTGTTTGACATCAGTTTGTGGGTTTGTGGTTTGGAGATTTTCCTGTAATGGTCTTCCCAGGCAGAGAGCATCATCTTCAACTTGGGAAGACGCTAGCTGGCTGACTCAAGCAATAGAAAACACCCAGTCCTAAAGCCCAAGACAGCAGAAGAGAATGTAATTTGTGAAAAAGTTGTGGCTTTCACAGATGTTCCGTGCAAGAAGCTACTTGCTCTCTGAATTGTTTTCTTGTGGCCATTAACGTGGTCCCACAGGGCAAGCCACCGCATGTTGGCAAAGTCAGCAGCAGCCAAGTGACGTATGATTTCAGAGACTCTGGGAAGGCGTCAGGGGTCACCCGTCCCAGTCCCCCGAAGACACCTTCGAAATCATAATGTAGTTAGGAAACGGTTCACTAAACAGTAGAACTTCAGGTCAACTGATAGAGTAGTCATTAAAGAGTAACCACACACATATTTTATTTTTCTTCCACACAGTATTTTCAAAACAACTTTTTAAAATCACACAGTCAAGTCCAGCCTGGAAACAAATGAGAGAATTACAGTGGTGCCCAAATCCCCACATGGTTGAAGGGAAAACAAGTACCTGGAGCTGAGGAGTGAGCAGGATCTTCAGACTTTTAATCTCCATTGTGTACCTTGGAGGATAACTGGTCTCCCTGGCCATTCATAATTTCACATAAATGCATTTAATAGGGGTTTTTTCCCCAGTGGACACAGAATTTGGTTGGGACATAAAAAGGAAGGAATTAGGAAGGCACCAAACATGTGACCCAAGCTGGCAACACACTCGAAACCCTTGAATTTGACTCACCCTGTTCAGAGGTCTTGGCTTCTGAGACCTCATCAGCAGCCAGTTATTGGAATGCCTAGTCCCCTTATTACAAGACTTAGTTGTTCAGTCCCTTATATTTTGGAGATTCTAAATCTGTAATAAGATTTGTAGACTGTTGAAAAAGTCTGTCTTAAGTGTATGTACACATGCTCTTTTTTCTTCTTTTCTTGGTTTTTTTTTTTTTTAAGTAATATTTTTACCCAGAGAATAACGGCGAGGTCAGGATGATAGGAGCTGCAAAATTACCTTGTTATAATACTTTTTAAAAAAATATTTTATTTATTTATTTGACAGAGAGAGACACAGCGAGAGAGGGAACACAAGCAGGGGGAGTGGGAGAGGGAGAAGCAGGCTTCCCGCTGAGCAGGGAGCTCGATGTGAGGCTCGATCCCAGGAACCTGGGATGATGACCTGAGCCGAAGGCAGACGCTTAACGACTAAGCCACCCAGGCGCCCCACTTGTTATAATTCTTAATGCCAGTGGCAGAGTACTAAAATTTTGTAATATGTTTATCCTAAATGGATAATCACATATTTAAGGAATCTTTAGGATTTGTAAGTATGTCCATGGTGGCAGATTTTGTTTAACTTTCATATGGTCTTTCTCATTGCAACCCAAAACAATTGACCATCGTTATGGAATAATTCAGCATAGAGCTCTTTTCAGATCACATCTATAATTTAACAGTTGTTCTCAAATTAATGATTTAAAAAGCAGAATGATAGTCAATTTGTGGTGACCAGTTTTACATTTCAAATGGGATTTTATACTGACTGTAGAGGGAAATTTATTGTCATAAAACTCAAATCCCAAACTTAATGGAAAGACACAAATCAAAGAATCCAAGGACTTGAACTTGTCTACTGAGGTCATTTAGGCCCTTGTTACTGAAGTATGATTGATGGGCTAGTAGCATCGGCGTCACGGAAATGCAAACTTCTAGCTCCACTTTGGTCCTACAGAATCAGAACCTGCATTTTAGCCAGGTGTCAGATAATTTGTGTGGCACATGAAAGATTGGGAAGCGCTGGCCTACTCCAAATTCCCACCCAGTGAAGGCTATGACATTCAGGATCCACTAGCTGGGTAAACTGAGGTTCTCCGTAAAAATACTTGTTCCGTACGTTCTGTGCCATCGTCTGTGACTCCAAGGTTTGAACGCATGCATTGATTCTGTTTCACAGTGCAGCCTCTCAGCTCCATTCCCCCTTACAACACGGAGGTCACTGAGACCACCATTGTGATCACATGGACACCTGCTCCAAGGATTGGTTTTAAGGTAAGTTGCAAATGTTCCTAATCTCTTGTGGTACAGCCCCGAGGTGCCCTCATATTTCTGGATGTGGTAGAAACAGGGTGTTTGGGAGTCAGGAGACCTGGGTTTGGTTAGCTGCCTCGCTCTGTGCCTCTCTGACCCCATCGTCCAGGTATAATATGACCATCCCCTCACTGAATTGCTGGAAGGATGAACTGAGGCTGTGGAAGTGCTTTGCAAAGGATAAAACATTAGTATGGAACAGTTGCTGCGACCTTATTTTCTCTATCCTTTCCCCCAGGGAACTGCATTTTAAAATATATAGGGAAATGCCTTTTGTTGTGTTGTTGTAAACGGGTGTCAACAAGTTCACGAAAACCAATTTAGGGAGACCAATTAAACTCAGAGTCACTTAAAAATCACATTTCCATCCAATCAGTTTCATCTCCACTTGTTCAAAGCCCCTTGGGTGAATCTCTTAATAGAAGTTAAGATTAAGGTCTTTCCTGTAGATATCTGGATTCATGTTCTTTAAAGTAATGATATTAGGGAAGTGATGAATAGAAATGAATATGTTTAAAAGAATTCCTTTCCTCGGCATTTAGAGTGTGGGGAGAGAAATATTTATTATAATTGGAAATCAAAACTAAATCCCCATGATTGCTTGTTTAAAAAAATACACCAAAGCTCACTTCTTTTTTGAAATATGCAAATGGCCATATTGACGATTATGCTACTTAAATATAGAGGAGCCCTTTTTGAAGACTGCCGTTTTAAATTTCCCTTAATCGTGTCATTCTGACTTTCAGAAGCCTTATAACCTACAAAGGACGTCTCTAGAGTTGAACACTGTTTGATGAGACAATATTACCTAGGTTTTGAAATAAAATACTAAAAATTTGAAAATTATGGGCACATTCATTTTAATTCTTCTTTTGTAATATATTGTCCTGCAGTTTAAGCTATGAACATACTTCTTCAAAAAGAATGTTTCTGAAGTACAAAATGTTAAAGGGGCTGCTACCTTTAAGTTGAATGTTCATAACTCCTTAAAGAGAGTGCTGGAAGATTTCTTCCAGCAACAGAGAAAATAGAAATGAACTGCCATGTGGCCCAAAGCCCCTAAAATATGTCTGGTTTATATCCGGAGATTATTGATCAAGCAAAACAGCATATAATGACATTTTTCCAGAACCTTCCATGACAAGCCAATGTAATGCAGTTCTGGAAGACACCTCTCCCACCTTGGCCCCCCAGTCCAAGGAACTTCCCACTAAAGTGTCTAGTAGAGCTAAAGGCAGACCCCAACTCATCCCCTAATAAAAGTACAGTATGCAGTGTGCACAGGAGTTCACATTATACACAGCATAACCACAACCTCTCCGCAGTGATCCAGCTCTGGCAACACTTGTCCTTGGTGTTTATTTTGCTTTCCTTCTTCTAGCTGGGTGTACGACCAAGCCAGGGAGGAGAAGCACCGCGAGAAGTGACTTCAGAGTCAGGAAGCATCGTTGTGTCTGGCCTGACTCCAGGCGTGGAATACATATACACCATCTCAGTCCTGAGGGATGGGCAAGAGAGAGATACTCCGATTGTAAAGAAAGTGGTGACACGTAAGAGGAGTTCTTTGCCTCTTTTAGTTTTTAAAACTGGTCCAATTTTTAAACATAGGTGCTATTAGTATCACTTTTTGCTTCTGATAACAGCGCAAGGGGAAGGTCCCATCCCTACTTATCTTACTAGTATTTGCTAAATTTGGAGGAGCAAGTTCAACATGGTCATATATTCTATGTCATCAGAACTTTTCTTTCCACGTCAAAAATATTTATCAACTGGCAAGACAGGAAGAATTTCAGTAGTATTGCAAAATCGTTCACCGTAAAAAGAGATGCTCCCAGAGAACCGCTGTCCACCATGGTTTTATAGTGTGACTTCTATATTTTTACTGATTCTTGAAAAGAAGGAAGGGAGGGGGAAGGGAGAAAGAGAAAGAAAGAGAGAGAGAGAGGGAGGAAAGGAGGGACGAAAAAAAGAAAAAAAACTTTCCACAGGTCAAGTGCTCGGTGTTAGCTTTAACTTCTAATTTAAAACTTTTTTTCTGCATAGCATTGTCTCCACCAACGAACTTGCACCTGGAGGCAAACCCTGACACTGGAGTGCTTACCGTCTCCTGGGAGAGGAGCACTACTCCAGGTAAGCCTGGGATGTATCAGAGGGCAAGCCGTTGGAAATCACTCCCCTGTTCCAAGAGTTTCTTTAAACGGAGGATATTAATACCTGCCTCAAAGGGTCGTTGAGGCACTGAGTAGCAGGAGAGTCCTCAATAAATGTCCAGTCTTCCTCCTTTCCCCTTCGTGGGTCCGTCATGGGAGTTGAGTTTAATGTGCCCTGGGTCACAAAGGCTCTGTGCAGTAACTTCCTCCTTCCTGTTTTCTCTAGACATTACTGGTTATAGAATTACCACCACGCCCCTAAATGGCCAACAGGGATACTCTTTGGAAGAAGTGGTCCATGCAGATCAGAGCTCTTGCACCTTTGAAAACCTGAGTCCTGGCCTGGAGTACAACGTCAGTGTTTACACTGTCAAAGATGACAAGGAAAGTGTCCCTATCTCTGATACCATCATCCCAGGTAATGGAAAAATAAGCTGTTATCCCGAGAGTGGCAGTTTCGATGAGAGTGGGGATTAAGATCCCCCACGTGGTTGAGGGTGTCAAGTACATTTGGGATTTAGTTCTGACCTTCCAACCACACTCTCCAAAACCACGAAGTCAAAACAACTGTTTGGACAAATGCTTGCTGTTAACACCGCTTTCCTGTCTGCTTCACCAGGATGCTGTTTGTGGCGATGGGGATGTAATGGAGTGGCCCCCATGGCATTAACTCTGTACTGTCCGCTCACGTGGAAATATTACTAAAACAGTGTCATGTGTCTGTCCTCAGTACTGACAGGCTAAAAGTAATATGGTAAATGCATCCCATCAGCACATTTGTCCCTGATGTTACAGTCCATATCAAATTTCAACAGCTGTCTATAAAATCGTACCTGTCTCCATATGTGAGCATTGACATAGCCCTTGGTTGACACGTTCAATTCTTCATCTTGCCGTTTCAAATCCTTCCTTTATAAGATTGAAAAAAAATAAAGAAAGGCCACACCTTTGGGTGTTCTTTCTTGTGGATTGAAAGACAACATTGAAAAGACCTATCTAGGGATAAGTTTGTTATTTGTCCAAAATTGGATTGTGACAGAATGAAAGCATTGGACAGATTGTGTTCTCCTTTGCACTATTTGGTAGAATGCTTTTACTAATGCTGATTAAATAACTTTGATTATGAATTAAGCAAAGTATTGGCAGTGGTCTTGGACTCAAATCCTGTCTTCTTCCTGAATGTGCTTTTGAATGGCACATTTCATACCATACATTCATAATGCGTTAGCATTATGGCCATAATGTTGTCTTGAGTTTTTTCTACGGGAAAAGAAAGAAAAACTCACCTACCATTTTTTTTTTTAACCTCCTTCATGCAAGCTCTCTTTTCCTACTAAAAAAGTTTTGGCTTTTTTTTTTTTTTTTTAAAAAGCATTGCTGATACTTATTAAAGATATTATGTCTAGGTTCTAAGAATGGTTTTGATATCTTAAACAGGCCTATAATTTTTAAGAACCTGAGAGGTTCAAACCCTACTGTTTACTTTTCAAATGCAAGAAAATTCCTAAGAATATTGTAACCTGTTTTATTCTCCCAGGGAAGCAAACTATATTCATGATGCTTAGGACGTCTTTTCAGAACATTGGGAAAAGATCGCATATTACCATCATTGCTTTAACATTCTGTCAAGTTTGCCACTAGTAACCTGACGTACACTGCTTTATTTTTTCCTCTTTTTTGCCTTTATCTTCCTTTTGCCCCCCCTTTGCTTTGTAACTCAATAGAGGTGCCCCAACTCACTGACCTAAGCTTTGTTGATATAACCGATTCAAGCATCGGCCTGAGGTGGACCCCGCTAAACTCTTCCACCATTATTGGGTACCGCATCACAGTAGTTGCGGCAGGAGAAGGTATCCCTATTTTTGAAGATTTTGTGGACTCCTCAGTAGGATACTACACAGTTACAGGGCTGGAGCCGGGCATTGACTATGACATCAGCGTTATCACTCTCATTAATGGCGGAGAGAGTGCCCCTACTACACTGACACAGCAAACGGGTGAATTTTGAAAACTTCTGTGTTTGAGACATGGATGGTGTTGCATGCTGCCACCAGTCACTCTGGTTAAAGATGGACGTTTCACAGGGAAAGCCAGCAATTTGCCAACAATTACGGAAGGGAGGGTGGGTTGGGGGCGGGTAAAGAATTGGATGTATATGCTAAACTGATTGGTCGAAGGCATATGCACGTGGTCTTAAATACACTTTCATTTAAACCACAAATGTGCAGAAAGCTAGAGAGATCTGATCTGTTTGATACAAAATGGCAAAGGTTAAATGAATTTGCAGACCTGGAGGTTTTTTTTTAAACATATCTTACATGAATACCGAATTGGGCAATGAGCACCAGTTAATAAGAAAGGTACTTCCAAAATGTGCCGTGATGCTCTTTCTTCTACTCTTTGATAAACCCTGCCATGTTCCTTCTTTGTAGTTGACTAAAAACCCAGTCAAATTTAGGGTGGATTGGAAGGGGGTTGTTTTGACATAGGAGAAAAAGAAACTCTGGAGCACGGTGGATTGCCTTGCCATATCTAGGTAAAGAAACTCCTCTTTAACCAGTCTGGGGCTGAGCATGCAACATTACAAAGGTTCTCTGCCCTGCATGGTAAGAAACATGCCGAGAACCAATTTGCATGAACCTTCTCACTTGTAGGTAGATTTCACGGAGTGGGATTGTAGTGATGCCGGTAGCTGTAGTCACCTCATGTCAGGGGAGAGTCAGGACCCTCTTGTCTTTTTGTCTGTGTGCATGTGGTTCTTCAGAAAGTACCGCTGTGTTTCTCTTTGCTGTGTGGCAACTTAAGCCTCTTCAGCCTGGGTTAAAATAACTGTCAGTGGTATTAATAACGTACTTAAAATCCACATATTTGAAAATAGATGCAAATTATTCATTGATATGTACTGATGGCAGAAAGGTTAAAGGGGCCTAACAGTACTGTGTGTAGTGTTTTATTTTTAACAGTAGTTCACTATGATTTAGAGTAGATTTAGACTATTTGCATGATGATGACTCATTTCCTTTATGCATGAAATACTGTTTTTTACCTTTCCAGCTATTTTTGTTAGCTTCCAGTTTAAAATTACCTTAACCTGGTCTTCCTTCTTATTTGAAACCAGCTGTCCCTCCTCCCACTGACCTGCGATTCACCAATGTTGGTCCAGACACTATGCGTGTCACCTGGGCCCCACCTCCGTCCATTGAATTGACCAACTTCCTGGTGCGCTACTCACCTGTGAAAAATGAGGAGGACGTTGCAGAGTTGTCAATCTCTCCTTCAGACAATGCAGTCGTCTTAACAAGTAAGCAGTCAACTGTATCTGTTCAATAAATCCTAAGCTAGAGCCCCAGGAAAGAATTCCAAATTCTCAGGTAGGAACAACTAAGATGGAGACAGCTACACCAAGACTATACGCTAAACTCCAAATAGGATGTGCAGCTCTGTACCTTTTGAAAGATGTCATGTTTATTGCTATTTTCATGTATGTATCTTTGAGATCTACTTTTTAAAGATCATAGTAGAAAAATACCAGCAGCGAAGTTCGAAGACTTCAAACAAATTCTGCTTCCAGATCAGCACATAAAAATAAATGAATGTCAAGAGAAAATGTATGACTAAATCTAAATGTTTGGAGAGAGAAACAATGAGGATTGAAAATAGTGTCACCATATCTGTCTTATTCTCATTTAAAAAAAAAAAAAGTGTTGAGCAGGTAATCTCTAGAGTTTGAAAGCATAGAAACTGCCTTGTTAGGATAGATCAGGACGCTGTTTTGAAGAAAGAGCCAGAAGTGTAACTGGTACTTCAGAAAGAATCTGTTGGCAGGATTTCTCTGAAGGCTGAGGACCTAGAAAAATAGCAACCATTTATGGAAATTGTGTCTTTCTAGATCCTACCTTTTTAAAATAGACATCGTTGATTAAAGAAAATAGAAGGAGGCTGAGACATGGTGCTGTGTTTCCTGCCAATGTCTCTTCTCGTCCTTCTCACTGGAATAGGAAAATAATCACATGAGAACAGCATAGGTTTCCACACAATCAGAGAAAGAAGCTCACATTTAGGTACAGTACCAAAGGATGGTCTGAAAACATTCTCTATGTTGCGAACATATTTTAGAGCAGGAAAGGCAGCTCAACATGACCATAGTCTTGGCTTCTCATTTCATGACTGAGAGTGAGAACGACCTTCTATCTGCATGTCGACAGGCTCTTGTTTCTGTTCTGGAGCACTCCGGAACCAGTAGTTACAGCATCGCTCAGGACGCAGCCCCTGCTTCAGGATCACTGTCTGCCCCACTGACTGGTCACATGTTCGTCATGTGTTCTAACATCTTATTCTAGATCCTGCTCTAGATTGCAAGGTCCCATCTCCCCCCAGAGAAGCCGTTATTACCCAGTTTTATAGATGAAGCAACTGAGGTTTGTAGTGGTTAAGTAAATTACCCCTGGGCAAGCAGGGATAAGGAAAGTGGAGTCTGAACATCCAAGCCTTGCAGGGGCCTCTACAAAATGGTGTGGAGGGGAATGGGGTCTACCGAGTAAGAAATCAAAGATTAGAACCCTTACTCTGTACTTTTTTGGGGACCTCAAAATGAAAGAAGAGGATACTCAGGAAAGCGTATGTAATTTTTTTCAGTATTTTGTTCTTACTTGAATATGGCAGAACCAATCACTTTTCCCATGGACTATGACTCTTTTCCAGTAAAGGTTAATTATTAAGACCACTGGTCTTGGCCTGGGTCAAATCGTTTATGATCTCAGGCAAGTATGTCAAAGAAGACAACTTCTCTGTGCCTCTGTTTTCTCATGTGTAAAATGGGGATAGTTGTAAACCAAAGTTTTGGAGGTGATGGATATGTTCGTTGTCATGAATGTGGCGATGATTTCACAAGTTCATACATATGCCAAAACCTGTCAAAACCGTACACTTTAAATATTTGCACTTTATGGCCACAAGTCTGCTTTAAATAGTAGCAAACTGCTTCCTAGGGTTGTTGGTGACAAGTCAGTGATAATCCACAGTGCCATGGTCATTATCATCACATGCCCTCAACAGACATAATATAAAGTGGATGACAGAGATAATACTATGTGGCAGCAACCATCTTACTGCAGATCCGGCTGAATCATACTCTGAGAAGTGCATCTGAGGGTAGGGCTTAGAGACGTTAGAGGGCAAGGTGACCTTTTCTTATCAACTCATTACAGCCTACTTCCAGGTAGCAACATTCACGTCAGTATCAGCTTCTGTGTATGTTGTTTTATCCATTGAAATAGTCCTAAGAGCGCTTTGCTTTTTTCATGCTTCTGAGCACAATTTAAAAATAAGTCCCCTTTGTCTCTTCAGATCTGCTGCCTGGCACAGAATATTTGGTCAGTGTCTCCAGTGTGTACGAACAGCATGAGAGCATGCCGCTTAAAGGAAGACAGAAAACAGGTGAGTCATGTTGGCAGTATGCTGATCAAATAGCTTTTACCTACAATTTTAAATAGCAAAATGGAATGCTGCTTCTAAAAATGTATCTCCATTTTTGTGGTGGTAGTGGTGCTTACAGACTTATCATGACTTTCTGATCACTGGTCTTAAAAATTAAATGACACTTCTGCAAGTATTACCCTGACTTTCCGTCACTAAGATTATACTCTAGGCTTCCAGAGAGATCTCAAAATAGTCCAGAAACATTGTTGTCTATCCTTTTAAAAAATGTCCCAAGAGTAGTATAATCTCTATTATTTAGAGATGGTGAACATTTCTTCTCATTAGGCAGCTCTATCTAAGGCTGACCCAACACTGTCATTGTCATGGAAGTCTTTTCCCTCCTTTGCCAAGCCAACAAGTTTCTCTCTTTTTTCTGCTTGGTGAAATATCCATTTGCTATGTAAATAAGTTGAACCGAATCCCGTAACATTACGTTTCTTCCTTAATGTTATAGTCCACTCGGTTCCAAAGAGGAGTTGTGATACCTCAATTTACTTTTACTAAAATAAAAATGTTCTGGAAGGCCCAGAGAGATTAAGTGATTTGAATTTGAGGTAAACTCTAAATTCTTATTAATTTTTCGGCCGTACACTAAATTTTCAATTCATGAGGATTTACCTGAATTGTAATTTGTCCAGGATGATGTCTCATTTTCATTTTTAAGAGCTTTATGTTTGGCATTATTACTACCCTGTCGACCTATCAATTTCCTCTTGAGTGCAGAAAGCTTCTTTGAGAACCAAACACTTAACTTGAGAGTGGGCATATCTTGCCTTATTTTGAGTGACACACTTACAGGATAGAACCATAGAATACTTGAACACTGAAGCATTTGAAAATAATTCCCAGAATATCTTAAACACCTGTCTTCAAAAGTGATGCAGAACCCTTTGGTAACGACACATATAAATCACTTGGATTCTTAGAATAAAGAAAAGAAAGCTTGAGGTGGCCACTGGAACTGGGTCAGTTTATGATTTTGAAATTTATGTGTGGCTTAGAATCAATGCATCATGGCCTGAGGTTTATGGCAATTTGTTGTGCTAATGAGAAAGGACATTCTTCCCTATGTTCTTCCTCACCTCCTAAACTGGTGATGTCTTTTTTTACCCCTGGGTGGGAAGAACAGGCCTTGATTCCCCGTCTGGCATTGACTTCTCTGATATCACTACCAACTCTTTCACTGTCCATTGGATTGCTCCTCGAGCCACCATCACTGGCTATCGCATTCGCCATCATCCCGAGCACACCGGTGGAAGACCTCGGGAAGATCGAGTGCCCCCCTCTCGGAATTCCATCACCCTCACCAATCTCAATCCGGGCACAGAATATGTGGTCAGCATCATTGCTCTGAATGGCAGAGAAGAAAGTCCTCCCTTGATTGGCCAACAGTCAACAGGTAACTTGTTTTCTGGTCTGCAAAAAAACTCAGAGGACTTTCTGGGCAGCTGGTATCTTCTGGGAAACAGCTTTGTGTTGTCTGAGTCATCATCTCTTAAAAAAATAGATTGTGGTTATGAGGCATGGAGAGAGAAGTGAGAGAATATGTAGAGAAAATCTCCTTCTTAGACGCTATTGAAGATAATTTTTTTATCACAGAAAATTTCTCACTGGATATAGATATTGATACATTTCCAGTACCCAAAGTTTTATTCAAAATATTAAGAAAATCCCTCTTCAAAGTTCCCTTAAAAACAGAATTATTTTAATGAAATAGTGTCAGTATTTTTAGGAGATAGATGAGATAGATGCTGAGGTACTTAGGGGAAAAGTAGCATCATGATAGCTGTACCTCGGGCTCAAATGGATTAACAAAAAAAGAAAGACACAGAAAAAGAGACAAGGAAATGTGGCAAATGTTACCAATTAGCAAATGCCCAAGAGAAGGGGATATAGGCGTTCATTATATTATTGTTGTAACTTCTCTGTTGTTTTAAATTTTTTTAAGTAGTCTCCACGCCGGGCATGGAGCTCAAACTCACGACCCTAAGATCAACACCTGAGCTGAGATCAAGTCGGCCGCTTAACCGACTGAGCCACCCCAGGCACCTCTGTTTTAAAATTTTTCAAAATAAAAAGTTGAAGGAAAAAGAATGCTTCAATAAATTTATAATAATCATTTTATCACAATTTGAGTTGCTTCCTTAACCCCTTACCTTGAATTGTTCGTAATTTTTATTTCTGCTAATTTTGCATAATATTTACATTATTATATGCAGGAATTATAAAGGCAGCTATTTGAAAAATGAGCAGAGTGAATCTGGGCATTATTTGAAAGTTATAGATATGGAAACTTTCCCTTGTTTTTCTAGTTTCTGATGTTCCAAGGGATCTGGAAGTCATTGCTGCAACCCCCACCAGTGTGTTGATCAGCTGGGATGCTCCTGCCGTCACAGTGAGATATTATAGGATCACCTATGGAGAAACAGGTGCGTTGGTAAAATGCTATTTTACTCCGATCAAGTCAGATTCTGTTGTGGGCAACCTCAAAACCCAAGGGCGGATGAATATTTAAAGAGACTTTGGCAAGTCCATTCAATGGAGCCTTGTCTCTTCCAGGAATATGTAAAAAAAATATGTATGCTCTAATTGGTGGCAAAACCGAGATACAAATTGTTTGTATAATACTAAAGGAGGAATAGTAGAGCTGAGGAAGAAAGAATTACAAATTCACAAATATATGATCAGTGGTGAAATAAGTGATTTGTATTTTTTTTACGTGCCTGTATTTTCAGAATTGTATTTAACATGAATATATTACATTAATATTTTGAAAAAGGAGCACAACATATGCCATCCTGGGTTGAGGACTTACCTTCTTTCTCCTTCCAATGTTAATCCACAACTCAGTGACATTTTAAAGCTGGAATGTTAAAATAGCATTAACTGCAATTTTCTTCCAGTTTTTACACACTTACTAAGGTTCACTACATGCATAAATAAATATGTTTCTGTGTGGGCCCTATTAATAATACTCTTTTAAAGGTAATAATCAAAGGTGTGACTAAATGCTGTCTCAGTATGTTGATGTCGTGACTCAGCAATCCCCAACTATTTCTCAGCCCCTCACACTTTGAACTAACCCCTTTTCACACAGGAGGAAATAGCCCTGTCCAGGAGTTCACTGTGCCTGGGAGCAAGTCCACAGCTACCATCAGTGGCCTTAAACCTGGAGCAGACTACACCATCACCGTGTATGCTGTCACTGGCCGTGGAGACAGCCCGGCAAGCAGCAAGCCGATTTCCATTGATTATCGAACAGGTACTGACTCCTCCTCCGGGGAGACAGAGGATTATTTACTCGGATAGGTTTACAATGTTCTCCCAAGTATTTTCCTCGTTGTGGAATTGCTTTTCTTTTTGAATAAGATGAAGCAACACAGACCGCTAACAGAGTTTTGAGCCAGATATTCAAAGAAGCACCGCAAAGGGCAGAGATTTTGTCTATTTTGTTAATGGATATATTCCATGTGCCTACAACAGAGACAGGCATAAAGGGTGTTCAATAAATATTTGTTAATGAATGAATGAATGATCTGATAAGGTAAGAAGACAAACACCTACTTGGAATATAGTTTCTTCGTGAATGAAACAGCCATCTTGAAAATAGGTAATGGTACCTAGAGGCATGCCCCACCTCCCAAAGGCAATCTAGGTGTTTCTGCAATAGAAACACCTGGGAGTCATTAATAGTGATGAGAGATCTTTCTGTGCCTACCAGGACTGGAAAAAAGCCTTGTCTGTTCTTGTCCCCACCACCTGGGGCCTCACTGGTTTCTCCTTGTTTTTATTTATAGAAATTGACAAACCATCCCAGATGCAAGTGACTGATGTTCAGGACAACAGCATTAGTGTGAGGTGGCTGCCTTCAAGTTCCCCTGTTACTGGCTACAGAGTGACCACGACTCCCAAAAATGGCTCAGGACCATCAAAAACGAAAACTGCAGGTCCAGGTAAGAATAACCAGCATCTCCCATTCATCAGGATAAACAGAAGAGGGCCACACAATATGCTTTTTAAAACATGGCCACCCAGGTCTGAGTACTGTACATTTTCATATCGTATGTCAAAGTTTCCCCATTTGTGAATTCAGGGCTTGAGATTGTTACAGACTCCCTCCACAGCAGAATTTTTAGGAGAAGGGCATTCCTCATTTTACATGCATAGTTCTGTTTGTTGGTATGGACATCTTGCATTATTAGATCTCTCTTTGTGGTTTTATTTAGTCATGCACACAGAGGAGAGAGGTGGCCTAACTTTTTAAGATCCTTTTAGCTCTTGTTTTTGTTTTTATATAAAATCCTGGTAAAATTAGGATCCTAAAGCAGTATCTTAAAGTCAAACTAATTTTCATTTTTTCCAAGAGCAGCATCATTTATTGTTGGAGACATCATATTAAATTTTAGAGTGGATCCTTTAGTTTGACTTTACTCCAATATAGCAATTTGTATTAGCAATGAACATATCTGTCCAAGAGAAATCATATCTGACTCATCCATGTTTTCATGAGAATTCTACAAATGAAAAATCCAGGCCACCAGGCATTTATTACCAAACTCAGACAGCCACTTAACTGGCCTTACAGTGGATGACACAGATCCTGCCTTTGCTTTTTATTACTCCCTTTGCAGATCAAACAGAAATGACCATTGAAGGTTTGCAGCCCACAGTGGAATATGTGGTTAGTGTCTATGCTCAGAATCGAAATGGAGAGAGTCAGCCTCTGGTTCAAACTGCAGTAACGAGTATGTAACCAATGCTTCTTTCCCATTTTCAAAGTCAGTTTTGTTCTTAGGCATCTGTATGCCCTCCTCATGTCTTTTGCAATTACACCTAGAGAAAGCCAACTCAGTTAGTTCGTTATCTTGAGCTGAGCCCTTTACAGACATTTTTCCTTCTTGGTGCTAAGCAATGAACATCCAGGGAAAGAAGTTGTGGAACTATCCTAGTTGCTGTGCTTCAAATTTCTTTTGCTCATATGGCCTCAGCAAAATCTCATTTGCCTATAGCAAATCTACAAAAATATTTTGCCTGGACCTTCTTTTCTACGACTGGATGGTAAAGTTGATTGCAGCGTGTTTCATGAAGCTGTTATGTTTGGAGCATTTGGAAAACTGTCTGGAGCACATTTAATGTAAATAATACAAGGGGGAGAGAAGAGTTAAAGGAAGATTATAATAATCTGAATCTAACATTGAAAATCAACCTTGCCACTTCCGAAGTATAGAAAATCCAGGTCTGTGAGACTAACATCACACTGCAAAAACGAATCTTGGTAGAATATCAAAAATTAATATGAATAAATCCTCCCTGTGGGGACATTTTGCAAGGTGCCTATGTGTCTCACATACACCTACATCTTAATAAGTGATGTAACATTAAATCTTTTCTAAACCAAAAGAAACTTAATCAAGTGTCAAGTAATTTTTCCATTTGATAGTGGGTTAATTGGAATTGAATTAATCCGAGAAAATGGTATCTGCAGAACTGCTTTGCACGTTTTAAAAATGCTTATTTCACAACTTGCTTTTCACATAACCTCTTACCATTAATTTGCCTAACAGACATTGATCGCCCTAAAGGACTGGCATTCACTGATGTGGATGTCGATTCCATCAAAATTGCTTGGGAAAGCCCACAGGGGCAAGTTTCCAGGTACAGGGTGACCTACTCGAGCCCTGAGGATGGAATCCGTGAGCTATTCCCTGCACCTGATGGTGAAGAAGACACCGCAGAGCTGCAAGGCCTCAGGCCGGGTTCTGAGTACACAGTCAGTGTGGTGGCCTTGCACGATGATATGGAGAGCCAGCCCCTGATTGGAACCCAGTCCACAGGTATATCGTTAACCGCACCACTGGGTGCTCATGGGCACAGCAGCTTTATGCCCTGCTGAATGAGTTCTACTTGAGCGGGCTATTGAGTCCCTCTAAAGGGGGAAAAAAAAAAGAAAAAAAAAAAGCAGCCTCTATTAGGAAAGACCCTCTTTAAAAAAGAATCATCATAAAGTTTAGGTGATATTCAGGTACAGTCTAATACAAGGAGGTTTTAGAGTGGCTTGGCTTATAAATAAGGCCCTAAAGTGAGACGTTTGAAGATGATACTAAAATTGTGGATTATTCCCTAAACCCTGACTCCCTGTGGTTACACTCACTGTGCATAAAGGAAAGAAGTTTGGCATCCTAGAACTTACTCTAAAAAAGGAATCCAAACTGGGCCATTTCCTAGCAGCTTGATTCTGAGAACGCGTAGGTAAGACCTTCCTTCTCTGGTTAGAGATCATGTGTGGGGTGTGTGATTTGCTTAAAGAATTGAGAACCAGACACATAGGAGATGGTTTAGGGCAAACGCTTTCCACAATACTTTATCCGCTTGTGCTTTGTTTCTGAAGCAGAGTGGAATGCTAAATTTGTGTCCCTGTGACAGCATAAACCCTGGGGGTACTATCTGTATTATTGCTCTTTGCTTCTCTTTTCTGCTTCTGTTGTGAGCCAATTTTCTTCTTATGCTGCACCACAGAGAATACTTCAAATTTAGCAGCACTATCTGCTGTGGGGTTCAAATAAAGAGGATAAAAACATAATTCTATCTTTTTGGGGTTGGAATACTCTGTGAAATGATTTTCCATGCAAAGATCATTTATCTAGGAAAAGGGCTATTGCTCATCTTTCCATACAAATGGAAAATCAATCCTAATGGCCAATAAGCCATTTTGATTTTTTTTTAAGGGAAAGCAGAAAAGCAAACCAAAACAAACCAAACCAAAACAAAAAAACAAAAAACGACTTCTAAAACCTAAAGTCTCTTAGACTTCTGGCATTTACCCAAGTGCCTCCAGTGATTCTGAGAATTGGTAGATATAGAACACATTTTTTCAGCAAACGTTTTCTTTATTTTGTATCCCTTTTTGTACTTGCTCATACTGAATCTTTGCTTGACCAGGGAACCCACCTAACCAAACTTCCTGGAATTCACTTTATTTTCCCTCTTCCCCAGTTCCTATAAGATAACTCTAACCAATGACCCTCCTGACAGCCATTCCTGCACCAGCTGACCTGAAGTTCACTCAGGTCACACCAACAAGCCTGACCGCCCAGTGGACGGCACCCAATGTTCAGCTCACAGGATATCGAGTGCGGGTGACCCCCAAGGAGAAGACTGGACCGATGAAAGAAATCAACCTTGCTCCTGACAGCTCATCTGTGGTTGTGTCAGGACTCATGGTAAGAAGTGCCCTTTTTCATTGGAATAAAGTACAGTTGGCCCTTGAACAACATGGTTTTGAACTTCTAGACACAGATTTTTTTTTTTTATAGTACAGGACTTATAAATGTATTTTCTCTTTTTTGGATTTTATTAATAAAATTTTCATTTCTCCAGCTTACTTTATTATAAGAATACAGCATATAATGCAAATAACATACAAAGTATGTGGTAGTCAACTACTTATCAGTAAGGCTTGTGGTCAACAGTACAACTTTTACTAGTTAAGTTTTGGGGGACTCAAAATTTATAAGCAGATTTTCAGTTGTGCAAGGGGTCGGCACCCCTAACCCCTGCATTGTTCAAGGATCAACTGTAGTTATCTCTTTCACAGTTTAAGGTAGTGGAGATAAAATATCATAATAAATCTTACTATGTTCTTTGCCTCTGCCATCAAATAATTTTACTGTAATATTGTGTCAAGTAGAATTCTCTATATTGACCTAAGCTCTTCTAGATGATTGTCTGGGATGGACTTTTATAAATAGTGTTGGATTTTTCATAGCTCTCTAAATGTATATTCATTTTGTTTATTTTAAAAAGGCTTTATGTGCGTATGTGGGGGGGCAATTCATATGTCCATAGGTTGAATGCATAAATCCACTTTGGTTATGCATTTTCTGAGCTCTGTTACCTTGGCAAGGAATATTTTCCAGTTTGTACCAACCGACCTGACCCTCCCTTCATTGAAACATTTATAATCCTTTACACGCACATGTGGAAAACTAGCCAGGAATCTAGGAAATTGATGTACTTCTTAACATAAGGCCAATTCCAGGAGAAATGACAGAAAGAGGTTTCAGAGAGAGAATAGAGTATTCTCTCTGCTTCTCCATGATCAGACAAATTCATGATTGGCATCTGTCAGATCATAAAGGAGAAAAACAGGCTAATACCCATTGTCCCCATTTTGGATCAGCTCAGTGTAAGAATGTAAGTTATAGCTTACTTAGTGTTAATCCTAAAGCACTTTTATTTTTTTTAAGTGGGTATTTTATTTCTTTGTACTTAAACCTATAATCCAATCAGCCAAACTGGTACTATTATCATGATACATTAAAATACAAAACATCTTTCTACAAATACTAGAATAATGAGCAAATTAACAGTTCTAATAAAACATCACAAGGGACAGAGGAAATCAATTAAGTACATTATAGCTTAACCCTTCACTGTTAAAAATTGAGGTTATTAACAAGAAAAGCCTCACAATCTCAGAAAATACAAATTATCTTTCATCACACGTCTTTGTATCTTCACTTCCTATTCTTGACGTTAGATTCTAGAGCCTAAAGAGATCCACATTAGGATGGTATCTGGTTATCTATAGCCAGAAACACCTTTTATCATGTTGTCCATAGTAGCCAATGCTACTGAAACCTCTTTGACTCCAATCGTACCCCCTCAATGGACACAATAAGAATAATGGGAAACAAAAATATCAAGGCAGAGATATATAGGACCCTAAAAGACAAAGCCTAGGAGAAGTAATACAGCCACTGCCCAAATTGAGATCGAATAACATACTCATCGTCACACATCTTCAGGCTGTATGTTCACAGAGTAATTTGGGAACAAATCCATTATTTGCTGGGTACTAAAATACTTAGCAGATTGTTGTATTACACTATGGCTTTCCCCAGAAGTTTCTAAGATGGACTCCAAATCGCTGATGGAATTTTGCTGGAACTGGATCTGGGGCTGTAGGGATTCTTCTCCACAGTTCTGCGGCTGATTGTTCCAGGCTTGGGGGCACCAGGTCTGACTGGTCCAGGAATGGTTGCTCCAAGACTGGCTGTTCCAGGTCTGGCTACTCCAATTTGGGTTATTCCAGTTCTGGTTGCTCCATATTGGAAGGTTTCCGGAAGTGTTCCTCAGGTATCCCTAGTGGTAGGAATAGAAGCCTGGGTATTCTGCGGTTGCTGTGCTGTTCTGAGTCACACTCTTGCTCTCCTTTGGCCAGTGGTTTTTCTGCCACCTGTTACATTTCATTCTCTGGTTCTGGAACCAGGTCTTTACCTGCTTATAGCGAAGGCTCAGAATGTTGGAAAGTTCTTGCATCTGCTGGAGACTGAGGTATTTCTGTCTCTGAAATTGATCATTGAGGACATAGAGTTGGGTCTGAGAGAACACGGTCCTGATCTTCTGTTTCTTGCCCTGAGCCATATCTTCCTTCCTCACTGTTCTCTCCTCTCCAGAAGTGGGTGGTAGTTTTACCCTGGGACTGGTGGAGGAGTCGGGGCTGTCCTGAACAAGCAGATCCATGGAGGAAGGAAGAGGAGAGACAGTCTCCGCGTGGGGTGTCTCAGCCGATGACATTTGCAGGGACACATAATTTTCTTCAGGCCCATAAATCTCAGGCATTGGAAAAGAGTCCCTAGAACTGGTTGCTTCAGGGCCAGGCAGGCATGGGGCAGAGCTGGATCTGCACTTATGTTGGTGAGTTGAGGGTAGACGGGGAAAAAAAAAAAAAAAAAAGAGGGAGATTGTAAGAAAGGCCCAGGCTTATGGATCTAGGTGGAAGAGCTGAGAGGATGTAGGAAAACCTCCAGATGTTAAGAGTCTGAGAAAGACAGACTGAAGTGGGTCACCACTGCAATAGTAAGAGCCAACCAGCCCAGTGGAGCCAAAAGTCCCTAAGCACATTTTTAAATTCATATAATTTACATGTGTTGTTGGTCATCTGCAGTGTAGGAATGAAATTCATCTAGGAATTTATAGTGCTGTGGGTTTGCTAGTTTATTTTTTCTTTTACAACCATTGTGTCTTTCTAATGTTGTAGTGAAAACACCTGTGCTTTAGAAGATCACTTTGCTAAAGTTTATTGTGTCCTTCTTTCTAGGTGGCTACCAAGTATGAAGTGAGTGTCTATGCCCTTAAGGACACTTTGACAAGCAGACCAGCTCAGGGAATCGTCACTACTCTGGAGAGTGAGTAATCAAGCTTTTTAGTATCAACAAACATTCTCCATAAGTGGTAAATGATTTTCTAGATCACCAAGTTAATAGAAGGAATCACAGCTTGGAAACTGATTTGCTTGCCCATCTCTTTTTGAATTGCTGTTGTCACCTTTTATCCCCCTCCAGAGAGTGGTATACTGGCACATAAATAGAATCACTCCAAAATGTTATCATGTTAGTGTTAGGAACTAGGACTGATACCTAGTTTATGCTCTACTTGTTGGAATTTGTTTTCATAATGTTTGGGGAGGACACACTGGCTTTGGCTGTACCTTAATGGTACAGAAAGTATTGGACGAAATTGGGCCCAGATTCTAGTTTTGTGCCATATCAATAATTTATGTATGCTCTTTCAGAAATCACATGAAATACTTAAGTTTCCTCATAAAATAGGGATGCCATTGCATACGCTGAGAGGAAAAAAGTGAAGCCCTATAAAAAAGGCCAAAGTACTAATAGTACATATATATATTATTGCTAGCTGGCCATATCATTGTAACTCCTACTACACTTATTTTATGTTACAATATATTAATAATTTTAATACTTATTGGGGTATTGGTAGGGAGTATAAAACCAGACTTGGGAACCACCGGTAGTATCTGTAAAGGTTTTTAGTTTAAAAAAAAAAAAAAAAAAAAGATATGAGAGGTGAGTCTTTTCATATTTTTTAATTACTGTCAACCTTTCTAGATGCCACAGGAGAAAATCTATACATTATTATGTATAGAAATGGATATATTTAGTATATAATAAAAACACATTTTAAAATATCAAAACTTTCCCTAAAGGAGTCATCCAGGGACTAATCTCTGGTTGTGATTTGTGCAGATGTCAGCCCTCCAAGAAGGGCCCGTGTGACAGATGCTACTGAGACCACCATCACCATTAGCTGGAGAACCAAGACTGAGACAATCACTGGCTTCCAAGTTGACGCCATCCCAGCAAACGGCCAGACTCCAATTCAGAGAACCATCAGGCCAGATGTCCGAAGCTACACCATCACAGGTCAGGGAACTCACTGTACTGACTGTGTTCGTTGATTGCTATTCCCAACATATATTAGCTTATCAGTTACTCTACCATTTACATTGATTAAATTTATTGCCAATGTTTTATAATAACCCAGCTATAATTTTTAAAAACCTACTTTCATACTATGATTAGAAATAGTTATGCCTGTGAATGCCTGATTTTGTCTAATGTTTACCAGAGAAATGGCATGAGTTCCATTTATTAAATTTAATCTTTTATCAATGTACCCTTTCTTATCAAAAAAATGTAACATAATGCTTAAAACCAAAAGAAACTCAATAGTGGCATACAGTTCTTAACATTAGCCTCTAGGGCGCCTGGGTGGCTCAGTTGGTTAAGCAACTGCCTTCAGCTCAGGTCATGATCCTGGAGTCCCGGGATCGAGTCCCACATCGGGCTCCCTGCTCAGCGGGGAGTCTGCTTCTCCCTCTGACCCTCTTCCCTCTCATGCTCTCTATCTCTCATTCTCTCTCTCTTAAATAAATAAAATCTTTAAAACAAACAAACAAAAAAAAAACATTAACCTCTATTATAAAACATAATTAAATTTTAAAATAAAATAAAGATCCAAGTTGTAGTTAGAGAATATTCAATATTTGGCTCAATTTAGGTCTTTTGGGATTTAAAATTCTGATTCTAGTTACCAGTGACTGATGACAATAAAGGGAAAACACACTCAGTAGGTGCTTGCCCCCTTCTCCAAGACGGTTACTTCTTTTTTTTTTTTTAAGATTTATTTATTTATTTTAGAGAGAAAGAGAGAGAGAGCAGGGGGAGGGGCAGAAGGAGAGGGAGAGAATCCCAAGCAGACTCCATGCTGAGTGCAGAGCCCCGACGTGGGGCTCCATCTCACAACCCTATCATGAGCCAAAGCCAAGAGTCAGATGCTCAACCTACTGCACCACCCAGGCCCTTCTCCGAGATAGCTACTTTTAACATAGGATTTTTTAATTTTAAAATTTACTTTAGCCAGTATCTTTGTATGCATCAGTGATTTCCTTTTGAGATAATGTTTCTCATTAACTGTTAACAACCATGCCAGGCTCTAATTTATCGCTCAAATGTGGACCACTTCTGTGGTCTGTATACATATGGGATGATAGAGGAACCATGAAAATTGCAGATGGGTTTGAAAATTTTCCTGATAAATTAAAATCAGATAAAAAGCATCTCTTCACAAATCGCAGGTTTACAACCCGGCACTGACTACAAGATCTACTTGTACACCCTGAATGACAATGCCCGGAGCTCCCCTGTGGTCATCGACGCCTCCACTGGTAACCACTTTTTTACTGAAGACATGCCACTGACTTACACGTGATTGGTCATGTGAACTTAAGAAACAAAAATGAGGCTGACAGTGAATCATTTTTATAGTTATTGGAACTCTCAGATTCTCTCAAGTCTGTTTCTAAGGGTGGGAAAAGAGTGTGGGAATAATTTCCCTGGTTATTCACTTTCTTAGAGACTTAATCTTGTTTTCTTTTAGCCATCGATGCACCATCCAACCTGCGCTTCCTGGCCACCACACCCAACTCCTTGCTGGTCTCATGGCAGCCACCCCGTGCCAAGATTACTGGTTACATCATCAAGTATGAGAAGCCTGGGTCCCCTCCCAGAGAAGTGGTCCCTCGTCCCCGCCCTGGTGTCACAGAGGCTACTATCACTGGTATTGCTGCTTCCCTGTTGCCATTTTCCACCGGACTCCCTAGGACACACAAAGTGCTTAGCAGATTCCAACTGTGTCTTTGATGCTGTATCATGAGAATAAGAAGCCCCATTTCTGATAACTTCAAAAAGCATCTTCCTTCAAGAAGCTGTAGAGCTCAGTACATCTCAAAAGACATGGATTCATGAAAATACAATAATTCTAATACTGTCTAATGGCATAACTAGAATCTTTTTATTGGCTGTATGTTTGCCAGATACTTGTAAGTCCTGTCCTAGAAAAAAGACATTTTTCAAAACAAACTAGCTAATTGAGATCCTGTCTTCCCACTAGCTCTCTAAAGATCTGATGATCTTACAGGCCTTGCCAGAGTGCCACCTGCCACTGCCCTCATTACCCAGGTTTACAGATTGGGTCTTGAGACAAAGGGATTCCCAACCACCCATACTGGAAAGCATGCCTGGAATGGGGAATAAGGGTTGTCCATTTCAGTGGGAAAGATCATAAGCCTCTGGTATTATTTTTGTCCAGGAGATTTAATTTTTAAACTCTCTTCAGGATATCATCTGGACTTGAAAATCCTATAGAACACAGAGATACCAGAAAGAGACACTGCTTTTTTAGAAACTTTGGGGACGGGAAAATAGAATCACTTATGGAAGGAGTTGAATTGGCTTCCTACAGGGACCACACAAAGATTGGCCACTCTCTCCTACAGAGTACTTACCTTTGTCTAACTTTTCATTGATCCTGCCACTGAGGACCATCTGGTTATTAGGCCCTAAGTAGATTCATGTAGACAGTCTGCAATGATCTCTCCCAAATGTATATCCCACTGGTGGTGTACAATGCTGATAGATTTTCTTGAATTCAAAAGGGGGAATAAGACCACATGGTAAAAGAATACCCACAATATGTTAGCATTAAAGTGCTTTTTCAGGTGTCAGATTTAATAGGAAAGTTATTAATTTACTAAGTGGCCACAATATGTGTAGTATTTGGGTTTTGTGGGAAAAAAATGAAGTCGATTTTACCTTTCAGGAGGCCAAAATGCCAGCCAGAGAGAGGACGCTTGCTTCCCAATAGCATTGCCCGGTAAGGTCAACTCCCATTTGACTAGCTGAGCCCACAGACATAACGTGATGATGTGTCCTTCCATCAGGTCTGGAACCGGGCATCGAGTACACCATCCAAGTCATTGCCCTCAAGAATAACCAGAAGAGTGAGCCTCTGATTGGAAGGAAAAAGACAGGTAAAGGGCACCTTCTGGGTAATAGGAAGATAATCAAGACAAAACTAATTAGAAGTGATCAATTTTGCAGTGAAAATGTTCTCCAGGTTTTGATACCTTTCTCATGGAAATTTTTTCTTAATCAGCTTAGCATATATATGTCTGTTCTTTGATAGCACAATAACCTAACATAATCTGCAGCGTTCCGTTTTATTTTTCTCTTAGCCAATCAATATAAAGCCTTTTATTCACCTTTAAAAAATCTAAGCCAGATATTAAAATGTAGAAACCAGGTTGCTGTTATTGCTATTCTTCCATACTTTCTGTTGAAGTTAATGTTAAAAAAAAAAAAAATAGGGAAAATAATCCTTCCCGTTCTCTTTATTTATCATCTGGTTTCTGAAACTTGAACTAAATAATCGTACTTTTTCATCCAATTTCAGTTTAATTTGAAGAAAATTCTATATTTATACTAATAGGAGAATTTTAGAAATAAACATGTATGTATTTTTAATCTATTTTTACCATTTCAATTCATGAAAAACTGGAATTCTCATGCTTCAGATGCTGAAATAATTAGTCTGGATTCTAGTCCTTATAACATGATTCTCAAATGAAGAAAAGAAGAAAAAAGCCTGCACATTTCACTTCCATTAGGCTTAATTTGAGCAGAAGTAGCTTCTATGGGGCTTAGCGGTTCAAAGCTTTGTGTGTATGATAAATTCATACTAACGCTTTTTTCACTCTAAACTATAAAGAAACCTTTGAGAAAAATCATAAAGATTTCTTTTTTGGAAAAAGTGTCTTGTGATCTAAGAACTGCTAATGTTCTAGAGGCTTTGATCAGATTGATAAACAGTCATTGTTGCCTGAATTGGTAATGACCACTGCTGCTACTTTTGGGAGCTTAACACGCTTTGCTTTTTTGGCTCTAACCTCTCTTGGCTAGATGAGCTTCCCCAACTGGTAACCCTTCCACACCCAAATCTTCACGGACCAGAGATCTTGGATGTTCCCTCCACAGTTCAAAAGACCCCTTTCATCACCAACCCTGGGTATGACACTGGAAACGGTATTCAGCTTCCTGGCACTTCTGGTCAGCAGCCCAGTGTCGGGCAACAAATGATCTTTGAGGAGCATGGTTTTAGGCGCACCACACCGCCCACAACGGCCACCCCTGTAAGGCATAGGCCAAGACCATATCCGCCGAATGTAAATGAGGAGATTCAAGTTGGTCATGTCCCCAGGGGAGACGTTGACCATCACCTCTACCCTCACGTTATGGGACTCAATCCAAATGCCTCTACAGGACAAGAAGCTCTCTCTCAGACAACCATCTCTTGGACCCCATTCCAAGAAAGCTCTGAGTATATCATTTCATGTCATCCGGTTGACACTGATGAAGAACCTTTGCAGGTAATTGATTTTTCTCTTTACTTTTGGGCAGCCTAGAAATAAGTAAGCTAGGTAACTGAAGTGACCAGAGCTCTAATATAAACATTCTAGGGCCTCTTAGAAAGGTAGCACGCTTGGGGTGCCTGGGCGGCTCAGTCAGTTAAGCTGATGCCTTCAGCTCAGGTGATGATCCCAGGGTCCTGGGATTGAGCCCCACATCGGGCTCCTGGTTAGTGGGAAGCCTGCTTCTCCCTCTCCCACTCCCCCTGCTTGTGTTCCCTCTCTCGCTGTTTCTTTCTCTGTCAAATAAATGAATAAGATCTTTAAAAAAAAAGAAAGAAAGAAAGAAAGAAAGGTAGCACGCTTAAGCCCTGGTTTCTCTTTTTTAGATCTCAATATGGCTGTGCTTTGGGGGATGTACCAAAGAGTAGCATCAACTTTTGTTTTGTAGAGAGAATAAAATAATTTCTATTATTCTCACACATTTGAGGCTCCTTAGTAATATGGACAAAGAAATGATCTGAGAAAAGAGAGACAAATATTCTGCCTGAACTTATATTTGTGCAGGAAGGGCTAAAATGCCATCCTTGGGGCTCCTGGCTGGCTCAGTTAGCAGGGCATGCAACTCTTGATCTCAGGGTTGAGTTCAAGGTTGGGTTGGGTATAGGGATTGCCTAAAAATGAAATCTTTAAAACTAAATAAGTGAAATAAAATGCCATCCTTATAGTTTGTCCTTGAAGAATCCCATTATCTACAATATGTCCAAGGAAAAAGAATTTACATGAAGTTGTGCACATCAGCTGTATAAGTGACTGACTCTTTAAAACTTTTATTCTTTAATTTGTCTTGCTGGTACCAATTTTTAGTGGGTTCTTATTTTTAGAAAGTGGCAGAATTAAAAAAAAAAAAACTGACTACACTGTGAAAGATTTATGAGCTTAGAAACATGAATGAGGATTTGCCCAAATGCTTTGAGGACCCCATGTTGGGGTCACATGCCACCTTACAGATATAAGTATATCTCCCACACAGCACACTGTCCACATTTTATGTGAAAAGGGCTCCTGGTAACTATGGAGCACATAGGGTAGAGTTTTGGCAGGAAAATTTGGCAGACTGAAAAGATGGCCCCTCACCCAAGTTCCGTTTCTCTCCACGGGCTGGTCTGGGACCTTTATACCCTCCTTCTTTGTCTTCCTTTGCTTTACTTACATTGTACAGGTTGTTGATAAGAGAATAGGGAAAGAGTCACGTCAATTCCTCAGTATAACCTTTCTCCCTCACTTTGGATGTGCCAATGATTGCAGTTCCGAGTTCCTGGAACGTCTGCTAGTGCCACCCTGACAGGCCTTACCAGAGGGGCCACCTACAACATCATAGTGGAGGCCCTGAAAGACCAGAAGAGGCACAAGGTTCGGGAGGAGGTTATTACCGTGGGCAACTCTGGTATGTGAATGCCTGGTTACTCAGGCACAGGCTCCCCTCTGGACTACTCCAAAGACAATTTTTCTCTCGACTGTTCCTTTGTTGTTGTTGCCTTTTAACTTTGGGAAGTGATGCCATGAAGTAAATAAGCAACTTTACATTCAATTATTCTTCCCTCATAGTATCCTGGTTTCTTTGTAAAATAGTCTCAAACAGTGATATGATAATAGACCTGGAAGGGACCTCAAGCATGATTGAGTCCAACATTCTGACTCCCTGCTAGCGAGTGTCTGAGTTGATACAGGGCACAGGTCCCCTGATCTCTTTTTCCCAGACCCTCTGCTCCTCACCACGTTGCTGTCCTCTTGCATGATCTCTAAGTACCGAAATGGATTATCTATAGAGGAAATTCCCTATCTGCAGACATTAGTGACTGCTGGTTTTTGTTCCTGATGTAAAATGCTACAAACATAGCCCATTTCTGTTCAAAGAGCTACCTTCTTCCAATGTTGTTTCAATTTCTTTTTCTAATTATATAACCCCAAAGCTGAGATAGAAGTTAAATGATCACGGACCCCTCTTTGTAGCACCTGCAAAGTCCTTTTAAATCAGTAGTGAATCACCTGGCTTTTTAACCTGCATCAGCTGAAGACCCACCAAGGAACATGAGATAGGGAATCCTCAAAACCATGAATCTTCAATCTTCCCACCAGAGGGTTCTCTATCCCACAGCAGCAGGGAGCATTAAATTCTGTCTCTGTCAAGTGACAGGCTTTTTTTCTAGGGTTGCAGATGACCGTGATATTTTCCATGTATAAATATCTGTAAATTTAAGCAGTTGACTGTTTGGTGGGGGGATCATATAGTACTTGTTGTGTTATGTATCCGTGGTGATGCATGCCTTCTGCCTTGCGTGGTTTTACTAGTAGAAAGCCACGTGAAAGGAATTTTCAAAAGCACAAAGACTTTGCCACATCATTTTTTTTAAGGATTCCATCTCCATAACTTAAGTCAGGTGGAATTTTAACTGGTGGCTATTTTTAGGAGGGTTACTGAAACCCCTAGTAACACTTTAGGTTCCTTTCATTTTCCTTTCTGACCCTGTATCCCCAGCAGCAGTATTCTGCATTCTAGCCAGGTTCTCTGGCCTTTCAGACATGTCAGGCTTCTTAGTTTCTCCCAAACTCTATTTTCTTCCAGGGCAATGCCTTTTAAACATTACACACTTCAAATATCTATTGCTTTCGAGCTTTTGATTTTTGCACTGTAAAAAGAAACATACACAGTGGGATTCAAAGTCACAGAAATTAGTTTATGTAATTTTTTAGAGAATCATTGGAAGCATACTTTGGTTTCACAGATTACTTTAAGTTTTCTCAAAACATAAAAACCGATATACTAGACAACACAAAGAGACTACATTACTTATTCTTAAGTCATTCATATCGCTTGCTCTCTCTTATTTGGAATAGTTGATTTTAATGATAAAGTAAAGCTCTCCTATTACTAGCATACTAATGTACAAACTCTAGCTATGATGCAAAAAATGCAATAATAAAAGTGAATATTGCATTATAATGGTATATAAAAATGGCTAAGACTTTTGCATTAAAACCAAAGGATGCTCTCTAATAATTTTCTTTACTTGGTGAGCACTTTCTAAGTGCTGGCAATGGACCAGTGCTTTGAATTCATGATATCCACGTAATCTTTACAAGATCCTGGGCAGATATATTTTTATGATTAAACCCATATTACAGATGAGGGAAGTAAGGCAGAGAAATGCAAAATGACTAGCTTAAGGTCACTCGGGTAGTGATGGAGAGACATTTCAGCCTTTGCATCCCACTGGAGTTCTTAACTAGCTTAAAAATGCCTCAAGCTATGTTCCAGGTGCTATAGACTAGTTTTACCAGAAATTATGATTTTTTTAGTACTGATGGCAAAAATGGAAGTTAGAGTTCTGTTAAGGTGCTTGTGGCAAGTGTCCTCTGGCAACATCTAAGCACTGTTTATTAGAGCAACTGATGCATTGGTAAAACAAATGAATGTTTCTTAATGCTGCTGGGATTTCTGTTTTAGACTAGGTCATTATAACAATAATTCAGTTTTCTTCCTCTGGTCTAAAAATCACCATTAAGATTTTTTTTTTCTTTTTCCTCCTTTTCTTCATGTAGTCGACCAAGGCCTAAACCAACCTACAGATGACTCATGCTTCGACCCCTACACAGTTTCCCATTATGCCGTTGGAGAGGAGTGGGAACGGTTGTCTGAATCTGGCTTTAAGCTCTCGTGCCAGTGCTTAGGCTTTGGCAGTGGTCATTTCAGATGTGACTCATCTAGTGAGTAGCTTGCTTTGTCCATCTCCTCCAGTTCCATGCATTTGCACAATGTGCCAAGGAAGCATGTTTGGCAGACACAGGCTCTTCCAAACATGAAGCAAAAGAGGGGAGACTGCTTGACTCAAAGTAACATTTTGCATCATAAAGAATGATGGGAAATTTTACTTGTTGAATATTGCTTCATTTCAAGGGTTCTTTGTCAATACGACTATTAATTAAAAATACATTTGTGATGGTAATGATTTTTTAAAATTTTCTGTTAAGATAATAAAGTCAAACTCTCTGGAGCTAAGTCTAATGAAGAGTAAGTATCAGAGACACAAAGGAATCCCAAATCGTTCTTAATCTTTAATGTCGAGTGAGCTCAGAGGTGAACATTTATACTCACACTCTTTTGATACAAACCAAACATACATATATCATAACATACACACTGTCATATCACATGTACACATACACACATCAGGTAGCTTGAATCTTGCCAAGTAATGTAGAGAGTAGCGATAATCATCTATGGATAATTAAGAATCAACTTCAATGGAAAAGTATTTGATTTTCAAACTATAAGAAGATTTTAACATTTTTAATGGTATTTTCAGTTAAAATAATCCTAGGGATAACTTATTATGCTTTGAGATTTAATAATAGAATTTATAAAACTTTCATTTATGCTTTTTTAGGGGATGTGATTATTATTGACAATTGATTTATTTTTATAGGTGTTACCCATTATGGCTTAAAAACAAGCCACCTACAGACATATCCCGAAATTATATTTGGGGAAATCCAATGTAACAGATTTTTTAAAGATTTTCACACTAAAATATGAAATGGTTTAATTCAGACTAAAATATGGATACAACTAACTTTTTCAAATGCAGACTACTGTGCTTGACCATCTGAAAATGGAAAGATGGAACAGATGTGTCCTATGCCATTTAGGAGTTGGAAGTTTTAACATTTGGCATCAGTTAGGTAGTTTTTCATTTCTGAAGCTGAACTATTTTGTTTGTATATTTATTACCTAGGTAAGTACTTAGGCACAATTGCGGGAACAGAGCTGTAAGGTGATTTATGTGATTCTCTGGCTCAACTGACATATTCTTTGCTTAGATGTGATAATTATCAAATAACTTTTAAAGTTTAGGAATGAAAAAAAAAGTTTAACGAACAGCTGACTTGTTATACAAACTTCTGAAGTGTGTTTTGTTTTAGTAAAAACCTTAGAGATTAAAATGTCATCTTTTATGGAGAGCAGTTAAAGATATGTAACTGTGACTTTTAGATATTCTTCAGAACCAGTCTTATCTGTTGGGATAATAACCAGTGATTTATCATTTTGTTGGTTTTTGGTTTACTCTTTTACTCTTTCCATTTACAAGAAACAGGTTAGGGCATGTACAAGCCAGCTGAGCTTTGTTTTTTGGTTAATAGAACTACATCGTATCCAGGTTCTCTGCAAATCCAAAAAGTGACTTTTTGTCTATGATCCATTCCCAAAAGACTATTTAAATCCTATTTTGGTTTTCAATAATGTTAAACCTTAATAGTGAGAATGCAAATGAAGGTCCCTGACTATTCTTGTGACATGATTATGGGGAAATGAATTGCATCTTAAAATGTCCTGGAAAATGTTAAGTGATAAAGATAATATTTTTAAATCCAACCAAAAAGTGGTCTGTCATGGCGATCATGACCCTCAGCTTTTCTTGCCACTCCTTCCAGATACCTGGCTTTTAAAATCCCATGACATGCCCCAGAGCACTGTCTTGTGAGTCAGAACACACTGATAACTCTTTGCCTCTGATTTTCCCCACCCCCACAGAATGGTGCCATGATAATGGCGTGAACTACAAGATTGGAGAGAAGTGGGATCGTCAGGGGGAAAATGGCCAGATGATGAGCTGCACATGTCTTGGAAATGGAAAAGGAGAATTCAAGTGTGATCCTCGTACGTTCGTTGTCATAGATCATCTTTAGTGCCTTATTAAGCACTCCCACTTTTATTACTGAGCTGTAACTCTCATTCACAGAAATGACTGGAGACTTTAGGTCTCCTTGAGGAGTGAACAGTGGGTTTGTTAATCTTTTGATTTGGGAAAGTGGAGACAAGCTTCAAAAATGAGCCATGATTTAATGTTATTACAGGACAAGTTAGCACTTTTCCGACCTGAGTATTTTGACCATAATCTGCAGTGAAATATTACAATAAAGCTTTATGGGTCTTCAGATTCAACTTTTAAAACATTAACCTCTTCCAGGTTATCAGATTTAGTTTTTGGAAGTGCTGCCCTAAGGTCTATACAGCAGTACCTCTGTTACCAATGGTTCCCATCGACATGTGGGATTTTGGCTGTGAGGATGCACATTTTGGAGAGAACCAGAACCCACCCCTACATATAAAGGTGAAGACTGTCTTGTTCTCAGTCTTACGTGACCTTCTGACTTGTATCTCCATGTAGATGAGGCCACGTGTTATGATGATGGGAAGACATACCACGTGGGAGAACAATGGCAGAAGGAATATCTCGGTGCCATTTGCTCCTGCACATGCTTTGGAGGCCAGCAGGTAAGGCTGGCCTCCCTGTAATTGAGATAAGATAAAGGGGAGGCTCCTGCGCTGGTGACTGAGAGGTCAGCTTGCTGTGTGTGCTGTACACAAAGGTGTGGTAATGCCCCGTATAAAAGTAGAAATACCTCCTTTCCTGTTGGCACAGAGCTGCCAACATGAGGCTACTCTACACCCCTTCCCAGTTCTCCCCTCCATGGCAGCCTCAACCCCTCTCACACCTACTATTCTCAGGCTGTCTCTATTCTTCAGCAACTGAAGTGTCAAATGCTAGGTAGCATTGGGCCTCTAGATCCATGCTGATGGATAGATGTCCACGTGGCAATGTTGTTAAGATCTAAGAAAGGGTCTAAGAAAATACCCTCTCTCAAGCCAGTAATAGATTCCTGCTACAGATCTAGCACTGTGCTAAGGAATATGGGACAGAGGGAATGCGGAATGGTCCTGGCTCTTAAGGATATAATTGTAGGCATTAAGTTAGCATACATTGAGAGTCAAGCTAATTGAGTTTCTTCGTGGGTCTGACAAATAGTTTCCAGGTAGGCTGGAATCAGCAAGAGAGGTTCCATGGAAAAGAGAAACATAAACTGGCTGGGGTTTCGCATGTTTAAAATAGGTTGAGGGAAGAGGAGGAAGCAGAAAGACCGGAGTAAGCCTACCACCCGGGATGGGAAGGAGCTGGTATATGTGGGTTTCAGCAAGCCAACCCACTGCCTGGTGTCTTGTAACAAATCAGATGAGAAGAAGTGGGGGGGCCACTTATGGAAGGGCCTGGAAGTCCATTATTTAAGCGAGAAGTTCTCAACCATTTCTCATCTGTGCCCTACTTCACTTATAACAACAACAAAAAATGCTATGCATTCCTCTCATGTTATTTGAAATTTCAAAATAAAATGACTCATGTAACTCAAAAGCAAAGGAATATAACATTCCTTTGTTTTCAATGAAAACATACCCTCTCCAACAGCTCCTCACATTCTGATACATGAAGACCATGCTCCCCACCCCAGGGTCACTGGCTGATGCCTATTGCATTAGCCAATTGTAGGCACCCAAGAAGAAAGGGAGCATGATGGAAAGTGTTTTTTAGGAAAATTAGTCCTGCAGCAGGAAAGGGTCTTCAGGGGTCTGGCTCTGCCCCACCTGAGGACCTGGGGCAGCCCATGGAAACTACTCTGATCTCCTTCCACCCGTGGGGTTCCCTCCCCATTCTGACAGAGAAAAGCCACGGAGGTGCTCTCTCTGTCTCTCATTAACACTTATAAAGACTGCGATGGTGGAACATTTCTGGTAAGTGGCTGGTATAGAAATGTGTGATGGAAAGTGAATTTGTAGAATGTGGTCTCACTTCAGCATCTCCTCCGTATTTATGCACATGAGACCTTTCATTTGTGACACCTATTCTGTTCTAAAGAAAGTGCTAAATGAAACACTTAAGACAGCAGTGAAAACTTACATTTTTATGTGAAAGCAAGATTCAGTGACTCTGTTAAGTAGGTATTTACCTGTATTGTATTAGGTGTTATGGGGAATATGCTTTTAAATGGAGAAATATGTCTGGAATATTTAAGTGACTGTATAAGAAAGAAAGTGATTGTATTATTTAAGGTTCTTTTGGTTGTAAGAGGAAAGCTCAACTCAGGTTGATTAAGGCAAAAAAAAGACTCATGTAACAGAAGAGTCCAGGATCTACCCACTTCAGGGCTGCTCCAACAGTGGCATTCAGAGTCTCTCACTCTCTCATATGCTTTGTTCCTTTGTTTTTTTTAAGATTTTAGTTATTTATTTGAGAGAGAAAGAATGAGACAGAGAGAGAGCATGAGAGGGGGGAGGGTCAGAGGGAGAAGCAGATTCCCCGCTGAGCAGGGAGCCTGATGTGGGACTCCATCCCGGGACTCCAGGATCATGACCTGAGCTGAAGGCAGTCGCTTAGCCAACTGAGCCACCCAGGCGCCCCTGCTTTATTCCTTTGTATTGGCCTTGTTTTCCAGAAGCTCCTGCTAGTAGTGAAAAAGATGACCTCTATTAGCTCCGTGTTTATCCCCTATAGGCTTAGGAGCAACAGTGAAGGAGAACACGTCTCCTCACATTTCTAGAAATAATCTCAGGGAGAAGTCTTAGTGGCTCAGCTCAGTCCTGTTCCCATCTCTTATCCCAGGTGTGGCCAGATGAAAAGCTACAGCGTCCACTGGCCGTGGCAATGCAGGAGGAAGGAAGGGACAGCAGAAGGAGCATGGCCAGGCGTCACTCAGCTGGGGGGCAGTCCCAAATCAACAGCACTTCACTGTGTGGATCTCCTCCCACTTGCCCCGAGCAAGGCAGTCTTTGGGGCTGCATTTCCTGTACAATGAGGGTGTTTGTCCTTTGATCTCAACTCCCTTGTAGAGAGCTCTAGGATTCTGGGAAAACTTCTCTGTGTCTTCTAGTACAGAAAGCATACTTAGGAAGTTGGGACTGGAACGAGCCTTAGCAGATGGGTGGGATTTGAATGGGAAGAGAAGGGAGGACATTTCAGGAAAACCATAAATAGACAGGAGTGATCAGAAGATATGAGTAATAAGCCAAAATGTATTCTAAAAGTTATAAATGCATAAAATCAGCATCAGAGCTTCCTTCATGATTAACTGCTCAGACATTGCCAAGAGGTAAGACCTGAAATTCTTCTTTAATGCAAGCACTAATGGTGATGCTCTTGGGTTATCGTAAACCCCGTTTGACTTCATGCCTGTGTTCTCTCAGGGCTGGCGCTGTGACAACTGCCGCAGACCAGGGGCTGAACCCGGTCAGGAAGGCTCCACCGGCCACTACAACCAGTACTCACGAAGATACCATCAGAGAACTAACACTGTACGTGCACTTGCACCTTGAGTGTTTCTCCCCTAAACGCGGTTAGATACCTAGTAGGGAGTCTTTTTCTGTAGGTACCTTTCTTCTGAACGAGCCAAGTGGTCCTTATTGTTAAAAACATCTTTTAAATGCCTTGAGTAGAAGACTGTACCCTGTAACATAATTTAGGTTCAAATTTATCAAAACGTTTGAAGATCTCCTATTGCCCAGTACATTGCCTATTGCCCAGTACATTGCTAAGTTCCCGAAGCTAGAAACATTCTCCTGTCTTTAAGCAGTTGTCATCAAAGCCCCTCCGCTTTTATTCCATACACCTCACAGGATTTTTTTTTTTGGTGAATTTTTCTTCTATTTTAACAGAATGCTGTTTTTTTTTTTCCTTTTTCTGTTTTAACAGAACGTCAACTGCCCCATTGAGTGCTTCATGCCTATAGATGTACAGGCTGACAGAGAAGATTCCCGAGAGTAATATTTTGGACCCAGAGGAACAAGCATGGATCTCTGTCAAGGTCCATCCAAACTGGAGTGATGTTAGCAGACCCCATCTTAGAGTGTTTCTCTCTTAAGCCCTTTTGCCCTGGAGTAACTTCTCCAGCTTCAGCTCAACTCACAGCTTCTCCAAGCATCACCCCTGGGAGTGTTTTGAGACTTTTCTCGTAAGTGGGGGCCGTACATTGCCCATTCTGCTCTGAAGTATTCAATACCGCTCAGTATTTTAAATGAAATGATTCTCACTTGTGATTTGGTTTGGGATCGACAGGGAGCACAGGCACCAACCAACATAAAGATGCATTGAAATGGTATCCTCTGAAATTTTAAGTAGGAAAGTTACCCAAACACTTCTGCTTCCACTTCACTGTCCTGCAATATTGTAAGAACGGCATGTCCTTGTTACTGTGATATTTAAAATATCCACAGTATTCACCTTTTCCAAATGATTCTAGTAATGTCTTTCTCTTATCTGTTATTTATCAATTTTTCCCAGTATTTTTATATGGAAAAAATTGTATTGAAGACATTTAGTATGCAATTGATAAGAGGAATTTGGTATAATTATGGTTGGTGATTATTTTTTATACTGTATGTGCCAAAGCTTTACTACTGTGGAAAGACAACCGTTTAATAAAAGATTTACATTCCACAACTTGAATGTCATGGCTTCTTTTTTGCATAAAGAAATTTCGGGGAAAAGAAGATTCCCCATGAATGTTCTTTTTCAATTCAGCAAACATTTGAAAACCTGTGATGTGTATAGCTCTCTCCTTCTTGGAGATTTAAGTACAAAATTTTCCAAGTCTGTCACTACAAAAACAGATTCATTCTTGATATTTCATCTCTTCAGTAATGGGGCTAGTTTCCTATCTCTGTTTTCCCAGATTTTAGTGGACTCAAATATTGTTGAACTTGCTAGCCAGCTATTCAGAAGTGGGACGGAAATCACCTTTTTTTGTTCTTTTCCAAACATCATTCCCCCTCCTTCCCTTCTTCCCCTCACTGAATAAACACCTATTCAAAGAGGTTACCTTCTAGGAAGGGAAAAAGATGAGATGTTAAAACGACTTGAATAGCACATCCTAGAGGAGCTTTGTCTTAGGGCAATGGTGTGATACAAGAACCTCAACCCCAGGTTCTCTTGATGCCTGCCAGCTGACACTTTTCAGGGTGCCCCAGCAGGACAGAGTTTGCAAAACTCCTCATCTACAAAGGACACCTCCTTTTCAATTTAACTTTGGGGAAACGACAAAACTTTGAGATTAAATCTGGCATCTAGACTAGTAAATAATGGCACTGGAGATAGCTGATTTTTAATTAGTAAAAAATTAGTAATTCATAATATACAATATTTTTATACATTTTTGTGTAATGGAAGAAAATATTTCAGTAAACACCTGTCAATGAATATTAAGACTAACTACAAAAAGAGATTTCCTCAGGATTCATTTGTTTAAAAAAAAATAAATCTCACATTTGAATTGATTTACAGTTTACAAAATGCCCTGACATTTAGTATCTCATTGGGAGGAGGTTTTGCAATCTAATTTTATAAAGAATGCAGCTCAGATTAGTTTTCCTTAGCAAGACACAGACCCAAAGCCCATATTTCTGTTTAACTTTCCTAATCATTCAGCTTTATTAGGCCAGTAATGACCAAGACAGCAGCCGCTCTGTATATGTTTAAAAAAAAAAAATCACAGAAGAAACAGATGGTGGTGATATTATATGACCGTCTCACATGTGTCATCACTGATCACTGAAGAGAAAATGTGATTCAATATAAATCTACACACCATGCAGTGGGAAGTACCACTGAAGATGCAGGCAGGCCTGAGAGAAAGCAGGCTGGTCCCCTCGTCTTCATATGTGAAGAGGAGGCCCAGGTAACATGCAGGTGAAGGTCTACACCTCAACTCCATCTTGCTTAAAAGTCTTTATATTTTAAAACATAAGAAAAGAACAGCTATCAGTTGAGAATGTGCTTCAAACCACTTGCCTATCTGCAAACCTAAAACTATCTTCCCAAATGTGAGTTTAAGTAAATCCACTTGGACTGTATTAATTAAATGGATAGCAAGCCCTTCTGACAATTTATAAATGAAATGTAGAAGACACAAGCTCCACATTTAAGATTTTAAACTACACTTTTTCCAGAATGTCTGCTAGATTCTCAAAAGCAGTGTATTAATCTTACAATTAAACTTTCAATAGTGAATCAGTAACTACATTTAAATAATAAGAGCAAATTAAACAAATTTAAATGGCCTTTCATGTTTTGGCATCAAAATGCAAGAATGATAAAACTTTCTTTTTTTACCATTTCTCAGTAAAATCATTCAAACACGAGAACCAAGAGGATTTCCAAAGTTCTTTTACAGTTTTTACTGACTCATGATACTTCTTCCCCTGAGGATTCTTAAACAGGCCAGATTGAAAAGCCATAGTTAAAAGACCAATCTCGATTCAGGCAAGAAATTGCCACTTCAAGAGAAAATTAGGTAAAACTAGTAAATATATCAGATGTTAAAAAGAAAAATTGTAGATTTGAAGCTTTACTTTGCCTTGCTGCATTCGATTTGTAACAAAATTTGTGTTTTTATATTTTCAGTGCTGATGACCTAAGTGAATGATGCAAATTAGTGTGTATAATAATATCACCATAAGTCTGTGAGGCACACTTTCTAAGGAGGTGAATAAAGAAATGATCAGGTGGAAATTACAAGTATAGGAAATGACTTTTCTATTTAATTATATTTCCATTGAAAATTCTATTCCATTTCTAGTTGCATGAAACTCATTAAGGTGATTAAGAAACATCACATCAGCACATTTAAATGCTGAAATTGCTTCCTATTCAGTAAATTTCCATTACTGTGGTAGGGAAAGTGGCAGGCTCCAATTAAAAACTCCCATTTTCAGGAAATACATTTCAACCATTAAAAAAAAAAAAGAAGAAGACCACTCTTGGGACTTCTCATGTTTGGGAACATTTAAAGATAACCATAAGGGCTGATAAAGCAGAAGCAGCACAAAGATGACCATGCACTACCATGGGTTTTTAAGACTAAGAAAACTCTTTTTAAAGAGTATATGGTGCTATTTTAAATGAAAGTTACTGTCATTGCCACATTGTCTCACTCTGTAGCTTCATTAAAATAAAAGATTAATTTGAACTGCAAACAAAATCTATATAAATTACAAAGGAAGGAAAGAAAATACTGCAATAAAAGAGCAGAGAAATGGTGCTTCAGCTGAAAGCCAAAAAACGGAAATTCCTTTTTTAACATTCCTCAGTAGAGTCAGGTATGAGATATTAAAGCATGTTTTACATTTCCTTGAATTCCTTTTTACTCTTTAGAGACATGTGGGTTTCAACAATCTTAGGAGCCGAATCTCTTTCTAAAATAGCTCGGGTGTGGAGCCCCCGAAGACTCACAATTAGTACTGCTTGGAGGCGGTGGGAGGCTAAACGACTGCATCCTGGGCTCACTGGTGCTGGAATCCCAGGTCCTGCGTGCTGCCCACCACAGCAGGCTCCTCTTACATAAAATACAACGAAGGCCAAGGATTCTCCCTTGGCCTTCTCTTTTCTCTCCTCACATTACAGTACTTTGGAAACTGCCATTTTGTTCCAGAAGGAAACATGGTCTCTGCCAGCAAACCACCGGACAGGACTTTACAATGAAATCTACTGATCTGTATAATTCAGCATTAGTCATAAGATGCTGAGCCAAGGGCTGAAAGCTGTATTTGACTCAAACACATGACGCCTTGGTGGAGAAATTGAAACCCTCATACATTCTGGTGGAAAAGTAAAATGGTCCAGCTGCTGTGGAAAACAGTTCGGTGGTTCTGCAAAAAGTTAACCCCAGAACTGCCATAGGACCCAGCAATTCCACTCCTAGGTATATACCCTAGAGAACTGAAAACATATGTTCACATAAAAACTTGTACACACACGTTCATCATACCATTATTCATAATAGCCAAAAGGTGGAAACAACCCAAATGTTTATTAACTGATGACTAGATAAACAAAATGTGATATATCCATACAATTGAATACTATTTGACTGTTAAAAGGAATGAAGTTCTGAAACATGCTACAACATGAAACCTTGGAAACACTAGTGAATGAAGTCAGGCACAAAAGGTGGTGATGGTGATATAAATTTGTGAATATATAGCACTTAAAATCACTGACTTGTACACTTTGAAATTGTTAAAATGGTCAATTTTGTTATGTGAATCTTATTTCAATAAAAAAAGATAATGCCACTTTACTTACAGAAAGTCTCTGTAATATCCTTTTGTTTAATGGTAAGAAGTGAGGTGTGGGGAAGCAGAATAGATGAAAGGTTGAAAGAACTCAGAAATCTCTTGGCTACCTATTCAGAAACTGAAAAAAATCTTCCATAAATATACATTTACTATTTTTAAGCCATTTCCATACATAAATATCCTCCTCCACTACCTCCCATGCTTCCATATACACCAAAGCATCATGAATAATGACTAGCATTTTTTAAAAGATTTATTTGAAAGAGAGAGAGCACAAGCAGAAGGGGCAGGGAGAGGGAGAGAATCTCAAGCAGATTCTGCCCTGAGCATGAAGCCTGACATGGGGCTCGATCTCACAACCCTGAGATCACGATCTGAGCCAAAACCAAGAGTCGGACGCCTAACCCAACTGCGCCAGCCAGGCGACCCTAGCATGTTTTACAAATGGTATTTTTTGTTCAGGATGGTGTCCTAAGTGTTTTTTTTTTTTCATTTAATATTTATTTACCATTCAATTTACATCTCTGTAAGGGGAGAAATATATCAGAAAAAAAGTACAATTTTCTCTTTCTGAAAATTCTGAATGATTCTACTTTGCCCCAAGGGATAGCAAAAGACACAAAAACATATGTGTACAAATACACACAAAAGCACTATCTTTAAGGTTAAAAAATACCAAATTTAAGTATTTAGAAATGATAGGGTCTAGGGTGAAAGGGTGAGGACACGTGAAAAGTAATTTATGCCAATTGTTTCTTTCCTTGAATTAGCACTTATCTTGGGTTTGATACCCAACTGCACTCATATTGGAAACTTAGTGTAAACTACCTAGTGATTCCACTTGGAAGTTACAACCCATGTATGAGTAAGATGTTCTGAATATAAGCCTATGAAAAACTTTAGGAACTCTTGATGTCTTTCCTTTTACATAAATTCTATCTCAATCTGATGTACTTTGGGTGATCAAGAAAACTAAAGGCTAAGAACAGAAAGCTAACTTCTTTAAATGAGACAAATGGAAAAGTTTTTCCAACTACCACTATAAGAAATTTTTTCTTTCAAGAAAGAAATTTTTCTTCCAAATACCAAATCAATTTCTTCAACTGTACAGCTATAACTTGATGGTTTTTACTCTTACTACTTCACTTTAAATTTGTCTAAACAATAATAAAGTATCTTTCCTGGTTTTTTTCAAGATAAAAATCATTAAATGATGTGTTGAAGATGCCACTATAAATACTTAACATTTTGGTTATGGCTTCTGCATTGAAAATCTATAGGAATTTTTCCAATTAACTTTCAAATCTTTCCACAACCTCTCTGTAAAAAACAAACAACAAACAACAAAAAAACTCCAACAAAATCTTTAAGATAGCTTAAATGAATGCTTTACATATCAAAAATGGATTCACAAGTCCCTATTACCATAGTATCAATTTTAAGAAGTGTCCTAAATATGCTCTGTATTAGTTTTCTTGATTATGTCAATAATATAGAAACATTTTTAATATAACAGAACATTTAATTACATCCATTTCCCATGAACACACTAGTCATTCAATGATGATTATATTGGCCACTTCCACTGCTTGGCAGGAGGCTCTTCCACTAAAGGCTCCCATGGTTTCCACTGTAACATTTTTCTGGCCAGACTTAGTTCATTTTCAGCCTGAAGAATCACCTCTTCTAGTTGACCACCCTGAAGTTGGTCTTCTAATTTCTTAACATCTGGTTCCACTTTAACCATACTCAGCTTCTCATTTGTAATCTGTTCTGTATACTTTCTATATGCTGCGTTTTTAGGAATTTGCTCAAGAACATCAAGAATCTTTGTGCACAATATTCTTAGCCTCTCGTGTGGACTTTCACATACAGCCAATCCCACAAGGCCGGTAGTCTTCTTCAGCAAACCCGCCATGACGGCCCCGACAGGACGGGGACGCCCGTCCTAAGTGTTCTTACAAACTTTGTCTCATCTACTCCTCATACCAGCCCTACAAGGTGGGTACTGTTATCATCATCAGTTTACAAACAGAAAGTGAGGGAAAGGCTGAGTGAACAACCTAACATCACGTAGCTCCTAGGTAGCAGAGTTGGAACTTGAACCTGACAAACTAGTTTCATGTGGTTTTAACCAGAAGTGCTTTTAACTGAGAGCTACTCACCCTCTCCAGGAGCAAATCCATCCCTATTTTATAGGTGAGGAAACAAACTGCAAGAGGTCAAACAACATGCCCAAGATCACCTGACCGGTGAGAGGCAATGCAAGTTAGTGATTATCATAAAAGGCACAAGGTCGTTTTCTGGAGGGAAAAATGGGAAAATAATCCGGAAGAGGCGTTATCAGTGGGCATGGGAGCTACTGGCAAAGTTATCTTTCTTGGCCTGGCTAGGGGTGACGTAGGTGTTTGTTTACAAATTATTTTAAGATTTTATTTATCTGATGGAGAGAGACACAGCGTGAGAGGGAACACAAGCAGGGGGAGTGGGAGAGGGAGAAGCACGCTTCCCGCTGAGCAAGGAGCCCGATGCGGGGCTCGATCCCAGGACCCCGGGATCATGACCTGACCTGAAGGCAGATGTCCAAAGACTGAGCCACCCAGGCACCCCTACACATTATTCTTTAAACTGTAGGTGTTTTATACACTTTCCACAGGCATGACTTATAATTTATTTTTAAAAATGAATTTGTTCCTAGCAGACCACATTGCATACAGCTTCTACCTGAGGAGAGATAAACTCAGACAAAATGGCAAGAGGTATGTGAAGTAAAGGTTAACAGAAAGCTTGGAAAGCTTGTCTTAAAAAACAACAAAAAAACCTAAGAGAAAATGTCTCTCTCTAACACAGAATTGAAAAGTCTAGGAATCGACATTATGGGGGTTTTGAAAGGTAAGGATGGGGAAATGTTCATTAAGCAGGTGGAAGTTCCTATTACAGGAGAAATATAGCTATCAATTTAAAGCAATGGCATAAAAGGAATAAAAAGTGGTTCAAACTATAGGATGGTAGAAATAGGGTCCAAATATATCAGTAATTGAAATGAATATAAATGAGCTGGCTGAGTTGGCAAGTTACATTAGAAACAAAAACAGGTTCCAGATATATCTGCACCTAAAGCATAAGAGCACCAAAGAATGAAAAGCAGTATTAGACATATATAAACCAAAAAAGAGCTAGTCTAGCTATGTTCATATCAGATAACTTATTTTGTCTAAGACAGAAATTGTTAGTAGGATTGGAGTTAGTACATAAAATCACTATGAAAAGTACTTTTTTAGCTTCAAATATACATGAAGCACATTTATAAATCTGCAGGGAGAAACTCGTAAACTCATCTTCACAGAGGGAGGTTTCAATCCATCTTTCTCTACTGTTGATAGGTCAAACTTAAATCATTAAGCTACAACTATCAGTTTAAAATAAAGAGAGGCACAAATGAAATAAAATGACATTACAGGAATGCATTAACAAAATTCAAAGAATATTGGAAACTCTATGGAAGCAAAAACCTGGTGTCTTTAACAATTGACTGCAAAATAAATAAATAAATAAAAATAAAAAAGGAGGAATCAGTCAACTAAGTGACTTGAGATGCACCAGGCAAACACAATGTGTGTCTCAGGCTTGGATCTTATTACCAACAAACTCAGGGGGGAAAAAAAAAGCCAATGTGGAAGATCTGGACAGTGACTGGGTATTTGATATTAATAACTCTTACTTATGCTTTTCAGTGTGATACTTGAAGTATGATTATGTATTTTTTTAAATAAACTTTTTATTTTCTAATACTTGGGATTTACAGAAAAAATTTGTGAAGATGGTAGTTTCCATATGCCCTACACTTAGTTCCTCCTTTTATCATTTGTTACAATTAATGAATCAACATTGATCCATAATACTAAAGTACATACTTCATTGGGACTTTTTACCTGGCATCCTTTTTCTGTTCAAGAAGTCTATCCTGGAGACATCACGTTTAGTCGACGTGTATCCTTAGACTCCTCTACATTGTTCTCAGACCTTCCTTGTTTTTCATCATCTTGACAGTTTTCAGTACTGCTATTTTATAGAATGTCCTTCAACTGAGAGTTGCCTGATGCTTCTCCTATGACTAAACTGGGGTTGTAGATTTTTGGAAAGAAGACCAAAGAGGTCAAGTGCCATTCCCCTTTGGAGGTACATACTATCAACATGACATGCTTCTTAAACCCTTATCACCTGGCTGAGGTGCTATCGGTCAGGTCTCTCCACTGCAGCTACTCCTTTATCTCCCTCTCAATGCTATACACCTTGGGAAGAAGTCACTATGCACAGCCTACACCTAAGGCTGGGGAGTTACGCTCTTCTTGAAAGTGGAATATCCATATAAATTACTTAAAATTCTGCACAGATTGATTCTCCATTTATTTATTCAATCCTTCATTAGGTCAGCCATGAACTCAGGTATTTCATAGATTGGGTTACATTACTCTGTTGCTCAAATGATTCCAGCTTTGACTATTGGGAATCGTTTTAGTTGGCTCCCATGTCCTTTGACACACTCCCATCATGTACTTGTTTTTAAAGTCCTTCCTTACTTTCTGGCACTGTAAGGTGCTGCAGACATCTCATCTTATATTATTTCCTACCCCAGTCCTAGAGTCAGCTATGCCTCCAAGGAGTCCTGAACCCTTTCATTGGAGTGGCATCAGAAACCAAGAACCTGGCACTAGGTATGCTCATTGCTATCGAGGTATCATTATTTCTTGGCTCTCTCAGCAGGTAGGCATGATTATATATTTCAAAAAGTAAATACACTTTAAAAATTTTTTTGAGAGTTACTTTAACTGAAATATTTACAGAGGAAATACCTATACTGTGCTTCAAAATAATCAGTGTTGAGGAGTGGTAAGTGGGGAAACATTAGATAAAACTAGTGATCATGAGTTGTACTTGGATGACAGGTACAGTTTAAGTAATTTAATTGTGTCCATCCCAAAACTTCCGTAAAAAAAGACCCTTTAAAATTCAGAAAAATATTACTATGTGCCAACAATCTTGAAAACTGGTCCAATTCCTAGGAGAAAAAAATATACTTTGCTAGAATTGACTTAAGAAAAAAAAATTAAGAAAAGGAAACAATGACTAGAAATTTTCCTATGATATTCATGTGTTCCTGATTCTCTTAACTATAGAGGAGATTGTACTGGACTAACCCTCCTACAGATAGTTATGAACACGGGACAAAAATGTTACAAAATCTATTTGAAACCATTGGAGAGCAACCAAAAGATGGTGGAAACCAGACAGGATCAACCTTCAAAGGGAAAGGAGATATGTCAAATCTCCACAAATCGATCTATGGATTCAATGCAATTCCAATCAACATCCCAACAAATTTTTTTGTAGAAACAGACTAGTTAGTTCTAAAGTTTATATGGAAATGCCGAAGCCCTGGAATAGCCAAAACAACTTTTAAAAAAGGACAAAGATGAACGACTCCCATGATCTGATTTCAAAATTTTAATATAAAGCTACAATTTTCAAGACAGCATGGTATTGGCATTAGGACAAACATAACTATGGAACAGAACAGAGTCCAGAAATAGACCCACTGCAAATAATGGTTAACTGAGCAAACACGCAATCCGACAGTTTTTTCAAATGATGGTGAAACACCTGGATAAATGTATGGAAAGAAAGTGAAACTTGACCCATACATCACACTAAAATTCAAACAAATCTCAAACTTTTGCTTAGAAAGGAGACAACCAACCTTTTTAGAACTCTGACTAAAAGAAAAGCTGCATGAGTGGAATCCCCTATGAGGAAACCAGTGAGACTGCAGGATGCTTATGCTATCTAACTCCAGGGTCTGCTCAGTTTCCCTGGCTTACTTGATAATTTTTAGATGTTTCACACAGGCAATGTTTTGGGATGAGCTGAGCTCCAGGAGGCAGGGATGTTCCTGTATTTCTTACACACAAATATTTGTGGGTAATGTTTCTATGCTAGACAACCTATAACTTTAAGAAATTAAATACAACCAAAAGCTATGGATCCAAGATGACTAAGACAAGATAGTCAAAATGTCACATGTGATTTTTCACCTACACATAAGCAAACCATAAAATACTGTGCAATGAAATCAGTGATGAAAAAGCCGAAGATTCGTATGAGCAAGGATTATTCCCAGTTCATCACAAGCCTCGATCACAACTTTGTCAGCAGCAGAACCAGAAGGAGCAGCAATGTAGGCCACACCACTCTGAGGGAAGAACAGACACTGACTTTCAAAACACAATTTTAGGTTAAGACATGCCAAAATCAAAATCCCCCTCTAGAAAGCATAAGCTAATAATGATTTACAACGCAGAGTGGTTCACTCACAGTCAAAACAGGAAAATAATAGGATTTGGGTTATTCATACATCATATGGGAAAGTAAAATAAATATTACTGACATATCACACTGCTATAACTTGGATATAGAATTCACAGAATTTAAACAGAAGGATTTCTGAAATAGTTTTTTTAAAAAAGATTTGTCCGAGACAGAGAGAAAACACACAAGCAGAGGGAGAGGGAGAAGCAGATCATTCCCCCTACCGGCTAAGCAGGGAGCCTAATGGCTCCCTGATCCCAGGGTCCTGGGATCTGAAGGCAGAAGCTTAACCAACTGAGCCCCCCAGGCATCCCTGAAAGAGTTTTTACATAATAATCAATTCTATGCAAATGCACATCAATTCCATACTTACCCTTTTAGCTCTGTCTACATTATCCCTGAAAGGAAAAAAGGCATCAGAGCTGACAGAAACTTCACTAAGTTTGTCAACCCATTTCTTCTTCTCTTCTTCAGTTAATAATTCAGGCACTTCCTCAAGCAATGCCTTCCACTTTATCAAATCTTCATCCTAAGAGTAGAGGGTGGAGAAAGGAGAGGAAGATTTGGGGCATGATCTTTAGTACTTTCTGATGCAAATCAGAATGCCAGAAAGCACTTGGGCATTTCCCCCAGGATTTAATTACAATGGCTCATTCCAGTTTACATATATCTCTAGAATCTTTTTTTTTTTTTGATGCTTTTATTAACATTTCATTAAGAAAATTCTAAAGTGTACCAAATAAAGATTATATCATTTACTTTGTAAATCAGTTTATTTTAAATGTATTTTGTTTTTTAATCTCTGCCTAAGTGAGATCTACTTTATATCCGTGTCAAAGCAAGCAAACAGATGATGATGGATGTTCCAGAACTATATTTACATAGCCTCAAGTCTATAGTCAGTCTTAAGAGACGAATCAAGATAGGATTCATGGTATTCATATTTTAAAAAAGATGCTTCCATTTTGGATGATTTTTTGGCTTATACAATGTACTTTTAACTCTTGTTCACGTACATATAAAGCTTCTTCCAGAACTATGAGCAGGATTTTGCTAGGTAATATTAAACAGGGAAATACAAATATTAAAGTAAAAAAAGAAAGGCTTATATGTTAAGTACTTTATGGTTATAAGACATATTCTTCAATGACATTTATTATGTCATGGATTCCTGTCCCTGAATTTGCAGAAAAGGTAGTGTGGTCAACTCACTCCCTCAGAAGACCATCGAGAGTCTGATGACCAGACTTCTCTGTTTTCCATATAGGATTAAGCACTTGCTATGTCCAAAAATGGGGCTAAATTCTATATTTTTGGTAGGCTACTTGATAGTTGTAACTTTATTGCTTTCATATACCTTCTTTAAAACCGAAGACATTAAAGAACACAAAATGTAACAAAAATATACAGTTGTTAAAGGCACTGGTAGAAAATGTGGGGGGAGAAGACCCTGATTACCTGCTATCAGATAATTTTTATTTCATGTTGAATACACACCTATCACGTAGCAAGCATCATGCTTGGCACTGTGACAGAAACATCAAGATAGGTGACAAAAGAGCCCCTGCCATCAAAAGCTCAAAATCAACAGGGGAAGTACAAACATATAAAGCTAAACCAATGGTTATAAATTAAAAAGACAGGGAAGGTCTGTGGGGTCAGAAAGGGATGAAAAACTGAACGAAGTTAAAGGCAAGACAATGAAGAATTGTTAAGAAGTTTAGAATTACAATTTTAGACAATGTAAAATTTCAAGAAAAATACCATTTTCTCTCAGCAGTGATGAAGGTAGTCTGTTACAGAAAAAGGTGAGCATACCAGTATACTCTACCCACAAACCCAATGACAAGACTTTTACCTCGCCAATGGTTCCAGTAACATACTGATCAATGGCATTGGAGATTTCTGCTCTCTTCACTCCAGTTTTAAACTTCATTGAAAGCACCTGTGGATGATGTCTAAGCCACCAATAGTTTGCTTTATCCCCTGCAAGGCGTGTGCAGTGTATTCGAGACTGCTGTCCTGCTCCAATGCCAATAACCTGAAGAATATGAACATTAAGATGAGTATCTCTTCCAACAACATATTTTTCTTAACAGATCTTTTGTGCATATTCCCTAAAATCTATCAGTTTTGTGGAAAAAATATCAGGCCAAAATACAATAATTTTAAGTCATTAAAAGGTAAGGGTAAAAGTTTCTAACTACTATTTATACATTTTACCTCTTCACAGTGACATTTGAAGTACGGCTACTAATACTCTTGAAGTTTCTAGAACTCCTGGACATCAGTAGTGAAGCAGTTTTATTGGAACTTCTTAGAACCTGAGTCAAAGGAGACCAGTAGCCACAATCTCCTAAGTTTTCATTATTAGAGACATGCAATCTTTTAACAATTGACAATCAGGGGCACCTGGGTGGCTCAGTTGGTTAAGCGTCTGCCTTCGGCTCAGGTCATGATCCCAGGGTCCTGGGATCGAGCCCCGCATTGGGCTCCCTGCTCCACGGGAAGCCTGCTTCTCCCTCTCCCTCTGCCCCTGCTTGTGTCCCTCTCTCGCCGTCTCTCTCAAATAAATAAATAAAATCTTTAAAACAAACAAAAAACAATTGACAATCAACTAAAATTCCGAATTTCAGAGTCTTCCAGGTCACATGCTAATTAATATCCACACTTTCTCTCCCCCACTTATGGGCCAAATAATTTAACAAATGCTAAGAGAAGAGTTCAAGACACTGTGAAAAGGGCTCCCAATGCTGCTGAAGCTATGGTAAAACCAGAACCAGGTTAGTCCAGAGTTAGGAGAGGCCCCAGTGATGAGCTAGCTTGGTCCTGCATTCTATGGCTCAGAGCACTAGGAAACAAGTTAAATACCTTGCTTAATTAACGTCAGCAACAAACGTTCAATATCTTGATTGTGGTAGTGGTCACGTAATTACATAATTTGGGAAAACTGTTCAAAACTTGAAACTTAAAGAGTGAATTTTACTGTATATAAATTATGTCTCAGTAAACCAGATTTTAAAAGATCACATTAACTTGCAGTCTACAGATTCTTGGTAAAGTAACCTTAGAAATATACGGGAAAATACCCAACAAGTTGCAAAAACACTGAATAATGGGTGGCAGTAACATTCTTTACTGTCTTCACTAGAAATACCACACCAATCAGGAGGAGGGGAGTGAATAAACTAGTTTTATAGCAGCCATTAGAGTCCCACTAATCCAAATGTGTCAACTCAGTCTGAGCCAAGAAGCAATACGACCAATTTTAATACGTTGTTCCAAAGACAGTTTGTGATCATCACTCGCTTTAACAGTCCCCTAGATTACTGAGTAAATACTGACAAACTCAGAGGAGAAGGAGTGGGCAGATTTTACTTTCTAAGCAGTCTAGGACCTGAGGGATGATTATCATTTTGTAAAACAACAGTCTGCTCCAAGTGGGTCTGAGAGTTTGGTTACCTGACCATTCTTGGCATAGCACACGGAGTTAGACTGCGTGTACTTCACAGCAATGGTGGCTACGATGAGGTCTCTGAGTGCAGACTCTGGCAACTGAAAAAACACAGGATGGTCAACTGCATCAGACTTTTGTAACTCCGTTTAAGCATCTTACATGCTATTTATTTTAACACACCTATAATATATAGCTGTATCTCTCAATGAACAAAATGAAATGAACTGTTCATAGGAAACTCTGCTGTAGTTTTACTGAAAACAACTAATCAACATTTAACATATTTGTCGTGGAACTCAGCAGTGCCTAATGCATCACAGACTCAGACTAATGCCATTTGCAGTGACTCAGGCTTACACACCACACTAGTTACAAAATACCATATCCACCCCAAACTGACAAATAATAACTTTTTTCAACCACAGAACCAAGAAACATATATGCAAACATGATAAAAATTTATGTTCAGAAATAACACTGAGAATAATTTTCACAGACATTACAAACAACTGATGCCCATATACAGCCAAGGCTGTTCAGGAAAAAACAAATTAGGATCATTTTCTGCTTTGTCTACAAATTCTAAGTAGAAACTATTCAAAAATACTTGTGATGATAAATTAGACCTCATCAAAATTAAAACTTCTGTTCTGCAAAAAAAACCTGTATTAAGAGGATAAAAAGACAAGCTACAGACTGGGAGAAAATATTTGCAAACCATATCCGAAAAAGAACCAGTTATCTAAAATACATAAAGACCTCTCAAAACTCAGTGACAAAATGGGCAAAACACATGAAGAGACATATCACTAAAAATACACAGAAGGCAAATAAATATAAAAAAAACACCCATCATTCGCCATTAGAAAATGCTAACTAAAATCACGAGATACTGCCACATACCTAACTAAAGAAAAGAGATAACACTCAAAGCTAGTAAGAATGCAGAGACCTGGATCACTCATATGTTGCTGGTGTAAAATGTTAAAATGGCACAGGCTCTCTGGAAAACAGTTTGGCAGTTTAAAATATGCAACTATGATACTACCCAGCAGCCACCAATTACACTCCTGGGCCTTGAAAACAGAGAAATGAAAACTTATATTCACATAAAAACCCATTCATGAATGTACACTGAATGAAAATTATAAAAGGGGGAACAGATTAGATATTACCCAAGGTTAAGGAGGGGGTGGAGGAAGGAGGGAAATGAGTGTCATTATAAGAGGGCAACACGAGGGATCCTCATGGTCATGGAAATGTTCTTTCTGTGCCTTAACTGTATCACTATCATTATCATGTACTATAGTTTTGCAAGACATTACCACCAGGGGAAATGGGGCAAAGGGTACACAGAATTCTTAACAGTGCATGTTGAACCTGCAATTTTCATTTTGATCTCAAAATTGAAAGCTCAATCAGAAAACACTATTAGAATTTCTTAAGAATTTATTATTCTAAGATAGTATTAATGTAGTATATCCTTTCTTATCTGTATCTGCTGTTTGAAGACACCAACCATACATTTTATTCTTTTAGTTCTAAGAAAGTTTAATAACATAAACCAACTTTCCTACAGGTCTGTCTTGAAATGCAACCCTGGTATTGTGAGTCAGGATCAAGAAATATGAGACATTTCAAGGGGGGGGTGGGTGTTGGAGTGAGGGACACAAATAGTTAAAACAAACTAAAGCATTATTTAAGAAAAATGGAAGAGAAAATAATACAAGCATGTTCACTAATGCTTAATACACACTCCTGCTTTTCCCACTGCTCTAATACCTAAAAGGATTTTGAGGCTGACATGTTAACAAAACACTGCTTTAAAAGAAAAGGGGAATCTAAAGAAAGATAAAACCATCACTCTTATGCTTGAGCTTCCAAATTTCTAATTAAAAATACATATGAAACAAGTAGAGAAAAATTTAGATAAAAAATGAATTAAAACCATACCTCACTCCTTGTAAAAAAAACATCCAAGTTAGCACAGCCAGGGGCACAAAACCTATCAAATACTGCTAAATTATTAATCAGTCCAATACCTATAAACCTACAAGAAAACTTACAAAAGTAAGAGCTTCAATAGTTAGGCAGAGCTAACAACATAGGTACCATGTAATCTAGGTCAATACTATTTCAGTATTTTAAGAGATAAACTAACCAGTCAGATTAATAAAGTGTTAAAAAAAAAAGGGGGGGCCTCATATTACAGTGAGCTGCTTACATACAGTAAGTGACATTGGTACAAAACACAGCTTCCATCTGGAAACCCCAGTACCTTATAGCCTTGACCAAAGGAGTAGACTGCAATGAATTTAAAGCTATTTCTACACGTGATGCCTACCATGTTCCTTTATACTTCAGGGCACCATTAATTCTCAAAAATAAAAATGGAAGAATATCTATTAAATCAACAAAGATCACGTCTTCATCACCATATACTTATTAACAGATTGAACTATTCCAATAAAGGTTTTAAAGCTTATTTTCAGCAATTCTACTTAAAGATGATGAAAACAAATACACTTCCTCATTTTCTATTTCTGTTACAAGGAATGACTCTTTCTTTTCCAGGAACAAACAGAAAAGCTCAACACCTAAGTAGTAAAATAGCAAGTACTGAGAGGCAAAGATCCCAGAGATAAAGGAAGTAAGAAGAAATGAGTGTGACCATCTATGCTTTTCACCTCAAAGCATTTTCCAACTTTCAAGGCAATAAGGTAAAGGAACTGAGCACAACTCCTGGCAGTGTTACAGGACTAAGTGGCAAAAATGGAGTTCAGAGTACACCAATTGACACCAGCACACACTAGTGCTTTCAGCAGAATAGGGGTGAACCATAAACAGACCAGTCCTCACAAAGACTTAAGCCCAGATTCAAAAGAGCTTAATTCCTGCCAGGATAAAAATGATCTGACTGCCACCTAATCTGCCTGCCAAAAGAAGTTAGATCTTTCTGGAAGGAAAAAAAACACCATCTAGACACTCAAAATACCTCTACGGTTTTTTCACATTCAGTGCCCAGCATTCAATCAAAAAATACCAGACATACCAGCAGACAAGACCACAAAACAATGTAGCTACACATCTTAAGTACTGGGCGGTGAGGGGGAGCCAATGTTAGAACCAGCAAAAAAATCCTTCAACACTGAAGGCCCAATTAAGAGACTTCAGAAAAAAAATACTAGTGCATCCATTTCCATATTATGTAACCTTGGGCAAATTTCTTACCCATAACTTATGTCACAATTCTGTGATCTTTACAACAGAGATGATAGTAGTCACCCAACCCCAGTCCCCACAGAGTGCTATGCATATTAAATGACAGAATACACATAAATATGTGAAAAAAAAAACACACTATCATTGTAGGAGTATGTCCTTCCTAAAAGATGACAGCCCAAGAGCAAAAACTTGACCACATGAAACACTGATCACAGTACTGAAAATGGAAGCAAAATATCTATCAGAGTACATCTATACATGGATTGCCATGTGGCCTTTCAGATGAAGATACAGATCTATATTTGTTGATATAGAAACATATTTGTAGCTTAGTGCATGGAAAAAAGGCAAGTTATAGAATTATGAAAGACATGATCCCATTTAGGCATAATTGAAGATAAATACCTCTGAGTATGTACATATGCACAGAAGCTTCTAATATGGTCATTTATTCTTTTGGTAAGCTCTTAAACTTATTTGATAACTCAAAGATGAGCTAGACATTTGCAGATCAACCAGTTTTAAATATGGGCCTTAATAAATACATAAGCTTATAAATATTAAAAACAGACTTACTGCATTACTAGCATTTTCAAACTTACATCTTTATTCTTGGTCACAACGTTGCTAAATAATGACCTGTCAATGACACCATTATTTCTCTTCTGACTTAAACGAAGACCAAAGAGAGTTCGAACTTCATTTTCATCTGGTTTGTAGGACTGATCCATCTAAAATAGAAATTTAGAGTCAAAAGTAGTATTTCTACAACCTTCAACATTTTTTGCTTAATTTACGTACAAAAAAAATCATTATAGCAAGATTATATACATTTTTTTCTAATTTAAGCATGTGTAAGATCACTTCAGTAAAGGTATAATAGAATAGCCAGGCACTAATATTTTGTTCTAAAAAATTTTATAGTTTTACAACCTGTGGTGTTTTATAACAACATATTAAAACCAATGATTCCAGGGACAGCATTTCTGGTTATACTAACTGAAACCATTGTCTATATCTTCCTTTTGGAAGATCAACAGATAAAAACAGTTCTGCTAAAAAAAACAGGTAGTGGCATAAAAAATAAATTCAGTTTTCTCTTCTTTCTAATAATCTATTACAAAATACAGAACTAACACTTGAATTAAATAGTTAAAAGGGGGAAAGCAACATTTGGAGTCGAAATATTTGTTATTTAAAAAGGAATATATGTTGTTGTTGTTGTTTTTTTTTTAAGTAATCTCTACGCCCAACGTGAGGCTTGAATTCACGATCCTGAGCTCAAGAGTCACCTGCTCTACTGAGCCAGGCAGGCATCCCGGGAATATATGTCATTTGTTGCTATCTTCCTCTTACAAATTTTGAACTGAAAAGATATTAAGACTTGAGAATAATCTGCATAAGACCACTCTCTCCCAAGTGATACTTGACAGTATCTCTTCATTTATCCTTTGAATGATTTTTATTTAGAAAGCACTGACATCTATAACTTATAAGCAAGACCTCTTATTAATTCTTCCTAATTTGTACTTTCTTGAATTCCAAAATGTTCCTTTTTCCTCTGTATTATCAAATTTCTAAAATTGGGATGTGCCTTCCCTATTAACTGATGTCAAAAGAAACTTGTCACTAGCCAGATATAGGAATAAAGTTATTTCATAGTTACAATTATGTGTCCATGTACAAACTTGGCTAAACTCTCAAATAATATATTGGGGGAAGGCCCGTTGTAGTCTTTTGACATCTTCAAATGTGATGCTGTCAGGTGCTGAAGAGGTCACGATGATGAATTCAAGGTTTGGAAAACATTCTCCATGATGATACATGTAACTATTAAACAGAGTCATAGGTACTTAATACCCTTAAAAAAGACTACTTAAGAAACTGAAAAATACAGCATCAGCTGACCGAACGGCTGAACTTACAATGAAGGGCCTTAAAGGAAATGTATGTATATTTAATATAGTATTTTTTTTCTTCTTTCCTTGAAAAGCTGACATGGAATCTGTGGTGTGTCATACAATTAATGGTATCTTACAATGAAGGCCATATACTTAGAACTTCCAGTATATGGAGTTAGTATTCCACAAATTTTTTGACATCAGCACTTTCCGTAAAACAGCTTTAGGAATTTTTATTTTAAATCAAATAATTCTTTGCTTTATCCATGTATAATCTTAGACTATGGGCTAGTTTCTCTAATAGATAAGAGCTTGTAAAAATCAATAAGGAAAAATCTCAACAATTAGAAAAATAGGGAAAGAATATGGTCAGATATTCATAAAAAGGAATTAAAAAATACTCTTAAATATGAAAAGATGTTCACCCCACACATAATGGGAAATTAAGCTGCAATGAAATGCCATTTTTATCTATCATACTGTTAAGACGAAAAAGTTCAAGAACACAATGCTGGCAAAGGTATTAGGAAATCAGCACCCTTCACATTCCCATTAAGACATAAAATTTGTTGGAACAACCTTAAAGAGGAGCAGGACCTATCAAAACTACCATTATGCACCGACTGAGACCCGGTCCTGATTCACTGTAGGGTGTGTGCAGTAACTAAAGATTGGTGAATGGCTACATAAGCTACATAGACAGGGGGCAAATGTCCAAGACAGTGAACTATGTGCATTTGTGTCAGTGGGAAAAAACAACAACAAAAAAAGAAAAAAATACAAATATTTGCTGAAAAGTACCAGCTATTTCAGGAAGGATGAGCAAGAAACTTAGTTACTTTTAAAGATGCAACAGAGTAGCAGAAGGGAAGGATGGGGAGACTTTTTATCAAATAACACTTAATACATTTTGGATAGGAAAGCATGGATATGTATTAACTATTTTCTTAAAAATTTAAGATTTAAAACTAAGACTAAGGAAGCTCTCCTCATCTAAAATCCAAAAATTAACAATAAGGGAAAAGAAAATTGTAGGATTAAGAATTAAAGAAACCTCAGTAAGAAAGGATAAATTAAAAGGTTTTCATCATAAAAGAAAGATTAAATATGGGAGAAAAGAAAAAATAGAAAAGTAAATTACTGTATTAAACATGAATTAAACTAACCTGAAGAACACAGTAACTCCCATTTTTCTTTTTAGAAAGTATTTTCAAAGCTTCATCTTCATATCCTGGGGCAACAATACCATCAGATACCTGTAAATATATTAAACATTAATTTCTACTTTCAAAAATTAGGGAACACTTTTTAACCAATTAAACATAATTATCTGTCTGAACGCAGCAGCACTTTCTTGTTTCTACCTCCAACAGATAATGCTAATACCTATACTCTGAAAAGATAAGCCTATGTTAGAATACAGCTTTGTACAGCTAACCTTATCTCATTTGCTATCCTTCCAGGGTTTCTGGCTGGTTCAGTTTTAACTAAGAATATACAAACGATTCACTCTAATACACGTACCTTAGGAAGAAAAATAATTTCTCACTGTTCTGTTCATGGAGTGGTGTTTTGCACCAGAAAAAGCATGTTGTAGTCCCCACTCTGCCAGGACCAGGCAAAATGACCTTAGGCAAAGCAAGTTCCACAAGAGCAAGACATGGGGATCAGATTATATCTCTGCTAATAACCTTAGGCAAGGCAAGTACTTCAACAGCAAGCCAAAGGGATCAGATTTAACATCTCTGAAAGACAGAAAAGTCATAGTTCATACTACAAAGCCTTCTGCTATAACATAAAACGCAGCCAGTCAGCTCCACTGTGGGTGGGGATGGTAGTGGTAATGGGAAGAATCCCTAAAACTAAATACTATCAAGCCCATGTAGCCTTCACTTCTGCCTATTTGTTTTCCCTCCAAGCTAATCTGAGCTACCTTTTTTCTGTCTCTTTGCCCCAAAATCCCACCTTTCTGGAATGCTTATTTGGTATTCAACTGATGAGGGTTAGTTTTTCAAAGTAGTTTGTAATCTTCCCCTACACATCTTTTATTACAGACCTACAAAGGTTTACAGTAAGGCTCAATATTACATAGCCAAGACAGCATCCTCTGGTCTTTAGAAACAGTAATTTTGGCATTAAGATAATGACTACTACAGAAAAAAAACCAAATATATAAATTAAAACATAGTAATAGCAAAATACCCATTTGAAACATTCACTAAATCTCAAAATTACAATTCAGTCAAGGATTCATGTTCTACATAAAATATAAACATTCTAAATAAACTAATTTACAGGTGGTATACATAAATATTATAAGTTATGCTTTCAATGAATACTAGGAATAAACAGAACTTTACTCAGTTATGTATGGATCCTCAGGAACGTCCACTAACCTCTCTGGAGATAATTTTGGCAGTAGGGACATCACAAACATCAGATAATGCAACAAAGTCACCAAAGGAAGACATCCTATCAGCCCCTATAAATAAAAATTAAAATGAGGTATGTAACACAAATATCCCTGCACAGAAAAAGATGTTTAAAAAAAACCCAATGTGATCATTTAAAATCCATTCCTCTAAACAGAACTTTATTATGTTAAGATCTAAATAAGAGATTAATAAGTCATTTAAACTGAAACAATCATAACAAAATATTCTTTAATTTTACCCTCTAGGCAAACTTCTGGAAGGGCCTGATAAACATTTTTTGTTTTGCAGGCACGTGGTCTGTTATACCTACTCAGCTCTGCAGTTATAGAAATCAGCCACAATGACAAAGGACATGGCAGTTCCAATCAAATTGTACTTAAAAAACAGGTGGCAGGCTGAATTTATTTACACATGTGCCACAGTATGCTAACCCCTACTACAGAAGATCAACCGTGCGTTGCTATCAAGTTTCTTGATGATCTTCTGAAAATGTTACAGTAATATTCACAGGTTATTAACCTCATGAGTTAGATTATTTCTGAAATATATAAAATACAACTCTAACCATATTCAGTGTAGTTAAAATAACCATATAATTTTAGTCCTATATTAATACAAATGCATTCAATAGCCTAATATGAAATAGGGTGCACCAAATTCCAATTGTGTTTCCATTTATTACATGAAATCCACACTTTTTTTATTATGTTAATCACCATACATTAGTTATTGATGTAGTGTTCCATGATTCATTGTTTGTGCATAACACCCAGTGCTCCACGCAGAATGTGCCCTCCCTAATACCCATCACCAGGCTAACCCATCCACCCCCCAGAACCCTCAGTTTGTTTTTCAGAGTCCATCGTCTCTCAATGGTTCGTCTCCCCCTCCGATTTACTCCCCTTCATTCTTCCCCTCCTGCTTTTTTTTAATATAAATTGCATTATTTGTTTCAGAGGTACAGATCTGTGATTCAACAGTCTTGCACAATTCACAGCCCTCACCATAGCACATATCCTCCACAATGTCCATCACCCAGCCACTCCATCCCTCCCACCCCCCTACCACTCCAGCAACCCTCAGTTTGTTTCCTGAGATTAAGAATTCCTCGTATCAGTGAGGTCATATGATAATGTTTCTCTCTGATTGACTTATTTCACACAGCATAACACCCTCCAGTTCCATCCACGTCATTGCAAATGGCAAGATCTCATTCCTTTTGATGGCTGCATAATATTCCATTGTGTATATATACCACTTCTTCTTTATCCATTCATCTGTCGATGGACATCTTGGCTCTTTCCACAGATTGGCTATTGTGGACATTGCTGCTATAAACATCGGGGTGCACGTACCCTTTTGGATCCCTACATTTGTATCTTTGCGGTAAATACCCAGTAGTGCAATTACTGGATTGTATGGTAGCTCTATTTTCAACTTTTTGAGGAACCTCCATCCTGTTTTCCAGAGTGGTTGCACTAGCTTGCATTCCCACCAACAGTGTAGGAGGGTTCCCCTTTCTCCGCATCCCTGCCAACATCTGTCGTTTCCTGACTTGTTAATTTTAGCCATTCTGACTGGTGTGAGGTGGTATCTCATTGAGGTTTTGATTTGGATTTCCCTGATGCCGAGCGATGTTGAGCACTTTTTCATGTGTCTGTTGGCCATTTGGATGTCTACTTTGGAAAAATGTCTGTTCATGTCTTCTGCCCATTTCTTGATTGGATTATTTGTTCTTTGGGTGTTGAGTTTGATAAGTTCTTTATAGATTTTGGATACTAGCCCTTTATCTGGTATGTCATTTGCAAATATTTTCTCCCATTCTGTCGGTTGTCTTTTGGTTTTGCTGACTGTTTCTTTAGCTTTGTAGAGCTTTTTATCTTGATGAAATCCCAATAGTTCATTTTTGCCCTTGCTTCCCTTGCCCTTGGCGATGTTTCTAGGAAGAAGTTGCTGCAGCTGAGGTCGAAGAGTTGCTGCCTGTGTTCTCCTTTAGGATTTTGATGGACTCCTGTCTCACGTTTAGGTCTTTCAACCATTTGGAGTCTATTTTTGTGTGTGGTGTAAGGAAATGGTCCAGTTTCATTCTTCTGCATGTGGCTGTCCAATTTTCCCAACACCATTTGTTGAAGAGACTGTCTTTTTTCCATCGGACATTCTTCCCTGCTTTGTCAAAGATTAGTTGACCATAGAGTTGAAGGTCCATTTCTGTGCACTCTATTCTGTTCCATTGATCTATGTGTCTGTTTTTGTGCCAGTACCATATTGTCCTGATGATGACAGCTTTGTAATAGAGCTGGAAGTCCGGAATTGTGATGCTGCCAGCTTTGCTTTTCTTTTTTGACATTCCTCTGGCTATTCGGGGTCTCTTCTGGTTCCATACAAATTTTAGGATTATTTGTTCCATTTCTTTGAAAAAAGTGGATGGTATTTTGATGGGGATTGCATTGAATGTGTAGATTGCTCTAGGGAGCATTGACATGTTCACAATATTTGTTCTTCCAATCCATGAGCATGGAACGTTTTTCCATTCCTTTGTGTCTTCCTCAATTTCTTTCATGAGTATTTTATAGTTTTCTGCATACAGATCCTTTGCCTCTTTGGTTAGATTTATTCCTAGGTATCTTATGGTTTTGGGTGCAATTGTAAATAGGATCGACTCCTTAATTTCTCTCTCTTCTGTCTTGTTGTTGGTGTATAGGAATGCCACTGATTTCTGTGCATTGATTTTATATCCTGCCACTTTACTGAATTCCTGTATGAGTTCTAGCAGTTTTGGGGTGGAGTCTTTTGGGTTTTCCACATAAAGTATCATATCATCTGCAAAGAGTGAGAGTTTAACTTCTTTGCCAATTTGGATATCTTTTATTTCTTTTTTTGTCTGATCGCTGTGGCTAGGACTTCTAATACTATGTTGAATAGCAGCAAACACACACTTTTATAAACAAATTTATTCCAAGGCACTCATGTAGTCATTCCTAAGTATTAATAAAAAACAAATTAAAGATAATTTGAAATCTGAAACAGAATATTACTACTTTATTCTACTTAGGATAAAATACTGTTTTTTCTCTTTTAAGAACAAGCAGGAACTCTATTATTGTTCTGACCTCTTGCCCTTGCATACGCAGCTGATATGGGTGTAAGAGTTTTATACAGATCGTAGACCATGCAGACTTTAGCTTCATCTTCACTGAGTGGGATTCCAACAGCAGCACCTGGCATAGAAAACCATAAAATAAACCTCCAAGTCTCAAGTTACTAGTTACCCTCTCCTAAATCAAGACAACATTTTTCTTAACATCTAGTCCATATAGCATAATTTCTAGTGCCTTTGCCAAATTAAACAAACATCTGGCCAGATAATTAAACACCAAAAATACAGCTGCAGGGGAGGAGGAAGGGGGGAATCTTTCCTCTCTGGCTTCTGGAAACAACTACCATCTGAGTCTGCCAGCACCATGCATGGGTACAAAGCTGGTTTACTTCATTAAGGACTCTCTCTCTCCTGCTTGATACCACATACCATTTATTTCTTCCCTGTTTACATCAACTTAATATCAAATAAACATCAAAGAACTATGTATTAGAGTTGATTTAGACACAGAAGCAAAAAGGTATCTCATACAATGGCTATAAAGTTACCATAAGGTGTCAGAAGAACTTCTTTATGTCTGCACAGTTCCATTCTCAACCATGTGGAAAAATAGTCATATTGCATTAAACCATTTTACTTTATTTTTTACATTTCCACTGCAAAAAAGTGATTTCCTAATCCTGTCTCAGTGATGTTATACAATTACATATACGTCAATAACAAATACATGTTATTACCAGATTTTGTCACGTTACTGTATTGAAACTGTTAACAGACTCCACAAAAGTGGTTTGAGACTTTAGAGAATGTCTATATTCACATTAGAACATGTCAATTCTTTCTAATCAAAAAGGCGGCATTCTGAACAGATCCAAAGCGTTCCAGAGAGTAGTGCTTTACCTGCTGGGCTGACATGTTTGAAAGAGGCAGCGGCTGGAATGCCTAAAGCTTCTTTGAGTTCCTTCACCAGCTGCCAGGCATTCAAAGCATCACACAAGTTTATAAATCCAGGGGCTCCATTTAGAACTACATATAGAAACAAAACACATTATTAAGCAGGATCAATAAAATCAGATATATGTACATTTCTGAAAAATAACATATGTCAAGGCTGCACAAATATGTTTTCAGAAAAGTATAATTAAGAGGCAAATACATATACACAAATATAAAAGAACTTGATAAAAAAGAACAAAACACTAGAGCCTAAGCCTGCCTCACCAAAAAAAAATTAAAAAAAAGAGAGAGACACACACACTCTCTCTTCTCTCTCTCACATACATATGCTACTGGAGAAACCAACTCCAATCTAGAAATAAACCAACAGAGAATTCAGGAACGGGAGAAAGAATGACAAGACCAGTGATCGTCAGGGATCCACTTCAGTACAGAACTAAGATAACACAATCACAGCAATTACAGAGACAATACAAAATCTAAGTTATATACCTTGTCAATATAAGAATATATTACAAGCTAATGAAAGAGCTGTGGGTGGGAGAAAACAAGGGGAAAAAAATAAGTTGGATTCTTCCTCCTTTATATGAAATTCAGTAGGCTCTGCCTAAAGTTGAAATGCCGTTAAAAAGATTACAACTTCCAAGTTTCTCACTGCCTATTTTCTTAACAATGGCAGGATTTTTTAGGAGCTATTATCTCTTGTGAATAAATTATAAACTCCGCACATACAAAAAAAAATGAGGGCCATTAATTAAAAACAAATTTATAATTGCATTTCCTTTGTGTTATCTTGCATGGTACATACTTTTAAAAATAAACTTCGACAAATATTTACTGAGTGCTTACCACCATGTTGGGGACTGTTATAGGTACTGGGGATATTACCAATGAATAAACTAGCTCCTCCCACATAGAGCTTACAGGAGAGGCACAGAAGAAACAAAATAGGCAATTAATAGTAAACAATAAGAGAAAATATTAGGTCCTTATACAAATGAGTTGAAAACATGTCCACAGAAAAACCTGTACCTGAATGTTTTTAGCAGCTTTATTCATAACTGTCAAAAACTGTTTTTCTATTTCTGATGTCCTTCAAGAGGGGCATGGATAAACTAAATTAGGGTATATCCATATACAATGGAATATTATTAAACAGCAAAAAGAAATGAACTCTCAAGCCACCAAAACCATGGAGGAACCTTAAATGCATATTGCTAAATGAAACAAGCCAGCGTGAAGAGGCTATACACTGTATGATTCCAACCTTATGATGCTATGGAAACAGTAAAAATACAAGTGGCTGCAGAAATCAGGGAGGTAGAATGCAGGGAATTTTTAGGTGGTGAAGCTATTCTGCACATACTGTCAAGGTGGATACATGACATTACACATGTCAAATCCCAAGGAATATACAACACAAAGAGTGAGTCCTAATGTAAACAATGGACTTTAGTTAATACTAATGAATCACTACTGGTTCATCAATTTTAACAAATGTACTATACTAATATAAGATATTAAAAGGAGAAACTGGGGAGAGGAGGTCCAGAGGGAGGGAATGTCTGGGAATTCTCTATACTTTCTGAGAAATTTTTCTGTAAATCTAAAACTACTTTATAAAATAAAGTCTATTGTAAAAAAAAAAGGGGGGGTGTGGCTCAGTCAGTTAAGTGCCCAACTCTTTTTTAAAATTTTTTACTTAAATTCAATTAACCTATATTATTAGTTTCAGAGATAGAATTTAGTGATTCATCAGCTGCACAGAACACCCAGTACTCACTACTTCAAGTGCCCTCCTTAATGACCACCACCCAATTACCCCATCCCTCCCCAGCAATCCTGTTTCTTATCGTTAAGAGTCTCATATGGTTAGCCTATTTTTGTCTTTATTTTTCCTTCCCTACCCCTATGTATGTTCATCTGTTTTCTTTCTTAAATTCCACATGAGTAAAATATGGTATCTGTCTCTCTGACCGACTTATTTCGCTTAGTGTAATACCTTCTAGTTCCATCCACATCGTTGTAAATGGCAAGATTTTGTTCTTTTTTTATGGCTGAGTAATATTCCATTGTATGTATATAGTGTCCAACTCGTGATTTCAGCTCAGGTCATGATCTCAGGGTCATGGGATTGAGCCCTACATCGGGCTCTGAATTCAGCGGGGAGTTTGCTTCTCTCTCTCTCTCTCCCTCTGCCCCTCCTCCCAGCTCGTGCACTCTTTCTCTAAAATAAGTCTTAAAAAAAAAAAGTACCTAAAAAACAGTTCCTTTGACCAACACCAATGAAAGAGCTTTGAAAATGAAAAATATGGGAACTGAAAGTATGTGGAAGTATTTCTTGCCTCAGAATCTAAATGGGAAACATTATAAGGAGAAAATAACAGAAGACAAAACAGTAGAATTTCCTGTTTTAAGAAATTCTAAAAGTAAAAATTCATGCAAAATGTCAAGTTTTTAACTATCCATTCAATAAATACTTAGGGAACATGCCAAGCAATATTCTAAGTACTGAGGATGTAGCAATGAATAAACAAGAAGCAATGAACAAAGACTGACAAGGTTTCTGCTCTCAGGGGAAGATGATTAAATGGGAGATGACTAAAACATAAATAAATGCAGCAAAATAGTGCGATAAAATGTGATGGGCAGCTACTTCAGTCTGGGTGATCAGAGAAAGCTTCCCTAAGGAGGTGACTTTCAGGTGAGATCTGAATGACAAGCGAGTGACACCTTCAACACCAGAGCAAAGGCCACAGACACTAGGCCTGCTGACCAAACGGACAACAGGCCTTAGGGAGCAGCGGATAGGGGACCAGTAATCAAGAAGTAGACCAGTCAGAAAAAGGGTCTGCAGGACATGCAGAGGAATTTAATTGGGAGGCAAAGCCAATGAATGGTCTCAAACAGGGCATAACATCATCTGATTTACACGTTTACAATTACCCTGCTGTGACTAGAAAAGACAAAGCAGAGAGCAGTTAGATTACTGCAGTCTGGGAGACTTTTGGGGTCACTGTGGGGGCTTCCATAGTGTTAGAAAAGATTCAAAATATATCTGGAGTAGAGTAATAACAGAACTTGATCCAATGAATGAGAAGGGGGAAAAATGAGTATTTCAGATTCTCCTCAAATCTCTGACACTGCTCCCTGCTCCTCCTCTCCCTCAGGTGTTAACAAGGAGGAAAGAAGAGACAGAAGTACCTGCATCTTCCCACCACCAGACGTACCAACCAGTGTGCTCTGTGTTTGCCTTCCCAGTACATGAAGAAAGCTGTCCTTGCTGTCACCAAAGCCAACCCTCCTACCAATGCTTGGGCCTTCAAGGCCTTCGTACCCACTACTCTCTCCCCTGCCCTCTGCACCCATTTCCCCCACCCCAGACAGTAGAACATGTTCTAATTCCCCCCTAAAGAGTACAACAGAACAAAAAAGTGAAAAGTCTCTTTTATTTCTACAAACCCATGGAAGTCCTAATTAACTTTGTTCAAAGAATTATCTTTATTACTATTTCCCAACCTCACATTCCTATTTTGGCCCACTTCAATTGGGCTTCCAGATCCATCATTCCAAGGAAATTGTTCTTGCAATTTTTCCCAGATCAAACAGTTGCTTTTTTGTTCTCAGGAGCATTCCAAACCACTTGAAATCCTGCAGGTTTTCCAGCCTTGTTTTCCTCTGCTGGTTCCTCCACTGCTTAACCTCTTCTATGAAATCCATCCTGCCTGTTTTACATCTCCAAAGTCATCTATATGCCAAAGACATTCCAAACTCTATCTCCAGCCTGACCTCTTTCCAGAACCCCTAATTATCTCATAAGTCCACCTGGCATCTCAAACTTCAGGTGGCTATAAAAGGCATTATGTAATTTACTTTATCTTCTCAACGTGAGCCACATCAGATACAATAGAGGAAGACACGCACACCCCCAGACACAGCAAACTATGCCACATAACACACAGCCCTTACCTGTGATGGGAAGCTTGGGCTTCAGTGTGTATAACTGGGCAGGAGTTTGATGAGGGTTCATTCCATACCTCAAAGGCATCTGAGATATTCCTTTACTATACTGTCTCCTGAAGTAATCTGAAATGGCTTCATCATATTGTGCCGTATGAGTGAAAGCCTACAAAAAGTGTAAGTTTTGTGAAACACCAGCAGCACTTACCAAAGTGGGCACATGAGGGTCTTAGGTAGCACACAACAAACTACACTCCTTGCCCACACATATGACTGTGCAGGAAAGACACCCAATAACACTAAAAACACAACGAATCGTTCTCTTTCCAAGTCTCTTTCAATCTTTTTGACATTATACCTCTGTAATACTCGGGTCTCTGCATTTACAGGAAAAGGATAGCAGCTCCAAGGAGACCCAGTGAAAATTGAATACCATCTGGTTTGGTAAACACTGCACTGGATAGAAGTGCATCCCTACCTTCAAGGCTAACTGGCGTCTAGTCTCCAAGGAGGTGTCTTTGCTGTCAGAGCTTTGCAGCTCTGTGGACACGGCCACATAGTCCTCAGGGTCACATACGACTGTCACTCGAGCATGGTTTTTGGCTGCTGCTCTCAGTAGGGTTACTCCACCTCGGGAGAACAAAAAACAACTTGTATTTCCATGACTTTAACCTCCTTCAAATAAAGTTTACTGTACAGATACTTCTAATTTTTGACTTAAAAAATAAGGAAAACATACCCCAGATGAATCTCTACACAAAGTAATAGCTTAGAAAATATAGATGAATTACAATCACCCCAGAACACAGTCTGGGAGCAGTAATGATTTTCTGCTCCCTCAATGTTCTGATTCTGGGTGAACATCAAAACAAAATCTATTTTAAAATATAAATAGTGTTTGGGGTGTGTGGGTGGCTCAGTCAGTTAGGCATCCGACTCTTGATTTTGATTCAGGTCATGATCTCAGGGTTGTGAGATCAAGCCCCATGTCAAGCTCTGGGCTTAGCGTGGGGTCTGCCTGTTCCTCTCCCTCTGCTCCTCCCCGCTGCTTGTGCTCTCTCTCAAATAAATAAGTAAAATCTTTTAAAAAAATCTAAATAGTCCAAAAATAAATAAACTGTAAGTAATCCTCCCCTATCAGTCTTCAAATATGGTTTTGCTAACTTACCAATATCAATCTGCTCAACAGCCTGTTCGACAGTTACATCTGGAGAAGCTACTGTCTTCACAAAGGGATACAGATTACAGACGACAACTCTAAACCAAAAAGGAATTTAGCTGTTGTTAGAAACCTAAACTTTATGGGGTTTACATGTAAGTCAATCACCAGCTTTAACGTGATCTAAAGATCACCTGAGTCTAAAGATCTAAAATATAAACTATAATCCTAACATTTTAGAATTCTAAAAAGTAAACTGAAATGTCAGGAGTTCCCACTGTTGCATAATATAGTAAATAAAAGTGGCTTTGGTCAGCAGGTGCTCTCAAAACATTATTTCCCCCAAATCATATTGCAGTGTTACTGCCTAGATAAACTTATATAATCCAGCTACCCATTATATAATCCAGACATCAAAAAAACATTTCTAAAAAAATTTTAACAGAAATGTAAAATACAAGGCTACAGATAACATCCTCATTTTGGAATAACATCACTTTTATCTACAACATTCAATTTTAGATTCTATTTCCAATGGGTCACGTACAATGATGAAAAATAACAGACCATTCTAAGGGCGAAATATTTATTTCTTTGCTTGTTTTGTCTTCAGAGAGATCATATACAATGATGTTAACAGGAGATCCAAAAGAATAATTTAAAATACAGAACTAATCTAAAATTAACAACCAGGAGAGTTCCATGCCTAGGCCTGCAATGTGAGGAGCTCTGTGGGCAGGTTCACACCCAGTGAAATAAGCACACCTGGTAAAAACTAATAAAAAAAGTAAAACAGAAGAAGAGGGGGAATACTCCCCAATGCCTATAACCCTGATACCAAAACCAGACAAAATGTCACAAGAAAAATATAGACCAGTATCTTATGAATACAGACACAAAAATCCTCAACAAAATATAAAAAGGGGCATACACTACAGCGAAATATGATTTACCCTAGGACTGTAAGGTTGGTTTAACATCTAAAAATCAGTTAATGTAAGAGCCCATTTCAATAAAACAAAGGACAAAAATCACCTGAGCACCTCAACAGATGCACAAAAAGCATTTGACAAAACTGAACACCCACTCATGATAAAAACACTCAACAAATTAATAGAAGAGAACTTGCTCAACATGATAAAAGGTATTTAAGAAAAACCCCAAAATCCACAGCTAACATTATATTTAAAGTTGAAAGACTGAATGCTTTCCCCTAAGTTCAGGAGCAAGACAAGAATGTCAACTCTTACCACTGTACTGGAGGTTCTAGACAATCAATTAACAAAGAAAATTAAATAAAAAGCATCAAGATTAGAAAGGAAAAAGTAAAGCTATCTCTATTAGTAGGTGACAAGATCTTGTATATAGAAAATTCTAAAGGATTTAACAAAAAAAGCTATTAGCATTGAGTTCAGCAAGGTTATAGGACATATGATTAACTGAATTTACGTACATTAGCAACAACCAACCCGAAGTAAAGAAAACAATTTTACTAACGGTAGCATCAAAAAGAACAAAAAAATGTTTAAGAATAAATTTAGCAAAAGCATAAGACTTGTATACTAAAAACTACAAAACACTGTTGAAAGAAATTAAAGAAAATCTAAACAAATGGAAAGGCATCCCAGTTTATGGACTGGAAGACAATATTAGGATCCAACCTCCCCTAAATTGATATACAGATTCAACACAATCCTTAGGAAACTCCAACTCCGTTTTTTGCAGAAATGGGCAAACTGATCCTAAAATTCACACTGAAATGCAAAGGATCCTGAATGCCCAAAACAATCTTGAAAAAGAAGAAAGTTGGAGGACTCACACTTCTCAATTTCAATATTTGCCACAAAGATACAATAATGATATGGTGCCAGCATAATGACAGATACAGATCACAATGTGCCAAGACCATTCAATGGGGGAAAGAAGTTTTTCCAACAAATGATGCTGGACAACCACATTCAGAAGAATGAAGTCGGACCCCCTAATTCACACCCATATATAAAAAGTAACTTAAAAAAAAATCAAAGACCTAAGCATAAGACCTACAACTAAAAAACTCTTACATCTTCACTATCTTGGATTATGCCATCGCTTCTTAGATATAACACCAAAAGTGTAGGCAACAAAATAGATAAAATGGACATTACCAAAATTTAAGGGTTTTATGATGGTCTAAGGACCCCATAAATAAAGACAATCCACAGAATGGGATAAAATGAACTCTTACAATAATAAAATGAGAAATAACAAAAAAATGGGCAAAGAATTAGAATGCACATTTCTCCAAAGGTATACAAATGGCCAACAAGCATATGACAAGATGCTCAACATCACTAGGAAATGCCAATAATAATCACAATGACATGCCAGCATTTCACTAGGAAATGCCAATAATAATCACATGACATTTTGGGGTTTTTCTTAAATACCTTTTATCATATCAATATCTTTTACATCATCCTAGTGATGTAAAAGATATTGGTGGGGATGTAGAGAAACTTCCTACACTACTGCAGGGAACGTAAAATGATGCAGCACTTTGGAAAGTAGTCTGGCAGCTTCTGGATAGGTTAAACATACCAGATGACCAAGGAATTCCACTCCTAGGTATATAACCAAAGAAAAATGAAAATGTATGTCTACACAAAAACTTGTACATGAACACTGTTTGCACTCTTCCTAATACTCATAATGTGGAAACAATCCAAATGCCCATGAGCTGATTAACTGATAAATAAAATGGGGTATATCCATACAATGGGTTTTCAGTAATAATAAAAAAATGAAGTGCTGAGACATACTAGAACATGGATGAACCTTGAAAACATGTTAACAAGTCAGTCACAAAGGACCACACATTATATGATTCTATTGGTATGAAATGCTGTGTATAGATAAATCCATAGAAACAAGTAAGACTATAGTTGTATAGGGCTAGAGGTTTTAGGGGAAATGAAGAATGAATGCTGGGAACTTTCCAGAACGCTCAGTGAGACATGGAGGAGCCCAGCAACGCGCTCCTTCCCGTTCCCCACACCGGCCTCGGCCCTTTCACCAGCTGTAGAAAATGGTCAAAGAAACCCCTTACAATGATGTTTTGGGGGTCAAATCCAATGCCACCCAAGAGGAACTGAAAAAGGCCTATAGGAAACTGGCCTTGAAGTACCACCCTGATAAGAATCCAAATGAAGGAGACAAGTTTAAACAGATTTCTCAAGATTATGAAGTACTCACTGATGCAAAGAAAAGGGAATTATATGACAAAGGTTAAAGAAGGTGGAGCTGTGGTGGTTTTGGCTTCCCCATGGACATCTTTGGTATGTTTTTTGGAGGAGGAAGGATGCAGAGAGAAAGAAGGTAAAAATGTCGTACGTCAGCTCTGAATAACGTTAGATTTATATAATGGTGCAACAAGAAAACTAGCTTTGCAAAAGAATGTGATTTGTGATAAATGTGAAGGCCGAGGTGGTAAGAAAAGCATGTTGTCCCAATTGCTGAGGTACTGGAATGCATCTAAGAATTCATCAGATAGGACCTGGAATGGTTCAGCAAATTCAATCTGTGTGCATGGAGTGCCAGGGCCATGAGGAACGGATTAGTCCTAAAGACAGATGGAAAAGCTGCAACAGAAGGTAGTTTGAAAGAAGATTCTAGAAGTTTATATTGACAAAGGCATGAAGGATGGCCAGAAGATAACATTCCATGGTGAAGGAGACCAAGAACCAGGATATAGTATCATTATTTTAGATCAGGACAATGCTGTTTTTATTTGGCGAGAAGACGACCTTTTCATGTGTACGGACATATAGCTGATTAAAGCACTGCGCAGCTTTCAGTACCTACTCTTGACAACTGACCTATCGTCATCACCTCTCATCCAGGTCAAATGGTCAAGCATGGAGGTATCAAGTGTGTGCTAAATGAAGGCATACCAGTTTATTGTAGACCATATGAGAAGGGTCGCTTAATCATCGAATTTAAGGTAAACTTTCCTGAGAATGGCTTTCTCTCTCCTGTGAAACTCTCTCTGCTGGAAAAACTCCTACCTGAGAGGAAGGATGTAGAAGAGACTGATGAAATGGACCAGGTAGAACTGATGGACTTTGATCCAAATCAGGAAAGACAGCACCATTACAATGGGGAAGCCTATGAGGATGATAAACATCCTCCCAGGGGTGGTGTTCAGTGTCAGACCTTTTAATGGGGTCAGTGAGTAACGCTGCTGGCATTTTATATGCAGTAGTAAGTGAAGAACTATAATCATAGCTCACTACTTGCTATTGTTTATGTTTTAATATTCAACTATAGTAGTGTTTGAAAAGTTAAATGAAGAATAAACTCAAATATAAAAGCTCTGACTCTGCCCTGTATGACGACTTCAGTGTGCAAGGTAAGTTTAATACTTGTAAAAACTACTTTTAAAAATCTCCCCTAGCATTTGTTAGGCCATACCTTGTAATTAATTTCAGCTCTATGTATATGAAACAGCTCAGACTGAAATGCTAGGTGTATGTATTGACTTGAGTGTATGACCCTTAATTATTAAGCTATGAAGTTAATAGTTGTATTTAATAGGCAATCAGACAAAGAATTTGTAGAGAAGTGTTGGTCTATAGTTAAGTGGGATTCATTGTGATGCCTCTGCATTTATTACCTCAACTTTTACTTGAGGATGGCATGCTATGTAATTTGGCCTGTAGTATCAATGATAGAAAGGATACCTCTCTAAAGAAGGGATTTATCATATGCTGCAGCCTGAGGGCTTGCATTTGTAGAATTGCATTCCCTTCTGCTGTGCCATCTTTTTTTTTTTTAATATATATTTATCAGTCCTGGTTATACTCTTCTTCCTTCTCTTTGGACCATGATAAGCTTCAGAGTAGTGACTTCAGGAGCAGGGTAACTTAGAGTGAAGAGACATTTACGTGGAGAAGTTAATCTGCACGTATGAGATAGGAAGGTGTTTTTTAGGTATGTTACTGGCTTACTTTAAACCCTTTAACTTATGCTCCAAAGTAACTGTAATTTAATGTTGGCAGTATAGCAAATTATGATGAATAGCTTTAATTGTATGTTTAAAGGTCATGTTCACAAGCTTAAATCTGGGTATCAGAATTAAGCAATTGAAACGTATGAATGTCTCCTTAATATACTGATTACAGAGCAAAAAAAAAAAACATGAATGCTAATGGGCATGGGTTTTTTTGGGGAGGTGATGAGTATGTTCTAATATTAACTATGGTGATGGATGCACAACTCTGAATAACTACTACTGAATTGTAGATTTTAATTTGGGAAATTATACGGTATATGGGTTATATAGCTCAAGGAAGTTATATACATTGAAAACAAATATTGCTTATTTTTATGCAAATAACTACATTGCTAATATGTATGAACATTTAGGTCATAACTTCCTTAAAAAAATAAAAGTTTTTTTTTAGTTTAAGTATGAATTGTGGTAATATAAACTTGCCAAATTAAAAATGCTTATGTATGTACAATGTCACACAAAAGGTATTCAACAGATGTTATAGTGAGTGAATAGGAAATTACACCTAATGTTAATCTTGGTCTTAAAAGGGAGGGCATCAGGTTTGGCATACTCACTGTCTTTGATCCTTAATGTATTAAAATTTTAACTTCCAATTTTTACCTTATAAGACTGAAATCAAGTCTGGCCATGTCAGCACTATCTTCTGGGACATTACGAGCCAAGATTCCTAATTTAACAAAGTTAAAGTATTAGGTTCAAAAAACACATCAGAACAAGATACTTCTTTCCAATATGGTCCCACCAATCAAGTTAAAGTCTCTAATCCTGCCTAATCAAGAAGACAAAGAGAGAGTTAAAAATTTAGAGTATATTTAAAAAGCTCTTGTAACAGTTCCTCACTCCCCCCCCTTTTTTAAGATTTTTTTATTTTCAAGTAATCTCTATAACCTAACATGGGGCTTGAACTCCACCGAGTCAGCCAGGTGCCGCCCTTACCCTTTTTAAAGCAACAAAATGTAAAAGAATTTTCACATAACTGTTACCAGTTTCATTAATCTATGTGCTCCCATAAGTAAATGGCTTATCTGATGATCCTCCTCAGCCTAACACTTTTATTCTTTCAAATTTTACTTTAAATGGTAAATTAGCAATATACCTATTTCTCACCATTTTTGGTTGATACCATAATTTTTGTCTTAGATGAGCGAACTAAAGCACTTTGAAAAAGAATTCTTTTAAAAGTCAGTTGCAAGGGCACCTGGGTAGCTCAGTCAGTTGAACATCTGACTTGTGATTTCAGCTCAGATCATGATCTCAGGGTCCTGGAACTGAGCCCCTTGTCTGGCTCAAGCTCCTCGGGCAGTCGGCTTGGGATTCTCTCCCTCCTTCTGCCCCTCCCCACTCAAGCGCACATGTGCATGCTTTCTCTCAAATACATAAATAAATCTTAAAAAAAAAAAAAAGTTACACTGTGATACTTCATTCTAAGTTGGGATTGTAACAAAAGTCTTTTCACACATGAAACTGAAACATTTTCATTAACTCCAGAAGAAAATATCACTCTAAATTAGTTATCAGATCAGGACTAATAGTGAGCAGAGGAAAACAATGTGAATCCATCGCATAATAAAGCAATATAGATTTTATTATTAAAATTATTAACAGGTCCTAACATATTATGAACTTTAGCAGCCAATGTGACAAAACCCATACAGACTCACAGATAATTTCCTGAGCTTATGACCTGCCTTTTTCCTCATTTATTCTACAAAGTAATCAACCAAAATATTCCTGAAGACCACAGATTGTTTTAAATTGAAAGTACCAACACTTACCAGCATGGACTGCAGGATGCAAGGTTTTCACACGCCCCCCTAACATTTCAGGAAATCCCGTCAGCTCAGAGACATCTCTGAAAATAGATGAACAGAATATTGCTGTTTCTGCTGAACTGTCATTTTACACTATTCTAAAGCAACTTCCAACATTACATCTACTGTCCTCATTTGGGGGGATTTTCCAGAGCCTGAATGTTCAGAATTCAGAAATCGAATCATATGCCATACATTAAATTGAGAAGTAATTTAGCAGAACATACAAAAAGCACTAAAAATATCTTTATCTCAGAAACAGACTAAAGTAAAAACAAGCATTTAGCTTTATGATTAAGCAAACGTAAAGATGGCAAATCAAATGAGTGGGGAAATAAAAGACTGTGTTTTAATAAGGTGGTGTCAGTATTGGAATAATACTGGTTTAGCCCATATAAAAATAAATTCCCAATGAATCAAAGGTTTGAGCATTTAAAAAAAATCATAGAACTACCAAAATTCAATACATGAGGAATGTGCTCAAAGCATTAAACAAAAGATTAGTAGATCTATGCAAAATGTTAAAATTTTACACAGAAAAAAAATTAAGCTGGGAAAAATAATTGCAAAATATGACAAAGGGCCAAATGCAAGGCAATACTTAAATATCGATTCAGATCACCAAACTGGCATGAACTCCTCTGCTCTCAGTCTGATTTACAAGCAAATTTTAATGACATGAAAAAATGCTAACAATGTTAGGTGAACAAAATCAAGAAGCAAAATTATCTTCTGTATAAGCTATGAAATAAAATATGCTTATAAAAAGACTGGAAAGTAGTACATCAACATGTTAAAACAGAATTATAAACTATTTACTACCTTCTTTATAACTTCATACATTTTTCACATTTTCTACAACTAACATACATTGCCTGTATAGTAAAAAAAAATGATAAATATTTTAAAGCAGCAAATTCCAATAGGATATAGAATTCCCTGGGTAGAGTCTCCTATTAAGGCCATTGGCAAATGACTGGTATCTGACCAAGGGCTCACATATTTCCAATAAACTAAAAACTGGTGACATCATGGTGTCCAATTCAAAATTCCCTTTCCTGGCATTCAGGAAATAAAATCGCTTCTCCAACAGAGGATAATTGCTAAAAACAAAGAAAGGACATGTATTCTTAGAATGAAAGACTATGTGGGGTAATTAAAAAGCTTGTTGCTCCTTTAGATTTCAGAATTTGCATGCAGCAGGTGCAGTCTTCAAATAATTCTCTGCATGCTCACTGCTGTATAGTCATCAATTAAAATATCATCAGTATACCTCACACCTCCAGGTTAACCTCCTGGGATAGAATCTTGGCTCTGCATTTTATTAGCTGTGTTAGCTGTATGAACTTGGGCAAGTTATCCAACTTCTTTGTGCCTCAAGTTTCCTTATTTATTAAAGGGAGAGAATACTATCTGCACCAAAAAGTTGTAAGGATTACATGAGAGTGTGTGTGTGTGTATAATGATGTGTGAACAGTTTTACACTTTAACAGGAGAGAAATATTTACCTTCCCAATTTTTAAGAAATACATAGCTACATGAGCAAATGAGGAGTGGGTAGAGGTACAGGTCAAACAAGACTCAACAACTGATAAGTATTTAAATTGAGGAATGGATATGCAACAGGACTCATTATAGTCTACTTTTGATTATGTCTGAAATATTTCCATAATACAGTTTGGTGGAGAAAAAAAGGCTATAGAAGAACTGAGCTGGCTTAACCTGAAGGGTCCAACTACAACAGCATCCAACATGCACCAAAAGAAAGAACGGTCTAGATTTTGGATTCTCACCCTGCTGCTCTTCAGAAAAGGCTGACCTGTCTTTCATGATTCTTACAGGGCCCTTATGACAACATCAAAAAGATGATGCAAAAAGACTGGAAAAGATAAAGCCTTTATTGAATAAATAAAGGCAGGCATTCTTGCCATTTGAACTTGTCAAATTTAGGAGAGCTGTGTACTGCCCACAGAAGGCAGAATTACATGATTAAAAAAGGTAATAATCCGACCTAGACGGCAAGTGGCAAAATTTTTCACATGGCTACAGCAGAGAGATCTTTCACTCCTTTTCTGAAATGTATTTCAGGAATGGTCATGTCCTTCCACTGAAGTCTCACTGCCATTCATTAGAGCTGTCCTATAGCCTTTTTCATTTTCTACCCCACAGTAGTTACCGCTCTCCAACCAGAATGTCAGCTCCTTGAGGTCAGGAATGGCAGCCTGATTTATCTTTTGCTCATTCCTTCTTCCCATCGCCTTGCCAGTAATACCAGCTTGTGGATAACGGATCGAATGAGAGATTTGTGCCTTCAAGTAATTAACAGAGATGGGAGGGGAACACAGGTAGACTTGAATCCCAACACCGTCAACAGCTTCGTTAAAGAGCCAGTCAAAACAGATCATGTGAATCACATAATTTGAGTTTTTCTTTAACAACAAATGGCCCGCCTAAGTTAATCTGCCATAGGAAGTGGCTAAGAATGCGGGCTCTGAAATGGGCACTCCTGGGGTTCCACCCCCGAACTTAACTCCTCACTTAGCTCTGTGAACTTGAGCACAAGTTACTACATCTCTCTGAGCCTCACTTTCCTCCTCTGTGACAGGGTAAGCGGTGTTGGAAGGAGGGAAATGACGTCTTTTTACTCACTGTGCCCGGGGTGCATGACTTTCCGGTGGCCCGGATCACACTACGTTCCGACTGGGCTGAGCTTAAAAACTCAGCTGCGCCTTACCTGACTGCCAGACCCGCATCCCTGAGAGCTTTTGCGGTCCCTCCAGAGGCGATCAGATTCAAACCAACAGAAGTTAGGTTTCTGGCAAATTCCACAAGGCCCGTTTTGTCAGAGACACTAAATAAGGCTGCAACAGAAGACATTTTTCTCATCACTCGCAGTACAGGACATTAAGTCCTTCAAGGACTTGGGGGTGGGGGAGGGGTCGGCTGGGAGGCCAGTCGCGAATCTCTAGGCCATAACGGCGGCCCACAGTGGCCAGGCCCAGCCCGGGGCCTTCCCCGGGTCAGACACCTGCGAGCCGCGCTACCGCCAACCGGCCGCGGGGCTCGCAGTCACGCCGCGCAACCCGGCGCCGCCATTGCGGGCTCGGGGCGCCGCGGGGCAGGGGCACCGCGGGCGGGGATCCGGAAAGGCGCGCGAGGGGCTCACCGAGCTGACTGGGTGCCATGGCTGCGGGCTGCGGGCTCGGGGTCTGGGCCCAGCGGGGGCGGCAGCGGGGACGCCACGTGCGGAGAGGCGGCGAACGGCTAGAGCGCGCGCGCGCGGGCAGACAGCCGGGCGCGCCGGGTGGTCACCTGACCTGCCACGTGACCCAGCCGCCCCACCCGGAGCCCCGCCCTGTTCAATTCGTGGCTTGGAACTCGAGCCTCCGCGCTGAAGGGAAGGGGGGAGTGAGGCTGTAGCTTCCTAGGCCCGGAACTTGAAGGGATCGTCGCCCCCGTCTTACATTCTGAGCGTGACTTGTCCCTTTTCGCAAAGGTGAGGCGGCCGCAGGACCTCAGGGGCAAATTCCTGTTGCCCAGGGCAGCCTGTCGCCAGAGGCTGGAATGCAGCTAAGAAGTGTCGAAACACTGGTACAGAAAAAAAAGAGAAACGCCAGGAATAATTCCTACAGCGGCGAAGGTAGAAAGCATCTTGGCAATCATCTACTCCCATTTTAGTAGACTAAAAAGAAAATAAATAAAACGAAGATCCCATAATTAAAGATTAAGCCCACAGTTCACGTGATAGAGGCAAAACAAAGTGAAATTGACGTTCGTTTAAGTTTTGATTCGACATTACGGACTAGCCCGAAATCTGCTTAAAGATGGTGTCTTGCATTAGTAAATAATATTTGACTCAAGCCTGGGTGAGAGGAATGATAATGGTGAAGGGGGAGGAGAGAACACCTTTCTTAATTAAAAATACGAAAACAAAACTGCACACTTGTTTCTTTTTGAAAAAGAAAAAACACCTTTGCCACAAAATAAATATATATTGCTGTTTACGGAAATTTTTTTAAAAATGTTCCTTATTAGAATTACATTACAAAATAGTACTGCCTATCTTTTATTCTCAGTCTGGGGCTCGCAGCTGCAGAAAGGAGTCTATTTTCTTATTACCTGTATGTTATTTATATATCTGTTACCCTCTCTAATTCTTCCAGTCTCTTCTTTACTCCCCCAAATGAATACTTTGGCTAGAATCAAGAGCTCTGTTTTAGAACTTCTGAATATGTGAACTTCCTGCCCTGAATATTTCTCGCATTCCCAAAAGAAATAATAAGATTATCACAGTGTCTTCAGATTGTGTTTGCCAACTTTGAATTTAAAAAAGATAAGGTTCGAAGCTAACAATAAAGGAAATCTCCCTGTCCAGTCACCATTAGGTTTTTATAGAAAATAGAAAGCAGAAAAAGGAGAAAATAATGCTGAGAATAGTGGTAAGAGGAAAATAAATAGTATTTGGCATTGGATATTTTTTCTGCATGTGAATTTCAAATATTTAATTTAATAAATATTTATTGAGCCCTTTCTGCCTAAATGGCAGAAATACAGTGTCAGAAGGAAAGATGAATATTACCCAATCACTGTCCTTAAGGGGCTCACGATGGAATGAAAGTATAGAAACACAAGGTACAAGAAAATATTTATATAAAGAAAAAACATGGGATTAAACCAATTTTTGTAGTGGTCTTTCAGAATGCTGTCATATGTATTGAGAAAGAATGTGGGTTCCAAACCAAGACACAGCTTTTTCACTTAAAGGTGTTTGCCAAAACGACTTCTGACGAATCCCTCTGTAGTTTTAAAATTCAGACCTAATAACTACCTTGTTAATGGCAAGATGAGTAGATGAATTTTTGGCTAGCTTTGTGATCCTGGCCACATCATTCCAACTTTAGGGCCCGTAGTTGCCTTGTCTGTAATATGGACATACTTGTTCTGCAGGCTTCTTCAGATTATAACAAGTAATCTATTGAAAGTACAAACTGTAAAGTGACTGGTAAGGGTAATAAAGAACTTGTAATTTCCTTCATGGTTCATTCCCCTGATGTAGTTGAATAAATGTGTATCTCTCTGGGCTTCAGAGTATATCCTCCTTGAAGATGCTAGTCATAAGCAAGCTGGTGTACTAGAAATGGAAAAACTTCCCACAAAAACATGAATTTATCCCCCAAGAGTTTGTCTTTTTCAAATGGAAAAGAACATGCATGCTCTATAGTGATTATATTTTCATTTCTTCTCTTCTTACTTCACACCCCTCCCAAAGGAAACTTGAAGACCCGGAGATCATCTTTTTATACAGTAGTTCCCCCCTTATCTGTGGTTTCACTTTCCACAGTTTTAGTTGTCCGTGGTCAACTGCTGCAGGGAAGCTGATGATCCTCCTCATGACAAATCAGCGGAAGGTCAATAGTAGCCTAACTCTACATCACGGTTGCTACGTCATCATGTCATCACGTAGGCATTTTATCATCTCACATCATCGCAAGGGTGAGTATAGTAAGATATTTTGAAAGAGTGAGGTTTATGTAACTATTATTACAGTATATTGTTATGATTTTTCTATTTTATTATTAGTTGTTAATCTCTGTGACTAATTTATAAATTTAACGTTTTCATTCTTATGTAGAGGAAAAAAACATGTTATATACAGGGTTCAGTACTATCTGTGGTTTCAGGCATCCACCGGGGGTCTTGGAACATTTCCCCTGGGGATAAGAGGGGACTATTGTATCTGAAAATATTTAATATATTTATACGTGATTTCAGTTCCTCAACTGTGCTTTAATCTGTTTGGCCTATATGTTATTTGTTCCTTGGGTAAACTTATCCCTTTCTCCAAAAAGCCTCCATCTCATTACTAAATCTGGGATTTCCTACCAACCTCTAAGGATTAGTAAAACTGCTCCTTTTTGGGCTAACTTATTTCAAGGGTTTCTCTACTCATGTGGACGTAGTTTGCCATAGGAAGTGATTCCCAGGAGTTTGGATAATAGGATTAAGTATTGTCTACAAACTCCCTCTCTCAAGATTAAAGTATTTCATGATGTATTAAGAAATTTGAACATTTTCCTTGAAGGGTATGGAGCTGTTTGGAATTGTAAAGTTGGCAATGATACAAAGAATGAATTGAATATCTGGAAGCAGAGAAACCAATTAGGAAGGTTTTGCATTAACAAACTCCTAATCAAAGACTTGAAAGCATGGAAAAGGAGAGATGTATGTGAGACAAAATCAGGTAAAACCAGCGTTATATGGAGATCAATTGCATAAAGGAAATATGAAATGGAAAGAAATAAGGGAGACTCCATTGTTTCTAGCTTGGTTATTTGAGTAGCCAGCGAAGCAAATAATTAACATAAAAAAATGAGAGGAAAACAGTTTCGGCATGTGTCTATTTTTATTTGAGGTCAGTGTGAGAGTTTGGGTAGATAAATTTGAGTTTCTAAATGTTGATTTTGAAATATAAATAATGATGGACATCAAAATGAAAATATACAGTAAGTTTTTAGAAATACAAGTCAGGAATAGATGTGAGGCTAAAGATAAATAAATTTGGAAAGTTAATGACACTGAAGTAGTAGTTTAAGCCTGAAAGAAGACACCCTTGCCTAATCAGGTCCAGCAAATAGACTAAGTCAGAAGGCCAAAAAAAAAAAAAAAAAAGGAAATTTGCTCAAGCAAGCATTTAATGCACTAGGAGTACATGTGGATTTTAACTGCTTAGTCTTCATATAACTTATACAGTAGCTGATAGTGTAATAAAAAATTACTATTATGGCAAATGTTCATCTGATGGATATTTATCAAGCATGCTATTCACTTACTAGATTCACTCAAAAAATATTGACTGAGACCCTAGTATGTACAGCTAGAGGGCAATGAGATTGCAAGGGTAAGCCAAACAGACCAAAAAGAAAATCTCTTCCACATGGAGTTTATGTCTCCTCTCAGAGGAGGAGACAGTCAATAACAAAACGGATACATAAAATTTATAGTGTGCTAGATACGAAGATACTTCATGGAAAAAAAGCAGAAAGAGAAGAGCGTTTTGGACTAAGTCTTAAGGGAGAAGTAGCTCAAGAAGTCATGAAAGCCAAGGACAGAGGGTCACAAAAAGCTGTCAACTATTTTAAATATTGTTGGAAGGCAATTAAAAGACCAAAAGTGATCATTATGACTAGCATTGTTGTCATTATCAAGGTTAATGGTGATGTTGGTAAGACCAGCTTCAGGAGAGTGGTGTTAGCAGAAGCCAGGGTGAAGGAAGATGGCCAGGCAATGTTGAAACCCATTTGAAACTGGTGATGATGAATTTATGGAGACTTTTGAAATGTATGCTTTTCCTCTAGCAGCTTGGTAGTCTTGCAGACACAAAGAAGGTAGATGGTTCAGTTCATCCAGGATTGGGGTTTTGCCAGGAGGGTGAGAAAAGAACAAGAGTCAACGGACTTTGGTATTTTCGCAAATGTGATTTACCTGATAGGCTGTGAAATCTAAGCTGGTCAGGGGAGAAGTAAAGACAAGAGGAAGGCTTTAGCAGGTCAAATGTGCGGATGAAGAATAGTTATTACTTGGAAGGATGGAAGGAAGCACTGTTTTAGAGAATGGGTTTTTAAGGGTGGAGCAGTTTGGGTTGATGACTGTATTTAGGGTGTGGTCATGTAAGTGGGAAGTTGAGGTAGAGTGTAGAGAGAAGCTAATTCGGGTGCCCAGGACTTTGCCAGTTTATGTCTCTTGTTCTTTCGTACTTGTAAATAGCACCAACTTCTACCTTCAAAAGTATCTTGATTTGGAAAATAAATTATATGGTCCAAATGGAATTTTTATCATTTTGATATTAATTGAATAAAATATAACTCAGCATAGAATATCAATTTGAGGGGTGCCTGGGTGGTGCAGGTGGTTAAGCGTCCAACTCTTTGTTTCAGCTCAGGTCATGAGATCGAGCCCTGCATTGGGCTCCAAGGGGAGAGTCTGTTTGAGACTCTCTCTTCCTCTCCCTCTGCCCCTCCCCACCACACACTCACTCGTGCTCTTGCGCATGCACTCTGTCCCTCAAAATAAAATAAATAAATCTTTAAAAAAAGAATATCAATTTTAATAATATATTAAATATGAATTTATTAAAAGCAATCAATTATAATAGATTATATTCACAAATTCCTATTACATTTAACATTTTCAGGTATCTTTTTCATTTTGGCAATAACTTTAGCTCCTCTGGGTATTTAAGGAACTTGAAATTAAAGCCAAATTATCACAATTTTGCAATTCCAATAGTAAGGATTAATTTAGACTAGAATCATCAATGGATGCTAAAACTGAAAATGGGGCTCCAGCTACTGTGCAGACAATGAACATTCCAGGCAAAGATTTGCAAAAAAAGCCTTTAGCTTTGGTTTCTAATCTGAAGTTCCTTTTCCAGTCATCTACCGATTAGACCAGTCCCCAGCTGGGATTGGGACTCTTCCCTGTCAGTCAGTGCCCCATCCTATTCTTCCTAGACATAACTGCCTGGATTTTCAAATATTTGCTAATATCTTGGTCTTTCTGGCCAGCCCTGCCCAACTGTTGAATTTCTTTGCCACTTATATTAGATCACTTGTGTCTGCATTTATCAGAACTAGGTCTAGAGATTACTACTTAGCCCCAGCATCCATTATATTTCACCCTTGACTAAATAACCACATCAGTATTTTGTAGTTTTTAGGGATTTCTTAGCAACTGGACCCCTGCGACCCTGCTTCAAATAATAAAATGTCATAATAAATTAATCCCAAGATAGAAAAAGATGGTTCTTCACTACTAAAGGCTTTTTTTTTATCACTGTGGTGCCAAATCAATGATTCTTTCCCTTCTTTTAATCCCAGAGCTTGCTTTAATGATAACACCTTTACACTGTATTGCATTCATTTTTAAAAAGCTGTCTATCTCATTATATTTTACGGGCAGGGACTATGTTTTATTTTTCTGTATTTACCTGAATGCCTAATATAATAACTAGTAGATAACAGACATTAACTTTAGAATCTCAAAAGATCTGGCTCTACTACTCTCTACTCTTAGTCTTTGTCACCTCAAATTCATAAACACCATCCTTACTTAGAGAGATTTTGGCACCAGGTTCACAGTCTTTTCTTCTACCTCAACCTCTATGATTATTTCGGTAACCTCACTGTCCCCATCAATGACCCATTCAATACTGTAGTCTTTCAGTTCCTCAACTCCATGTGTAAAAAAAAAAAACTCAAAAACTTTAAATTAATACCAATCTGTGGCAAATTTCCTTAGAATTGTCCCTGAGAAACTCCTACTAATATATTATTAGAATGGGTATTCCAATGTGAACTTTACTTAATAATGACATTATATTTAAATGTATCAAAATTTATTGTCCAAAGTCAAACCTGACAATCTCTGCCTTTTGAGTTGGTTGTTTATCCCATATACATTTAACATTATTACTAACATATTTTAATTTATGTCTGCAGCCTTACTATTTGCTTTCTAATCTTGTGTCTCTTTTTGTTCTTTTTAATTTTTTAAATTAAAAAAATTTAAATTTAAATTCAATTAATTAACATATAATGTATTACTAGTTTCAGAGGTAGAGTTCAGTGATTCATCAGTTTTATATAATACCCATTGCTCATTACATCACATGCCCTCCTTGATGTCCATCACCCAGTTACCCCATCCCCTCACCCCCCTCCCCTCCATAACCCTCAGTTTGTTTCCTATGATTAAGAGTCTCTTATGGTTTGTCTCCCTCTGTGATTTCATCTTGTTTTACTTTTCCCCTCTTTCCCTATGATCCTCTGTTTTGTTTCTTAAATTATCTTTCTTGATAATTGTCTTTCTCTGATTGACTTATTTCGCTTAGCATAAAACCCTCTAGTTCCATTCACATTGTTGCAAATAGCGAGATTTTTTTGATGGCTGAGTAGTATTCCATTGTGTGTGTGTGTGTGTGTGTGTGTGTGTGTGTGTGTGTGTGTGTGTGTATCACATCTTCTTCATCAATTCATCTGTCAATGGACATCTGGACTCTTTCCATAGTTTGGCTATTATGGACATTGCCACTATAAACATTGGGGTGCAGGTGCCCCTTCGGATCACTACATTTGTATCTTTGGGGTAAATCCCTAGTAGTGCAATTGCTGGGTCATAGGGTAGTCCTATTTTCAACTTTTTTTTTTTTTATGTTCAATTAGCCAACATATAGTACATCATTAGTTTTTGATGTAGTGTTTAATGATTCATTAGTTGCATATAACACCCAGTGCTCTATTTTCAACTTTTTGAGGAAACTGCATACTGTTTTCTAGAGTGGCTGCACCAGCTTGCATTCCCACCAACAGTGTAAGAGGGCTCCCTTAACTCCGCATCTTTGCCAATAACTCTTTTTTTCCTGATTTGTTAATTTTAGCCATTCTGACTGGTGTGAGGTGGTATCTCATTGTGGTTTTGATTTGTATTTTCCTGATGCCAAATGATATTGAGCATTTTTTAAAATTTTTTTATTGTTATGTTAATCACCATATATTACATCATTAGTTTTTGGTGCAGTGTTCCATGATTCATTGTTTGTTCATAACACCCAGTGCTCCATGCAGAATGTGCCCTCCTCAATACCCATCACCAGGCTAACCCATCCCCCTACCCCCCTCCCCTCTAGAACCCTCAGTTTGTTTTTCAGAGTCCATCATCTCTCATGGTTCGTCTCCCCCTCTGACATACTCCCCTTTTCTTCCTCTCCTATATTGAGCATTTTTTCATGTGTCTGTTGGCCATTTGTATGTCTTCTTTGGGAAAATGTCTGTTCGTGGCTTCTGCCCATTTCTTGACTAGATTTTTTGTTTTTTGGGGTGTTGAGTTTGATAAATTATTTATAGATTTTGGATACTAGCCCTTTATCTGATAAGACATTTGCAAATATCTTCAATGGGTTTTCTTTTGGTTTTGTTGATTGTTTCCTTTGCTGTGCAAAAACTTTTTATCTTGATGAAGTCCCAGTAGTTAATTTTTGCCTTTGTTTCCCTTGCCTTTGGACACGTGTCTAGCAAGAAGTTGCTGTGGACGAGGTCACAGAGGTTGCTTGCTGCCTGTATTCTCCTCCAGGATTTTGATGGATTCCTGTCTCATATTTAGGTCTTTCATCCATTTTGAGTTTATTTTTTGTGTATGGTGTAAGAAAATGTTCCAGTTTCATCTTGCATGGTGGCTGTCCAATTTTCCCAACACCATTTGTTGAAGAGACTATCTTTTTTCTATTGGATATTCTTTCTTGCTTTGTCGAAGATTAGTTGACTGTAGAGTTGAGGGTCCATTTCTGGGTTCTCTCTTCTGTTCCATTGATCTAAGTGTCTGTTTTTGTGCCAGTACCATACTGTCTTGATGATTACAGGTATGTAATAGAGCTTGAAGTTCAGAATTGTGATGCCAACAATTATGATGTTGGTTTTCTTTTTCAACATTCCTCTGGCCATTTGGGGTCTTTTCTGGTTCCATACAAATTTTGGGATTATTTGTTCCAGCTCTGTGAAAAGAGTTGATGGTATTTTGATAGGGATTGAGTTGAATGTATGGCTTGCTCTAGGTAGCATAGATATTTTAACAATATTTGTTCTTCCAATCCATGAGCATGGATCGTTTTTCCATTTCTTTGTGTCTTCCTCAATTTCTTTCATGAATTCTCTATAGTTTTGAGTAAGATCCTTTGCCTCTTTGGTTAGGTTTATTCCTAGGTATCCTATGGTTTTTGGCGCAATTGTAAATGGGATCAACTCCTTAATTTATCTTTCTTCTGTCTCATTAGTGTATAGGAATGCAACTGATTTCTGTGCATTGATTTATATCCTGCCACTTTGCTGAATTCCTATATGAGTTCTAGCAATTTTGGGGTGGACTCTTTTAGGTTTTCCACATAGAGTGTCATGTCATCTGCAAAGAGTGAGAGTTTGACTTCTTCTTTGCCAGTTCCGATGCGTTTTCTTTTTGTTGTCTGATTGCTGAAGCTAGGACTTCCAGTACTATGTTAAATAACAGTGGTGATAGTGGGCATTCCTGCTGTGTTCCTGACCTTAGGGGAAAAGCTCTCAGTTTTGCCCGGTTGAGAATGATATTTGCTATGGGCTTTTCATATATGCTTTTATGATATTGAGGTATGTTCCCTCTATCCCTGCACTGTGAAGAAATCAAGAAAGGATGCTGTACTTTGTCAAATGCTTTTTCTGCATCTATTGAGAGGATCGTATGGTTCTTGTTCTTTCTTTTATTTGTATACTATATCACATTGATTGATTTGCAGATGTTGAACCACTCTTGCAGCCCAGGAATAAATCCCACTTGGTCATGATGAATAATCCTTTTAATGTACTGTTGGATCCTATTGGCTAGTATCTTGGTTGTTTTGTTCTTTTTAAAATGTCTTCTTCTGGATTAACTGGGTATTTTCTAATGTACCATTTTAATTCCTTTATTGATTTTTAACTATATTTTTGAGTTATTTTTCTTAGTATTTGCTTTAAGAATTACAATACATATCTTAATTTATCAGAAAATATTTGAGACTTAATACTAACTTAATTTCAGTGAGATACAGAAAAATTGCTCCACTATAGTTCCATTCCTTATTACAAATCCAACAGTATAGTGTTGTAATTGTTTTATATAACTATATGTCTTTTGAAAAAATTAAGAAAAGAAAAAATATATTTACCAAGTTTTTTTATTAAATTCTTAACCAATTCCCATACTCTTCATGTCTTCTAGTGGATTTGAGTCACTGTGTGATGTCACTTCCTTGCTCCACTAGTTTTCTTCTTTCCCCACTTTGGGCTGCTATTGTTAAATATACATTTCTATGCTATAAGCCCAAATTCATATTTATATAAACTTATATAAGCTATAAATCCCCATATTCAATTTTATAGGTATTATTTTGTGCTATTGTTTTTAAAAATCAATTAAGAGGAAAAAAGAGAAGACATGAAATTATGCTATTTTCTGTAATTGCTATGTAATTGTCTTTACTGGCACTCTGTTTTTTCATGTGGATTCAAATTGCAGTCTAATGTTATTTCCTTTCTGTTTAAAGAACTTCAGTTAGTATTTCTTGCAAGGTAGGTCTGTTAGCAGCAAATTTTTTCAGTCTCTGTTTATCTGGAAATATCTTGCTTTCTGCCTTAGTTTTGAAGAGGATTTGCTACATGTAGGATTCTTGCTTGGCAGCCTTTTTTTTTTTTTTCCTTTAAGTAGTTTGAATATGTCATCACACTGCCTTCTGGTTTCCATTGTTCTTTATTAAAAGTCAGTTATGAATATTGTTGAATTCCCTTGTACATGATGAATCATTTTCTTTTGCGGCTTTCAAGATTTTCTTTTTGCTTTCGATTTTTACATTTTGACTACAATATGCCTTGTAATGGATGTCTTTGGTTTCATCCTACCTAGAGTTTATTGAACTTCTTAGATTTGTAAATTAATGTTTTTTAATAAAATATGGGAAGTTTTCAAAGATTGTTTCTTCAAATATTTCTTTCTGTCCTTCTTTCTCTTTCTTCTCCTTCTAGTATTCCCATTATGCTTATGTTGATGTACTTACTGGTATCCCATATTTTTCTGAGACTCTTCACTTCATTCTCTTTTCTTTCTATTCTTGAAATTGTTTAATCTGTAGGAATCTATCTTAAAGTTCACACATTCTTTCTCTGTCAGGTCAAATCTACTCTTGAGCCCCTCTAGTGAATATTTTATTTCCATTATTATATTTTTCAATTCTAGAGTTTCATTTGATTCTTTTTTATAATCTGTATCTTTTTATTGTTATTCTTAATTCAATGAATTGTTGTCGTTGTACTTTCCTTTAATTCTTTAAATATGATTTCCTTTAGTTCTTTGAACATATTTATAGTAACTACTTTGAAGTTTTGTCTGCTAAATTCAAAACTTGAGCTTCCTTAAAGGCAATTTTTATTGCCTTTTTTTTTTAATAAGTAGGACACTTGAGAGTAAACATCACTTTAATAATTACAGTCAGACAAAAAGCATGAAATTTCATGGTTCTGGTAAAACTGGGATGTCTGGTTATACTTAACAGAATGTAATGTGACACCTTAAAAACTTAACAAATCCCATGTTTCTTTCTGAATTTCTGTATCAAGAAATGATGCATTTCTGAGACATATAAATTCTTTGTTTAGAAAGGAATACATAAGTTTAGGAACTTGACTTGATATAAGGCCCTTGATACTTTCTATTGGAGAAAATCTTAAAAGCCCCATTAGAAAGTTTTTTTAAAGACAATGTGTGGCAGACACTTAATTGCCTATGCAAAATTTTATTCCCCCACCTTACTTATTCCTGGCAGATCTCCAATTTTATTCCAATTTATCCCTTTCAGAGGACCAGAAATACTTACAAAAGAAGCTGCTGTAATCTTATTTCCCTTGGCAGTGCTAGGTATATGGGTGCACATATGACCACTTTTTAGATAATGAGACATAGTAGAAGGTCTATTGTAGGGTCTCTGGAAAACTCTTTTTATCTCTTAAAAAGAGGGTCATGGAAAAAGCAACCCCTTTTCTGTTGGATATGATTCTTAGAACTGTGGCAACCATCTTTATCTATCTCTTCTAACTACAAGGTCTACTTTGAGGCTAAAGAAAGATGAGAAGAATCTGGATTTTTGATACCATTATGAAGCCTCTGAATTAGCCAAATCTTGGGCCCCCCACTTTCAAATTCTTGGTATTTTGAGTAATTAATTTCTTTTTGTTGTTGTTTAAGCCAGTTGATTTTGTCTTCTATACAAGTAGCTTAAAACATCCTAAAAATTAAAAAAAAATTGTTTCAGAAAAAGACTAGCAAAGGATAGGACTCATCCCCACTTAACAGAGTGTGTCATTGACAATTTAACTGTGCCATCCTGTGCTGTCCAATATGGTAGCCACTAGTCACATGTGACTGTTGAGCACTTGAAATGTGCCCAGTCTAAACTGAGAGTTCAGTAAGGATAAAATAAACATCATGTTTTAAAGACTTAGAACAAAAATGATAAAAAATAAGTTATTTTTAATAATTTTAATTGGTTACATTTTGAAATGACAATATTTATGACATACTAGGTTAAATAAAATATATTCTTAAAATTAATTTTACTTTTTTCTTTTTACTGTTTGTAACATGACTACTAGGAAATTTAAAGATATGTAGTTCCCACTATATTTTTACTGGACAGCACTAATCTAGACAGAATCCAAGAATTGTCATATCATTTGCCAACTGAGGTAAGGCACAGAATTCTTTGAAATGCTTTATATTTGACACTTTACAAATACTATTTATATAGCAAGATTCAAATATAAATTGCAAATATAGAAATTATCTAAAATGAGGAAGGTGGTACATTTGGTTTTGCCTGAATTCTTAAAAGTTCCAGACACTTAGGATTGACTATATAGAGCCTAGCTTATGTACATTCAAGATTTGGGTACCAGATCCTACAGATGTATTCTTCATATCTTCCTCCTGTCTCTGAGATACTAAATAATATGCGGGGACGAATAAATGCATATTGTATTATTTCAGTTCTTTAGGTCAGATATATAAGTTTCTCTAACCCTAAAACTCTGGATTTTGGGTTCTATCATAGGGTGTGTTTCTGTCAACAGGAAAAGCTAAATTAAAACTTGATTTAAAAACTATCATTAAAAAAATAGAAATAGAACACAGCCTGATATAGACTCTCCGTATGTTCCTGTATAAGACTCCAAGGAAGTTGGTGAACCTTGCTCTTTCCCTCATGCTGAAAAGTAATCACCATGTAAAAGTTTTAGTTTATTTCAGAGTTGCTTGCCAATATGTCAGTTTTTAAATTTAGAAATAAAACAGTTGAACATGTACATAGATTTTAAAGTGTACGTTTGGCTGAATACATAGGAAAGTAAATTTCTGTATTTTAAGGTTTTTATAAAACTCTTGTTTGCATTGATTTTTAAAGGAAATAATTTGTATGGATTTATATTAAATTTATATAACTTCTTTCAGCAAAATATGTTTTCCTGGTTTCTAGCAGTATATATATATCCCCATTACAAAAGCATACCATAGCAATGTTTATGTGTCATTGTAAATATAGAGCTAATAATTATATATTATTTACTACATGCTGCACACTGCTCTCTATACTTCACATAGATCAATTCATTTAATCAGCTGTATTTTCTCAGAATTTATTCATAAAAATCAAATCTTTAATATTACATCATATTTTCAGCCCTTAAAACCAATATCCTTAGTGTTTGAAGAGAAAAGGTCAGTTTGCAAGGTTAAAGTAAAATCTTCAATCTAACACCTGGAAAATTTCCATATAAAAATCAATAGCAAAAGAAAAATATTTTGGATCACTAGAAATAATAAGAGCATAATAAGATACTTGGATGCTTTTCTTGCAGCAAAAAAAACCCACGTAACCCTTGAAGAGTAGAAAAAAGACTCCATATGTGCAATTACAGACGAAATACAATTGTCCTCTGTCCTATATCTCCTTTCCCCTTAAAGAATCTAGTTTAGGATTAAGATTAAATGTCAAACCCAAAGAACACATGCAGCATCAATTTATCGTTGAACCTGGATGTCAAAAGAACTCCCAAGCAGAAGAATTATTTCAGAATAGCATCAGTATAATTTACTATTACTTTTTTTGGTCATTAAATGCAAAGGGATGATTTTTACATGTAAATTTGGTGAAACCCAAATGTAAAGTGTTTGGGTTCTTTGATACCAAGTTTTCAATAAGTATTTAAGAATGTGTCTCCTTTGTTTTTTGAGATGATAGTGATTCAACATGCGTATAATAACAGGAGAGGACAGGGCAATGACTAGTTCCTTTAAATAACATAATAAAGAATAAACATGATTTTTGCTCTTAGGAAAAACTTTTAACTTGTTCTGGTTAAGAGTGAAAGGAAGCTAGAAAAGCTATATTTAAATGAAATTATTAGTTTTCATTTTTAAGGATAATGCAAACTAGAAAGGGGCCACACAACATAAATGTGTAATCACCAAAAATTCATGCTTTCTAAAAAAAGGGCAAGGAGATTGGAATGGATAAAAGGAGGCCATTTAGGTCATTTAAGCTTAACAAAGGCAGAGAAATGGGGATGTTCAAGAAAGTGTAGTCACAGAAGAATACATAAACCATTTCCTGCTTAGGTTTTTCTCTACATATTCATACAATGAGTTCATGCAGTTCTACATACAGTATTTAGCATATCAAAAGGAAAGCATTTCCTCAAAGAGTGATGAAAGCGAAGGTGATTTATTTTTAGACCAGCGCTCCCAGGAGAACATACCACCACTAGGGAGCAGCAGAGGTTGTTCCCTGGGTCATCAGCATCAACTCAGAATCTCAGTCAGAAATAGCCAGCTACATTTGCACAATGCTTTGCAGTCAATGAAATGTTCTCATCACTCATTTCCATTATAACACAATCAGGGATATCCTGTTCTTACCCATTTTTCAGATGCAGAAAGGAAAGGCCCATAGAAGCTCAAGGTCATAGTGCCAGGCAGTAGTAGAGTTGAAACTGCCTTTTCCCACCCCAAATTCTGTGCTAGTACCAATAGAAAATCATGAACATGTGATAAAAGGCACCCTCCTGGGAGCATAAATTTCAGCCTAGAAAGGGGCAACCAATGAATGTTTCAATTCTAAGGTACACCTTCAATTTTATATCAGGTTTTTTGTTGCTAGGTAGGAAGAGAAGTATAACACTCCACATTAATTTTAAGTTGCATTTTAATTTCAGAAGATTAAAATATAAAAAAGAAAGTATGTTGTAAGCTTAAGGAAATAGCTTATATAAATAATTCAAGTTTATATATGTGTGCGTATTCATATTTGTGTGTGTGTGTGTGTGTGTATGTCGATAACCTTTTAAAGAAAATGATAGTGGAACTGTACTCTTTCATTCTTGGGCTTGTCTTTCTAATTCTCCCTCTTCTTGTTTTGTACTAAAGTGTGTTTATCTTCTATATCACCTTAGGGCCAATTCTCACTTGAAATTTCAACGTGATGTTTACCAGATGATTCCTGATTTACTAATAAAGTTAGGGAAGGATCCTAAGATGTCCTTCCCTTCTCAAAAAGCATTTAATAAAGTTAGGGAAGGATCCTAAGGTGTCTTTCCTTCTCAAAAGCATTTATTCCTTTAAAATGGCAATGTTAAATTTCAGGTCAGGTAATAGTGGTGGTTGGTGGCAGAATAGAAGATATTTTGCTGGAGGTGGACTTTGCAGTACCATTCAATTACACTACGGGAGTGGATACATTCTTCACCCTTATTTTGTATTCTTATGAAAGACCACCCCTTTTTTGCTTTACATGTATTTCCATCTGCCAATGATGACCAGACGATGTTTATTTTTATTATTTTTTTATTTTTATTTTTTAAAAGATTTTATTTGTTTAGTTGTCAGAGAGAGAGAGAGAGAGGCAGGCAGAGGGAGAAGCAGGCTCCCCGCTGAGCAGGGAGTCTGATGCGGGGCTCTATCCCAGGACCCTGAGATCATGACCTGAGCCAAAGGCAGACACTTAACCAACTGAGCCACCCAGGTGACCTATGACCAGATGATGTTTAGCATGCAGAAAATATGATTGTTCTGACACTCAGGATTTTTAAAGGGCTGAAAAACCATGGGCTAAGGAAATGAAGGCATTAGATTAGATCATTTGAAAGATTTATACATTCAATAAACATTCATAGACCACCTACTATTGTCTTATACTAGGTTGGCACTGGGAACATTAAGAAATAATTTTCAAGCAAAAAAAAAAAAAAGAAAAAACAACAAACTCTTCAATGTCACATCATAAGATCAAGACAGTGCCAATGTTAAATGCATACTGGGTGCTGGTAGCTCAGTAGAAGATCCTTTCTCCCAGCTTTCTTAAATAAAGGAATAATAGTGAAATGCTGTTTAACAAATATTCTATTATCTTGATGATACACAGTTATTCAGAAAAACATGGAAATTGATAAATTTGGATTTGTGTAGTCAGCCTCCACAATAGTCCCTAATGATGCCCATCTTCTGGTCTTCTCACTTTTGTGGCTCCCATCCCACCCTGAACCAGGGTTGGTCTGTATGACCAATAACATACTGCAGAAGCGATGGGGAAGCTTCCATCTGGGACTCTCTCATCTTCCTCGGTCTTGGATCACTCCCTTGGGTGAGGTTATCAGCCATGTTATGAGCAGCTGTAGTTAGAGGCCCAAGTGGTGAGGAACTGACATGAGTTCTCCTTTTCCAGTTGCAGTCAGGCCTTCCAAGGATTGCAGCCTTGGCGGGCAGTTTGACCACACCCTTGTGAGAGACCCTGAGCCAAAACGACCCAGCTAAGCCACTGCTGGATTTCAGACTCAGAGGAACTATGAGGTTAAAAATGTTTGTTGTTTTAAGTTGCCAAATGTTGGGGTAATTCATTACATAGTGTTGAAGTAACTTTCTAGGCCCAACATGGAGCTGCTCCTGCCTGGGGTGCCACATCAGCAAACCAAAAGCTAGATAATTTTTGTGTGCCTGGAAAGATTCCACTTAACTAAAACACAGTATTAACCAGTTAGCCAATCTACAAAAGCTAACTCTGGGCTCTATACTTACTTCCTTGTTCCTTCTCATGCCAAACAAGGTTGACTGTGGGGCCTCAGCCAATCAGATGCTTCCTATTTGTGTTTTCCTTGTTCCTTATTCTTTATTCTATAAAAGCTTCCTGTCTTCTGCCCTATTTTGCAGTTCTCCAGAAGGAGACTGTCTACTTCATGAAGTGTTAAATAAAGTTTGTTTGTATTACCTAAATTGTCTTCCTTAATCATTTTTTAAACAGCTTTTCATGACAAAGAATGTGATCTAAAGCTGACTGCTACTGGCCTATGGCCTGAGACATACAGGCAAGATTCCCAGTGAACCCTTTGAGTTCACTGTTCCTCTCTTCCTTACAGAAGGGCCATGGGTGAATCACTCTCAGATTTGAACTCTGCTCCCTGTGTGCAGCTCTCTGATGCAAACAAACTTTATATATATGTATATATATGTTCCCAGAAAGGTTCTGGAATTCTAGAAAGGTTCCGTGGTACTTACATTGGAAATCTGGAATGGGTGGAGCCATTAGGGAACTCACAAAGCCTGGAGGTAAGTCCACAGCATAAACCACCAGGTGGCTTGGGAAAATAAGACAAGAAATTCAGACCACTTTGACCATCAAAATCAAAATTTAACAAAAAAATATTGATTTCCAACACCTTTTTTCATTCTCTCCAAAATGTCTTCCATAGTCTTTATATCTTAGTCAGTGACATCTGTATCCAACCACTTGCTTAGATCAAACATTTTGAAGTCTCCGAGTTTCTTTCTTACTCTCCTACCCCACAGCCAATCTGTCAATAAATCCCATCAACTACATCTTCAAAATGAGTACAGAATCTGACCACTCTCTACTACCACCAAATAATTGTCATCTTCCTTCTGATTATTGCAACCGTCTTCTAAATGTTTTTCTCGTGTCTGCCCCCTGCAGTCTATTCTCAAAAGAGTAGCTAGACAGAGAAATCCTTTTAAAAGCATATAGAATCCTGGGGTGTCTGGGTGGCTCAGTCAGTTAAGCGGCTGACTCTTGATTTCAGCTCAGGTAATGATCTTAGGGTCCAGGGTTCAAGTCCTGCATCAGGCTCCGCACTCAGTGGGGAGTCTGCTTGAGGATTCTCTCTGTCCCTCTGCACTTGTGCATGCTCTCTCTCAAATAAATAAAAATAAATAAATCTTAAAAAAAATAAAAGCTTATATAATCCTGATTTAACTCGGCTCTAACTGCTAATGGCTTCCCTTCTCATCCAAGTAAAAGGCGAAACACTTATAAGGACCCACAGACACTGTGCATCTGGCCCCTTACTTCCCTATCATCTTCCACTATTCCCCCTCTTGTCCCACTGCAAGCAGGGTTGGGCCTGGTTAATACTTGGATGGGAGTCCACTGCAACCACAGTGGAGTCTCCACCATTTCTTCAACTCTCCAGGCATGAGTCCACCTTCAAGTCTCATCCTCTCACCAACTTCCCACATTGTCAGCTTTCCAGAGAAGCCATCCCTGACCACACCTTCCATTCATTTCATATATATAGATGTATTGAGCCCTTACTCTGTATTATGTAATGCTCTAGAACCTTGGGATACAATAGTGAATTAAATGGACGAAAATTCTTGCCTCATGGAGTAAGGGAAGGCATCTGATAAGCAATGCACATAATAAAGATATAAATTTGACCCTGAGTCTTATTGACAAAAGCAGAACACATGATAGAAGATCAAAATGATATAATTGCAATGACCAGGGCAGGCCTCACTAAGAGGAAAGATTGGAGGGAGAAGAAAGAGAGCTACTCAGGTGTTTGCAAATCCCCTTCACATCCTCCTATTCTTTCTCCCCATTTCTTGCACAATTTCCTCTATATAGAGCCTCATCACCATCTCATATACTGTAAGTTTCATATGTAAATGGGCAGATGATTTTATTAACTTATTTTATGTTCCATAATGAAATAATAGGATAAAATTAGCCTCTGAGAAACCTCTAGAAGGAGCCTTTCTCATTTGAATGCGTGTAAAATATTGCTCGAAAAAATATCTCTTTAATAGAGAATAGCCTTGAAAAAACTAAGTACCAAACAAATTTTTACGTAAACTGCTGCTTTTGATATGAAATCCTGTTGGACTTGGTGTAGGAAATCAATCAATAAAAAATATCCGATATGTGGTAAGAATATGTCATTATATTCAGAAAAGGATTATTTTAGCTTTTGTCATATGGAACAGAAAAACAAAATTCATCCTTTTGTAAAGAAACCAACATAGACTGAGTCCTTAGATACTGAGAGGGAGTACGTTTTCTTTTTTTTTAATTATTATTTTTTATTTTTTTTAAGATTTTAATTATTTATTTGACACAGAGAGACACAACAAGAGAGAGAACACAAGCAGGGGGAGTGGGAGAGGGAGAAGCAGGCTCCCTGCTCAGCAGGGAGCCTGATACGGGGCTCGATCCCAGGACCCTGGGATCATGACCTGAGCCTAAGGCAGACGCTTAACAACTGAGCCACCCAGGCGCCCTGGGAGTACATTTTCTTAAAGCCACCAAAAGCCTATGGCAAAGGAAGAAGGGCTGCAAGGGGTTTTAACACTCTGGTTTGATGACAGAATCCACAATCCCTGGATAAACCAAGTAAGTCAGAGTGAGTTAAATAGAAGCCGAGGGTAGGTCAGCATCAGATGGAGCTCCAGTTTATAATAACTGATAGAGCAAAATCAATTTCTCAATATAAGAGAAACCCTAGCTATTAATATTGGTGAATGTATTATTAAAATTAACGCATTCTGTGAAATTTTATGGTCAACATTCTTCTTATTTTTCATTAGTAAAAAAAAAAAAAGTCATTGGCCATAGTCAGCTCCAGGTTTGACATGTTTCTGTAGCCTGCACATTATAATAAAGAATGCTATCAAGCTGTGAAATTTGGGGTGTACAGTTGAGGTTATTTTGGGGTTGATGGATTTGTGCTGCTCCATCCACATTCTTGCTAAATGTTAGATCCCTCTTGTGACTAATGATACAGCATGAGTTTGTGAGACTAGCTTGATTGTTTGGGGATCAGATCTGAGGCCTTGGCCTCATTAGCACAGTAACTAACAAGATGAGCTAATTGGTCACATACCATAGTAACTTACAAAATGTTTATTTATGGAACACCAAAGGTAAAGTCTTAAAGTATATTTGTGTCAAGCACAGCATTTTGGTTTATTTATATGATTTAAAAATAAGGGCAATAATAAACAGAAGAGTGCATCATATTTCCAGGCATGAGGTTTACAATACTGAAAATTTCCTAAAGTAACATTTTGGAATTCTTTTGACCATAATCCCTCTTTTCTAATAAACCTAAAACTATCATGCTCCATTTGAAAATTATTGTTGTCATCCACATGTTCCCACCAGCCAAAATCAATTTTGAAGCTTTATTTACTGTAGTCAAATATAAAATATCATATTGTTTGCTTTTGTAAACTATAAATGTACTTCCTGAAATGTCCAATATGTTCTTTTTTGCTCTTCCCCCTTCTGTCCGTTCTGTCTCTAACCAACCAGGCTCAAAATTGAAAGTATATGTCTTTTCTTTTTAAGGTTTTATTTATCTGACAGAGAGAGAGAGAGAATAAGCATAGGGAGAAGCAGGCAGAGGGAGAGGGAGAAGCAGGCTCCCCACTGAGCAGGGAGCCCAATGTGGGGCTCCATCCCAGGACCCTGAGATTATGACCTGAGCCAAAGGCAGATGCTTAACCAACTGAGCCACCCAGGCGCCCCTGTCTCTGTCTTTTTTTTTTTAAGGGGGCTGCAGAGGGAGAGAGAGGATCCCAAGCAGGCTTCGTGCCCAGCATGGAGCACAACATGGGGTCCGATCCCATGACCCTGAAATCATGACCCGAGCCAAAATCAAGAGTTGGAGGCCCAACCGACTGAGCCACCCAGGCACCCCAAAAATATTTGTCTTTTGATAAGATATGCTACAAATGTATGCAGGTGTTAATGTAATTTCAAAATATAAATGTAATTTGTATACAAGTAGATAGCACAGATCAAACTGTTATTTAATGAGTAGGTTAACAAAACCAGTGCAGACAAGAATATGGGACTGTTACATATAAGTAAAAAATATAAATAAAAAGGAGTCCTGAATTTCAATTGCTAAATTACATGCAAATCTAGTTAATGTCCAACATGACAGTAAACCATAACTTTCAGGGTTAGCTTCTGTTTAAGACAGACATCATTTGCAATTGATCAGTTTCTACAAGTTAAACACCTAACTTTGCCGACATCAGACCCTAATGAGTAGTGAATAGTAAGTAAATCAAAGAAAGTTACATTCTCTGGTTAGATGGCCCTTAGGTGGTCTTATTTACATGATATTAAAAGATAACAGCATCATCTTTCCTCCAAATTTCTGGTAACTTTTCTAAATACAAGTCATAAAAATGTGAACATATAGTACAAGTGTAAATGATGAAGTGGTGGGGTTTTGTGGGAGAGCTTTGCAGTGACTGTGTAATATCACACACTCCCTTTCTCTATTCATAGGTCTCTCAAGATCAATTTTTTTTTTGGAAATTTTGTTTATCTTACACCAACTCCTGAATAGTCCTCTGGACTGTTGCCTTTGTTGGCTTTCTGATCTTTCTCATCTCATGTTGTTCTGCTTTGGAACTAATCACTACTCTTTTTTGACGATAGCAATGCTTACATTTTCTGGAAAATAGGCCTCCCTTGATTGGATGCAGAGAGATAGGTGAACAGCTGGCTACGCTTGCCTTTATTACTCTACCCCTTAATCGCATACCTCACTCACTAGGCTCTACAGATACATCTGACTCACTTACGGTGTTGGGAGTAAAGAGAATGATGACTCAGAGAAAAATTTTAAAGTGTATGCTATATGTCATTATTCTCACTGCCCAAGGGAAAAGCTCCCAAAGGCTAGAACCCTTGTGGAGGATTTCCTTCATGGGCACAACTCAGGTTCCCTCCTTGATCTCCTGCTCTCTACACCACATTTCTCAGCAATTGCTTTCTTATTCATGCCTATACTATACGAACCTCTAATCCCCTTTTGGGAAACCCACTTCTCCATTTGCAGAGATGTGTCTGATCTTTCTCTACCATGCAATCTCTAGAAATAATAATGCAGGGCATGATATTTATAAATATGTGAGTTATTCAAGCTAGAATATCACCCCTGGGGGCTTCACCATGCTAGACGAAGGTGGGTGCTAGATAAGTGAAACCTCTTTCTCTGTTCTCTCTTTCCCATTCCTCCTCCAATGTTAAATAGATATATTCTCTCTCAGTGGCAGTCTCCAATTACCAAACTGAATACACACACAGACACACATATTTCCCAGGGATAAAGGTACTTCTCAGAGAGGAAGAGAAACATTTACCTAAATAAAACAATTTGCCAGGGTCACTGCTCACATATATATAACACTTTATTTACATTTATTATCCTGAGGTACCCTTTAATGAGGTTTCCTCAAAACTTTGCCTTTTTTTAAGTACTCTAGAGCCATTTGTCCTTGTTCTGTAGCTTTTAATACAGAAGGAACTGCATAAACTTTGAAATGACTTCATTTCTGAAAGCAAAATAGAACAACTTATTTTACTTTTTTTTTTAAGCAGAAGAAGAGCCATAAGAGGATTTCTTTTCTCTTTGCCCAAGTATCATTTTCTCTCTTCCTGGGAATCAGCAAGAGAGTTCTTTCAGTTAAACTTATTCTGGCAAGAACATGACAAAGTTCTTAAGCATTTTTTATGGGCTGAATTGTGTCTCCTCAAAATATAGGTTGAGGTCCTAACCCCCAGTACCTGTGAGTGTGACTGTATTTTGAAAAAGGGTCTTTGCAGATATCATCAAGTTAAGAGAGGTCATACTGAATTAGGGAGGGCCCTAATCCAATATGAATAGTGTCCTTATAATAGATGAGAAGGAAGGATCTTCCCCTGGAGGCTTTGGAGGGATCATGGGCCTGCCAACACCTTGATTTTGGACTTCTAGCCTCCAGAACTATGGGGGAATAAGTTTCTATTGTTTTATACCTCTCAATTTGTGGTACTTTGTTATAGCAGACCTAGCAAACTAATAATGCATCATCATCATCATCATCATCACAGATACTGTTAATGACATCTGTTATATGGCATTCATTGTGTCATTTGGTTGACTGATTTATATGCTAGATGACAGTGTAGATTCTTGGATCAGAGTTCCTGAGTTCAAATTCTGGCTCACACTTACTAGGTATATGACATAGGGCAAGTTATGTAACTTACCTATTAGTTTTTTCACAACATTGTAATAGCCTTGAAAGACAGATACAAATATCCCCATTTCTATGCTTTCTAAGGCATAGAGAAATTTACCTATTAATTTGACTATAAACTCATGGAAATGCAGTCAGTAAGTGGAACTGTTGAATGTATTTTAAATATGCGTTTTAACTTCTTATTTTGAAATAATTTCTAATTCATAGAAAAATTATAAGAACAACACAAAGAACTCTCACATGCTTTGGCCCAGACTTCCCAATTGTTAACTTTTTTTACACATTTTTCTCATCACTGTTTCTCCCTATATACATTTTTTATATATAAAAAGGGAGAAACCTAGTGATGAGAAAAATGTGTAAAAAAATAATTATATATATATAATTTATATATTTTACTTTTTTCCTAAGCCACTTGAGAATTACAGACATGTGTCCTCTTCTCTCTTAATACTTCAGTATGTGGTTCCTAAAAACAAGAGTTCTCTCCCATCTAATGGAAGTTCAACCATGAAAATAAAGAAAATAAGGTTGATACTTAGCATGTTGTATATTTTTAAGTGAAATTTTTATCAAAGAATAGCCTACATACAAAAAAAGTACAGAAATCATAGATACACAACTTGATGAATTTCTGCCAAGTGATCATGCCAAAGCAACCACCAGGAAGATCAGGAAATAGATCATTATCAGGACCCAAAATCTCCCCATCCTGGCCCTTCGCAGTCACTTCTTCCTCCTTTACCTTCTCCTTCCCAAAGATAACCATTGTCCTGGCTTCTATCAACATAGATCAGTCTGGTTTTGAACTTTATATAAACAGAATTATAAACTGCATTCTTTTTTCTTTTTTTCTTTTTCTTTTTTTGCCTTAAAAGACTGGCTTCTTTCATTCAATATGTGAGGTTCATTCTTATTGTTGAGTATGTCTGTAATTTGTTTATTTCTTACTGCTGTATAGTATTTCATTGCATGAATACATCTTAATTTATCCATTCTACTGCTGTGGGACATGTAGACTATTCCCAGTGTTTGACTATAAACATTTTTGTACACACTGTTTCTTGCCCATATGTGTACATTTCTGTTGGGTTTCTTACAAGGAGTGCAAAGGTTGGGTGGTAGGGCATGGATAAGTTTAGTTTGTACTGCCAAATAGTTTACCAAAGTTGCTGTACACTCTTCAGTAGTATATAAGAATTCCACGTGCTTCATATCCTTATCAACACTTGGTATTATCATTCTTTTTAATTTTAGTACTTGTAGTGGGTATATAGCTGTATCTTATTGTGGTTTTAATTTGAATCACTTGATGACTAATGAGGTTGAGTATTTTTTTCATATATTTACAGAAAACTTGAATATTCTATCTACCTGACCCCAAAGTTAATTTTTTTTTAGTTGTTATTCTATATTCCTTTTATACATCATGAAGGAAAGTTTTACTTGGTTAATGTCAATTAAATGAGTACTCTAAGAACAGTAATGCTGTAAGAGCACCAACTTCAGTTGTATTATCGATATATCATTACATACATACCAAATTACTTCAAAACTTACTGCCTTAAAACAATAATAAACATTTATTATATCACAAATTTCCTGTACATCAAGAATTTGGGGGTACCCAAATTAGGTTAGTTAAGTGATTCTGGCTTAGGGTCTCAAGGATTACAGGCTTACAGTCAAGATGTCAGCTAGAACATCTCAACAGGGACTAGAGGTCTTGCTTCACAGTGGCTCACTCATAAGGCTGGCAAGTTGATGCTGGCTAGAGGCGGGAGGCCTCAACTCTTCACAACATGGCCCTCTCCATAGGGGCTGCTTAAGTGTCCTCACAACATGGTGGTTGGCTTCCACCAGAGTGAGTGATCCGAGAGAGAGCAAGGTGGAAGCTACAATGTATTTGGTGACCTCGCCTCTGAAATCACACTCAGTCTTTTCCAAGGTATCCTGTTGGCTATGCATGTGAACCGTATTTGATATGACTATTCAAGGGCCATCCAGGAGGTTGACTGCCACAGTTGCTCTTTAAACTCAAATGCCTAAGTTCTGTGGGGGGTTTTTATTGTTGTTTTTTGTTTTTTAATGTAGATAAGGAAAAAAGTTACCTATTTAATACATGTGTATTCATATGACAAATGCAATAAATTGATTTTTAGGGTAACTAACTTCTATTTCTTAACAAGTGTTTCAGAGATTTGTGAGAGTAAATGAGTTTGGATATTTTTAAGTTCCTTTTACTCCTTTCTTTTCCTCTTTCTCATATTTAATGAGTTATGGAGTAAACAGATTTTGTGTGTATGAAAGTATTTTTCAGTGAAGTCAGCATCTGTACAGAAGATCAGCAATTAGCAGCTACTTCTCTAGGTTAGCTGTGGGGTAAGAGATGAACAAAAGGAAAGAAGAGAGTGTTCAGACAGATGGAAAGCCTGAACAGGTCAGAGTTACTTCATATTAAAGGTTTTATTTCTTCTAAGTATGTACAAAATATTGTATGTCGTCTATCATCTATCCATCATCTATCTGTTTTGTCTATCCAACTATCTATTTATCTATCTTTTATCTATCTCTCATCTAACATCTTTTACTGAGTGGACCAGTCATCTTTCTATTTTTAACACTCACCTGAGAAATGAATGAATAATTCCAAGGAAAGTGGCATTCACAAAATGTTTTTGTTCCCGAAACATTTAAATCCATTAGCTTTTCAATGTTGTCATGCTAGTTTGCTTACCCTCAGTAATCTAAGATATTTAGACAAAGTCTAGTCTGTTCAACAGTTTCTCTTGGTTGTACTCAAAGTTGAGAAGTACTTTTTAAAATATACTCCCCTATTCTATTTCTAATCTTCTTGGCAATTGTCTAAATTAAATAAAAAACTAGAACAAAGCTGTCTGACCTAAGATGTTTATCATAGCATCAAAATAATTAACATTTAATGAGAAAAGGCAGACACTGTGCTTAGCTCTTTTATATGCATCTTGTTTACTCTCACAGCCTATAAAGTAGCTGGTATTATTATCCTAATTTTTATAGATAAGAAAATTACAGTTTAGAGAGATTAAGACCTTGACTAAGGTCACATAGCTAATAAGTGGCAGAGCTAGCCAGGAATTGAACCAAGCCATTGATTCTAAAAACATCTTCTTAACTTCTTTATAAAGTTAAGTGTTCAACAGTAAAAGGATGCTCATGTGCGTTATAACTTCAATACAATATAATATTATACAGTCGCTAGAAATTATGTACTCAATATTTTTTGGGTTTGAAAAATACTTATAGTTTAATAGTAAATGAATAAGATACACACTGATATATGATATTCACATCATAATCTCAGCTATATAGAAAACTAAATATGTATGAATATCTACAGGAAAAAGAAAAGAGAAGTAGTATATACAAAAGTTGATATTTATCTCTAAATGTGATAAAACTATGGATAATTTTTGCTTTCTTATGCATTTCTATAATGAACATGTATTACTCTTATAATCAGGAAAAAAGTAATAAAAATTTTTAATACTTATTATATGAGAGAGGAAATATAAAGACTTGGTTTCTATGATTAAAGGAATAAGTCTGTTTAATAGCTGCTGTATCCGTTAAAGGGTGCAAGCCACTCAATTAGATCTGTTTCTGATGTGTGGGGCTATCAGATGTTCAGACACAATGTAATATTCTCCTGCTTGCTGTGTTCTCTTTTTCTTTCTGCCTTATGTTGGAGATAAAGCAGAAAGTGTGTGTTTCTCATTGGGAAGTTGGCATTTGAATGAGACTGCTGCTTTTCTCAGCTTAAAGAAGATAAAAGGAGTTATCAAGTAATATTTTCTTTCACCTAAGGATGTTGGTCCCACTCCAACAATTGGAATTGATTGAACTCCAGTGCTTGCAAATTTAAAAGCCTAACACAGGGATCTGCTAACAAATCAATGGATAAACTCAAAACAAAAACCCATTACAGAGCACCTTAATGTTTATCTGTTTGGTAAGATAAACATTTGTAAATGAGCATTTTCAGCTGTGAGCTTCAGTAATAACACTACAAGATCTGTATTGGATATTAAAAATTTGCATAGAACTATAAAGCTAGGACAAACCCAAAGGGGGAAAATTGCTTTTTTAAAAATCAATTCTTCTGATCCATATTCTCAATTAAATTGTGTTTCATTCATCTAGGCTAGAGTCATTTCTCTTGACTTTTGATAACATTTTTATTATTGCCTCTGTAATGTAGCATCACATGAAACAAGTGTGCCATTGGTATTTGATTACGGGTGTTGCTTCATGGAAGCCTAGAAAGCATTGAACCAGGCAAAATAAGTGATATTAAATAGACTTATATTTGATGAGCATAATGATTGCTAATTAGTTTTCCATTTAGCTCTGATGTTGTCAAATCTAAATCTTGACCTTAAATTTGGACTTCAGTGCTTTACTTACTGAGATTACCCAAACTGGAGGAAAAGTTTTAAAAAGACCATATCTATATGGAATCAGTACTTTTGCATAAAAAGATTAGTTATTAGATTACAATCAATAGACTTAAGGGCCTTAATATCTAGATCAGGGCCTCACACATTGTCTTTGAGGATGGACCAGGTTCCCTCCTCCCATTTTGTCACAGACCAATACTTTGATAAAATACAATAAAATCGAAGTACTAGAATAGTGGGCACATGAAAATAAAGACATACAAAACAGAAACACACATTTTTTTTATTATTAGTTTCAACAGATATACATCATTGTCAAATTTTTCTAGAAGTTTAAAATCTTTACTCTTATTTTTTGTGCTTATCTTACCACGAAGCAACAACAAACAATTCTTGGACCTGCAGCAGTGTATAGACCACACTTTAGTGCTGCAGTGGGTTCCTCTGCCCATCTCCGAGCCCCATGCCATTGTTTGGCTTAGGGACTTCAGATTAAGGGACTTCTCAAACCCAGAGAATCTGATGAGGCTGACTTTGTCATCCTCACCTCCACCTCCCCTTGAGAAAGTCTGCAAACTATACTTACACCTTTGTGGCACCAAAATATCACTTGCAGTGTCCTGATGTCATCCCTGTATTTATAAGCACTGAGGCATGTGTTCCCAAGGTTCAGCTCAATGTGGTTTCACTAGGATTCAAATTTAGGTTTGCCTGCATTCAGAGACCAAGTTCTTTTCTCTAATCTAGCCTTTCCATCTAAAATAAAATGTTACATTCTGGTAGGTTTGGTGCTGGGCACTTTTGAATTTCTGTAAGGACAATTCTAGAAGTCCAGTGCATGGTCCACATTGCCATAGATCATTAACATGGTTAAGGTCCTGGTGCCACATTGATCCTTTACCTTTACTGGCTACTAACAATCTGCTTGGTATGCATAGCACTATGAGTAACTTTATAGCCACTCAGTGTATTCCAATTAGGAGTTATTTTCCCCCACATTACTCCATTTATTCCTAACTAGGAATTAACTCTCAAATTAACTGCAGCATGTTCATTTACCTCTGAAAATGAAACGTGTGAGTTGTTGAATGTCAAGCTCTGCCTCATGAGAAGGAAAGTCTAGAGTGAATTCTCATTCAACTTGGGTAAGATAAGATTATTTTCCTTTTTTTTATTGGTGGTAAAAGAGGCTGATTTTAGTCTAATGCTGAATATTTACCTATTATATTGATATTCACCATCAGTTTATCTGTAGGAATATTTTAAAGACAGACTGGTTTTTAAAAAAAGATTTTTTTTAAGTTTTATTTATTTAAGTAATCTCTACACACAATGTGGGGCTCGAACTCAAAACCCGGAGATCAAGAGTTGCATGCTCTTCCAACTGGGACATCCAGGCACCCCAAGACAGATTGGTTTTAAAGGAAATCATTTAGGATGGATGGAACTTACTTTAGTAGGTAGCTTAAATACAAACAAGATTAAAAAATAGCTCAAAATATCCAAATATTCAGAGATATAATTTAGGTGCTTCAGAAATATGTGTTTGAGGAAGCCACATTGATGGGTCCATGTCTTAAGATGGTAGTTGCATACAGGATATCTTTACTTTGCCTTAATCTTTACTTTTTCCCCCATTCCATTCTAAACTGTTTCAAGAGCATATGTTGGTCATTTCTGAGTTGATATTAGGCCAGTACTCACTCAAGAGCACCAAATTCAAAGTAGCCCCTTGTGCACAGCTATTTCTCCTGGATTCGCCATGGGAAATACGTGCACTGAGGATGAGGCCAGGCCCACGAATACTGTTTATTACTCTATGGGCTTGGTGCCAATACCCTATGTGGAATTCCTAGACCCGATAGATTGTGCTGGACTTACATAGGGCTGAAACCATTAACTATGTGTTTTTTGTCAAAGACCTAACTAAAAGGTCTTCTTACTCTAGTGGCAAACAAACAAACAAAACAAAACAAAAAGCTGGGATGATTTTTCTCCCCCAAGACCTAGAATGAAGTGGTCTAATGCTCTACCCCAGGTCAAGCCTTCCTTTTGCAAGATAGGAAGTGTGGTTTGGGTGGGTGGTGGGAGGAGGCAGTAGGAAGGAGTTAATTAGTGGATGGAAAACAGGGCCTGGTCTTCTTGCTAGAGCTGCAGTTGGTGGGGAAGTCATCTTAATGAGACAAGTCAGAAAGGACAGGACCTCTAAGAAACTAAATCCAGCTGGAGAACACTGACAGAGAAGTGGAAGGTTTTGTGCCATTTTCTTACTGTAATAACACCGAAAGTTCTTCCCTCTGCCCCAACGCCACGGCCCAGCAAAGGTCCTCAGAAATTAACATTGCTTCTCCTTAAGGGTAGAGGGCAAGAAGGAATGCAACCTTGATTCTGACCCCCAGAAGCCAACAGTGTATATTGTCCAACAGATGGTTAATGCTGTGGTCATGATTTACCTACCTGGGCATGTCTGGGGGTCTGCCAGCTCTATCAGTGGAGAGGTGAACCAGAGGCTAATGCCTCTTCCGTACCAGTCTTCCATATTGTCTGTGCTACCTCATTCCTCCCACATTCCATTTACATCAAGGGAGGCACACGACCCTGCTGCTTTGCATTGTGATGAGCTGTATCTGATCATAGCCCCTGAAGCCTCTGGGATGCTATCCGGCAGAGCAGCTACAAGCATGAATCAATTAAGCGGCTATTAGGTTTAGCCTCTCAGGCCATGGCATAGTCAGCTTCATGCTGACTTTGTTATATATGAAATCCCCAAAGAGAATAATGCCTTATCTAAACTTTCATTATATTTTATAGTAGAATGAATAAGGATCGATAATAAATTTTGCTCTAATCTAACATTAGCTTCAGAAGAATTTCACCCTTTTCCTCTTTCTCTATCAAGAAGTCAAATTGTAACCATAAAAATAAAAGCTTTTCTACTTAAGGACTCTGTGAAGAGAACAATGGTTCTCTTTATAATATTAATATTTTAGCTTATATTTTTAAAATAAGCTTGGGTGATTTATATAATGTAGAATTAAATTTGTTTTTCAAAACATGAACTTACATTTGGATGTTTCTGAAAACTAACCTTTTTTAAATAAAAACTGTAGGGGAGGAAAACTTTTCTCTTCTTCCCTTGTAGGTTCTTAATAATTAGATTGACATAGACAAGTTAACAGGAGGAAAACAATTTAATTTTGTTTGTACAGGAGCTCATAGAAATATGAGATTCAAAGGAGTGACCAAAGCAGGCAGCTTTTATACCTTTTATACCTTTTAAACAAACAATTATTTGTGAATTATTTTGACAAAGGGGTTTGGGCAAGTTAATAAAGAATTAGCAAGCTTTGTTTATATAGCTCTCTTGGCCCTGAATTCCCTATCTCTGGCAATAAGCATGCCTTCTACCTACCAAGTGCAGGGTGGATACTCTTCACAGTGGAATTTATTTCCTGCTTTCAGAGGGACAGAAGACAGAGTGTCTTTCTTGCATTAGCTGTTTCTCAAGTGGTGCTTAATTCAAGATAATCAATATGTTAAAGTTGCATATTTTGGAATAGCCTTCCCTGAACCCCATCACTATGAAATTAGATCATATATTATTAAAATATAATAATTATATATATTTTTAATTTAACTTTTTAAAATTGGGAAATCCATCAAATATATGGACAAGAATGGGAAACAAAATTATGGAAATTCATTGTTTATATATTTATTACTAAGCTTTAGTAAAATACTATTATGCCCTTTATACCTGGATAGTTTCTGAAGAAATGGTATACTACAGATGTAAATGTGGCCACCTTAATTTTCCCCATCCCATTGCCCTCCCTCGCTCTGAGAGATAACCACTATTATGAAATCAATTTGTGTCATTCCCATGGTTTGTGTATTTTTACTCTGTATACATAGAAACTATACAGTATTTTGCATACCGTCATAGTGTACATATCTTTCTCCAACTTGATTTCCAAATTCAACATTTCAGAAAATTTTTGACCTGGGGAACATGGGACATGTATACAGCTAGATAAACCCCAAGCCTTTGAACTGGTGCTACCTGAACTCTTGAAAGTACAGGTGCATGCATAATTTTCTGAGAAGTAGGTCCATAGCTTTCTCAAAAGTCTCAACTTTATCTTTGACCTCAGAAGTCACCTTTCTTCAAAATTTTGAGACTCTATTAATGTACAAAGCTTTTTTTCCTAATCATGATGTATAATTCATTTTCTTTATTTTTTTCTATGTGGGTTCTATTCTGGGTGAAGCATTTTTTTTTTTTTTTTTTTTTAAGATGATTCCAAGACACCTGGATGGCTCAGTTGGTTAAGTGGCCAACTCTTGGTTTTGGTTCAGGTCATGATCTCAGGGTCCTGGGATCCACCCGCGTCGGCCTAGGTGCAAGGAGTCAGCTTGAGGATTCTCCCTCTCCCTCTCCTTCTGCCTCTCGCCCTGCTTGGGTACACGTGCATGCGCACGCTCTCTCTCTCAAATAAATAAATAAATCTTAACTAAATAAAGATGATTGCATGGATAGGCTTTTCTTTCTTTTCTTTTTCTCTCCTCCCCTCTCCTCTCCCCTCCTCTCCTCTCCTCTTCTTTTCTTTTGGGAGGTAAGTGACCCCGGTTTTGAAGGCTGGGAGACTTAGTAAAACTGCAGGTGCCACTCTGACCGCTAGAGGGCACTAACACAATTTAAAAACGGAGAAGGTGTCTCTTGGAGTACAGAAATTCAAATGCCAGAGGAGTCGCTTGCAAGATCTTCACATATTTATTTATTTCTGTTTACAGATCCCTACATGGAGCTTCTAATATGTTCTAAAACTTTCATGTTCAAGCTATTTTAATGTTATCAGTCTTATAAAGCAAATTTAAAGCAAGCCTGAAAGAGAGGCCTTAAATAAATGAACAACACTACAGCTCGATTCTGGCTAATTATCTAGTCATTGCTGAATTTTTAAGATACCAATTACTGGTCAATTAATTGATATCTTTATCAATAAAAATTAACATAACTTAGGAGTTTACATAGAAAAAGCAGCCTCCTCAATTAAGACTTTCCTAAAAATGCTTTGTCATATGGGCATCCCTTGTTACACATCCACTCTTTGGGATCACTCCATATCTTCCTTTTGCCAATGAAGAAGAAGGCTGTGGGCATTTTTCATCCTGAAGGCTGTGCTCTGGACTCTGGCAGCAAGCAGTTATTTTGCCCGAGATCCTGCCCATCACTCATTTGCTTTTCTGCGTGTGTACTGAGACAGCTAAGGTAGACAGGGGTCAATTTCCCTTCTAAATGAAAACTACTTGAGGGCTTTTTGTGTGCTGACTGCCAATTGTCAATTAAGAGCCAAGAAAAGGAAACCCAAGCAAGTATTTTAACACAAGAACATTAAAATAACTTTACGATTCACAAGAAGGGTTTGACTGACAATAATTCCTTGAGATAAGAAATTAATATATATATGGCTATTTCCCTGTATGGATCAGGAAGCTGATGCTTCTAAAATAGTACATGCTGTGGACTATTCATGACCTTGGTTGCCCCTTCTTGTTAACAAGTGTCAGAGTAAAGACCTCTCTGGAGGTTTTCTCATTTCTAGTCAGAAGTCTTACCTACTTACTGATCCATTCCTTTCCTTACTTGTTTGGAATACATTTCTTTTTGATGTTTAATTAATCTATAGCATGGAATCTTTTTTAAAAATTCATGTTATTTAAGCCATTTTCCTTATTTTGTCCTACATTTCCCCCCTAAATCTTTGTGTTTTGACTGTTATTTTGATACAGTCTCAGGATTATCTAGTAAGTAAGTAGCTATTAATTCATTTACTCTATTGAACAAAACAAACATCCCATCCAAATGGAGCTTACATTCTAGAGAGGGGAGGACCTATCATAAATAATAAACATAATAAATAAGTAAATTACATCATATGTTAGAAGGTGCTACATACTATAGAAAAATGATAAACAGAGCAGAACAAGGACAATGGAGAATCAGGGTTGGGCTTGAAGTTTTAAGTAGGGCCTTCCTGAGAAGGAGTTGAGGGAGCTAGTCCTCTGAATAGCTGGAAGAAGGCAGACAGAATTGGTAAGAAACAGGCCTTCAAGCCAGAGAGTACCTGGCTTGTTGAGGATTATAGAGGAGGGGACTGGCATAGTTGGGGTGGAGTGAATGGAGGGGAACACACAAAGGGAGGCAGTTGAAGAAGTGTGCTGGGGAGTAGCCCATGGGAAGAATTTGTGGGCTGTGTAAGGGCTTGGCTTTTGATTCTGAGTGGAATGGGTGACCACGGAGTGGAAAGCTAGAATCCGAGCAGATATTTTAAACAGGATCACTCTGGCTGGAGAAGAGACTACGTCTGTGATTTGTGGGGGAGAGCTAAGTGTAAAAGCAAAACAAATAAGTGAGAACTATATCAAACCACATCAAACGGAGCAGGGCAATGGGGCTGGAGGGGTGAGAGGTGGTCTGCCAACCCAATTTCCTGATGATTGAAAGTAGAATGCGATAGGAGGTAAGAATGGCTCCAAGTTGTGCCACCCAAGCAACTGGACAGATGGAGATGCCATCAACTGCGAGGGTGAATAAAAGCTGTGAGTGGGTACGCTGGGGGGCTGAGGGGGCAGATCAGGAATTCAGATTGGAATTACTAGCTTTTAGATGTAATTAGACATGAAGTGTTGATCAGGTGGCAGGATATGGGAACCTGGACTTCAGGAGAGAAGTCGGACTTGGACAAGGTATGAGAGTATCAGTGTTATATGCATGTGGCTGGATACTGTTGGGGGGAAACAAAGCACCAAGGACCTATTCCTGGGTACCCCAAAGTTAAGAGGATGAGAGGAAGACCCAGCAAAGGAGACAGCAAAGGAGTGGGTGGCGAGGTAGCAGGACAATCAAGCAAGTGTAGTGTCCTCCTGAAGAAAGAAAGGGTCATGGGGAGGAGAGGCTGCAGATGCCCATTGAACTTTATCCACATCCTGTAACCCTCCTGCATTTTCCTACCCGGAAAAACTATCAAGTAGCCTTGCAGCATGGATATTTTCTTCTGAAGGAAAACACACAGGAGAGGGAATTTTTGTCATTCCTAGTGTTCCCCTACCCCCATTCATTACACATTTGTTTTTTTAAAAGAAAATATTAGTATGGAGTGAATTTTACTATCTAAGAATAAAATGCAGTAAATAGAAACTTGTTGAAATAATTCAAACTACAACCTCTTACTTCTGAGATAATAACTCTGTATTTCACAGAATTCTATATTCTGTATTCTGTTATTCTTATGCATGTGTTAATTTGACTATTTTGATTAGTTCGGTAATCTCTCATATTGGAGGAGCTTGTACTATCCTATTTTACAGATGCAAGAACTGAGGCTTTAAAAGTTACTTATGACTGCCTTTTTGACATAGCCAGTATTACAGATTTCCACAAAGCATATACTTTTCAAATGTGCATCTGTGACTAAAATTTGAAGGATAACATATCTACAAGAAGAATATCAATTTTATCTGCCTTTCTCTCATAAGGGTACTTTATAAAGACATATATTAAAGAATATTTATTCCTAACATTCTGAAAGAACCTTTGGGAAATTTTCACCCAGAAAATATGCAGTCTTTTGCACTTAAAATTCTAAGCAAGGTGGATTTGATATGCATTGGGAAAACCTCTTCATCGGGCAGGTTTGGAATATTTACCAAATCTTAAAACTTTGGAATGTCCAGTTTTGATCCAACAATTCTGCAGTTAGAAGTTTGCCCTAAGAGGGTGCTTGGGTGGCTCAGTCAGTTAAGCATCTGCCTTCGGCTTAGGTCATGGTCCCAGAGTCCTGGGATTGAACCCCCATCAGGCTCCTTGCTCAGTGGGGAACCTGCTTCTCCCTCTGCCTGCTGCTCCCCCTGCTTATGCTCTCTCTCTCTCTCCCTCTCTCTCTGTCAAATAAACAAAATCTTTAAAAAAAAATTTTCCCTAAGGAAATAGAGATAACAAGAGGCTCCTGGGTGGCTCAGTTGGTTAAGTGTCCGGCTCTTGATTTCAGCTCAGGTAATGATCTCAGGGTCCTGGGATCAAGCCCCAAGTTGGGAGAAGAAAGCAGGTGACTAAGCAATTTGTGTGGTAGAATACTCTTTTTATTGCAGATTATATCTCTATAGAGAGAAACACTGGAGGTCAGCTAGTTTTTATGTAAAGGGCCAGATAGAAAATATTTTAAGTTGTGTGGGCCACATGGTTTCTGTTGTAACTACTCAGCTTGGCTGTTGTGGCAAAAACAGTCATCCACAATATGTCCATAAATGGGCATAGCTGAATTCAGCCCCTGGGTTAGTTTGCTAGGCCATGGGGTATGGTAGTTTGCTGACCACTGATCTATAATTGTAAACAATGATTATCTCTAGGAATTATAATTCTTGATTTAATTTTCTTCTCTTTGCTTCTCTACAAGATCATAGTTCTTTTTTTTTTTTTTAAGATTTTGTTTATTTGAGAGAGAGATTGGATGAGCTGGGGGAGGGGCAGGGGAGATGGAGAAGCAGGCTCCCAGCTGAGCAGGGAGCCCAATGTGGGGCTTGATCCCAGGACCCTGGGATCATGACCTGAGCTGAAGGCAGACACTTAACTGACTGAGCCACCCAGGCATCCCAAGATCATAGTTCTTTGTTGCCAACAGAAATACAATTTTGATAAAATGAGGATAAAGCATTTAATTATATTTCATTTTTATATTATCAATGATTTACTGCTATTGATAGTAATTCAATCAGAATAGGATTGGGCCACATAACTATTACAAAATATCAGAAGAATAAATTAAAATAAAGGCAACTCTTGATTACTCAGAGACTGAGCATGTTCTTTTATAGTCTAGTTCTTTGCAATGGTTTAAATTCTGGACCAGCTTTTCCTGCAATGCAGATTTCCTATGCAATATGTGCCCCCAAATAAAAGATGATTTTCGTATTAGCTTTGGAAAAACATAGCTAGGAATTAGGAAGTTTGGTTGGTAGGACAAATAGACATTACATTTCAAAGAATTTTCCAAAACCTAAATTTTGGAGTATCAGAAGCATTCTTTGCTTCACGAGAGGAAGGAACAAAGTCAGTTGCTTGTGTAACTCAAGTAATGTGCCGTGTTCTCAGGGCTTCCAGCCTTGTGCAGTCCATTCAGTGGTGTGCTGGCAAATATTTCACAGCCAGCATTGGTAGGGAAGAGGGGGAAAGAGACAGTGGTGGGGAGGGGGGTGCTGATTTGTACTATTTGCCAATTTCTGTGGTATAAATATTCCCAACTGTGGGCAATTTCAAGCTACCAGTGGGACTCATAAAATTCCTGAATATTTAACAATCCCCTGTGTAAGCCTGTGTGCACCAGCTCCAGCATAGTACTGGGTCCAATTGAAATGAATTGAGGCCCCATCCCACTTATTGTAAAAAACACCAGGCCCTACTTTTCCACCCTGGTACCCCTCCATCTTTCCAGGAAGCCCCAAGTGTGTACATTCTCTCCTGGCTGGGGCTCTCCTGCTGCCTGCTTTTTCACAGTTGCTCTGCTCTTAATCCTCTGGCTGCTGAGGTTGCTATCTGCTGCCATATGGGCCTCAGCCCTAGGCCTTCCTTTAAAGGGCTGTTATAGGATGACTTCTTGTCATTCTCATTTCTGTTCCACCAAGTCTTGCTAGCTCCAGCTTGAAAAAAATTTCTGAACCCTGGATAATACTGTTCTGTCCATCTCCCATCTCCTAGACTCATCCAAGACACTGGTGTCTCTTTCCTGGATGACTGCAGCAGCCTTATAATTGGCCTCCTGTTCATCCCAAACAGTAACCAGAGCCATTAAAAAAAATTAAAATGTAATACTTACAGGTACCAAGCAACAACAACAACAAAATATTTGAATGTAAGAGAAGTCAGAAACCTTTTGCTATCAAGTTGTTCAAATGTCAGCATTTAGTTACAAAACATGTATCAAAAGAACTCATTTTAAAAGAACAATTTTAAATGGGTGTGTGTCCCTTGTTTTTAATAAAATTCGATTTGGTGCGCAGCCACCAGTCTCAAGTGGCAGAGGTAGCATTTGAGTTCATGTCTTTGTGACCAGACAATCTATGCTTGACTCTCAAACAGAACTGACTTTGTGTTAAGAGTAGTGGCCTGAGCACCCAGAAGGAATCTCATTGATCTCACCTGGTGTTGGTCTTTATAGATTCCAGGATGGCTTTGGTGGGATGAACCACAGGGAGTGGTACAAGGGGGACCTTTGCACTTTCACGACAATCCTAGTTGTTGCTGGGGGAATCTGAAGCCTGTTTGGGGGTGTTGGTGATGAGTGGCTTCCAGAGCCCGTGCTCTAGTCTGGCAGCAAAAGTGTGATTTTCTCCCCAGCTCTGACTACTCTTCATAGTTTCAACCAGACCCCAGAGGCCTGACACCACCCCTTCCCTGCATCCCAGAGATAGCACTGGAGGAGCACACAGGAGAGAGACAGTCCTCTACTCAAAAGACTGGCAGTGCAGGACAGACTCTGGGAGAGGTAGGCTGGCCACAGAGCTGTGACCGGCTTCTGCCTGAGGCGAGTTCAGTCTTTTATCACACAGCTCAGGAGACTCCATCGGCTTGAGCCTTACCACTCCAAGCTGCTGCCCTGCCCAAAATTTCCATTTACACTTACTATAGGGCTGGCTATGGAGTCATGAACATCATTTAAATATAATCTCACTTTCGTGTAATAAGACTATAGGGCACTGAGCTGTGCTGTCTTTGTATTTCAATTTTACTATTATGAAAGAAAGGGCTTATTGACAATATTTTTTCCTGACAATTCACTAGGTGCTGTCAACAGCAAAAATCTTAATGGACTTCGCTGTGTGAGCCATATGTGTTATTCCTTTTTTTTTCTTACCCTCAGGGCCATTTGGAACGAAGGATTCTTGGGAAATGGACAACATATTGTCAAGTTTGAAAGCATATGGGGCTGAACAGGATTTTGCTGAAGGCTTGTGGTCTTATAACACAATATTTATAAGCAATTAAGGTTCACCAAAGTCTATAAAAACTTACCACAGCTGTGAATCAAATTAGTGCCTTGACCCACCCAATTAGACAAAGAAAACATCAATATCATAGGGAGGCAGCCAATTCCCCTCCTAGAATTAATGTAAATAAAAATTTAATGAACACTGTTTTCAAACTAGAAGAAGGAAGCTATGCTAAGAGATGCAAAACTGCAGGAAGGAGAGAGTCCCTTCAGGTTTGATTAGTGAACTGACAGGGAGAAACGTTTTTTGGTATCTCAGCTAAATTTTCTTTTAGATTCCAATCAATCTCTCTCCTTTTTTATAAGGACTGACTGCCCATAGATTTAAAGTCATTGCCTTGTCAGTTGAGGTTGAAGAGCAAAGAGTTTCAAGCCTTGTAGTGAGCCATTGCTGAATTATTCAGTGATTTCAAACTATACCCAAATGCAGGTGTAACAGCCAGCCATATGCATGCTGAGGTCCTTCATCCTTGCCAATGAGAGATAGATGTCTCAGATCTTTGGATGGAACAAAAACAATGATATAAGTACTTACTTCCTGTCACTAGTTTCCTGTTCTCATTTCCTCTCTGCTTTCTCTGTTCTTCAGTCAGAGTTTTCAATGACAAAACCAAGCAAGCATGAACTTGACAATAAATTTAAGAAATCTAGATGAGGGAGTTGAAAGTAGGGAAGACTTACAAATTGTCAATTTTCCAGTTGGAAGGATATTTTGGGGGTCTTCTCTAGATGGAAACAAGACTCCCATCAAAATCCTTTTGTACTTTAAGTAGCAACTGAAAGATGCTTTGCTCTAAAATTCTATAAACAAATGAAATTTTAAAAATGTTTTGCTAGAACAACCCTAGGCTTGTCTCAGAGTTATTGCATATATTTATATATATGAAAATGTATTTTATCATTTATGGAGAGGAATGATATAATTATCAGGTGACTAAAAAATAATAAAAACCAGAGAAAATAAAAAAAAATGTTTTGCTAGAAAAGAATAGTGGGGCAACAGGAAAAATGGTTTTCTCAGTTTTCATGCTATTTATTTTGTCTGTATATCCAAAATAATCCTACACACGCTGTGGAATAAGTTGGTTTGATTATTTTGATTATCTTCAGTCAGGCCATTAATAGGTTTGTAGCATGCTAGTTTTACTAGCAGCATGTGTCATAGTCTTGACATCTTTATTTACCCTTGGGATTTAAGAATCATAATGCCTTATTTTTTTCCAGAGTGTACCTGGTGCCCTGCAGACAACTTAAAAGGCACATTTTTTTCCCCTAGATATTTCGGTAGCAAGTGTAAAATAAGCTACCAGAATCTTAGATAAGTTTTTACCAGAGAGGGGTGAGGGATATAATACATCTCATAGATGTGAAGACTTTATAAAAATTATTTGAAGATCATGCCAGAAGTGAGCTCTTAAATTCAAAATGTTGTCATTTTTTTCCTTTTAGACTTGATGTATTTCTTTAAACACTCAGGAAGGGTAAAGGTAAATTATTTGCATCCTTCCATTTTATGGGGAACTTACTTGTTTTGGGAAGTCAACTTGAATATTAAACTCTCCTGGCTTGCACTTCTTGCACCAATTCACCTGTTTGTATTCCTCATTCCTAAAGATATCATGGAGATCATTAGCGACAGGTTTTGTAGAATTCTTGACAAGGAGCCAATACTTGTACTGAATAAAATACATACTTTTTATAATTGATCAGAGAAGGTAAATAACCCATTCTGTCATCACCTTCAGAACCACTGCATTTCTACTAATTGAATTATGTTTTCTAGTGGTTTGAATTTTCTGTTTGAAACAGAACAATGAAACAAAATAGCATCTCTTTTCTCTAAACTTCCCTCATTTATTGAACTCTACAGTACAGAGTGAATTTATTCAATATCATATTTTAGTTATTTAGATATTTAGATATTCAATACCATATGTTAGTCACCATTACGCTTTTTTTTTATCTTCAGGTTGAATAAAATTTGTAGACATTCGTGAGGCATTAAATTGATTTTATTGTATAAGTCAAACTGTAACACATTAATGTTCGGTTAATATATTCCATTTCCCCCACTAATCCATTCTCTGTCCCTCCTTTCCTTTATTTCCTTTCCTTCCTTATGTCCGTATATTTGCTAAATATCTACAGTGTTTTATTCAGAGTTGAGTAGATATCCCCTTCTTTCCAAGGAGCTCCCAATTGTGGGGCAGCTGATGATCTCCCCTTTAAAAATCTAACCTATTTTATGACTCATGAACTCCCTTGATAGAGACATGTTACCTATTATCCATTTGTATACAGTTTTCTTCCATTGTTTTCCACCACATTGCAAGCTATTTTTTGTGACTTATTTGATGTTAATTGCTTCAATCGCTTCTTTAAAAGATACAATTACATTTGTTTTCTTTCAGTTCCCTAGCAACTTCTCAGTTCTTCAAGACCTCACAAAAATAATTCAGGTTGTGGTGAATTCATTAACAAATTCCCTTTGTAATTTAGGATTCTTGTCAGACCTGCCAGTGTGTGCAGAGCATATTAGAAATGAGCATCTTCCTTAACCTGCTTATGAAACAAAAACAAATAACAACTCCTCTTCTTTTAATAATTCTTATTTTACTTTGAAATTGTCCATTGTTACGTTCTTTTAAATGAAAACATGTTGTTTTTTTCTCAGCCATCTTAGATCATAACTGTTTCAGAATTTTCAAGTATCAATAGGTTTACAGTGTTTTAAGGGAAATGTAATATCTGAAAATTTCATTTATTTCCATACAAATTTTTGAACTGACATCAATTTTCTGATGTTCTTTGTTAATTGTGATAATTCTTACTTTGTGAGAGTAATTGATACATAAAAGTCCTACTGAAGTCATCCATCCTTTCAGTTTTCCCAGAAATTAGATTTCTTGCATAATTACTTATTAACCATTAAGTGCTTATATTTTCAGAATACAATGGAAATATTAATCATTTGAATGTTTAAACTTTTGTCCATATCCATGAATATAAGTGCTCAAATGTTATCTAATATTCACCACTAGATTTTTAAAAATATGTATATATTTTAAAGATTTATTTATTTATTAGAGAGAGGGAGAGAGAGAGAGAGTATACGAGCAGGGAGAGAAGCAGAGGGAGAGGGACAAGGAAAGAAGCAGACTCCCTGTGGAGCCCAACATGGTGCTCGATCCCACCACCCTGAGATCATGACCTGAGCCAAAATCAAGAGTTGGTCACTTAACCAACTGAGCCACCCAGGCACCACTAAAAATATATTTCTACCTTTTATTGTATATCATGGGAAATTATTTAATATCTATTTCTTTAGATGTCTTAGTCACTGATATCCAACCTTGGTTTTTTAAAATTTTATTTTGAAAGGGCAACTGGGTGGCTCAGTGGTTAAGCATCTGCCTTTGGCTCAGGTCATGATCCCAGGGACCTGGAATTGAGAGCCCCACGTCAAGCTCCCAGGTCAGTGGGGAGTCTGCTTCTGTCTCTCACTCTCCCCACTTGTGCTTCTCTCATTCTCTCTCTCAAATAAATAGAATCTTAAAATTTATTTTGAAATTATTGCAATCTCAGTAAAAATTTACAAGAATAGTATAGTGACCTCTCTATACCTTTTACCTAGATTCATTATTTGTTTACAGTTTGCAGCACTTACTTTATAATTTCCTAAAGTACTTGGTCTCCCACTCTCTAAATATGTATATAATATACTATATACATATATATGTGTGTGTGTGTACATATGTATATGCATATGTGTATATATGTATATATCTAGATGGGTAGAGATATAGATATTTAAATAGAGATATAATTGTTTTCATGAGCTATTTTTTAAAAAGATTTTATTTATTTGAGAGAGAGAGAGCAGGGGGGAGGAGCAGAGGGGAGGGACAAGCAGACTCTGTGTGAGTGCAGAGCCCGTTTTGGGGCTCAATCCCACAACCCCAAGATCATGACCTGATCCGAAATCTGGAGTCAGACACTCAACTGACTGAGCCACCCAGGCGCCCGTTTCATGAGCCATTTGAGAGCAAGTTGTAGGCATCATGCTCCTTTACCCTTAAATACCTCAGTGTGTGTGTCATAAGAATAAGGACTTTCTTTATTTTACATAACCAGAGTACAATGACAAAAATCAGGAAGTTCAACGTGGATCTTCTATCATTATCTAATCTACAAAACATTTTTAAGTGTTGCAATTTCACTATTTTGATAATGTTCTTTATATATTTTCCTCCTAGTCCAGAATTCAATCCAGAAACCACATTACATTGCATTCAGTTGTTAATATCTCTTTAGTTTCCTTCATCTGGAACAATACCTTAGCCTTTCTTTGTCTAAAATGACATTAATAGGATTTTTAAAATCTTTTTTGTGTGCGTGAGAACATTTTTTTTAAAGATTCTTTATTTGAGAGAGCAAGAGAGTGAGAGTGAGAGAGCAGGGGGACGGGGAGTAGCAGAGGGAAAGGGACAAGCCGACTACATGCTGAGTTCGATCTCAGGACTCTGAGACCATGACCTGAGCTGAAACCAAGAGTTGGATGTTTAACTGACTAAGCCATCCAGGCACTCCTGTGTGTGTGAGAACATATAAGTTCTACTCTCTTAGCAGATTTCAAATATACAACACAGTGTTATCAATTATTGTCACCTTATTATGCATTAGATCCTCAGACCTTATTCATCACATAGGTAAAAGTTTATATTCTTTCATGAATCTCTCTTCCTCTTTCCTCTACCCTGGTAACCACCAGTCTCTCTTCTCTGTTTCTGTGAGTTTATTTTTTGGTTTTTTTTTAGATTCCACATGTAAGTGAGATGATGCAGTGTTTGTCTTTGTTTTATTCCCTTAGCATAATGCCCTTGAGGTCCATTCATGTTGTTGCAAATGGCAGGATTTTCTTTTTTTGCATGGCTGAATAATATTCTATTATATACACATACCACATCTTCTTTGTCCATTCATCAACTGATGGACGCTTTGGAAGGTACATATATAAATGTCCAAACAAGGTATGTTTCTGTACACTGCATTTTCAATAATGCTGCAATGAGCATAGGAAGGCAGTTATCTCATCAATATCCTGTTTTTATTTCCTTTGGATATATACCCAGAAGTAAGATTGCTGGATCATATGGTAGTTTTATTTTTATTTTTATTTTTTAAAGATTTTATTTATTTGTCAGAGAGAGTGAGAGAGCACAAACGCGGGAGCAGCAGAGGGAGAGGGAGAAGCAGACTCCCTGCTGAGCAGGGAGCCCGATGTGGGCCTCGATCCCAGGGTCCTGGGATCATGACCTGAGTTGAAGGCAGAAGCTTAACATCTGAGCTACCCAGGCACGCCTTTCTTTTTATTTTAAAAATTTTGAGGAATCTCCATAATTTTTTTCATAGTGGCTGCACCAATTTTCTACCAACAGTACACAAGGGTGCCTTTTTTCCCCATAAAATGGCATAAATATTTTTGAAGTATACTGGTTAATTTTTTTGCAGAGTGTTCCTAGGTTTATCCCTAGTTTGAGATTTCCTCATGATTTAGGTTATACATTTTGGGGGAGGAATACCAATGAAGGGAAATTGTGTCCTTCTCAGGGCACATATCTTCTCATATCTTTGTAATTTATATCACTTTGTGATTTTATAACTAATTTGTGGGGAGATAGTTTGAGATTATATAAATATCCTGTTCTTCATGAAACCTTCATCCATTAGTTTTAGCATCCATTGATGATTCTTGCCTGAATCAATTATTTATTGATTAATCAGTTGTTTAAAAGGTAATTTTCTGTATCATTTATTCCTTTTACATTATGGTGTAAAGAAGACCTTTCTTTCTCCTTCATTCATTCATTCACTCATTTACTTATATCAGCCTGTATTCTTAGTTTCTTATTTTAATTATTTGGATTACATGCTGTTACTTTCATTATTTAAATTGAGGCACAAATTGTCCAAGTTCAGTTGAGAGCTGCTTTTTTTTTTTTTAGAGAGGGGGAGGGGCAGAGGAAGAGAGAGAATCTTAAGCAGGCTCCACGTCCAATGTGTAGCCTGATGTAGGGCTCCATCTCACAACCCTGAGATCATGACCTGAACTGAAATCTAGAGTCAGAAGCTTAACTGAGCCACCCAGGCACTCCAGTGAGAGCTCCTTTTGAACTTTGTCTTTATAGTCTCATTTTCTTTCATTCAGTGATAAATAGATCTATGAGTTTTCTTTGCTTATATTCATTTGCTATCTGAGTAACAAAGGTGCCATCTTAATGAAATCAAATAGTAGCAGTGGGTAAAAGTATAATATTCAAAAAGTTAAAAACATGACTCATATATAGCCATAGTCAGTGTGTGTTAAATAATTATTTAACACAATAACAAAGGGACCAATAAGATGGTAAATCTGATTAAAGGGGGCATTTGAGAGTCTGAGTACTTATAGCCAGTGAAACACAGAATGCGGAAATAAGACTGCACAGTTAAATACTAAACTGGTTAACGTGCTACACAGCAATAAAACTGTAACCATTTGTATTATCTTTTCTATGAACAGAAATCTGAAAATTAACATGTAATTTCACAGAGACTAGGTACTAACTGATATAAAACAGTAAATCAAACAAAGGTACATTTCTCCTAGAAACTGAAGTAATCCTTGGGTGGGTCTGTTACACAATACTTCCTATTACATTGTAAGAACAGGCACTATCCTTTGCTTTAAGTCCAAATTTTAGATAATTTTCCTTATTACCTCGAAGTTATATTTCTCTTAAAATTCCAAGTCAGACCTTCTGAGTTCTATTCTTGAATTTTGTAAGAAAAATCTAAAATGTTCATTGGTGTCTTTTGTGGATCTTCTTAAATCTCTTACTGCAATTTAAGCCAGTTTCACCTGTGAAGTTAAAATTTGTCTGCTATAATAATCCAACCTGAATGTGAAAACTCAGAAGACTCTTGGCTTCCTTTTCCTTGAAAGAAGTAATTCTTTACATGTTTTCTGTTGGTTTTTTTTTTCTGTTTTCTTATCTTTGAGTGTTTTGTTCTTTTATCGGAATTTTTTTGCTTTTTTCACAGTTGTTAAAACTAGAGTCCCAAACATAATACTGTATTCTGTTAAGTCTAACAAATACCAAATACCAAGTATCTAACCATACCTATATCTGCAAATATTATACAGGGTAGCACCATAGACTTACTATTTTTTTTACCCAACAAATTAAAATATGATATATCCTAAATCATTTATATCATATATAACTAGATTTTTTCTTTACTATTATAAATGTTTATTGTTTACTCATCAATTCATTAATTTAGCCCTGCATTCATTTACTTATTTATTCATTAAAAAATTTAGTATAGTAAAAACTACATAACATCAAATTTACTGTCTTAACCATTTTCAAATGTACAGTTCAGTAGTGTTAAGCATATTCACATTCTTGTGTAACCATCTCCAGGACATTTTCATCTTGCAAAACTGAAACTGTATGTTCATTAAACAATGACTCCCCATGTCCCCCTCGTCCAGCTTCTGGCAACCACCATTTTACTTCATGTTTCTATGAATTTGACTACTCTAGATACTTTTTGTGGGTGAAAACTTAAAATACTTGCCTCTTCATGATTGGTTTATTTCACTGAGCATAATGTCCTCAAGTTTCATCTATGTTGTAACATGTGTCAGAATTTCCTCGCCTTTTAAGGCTGAAAAATATACCTTTATATGTATAGACCACATTTTGTTTATCTATTAATCTCCCAGTAGATACTTGGGTTGCTTCCATCTCTTGGCTATTGTAGATACACTGTTATGAACATGGTTATGCAAATATTTCTTTGAGGTTCTGCTTTCAGTTCTTTTGGGTATATACCTGAGAAGTGGAATGGCTGAATTATATGGTAATTATATTTTTAATATTTTGAGGAACCACCATACTATTCTCCATTGTAGCCACACCATATTCCATCCCCACCAACAGTGCTGCACAATTTCTACACATCCTTGTTTTCTGTTTTTGTGATAGTAACCATCCTAATGGGTATAAAGTGGTATCTTAACATGGCTTGAGTTTGCATTTCCTGAATGATTACTGATGTTGAGCATCTTTTCATATGCTTGTTGGCCGTGTATGTATCATCTTTGGTCACTCAGTCATTTTTAACCATCCATGGAGTGCCTGTTAAAGCCCCAGACTTTGCACCAAGTGCTACAGAAACAAAGATGATTAGAATAAGTTTCTAGATCTCAAGAAGTTTGTAGTCTAACCTGTCAACAGGTGACTCTGAAACAACCTGTCATCAGGTGACTCTGAAATGAAGTAATAAGTATCTTGAGAGAGGTATGCACAAAATGCTTTCTAGTCATTCATCTTACCTTTTATCTCTAGTATTTTTCTTCTTAGTATTTGCTTCTGAATATACTGGTGACCTGGTGGTTGTTCCTTCAGAGATAATTTATAAGTTGCCCCTTTAGCCACTAATACTTACCTTTTATGAGTTAAATTCAACAGAGTTGAATTTCCTGAGGACCCTAATTGACCAAAATAAAATGATATAAGCCTCTCAAGCTAATTTTAGTTACCACACACTTGTTTATGGCCTGTCATGATGCCCAGGATCTGACATATTGCCTCACTGTCAATCCCTAAATTCTATAGGAATTTCTTATCTCTGAAATTAATGAGGAGGTCAATGTTCTGCCCCTCAACAATTGTTCTGTACTTCCTGTCATATAAACATGACTCAAACACTGTACTGCATTTCTTTTCCCAGTCCTTACTCCTTTTTGACAAAGACTTGGGAAGCATCAGGAGAAGGAGGAATACAGAGAAATATGAGAGAAGATCTGTTACCAGCATGTGATTAGTTGACCTGGGATCCCACCTATCCTTGTTAAATTGTCACTGATCCAGAAAATTATTTCAGGTTTACATTGAGCCAGCCATGGTTCTTAAAGTGTTACCAATCCAACTACTTGTTTCAAGCCCCAAACCTACCACCTTTATGGTATGATAATAGAAATCCATTCATTTTCTCTCAGGAAATAGCTAAAATAGTAGCAGAATCAGAGTTATGTAAAGTATAACCTACCAAGGACTCAAAACAGATCTCTCTTGCAAGGAAAGTATCAGTGATTCCCACTAGGCTAATATTTAGCCATTAATCACCAATTAACTTTTGACTTAATTTGTTATATTCTTCAGTCATATATATGTCAGATTGTGGTAATTTGGTATTTCTTAGAAATCGATGCTGCTGCAGTATTCTGGGATAGGCAAAAACAGGGCAACATTTACTCAAATCCACAAAAATAGTTCCAGTTATAGCCTGTCATTTTATTTCTACCTTGAGACAAGATCCTCTGAGTATAAGAATGTGATCCTGTTTATGTATTTTTTAAGCTGGACAAGAATAGATGCTGAAAGTCACAATTGTTACTGACAGTTGAATATGACTTCCATTCTAAAACTTGTACATATTTTGACTTAAATGTCTATTTGGAATAATATTTAAGAATTTGATGTCACTCTGTTTCCTGAGATTTATTTCCTGAGAGGTTTTCTCTGTAAATTATAGCAAATAAAAGAGTAAATACCTAACAGAAATCTGTTATGCCCCTGACAGTTTGTAGTGATACAGTACAATGGTATCAAAGTGCTATCCTTATATAGTACCATATCAATATCTGGGAGCTTTTTATAAAGGCAAATTCTCTTTGAAATGGAAAAGTTCCTTAAAAAGACAGCAGTTTCCAAATGAACCCAAGAAGAAATAGAAAACCTGACTGGCTATATAACTATAGAGAATAAATGTGTAAGAACTATATACTAAATGCTACAAAACTTTACTGAAGGGAATTAAAGAAGACCTAAACAAAGGGAGATACGTGCCATGCGTAAATTGGAAGTCCCAATACTAGGATGACAATTCTCCTCATATTGAATCAATGCAATACCAATCAAAATCCTGGCATGTTTATCCTAAAATATATATGGAAATTCTAGGAACCCAGAATAGCCAAAACAATTTTGAAAAACGAAGAACAAGTTTAGAGGACTAAGTACCTGATTTTTGAAGGTTTACTGTAAAGCTACCAAATTCAACCCAATATGGAGCACATAGAGAATCCAGAGATATATCCACACATACATGGTCCAGTTGCTTTTCACAGATATGCTAGACCAATTTAATGGTGCTGAAACAATTGGATATGCATGTGGGGGAAAAAATGAACTCCTTTTCTTACTTAATACCATACCCTAAATCAACTTGAAATGGAGCTTGAAGGTGAGAGCTACAACTATCAAGACTTCTAGAAGAAAAGATAAGGTAAATAAACATAGACTAATCATTGTGACATTGGGTTAGGCAAAGATTTCTTCAAGAACACACAAACTACAAAAGAAATGCAATTTTATAGACCTGACTCCACACCTACTGAATGATAACCTCTATTGGTGGAGCTCAGGCATTTAAGAAGCTCTCCAGATGATTCTTTTGTACACTATACTTTGAGATGCCTCATAAGTGTAAAAACATAATGCCATGTGAGTAACGAAATTTATCTTCATTCCACCATTAAAATAATTGAAGAGTAGAAGTATGGAAAAGACATATGATTCTCTAAAACCAAACAAAACCAAACAAGACCCAAAATGACAATGAGAGTTGAGACAAATTACAGTGTCCAGCATGGTGCATATCCCAGGAAGCAAGATAACATGGCACAGAGTTGGAGAATAGGAAATAATGAATATGTAGATAATGTTTGAGGAGTGAAAATCTTCAGGAAGTTGAGTCTTCAGATTTTTTTTTAAGAGGGGGGTAAAAGTAAGGAAATTCTGACGTGTGTTACAACATGGATGAACCTGGAGGACATTATGCTCAGTGTGAATGAAATTTTTTTTAACAGACTCAAGTTAATAATTTTAGAATATTTTCCAAGTTCCTTCTGGTGACTGGATGATGCTTTGTTGAACCCAACTCTGCTCTAAGATTTACCACCTGGGTCTCTAGGTTCATAAGAATTACTGAAGGTCTTTTTGTTTACTCCTCTATTATCTAATAATTATTCACTTAATGAATATGTGAAATAATTGAAAGCATACTTCTCCCAGAATTATCAGATATTATCTAAACAGGAACATTTCACAACTAGGTCCCCATCAAAGTGAATGCCTTGTCATTAATTTCACAGAGCTATGTTATCTCTGTCCACACTATGATTTGGGTATTGGTAACTACATTTTAGGATAGCATGTGGAGATCACAAGAAAGCCTCTTAAAACAAACCGAGAGTTCTAGAGGGGAGGGGGGTTGGGGGGGTGGGTTAGCCTGATGATGGGTATTAAAGAGGGCACATATTGAATGGAGCACTGGGTGTTATATACAAATAATGAATCATGGAACACAACATCAAGAACTAATGATGTATGGTAATTAACATAACATAATAAAATAAAATTTAAAAAAGAGTACACCTTCACAAAGCCCAGAAAAATACTTTGTCCATTTAAAATCTGTGCTTCATGGGGGGCGGAGCAAGATGGCGGAGGAGTAGGAGACCTGGATTTCATCTGGTCTCAGGAATTCAGCTGAATAGGGATCAAACCATTCTGAACACCTACTAACTAAACAGGAGATCGAAGAAAAGAATAGCAACAACTCTCTGAACAGAAAAGCGACCACTTTCTGAAAGGTAGGACGTGTGGAGAAGTGAATCCGAGGCGATATTCGGGAGGATAGACGGCGGGGGAGGGGGCCTCCGTTGGCCGCTTCTGGCAAGTGATAGAGCAGCGGAGCACAAAATTGGAACTTTTAGAAGTTGGCTCCGCTGAGAGATGTCGCTCCAGTGGCTAAGCGGGGGGTGGAACTCTCGCGGGACAGTGTGGTCTCAGGACCCTCTGGGTCACAGAAAGACCGGGGGTGCCTGAGTGCAGCAGAGCTCCCAGGTATCAGAGCGGGGAGGCCGGCTGCAGAGACAGAGCCGAGGCGTGGGCTCTCAGCTCGGGGTTGCCATAAACTGTGATCCGCGGCCCAGTCGGGCCACTGCTCCTCCAGCAGGGACCCAACAAGCGGCAGATCTGGGGAGACTCCCCTTCCTCCCCCGGGAGGAGCGGCGGGGGAGCGCACCGCAGGGATCTGCTGGGTTTGGAGACTCCACACGGGGTCGGGTGCCAGAGAGAGAAATGCTCGGTCACAGGCCGGGTGAGCACGGAGTGTGGCCAGAGACCAGGGAGATGGGAGTGACTGATTGCTTTTCTCTGGGGGCGCACTGAGGAGTGGGGCCCCAAGTTCTCGGCTCCTCTGGGGCGGAGATTGGGAGGCCACCATTTTCACTCTCATCCTCCAACACTGTACGGAAAGCTTGCAGGGAACAAAAGCTCCCAAGAGCAAACCTGAGCAGATTACTTAGCCCGGACTGACAAGGGTGGGGCAATTCCGCCTCTGGCAAAGACATTTGGGAACCACGGCAACAGGCCCCTCCCCCAGAAGATGAGCACGAACAGCCAGCCAAGACCAAGTTTACCGATCAAGGAGAACGAGAGAACTCCAGCGCTAGGGGAATACTGCACATAGAATTCATGGCTTTTTTACCATGATTCATTAGTTTTTCAAAGTTAGTGTTTTTAACGTTTTTTTTTGAATTTTTCTTTTTCCCTTTTTCAAGCAACATCTTATCAATCCCTTTTTAAAAAAGAAAAAAATTTTTATTTTTCATTTTTAGAGTCATATTCTATCCCTTCATAGTACTTACCCTTATTTTTGGCATATATATATACATATATATATATATATATATATATATAAGTTCTCTCTTTAAAATTTTGAAATACAGTTTCTTCTAACATATCAAAATATACCCTAAATCTCTAGTGCATGGCTTTGTTCCAGTCTCCTGCCTGATCACATTCTCCCCCCCCCTTTTTTTAAAATCTTCTTTCTTTTTTCAAGCAACTTCTTATCAATTCCTTTTATAAAATCTTTTATAATTTTCATCTTTACAATCATCTTCCATCCTTTCATTGTATCTACCCTTATTTTGTACATATATAAGTATTTCTTTCTTTAAAATTTTAGGAGGCACTTTCTTCTAACAGACCAAAATACACCCAAAATCTAGTGTGTGGCACTGATCTATGCACCAGCCTGATCATATTTGATCATATTCTGTTTTTTTTTGTTTTGTTCTGTTTTTGTTTGTTTTTATCTTTTTCTTTTTTTCTCTTTCTTTTTTCTTTCTTTCCCTTTCTTTTCCCCTGGTTTCAGGTCTTTTCTGATTTGTTTAGAGTATATTTTCTGGGGACGTTGTTAACCTGTTAGCATTTTTGTTCTCTCATTCATCTATTCTCCTCTGGACAAAATGACAAGACGAAAAAAATCACCTCAGCAAAAAGAACAAGAGGTAGTACCGTCTGCCAGGGACCACCTCAATACGGACATTAGTACGATGTCAGACCTAGAGTTCAGAATCATAATTTTAAAGATACTAGCTGGGCTTGAAAAAAGCATGGAGGTTATTAGAGACACCCTTCCTGGAGAAATAAAAGAACTAAAATCTAACCAAATCGAAATCAAAAAGGCTATTAATGAGGTGCAATAAAAAATGGGGGCACTAGGGGGCGGAGCAAGATGGCGGAGGAGTAGGAGACCTGGATTTCATCTGGTCTCAGGAATTCAGCTGCATAGGGATCAAACCATTCTGAATACCTACGAAATCAACAGGAGATCAAAGAAAAGAATAGCAACAACTCTCTGCACAGAAAAGCGACCACTTTCTGGAAGGCTGGATTGAACAACTTTATCCAAAGCTACATATCACAACAGTTTGAATTCAGATGTAGATATGAAGTGCAGCTGTCTTCTGTTAATCCAGATATTAAAGAAATTTGCAAAAATAGACACAGTGAGAGAGGGAATACAAGGAGTGTGAGTGGGAGAGGGAGAAGCAGGCTTCCCGCCAAGCAGGGAGCCCGATGCGGGCCTCGATCCCAGCACCTGGAATCACGACCCAAACCGAAGGCAGACGCCCAATGACTGAGCCACCCAGGTGCCCCGAAGATGTTAGATTTAAAATAAAACAACTAACTGGAAATTATATTAATGTTATCAAGAAATATTCTGTTGGGTTACCAGAAATAAATTCCAAGGAAATTTAGAATACCTCCTCTCAAAGAATTTGTTTGAGAGTATGTATTATTTGCAGGCATTTTTAGATTCAGCGCAAAATATATATGATTCTTCTATTAAAAAAAAATGGGGGCACTAACTGCTAGGATAGATGAGGCAGAAGAGAGAATTAGCAATATAGAAGACCAATTGATGGAAAATAAAGAAGCTGAGAAAAACAGAGATAAACAACTACTGGATAACGAGGGCAGAATTCGAGAGAGAAGCGATACGATAAGAGGAAACAACATTAGAATAATTGGGATCCCAGAAGAAGAAAGAGAGAGAGGGCCAGAAGGTATATTGGAACAAATTATAGCAGAGAACTTCCCTAATGTGGGAAAGGAAACAGGCATCAAAATCCAGGAGGCACAGAGAACCCCTCTCAAAATCAATAAAAATAGGTCAACACCCCAACATCTAATAGTAAAACTTACGAGTCTCAGAGACAAAGAGAAAATCTTGAAAGCAGCTCGGGAGAAGAGATATGTAACCTATAATGGTAGAAACATTACATTGGCAACAGCCCTATGCAGAGACCTGGCAGGCCAGAAAGGACTGGCATGATATCTTCAGAGCACTAAACGAGAAAAATATGCAGCCAAGAATACTATAGCCAGCTAGGCTGTCATTGAAAATAGAAGGCGAGATAAAAAGCTTCCAGGACAAACAAAAACTAAAGGAATTTGCAAACATGAAACCAGCCCTCCAAGAAATATTGAAAGGGGTGCTCTAAGCAAAGAGAGAGAGTAAAAGCAGCATAGACCAGAAAGGAACACAGACCATATACAGTAACAGTCACCTTACAGGCAATGCAATGGCATTAAATTCATATCTTTCAATAGTTACCCTGATTGTAAATGGGCTAAATGCCCCAATCAAAAGACACAGGCTATCAGATTGGATTAAAAAAGAACCCATCAATATGCTGTCGGCAAGAGACTCATTTTAGACCCAAAGACACCCCCACATTGAAAGTGAGGGGGTGGAAAACCATTTACCATGCTAATGGACACCAAAAGAAAGCTGGGGTGGCAATCCTTATATCAGACAAATTAGATTTTAAAACAAAGACTGTAATAAGAGATGAGGAAGGACACTATATCCTACTTAAAGGGTCTATCCAACAAGAAGATCTAACAATTGTAAACATCTATGCCCCTAACATGGGAGCAGCCAATTATACAAGGCAATTAATAACAAAAGCAAAGAAAGACATTGACAACAATACAATCATAGTGGGGGACTTTAACACCCCCCTGACTGAAATGGACAGATCATCTAAGCAAAAGATCAACAAGGAAATAAAGACTTTAAATGACACACTGGACCAAATGGACTTCACAGACATATTCAGAACATTCCATCCCAAAGCAATAGAATACACATTCTTCTCTAGTGCCCATGGAATATTCTCCAGAATAGATCGCATTCTAGGTCACAAATCAGGTCTCAACCAGTACCAAAAGATTGGGATTATTCCCTGCATATTTTCAGACCACAATGCTTTGAAACGAACTCAATCACAAGAGGAAAGTCGGAGAGAACTCAAATACATGGAGGCTAAAGAGCATCCTACTAAAGAATGAATGGGTCAACCAGGCAATTAAAGAAGAATTAAAAAAATTCATGGAAACCAATGAAAATGAAAACACAACTATTCAAAATCTTTGGGATACAGCAAAGGCGGTCCTAAAAGGAAAGTATATAGCAGTACAAGCCTTTCTCAAGAAACAAGAAAGGTCTCAAATACACAACCTAACCCTACACCTAAAGGAGCTGGAGAAAAAAACAGCAAATAAAGCCTAAACCCAGCAGGAGAAGAGAAATAATAAAGATCAGAGCAGAAATCAATGAAACAGAAACCAAAAGAACAGTAGAACAGATCAACGAAACTAGGAGCTGGTTTTTTGAAAGAATTAATAAGATTGATAAACCCCTGGCCAGACTTATCAAAAAGAAAAGAGAAATGACCCAAATCAACAAAATCATGAATGAAAGAGGAGAGATCACAACCAACACCAAAGAATACAAACAATTATAAGAACATATTATGAGCAACTATATACCAGCAAATTAGATAATCTGGAAGAAATGGATGCATTCCTAGAGGTGTATCAACTACCAAAAATGAACAAAGAAGAAATAGAAAACCTGAGCAGACCTATAACCACTAAGGAAATTGAAGCAGTCATCAAAAATCTCCCAACAAACAAAAGCCCAGGGCCAGATGGCTTCCCAGGGGAATTCTACCAAATATTTAAAGAAGAATTGATACCTATTCTCCTGAAACTGTTCCAAAAAATAGAAATGGAAGGAAAACTTCCAGACTCATTTTATGAGGCCACCATTACCTTGATCCCCAAACCAGACAAAGACCCCATCAAAAAGGAGAATTACAGACCAATATCCTTGATGAACATGGATGCAAAAATTCTCACCAAAATACTAGCCAATAGGATCCAACAGTACACTAAAAGGATTATTCACAGTGACCAAGTGGGATTTATCCCTGGGCTGCAAGGTTGGTTCAACATCCACAAATCAATCAACGTGATACAATACATTAATAAAAGAAATAACGAGAATCATAGGATCCTCTCAATAGATGCAGAAAAAGCATTTGACAAAGTACAGCATCCTTTCTTGATCAAAACTCTTCAGAGTATAGGGATAGAGGGTACATACCTCAATATCATAAAAGCCATCTATGAAAAACCTACAGTGAATATCATTCTCAATGGGGAAAAGCTGAGAACTTTCCCCCTAAGGTCAGGAATGCGGCAGGGATATCCACTATCACCACTGCTATTCAACATAGTATTAGAAGTCCTAGCCACAGCAATTAGACAACAAAAAGAAATCAAAGGCATCCAAATCGGCAGGGAGGAAGTCAAACTCTCACTCTTTGCAGATGGTATGATACTTTATGTGGAAAACTCAAAAGACTCCACCCCAAAACTGCTAGAACTCATACAGGAATTCAGTAAAGTGGCAGGATATAAAATCAATGCACAGAAATCAGTGGCATTCCTATACACCAACAACAAGACAGAAGAGAGACAAATTAAGGAGTCGATCCCATTTACAATTGCCCCCAAAACCATAAGATACCTAGGAATAAATCTAACCAAAGAGGCAAAGGATCTGTATGCAGAAAACTATAAAATACTCATGAAAGAAATTGAGGAAGACACAAAGAAATGGAAAAACATTCCATGCTCATGGATCGGAAGAACAAACATTGTGAAGATGTCAGTGCTACCTAGAGCAATGTATACATTCAATGCAATCCCCATCAAAATACCATCCACTTTTTTCAAAGAAATGGAACAAATAATCCCAAAATTTCTATGGAACCAGAAGAGACCCCGAATAGCCAGAGGAATGTTGAAAAAGAAAAGCAAAGCTGGCAGCATCACAATTCCGGACTTCCAGCTCTATTACAAAGCTGTCATCATCAAGACAGTATGGTACTGGCACAAAAACAGACACATCGATCAATGGAACAGAATAGACAGCCCAGGAATGGACCCTCAACTCTATGGTCAACTAATCTTCGACAAAGCAGGAAAGAATGTCCAATGGAAAAAAGACAGTCTCTTCAACAAACGGTGTTGGGAAAATTGGACAGCCACATGCAGAAGAATGAACCTGGACCTTTTCCTTACACCACACACAAAAATAGACTCCAAATGGTTGAAAGACCTAAACGTGAGACAGGAGTCCATCCATCAAAATCCTAAAGGAGAACACAGGCAGCAACCTCTTCGACCTCAGCCGCAGCAACTTCTTCCAAGAAACATCGCCAAGGGCAAGGGAAGCAAGGGCAAAAATGAACTATTGGGATTTCATCAAGATAAAAAGCTTTACAAAGCAAAAGAAACAGTCAACAAAACCAAAAGACAACTGACAGAATGGGAGAAAATATTTGCAAATGACATATCAGATAAAGGGCTAGTATCCAAAATCTATAGAGAACTTATCAAACTCAACACCCAAAGAACAAATAATCCAATCAAGAAATGTGCAGAAGACATGAACAGACATTTTTCCAAAGAAGACATCCAAATGGCCAACAGACACATGAAAAAGTGCTCAACATCCCTCGGCATCAGGGAAATCCAAATGAAAACCTCAATGAGATACCACCTCACACCAGTCAGAATGGCTAAAATGAACAAGTCAGGAAACGACAGTTGTTGGCGGGGATGCAGAGAAAGGGCAACCCTCCTACACTGTTGGTGAGAATGCAAGCTAGTGCAACCACTCTGGAAAACAGGATGGAGGTTCCTCAAAAAGTTGAAAATAGAGCTACCCTACGATCCAGCAATTGCACTACTGGGTATTTACCACAAAGATACAAATGTAGGGATCCAAAAGGGTACGTGCACCCCGATGTTTATAGCAGCAATGTCCACAATAGCCAAACTGTGGAAAGAGCCAAGATGTCCATCGACAGATGAATGGATAAAGAAGAAGTGGTATATATACACAATGGAATATTATGCAGCCATCAAAAGAAATGAGATCTTGCCATTTGCAATGACGTGGATGGAACTGGAGGGTGTTATGCTGTGTGAAATAAGTCAATCAGAGAAAGACATGTATCATATGATCTCACTGATATGAGGAATTCTTAATCTCAGGAAACAAACTGAGGGATGCTGGAGTGGTGGGGGGTGGAAGGGAGGGGGTGGCTGGGTGATGGACATTGGGGAGGGTATGTGCTATGGTGAGCGCTGTGAATTGTGCACGACTGTTGAATCACAGATCTGTACCTCTGAAACAAATAATGCAATTTATATTAAGAAAAGAAAAGAAGAAGATAGCAGGAGGGGAAGAATGAAGGGGAGTAAATCGGAGGGGGAGACAAACCATGAGAGACGATGGACTCTGAAAAACAAACTGAGGGTTCTAGAGGGGAAGGGGGTGGGGGGATGGGTTAGGCTGGTGATGGGTATTAGGGAGGACACATTCTGCATGGAGCACTGGGTGTTATGCACAAACAATGAATCATGGAACACTACATCAAAAACTAATGATGTAATGTATGGTGATTAACATAACAATAAAAAAATAAAAAATAAATAAAATGTGTCCTTCATATCATAAATTTGAAGTAGTGACGATTAAAATGCCTTCTAAAACAAGCAGCTGAAAGCAGTTGAAAAGGGAGTTAATAAAACATATGTATTATATAATTTAACATTTTAAAAATACTTAGAATGGTGCCTGGCATGTAGTAAACACAATACAAGTATTTGATAAGGAAATGAATTCAATAAAAATATGTACATGTATTTATTACTGAACATCTACCCATATGGCAGGCACTGAGCAAAGTGCTGGGGTTAAATGATAGGCCAAAATGGTGGGGTTAAGTGATAGGCCGTTGTCTCCATTGGAATTTAGAGTCTAAAAGTTAGACACTTAGATAATCACATAAATAAAGATAGAATTAATAGTAATAAAGACATATCTGGTGCAATGAGTACATATGATGTAGTCTGATGAGTCAAGAGGTTTCAAAGAGGAAGTAATACTTGAACCAAATTCTGAGTCATGGAAAGAAATTAACTAGGCCAAGGAAAGAGCATGTGTTAATTCTCTGGGTAAGGAATAAAAATGTCACCTTTTTGAAAATGAGAGCAGATTTATTTGACTAATGTAAAGAGTATGAGGTGTACAGGTGCTTACAGTAAAGTTAAAAGGTAGGTAGGTGTTACTTTCTGCAAATCTTTTAAACCATGCTAAGAAAAGGATGGAGATCCTTATCTTCAAATCAGTGAAGGACATCAGAGGTTTTAAGTACAGAATGAGTATGTCTGTGTGAGTGTGTATATCTGCATGCAAGCATGAGTAGGAGAGGATAGAGACAGAGACAGAGAGTGAGACAGAGAGAGAAATCCTAAATGAAAAGAGAATTCTGGCCCCCGTTTAGAGAATGGGATATGGGTGCAGGGGCAAGAGTGAATGCAGGGAGATGGGTGGCTAATACAGTCATCCAGGAAAGAAACAATGATGTCATAGACTAAGGAAATAAAGTGGTAGCTGTGGCTTTAGGGAGAAGTAGATAGATTTGCCTGTTAAATCAATACAGTTTATTACTGCATTGGATTTGGGGGAGAGGTGATAAAAAAAAGCAGTATTAAGGATGACTCATGGGTTTTCATTTTATATGTCCTTCATTGATAAAAAGAAGAGTGGGGGAAGTGGGAGATTTTGGAGTTTGGCTTTAAGTGTTTTGAGTTTGAGGCAGCTTTGTGAGTTTTACTACACTTGATCTTAGCCAAAAGGCCGAGAAGCGATGCTTTGTGAGTTTTTCAAGTAGAGCTATGAAGGAGGCAATTGCTATTTGGGATTTGAGCTCAAAGAATGGTTTGAAGTTGGAGATATGAATTCAAGAGTTAACTATATTTAGTTGGTAATGGAAGCCATGTGCATGGATGAGTTTGTATAGAGATTACAGAGTGAGAGGAAAACAGGGCTTGTGATGAATCCTGAGGAATTTCCATATTTAATGAGTGTATAGAGGGACTAGAGCTTCAGGGGAGACAGATAAGTGAGGAGGGCACCATCACAGGAGGTCTTTCTAGAAAAGTGGGATGATCAACGGTGTGGAATGCTGCTGAGGACTGGTGAGAAGGATTGGAAAAAAAAAAAGAGCAACAGGGCAGTTTTGGGGGACTGTAGGGTCAGATGATAGACTGAAGTGAAATGAAGAGAATGCTCCAGAAAATAGCAAATTGGATCAAACAGACTAATTTCTGTTTAGGAGTAGAGGAGGCTTAGTCTGGAGTTCTGCTTACTGATTCTAAAATGTGAATGAAAAACAGTCCCAGGAACTGGCAGACACCATCTTAACCAAGTGATGCAAATTAGCATCTTCAGTAATAGGATAAACTGATATCCTGTGCCTCCTAATGGGATCATCTCTGAAGGATCCAGCAGAACTTAGGTAGACGTTCAGCCAACAATGCATAATCTGAATTCAGTCATGGGTCAACAGTCAGACAAGCCCAAATTGAATTGGTCTGTACTCTTAAAAATCCATGTCATGAGAGAAAAAGGAAGGCGGAGGCACTGCTTCAGATCAAAGGCGACTAAACCAACACATAACTAAATGCAATGTGTGCTATTGAATTGGATCCTGAATCCATTATTGGGACAATTGATGACATTTGAATATGTACTGTATATTCGACACTAAGAGTCTTATAACAATGTTAAATTCCTGAATTAGATTATATTCCTACTATTATGTAAGAAAACATCCCTGTTCTTAGGAGATACATGTCAAACTATTCTTGAGTAAAGGATCTCAAAGCTGCAGTTGACTTTCAAATGATTCAGCAAAAGTAGTATGTATCTATGTATATAATGTACACACAGACACACACTAAGCAAATGTGACAAAATGTTAGAAATTGCTGACTCTATTCTTGCAAGATTTCTGTAAATTTAAAATTTATAGAAAAGTTCATTGTGCTATTTATGCAGTTTTTCTGTAAATTTGAATTTTTTTCCTAGTAAAAAAATTAAAAATGTATCAACTATCAGCTCCACACCATCTGTTGTTACTTGTTATTCAAAAAAATGTGTCATATACAGATTAGAAAGAACAATTTTGGATATTGTGAGTATTAGTAACAGCATTCATCTGTGGCCATCAGTATAATTTGAACCCTAATTTCAGGGGTTAACAGAGGAACCAGGACAGATTCCCCCCATGAGTTTTCCTTCACAAGACATTCTACTGAAATTGTGAGACCTTTTTTTTTCCTCTCAAAAAATCATCACAATGATTGTACATGAGAACTTAGATAGATTAAGCTAGCATCCATGGATACCATTCTAAGTATAAATCTGGATTCCAGGTATCGTAGGGAACATGGAGATGAATGTGACCATCAGGGCTCTCAAGAAGCATGTGGTCCAATATTGGTGCTCAGACGAGATCACACTACCACAAAAATTTGTGAAAACACAATAAATGAACTTCAGAGGACGAAGAAGACTACAGAGCAATATTTCTCAGACTCTGGATTGGCCATAGTGGTAAAATGTCACCACTACAAAAATGTTGGGGAAATTTACATACAAGAAGGATATGAGAAACCACTTTCACTATCATTTTATATGGAGAGGGCATATTAATACCAAAAACAATGAAGGATAGTATCAAAGTAAAGTTCTTAAAATTAAATGAATTTCATTGTATTGGGAGAAAAAAAGAATAATAAAAGCTCAGTGACTGGTGCCAGCTAAATTAAGGAGTTCTGAGAAGGTCAAAACAGTTTTTTAATATTGAAAGGAAATAAGGGCACCCGGGTGGCTCTGTCGTTGAGCGTCTGCCTTTGGCTCAGGTCATGATCCCAGAGTCCTGGGATCGAGTCCCGCATTGGGCTCCCTGCTCAGCGGGGAGCCTGCTTCTCCCTCTGCCTGTCTCTCTTTGTCTCTTCTGAATAAATAAATAAAATCTTTAAAAAATATATATTGAAAGGAAATAAGACTCACTTGAGTCCTTAAGCAGCTATGCTTGTTGCAGGTAATAGAATAGGCTTTGAGAAATTCACACGTAGGAAACCTACATACAGGAAAAAGGCCTGTGTTATTTTCTATAGCACATCATGGGCATTCAGTGAGCTACACATGCATAATTGGGGTAGAGGTAGTAAATATTGAATTAAGTAATTAAATAGTGTCTTGAAGTCTTGAAAACTTGAACCTAATTTCAAAAGCATTTAAGAAAATGTGAGAAAAGTTGCTTATTTAAGAAAAAAAATTATAAATGTGTGTATATCTATATACCTAGACATGCATATACATATTCCTTCTAAAATATTTGAAAATAATGCTTCAAATTGATTGAGAGAAATACTGAGTTACATTATAGATACCACTGTTGAGTTAATCTGTCCAAATTTCCCTAGTTTTAACCAAAAAAAAGTACACATAATACCTGTTCAATATGAGAAGCAAAGATTAAAAGGCATAATATCAGTTTTGTATAATACTTTGAACTGCTGATAGATGTTTCCAGTGGACATATTTAAAACCAGACTTTTCAACTCAGTGCAACAATGAAACTTATTCTTTTGGACAATTCAGTGAACTCACCACATAATTAAAGAGAGAGCAGTTACATGATAGTAAAGTGAGTTTGTGGAAAAACAAAAAAAATGACCTTGTGCCTTGTTTCCATAAATAACATGTTTGAAAGCAATTAATTTACTCATGGTTAAAACAAACTTGCAGACATTAAATATGCATCCTTACTCTTAGATTACTTTCTACTGAGTACCCTAACGTAAGGTGTGTAGTTAAACTAAATTACATTTCAAATTTTCCCAGTTATGAACTTAGGTTCAATATTTATGACTCTTTTACTATGTATTATCCTGCTAAAGCTTCCGGCAAGTTCACTAATGATGAATGTTATCTTCTGGCTTTCTGACTGCTGTGTCCTAGAGATGCATTATAAAGAGTGAGGTGCATACTTAACAGTCAAGAGGAAATCCTGCACCAAGGATAGTTGTCAGTCAAACCAGCTCTCCTGTTCTTTTTATAAACAGGAATACAAAACTAGAAAAATCTGAGATCTCCTTACAATATCTTCATCACAGATCAGTGAAATGCAGTTCGATCATGATGTCATTAGAATCAGAAATATGTCTTATTAGTGGATTCGACAGAGGTAGATATTTCTTAATATTCTCAAAACATTTTGACTTTGTATCACTTGTCTAGTCCAGCCTGTGGGATTGAATAAGAGACCTGCTTGCTGATCTTATCCCCTCAGTCTTTAATGCATCTATTTCCACACTAGCCATTGTCACCAAGATCTGTGTATTATCTCTGCTATAACTCCTTGCAGAGGAAAAGGAGCTATGAGAGAGTGATGCCTCCGTGTTTTTATCCAGCCTTGCAGTCTTTTTTTTTTTTAAAGATTTTATTTATTTTATTTTAGGGAGAGAGCACGCACATGAGCAGGGTGAGGGGAAGAGGGAGAGGAAGAGAGGGAACCTCAAGCTGACTCCACGCTGAGCCCGGAGCCCAGAACCCCACGAGGGATGGATCTCACAACCCTGAGATCATGACCTGAGCTGAAACCAAGAGTCGACTGCTCAAACAAATGAGCCACCCCCTGCCTTGCAGTCTGGGTAAGTCATCAGTACTCTACTCCGCCTCAGTTTCTTTATCCCCGTTGGAATCATTTCACAGCGCCCCCCCCACCAGGGTGTGAGCTAATAGCACCATAGACATTATGCACATGAAATTAGTACCTCCCTAATGGTATGCCTATCTAGAAAAATAACTCATGGGGATTGAAAGGCATGAATAGAATGCAGGGAAATTGGAGGTATGGTGACACTGGGAGAATGCCCTTAAGGCTGCTTATTATTCAAAGCTTTGGTAGAAAGCCTGAGAGCATAAGAAATAGATTTGAATAGATTAAATCCATTACTCAGGTATTTTCTGAGCTGTGCTTATTTACCCACCATAGAGAAGAAATAGCTGATAAGAAACACTATTGGATAATAGGGAGAGAAAAAGGAAAAATAATAGGAAATGGCTCAGTGGAGCTGTTTATGGCAAGTGCAGTTCATGGACATGTTTCCTATTGTCCTCTGCCCTGAAGTTAGAACAGAATGCCTTTGCAGGGTGACTTTCTTCAGAAGTCCTTGGAATGTGGCTTTATTAGATTTAGAAACAAGCTAAGCGATTTAGAATTAATGTTTAAATTTTCTGTCCTATATTTATTTACAGGGGAGCAATCTGAGATTTAGGGATAGACAACCTAATCCCAAACATAATCTTGGCTCCTATGGCTTTTGAGATGAGTCATCAAATACTTTACTTACAGGAATTTTACTTTTTTCATTTTTTCTTATGCTGCAACTTTATTGCACATCCATAGACTTGATTCTGTTAAGTTAGCTTTTGATTCCTAAAGCTGAATGCCTAAGGTAGGAGAGAAAAAGCTTTAATAATTTTACCGTGTTACATTTTATATTCAAATAAGGTATTATAACCAGTGTGAGCTAAATTGAAAGCACACATGGGGAAGGGGCAGTTAAAACTTTTTTCATTGATATTCTCAGGACTACAAACTCACCAGGGCCACTTTGGGGCAAACCAATCAAATCAGAGTTCATTCAAGTGTCAATATCATAATGTGGAAAGGGCATCCACTCTGTGTGAAGATAAGGGGGAGGGACAAGGCATTATCCACCAATAAGGAATGCCAAGATGGTAGGCAGTGTCTCTATTGCTATTTTTAAAAACTATGTGGGTCAGCATTTGCAAGCCTGGCAAAACAAACAACTATTTCTTCACAGACTAGTACCAGCTCTTTAATGATCAGAAAGTGCCTTGCAAGTTGGTCATGATTATTACTAAACTGGTCTTCTGCCACCATTTTATTTCCGTGTTATTTCATATTTAGGAAATGGATTAATTCTTATTATTTTCCTAATTTAACATTTGGTGTATCTATATACAAATGGTATTAGAACATAAAAACTGCTCTGCAACTTATCTTACTTTAGCAAAATACCAGGAGCATCTTTTCATGCCAGGCCACACTACCCGGTTGCAGAGTATTCCAATTCTGTATGTAATTATTTACAAAGGCAATCCCGTATTGAGGGTGTTCCCCACCTCCATTTTTTCCTGCTTATACAATTATTCATTCAACTTATGTTTTCTTTAGTCTCCAAGTATCAAATTTTATTTTATTTTTTTAAAGATTTTATTTTATGTATGTATGTATGTGTGTGTGTGTGTGTGTATGTGTGTGTGTGTATGTATGTATGTATGTATTTGAGAGAGAGAGCACAAGCAGGGGGAGCTGATGAGGGAGAGGGAGAAGCAGGCTCCCTGACATGGGGCTCAATCCCAGGCCCCCAGGACCTGGGAAGTCAGATGCTTAACTGACTGAGTCACCCAGGTGCCCCTCCAAGTATCAAATTTCTGAACAAATTTTAGAGGGGTGGTGAGTCTGGATACCAGTGGCTTGGCATTAATTAAATGCTGAGGTAAGCCTGGCATGGTCTCAGTACTAGTTCTTAGAGACACTAGTTGACCTGCTAGAGGTAGCAAAAGTTTGATTGCTTTAACAGTACTGATTATCTGTAACTTTGTGTTAAATTTTGAAAGATTTTTAAAATAAATTATATATTCATGTAAACCTTCTATGCATCAGCCATAGTGCTGTGTTTTCTTCTAATATTAAACTTTTATTAGAGTGAGGTATAGAATTAAATAACAATAGCTGGCATTTATTATAAATTTTCAAATTTTATTTGTGATATATATATTACTGTACATATGTGGCAGGTACAGTTGCTGGTATGTATAGTTGCATGTACCATATATGTACTAAGTAAAGAATCATAGTAAAATTAATACTTACATCCTCACCCCTCAAGTTAGGAAATAAAACTTGATTAGTGCTTTAGAAGACCCCTGTGCTATGCCTTGATTGCATCTCCTCCTTCCCCACCCCACCCCCAGTTACCACTGTATTGAATTTTGTCTTAATAATTCCTGTCATTTTCTTAATAGGTTAGCCAGCTAGTTTTGCTATAGGAGTACCTAGGTATGTGCTCCAAAGCAATATATTTACTTTTCCTTATTTTTGAATCACATAGAAGTGGTATCATACAGTATGTATGCTTCTAGGACTTGCTGGTTTTGATCATCATTCTGTTTTTGAGATTCATCCACGTTTATATGTGTAGTAGATTGTTCATTTTTACCAATGTGCTGCATTATATGAACATACCACATTTTATTTATCTATTTTACTGGTAATGACTATTAACCCAACATAGTAGTGCTGTCATAAACATTTCTCTACTTGTCTTCTAGCACACATACGTAAGACTTTCTGTAGACAGTAGCATTCACACTTTTGCCTGAGATACACAGTAAAAAACTGTATTTTTCTTCACAATTCAGTTAGTACACATACATGACATGTAAAGAAAGCAATTTCACAAAACAATACTTACCCTTACTAATTGCAGTGCGTTCTAATATTTCTATTCTATTTCATTTTTATTTTAATTTTGTTTTTTTTAAAGATTTTAACTTATTTTGTTTTGTTTACTTAATTTTGTTTTGTTTTTTTTTAAAGATTTTACTTATTTGAGAGAGAGAGCACATGTGCGTGAGAGAGTACAAGCAGGGAAAGCAGCAGGCAGAGGGAGAGGGAGAAGCAGACGCCCCGCTGAGCAGGGAGCCCGATGCGGGACTCCATTCCAGGTCCCTGGGATCATGACATGAGCTGAAGGCAGATGCTCAACCGACTGAGCCACCCAGGCACCCCTCTGTTTCACTTTTAATTGAGTGTGTCATAACATGCAGTTTGAAACACATTGCCTTTGAATACATACACAGGAGTGGAAGTATCATGTCACCGCATATGCACATGTCCAATTGTATTAGATGATGCCAAACACTTTTCCAATGACCTTTTGTGGTACCATCTTCATTTCTTCATTCATTCTCTCAATCCTTTGACTATTTTTCAGTTGGTCTGCCTGTCTTTTTATTAATTCATAAGGTATACTTTATATAGTTTGGATGCAAATTCATCATCAGTTAAATATATTGTAACTATCTTGGTCAATTTGTAGCTCATTTTTTCACTCTTTTAATGGTGTCATTTGATGAACAAAAGTTCTTAATTTTTCAATCTTCCCTAAGGTTGTTGATTTTTAAGCCTTGCTTCAGAAATCCCTTTTTACCTTGAGGTCATGAAAATATTCTCTTATGTAATCCTTTGAAAGTTTTATACTTTGGCTTATAAATATTTAATCAATCTGAAATTGATTTTTTTATATGGTGTGAAGTAGGAGACAAATTTCATTTTTTCCCAATGGAGACACTAAATTATTTCAGAACTCTTTCCTGCAGTGCCTTTTCATTGCTTTTGCAGTGCCAACTGTATTATTCTGTATGGGTCTGTTTCTAGACTCTGTTCTATTCCATTGGTCTATTTGTCTCTGTACCAATACTATGTTGTCCTAATTATATAGCTTTGTAATAAAACTTGATATCTGGTAGGGTCAGTTTCTTCAGCTTGCTGTTTTTCTTCACTTAACTTGACCTTGGTCCTAAGGTCTCCTATATAAATTTTTAGAATGACTTTGACAATTTCCCCAAAATAAGTTTTGGAGATTTTGATCAGAATTGCTTTGAATCTCTACATCAATATGGGAAGAAGTGACCTTTTTAGGACAGAAAGTTTTCCTAACTAGGAAAATGGTCTAACTCTCCATTTTATTCAGGTCTACTTCAGTGTCTGTTAATATGTTTTATAATTTTCTACAGATAGATCTTTCCACTTACTGAATTTATTTATTAGTACATTATATGTTGTTATACATTTGTTACGTAAAAATGTGATATATTTTAAAATATTTATCTTATATGTACAACTTCTCCTTTCTTTTTTTTTTAAGATTTTATTTATTTATTTATTTATTTGACAGAGAGAGACACAGAGAAAGAGGGAACACAAGCAGGGGGAGTGGGAGAGGGAGAAGCAGGCTTCCTGTGGAGCAGGAAACCCAATGCGGGGCTCGATCCCAGGACCCCGGGATCATGACCTGAGCCGAAGGCAGACGTTTAATGACTGAGCCACCCTGGCGCCCTCAACTTCTCTTTTCAATCTAATAGTCTATCTGTAAATCATTTGAGTTTTATACTGAAACTATCATATGATTTATAAATGATGACATTGTTTTTCTTCCTTTCTGATTTTTATGCTTTTTTTTTTTTCATTTCCTTATTGTAGTATCCTGGAGAAGGTGTCAAGGGAAAAATGAAGGGGGGGAATCAGAAGGGGAGATGAACCATGAGAGACTATGGACTCCGGGAAACAAATTGAGGGTTTTGGGGGGTGGTGGGGGGATGGGTTATCCCAGTGATGGGTATTAAGGAGGGTACATATTGCAGGGAGCACTGGGTATTATACACAAACAAGGAATCATGGAACAGTACATCAAAAACTAATGATGCACCGTATGGTGACTAATATAACATAATAAAATAAATAAATAGAATTGAAAAAAATAGAATACTTTGAAAGGAAGTGATGACAGCAGACATTTTGTTTTGTTCCTGATCTTAAGAGAATCTTCACAACTATTTATCACTAAGTGCTGTGTGTACTTAGTTTTGTTATTTGTAGACACCACTTTGTGCTGTATTAACTTCCATATCCCTCTCGATTACTTTATTACTTTCCACTTGCCCCACCAGCTGGGTGGCCTGGGTGGCTGACCTATATGGACCACTTCAATGGCTTTTCTTGGCTTCTATTGGCTTCTTCTTGGGTTCAGTCACTGGATATGGCTGGCAGTAGAGGAAGAAGTGCCGAGGGTGAAAGAAGAGGTGTCAGAGTTCACCTGGTTCTTTCACTGTGGATTCACCCAAGTCCTTAGTTTACATTAGGGTTTACTCTTAGTGTTGTATATTCTGTGGGTTTAGACCAAAGTATAATAATATGTAGCCATCATTATAGTATCATACGGAGTATTTTCAATGCCCTAAAGATCCTCTGTACTTCACCTGTTTATCCCTCTCCTCCCACTCCTGGCAACCACTGATCTTTTCATTTTTTTCCATGGTTTTGCCTTTTCTGAGATGTCATAAAATTGGAATCATATAGTATGGAGCATTTTCAGACTGACTTCTTTGACGTAGTAATATGCACTTTTGGTTCACCCATGTCTTTTCATAGCTTGATAGCTCATTTCTTTTTAGCTTGAAATAATATTCCATTGTTTGGATTACTACATTTATTCATTTACATAGTGAAGGACATATTAAGAGGCTGTTTCTAAGTTTTGGTAGTCATGGGTAAAGCTGCAAGAAACATCATGTGCAGGTGTCTGTGTGGACATATATTTCACCTCTTTTGGGTAAACACCAAGACATGTAATTGCTGGATCATATGCTAAGAATATGTTTAGTTTCATAAGGAACTGCTAAACCATCTTCCAAAATGGTTGTACCATTTTGCAATCCTACCATGGATGAATGAGCGTTCTTATTGCAGCATTTGGTGTGGTCAGCATTCTGGATCGGGGCCATTTGAAAAGGGTTAGTGATATTCAATTGTAATTTGCATTTCCCTGATGACACATGATGTAGGCCATCTCCAGTCAACTTTTAGTGGGTAATTCTAACCTAATTCCTCTGTAGTCAGAAAGTGTGATGTGTTGGATATCTTTGAAATTTTGTGAGGTTAGCTTCATGGCTTAGCCCATGGTCAACTTTTGTATAATTTTTATGTCTGTTTAAAAAATTATAGGGGCAACTGTGTGGCTCAGTCATTAAGCGTGTGCCTTTGGCTTGGATCATGATCCCGCAGTCCTGGGATCAAGCCCTGCGTCGGGCTCTCTGCTCGGCTTGAAGCCTGCTTCTCCCTCTCCCAATCCCCCTGCTGTGTTCCTGCTCTCACTCGCTCTCTCTCTCTGTCAAATAAATAAACAAAATCTTAAAAAAAAAATTACATTTTCCCATTGCTGAATGCAATATTCATTCTGTCAACAAAAATTTACTGAGGGTCTACCAAGTGCCTAAGCATTGTTTTAGTTGATATAGATACAGCTATAAACAAAGGGACAAAAATTCCTGCATTTTTGGACAGCATATCTAGGGGGAGGAATTAAATTAAAAATTAATTAAACATTGGGTGCCTGGGTGGCTCAGTCGTTAAGCATCTGCTTTCAGCTCAGGTCATGATCCCAGGGTCCTGGGGTCGAGCCCCACATCGGGCTCCCTGCTCAGCGGGAAGCCTGCTTCTCCCTCTCCCACTCCCCCTGCTTGTGTTCCCTCTCTTGCTGTGTCTCTCTCTGTCAAATAAAAATCTTTTAAAAAATTAATTAAACATTAAAATTAAAAAGTGGAACATACAGTATGTTCAATAATGATAAAAAGGTAAGGGGAAAATAAAGCAGGAAAAGGGTCAGAAGTGCTAGAGGCAAAGTTTGTTAGTATTGGTCAAAGATGGCCTCCCTAACTAAAAAAGATGCATTTGAGTCAAGTCTTAAGAAAGAAAGAAAGAAAGAAAGCCATGCAACTATTTATGAAATTGAATACATATTAGCTATTATATTTGCATTTTATTCTAATTATTTTCATCAGCTATATATTCCAGAAATCTATTTTAATTATTTTGTAAGGACTTTGAAAATTTCTAGAAGTTCCTTTTTTTTCTTTTTAATTTTATTTTTAAGTAATCTCTACACCCAACATGGGGCTCAAACTTACAACTCTGAGATCAAGAGTTGTGTGTTCTACTGACTGAGCCAGCCAGGGGCCCCTAGAATTTCCTTTTAAAATCACTACAACTGTTCATATTTTCTCCATCAACCTGAAAATAAGCCTATCCTTTTTCTAAAGAAACTACATTCAAGAGAAATTTTGGAAGTTTCTCCCAGTTTGGATATCTCCTCCCCAAAAATATTGTAACAATGGTGTTTTACACAGTACTTTATGGTAAATTCACGATATTTAAATTACCCATCTTATCTACTAATATGAACACTTAACGACATTTTCCTCCTTAGGGAAATACCTTCTCAGTTCTGAAAAACCAATCTACAATTGGATCAAATATCACTATATATCCCTGAATTTAATTTGTACTTTATTTGATTAAAACTCCCCCCTCATCCTATTAGAAAAGTTTTAATGAGACTAAAATAACTCCATTTTAATACTTAATTTGAATTTTCTAGTTCAATGTAGAATACTTTCAGATATTACAGAAAAAAACATATTTTCTTTAATAATGAATTAATATATGTGAACAAATTATTTCTGGGCCTCAGATTTTTCATCTATAAAAAACGAGCTGGTGTTCTGGTTTATTTTCCTTTTCGATCTTTTCCAGTCTTGCTTACCAATATATCTTCCAAGATAAAGTTGGTACCAGTATTCTTCTTATTGAGGAAAGAATAATATTGGAGAATAATTCCTGAAGTTTGTTTGCTAATGCAGAGCAGGGTACATAAAGGAAAGTGCCTTGAATAGAGATGGAGGGAAGCAGAAAAAGCAAAAGACCTGGAGCCTAACAACATGGTTGGAAGTTGGAACCTGAGGCGATGAAAAAAGCCAGAAGAGTTTTTAAGGAGGATACTTAATATTCAATTTAAAATCTTTTATGTTTCTTCAGTGTAAATTCCCAAATGGTCAGAATGGTATAGTGTAATTTTCAAAAGTTAATAATATGGCTCTCATGCAAATATAAAATGAACATATGTCAAGGATTTTATTCAACTCATTAATTAATGCAGGAAACTGATATTAAGACTAGTTCAAGTGAGAATGTGAAGAATGGTGATAAATATGAAATCAGGAATGTGAAAATGAATTTGCTAAGAGATACAAAACTGGTTAATTTCTTACAGATCAGTAACATTTTATGTTTGGGATCGATCTTTTCTGTAAAGCAGAAATGAATTGTGTCTTTACTGGGCACAATTCATTCTTACTGCTTTGGACAAGAATCCTTTGTGTTACTATCAGTTTTTTACAACTCTGAGGGAGTTGTAAAACAGCCTAGTTAATAGAAAGATAATCAGAGGTGCACACCTGGATAAAATCAGATAATCCCTAGAGGGTCCACTAGACCGTGTGTAGGCCTTCACTGAAAGCACACACAGTAATCTCAGTATTATCTGTTGCTCATTTTAAAGTCATAGACAGTTTTTCTTGGTGGAGAGGACAAGTAGCACCCACTAAGTCGTATGATTATGGTAGAGGATTGAAATACTTGTTTGAGTTGATGTGTTAAGGAAACAAAATAGCATGGACAGAATGGTGTGAGAGTCTATGCACTAATCTAATTAAGTAGAAACTGGAGTTCCAACACTTAGGTGATCCTGAGAACAGAGACTGTCTGGGAAGTCTTGGAAGAGGACATTGGACTGCTTATGAGATGTAACTGGGGGTCAACCAATCTTGTCTGGATTTTAATTGACAAGGAAACCCCAACCACAGCTGACCTTTTGGCTGCACTGTTCATAAAATGATATTCAATTGTGAGAGTTAATTTCCTTCCACTTCTGTGGGGAAGTTTTGGAAAATAAAAAATTCTAAAACCTATTAAGTAATGGTGACATCCTCAAACATAGCAGTGATTACATTGCTTTTCCAAAGGCCAGTCTAACACTTCAACATCCTTAAAGACCATGGCTGTTCCTGATTTGGTACCTAATACTAACAAAATCCGTGAGTAGATAAACAGAGATGTGCTTTTATCAGCAATGGCTTTTGAAGTGCCCTCATAGTGGCTGAGGATTCTTCTCATCTACTTTGTGCCTATCAGAGATTGCAGATCACTGTTTGATAAGTTTGGTGTTAACTAGAGAGATCAGAGATCTAGCTGGATTTGGTTCCAACAACCAAATCAAAATCTGAAGTTGGCTATTCTAGACTTCTTAATGCTACAGTGCCATTTTGTAATCTTTGGGAGAAATTCAGGACTGGTGCCAAGAGATAGCATAGCAGTGTGGTCAAGAGTTCTGGTTCTATAGCCATTTCCTTGAGTTTGAATCATGATTCTCTCTCTTACCAGTTATGTAGCCCTGGTGAGTCACCTAAATTCTTTCTGGCTTAGGTTCCCTAATTGTAAAACAGGATGACAGACATACCATTTTCAAAGAGTTGAAATGAGCATTAAATAAATTTGTGTAAAAAAGCTTGACACATATTAATGACTATATGTATGTTAGCTTTTGTTCTAAATTGACAGTTTTATCTCACAAGATCAAGGTTGAAAAATGTTTCCATGAGTAATATGCTTTCAGATATGTTCAAATACACATACAAATGTATATACACATGTATGTATATGATATATATAATGTATTATATGTGCGTATATGTATGTATGTATATTTACCAGAGGTGTATGGAGCAGAATTCTACTCAGAGAAATAGAACAGATAAGATACACACACACATGCACACACACACACAAAGAGAGAAAACATGTAGCACATATTCTATATATTGTATATAGACACATATATACACAGAGGTAGAGATTGATTTCAAGGAGTTGGCTTCCACAGTTGTGGGGCCTGGCTAGACAAGCCTGATATCCATAGGGCAGGCCCAACAAGCTGGAACTTCTTGGGTAGCAGCTAACACTGCAGAGCACAGGCAAAATTTCTTTTTCTCAGAGAAACCTCAGTTTTGCTCTTAAGGCCCTTCAACTGATTAGATGAGGCCCACCCATATTATTGAGGAGAATCTCCTTAAAATCAACTGAGTATACGGGTGCCTGGGTGGCTCAGTCGGTTAAGCGTCTGCCTTTGGCTCAGGTCATGATCTCAGGGTCCTGAGATCAAGCCCCACATTGGGCTCCCTGCTCAGCAGAGAGCCTGCTTCTTCTCCCTCTGCTGTTCCCCCGCTTGAGCGCTCTCTCTCTGTCAAATAAATAAATAAAATCTTTGAGAAAAATCAACTGAGTGTAGATGTTAACCACATCTGCAGAATACCTTTATAGCAGCAACTAGATTAGTATTTGAGTGAACAAGTGGTTACTGTGGCCTAAAACTAACCATCATTAGAGGCTTTCAATTCCAGATTGCACTCCCTGAGGTCTAGGCTTTTTAGTAAAGGATTATGAGGGACACTTTCATCTGGGCACTACTAGTCCTACTCTGCTGACATCTTTTGTTTTCAATTCTGAGAGATACAATTAAGTAGTTATTTGTTAACAATATCCAGCTACCAATATCCAGAAGTTATTTTTCCTCTATTTTTTCCCACTTGAGAAGTACTTTAAGAAAATTATCAAGAAGTCAGTTGTTCCTGGCACAAGAGTCGGTCACTTTCCATCATCCACTTGGGGCACAACTTTCCTCATAGGAACTGAAGAGAGCCTTGAGGTGACGGGAGGGGCCTTACTTTTCTCCCATTAAGATTCTTGGAATCACAGAATTTCAGAAGCTAAAGAGCCACCCTCCTTCCTCATTTTACAACAGAGGCACAGAAGCCAAAGCAGCCAACATCACACAACAAATTGGTGTCTGAAACAGGAATACAACAAGATTTTCTAACTCCCTGGTGAGGTTTTAATCCCTCCTGATCTTTTCCACTCTCCTTTTCTCGGTCTACACATTTTCCTCAGGTATTCAAAGTATAATGACAAAAAGCTTAGCATTCAACCCAATGATGCTATAAAACATCTTGAGACTTTTTCAGGAAACTTAATGTTAAGTCAGGTAGTTATAATTTCATTTTTTCCTTCTTACTTATAGTAGTGGGGTGAATGGTGGAATACTTGGTAATATAATGCTGTAGATAAGCACAAAAAAATCTAAAGAGAAAATAGATACTTCAGTGTGAATCACTAAAAATGTAAATTAATGTTCATTTCTAAAATGTCTCAACCTATGTAAAAATGGGTAGAAAGCTTTGTTTCATTATCATATAGGCCAATAATAGCTACAAAAGGTGTCATCCAAAACAAGTGGATGTATTTCACGTGAACACTCAACCATATGGACACGGAGGACACAGAGTCTTTTATTAGAATTACCCATGAGCATATGTCTCCTTACATGCTACAGAAATCCTTGGATAATCAAATATCATTCATCTGTCTTAACCTCTAATGCCTAGAGCAGTCCTTGACACATCTGGCAATTAAGAGATGAGATGAATGCCGTGCTCTCCTAGAATTAAGGCCTCTACTTGTAATAGAGGTGGTTGGTAATGACAAAACATTTCCCAGTTCTTTTGAAACGGAGCAAATAACCATTACTTATTAGTTATTTATAAGATATACTTTCAGAAAATAGGTTCAGTGTATTTACACTAGAGCTATCAACAGATGTTTTCAAAGAGGAATGATAAGGCATGGAGATAACATGACATTAAAAGTAACACCATGAATTATTACTTTGTTTCCTCATATATAGTGGGAGTGGAACATGAGCTATATTATAGTTTTTTTGTGAATATTTTCCATTTTTTCCATTAAAAAGGGGCTTAATGATAAAAATAAGAATTAATATTTAGTATTTACTTAGTACTATATTGCACATCTAATTATAAATGTTGGGCTTGTAATATATAAAAAAGCTTTATAGGTTTGTTACATGTACATAGGACTTGTATAGTTATGTTTACACTACTGCAGGGTCAAATGTGCAGGAAGAAAAAAGTGAAATGGCTAAAGCACAGAGGAATTTCTTATGGAAGAGAGATGCAGTAACATGATCCCACCAGTAGACATTGTAACACAGGCAGATCTTAGCTAGGAGGTCCTTTGTGGGGTAGTATTTGTTGAAGGTTGGAACTATTTCCAATTTGGTATTTATAAATCAATCATTCTTTGATAGACCTGCATTTCTTAAACATAATTTGAATTCTAGGACAAGCTCAGTCTCAAGAAGTTCATATGTTTTAGAGCAAAGTCTGTGAAATGTACTCTACTTAAATTTCTTAATTTTCAGTGTTTGGGATCAACCTTAATATTACCATGGAGAGGGTTATGTAATTCTCTGTAAGATTTGAGCCACTGAAGGGGAACACTGTACTTGTCTCTTATGCACTATAGTACTAAACATGTGTAATAATGGTAGCAGCAATTTCCATTTATTTAATGGTCAGCAATTAATTTAATAATATCAAAATATCAATTAACTTAATAAATTCTATTTAATGTAGGCATGGCTCTAGGCACCTGGAACACATTTACAGTATTTGATGTATTTATTATCAGCTTTACAAGGTGGATTTATTATCTCCATTATAAAGGGGAGAACTAGAATCAGAGAAATATAGGAATCTAATTAAGAAGTGGCGGAGCCAGATTTCAAGGTGAGATTTGTCAGATTCCCCTAGGTCTGTTTCCTTTCTTCCATGGGGTCTGCACTCAGCAGATGCTGAATGAATGAATGCTCTTCTTTAAAATCTTTATAAACTATGTGACAGTTGCCCAGTATGCATGTAATTTTAAGGATCTAATGGGACCTTTAAACTTTAAGGAATTAATACTGTGTTCTAAAGTAGACATTTAATTTCTAATAGCACAAAAGCAAACATCTGGGTATTACATTCATTCATAAGGTTTGGGAGTGTTTCAACGGTTCTGATAGACCTTGTTTGTTCACACCTCCACTCAATACATTGATTTGCTATTGTACATCCACCAGGGAGGGGACTCCTTATTCACACATGCAAGATACCTTCTTTTTAGATCATCACTTTGATAAGCACATGTTCAACTGGAATCATCTTGAGTAAGGTTTAGTATATAAAAGTGTGATGAATTGACACATAATTCTCATCATGATTACAAAGTGCAAAATGTAAAATTCTCCTGACCTCTATAGGGAAAGAGTTTTGGCAAGCAATGTAAGTTTTCTCATCACTACAGGAAAGAGTTGGCAAACTGTCACTGACCACCAAGCTTAAATCCAATCTTGAGAACAAAGAGGAAGTGATCCTGTGTTCTATAAGGATAATCTAGAATTTTTATATGGGTCCTTATCTTAAGTACGGTTGAATAAAACAGTGAACAAAGAGTAAGAGTTATAAATTGTATATACCATTTACTGTATGCCAAGAAATATTAAAAGTGGTCTACTTAAATTTTCTCATGTAATCCTCCCACTTAAACCTGTGAGGGAGGCAGTATTAACTTCATTTTACAGATGAAGATGCTGAGTAGAGAAAGTAACTTGCCAAGAGGCACACAAGCAGCAAGGAGTGGAGGCAGGATTCAGACCAACATCTGCCTAATTCTTGTGCGCACATTCTTAACTTCTTTTCAAACTGCTTCTGAGAAGTCTTCCTTGACTTGAGGATTTAGGAATTTGACACAGTATAGGATGTCTGTGAACATCTGAGACTTCACATGCTCACAGCTGACTTTCCTCTCCTGTCCCACAACCCTGCCCCTGATCACCCTCCTCTTCTTTATTTGTCCCTTACTCCTTTTCATATGATCCCCCAAACATGAAAAATTGGCATCTCTCCAGTGCCCTACTGTTTAATTTGTTGCCAAGCTCTGTAACTTCTTCCTGCAATGTGCCTTGAATTGGTCTCTGACTTTTCCTACTGATTCCTGACTTTAGTTCAGAGCTCATTGCTTTCCATCTAGAAACCTGAAGTCATTTTCTGACTGGTTTTCTCTACTCCTTTATTATTCTTGTTGTTCTTGTTAGTACTATTATTGTTATCACATTTTATCATTGTTCTAAGATTCATCCCAAAGTTAAGCTGTGATGATTCCTGTCCCCTGATTTTTAAAAACATCCTTTCATCTCTTTTGCATTTGGAATTATGCCCAAATTTCTCACCTAAGGTTGTGGGGAGGCAAATTGAGACCTCTCTTCCCAGGGGCTATCAGAAAATACTTGGAGATTTTTCCGACCATTCTCAAGTAAGGCTGGAATTGAAACAGTACCAGGAAGTAGTCATATGCTTCTTATCGTAATGAGTCCTGGGTTGTTATTTCACAAGCAGGGCAATCAAGGCCATGTTACAAAGAGAAACATTATTTCCTCATAGGGGACTAAACTGTGTTGTGTTTAGAAGAAAATTAATGTTTGCTGTAGTGAGATGTGTTTGCCTTGGAGTACACTAGGGAGGAACCCAGCTGTGACCTTTGATGGTTCAGCGTCTTCCCCACATCAAGGGAGCAGAACCCACTTACCCTTCCTCAGAGCCTGAAAAATCTAAGAAAGAAAAACTGCCCTAGGATTTGGTTGAAGATCAAGGCTCCAATGCTAGCAAAATTCAAGAAGGAAAGTAGCTTTCTTTTCTTGACAAGAAAGGGGTGCAGTTTTGAGATGAAAGAGTTTGGGATTCCATGTGTGGAGAGTTGAGATTGAAAAGGGATTATGAGGTGATGTTCCGAGGGATCTAAAAGATAAACCATGGCTGGGCATAAGAGAGGCAACCTTCCTCTCCATCACTCTCTCTAAGCATAAACTCATACTCTGATTTTTCCTTTCTCCTTTTTCTCCCCCTCTTCCTCTTTTTAGCACTTATACTCCATCATCTATAAATTAGTTTGATTATTATCTATCTCCCTCTACTAAAATGTAAGTCCCATGAAAACACAGAACTTTATATTAATCACGGTTATCTCCCTAAAGTCTTGAACAGCGCCTAGCTCAAGTTAAGCACGAGTAAATATGTGTTGAACAAACGAAGGAAGGCTAGAATGAAGGAAGGCATGAAAGAACCTTCAGAAGGCACCAACTGTGAAGTTTTTCCCCATCACATATGCTATGAGGGACTGAGTTGGACTCAGTTTTTCTATACAATTCTGCTTGGTGAAGCTTACCTGACTTTTTAAGAAGTAAGTTACTTAAATAAACCTAATATTGAGCAAAAGAAGTAAGGCACAAGAGAAGGCATACAATATGATTCCTGATTCCACTTATATAAAGTTTAAATAGACAAAAGTAAGCTATATTGTTGAAGGATGCCTTCAAGGTTTATAAGGCCACTTAAAAAAAAAAGGCAAGAGAATGATTATCAAAACCTCCAGGATAATGAAAGTTAGAAAGAATGTGTGGTGGTCTGGGCTATTTTCAGCCAGTATTATGTACCCTCACAGCTCCCACAGGTTGCTTGCTCTCAGTTGGTGCTCTTCTGACTTTTCCATGAACTTGAACATATCTCGAATAATACCCAGAGTGGTTTGGAAGGTATTATGGTTACTATTATTGTATAGCAAACCACCCTAAAACTTAGTGATCTAAGAAAAGATTTTATTATGTTCATAGACTCCACCAAAGAGTACCAGACTAATTACTTGCTGATCTAGGGCTTGAATCAAGCCCTGAGTTCCAGTAGTTACTTTGTGTACTCTGACCCTTTGCTTTTCTTTCACTGCGTTTTTTCCCTCTTCATCTCCAAGTATTTTGGTTTTCAGGGAAGCAGAAACAATAAAGGATGCCATTCTCTTACTAGGTAAACTTCAATGCTGGAAATGGCCTTTGACCTGTCTGTTGATTTGTCTGAGAGTTTCCATCCTCTAGACCCTGCCTTAGGCCAACACTTGGTCAAGATGAAGAAAGAACAGAACCCCAAAAAATAAGGTAAGGGAAACAAGTAAGCTGAAACATTAAGTAAAAATTCATTATTACAATAGGAGGGAGGATTGGTTTCTTCTAAATAAACTAGTCAAAGAGAAGTCATAGGTGAGATTAGACAGTGACACGCACATCCTGGAATTCCAGACTTTGAAACAAGGCAATTTGTTGTTTTGGTTATAGAAAGCATCAATGTAAACTCATGGGAAAACAAAATCTAGGATTCACATCGGGTTTTATCTGTCTTCATGCTGAGCGTGCTCTCTTACTTGGATGGGATGTTGACAGATTCGCTAACAGATTGGCTCTAGCATTACAGATTGGCTCTAGCATTACAGAGGCACAAACATCACATGGGGACCCGGTACATTGAGGTTTACAAAGCAACAGGTGAAGATTTTCTTAAAATTGCTGGTGGTACATCCAATGAGGTAGCCCAATTTCTTTCCAAGGAAAATCAAGTCATTGTCCACATGCGGGGGCTCCCTTTCACAGCCACAGCGGATGAAGTGGTGGCCTTCTTTGGACAGCATTGCCCCATCACTGCGGGGAAGGAAGGCATCCTCTTTGTTACCTATCCAGATGGTAGGCCAACAGGGGATGCTTTTGTCCTCTTTGCCTGTGAAGAATATGCACAGAATGCATTGAGGAAGCATAAGGACTTGTTGGGTAAATGATACATTGAACTCTTCAGGAGCACAGCAGCTGAAGTCCAGTAGGTGCTGAATCGATTCTCTTCGGCCCCTCTTATTCCACTTCCAACCCCTCCCATTATTCCAGTGCTACCTCAGCAATTTGTACCCCCTACAAATGTTAGAGAGTGTATACACCTTTGAGGTCTTCCCTATGCGGCCACAATTGAGGACATTCTGGACTTTCCACAGATATTCGAACTCATGGGGTTCACATGGTATTGAATCACCAGGGCCGCCCATCAGGAGATGCCTTTATCCAGATGAAGTCTGCGGACAGAGCATTTATGGCTGCACAGAAGTGTCATAAAAAAACCATGAAGGACAGATATGTTGAAGTCTTTCAGTGTTCAGCTGAGGAGATGAACTTTGTGTTAATGGGGGGCACTTTAAATCGAAATGGCTTATCCCCACCACCATGTAAGTTACCATGCCTGTCTCCTCCCTCCTACACATTTCCAGCTCCTGCAGCAGTTATTCCTACTGAGGCTGCCATTTATCAGCCCTCTGTGCTTTTGAATCCACGGGCACTGCAGCCCTCCACAGCCTACTACCCAGCGGGCACTCAGCTCTTCATGAACTACACTGCGTACTATCCCAGTGTTTGAAAGATATATGGTGATCCTGAAACCGTCAGATATGACAACTTCTAGCAACTTCAGGGGAAGTTTGTCTATACTCAGGCTGCAGTATTCTCAGCAAACATGATTGGACAGTGGACTTTTACCCTATCTTTTGGTAGAGTAAAAAATTTGAGCCAGTGAAGCCAAATCCTTGTAGCAAGCAGCATGCCTGGCTCCTTGCTGATTGCAAATAGGCACTTAAAATGTGAATTTGAAATTGGGTGACTCCATTACTTCCAGCTAACATGGCATCATTGGTCTTTCCTAAGTTTTAAGTCTTGGACAAAAAAAAAATACTAGTGTGTACCATCTCCATCAAGAACTCTGTTATGGAAGCTTCATTTGTGTGTTTCCATTTTTCATTCTCCATCTCCCTGTCTTCTGCACAAGTGTGCCCTCTCACTAAGTAATTCAAGAATAAGGTCTTAGAATCCTTAAGTCACAAACTTAAAAGAAAGAAAAATCGTATTTTCCCACTCAAAAAAAAAAAATTGGAGATTGGTTCTCCCTTCTCTATGTGGTATCTGGAGGCAAGACTGTAGGGTAGAAAAAGGTTCAGAAGAGTTAAAAAGCATAGACCAAACTGGCCATTTATACTCAAAGTGTTATTTGGTTACTTTCTTAAAAATGGATTCTCAAAGTAAAAAAAAACATACACCCATAAAACACTATGATGGATCCCTTATACTCATGCTAGTTATTGGTCTCATTTCAAAGTTTTCTCACATTCACATCTGCCTACCCAGTGGACAAGAAGACATTGTCATAGAGCATGTGGTGAAGTGTTTGCATTTTTAAAAAATTGGAGGCGAGAGTAATAATGTCCTATTGCTTTGGGGACTGCTACAGAGCTAAAGCATCAAAGAATTTGTAAAGACCACCTATTCAGGTTAGTTTACACTTGCCATCAAAAATAAAATCCCCATGTTTAGAACGTTGATGAGAACGTGAAATACCTCTTCAAATACTTTTTCTTTTTGGCGTGACTTCCAATATACCAACCAAACTTGGGGGTTGACATCACTGCATCATTTTTCACAGTGATGACTTCTGAGCCGTCTTCCATCACACAGTGTGTAAATGGCCCTACAGTTTGCACTTGAAGGGACTTTCCTCACAATGCAACGTTCCTTGCTCATTTCTGGGTGGCCACCTGCTTCTTTCTCTATTCCTCTGCTTTCTTGTACCTCTTTGCTGGCTCCAAGTCACCCACACATCTCCACCCCTCTTGACTTCTTGGGAGGCAGGGGGCATCTGCATGGGGAAGATCCCATCTCACATTAGTCTTATTCTTCTTTCTGGCTCTTATCCATGATATGGATTTTAAATAACTTTCAATGGAAGTTAGCAGATAGTCATATATCAACAAAAGAATGGCAGTAGGCTAAAAAAAGAAAAGCCAAAGAAGTCTGGATAACCCATGAACTATTGTTAATTATACTGTCTTTTTTTAAGATGTTAATTTTTGTTTTAAGATGTTAATTATGCTGGGTTTTTTTTTAAGATGGTAGGAGTAGAATTTTAGAAGTTAGAATATAAAGAATACTTCATTTCAGATCAACTAAACTGACTGTGAAATCTTGCAGAACCAGATTCTCTCTCCATATCTCTCTCTTTCTGATTTTTTACTACATTTTGGCTCTTGGTATTTTTGAAATGGTACACTAATTATATGTAAAATATCATAGTTGAGCTTGATTGCGCATATCGTTCCAACAATATCTAATGCGTTTTATTGTTTGCCCAAGGGTTAAATATAATTGTTTTAATTCTTCACTTAAAGAAGTAGAAGGTGAAATGACTGGCACACAAGGTCATTTTCTTCAATATGTAATTTGTTAACCATTCCTAAAGTATCCGGTATTAAAGGCAATAATTTGAACAAGAGTTGAGCATCCAGTTATATATAATAAACTGTGCAGTGAAATATGTCTGCAGGCTAATTAAAGATACTGAGACATTTTACACTGCCTGGTACTTTTTTTATTCCAGCAATTTGGTATATACAGGCCCTGTCGGAGCTTCCAAATTAACGTTTACAGCATGAACATAACTTTGCCTGCTAGACAGCCAATCACCAGTATTGTGTTAAAAACAAAAACAAAAACCAGCTTGTGAATGTGAAAGGCTATAGGGAGAAGTGTCCACGATGGATGAAACCATTAGAAAGGATCCAGAGAGTGTGGCTATTTTGCAATTTGAAACTTTAGAAGAAAGCAGAAATCCATGTTTCAGTGCAAGCCAGGCACTATTTACACAAACCTCCAATTAAAACTGAAATAATATTGTAGTTGATCCTCTACAGTTAGCTTTATTATGGAATAGATTTAAAATCAATACGTGTGAAGTTCAGGAGAGGGTCATTGCATGAAAATGTTGGTAGTAGTAAAAAGTCCTGCAATAAATACCTAAAACATGGAAGTTTGCACTATACTTTGCATTTAGAGATGAAGCTAAAATAAAGACTAATGTTTAAAAAACGGGGCTGTGTAGAGGATTCTTGAAACCTAGATCTTGAGCAAAATTTGGGGGTCTTCTCACAAGAGAATCTACCTATCCCCTTACCTAATCCTTACCTGGTAACCCATTTCCACAGGCTGGGCTCATCTTCACAGTTGGTCAGGGTTAATCTTTCACAGATACCACTTGGTGAGAAGCGGGGGATTTCTCTCTCAGAGACCATCCAGAGATGAGCAGTGCCGCTTTGTTCCTTCACTGTGATTTCCCTCCCTAGGCATTTGAGGTTTTATGCGATCAAGTGTACTTGTCCTCAGTCGTAAGTAGATTGTACAACCTGGACTAGACATAAAGCCCCAGGACGTCCCTTCTAGCCACTGACTCCTTCCCCTGAGTCCTCAGGAGGCCCCTTGGAAAGGCCTTTGCTGTTGAGGTCAGTGTGTTGTCATTTTTTCCCTTCTTATTCTTGCAATGAAAATAACTTTACTTTTTTGTCTTTATTATTAAAGTTTCATAACATTGCTCCTTTTTGTTGCTGTTAGATTTCATTGTCTTTGCCTAAGATCAAAGCTGTTATATCCTTCAAACCTCAGAGATTGTTCCTAGCTGGGTACCAGGTGAATCCCCCACCAGCCCGGCCATGCTGCCATTTTATTCTGTTTTGGGGAAACCTTGGGCTAATTGTTCTCCCCATTATGAGAACATAGATTCTTTTTGGACACATTTGCTGAGCTGAACTGTCTGTCCATCACTGAAGGACTTTTACACTCTCCCTTCTGTTTTTCTACCAGTAGCATGAACAATTAGCACATAGCTGCACAAAGGAACAGATGCATGCTAGAGAACTGACTCCTAATTTTCTAATAAATAACCTTGTAATTAAATACAAACTAATGAATATTTTTATGAGTAATTATTTGTTAGATTCATTTGTTACTGTTTGGATTCATTATGAGTTTTTTTTTTTCAGTCTCTTTTTATTTTAGTTTTTGAATAGGCAATACTTGTATATGGTTCAAAACAGAAAAATATATAAAAAATGCATACTCAGAGAAGTCTCACTCCATTTACCCATTCATATAGGTAACGTTTGCCATTAGTTTCTGGTTTATTTAACCTGTGTTTCTTTTTCCAAAACTTAGTAAAAATGTGTGTTTATGTATATTATGGGTATTCCTTTTACCTTAGGCAAAAGATAGCATAGTACATACATTCTTTTGCTCTTTTACAGTAATAGCAGTTCATAGAAACCTTGTTCTTTTTGTTAGTTTCTGCAGAGTACTCCATGATGTAAATATTGTAATAAGTATTTTTGGTCAAAATATCCCAAAATAAAACTTCAAACTATAAAAATTATACATTGTAAAAATTGTTAAAAGATTAAAAATCTATGGAAGAAGCATATTGGGAAAAACTACACAAAATTAAAGTTAGTATAAGTAGTCATCATAAAATAAAACTAAAAAAGCTAAAACTTCACATGATAAGGTTTATGAATCACTAAAATCTGATACTAGAATAAAATCTGATACCACAATCTTCTTAACAAAATTTAGACATGTCAAATTTGACTTGGGAAAATTGAGTTTGTTAGAAGAGTTTCCAAAGAAAAATCACAATAGCAGAAGCTATAATTGGGAAAATACGATGTTTTCAAGAAATCCAATAGAATAATCATAGCTTGAGAGTAATATTTAAGTTGGAAAAGAGCAATTTCAGTAGAAGTAATTTCAGTTACATTAAAGATAAAAATGGAAAAAAAGAATTAACTGTCCTGTATAGAAAATTGATCAAAGAATCAACTTGGCTTAATGAAATAAGCTCCAAAAATATTTTCATGATGAAAATTGATCATGTTTGTATGATCCTGCTTAACGTATCTTATATGGGATCAAATTTATCTACTGGGGCATAAAGTGGTATCAAAATAAGCTGTACTAGCTTGTCCTAGGGTCCTTTTCTACACTTTTGCCCTTGATTTTTTTCTCATCTCCTCTTCTCTTTTCTAAAGTCTTCGATGTATCATCTCAGAGCTGCTTAACTATGAATCAACTCATCTTTTCTTTGAAGCACTTCTTTCTGCCTCCCTTTTCTCAACAACTCAAAGCCTCTTTGCTCTTCAAGCCCTTGACTTCATCTGGCAGGTTGGACCTCCTTCCTTCCTTTCATCACACATCATCTTTGTTGACATTTGCATATTTTAAATATTCATTAACATGTTGAAGAAAGAACCAGCCTTCCCTGCAAATGCCCTTATCACTTTTCTTTGAAATCTATGCTGACCTTTCTGGCTCCCTGCCTCTTCTCTGTCCCCTCACCTAAATTCCTGGTTCCCCAAAGTATGCTTAGTCCAGCAGCGGCTGGGGCCAGTCCTATTCTTGGTTGGGGGAACTCTAGGAGCCCTTAGTGAGGAGCTCCAATGACTCAGCATTTCACTAACCCTGCTGCCATTTCTAAGTTGGCAATGTGCCCTGAGTTGGTAATCATATTGAGGCTTGTGCTTTGATAAAACTTCCATCATATATCTTAATTCCAGAGTTTGTATTCCTGTCTTCTTACTTGTTGCTTCAGTTTCTGTTTTGATAGCACACTTGGTACTCCTGTCTCACTAAGACTGCATTGTCAGCCTTCTTTAGAGCCTAGAGTCTTACCCTTGACCTGTAGCCTCAGGTCTGGGGGCCTGTTTCCAGAGATTCTTGATGTCTGTCAGCCACCTGACTGGCTGACCTCTGAGTACTACCTGTTCTACACCACCCATTTCCAGTCTTCTATCTACTGGAATGCCTACCCTTTATCTCATGTTGAACTTCCCAGGCAGAGACCACTTGACTAGAATCGTCCCTCATCCCCACACATTTTTCTCCAGATAGGATCCAGGTCAGGTTATACTTCTTTCCATTTCTAGATACTGGCCTCACTCTCTAGCATCTGTTCAATTCTGGGAAGTAATTTCTTGCCCAAGTCTCAGGGTAAGCCTTCATTCCGAATTCCCATTTTGACAAAACCTTTACTGTATTTAAGTACCTAGATTAACATTTTTATTGTATCATTCTCCACTCTTTTTGGAGTTTACCTGTTAATACTTATTTCCTCCTAGGAGAGACTTTTTTGATTGATTAATTTTTATTTATTTGCTCTATAGTGCTCTTAAGTATCCTTAAGATAACAAATAATTCACTTACTATCTACAGTTTCCAAAGATTTCATATCATCACTGTTACTAAAATAAGAAAGTTATCCATAATTAATTTATTGAAAACTTGTCATGTGCCAGTGCATGTAGGAAACAAAGATAAATAAGATAGAGTCCTTGTCCTTAGCTAGCTCAGACACCATACAGTTAAAATACAGTATGGATAAAAGTCCCACCAGGCAAGGAACTCTGGGAGCACAGAGGTAGGCTTGACTTACCTACTTTGAAGTAAGAGTATCAGGGGTTGCTTCACAGCTTATTTGAGGTGGTTTCTGAAGAGTGAGTAAGAGTTGCCATAAAGATAAGGATATGCCTGGCAGAAGAAACAGGAAGGAGGAAGATAGGCAGGCATGCCAGAGCATGGCACAGAGCATGAATAATTTGGGTGGTTCCATTGTAAGCTCTATTGAATGGGGGAAGGGGCAGGAAGTATGCCTGGAGAGACAGGTTGGGGACCACTGGTGAAAGATCTTACATGTTATGCTAAGGAGTTGGGACCTGGTTCTATTGGTGATGGGGACCTATCCCTGACAGTTGAGCAATTCAACTGCCTGTTGGAGTAATCCAGCCCTTCTTGCCTGCCTCAAAATGTATTCACAGCATTTGAAGAATCAGCAAGACTTCTATGCTCCGGAAGTTACATAGTATCAGTGTGACTCTTCCAAAAGGCAGGTATCATTCTAGACATTATCCCTACAGATACCACATTTTACATACAAATATCTTTCCCTACTTTGTAGATACCTTGTAGAAAACTACACTTAATAGCTTAATATCAGATTAACCTGATATCTTGATATTTATTTACTTTACTTACATTTGAATATTATGGTGAGTATAGAAAATTTTTTATAAAAATAGTAACTTTTCACATGCATGCATGTGCATGTGTGCAAAAGAAGGACAAAGAGAAAGTGAGAGATTGGAAGGGTTTTCTGATTTGGCAATGTACGTTTTGTATTTCTCTAAGTTGTATTGATCATGTATGGCTTCTCCCTGTCTTGTTAGGATAAGCTGTTAAAATTTTCTGGCAAAAAACTAACAACTTTAATTTTATCATATGGTTCTATAAAATAAATTGTCTGTCAAGTAGCCATGAAGATATTTCCAAAACTCTTCCCTTTCACAAATATTTTCAACAGCTGTGATCTAGAGAAGCATGAAAAAGTACTGAGAATGGTGGGTTTTCTGCCTTGTTTGTACATGAGAATCTTAGTGAAATGCAGCAGGATGGATCATTTATGTGTTCAACGTCTATTTAGGCACTTATCTAGGTGCTAGGGGTGAGGTTTACAAAGACAGAGGGTGGTTCCCTTTTTTCCAGTGTCACCTTGATATCTATTAGTGACTTCCTTCTCTGTCCTCTAGCTTGAAGCTACTTCAGTCCAGCAGGCTTGGCCCTGCATTCCATTGGGGTGGAAAGTACATGGGCATTTATGTGCTCTTGGGGAGACTACAGCCAGTGAAGGAGCAATTTCCTGTGAAATTGCTTCTGTGCCTGGCTTCCCATTCTCTCTCTTGCTTCCTCCATTCCCTACCAGTTTTTCTTGGGAGCACTGGGGACAGTGGATGATGGTAGCTGTGTGTATCAACCAAGATTCTTCAGAGATGTAGAACTAATAAGAGATAGATACACACATATATTTATGCATATGTACATGCAGTTGATTCTTGTTATTCACAATGCACAGTAGTTATGTTCTGTTAGTTGCCGCAAATACTGAATTAGCAAATACTGAACCATTGGTCCTGGAAGAAATACAGGATTGGGTTCCTGGGGCCACCAGTGGCAACATTTTCCTCAACCGAGCAACACATAACCTTGTTTCATGTGTGTTTCTATTCTAAAGACACCTTATATATATATGATTCATTAACCCTGAACTCAACTCATGCCTAACACATGTCTTTTCTCCACAAGGCATATCCTAGCCTCCCTGCACTTAGAAACACAAGACAGCACTTCAGCGCTATGCTGGGGGGCCATTTTAAACAGCAAAATCAACAAAAAGCACAAAAATGCAAAAATATGGCACTAACTAGACCATGAAAACGATACTTGTTTATAGTCGTGAGAGCTCAAAGAAGGCAGAGATTTGCCTGTTTGACCTCAGATGAAAACATGCACATTGGGCAACTAGACTTTTCACTACTTTGTGCACAATGTCCATGAGTGATTGCAAAACCATCTTGAGTATTGATTTTGGGGTTACTAATAAATTTTAGTGAGTAGGCAAATTAGCAAATACAGAATTCACCAATAATAAGGATTGACTGCATATGTATATATATTGTATGTATGTATATCCATGTGTGTTGCATATGTATTTGTTATATATGCATATGTACAAATGCTATATACGTATGTGTGCAATTATACATATATAAATATACATACATTATATATGATGCAGGCAGGCTGAGTCCCAGGACCTGGAGGAGGGTCCCACAGGACTAGCCAAGAGAGTCCTTGGCTTCATGCAGGATAGAAATCAAACATGAGCCAAAGAATGTGAAAGCAGAGTTTATTGAATAGCGTGGATGACAGGTAGAGAATAGCAGATGGAGAGTCTGTGAGACTTGGACAGGAAAGGAGAATGAGTCTCGTCGTTGTTTAGGGTTAGGGATTTATATTGGAAAGGGGCCCAGGGTACATGTTTCTTTGGGAATCCAGGGTAGGGTCTGATCAAAGGTGAGTGTCAGGTGAACAATAGGTGTTATTCCATAAATCATTGAAGGTAGAGGGCATTGATGCCAGTGTCAACTGAGGTTTGTTCGAAGCTAATGTCCTGGGACATGTCTGGGGACATCTAACATTCTTAGATGTTATTGGGTCTTTCGGGCCTAGGATAAAACTCAGAGAATGACTAACTTCCTTGTTTCCCCCCTTGAAGTGGGAACATAGCTTCTTTGGCTTATTCAGAGGAAAGTATAGAACATGAATAAATGGGGCCTAGCAGAAAAACAGCAGAGATAGAAACTTTCTAAAGTGGAGTCCTTTCAGGTTCCCTGCATTATATACATATATAACATGTGTGTGTGTGTATATATATATATATGTGTGTGTGTGTGTGTGTGTGTATATATATATAATGTATACAAAATGTATGTATGTATATAACATATAATGTATAAATAAGGTGTATATACATATAACATATAATATATGTAATGTGTATAAAATGTATATATACGTTATACACACACACACACACACACACACACACACACACACACACACACACACACACACACACACACACACACATATACAAGCTGGAGCCCAGGCAGGAGTTAATGTTGCAGTCTTGAGGTGGAATTTCTTTTCCGGGAAACGTGTTTTTGTTCTTAAAGCCTTCAACTGATTGGATAAAGCCCAACCACACTAATAAAAGTAATCGCCTTTATTTAAAGTCAGCTGATTATAGATGTTATCCACATTCACAAGATACCTTCACAGCCAACACCTAGACTAGTGTTATTAATAACTGGGGTACTAGAGCTTAGTCAAGTTGCCATAAAAATCAATTCTCACACCATATAAACAACTTTAATCTGCAGTTGGTTTCCCCATTCTTAAAATATCTATGGCTATGCAGCCACCTGGTATCTCCATTGGCAGTTTCCCTGCAAGGTCTTTATCTTATCTCCTACTAGAGATCTTTCTCTTTCCTTTCTTTAAAAGAAGAAGATAACCATCATTTTGTTTCTTGGGATTATGCCCCATGTCTCAAGAAGTTTAGCCAAGTATTTTCGCACATAGCTATAAAATATAATCCAGTTGGCATCTTGTTTTATCTGGATGGGGGATCAGAAATAAAGGGTTTGGGCAGATTTGAGATGGCCTTTGCAGAATGAATAGGATTGCAGGAGGTTGAGCTAGACTGGGTGTGACTGGGGGAGGGACAGGTAAGTGTGAACAAAAGCACAGGCATGAGTTAGGTGCAGAGCGTACTCATGGGAGAGAAGTTGTTCTGAGCTGGCTGAACATGAAAATAGTTGTCTATGGGCTGAGGAAGATGGACATAGAAAAGTGGGCATGGTGCACACTGCAAAGATTCTTGAATGAAATGACGAGTGATGATGTTACAGGGTTCTTGTCTCATGGAGTTGAAGAATGAATCTCGCAGACACAGAGGAGCGAAGTGATAGTTTATTAAGTGAAGGTGAGAACAGAAGAACGAAAAGCTCTCCAGAGTGAGAGGACTCCCGAATGGGTTGCCAATGAGGGCTTTTATTGACACTCTTTTATTTAAGACTGACCAGGAAACTTGCGGCCTCAAAATTCCCATGACATGTTTTGTTGAGCAAGGATTTATGGTAACATCTTTAATGGTTAACTTCTCCTTTGAGGCCTGGTCATTTTTCTTTGTGGCCATTTTCTATTTTCAGTGGTCACAATGTAATTATCATCAAACATTTCAACCCTAGTGGTTGGGGCAGGGTGGTCTGAGTTTTCTTCCTGATCTTTGTTTTTGTTCTGTCTCAGTGTCTGTATATCTGAAATACCCTCAGAGTCCAGTTGGGACCCCTATTCTTTCCCCACCTAAAGTCCCATTCTTTCCCTATTCAATGAGGAGCTATTGAATGAACACAGCAGCTTAGGCATTGTATCTATTTTCATTTCCACCTCTCCCTGCCACCTAGCCTCCCTCTCTTCCTAAAGAAGGCCCTGCCGGAGCTCAAAGTCTTTGAATGCAGCCTGTTGCTATGAGAGCCTGGCTGGAGGTCTAGGAACACTGGCTGTAAAGGGGGAGACAGGTAATGAAATTGAAAAGGAGGATTTGGGGGGCTAAACATTATTAAGTCCTAAAGAGTATGATATATACCCCACTTTTCACTTGCCACCTGAGTGGAAAACCGGGAGAAACTCTGATAAGGCAGCACCACATGCAGACAGGGCTGTCAGGGAAGTGCAGCAGACTGAAAAGAAAGGCATTTGCAAATGTAAAAAACCGCCTTTTCCTCTCCATTCCAGAGAGTGACCCCAAAGAGGGTGGAGTGCATCCTCTATTCTGTTCTCCAGGCTGTGAAATACCGAAATCACAAAGCACTGACTGAAAATGGCTGTTTCCTTTGTTCTCCTGCATACAGCTAAGGGACTTTGGGAGGTATTTACAGGCAGTTCAAGTGCAAATGGATGTTGAGTAGTTCTCACTTTCCAGAAAAAAAAAAAAACAAACCCTCAAACAAGTTACCTCCAGGTGCATCCCAAATGGCATGTTGATTGACTCGGTTCAAAAAGAAATTAGGGATGTAAATGTGTTTCAGAAAATTATTACCCAAATCACAACATCCTCTTCAGACAGTTGTTTGATTGAATACAGAAAAGAACATTAAAAATCTTCCCCAAAAACCTTTGCAAAAGTATTAAATGATAAACTGGTATGAATTCTCTTCTTGCCCTCTGAGAAAAAGATCTTCTTCGCCTTTGATATTAATTCAGGTTTGTTTGCATGTATAATTCAGACACATTTGTAGGTGGCCTTCTGTCAAAATGTCATGAGATTTCATATTTAGAATAACTAATACTTGGAGTGATGTAATGAGTATTGAAATTATTGGCCAGCCAACTGTCACTGGTATCTTAAAGTAAATGGGGTGCAATGTGTCCCAAAGTAAATATGCTTAACCAGACATAACAATAATAAAAATATTTTTCATTTGTATGTTAGTTAACCTTCCCAACTTTTTTTTACTTTTATTGTTTTTTATGCAGACCTACTAAATATCTGAAGTTTCTCTTGATCAAAAATTTCTGCCTTATTAATTGATTAATTGATTCCTTCTATAAATAAAGGTCAGTTATTGTTAGACCCTAGAGAAATGGCAGTGAACAAGACAGTCAAGGATGCTGTTTGTGTAGAGTTTAAATCCTGCTGTGGCAAAACAGACAATATAAATCAAACAGATGTGTAAGAACATCTCAGAGCTAGAGCTTCAGTTCCCCCCTTCCACCATTAAATCTGCCATTGATGATTAATTTCAAAAAACAACATCATCCATCACTTTAAATTATCACTGGTTATTTCATAGAGTTTTGGCAGTAATTTTGTAACATGCATGTGTGAAGTTAGGAGGAAGGAGGGAACAAAAAAGAATGTGTAATTTTTTCTGATGTAGATCTTTTGTAAGTACCTAACAGGTTGACTTTTCTGTGTTCGCTCAAGGATGGTTAATGGATAATTCTGGAAAGATAATGCTATTTTTTTACTTATTATGCCACTGGCCCTTTCATGATGCTCTCGTTTCTTGCAAATTTCTGAGGACTATGAGGAACATGTATAAAAGCCCATAAACAAACAAACAAACAAAAATTGTATTGATCAGCAACGTATTCATTTGGTCAATGAACCAAAATTATATATTGCAAACCGCTCTGAACAAACTGTAGTTTTTGGTACTCAACCAAGTGAAAAAATCCATTATCTTTTATTTGGACTGAGTCTCTCTCTCACTTTCCCTCTCTCTCTCTCTTTGTCTCTCTCTCTCTCCCTCTCTCTTTCACCTTCAGTAGCTCAACAGTCTCTCAAGAACCACAAACTGAAGGCAGGAGGCCAGCATCCACAGGGCAGGACCATCTCTGACTTTAATCCCTTACCCCATTTCTTGGAATTTTGTCTGCCTGTTTTTCAGGGACAATACACTTTTTTTTTTTTTTTTTTTTTGTAAATGAATGAATCACTGCAAAAGAGAATTGAGATTTGGTTACACAGTTAATTGAAGAGATTAACGTCAGAGGGAAATCTTCTTAGGAACAAACCAAGCAGTAACCCATTTAAAAGAAGAACCTGCTGGGGCGCCTGGCTCAGTCGGTTAAGTGTCTGCCTTGGGCTCAGGTCATGATCCCAGGGTCCTGGGATCGATCCCTGCGTCATGCTCCCTGCTCAGCAGGGAGCCTGCTTATCCCTCTCCCACTGCCTGCCGCTCTGCCTACTTGTGCTCTCTCTGTCAAATAAATAAAACATTAAAAAAATAAATGAACCTTCTATATATTTCTGTATGCAAATATGACACAGAGCCCATGCCTCTTGTCTGGTTTCTGTCCTGATATAATTTTCCACCTACAAGAGGTGAGAGAGAGAGAGAGACAGACTGTCTGAGGACTAATAATGGATTTTTTTCATTTGGATGAGTTCTGAAAATTACAAAATTATAGGTCTTAGTAAAAGGACACTGTTTAGAAAGGATTGTATTTTGCCACTTTAATAAAATTTCCAAATATACATATTTTCTCCCACTGTGTCATAGAATGTTTAAATTGTACATTTGGGTCTATGTCCTCCCCATCTTTGGAAAGAACAGCAAATTGTAGTTTTGTAGAAAAAAGAAAAAACAAAAAAAAATTAAAAACACTAGACTTGGAGGCAGAAGACTAGATTATACAATTTAAGAATTCTGAGACTTTGGCAAGTCGCTTCATATTTCTGGGCCAGTCTTTTTCATCTGTAAAACAATAGGTATCCTTAGATGATCTCTAAGCTGCCTTTCAAGCTTAATTATTCACCTCCTTTGAATAATTAAGCCAACAGTAGTCATACCGGACTCCCAGATTCTGTCCCCATCTAAAATGCGCTTCCTTCGTGTCCCGTCTTATTAGCTATGTCCGTTGTCCTCCAGGGAATTATAGAACTACTCTTAGGGTGATGGAAGGGAAGAACATATTTTTTTAAATTAATTATTGGCCTCTTTCTGTGAATATATTGTGTTTGTATAATATTTTTATTAAAATTATTTTCATATGGAACAACTGTATGGAAATGCTGTGGAAAATGAAAAGTTCACTTAAAATCCGTTCCAAGCACATTTTGTTTTGCTGTCTCCACACATTTATTACATGGGAGATTCTTTCCATGCCTCTATTCCAGAGACAGAAATCAGTGTATAATTCTGAAATGATTTTTTTTTAATAAACTGGAGCTGATTCTCAAGTAAAGAAATGCTTCCAGTTTTCATGATTGTACTCATGCCTAGACTATGTCACAGACAGTTCCCTTCTGACAGTTCTTTCCTTGGACCCCACCTGTCACCATATTTCTTAGGGTCTGCTAGTCCTCTCCTTATAACCACTTCCACTTTTGCAACTAACTTCAGACTGCTGACCTGCTAGATGAATCTGCCAGTCTCTTTATTTTAAATAAATCTTTGTGTAGCTGTGCATATATATTTTTTATTTTTATTCACTTTTTTTTTCCGGTGTATGGTTATGTAAGTTCTGACATATGCATAGTCACATAACCAGCACCACAACTAAGATACAGAACAATACCTTACGCCAAAATTTTGTTGAGCTACCCCTGTGTAGTCAAACCCTTCCCCTACCCTGACCTTTGTCAATTACTGATTTGTTTCCTGACCCTAAAGTTTCACATTGTCCAGAATATCATCTAATTGGAATAATACAGTATTGATCTTTTGAATCTGATTTCTTTCATTTACCATAATGTCTTTGAGATTTATTTCTGTTGGTGCACATACGGGTAGTTCATTCCTTCTGATTGCTGAGTAGTAATTCCACCACATGGATGTACAACAGTTTATTAATCCACTGAAAGGACATTTTGAGTTTACAGTTTTTGGCAGTTACGAATAATGCTGCTCTAAATTCGCGTACAAATTCCTATGTGAATGTAAATTTTAACTTCTCTTGGATAAATATCTACTGGAATTGTTGGGTTATATGGTAAGTATGTGTTTAATTTTATTAGAAACTGCCAAACTGTTTTACAGAGTGGCCGTACCTTTTTCACATGCCCACCAGCAATGTACGAGAATTGCAGAAACTCCTCTAATAATACTTGGTATAGCCAGGGTCTTTGGTTTTATGGGTGAGTACTGAAATGTGCCTTTTTTACCACAAAAATGTCTTTTACATTGTGAAACAAAATACTTATTCCAGTTTAATGTACCTGGACTTGTATTAAGTCACCAGTATCTGGAGCAATCCCAAGGATCCTGAGTAGGCATTTGACTTACATCTGGTTAGTCAAGAGGATGTATAAAAGAGATGCATCCCTGAGCAAAGACAGGCTCCCATAATGATGAACTACACATCCCAAGCTATATAGGAAACAAATGTGTAGTTTTAGACTAGCCCTCTTGCCCCTGTAGCCCACTATGAAGGGTTCAGAAACAACTAAAGACTCATCAGATCACACTTTCACACAACTAGGGAATATTTAAAATAATAAGAAGGAGACGTTTGTTTTATAGCACAAATTAAAATGTAGAACTGCCAAGCTTAATGTCAGACATGAAACACCTTTAGTCTTATTTTTAATAGGAATTACATCTGAATCCTTTCTTGGGGTTGACTTCTCTCCTGCTATTTGCCTACTGTATGTCTTTGAAGTAAGTGAATCTCAGATTTATGCTGTTGTGGTGTTGTAGGTGTACATTAGAATAGCTGATATCCTTAGGATGACTTTTGTCCTAATAGCATCTGAAAACCTTATTGACTTCCTCATTTACTAGATTAGCCTAGTACTCATGGCTTCCCCTGTCTTGAGACTCCTTAGAACCTAGTATAGCTGGGTTATATCTTAAATTGGAGTTAGGTTCTCAAGTCAGTGAGAAAGGAAAAACTGCCTGTAGTCCCGGTTACTACCAAAATTCCTTTAGGATGATGCTAAGTTGGAGGCCACCCCAGCATCTCACAGCTGAACTCAACTCAGCCAGTTTTTCCTCCAGCTTTAGAACAAGGTACTTTTTCTTCCGTTAAGCACCAGATGAAGGAGTTGGCTTCTGTTTAGGGGCCATGTTGTAAGAAAACTATCTTCCATGTCTGGGTACCAGAATTCTATTTAGTGCATCTGATTCTCACACTATGAGAAACTCAGAGGAACTGAGATAAACTGAGAGAACAGATTCATGTCTCCTACTTTTACTCATCTTGGGCATACTTTCAGCATATTGAGAGATGGCAGGTGGATTTTCTGGCACCATCTTAATTGTTATTTTTTCTGTCTTTCCTCCTACCCTTTGCCTACCTTCCCAAGGTATATGGTTGGATTTCCATAAGAAAAATATTATAAATGTTTGTAATGCTACTGTTCTGTACTGGCAGTGTAGTCGCTGGCTACTGTATTCTTTTCCATTTCTTCATAATGAAATGGGGAAAAGTTGATAGGTTTTACATACCTCTTGATATCTAATGGCAAACTCGGCCAGCCCTACTCCTGCCCCAGGCAGTGCCCCCTGCAAGTGGCATATTTGATGAGCTTGCCCACAGAGCAGTCATAACCAGCACCGTTGTTGCACTAGTGAGAGACATTCTCTGATGCTGCTTCTCGCCTGAAGAGTTCTCCTCCTGAGGTCTATAAATGCTCAGGCAGATTATAGAGTTGGGCTCATTAAAATCTGGCTGTAGAGCAATGGTGGTAACAGAATATGATGTGTTATTACTTCCATTTTCATTTTCCGAAATGAGCATGGCATTATTCATTGGAGATACATTAGACCTTTTGGACATGTTTTTATGCAATTAACTTCACAGAAGTAAAAATGCCAACAAAATTTCCGAAATATGGTAATGCAGATTTCTAAGTCTGGTTTAATAACACAAAATAACTGCTGTTTACATGTAATAAATAAAGTATGTAGAAATAGGTGAAGACTCAAATGTACTTAATAAACACTTTTAAAAATAGGTAGATAAGAATTGAAAAATTGCTAGCACAAAGCCTTACATAATAGGCATTCATTAAACATTAATCTCCCTGTTTTCTTTCATTTTTAACCCTCTGTATTTAGAAGATGGGTGTTAAAGTCCTATTCATAGCAAAAAGGAAAAAAAAAGTGCTTAAGTAAGAAGAGTTAGTCCTTGGATCACCCATTTCACTGTTTATTTTGGGAAAGAAATGTGGTACAACAGAAATATTATTAACCAGACCAATCTAGACTCAGATCCCAGCTAGCTGTGTGGCCTTAGGTAAACTCTTTAATTCTCTGAGGATTGGTTTCTCATTCTTAGAATAGAAAATAATCTGAATATTCAAGGCAGTGGATGATAACACTGCCTTGCAGAATCATTCTGACAATTTAGGATGAGGCCATTAAATATTCAGTTCATTGCATTTGTATAGTTTTGGTTCCAAGCAACTTTCTACCCATGTAATTTCCTAGGTATCTCTCTCTGGAGGGAGATTTTGTAGTAAGCACATGGGCTTCTGGACCTTCTCAGTCATTTCTCAGTGGAAACCAATGACTCTTATTTACCTAACCATGTTGCTTTACCATAGAAAAAGAATGCACAATTTTTACAGACATAGGCATGCTGGTTACCAGGGTAGTGGGAACTTATCCTAAATTATTATACTTTAGGGGCGCCTGGGTGGCTCAGTCGTTAAGCGTCTGTCTTTAGCTCAGGTCATGGTCCCAGGGTCCTGGGATCAAGCCCCGCATCGGGCTCCCTGCTCAGCGGGAAGCCTGCTTCTTCCTCTCCCACTCCCCCTGCTTGTGTCCCCTCTCTCGCTGTGTCTCTCTCTGTCAAGTAAATAAATAAAATCTTTAAAAAAAATTTAAAAAAATAAATTATACTTTATCTTATGAGTGTGATTGACTTTCACTGCTTCTCTTAGAGACTTTGTTTAGGTGCAGATGAAATTAAATTTTGGAGCCTACAAAGCTGAGGACTAGAAGCTGAAGGTTATATGTTTAGTAACCCAAGGAGATCTTCTGGATAGAATGGGTGAACTTCTTTGCCTGACCACTCTACATCTGCATTCCCATTAAAATTTAAATTTAATCATTATTAAAGTAATGAGCCAATAATTTTAAAAATAAAAAGTAATACTTGGCTTATAATGAAAAACTCCTAACTCCCGCTGCTCAGAGGCAACCACATTCAACTCTTTAAGCTATTTCTTCTGGTGTTCGCCTCCATGTTTCTAAATTGCATGCATCTTGTATTAATTTCTTGGTTTTTAAAGTTTTAGACATTTTCTGTTTATTTCATACTAGAGAAGAAGAGGATTTTGCTACCCTATACACCAACTAATCCATATCCCTACTGCTAACACACACACACAAACACACACACACACACACACACAGACCCCCCCCATATGCTTATATTAAAATTTTTGTTGAGAACAGTTGAAGCATTACAATGGTTATATAAATATTATTCACAACTGAGACATTGTTGAGTATTGTAGTTGTGCATCTTTTTTCTTGCATTAACTTTTGCTTTTTTCTAATTAACGTTGAGGAAGGACCACTCTATAAGATCATGCTGTATAACCTAGTTAATGAGTGCTCCAATCTCAGCAAATGACGTACTCTAAATATTCTACTGGAACAGACTCTGGGGTCCTTTTAAAATGTTGTCCACACCCCCTTCAAATGCCCATTTTGAAATTTATTTACTTAGACCTACAAGCCCTATGCTTTGAAATCTCTCAACCCGGAGATCCTGCTGACTCCAAGGCAATTCCTGGAAGAGACCTTAGGTTTTATTCAAGTACACTAAAAAAATAAAAATAAAAAATAAAAAAAAATCACACTAGACTGTGCTGAGAATCTGGGATGGGATGGTTTCAGCCTCTGGCTGGTGAGCATCTCTTTTCTCTTCTTGCATGTTCTTCTTCTTCTTCTTTTTTTTAGAGATTTTATTTATTTATTTGACAGAGACACAGTGAAAGAGGGAACACAAGCAGGGGGGAGGTGGTGAGAGAGGGAGAAGCAGGCTTCCTGCCAGTCAGGGAGCCCAATGTGGGACTCGATCCCAGGACCCTGGAATCATGACCAGAGCTGAAGGCAGACATTTAACAACTGAGCCACCCAGGTGCCCCTGCATGCTGTTCTTCTTAATGACAAGGCTTATTTCTAAATTCTGAGTTTGGGTCTTCATTTCCTCAACATTTACTACTGTTCTGGATTTGTTATGTTTTTCGCAAACCCCTCTGAATAATTTCAAACATACTAGGATTTTTGTCATGTTTATTTCTTCTTGGAGACAGGTCTCCTGAGGCGTTGGTCCTGCTGTAATGGGGACTGGCCAGTCCAAGGCTGGTGGCACAGCTGTCCTGCTAGGAATCCCCTCCCTTTCCCCACCACAGAGAAGGCTATTCACCTCTCTCTTCCTCGAGGCTCTGTTTCCTGCAGTGCATGTTTTTATCTTTCCTGATTTACTCCTTTGTTTGAGGCAGCATATCCTTCAGTAGATTCCTGGGAAAGGATTCCTGATAGGTACTTCTATTTACATTTTTTATGACCTAAAATATCTTTGTCCTGTTTTCACACTTGCCAGTTTGATTTGGTTCAGTATTAGGGCAGAAATTCCTTTTTTTCAAATTTTGAACACATTGTTCTGTTATTTTCAGCTTCCAGTGTTGAAGTTGGGAAGTCTGATGCTATAACTGATTATCTTTTCATTCTTTTTATTAATAGCTTTATTCAATGATAATTTTAAACTGATTCTTGATCCTTTATAAAAGATGAGGATTTATTTTTTTACTCTCTGATGATGTTTAAAATCTATCCGTTATAGCTATTATTCATGAATTTTATATGATGTGGTTTGATGTAGGATTTGTCTGTGGGTCCCTTAAACCTAGAAATACATGCCTTTTAGTTCTGGAAAATATTCTTGTTTTATCTTTTGGTAATCTGCTATCTTCTGTTTACTCTAAATTTCTGGAACTTTATTTATTTTTAAAGATGTTATTTATTTATTTGAGACAGAGAGAGAGAGAGCTAGAGAGAGAGCATGAGTTGGGGGGGAGGGGCAGAGGGAGAGGAAGAAGCAAACTCCCTGCTGAGCAGGGAGCCCGATGTGGGGCTTGATCCCAGGACCCCAGGGATCATGACCTGAGCCAAAGGCAGACACTTAATGGAGTGAGCCACCCAGGTGCCCCTGGAACTATTATTTTTGAGATGTTGGACTCCCTGGGTTGTTTCAATAGATAAAGTTTTACTATCTTTGTATTTTTCACTATCTTGGTATTTTATTTCTACTTTGTACTTCATTTTTCAATGCTCCCATTTGAAAGGATTGAGAACCTGCCACCGCAAAATATGCCAATTTGGAATGTTGACCCTTTTGAGTTAAAAGCACTTAAGAAACAGGTGGAAGAAAGGTACTCTGACCCTCTCCTCTTTTTCCCCCTAAAAAGAGAAGATAAAACTCCCACATGAAAGATACTTTCCCTGAACATTCTCATCACCAGAGACAGGAATTAAGGCTGAAAAGAATCTGGACAAATAAATCTTGTTAAAATAACCCTTATCTTCCTTTAGCCTTCCTGGATATTTTAGCTACTCATTTCATAGTTACTGTTCTTTGTGCAACCTAGCATATAAGCATGTAGGCCTGACCACTTTGTGGGTCTGGAGGCTTCCATGTACATGGAAAAATATAATTTGTATACTTTTTTCCTATTAATCTCTCTTATGCAAACTTAATTCTCAGGCCCAGTGACAGACCTTAAAAGGGTAGAAGAACAGTTTTGCCTCTTTTACATGTTAAAAGGTTTGTGTTTTTATCATACTTTTAATTTTCTTTCTTTTATTTGTAGCAAAACATCCTTTGCTTGTTTTGTGTATGCTTTTGCTTCTTTTAGATTGTTGTAGCATCTGCTCTTACCTTTTTAACAAAATTAATTTAAATGTTTTAGTTTCCTTTTGTTTCCTCCCTTATCTTTGTTTTCTCTGTGTTTCTTTTTTTCTGTTTGTTGAATTTCTGCCTTCCATGCTAAAACTTCCCTTTCCTGTCTGGTGGTTTCTGGCTGCTTAATTTTAAAGAAAATGTTACTGGGAACTCTGTTTCTGGGAGCACATTTGCCAGTTTGTGGACCTGCCACAAGGTGATTGGATGTGGGTTCTGGCTCTCCCACCAGGACACTCCCAAAATAATTTCTGAAGTCTTTTCTTTTGGGTAGGTCAGTTTCCCCAGAAAGAAAACCTCCAGTTTCTTACCTAATTATATAAAATTTACTGAAAGCATTTTAGGAGTCCAGCAAGAAAAAGGTGCTGGTGAAGGGAGTGGAGAAGGGGGGACTAGCAGATTTTTATCAGCCCTCTAAAAGTTAAGAGCTTTTTGGAAAATGAGCTAAATCTTACTCATTTTAGTATTCTTTGTGGCATTGGGCTAAATCCCTTACATATTGTGACATGGGAGTGCATGGACAGTTTGTCTGGGATATTTGTCACACTCTTGAGTGTATGCCTGAATATCCATGTGCAACCCTTTAAAAACTGAAAGAGGATGAATGGCCTTCACCAATAGAGAAAGCCTGCTCTTGCAGGCTGAGTATCCAGCTGAGTATCCAGCTACAAGATAGCCAATAAAGTAGTTAACATGTATAAAGTACTTAAATTAGTTTCTGGGACAGGAACTATTATTAGAGTCATAACTATCAATGATTTTATTTTATTTTTTTAAAGATTTTATTTATTTATTTAAAATAGAGACAGGGCATGAGCAGGGGGGAGGAGGCAGTGGGAGAGGGAGAAGCAGGCACCCCGCTGAGCAAGGAGCCCAAACCAGGACTCGATCCCAGGACCTTGGGATCATGACCTGAGCTGAAGGCACATGCTTCATCGACTAAGCCATCCAGGTATCCCATAACTATCAATGATTTTAAATCAACTTATTAATTAAATAAATATCTTTTGAGCCTATTTATATATATATATTTGAATAATACTCTTCCCTCAGGTATCTTACAGTCTAGGAGAGACCCATGAAAAATTGATAAATAATTAGATTTACAATAGTATCAAAAATAATAAAATACTTAGGAATAAATTTAACCAAGGAGGTAAAAGAGCTATATGCCGAAAATTACAAGACATTGATGAAAGAAATTGAATACATAAATAAATGGAAAGATATCCCATGTTCATAGATCAGAAGTATTAATATTGTTAAAATGTCCATACTATACAAAGCAATCTGTAGATTCAGTGCAATCCCTATCAATTCCAATGACATTTGTAACAGAAATAGGAAAAAAAAAATCCTAAAATTCATATGGAATCACAAAAGACCCCAAAGAGCCAAAGTAATCTTGAGAAAGAAGAACAAAGCTAGAGGCATCACACTTCCTGTTTGAAACTTTGTCATAAAGCTATAGTAATCAAAACAGTATGGTACCAGCATAAAAATAGACACACAGACCAATAGAACAGAACTGAGAGCCCAGAAATAAACACACATACATATAATCAACTAATATTTGAGAAGGGACTTAAGACTCAATAGAGGGGTGTGTGGGTGACTCAGTTGGTTAAGCCTCTGCCTTCAGCTCAGGTCATGATCTCAGGGTCCTGGGATTGAGCCCCAAGTTGGGCTCCCTGTTCAGCATGAAGTCTGTTTCTCCCTCTCCCTCTGCCCCCTCCCCCCTGTTCATGCTCTGTCTCTCTCTGTCTCAAATAAATAAATAAAACCTTAAAAAAAAAAGACTCAATAGAGAAAGGATACTCTCTTCAATAAATGGTTCAGGGAAAACTGGATAACTGCATGCAGAATAATGAAATTGGGGGTGCATGGGTGGCTCAGTCAGTTAAGTGTCCTACTCTTGATTTCAGCTCAGGTCATGATCTCAGGTTTGTAAGATCAAGCCTTGTGTGGGGCTCCGTGCTGGACATGGAGTCTGCTTAAGACTCTCTCTCTCTCTCCCCCTTTCTCTCTGCCCCTCCACCACCTACCTTTCTAGAAAGAAAGAAAGAAAGAAAGAGAAAGAAAGAAAGAAATTAGACTCCTATGCCAGTCACAAAAATTAACTTAAAATGGATTAAAGGCTTAAATGCATGACCCCAAACTGTAAAACTAGAAGAAAACACGGGGGGAAAAGTGCCTGGACATTGGCCTTTGCAAAAATTTTTTGCATGTAATATCAAATGTGTAAGCAACAAAAGCAAAAATTAAAAAAAATAGTGGGACTACATCAAACTAAAAGCTTCAACACAACAAAAGAAATGATCAGCAAAATAAAAGGGCAACTTACAGAATGGAAGCAAATATTTGCAAACCATTTATCTGATAAGGAATTAATGTCCAATATATATAAGAAGCGTATATAACTCAAGAGCAAAAAAACCAAACAATCCAATTAAAATATGGGCAGAGGGACTGAACAGACATTTTTCCAAAGAAGACATACAGATGGCCAATGGATACATGAAAAGATGCTAAACATCACTAATCATCAGGGAACTACAAATCAAAACCACAATGAAACATCACCTCATACCTGTTAGAATGGCTATTATCAAGAAGACGAGATATAACAGGTGCTGACAAGGATGTAGAGAAGAGAGAACTCTTGTGCACTATTGCTGGGAATGTAATTTGGAAAACACTATGGAAAACAATATGGAGGTTCCTCAAAAAATTGAAAATAGAAGTACCATATGATCCAGCAATCCCACTTCTGGTTATATATCTGAAGAAAATGGAACCACTACCTCTACCTTTAAGAGAGATGTGCACCCCTAGTTTACTGCAGCATTATTTATAATAGCCATGACCTGGGAACAACCTAAGTTGTCCCATCAACAAATATATGGATAAAGAAACTATGATACACACGCACACACACACACACGCACACACGAATATTCTTCTACCGTAAGAAGGAAGGAAATCCTGCCATATGTGATAACTTGGTTGGACCTTGAGGGCAGTATGCTAAGTGACATAATTCAGGCAGAGAAAGACAAATACTGTATGTTCTCACTTACATGTGGAATACAAAAAAGTTGAACTCAAAGAAATAGAGAGTAGAATGGTGATTGCCAAGGGGGGGCGGAGGGAGAAATGGAAGTGGTTCATCACAGGGTACAAACTTCTAGCTGTAAGATAAATAAGTTTTGGGAATGTGCAGCATGATGACTATAATTAACAATATTGTGTTATATATTTGAAAGTTGATAAGAGATTAGATCTTAAATCATCTTTCTCACCACATACACAAAAATGGTAGTTATGTAAGGGGATGGAGGTATTAATTAACCTAATTGTGGTAATCATTTCACAATATATAGATGTATTAAGTCATTGAATTGTACACCTTAAAATAAAATTAACATGTTATATATTAATATCTCAATAGTTCTAGGAAAAATATAAATAATTAGGGATAACACCCGCAGGATGAAAAACAGAGAATGAGAGAATGAATATCTATGTTACTCAAGAGAATAACAGAGACCCAGTGAAGTCACCTTGCTCAAGGGTAGAATGAATCCTTTCTCCACTCAAAGAGAATCAAGGACTCCTTCCTGCCAGGTGTCTGGGGCTTCAACCAATACATATTTGCTTTGTTTTTATTCTACTTCAGAAAGGTGCTCTGAGGCCCTTTAATTCATGTAGCATAAATATTTCCTCTGAGAGGTGGCTCACTCAGATATTTGTTTCCTCCTTGATAGTACATATTTAAAGATGTGCTAACATTTAAGGACAGGTTTTATTTTCATAGAAACAGGAAGTATACACCACTCAGAATACTTTTGATAAGAATTTTAGCTGTTTTCTGTTACCCTTAAAGAAACAAGGTACCCAGAGGACTTTAGCAATAGGAAGCTAAAATGAATAGTATTATCCTGCAAGAGGATTCAATAGGGTAGAGGAAAGCATTAGCACATAATATAAAATGATGGGAAACTAGGTTAGTCCTCTTAGCAGGCTGGACTGTTGTCCTTTGAGGGGCATCTCTGAGACCTACTAATGTGTTTCCACAGTGGCTGCTGATCACCCCTGCATTTCTATTCCTTGCTGAGATCAAGGGTGGCTTATGTTCTCAATAAAGATGCCAGGCTCGAAAAGAAGTTGATTTTGTAAAAACTAGCTTATTGAAAGGAAGATCTTGACTAGCTATTGGCATCATTACCAATATATTGCTTTGCTTATTGGTCTAGCTATTGGCATCATTACCAATATATTGCTTTGCTTATTGGTCATGCGTACAGGGGTCATGCAGAAAGGGAGCTCCTTCCCCAGGCAGTGGCACTCGACTGCCTTCAGTTACAAGGGAATAGAGGAATGATTTAGGCAAATATTATTTTTTCAAAAAAGTTTACTGAGAGCCTTTCTGGTGTGAGGCACTGTGTAGGCCCTGGGACACAATGTGATTCCTGTATGTCATGGATTTTGATAGATATACAATCCAGTAAACGAGATAGCCAGCGATGAAATAAGCACACACAAAATCTAAATTGCAACAGTAATAAGAGCTATCAAATAGATAAGCACAGTGCTATGGATTTTAGATGAGACATTTTTAAGGAAGTGACAAGTAAAAAGGAGTGAGTAGGTATGAACCTGGAGTGGATGCGGGGAGGTGTGTATTAGGCCCTGGCCCTGGGGGTAGGAGGGAGGGTGGTGAGGGGCACTGACAAGAGGCAGGTGGAGAGAATTTGGGAAGAGGATGATATGAACATAGGCATCAGACCATAGCAGCTTTTCACTCTAATAGGTTTTATGGATCATTAAGGTGTTCCATGTTTGTCCTAAACACAAAGGAAAGGCATTCAAGGACTTTAAAAGGGGGTGTGTATGATGTCTTTACACCTGTGTTTTGGAAAAGATCATTGTGGCTGCAATCTGAAAAATGATTTGGAGAGGGAAGGGTGGATGACAGAGCATGTATCACTGATCAAACCTTGTTGAGAACTGTTACATGAAAGCAACATGTACTTTATAAGAGAATAAAGCTGAAAAGGATGTCAAGAAATTTAATCCGATATTCTCTTTTCAGACCAACAGATGTTGCAAACTTTCAGAACAAATGACTTCATAAAGTCTCCCAGAAGAGAAAATCCACCATATTTCTTGGGAGCAGATACTGACATTTGACTTTATTGCCGGGGAGCTCATTTCAGTGTTTTAAAATGCTGTGCGTCTTATTGGATAACCTTCACAATAACATTGAAAAGCAAGTTGGTATCATAATTTCAGTTTTACCGAAGTGGGGTTTAAGAAGTTAAGCACAGTGAGTAGTGTCATATCTTGGGTCATGAAAAATATTTTGTAGCAGTGCTAATTGATGACTTTCTTCCTAACCTTCTGGTTCTCGGAGTTGTCCAGATGACTTCGCCAGAAATGTCCCAGAGCACTTAAAGTTGGACAGATGTCAAGTATAATGTTTTCATTTTGGGGGCATCTCCGTAAAATTATTCTAAGCATGAGGCTACTCCCTCCATGCTACCTCAGTTTTTACTTTTTACATTCACATTATGAGCGTTTTTTTTTTTTACTTAATTTCACCAATCTCTCCTTGTTACTTATTAACCTTTAAAAGCAGGTTTATAAACAAAAGTTTTATGAACTCATACACATTTTGTTAAGTTCTCCCCTTCTCTATATAGACCCAACAAAAGCTGTGCGTCCAATGCAATGCAAGTAGTAACATTTTCAAAGGGTTGATGTGTATTAGTTAACCTCATGGAAAATGCTGTACATAAACTTTGGTCTCTAAGGCAAACTTTGTCCATTTTTTTTCCTTAGGTGATAAAACATGAAATTTATTAATTATTTTAAACATGAAAGTATAACTAATATCTTTCCATAAGGTTTTATTTTACTCTGGTTTGGCCTAGATTTGTAATATTGACTTCCCATGTTTTAGTGTTTCCAAGAAGCTTTAAATATATTTTATGTTATAAAACAATTCTTGGAGAGCATCAATGGGAACACATTCCTTCTTTCTCTCTCCTCCCAATTTAGGCATAATTCTGGTTTAGAATCTGAACTCAGGACTTTTCATTAGCTCTTTTTAAATGGCATTAGAGAAAGTAGTTTAAAAAGTTTGAGAATGCATCATAGTATGGCATTTTCAGAGAAGAAAGTATTCATATCATAAAATGTATCATAATAGATGCTGAAATTCACCTTTGAAATGTTGGCAAAGCATATAATGCTATATCCGGGTCATTCAGCTGTTATTTTTCCTGGATAATGTAGCCAAAACCACTTATTTGTTTTTAACTATAACACCCAAGTTAAGAGAGAAAAGCCTTGGGCTCTTTTGAGATTTTTTACATAAACCTCTATACCGTGTTAAGCTAATACATTTTCCTGGAGAGATTTCTAATTTTACCATCATTTAGTCAAAGTATTTTGAATTCTTTAGATCCCATAATGAGCTTAAGTAGCAGTCTGGATGAGTGAACTTAGTGGCTAAAATTAGTAAATAAATGTTTAAGGAAGAACAGGATAGTCACAGGTCTTAAAGTATCTCTCCCAAATTAGTTAATAACTTTACAGTTTAGAAACTTAGCAGACTCTGTTTTAACCAAGGGCTTAAGATTAATATCTTGATGTATGATACAACTGTGGTGTTAAAACTGTGCTCTGGAAAGAAATTCCATGCTCTTTGATCATATGTACCATGATGGAATAAAAACCTGTGAAAATATAAATTCCATAATGTTTATAAGGTGGGGACATAATCTTTATTCAACATATTTATTATACCTTTAGTGTTTAATAAGTATTCAGTTTTAAGCAACTACTGATTTGATAAATATTCAGTTTTAAGTAACTACCAATTTATTTGACATTTATTGAGCATCTACAAGCAAATCTAGTATAGAACACACACAAAGAAACGTACACGTTAAGGCAGAATTCTGTAATGAATTCTATTACATGGTTGGGCCTACACTGGGTTCAGAATTTTGACTTAAGCAAATGTGTTGGGTCTTCCTAGTCCAGGTGACTTTAACTCTGAAGTTAGTTAGTTAAGTTAGTTAAGCATAATTGAAGTTAACCCAAAGAATAAAATATCCATGAGTCCATATTGATATAAATAAATACTTGAAAAACTATATAAGTGGTATAGAAGGGACAACACTTCTTTATAGAAGAATTTCACTTAGTAAGTGCTGAAGGAAGGTAGGAAATAGAAAATCACTATTATAACAACACAATAATAATTGCTACAGGCAAGACCCACCAATGGATGCTACAATTAGTGGGTGCAAGTTTAAAGAGGAACAGAAGAGTCTCACTGTTAATCTCTTCCAAAGTCGTAACTTTATAGTAAAAAAGCCTTTAAAATAACAAAATATTCTCTTGATTTCCATCTGTATCTCAGTTTTCCTTGCATACAAACCAATTTCAGCATTTTCCCTGGAGAAGAATGATGAGAGTATCTTTAGAGCAGGCATCAAGTGAGAAATGCTTGTAGTCTCAAGATCCACCTGGGTGCTTACTTCTTCAATAAGTTCTGATGTCTTCAAAGTACTTTCTTTGCAAACAAGGTTGTTAATAAGTCTTGTTATGTGGGTATTATTATCTGCAAAGTGCAATATTAAGGCTCTTGTTGTTATTGAAGCTGACTTATAATATGTAACACCTAAGCGCTATTCTTTTTGCTAGAATATCTTATATAAGAAAATGATAAAGCAGTTCTCAAATTTCTTGTATGTCATATAGAGTACTTGTGGTAGAAGAATGATAAGAGGGGCCATTGTCTTTCTTTTTATGGCTAGTAATTTTGCTGTACTAGTCTGTTCATGATTACATATCAGTTCTGTGTATGTTTCTGAGTATACATATACACATAGCATGTTCAATAATACCATTAACAATTTAATTCATATAGTATTCATAAAATTAACATAACTATAATGGTTATGATCTGATATATGATATGATATGATATATATGATTCAGGAGAAAGATGTTCGGCAACATGTTTCTTAGAAAGAACTTTGGATCTAGGATTCATACCTTGTCAAATCTCAAAAATTCTTTATTTTCAACCATGGGAAATATTTGGCAGTTGATAGCTTTTTGTTTGCATTTTTAACTTTTTTTAGATTCAGAACTATAAGAAAATTGTTTTTGTTTTTGTTTTTTCTTAAATCTTAGTGAAGCCTTGTGTTGTACAGTATGACCAGTGTGATTAATAAGAACAAAATGTGTTTGGGGTACTTCATTTTTCCTTAATATATTTTTTATTCACGTTTTTCATTATGAATGGATCAAAGATAATTTATCACACATGTTTTTATACACAATTTTGGAAGTTTTTCTTCTGCAGAAATTCTGAAGATGCAAAGTTGCCATTTTGTTTGCAGTTCCTCCTCTCAGAATGTGAAGATTGCAAACTAAGTCCTTTTCTTGAAATAACTTGAGGCCCAAATATAATAACTAATAGAAAAGCACCATTCTTAAAAGCTATATTATTTATTGTGATAAATACTAGTACATGAAGCAATTCTACAAAGATTAGTATAATTTTAATCTCTATTACTCTGTTTTTATTATTAATTAGAAATTATTAGGCTAAGAAGTATTATATTTGTAACAGTTATGTATTGCTGTATCAGAAGTTACCCCAAAATTTAGTTGTTTAAAATAATAAGCATTTACTATCCTCAGTTTCTATGGGTGAGAGATTTCAAATATCTTATCTTGGACATTCTGGGTCATGGTCTTGAGGTTGCAGTCTAGATGTTGGTCAGGGATGCCGTCATTTGAAACCTTAGCCAGGGCTAGAGGACGTACTTCCAAGTTGGCTTACACAAATGACTGGCAGGCTGGTGCTGGTTGTTGGCTAGAAGCCTCATTTCTCCCTACATGTTCTTCTTCACAGGCTATTTATGTGTCCTCACAACATGGTGGCTGGTTTCTCCAAAACAGGAGACTCAAGAGAGAGCAGGGTAGCAGCCTCAATGTCTATTTTGACATAGCCCTGTGAAATGGGAGGCTCACAAATCCACATTCATTCTGGATCCTCACTGGTCTCTACTAGAGTAGCAGATCTTGTTTGTTCTCTGTACTAGTTACCCCTGAGATGGTACTTTATGATAGTTTGGAGCATCATGCTGGTTCCACCACTAGTGGCCATTTGCCAAGACTATTTGTCTAGTATTGGAGTTTCCCTACACTGCAATATCTTTCTTGTTCATTCAATGATGCTTATAGCAATTGTTTGAAACTTTTCCAGTTTTATGATTCATACTATTCCTTCATAAGAAGTAGAGAACATTTTCTTTAAATTATTGAAAGCAAATGCCTTTTTTCCCTTCAAATATTTGTATATATGTGTAATAGTTTCAGCAATTTAAAAAAATAGTTAAAAAATTTAAGAGGTTAGTTTTCAAATACCTACAAAGTTCTGCTGCATTTAAATTTTTATTTGATATCAGTTCCATGTAATTGCTGAACATCTGCATGCCTTCAAGTTATTAGGGTCTTGTATCCAGTTGGTTCCACCAGAGAAGCAGAACCATCAGGAGATGTATATTAAGAGATTTATTGCAAGGAGTTGGCCTATGCAATTATGAGGGGTGGTTCTGCAAGTCTGAAATCTGTAGCCCAGGATGTCAGGAAGGGCAGGCTGGAGCTCTGCACTGAAGTGCTATCCCCAGGCTGAATCTCTTCTTAATCAGGGAAGCCTCAGTCTCACTTTTTTTTTTTTTTAATATTTTATTTATTTATTTGTCAGAGAAAGAGCGCACAAGCAGGGGGAGCAGCAGGCAGAGGGAGAAGCAGGCTCCCTGCTGGGCAAGGAGCCTGCCATGGGACTGGATCCCAGGACTCTGGGATCAGGACCTGAGCTGAAGGCAGATGCTTAACCGTCTGACCAGGTGTCCCTCCTCAGTCTCACTCTTAAAGCCTTTCAGCCATTGAATGAGGCTCACCCAGATTATCTAGGGTAATCTCTCTTACTTAAAGTGAATTGATTATGGACTTTAATCACATTTAGGCAATACCTTCACATCAACACCTAGATTAGTTTTTGGTTGAATAACTAGGGACTTAGCCTAGCCAAGTAACATGTCTAGACAATTTCAGGACCCAAAGTGTTTGTTCCCAGAATTTCTCCATGTTGCTCATGATCTAATTTTTGTCCTTCATCCCTTTAATCCTAGGGGTTCAATGTGCATGGTTACCTGATATTTTTAGATATTTAAATGGATGGATTCTAATCTACAAAGAAGAGTCACTATAGTCAGTATATTCTAAATGTAGGAAATGCATGTTTGTTTAAGTCATACATAATCGCATTAATTACTTTAAATCTTTGCTAGTTCAGACTTTATATTTACCCAGAACCTTCCAAAGACCAGTCTCCTCTGAATTTAAAGTATAACCAAGAAATCTTGATTTATGCTCAAATAGTTTTTTAAATGCCACAAACAAGTCATTTACTAATGATTTCCTTCTGCTGAAACTAAGTTTTTCTAAAACATGTGTTGCATTTGTTTGATACTACTGTGAATGTATAATTTTCGTATTAAGTCTACCTCTTTTTTTTCACTGACCCACTACAATTATAGTATTTACTTTGGTTCACTATATCATGTTAATGATGTCAAATCAAAGCCTTAATATACGTAAAAGTAAGAATTTCATCTATGAAAAATCATTGCTACAGACAATTGCTACTTGTAAAGAAATTTAACAGTTCTTTTGAGTTTGAGTTCCAGTAGCAGATATGTAACAACTATTATTTTTATATTAGGAGGGGGCATAGATAAGTTTATCAATTCACTAAAAGGCTGAACATTTCTACCACAGATGATCACTTGACACTTAATTGTTCATAAGGCATTCATCCAGATGAAGTAGAAGAGACTTACTTTAATTTTTCAGGGTATCATGAATGTGAACGCCCCAAAATGTTAAATCTTCAGAAAGAATGCCCAGGCCACCTGAGAGTATGTCACAGATCACAAAGGGGTCTGCACTTCTACTCAAACTGCCTTGGGTATAGGAAAAATACAAAGTGGCAATATTTCACAGGCCCTGATATATAATTGAATATTGCTTTGAGTGTGAAATAATTGCTGTGGAATTAATCTCATTATCTTCCCTGATTGTCATTGTTCTGGAGGTTCCAAGTGATCAAGCTTTATTTTAGCCAGTAATAATAGTAATTAACTGTAAGGAGTTGGTGAAATTTTACTCCTTGAGCAGCTGCTATCAGAATTTCTTACGGAGAGAGTACAGCCCTTATTCTAGTGACTTATATATAAGCTTTGGTGTAAATGCATCCCTCTGGAGTCTGGAGGTCAGGAGGTACCCAAGCTTCAGAGAAGGAGGCAAAATTACTCAGGAAAAGAAAAGGAGAGAGATTTAATTGTCCCAGAATGGGATGGGAAGGGGCGAGAGAAGAGGAGAAGCTGGTGACATTGAGAGTTCACACACTCTACCAATTTGTGGCCCCACTAAGGGTACCTATAAGGGCACTAAGATCAAACAAATACTTTGTGTGCATTTTTGCTTTTGGTGTTTTTTTTTTGTTTGTTTGTTTGTTTTTTTTATACACCATCATGGGTTGAGTTTCTCTCTGGGTTGTATAGCGTATTAACTCAAGCAACATGCATAGATATAGGAATTGGGGGGCAGAGAGGCCTTAGCTAACATCTAGGTTGTTTACATTTGCTTGTTCCTTTAATTTAATTCCCCAACAAATCTGTAAACTATTACCCCGCTTTCTAAGTAGAGCATTTGAGCCTCAGAAATTGACCTCGCTGGGAAGTGATAGAATGACCTCTACAGTCATCTCATCACCAGATTTCCTCTGCTCTTTCCCCCAAAACATTCTGCTTCCTTGTTAGTCAAAACAAGTCTTCTTTAAATAAGCTCACAGTGTTCTTTCCCACCCAGAAGTTGGTGCCTTCTCTTTCAGCATGATTTGAAATTTCTCACATGGTCTCTGGTTTAGGGAATGAAGTTGCTATATCAAAATGGCATCTTGTCAGTGACCTCCTGAGTCTGCAGAACCAGTACATCAACAGAACTCCATTTCATAGGCTCCTTGTGCTACACAAAATGCTTGTTGTTTGCGCTAAGCAATGAACTTTCTTTATTGAAAGAGGGTTGAGGGTTTGAGGGTTAAGCTGTAGGTGAGAATGGGATTATGTTTCCCATAAGAGCTTTAGCGGTGGGAAAGTTTGTGCAAGCCTCTTGGAGTGTTTTGAACAAGTTTCTTCTCTGTTATGCCTATATCTAAATCACAACCACTTTCAAAATCATTCCATGATCCAGAGAGAAAGCCCGAGTAGGTGCAGAATGGGCAAGATTAGCTTCATTGTGGTCATTCAAATTGTTATTTTAGATTAAGATGTATTTGTTTTGTGTTTCATGTGAGTGTTTCCTCCTAGTAAGAAGATTAGTGTATGAACTTAGTAAAAACAATTAATGAATGTGCAGTTATTTAATTTAAAATGGTTTCAAATTTGTGTTTAGAAAAATACTGTAGATGTATCTATATACTACAAAATTTGGTTCAAAAGATCTGTCCAGTTCTCTGTAGCAAGACTACTGATATCATGACCATATGCTCCATTTGTCACATGCTATTATTAAGGCACTCATTAAAATGCATATCTGGAGGGCCAGATGTTTCATTTTTATTATGTACCATTTTCTTCACATTTACAATCCATGTATGCTTATATAAAGGCTAAATTTTTATGAATGGTTCTTTACATACTTATGCATATGCTTTGTATATCTAGTTCGTAAAGAATCATATATGAGTATGTATTTATGTTATATAAACACATGTAAAAATGGATATTTTTGAGTATGGACTTTTGAATTTATCCCACCCTATTTAAAAAATACATTCTTTTGTTCAAAAGTCAAACTACAGATACCAATATACATGACAATTGGTTGCTCCCTTCCATTTCTTCCTGATATTTTTCCTCCTCCTTTGTTCCAAAATACTGCTTGTGAAGGTCTGATGAAAGGAAGATGCTATTAAAAGAAGGCATGTAAAGGGGCAGAAAACAAAGACTTTTTTTAATTTAAAATTTTTTTAAAATTTAAATTCAATTAATTAACATACAATGTATTATTGGTTTCAGAGTTACAGGTCTGTAATTCATCAGTCTTCTATAACACCCAGTATTCATTACATCCCATGCCCTCCTTGATGTCCAAAACCCAGTTACCCCATCCCCTCCACCCCACATCCCCTCCAGCAACCCTCAGTTTGTTTCCTATGAGTAAGGGTCTCTTATGGAATGGAATATTGCTCAGCCATCAGAAAGGATGAATACCTACCATTTGCATCAACATGGATGGAACTGAAGGGTGTTACGCTAAGTGAAATAAGTCAAGCAGAGAAAGACAGTTATCATATGGTTTCACTCATACATGCAATATAAGGAATAGTGCAGAGGACCATAGGGGAAGGGAGGGAAAATTGAATGGGAAGAATTCAGAGAAGGAGACAAACCATGAGAGACTCTGGACTCCAGGAAACAAACAGGGTTATAGAAGGGACGGGGTTGACGGGATGGCGTAACCCGGTGATGGATATTAAGGAGGGCATGTGATGTGATGAGCACTGGGTGTTATATACAATTAATGAATTGTTAAACAGTACATCAGAAACTAGTGATGTACTGTATGTTGGCTAATTGAACATAATGAATTTAAAAAAAAAAAAAAGAGTCTTTTATGGTTTGTCTCCCTCTCTGGTTTCGTCTTGTTTTATTTTTTTCCTCTCTTCCCCTATGATCCTCTGTTTTGTTTCTTAAATTCCACATATGAGTGAGATCATGTGATAATTGTCTTTCTCTGATTGACTTATTTTGCTTAGTATAATACCCTCTAGTTCCATCCACATCGTTGCAAATGGCAAGATTTCATTTATTTAATGGCTGCCTAAAATTCCATTATATATACCACATCTTCTTTATCCCTTCATCTATCGATGGACATCTGGGCTCTTTCTATAGTTTGGCAATTGTGGACATTGCTGCTGTAAACACTGGGGTGCAGGTGCCCCTTCGGATCACTACATCTTTATCTTTGGGGTAAATCCCTAGTAGTGCAAACTAGGGTCATAGGGTCATAGGGTAGCTCTATTTTCAACATTTTGAGGAACTTCTATACTGTTCTCCAGCATGGCTGCACCAGCTTGCATTCCCACCAACAGTGTAGGAGGGTTCCCCTTTCTCCCCATCCTCACCAACATGTGTTGCTTCCTGAGTTGTTTATTTTAACCATTCTGACCAGTGTGAGGTTATATCTCATTGGGGTTTCAATTTGTATTTACTGGATGCTGAGTGATGTTGAGCATTTTTTCACATGTCTGTTGGCTATTTCGATGTCTACTTTAGAGAAATGTCTGTTCATGTCTTCTGCCCATTTCTTGATTGGATTATTTGTTCTTTGGGTGTTGAGTTTGATAAGTTCTTTATAGATTTTGGATACTAGCCCTTTATCTGATATGTCATTTGCAAATAGCTTCTCCCATTCTGTTGGTTGTGTTTTGGTTTTGTCGACTGTTCCTTTGCTGTGTAAAAGCTTTTTATCTTGATGAAGTCCCAATAGTTCATTTTTGCCTTTGTTTCCCTTGCCTTTGGAGATGTGTCTAGCAAGATGTTGCTGCGGACGAGGTCACAGAGGTTGCTGCCTGTGTTCTTCTCTAGGATTTTGATGGATTTCTGTCTCACATTTAGGTCTTTCATCCATTTTGAGTTTATTTTTGTGTACAGTATATGAAAGTGGTCCAGTTTCATTCTTCTGCCTGTGGCTGTCCAATTTTCCCAACACCATTTGTTGAAGAGACTATCTTTTTTCCTTTGGATATTCTTTCGTGCTTTGTTGAAGATTAGTTGACCATAGAGTTGAGGGTCCATTTCTGGGTTCTCTATTCTCTTCCATTGATCTGTGTGTCTGTTTTTGTGCCAGTACCATATTGTCTTGATGATTACAGCTTTGTCATACAGCTTGAAGCCCAGAATTGTGATGCCACCAGTTTTGGTTTTCTTTTTCAACATTCCTTTAGCTATTTGGGGTCTTTTCTGGTTCCATACAAATTTTAAGATTATTTGTTCCATTTCTTTGAAAAAAGTTAATGGTATTTTGATAGGGATTGCATTGAATGTGTAGATTGCTCTAGGCAACATTGACATCTTCACAATATTTGTTCTTCCAATCCATGAGCGTGGAACGTTTTTCCATTTCTTTGTGTCTTCCTCAATTTCTTTCATGAGTGTTCTATAGTTTTCTGAGTACAGATCTTTTGCCTTTTTGGTTAGGTTTATTCCTAGGTATCTTACGGTTTTTGGTGCAGTTGTAAATGGGATTGACTCTTTCTTCTGTCTTTTCTCTTTCTTCTGTCTCACTGTTAGTGTGTAGGAATGCAGCTGATTTCTGTGCATTGACTTTATATCCTGCCACTTTGCTGAATTCCTGTATGAGTTCTAGCAATTTTGGTGTGGAGTCTTTTAGGTTTTCCACATAGAGTATCATGTCATGTGCAAAGAGTGAGTTTAACTTCTTTGCCAGTTCAGATGACTTTTATTTTTTTTTGTTGTCTGATTGCTGAGCCTAGGACTTCTAGTACTATGTTGAACAGCAGTGGTGATAGTGGACATCCTGCTGTGTTCCTGATCTTAGGGGAAAAGCTCTCAGTTTTACCCCAGTGAGAATGACATTTGCTGTGGGTTTTCATAGATGGCTTTTCTGATATTGAGGTATATTCCTTCTACCCCTGCAATGTGAACAGTTTTAATCAAGAAAGGATACTGTACTTTGTCAAATGCTTTTTCTGCATTCCTTTCTTTTTATTAATGTAGTGTATCACAGTGATTGTTTTGTGGATATTGAGCCACCCTTGCAGCCCAGGAATAAATCCCACTTGGTTGTGGTGAATAATCCTTTTAAGGTACTGTTGGATCCTAATGGCTAGTATTTTAGTGAGAATTTTTGCATCCATGTTCATCAGGGATATTGGTCTGTAATTCTTCTTTTTGGTGGGGTCTTTGTCTAGTTTTGGGATCAAGGTAATGCTGGCCTCACAGAAAGAGTTTGGAAGTTTTCCTTCCATTTCTATTTTTTGAAACAGCTTCAGAAGAATAGGTGTTAATTCTTCTTTAAATGTTTGGTGGAATTCCCCTGGGAAACTATCCAGCCTTGGGCTCTTGTTTATTGGGAGATTTTTGATGACTGCTTCAGTTTCCTTGCTGGTCATGGGTCTTGTTCAGGTTTTCCATTTCTTCCTGTTTCAGTTTTATCTCTAGGAATGCATATGTTTCTTCCAGATTGCTTAATTTGTTGGCATATAGTTGCTCATAATATGTTCTTATAATTGTTTGTATCTCTTTGGTGTTGGTTGTGATCTCTCCTCTTTCACTCATGATTTTATTTATTTGGGTCCTTTCTCTTTTCTTTTTGACAAGTCTGGCCAGAAGTTTATCAATCTTATTAATTCTTTCAAAGAACCAGCTCCTAGTTTTGTTGATCTGTTCTACTGTTCTTTTGGTTTCTATCTTCATTGATTCCTGCTCTGATCTTTATTATTTCTCTTCTCCTGCTGGGTTTAGGCTTTATTTGCTGTTCTTTCTCCAGCTCCTTTAGGTGTAAGGTTAGGTTGTGTATTTGAGACTTTCTTGTTTCTTGAGAAAGGCTTGTATTACTATATACTTCCCTCTTAAGACTGCCTTTGCTGCATCCCAAAGATTTTGAACAGTTGTGTTTTCATTTTTATTTCTTTCCATGAATTTTTTTAATTCTTCTTTAATTTCCTGGTTGACCTATTCATTCTTTAGTAGGATGCTCTTTAGCCTCCATGTATTTGAGTTCTTTCCAAATTTCCTCTTAAGTGAGTGAGTTCCAGTTTCAAAGCATTGTGGTCCAAAAATATGCAGGGAATGATCCCAATCTTTTGGTACCAGTTGAGACCTGATTTGTGACCCAGTATGTGATCTATTCTGCAGAATGTTCCATGTGCACTGATGCTTTACTATGGAATATTCTGAATATATCTGTGAAGTCTATCTGGTCCAGTGTGTCATTCAAAGCCCTTACTTCCATGTTGATCTTCTGCTTAGATGATCTGTCCATTGCAGTGAGGGGGGTGTTAATGTCCCTTACTATCATTGTATTATTATCTATGTGCTTCTTTGATTTTGTTATTAGTTGGCTTACATAATTGGCTGCTCCCATTTAGGGGCATAAATATTTACAATTGTTAGATCTTCTTATTGGATAGACCCTTTAATTATGATATAGTGTCCTTCCTCATCTTTTATTACTGTCTTTGGTTTAAAATCTAATTTGTCTGATATAAGGACTGCCACCCCAGCTTTCTTTTGATGTCCATTAGCTTTATAAATGGTTTTCCACCCCCTCACTTTCAATCTGGAGGTATCTTGGGTCTAAAATGAGTCTCTTGCAGACAGCATATTGATGGGTATTGCTTTTTTATCCAATCTGATTCCCTGTGTCTTTTGATTGAGGCATTTAGCCCATTTACATTCAGAGTAACTATTGAAAGATATGAATGTAGTGCCACTGTATTACCAGTAAAGTGACTGTTACTGTATATTGTTTCTGTTCCTTTCTGTTCTGTGTTACTTTTGGGCTCTCTCTTTGCTTAGAGGATCTCTAATATTTCTTGTAGGGCTGGTTTGGTGATCACAAATTCTTTTTGTTTCTGTTTGTTCTGGAAGTTTTTATCACTCCTTCTATTTTGAATGACATCTTAACTGGATAAAGTATTCTTGGCTGCATATTTTTCTCATTTAGCACCCTTAATATATCATGCCAGTCCCCATGGTCTACCTTCCCATATATCCCCTCAGATTCACTTCTCTGCATCTCCTACCTTGCAGAAAGTGGTTGCTTTTCTATTCGTAGAGTCGCAGCTATTCTTTTCTTAGATCTCTGGTTGAGTACACAGATGTTCAGAATGATTTGATAGCTATCTAGCTAAATTCCTGGGACCAGATGAAATTAAGGTCTCCTACTCTTTCATCATCTTTGCTGCCTCATTGAAAACAAAGACTTTTAATTCTCTGTACTCTGGCCAATTAGTGTTTGAATCAAGGGATTTTCATCTAAAATATTTTATTATTGATTTGAATTGAAGTCATTTACCAGTCCCTATCCACCCAATACCATTCTTTCAAATGAGTTTAGTAATGACACACATAGGAAATATATAGGAAAATTGTGTGTTGCTCAAGATTGAGGGGACAGATAACTGGGTGACTTGTTTTTCCTATACTGAAGGTTTGGAATTTTAAAATTCTAGGAATGAAAAATTTCCAGCTTATTCAAGAAAAATCTATTTTTCTAAGATAGTTTCTGTTCTATTCAAGAGAATGCATGCTGCCACATGAATATAGAAACCTCTAATATTTGTGATATTCTCTTTTAAATTTCTCTGGGAACCGGTAAATCACCAAAGACTAAAACACATCCTGAAATCGGTTTCTTGTATTTTTTTGTGATTAAGAAAGAAGTGATACTAGATAAAAACAAATATTTGTCTTATAGCTGCTTTAGGTTTTGTGGGGGGAGAAAGATATAAGGTGCAAAGGAAACAATAGTATTTTTCATTTTCATTTTTTCCTCCTAAAAGGAGAATTGATTAAAACTTTCACTGCAAAAAGAGGACTGATCTTTCTTTTTTTTTTAAGATTTTTATTTATTCATTTGAGAAAGAGAGAACACACACACGAGGCAGGGGAAGGGGCAGAAGGAGAGGGAGAAGCAGACTCCCCACTGAGCGGGGAGCCTTACACAGGACTGGATCCCAGGACCCTGAGATCATGACCTGAGCCGAAGGCAGACCCTTAACCAACTGTGCCACTGAGGCACCTCAGGACTGATCTTTCTTAATACTCTACCTCAAATTTTTCCTTAAGTTTTAATAGGTTGGCCCAAAAAGGACCAATTATTTCTTATTTCTTATACCTACAAGATTATAGCAACATATGTAGTAAAATAACTTAATTCAACATACTTTACCAGTCTAACCAAGCAAATTATTACACATCCTGGGTGAGTAGGTGAGTAATCCTTTGCAAGACTGTAAATCACCCTGAAATTCCCAGAGTCACATGGCTCAATGGTATAAGCAAGATAATCAGTTAGTTTATCAAACTGGCTTTACTGACAAGACCATATTATTTGTGATGTGGTATTCTGTATCATTGTACCATCTTGGAGAGAGAAGCTGCCTTATAACTTAGCTTGGAGAGAGTGAGTCTTGTATTAAGCCCCCTTAAAATATGCTTTACTTCCTGGTTTTGTGGATCAGATTTTTACCAGTTGCTTCCTGGCATAGTTCTTCTATCCACATCATCATTGGAGTACCTCAGTGCTGATAAAGTACCTGAAAATCCTGAATCTGACATCTTCCTCACACCTACCTGCTTCATAGCACTGACTATCACCACCTTCTATCGCAGGTAAGGTGGATCTTAGGTAATGAGGTATTAGCAATTGGTGCCTCATTATCTTAAGCCTCTGAGGAAGCCTCACCCTCCTCATAAAAGAAGGATGCTGTTATTTTTGCCAGGAGTTAACTTCAGTTTCTCAATGTATTGCACATTTCCACCTGGGTCAAATGTACACACTTGCCATATTTTCTTATTCATGCTTGCTTTATGAGGGTCTATTAGAGAACAGGCTTTGCAGACACAGAGGCCTGAGTTCAGGTCACTGTTCTGACACTCATCTCATTAGCAGTGTGACCTAGGAAAGCTACTTACCCTATGTTTCCTCATCTGTAGAGCAGAGATTCTAAAATTGTCCTTACAGGTTTATTATAAAGATTAGATACTATATGTGATGAGCATCCCATAGCATCTTTTTTTTTTAAATAAATTTTGTGCCCAATGTGGGGCTTGAACTCATGATCCTGAGATCAAGAGTCACATGCTCTGCTGACTGAGCCAGACAGAGACCCCAATCCCAGAGCATCTTAATGTAAAAATCAATTAATGGTGGGAGGAAAAAAAGTAAGTTGTCTCTGATAGTATGGATAAAAAAAGGAGTAAAATAATGGATTTTGTTACCATCAAAGTTCCTAAGCTCTTTCGCTTCATCATTGATTTAATCCCCCGTTTGTTTCCCATTCAGAATAGAGATTTCAGGTCTCAACCACTAATGTTTTCTTTTTTCTTTTTTTTTTTTTTAAGATTGATTTACTTAGTTGGGAGAGAGAGTGGGGGGAGGGCTAAAGGTAGAGGGAGAGGAAGAGTATTTCCAGCAGATTCCCTGCTGAGTGCGGAACCCAACATGGGGCTCAATCTCATGACCCTGTGATCATGACATAAACTGAAATCGAGAATCAGACACTTAATTGACTGAGCCACCCAGGGGCCCCCCAACCACTAACATTTTCATCCTCCCACAGCATCAGTTTTATCTTGCTTTTTCTCTTTAGAAGAGTTGCCAGGAACTTCCCATTCTGAATCCTCAAAATGGCATCCTGAGTTCTTTAGCATTAAGGTCCCTCACTCTTCAAATTTTATCTGCTACCACTTTAAACCACCTCTTAGATCTAGTCAGGTCAGAGTCCTCACCATTCTCCAAAGATATAGACTTAATCCCCAACCCACTGTTTCTGTCTTCTAGGGGCTCAGAGTGTAGATGAGGAGAAAGACTGACTATGACAGAGGCTAATAAGGAGTTGAGTATCTTTATGAACAGAGGTCAATAGTAAAGTAGATGAAGAGATGATTAATTCATCCTGGAGTTGGGGCGTGGTGGGTGGAAGGGCTGGGAAAGGCTTCAGAGAGGAAGCAACACTTGAGTCAGTTGTTTAAGAATGAGCACGAGGGAGCAGCATGACAAAGCCTGAAAGTGAATAGTCTTCACCCAAGGCATTACAGCAGATGGCAGCAGGGATGATTGAGAGGGCAGAGACATACCTAATGAAGCTGGCAAGGGCCACACTGGGAACTTCTTGGCTGTTCTACCAAGAAGCCTAAAAAGAGCAGCCTTCTTTTTCCTGACTTCCTGGTGCAATAATTCTTTGTGCACTTATTTTGACAATAATTTTTCATTTTCAATAAATTTCTACAAGTGATTTACGGGCCCCTAGAAAACCAGGGAAAACCCTGAAGTTCTTTTCTTTCCTTCTCAGTTCTTCCCACACAGTGTAGTACACAAGATTGGAGGCAGCATCACACGGAGATGAAAAGTATTGATGTCGGGGTTGAGATTCCCTGCTGCTGTTCTCACCATCTCCACTTCTAACTAGGTGAACTTAGGCAAGTTATATCCTCTCTGAATGTCACTTTCTTCCTCTGAAAATTGGGATAATGCCACTTTCTACATGATAGCCCTCCCGTGATAATTCAGTAAGTGCTTAACAAATGTTTGCTACTCAGTTATTCAATAAGCATTATTTACCACCTAATATAAGGCAAGATCTATGTTAAATTCCTATTATACAGTGATGAGTTAAACAAATATAGGCTTTATAGTCTAGTATTTATTATTATTAATGTAGATCTTTAATACTACTAAAACAAATTAATGTGTTTCCGCTGTGTTAATATCCTACTTGTGTTTGGGCCCATTCCCTCTTGCCCTGGTCCTGGAGTGTGCTACATGATGATTGACTGCCAAGAGCTGCCACTCCAGTGTGTATGGTGCCTGTCAATTACACAGTTGTGCGGCCTTGGCCAAACCACCATTCTTACTAGGTTCAGTAGATGAAGTGACTCTGGAGGTGATCCTAGATAAGACCAACCTTAGGAGGATAACCACGCATGTTCAAAACTAATTCTGTGCATGGCTCAGTCAAATTTGGGCTGTTTGAACTGTTCTCCAAAACTTGCCGTTACTGGAATTCAGGAAAGCAGAAAGCTGGAATCCTAGGATTAGCTAATTTTTGTGCAGGCTATTCTGTGATAAAGCTATATATTTTTTGGTCTTACTGTTGGTGAGTGAGCACACAAAAGCAAATACTTCCTAAGTTCTGGTAGACTCCTTGCTTGATAAAGGGATGCATCTGTTGATCACCAAAGTGTAGAATCACCAGCATCAAAGAAAGGGAGCAGAAGCAGATATTATGGTCCAAGACTTGGAAGTCATCCCAAGGACAGCCTGTGTCTGCTGGCCTCTGGCAGAAGCACTGGAACACTAAATAGTGTGGCAGATCACCATGGTCTGGCCGAATAGAGTAATTTAACTTCTCAGTGCGACTATAGGAATAAAATCTGTCAACAGTTTACTGATAAATGTATTCATTCATGGATTGTGTATTGTTCTAATTTGCCCCTGTTTATTTGCTTTTTTTTTTCAGTTTAGCTTTTTGCTTTTTAAAAAACATTTTTCAGCAACGATGTGTCCTGGATATAGCTTATTTCTGGTTGCTAAATTGTTCTTTCTTCCCTCAAGGGGAACTCCTAAAATATCTGCCAAAGCACCTCAATCTGTAGTCAGGAGTAGGGCACAAAGCTATACCTTTCTCTGTACAAAACAAAATAAAAAAGAATTCACTATCTTTAATCTCCTTCCACATTCTCTTCCATTTCCTTTTGGTTGGTCTAATAATTTCTTTAAGTTCTATTCTGATCAGAGATTATGATTCCTGATTTACATAAGCTATAACTTCCAAGATTAATGTTAGCTAAGGCCTTTTCTGAAATGAAATCATAAAAGATGCTTTCAAAAGTAAATTTTAAAAGAAATTTGAAAACCTTAAAGGAAATAGTAGAAGCAGATATGGCCAACATAGATGCCGGAATATAGATATTTAGAGTGGGGCAAAATTTGGAGGTCTCATTGTCTATATACCCCACATTAAACTACTTTGAATTATGTTTTGTGAAAGAATACCCTAGTCCCCAAGTAAGTGTGTGTGTGACATTTGGAGTTATGACATTATGTGCCTTCCATTATAAAGGAATATATTACATATATTAAACACTTAACGCATAGTTTTGAAATTACTTTGAAGAGATAAATCTCCTGGGAAGTCATGGGTTGTAATAAAATACATAATCATCATCAGAAAATTAGAGGTAGTAGATGAAGGTGTACAGGCCAGAGAACAGCCTGAAAGAGAGACTATAACCAAAGTTAAACCAACAACAGAACAACTCCATGATTACACTGGAAAGATGACAAGTAGCTACTAGGAGAAACCATTTGATACTTTTCGAGCTGACCACTCACCTGCATCAGTCACGTGGTGAGTCAGTACTTTTTAAGCTGAAGTAACCTGACTGAATAAAGCGACTCTGTGCACCTGTAATGTCCCTCAACATGTAGAGTCACATCCCCAAATCCCACCTTGACTTCACAAGTGAATAATATTTATTTGGGAACCAAATCATTAGTTGTAGACGGTAACAGATGGCAGATAAAGAAGGCAGGGAGCAGGAGCTCAAGTCATCCGCAAATCTTGAGAAAGCCAGAAGAATCTTGGACACTGAATCCCAGAAGTGGTGAAGAAGAGTATTACTTCCAGAGGCACCCAGTGTCTGAAGAGCACCTTGTCTTTAACCTTATTCAGAAAAAAAATTCAAGAGCCAAGTTCTAGATATTCAGGACTGACTGCCTAATGGGGATTAGGCTTGGAAAGACTCATCACAGTAAGGACAGAGCCAAAGTTGAGGTAATTGGCATGTGCCAACATGGCTCCAGTCAGCCCCAGGCTGGCTGCCATCAACATTGCAGAGTCGACATGGGGACCAGGAAGCTGAACCAGCATTTGAACTCAAACATTGAAAGGATAACTCACACACTGCTTTTACTGATTTCACAAATAGAACCTGTATCAATCATAGAAAGGTGTAAGGAACAAAAGAGGGTTTCACTAGCCTTGGCTCAATATTCAATTAAATTCAGCAGCAGTTATTGACCATTAACCATTCTGAAGTATTTTGATATAAAATATGATCTTTAAGAGTTGACAATCTAGTGGAAAAAATAAGAAATGCAGGGTCCTTGAGAGAAATATAAACAAAGAACTATGCTGGATTAAAGGCAAGCGAGAGGACATCCTAAGGGTATTTCTTAAAAGGCATCATGGAAGATGTCAACCTGAGGATGGTATTGAGAGGTAGAAGCTTAGAGAGGGAGGAGTTTATCCCAGGTAGAAAAGATGGCATAAGCAAGTCAAGGACCATAAAACAGAGCTATGTTTGCACATTGTAATATATATGAGTTTGGCAAGCAGTCAAACATTTGTAGTAGACTATTGAAAAATTGGCTGAAGCCAGATTGTGGAGGCATTGATATCAGAGGGAAGAGGTTGTCATTAAGGTGTTTAAGCAAGGTTACTCCTGGAAACTTTTATGCCAGAGTTCTCCTTCACATGTATCCTGAAATCACAATTAAAATTACTTAATTAGAAAATACCTTGAATAATGTAAGCATAGAGCCTTTTTCTTTTCTCCTAATTTATGATAGATTTCTTTTACTGATTTGGATATTCAAGTGCATTAGAACTCTGCTATATCATAAATTCAGTGATGTCCTGCATCAGCCTGTGTCTTCTTTAATTATAAAAGCCTAAAACAATGTGGCTTTCCTATAATAGATGCATGAACCCCCATCCCCCAAATGAGGGAATCCACTGTATGTCATTTATGCCACCTACAGCCTACCTTTTATTTTCTGCAATTTGTTAACCTAATAAATTGTAACAGAAGGTGAAACCTAGCCAACATAGTTACTTCCCTCCAAATCAAAGCATTCAACTCAACTTTAGGCTAAAAATTGAGACTTTCTCCATGGATTGAGGTTCAGAGTGTTTTAGCTGAGCTCTGGCCTTATTGAGCTAAAACATCTTAATGACAATTTAAATATTATGAGTCACTTTTACAGAGTCTGTAAAATGCTATGTGTCCTGCCTCTGCTACCACAGACACTATGTAGAAAAGAAGGCGAGAGAATGTAGGACAAGTCCTACTGGCCTGGCAAGAGTCCCACCTAATTCCTCATGACGTGTCCAGTGCAGGTGACACCTTCAGGAAGGTGTGGATAGGCAGTTAATTTCATGGAGAGTAGGAGGTGTGGGTTCAGCTTTTTTTTTTTTTTTTTTACAGTAGGGCATTATCTGAATGATACTCATTCTCTCTTGAGGCTGGACTTCATGCAACAAGCAATAACTGGATGTTATTTTAAAATAAGCAAAGCCACTGACAGGTCTGATCTGTGTTTGTGTTTCGGAGGAAGAGCTGGTTGAGAAGTGCTTCCTGGTCAAGGATTAAGCCAAAGGAAAAATCCAGCAGCAGCAGAACTGTGGGTTTCTTACCCAACCCTCAGGAAAGTTATGCCGTGAAAAGGCTTTGACCCATTGACACAGCAAGTTGGACAGGGTAGCAATTCTTCTGTGAGGTGGAGGAAAAGAGAGGAATTCTCTTGTTCGTGGTGTTTGAAGGATGGCTTCCCAGTTTCATCAGCTTCGGGTCCTGATCTGGAAAAATTGGCTAGGTGTCAAAAGGCAGCCGGTGAGTAGAAAAAGGGAAGGGGGGTGCCCAGGGGTAATACTCCAGGCAATCCTAAAATGTGATGTTAATGAGAGGTAACAAGAGAAGAGTTTTAAGCCATTTTCTAAAGCAGGAATAAGATATGTGGAAAACATCCTGAAACTGTATTGTAGCTAATGGGGCAAGTCTAAACATACCCCCAAACCTGCCTTTTGATTTCCATAAGTTAAAAGGGTAAACCAGGACATGCCCTGGGCAAAGAAAAGGATGCATTTTTTGCTGGTTGAGTTGGAACTAGTGTTGAATTCTAGGTTTCAGGCCAAAATGCTTTCAGAACTTTTCTTAATAAATTTAGTTAAAAATGAGATGAAGAAAAATATCAGATGAAAGGAATAATAAATGGGGAGAAAAGCATTTGAAAACCAAAAGTGATGGAAAGCTTGTTTGAAAAGTGAGATATAGAAAGGAAATAGTTTGAAGGTTGTTGGTATAGAAAAGCTTCTACGAAATTTCAGTACCTAAAAATTATTTACTAGAAATGCCAAACAAGAGTCAGTATATGTGCCATGCTTCAAGAGTATTATTGAATCACTTAACTTTACGGCTACAGTCTATCTACTCTTTTACAACATCTTTTTTGTGCTCTTACATTCATGTTTGCTTTTTAAATTACAAAACTAGCTATTAGATCCTCATCAGATAGGGTGTAGGGAGATTGAGAAAAGAATTGGGTTCTGTGGGTTGTCACATATACAGAAGAATGTTTGAAAACCAGAGAAATTCAAAAAGGCACTCCATATATTTCATTTTAGAGTGGTAATTCCCAGCCTCAATGAATAATATAAATATCATGCAGATAATGTGCGTCCTAGAAACCAACATTTCATCCGTGTACCTTATCTCACTTCAAATTTGCTGGCAGTGCCTGACACCTTACTTAAGTGTCCTGATGTCTATATTGAGAAAGAGAAGGAATGTTCACTCACCTTTGTGAATGTAGGATTTAAAATCATAAGATGTTATGTGATTGCACGGGTGTGGGGTTTGGACATAAAATTTTAAATCATTAATATTTTTTAATTAAATCATTAGTGTTCCTTTTCAATTGGAAACAACACAAAAGAAAACCTGCTGTAATTATTCCATGGTAGGTTTTATGTGGAATTCAGCAGGAAAAGAGTCTGGATAGGTGGATGTGGTCAGAAGATGAGAGTTAGGTTCTTGGTTCTGCTTCTCGAAACTGTATGACCTGAGTAGCATAGCAGTTTCTCTGAGCACTGGTTTTCCTCTTTGCAAAATAAGCCCAGGCTCTACCATATCTGTCTCACAGAGTGGTAAGAACCAAATGTGCCACTGTATTTCAAAGTGCTTTACAAATGGTGAGACACTGGGCAAATAGATTATAGAGGGATTTGGAGTGATGTGTGTGTCCTATTTTATTCAAAGTAATGTGAAAGGAAATCCAGGAGAAGGGATTGTGGGAGAGAGGAAGAAATTTATATACAGTATAGCTCTTAAGTGATGAAAACTCACTAGTTAAAAATAAAAGCAGAAAGGGACTGAAAACATATCTGTTGTTGCTGATAAACTGAATGTGAGGTTGTATATTTTCCTTATAATTCCATTTTACCTAAAAATTAAAAAAAAACCCTCAGGTGAATACATTTTTTTCATTGAGAAATTTTATCTTTAAAAACTTTAATAAGTTCTTTCCTTATCTGTAAAGTAGCTAGTATATCAATTTTCTACTTTAGAGTTTTTCTCCATTTTAGTCAATTTCTGCCAGATATGGCATATTTAAAGGAGATGGAATTCAGGCATGCTAAAACATTTTCACCATGATACCTTGTATTATTCTTATGTAGTCAAAAATCCCTAAAAAGCCCCTGGTAATTATACTTTTGCCTAAGGAAAGAGAATACATGATCTATTAGTTCTTTTGGGGACATCAGAGGATTCAGATCTTAAGGCTACCTTGAGACCTAGGACAGGTTAAGTGTTGATTGCAGGAAATGAAATCAGAAATAGTCCTGAATTTGGGGAAATACAGAAGGCCCACTTGAATCCATTATGACCAACTAGAGGGACACAAGAGACTTTTAGAAAATGGTGGTGCCCATTTTAGAAAATAGTGGTGCCCAAAGGAAAAGGAAAGACAATTCTAGGTGGAGGGCAAGAGGGCAAAGACAGGTACATCTCTTCTTCATAGGTTGGCTCGGGCCAATCCTATTTTCTGCTCTTGGAAAGAAGACTTGAGGACACAGGTGGAAAGGATATACGTGTGGTAGTGTAAACAGGGAAGAATGAGACAGTCAAGGGGTTGGAAAGTTAGGATTAAAGACATAAAAGGAGGTGAAATGAAAAAAAATTGTGAAAAGAGAAAATATAAACAAAAGAGAATGTGAAAAGAAGAGGTATAAAATTTGAGGAGAGGACATTGTATATAGTGACTGACTTTGTCATCCACCAAGGAATTATTTAAAATGCAAGTATTTTTATTTCTCTCATAATCATCCTGAATATGATACCTTAAAAATGTAGTTTTATACCCAGGAAAATAGAAATGAAGCTGTGTGACTCTGGAAATGTGTAGTCTTTAGTGAATGTTAAAGAATAATCACTACAAAGACATCCTCCTTCACTGTGTTTTTAAGAGATTCTATCACAAAGCAAGAGGGTGGGAAGGATAGTCTGTAAAGGAAGAAGTTAGGAATCTACTAATGGAGAAACAAATGACATACAAGAAAAAAAACAAGAAAAACAAATATATAGTAAAAATATTAGAGGGGGGATTACTAAGGAAATATATTATAAAAATATATACTAGAATAGAAAGTGAGAAAAAGAATTTCAAACACCTATATAGTCTAAGAAATAGAAAGATAATGGGATAAGCTAAATGTTGAGTTTGGCTACAAAAAAAAAAAAAAGGCAGGATCTTCGATTTTGGAGGTGACCTCCCTCAAAATTGTTCTGAGGGTAAATGTTTCTCTTTAATTTTTAAATAAAATCAAACATCAGAATTCTGAAATATTTGGGATTATCTAACTGCCTTAATTTTACAGGGCCCCAGAGAGTTCAAGGGACTTATCCGAGGTGACACAATGAGTTTAAGGACTCAAAGTCAGATTTCCCCCAAAAAAGATTTATTTTTTTCACTACCTGCTACTGCCTCCCTGTTGCCACTGAGTTGAGTTTCCTTTTCCAACATTCTTGGATCCCTACTCAGAGTTCAGCTCACCAGTGAAGAGATCATGTTTGCTAAGGAGACCTTAGATATTGCTGTTTTTTTAGTATTAGTGGTTACAACAGTTCTCAATTATATGGAAAAAAAAAAAGAATGCTAAAGGAGTGTGAAAAAAATACATTAAGCACCAACAGAAATGTTAGGTAATATAGAAAATCAACTAGATACAGTTGCTACCCTGCTGGGCTTGTAATTTAGTTCTAGAAATAATACAGATGTGAAGATACATTCCACTGGAGATGGTTAGCAACAGGGAGGCTCACCTAATGAGATGCTAGTTAATGATAAGAAACTGAGTCCTGGCACAGCAGAGACTGCAGGATGAAAGACTAGATAGTACAAGATCAGAGTTTATCTTTCATTAAGAAGATGAATTCTAAAGGCATATCAAGGATTGACTTCAGATCTCCATAGAAGAAGAATCTAATTCCAGACTTAGGACAGAAGAAGGAAAATTACCTTGAATTGTTTATTTTAATCTAACTGTTTGGCTAGGGGGTCTCACTTTAGCTCAGTTTTTCCATCATAGACATTCCCACAACTTGACTGATTTCTAACACTTTATTTTTTTTAAGATTTTACTTATTTGTATATTTGAGAGAGAGCAAACATGCACATGAATGGGGAGAGAGGCAGAGGGAGAGAGAGAGAAGCAGACTTGACGCTGAGTGTGGAGCCCTGTTCTGGGGTGGGGGGGAGGGTCAAGCTCATGACCCTGAGATCATGACCTGAGCTGAAATCAGAAGTCTGCACTTGACCAGGTGAGCCACCCAGGTGCCCCTGATTTCTAACCCTTTGGCTAAAAGTTTGATACTTCCTCCCCAACCCCACCTTGCTCATAATAACATCCCCTCACAGTGTCTAGAGAAAGAGGAAGTGCTAGCTTCAAAATTTCGGAGAAGTTGGTCTATGCATTAAAAATAATGTTTTGACTAAAGCAATTTAGGATTAAACTGTAATCACAAATTTAATTCTAAATTGGATTAAAATAAACTAGGTCCTGAACAAATCAGGCAAATACCTGATCAAATGCCCCAGGCCCGTTTACCTCTTCCAGATCTATACCATTTATTCCTTTAATCCCTTTTAATTGTTCAAAAAAATTTAGATCTACCTGTTGATATTGATGCCTGCCGCATAGCAGACATACACATTTTGTTAGTTTAGTAAAATAATAAAAAGCAAATGAGCGCCTAGGTGGCTCAGTCTCTTAAGCATCCGACTCGTGATTTTGGCTCAGGTCATGATCTCACAGTTGTGAAATCAAGCCCCGTGTTGGGCCCAGTGCTGAGCTTGGAGCCTGCTTTAAGATACTCTCTCCCTGCCCCTTTACCCACCCCCCCAGTGGCACACTCTCTCTCAAACAAAAAGCAAATGAGATGAAAATGTTTTAGAAATGAGAGCAATAGAAAAATAAATTAGCTTAAAGTCCAATAAAAGGTTTTGTTTTACTATGCATCATAGAAAATATACCAATCTCAAGAGGTACCTGGGTGGCTCAGTCAGGTAAGTGTCTGCCTTCTGCTCAGGTCATGATCCCTGGGTCCTGGGATGGAGCCCCGCATCGGCAGGGAACCTGCTTCTCCCTCTCTTCCCCACTCTTGCTCTCTCTCTCTGTCACTATCTCTCTCTCTCAAATAAATTTATCTTTAAAAACAAAAAAGAAAAAAAAATTACCAAACTCCAAAATACATTATAATCGTGCCCTCTTTAATACCCATCACCAGGCTAACCCATCCCCCCACCTACCTCCCCTCTAGAACCCTCCCCTCTAGAAACCCAGTTTGTTTCTTAGAGTCCATAGTCTCTCATGGTTCGTCTCCCCCTCCGATTCCCCCCACTATCTTCTTTTTTTTAACATATAATGTATTATTTGTTTCAGAGGTACAGTTCTGTGATTCAACAGTCTTACACAATTCACAGCACTCACCATAGCACATACCCTCCCCAATGTCTATCACCCAGCCACCCAATCCCTCCCATTCCCCCCACTCCAGCAACCTTCAGATTGTTTCCTGAGATTAAGAATTCCTCACATCAGTGAGGTCATATGATACATGTCTTTCTCTGATTGACTTATTTTGCTCAGCATAACACCCTCTAGTTCCATCCACGTCGTTGCAAATGGCAAGATTTCGTTTTTTTTTTTGATGGCTGCATAATATTCCATTGTATATATACAAATTCTAAGGTGTCAATAAATATTGGCTATTATCATTTGGACTACTATATTGAACTGATACTAACTATAAGACCACTTGATAAGAATTCATCCTGGGGAAGATATTTTGAAATCATATTATCAGAGAATTGTTGAAGGAACTGGCATTGGTACCCTAGAGGAAAGGGGACTCTGTCTGTCTTCAAATACTTGCAGAATTCTCATGTGGAAAAAAGGGCCAAACTAAGAGGAATGAGTGTTAGTTTCAGGAAGGAAGATATCACCTTGTTATGAGGGAAAAAAAAAATCAGACAATGTGAGTTGTCCAACAACGAAGTCTCTTGAAATACTGAACTTCTAGTCACTGGAAGCATTCAAGTAGAAGCTGAATAACCATATGGCAAAGATGTTTTCCCTAACTTTTGATATACCAGTAATTCTAGACTTATTTCTTTTCTAGAATATTCCACCCTCTTTCCCATCTGTGGGTCTTCACCCATATGTTCCCTCTGCTTGAAAGACTCCCACTTCTTTCTCACATCCCATCCAACACACATATCCTTTCTTCTGGGCCTGACCCTTTTTCATATTTTAGGTTTTAGACTTAGTTCCCCTTCCTTTATCTTCCTTTTGCACTCTACGTCCTGTGTCTTAGCATCATCTATTACATTTGGTTGTAATTTTTTAATGTTTTCCTTCCTTAAAAGACTGATTTTTTTAATTGCTCTATCCCCAGTATCTGGTACACAGTAGGTGCTCAATAACTCTTTATTGTATTATGAACGTAAGACTCTCTAAGACCATGATTCCATGAAAGGGAATGGAAGATCTTCCATAAATAAAATCCAAGATTTTATTTTTATTGATTTTCAGAATTAGGCAAAAGAATCTCCATTGCATCTTGGAGATTGTACTGATATTCAGTATCATTCATTTCAGACACAACCAACTTCAAACCACACTAGTGCAAGGGACACAAACTCAAATGTCTGTACAGGAAAGAGAAGTAATATGACTGTGTGATGTGGGCCAAGCATAAGACAGTAGGGAATGGTGACATTTATGATGAAGACTAGAGCATGGATGCCCTATTTAAAAGCATTCAAATAGTAGTAGTTTCCTCAAAGTTTCAAATATATGGTAACACTTATTAATTTAAAGTTCACCTGTATCTTGTTTTCTTATTTACTTTCAGTGAAAATGATTTTTAAGAGTAATAAAAATGGTGGACACAAATAGAATCAGATGCCAGCAGTAATTAGAATAAAAAGTTCTGACAAAGTAATGGTATATGAATTCCCTAAAGCCGAAATTATGTGCTTTGCTCAAATTTTTCAGAAAATTAGATTTGAGAGGTTTTCAAAGATTTGAAACAATAGTTCTTAACAAATGCAGAGGCAGTTGTTACTAGGTAATTCAAATTAGTTAATAGGTATTACAGATTGGCTCTAAATGGAAATTTTCAAGTGAATTTATATTCGGTTCATTCAAGGAATTTCTTACAATTTAAACTTGAGATTTTTGAGTGGATGGCTTCTCTGACTTCAAGGTCATTGAAATGTGTGCTGCCATCACTGCTAATTTCCCAAACATTGTCCCCTGTGTACAATGGGATAGGTTCCTGAATATGAAACATGTTTGTTTTTTAACTCTTTTCTTAGCTCTTCATCTTTTCTCTTTTTCTGTCTTTTAAAAATTGGCTCTGGATTTTTAAAAATTATTTTAAAAATAATTTCTAAATTTTAAATTTTGAAACAATTTCAAATTTAAAGAAAAGTTGCAAGAACAGTACAAATAACTTTCTTTCTAGAGCCAATTGAGATTGATGCCCCATTACCTTGGACACTTTGGTGTCCCTAATTTACAAACAAGGACATTCACCTACACAACCCAATACCACCATCAGATCTTTAGACACAATTCAGGCTCCATCAGACGTCCCAACCATGTCTTTTATAACAAAAGATTTCAGTTCAGAATCATGTTCTGCATCCAGTTTTCATGTCTCTGGTCTCCTTCAGTTGGTTAGTCTTTCCTGACTTTCATGACCCTCACACATTTTGAACATTTAAGACTAGTTGTTTTGTAGACTATCTGTTGTCTCCTTATTTTTAGACTCTGGATATTTATCTTTGGCAGGAATACTACAGAAATGATGCTGTGTTCTTATACCTTCAGGAGGTACATGATGTCCCTTTGTCCCATTTTGGGGGGAAACTATTTTGAGACTATGTACATATCCCATTCCTCATTAAAATTCCAATTTATCTGTTTGTTTATGTATTTTTACCTACATAGATTCCCAGATTCCTAGTTTATTCAGTTAGATGTAATTTTTTATTGTCATAATATTTTCTTACTGTTTAAACTTGGCCAGTGGGTCAAACTTGATGCTCGAGTTTGTGATAGGCTGGTATCTGTGTCCTATTGACATCCCCCTCATTTTCATTTTTTTTAAAGATTATATATATATTTTTATTTGTGAGAGAGAGCACGAGCAGTAGTGAGGGGCAGAGGGAGAGGGAGAAATAGACTCCCTGACAAGCAGGAAGCCAAACGCAGGACTCAATCCCAGGACCCCGAGATCATGACCTGAGCCAAAGACAGATGCTTAACCGACTAAGCCACCCAGGCACCGCTCCCCATCATTTTCTGACATTCTCTAAGTGTATCTATCACCTTTCTTTCTTTCTTTCTTTATTTCTTTCTTTCTTTCTTTCTTTCTTTCTTTCTTTCTTTCTTTCTTTCTTTCTTTCTCTCTTTTTTTCTTTCTTTCTTTCTTTTTCATCTATCTATCTATCTATCTATCTATCTATCTATCTATCTATCTATCTATCTCTGTGTCTACATCTATTCTGTAGCTTTGGCCAGGCTTGGAAACAGTGACACTCTAATAACAACAAGCACACCTAGCTCTCAGATGTCTACTTAAAGAAGCTAGGGTTTCTTGGAAACGTGGCTATTCCCAGGGTTGGGACAGAGAAAATACACAATGAGGCAGAAACAACTTTTCTGAAACCAGAAGAAAAGGAAATAAATAAGTTATACCCACAAATTTATAGCTATGTTTCTTGTCTCTTTATGCATTTTGGAAACCAGGCGTTCATACCCATATCTTTAATTCTAACCCAACACTATAGCACTCTTGTTTTCCATGTTAATAATTTGGCTGATGGGTAGTGAGAGACCTGGCTCCTCTTATGGATAATGTATTTACTTTTTGGTCTACCTTCCTGTGTTGAAATCAATCACCTGCTTCTTACCCTGAATAGAAACCTTCCTTACCCCATCTGGGTTTTGACCTCCCATGTTTGACTTCTGAACTGTCTGTTTTCTCTTCACCTTGTTAGGGACGCACCTTCTTCCCTGTGTTATTGTGGTGCCTTCAGTCATAGTGTGGACTAGCCTTTCTCTGGGCCTCAGTGAAAGGATTTTCAGGCGCTGAATTGTTCTGGAAGGGAAAGGGAAGAGAAAGAGAACAGAATGGGACATCTCAATGGAAAATAAACCCTGGAGAAATAAGAAACAAATGCCATAGCCCACTAAGGAATTTTAAACTACTCAGTGTGCATATGCCTTTAGATGTCAGGAATGCGGGGTAGGGGGTGGAACACAAATGAGGTATAGAGGCAAATGTGAGATAATTAAAATATTAGCAAAAATAGGAAACTTTTGAAAACTGCTTTTCCCTTAATTTTCAAGTAGCCCCAATATCTATATGTGTAAAATCAATATATCAGCCCTTTCTCCGAACAAACAAAAATGAGTCATGGCTCATTGGTTTAGTATTTGGATACTTGACACTGCATTTGCTTCTAGGTTGTTTATGATAATATTTAGAATGGTGTTGGGAGCAATCCTGCTGCTATGAAAATTTAAATTTTGTTTGTTTCTTGCTTTTGTGATTAACTTGTCAACCTTAACATTCCCAAGATCACAGTGTGGAGGGCTTTGTGTTTGTTATCCTTCTAAAATGCAGTATGCAGAAATGTTCTCCAAACCTCTCTGAACTAAAAATCTCAGGGGAAATCTTTTGATAATAGATCGCTTATAGACTTGCAGTAGTTTTTACCTATAATAGAGTCCAAATTTCTTAAACTATTCTGATATAGATTGCATTTTTGTCTGGATTTAAATCATGTCTAAAATTAATTTCAAGATTTATCAAAACATCCTCATGGGACCATCAAATTAGATCAACTGAAAGACAATTTAAAGATATCCCACAACATATGCCCTTTATTTGAATGTGAATGTACATTTGAATGTACATTTGTGTTGGTACAATTGGTCTCAGCTACTCACTGAATTCTCATGAGGTTGCTATAGAAAATGAATAGATCCTCCTGAAAGTAACTATGGAGCACTAAACCTACCCAGATGATTTTTTTTTTTAAAGAATTACTGTGACTTCAAATATAAAGCCAAGAAATCCACAAACATAGTATTTTTAAACCCCAATTCTTTATAGTCTACATTTCAAATAAGTCACATAAAATAAAAATGGTACCTGTATCTAGGTCTTTGAAGAACGGACTCTAATTTTTGAATGTATCAGAGACTAAGCTAGAATAACACATCTTATATTTCTATAACACTCATATTTTTCTGATATACTTTCTGTAAGGCATTATTTTTTCCTCAGAGTAGGATGATAATTAAAAAAAAATCTAGCCCAAGTATCTTGATATTCCGATCCTCATCCCCTGTTCTGCTTCCCAACTGGGTATGTGACTTTGGGTAAATTAATGGATAAAGCTGTGCTAACCTTCTGCACCACAGAGAATAAAAAAGAAAGTTGGATCAGATCAAGGCTTCTTAGCCTCTTCTGTGCCATGGATGTCTGGCAGTCTGGTAAAGCCTATGGTCCTAAGAATAGTGCTTGGAAATCAATAAAATAAATAGAAATGCAAATAAAACCAATTGTATTGAAATTCAGTCATTAAGGCATTACAAAGCAAATTTATGATATGGTAGTATGTGTTTCTTTATTATAGCACTAAATAAATAAATATGGTAAACCCGTAACTACTATAATTTTTAATGTCACCATGAGTAGAAACAGACTTTTGAGGTATCTGCAACAACACTAATGTGATTTGAAAATATCTGTGATTTTTATTTGTGACAAAGTCACAAGTACTTCTAAGAACATTGTGGGTGGTTGCCTACATTCATCATTAATGGAAATGCTAAATTTCAATCAAAAGTTAGAGAAAATAAAAATGTGATTTTTTCCCCTTTTTTTAAAAGATTTATTTATTTATTTATTTGACAGAGAGAGAAAGAGAGCACAAGCAGGGGGGAGCAGCAGGCAGAGGGAGAGGGAGAAGCAGGCCTCCTGCCGAGCAGGGAGCCTGATGCGGGACTCAATCCCAGGACCCTGAGATCATGACCCGAGCCGAAGGCAGACGCCCAACCGACTGAGCCACCCAGGCGCCCTGTAATTTTTTTTCCTATCCAAGTTTACAAATGCCCTGAATTCTATCTATTAGTTCAAAGGAACTTGCCAACAAAAATATTCTAGGACTTTATAAACAATCCTCCTAGTTAGGTCAGGGGGCATACATTTAGAGCTGCTCTGCTTCAAGTGTGGTTCATGGACAGCAGCAACACCATCACCCACCTGCAGCTAGTTAGAAATGCAGAATCTCTGCCTGACCTCAGATCTACTGAATCTTAATCTGCATGTTTCTAAGATCCATAGGTGATTTGATGTGTATATCAATGCTTGAGAAACACTGCTACAGATGAAGCTGTTCAGCCTGTCTGGGAGCTTTTCAGCTATGATCAAGTATCCTAGGATTTCTTAGATCTACAGTCAACTTCTTCCATTTGCTAAAAACTTGCCCTTAAACCTGTAATCCATGAAGTTGGTCACAGGCCTGTCAGCAAGGACAACAGTGCTGTAGACACACAATGGAGATTTTCATAGTTACTTAAGGATCAGTAATTGAACAGGTCTAGATTGTTTTGAAGATTCGAAGAGACCCAGGCAGTAGTTTGAGATTTGTCAGAAGCAGATTGTCTCTGAAGTGGTGGGGAGTGGGGGAGAAGTGGTAACAAGTCTGCATAACCAGACAGAAACATAGTTCCAAGTTGAACTTTATTAGGTATAGGCGGAGCTGGAGAGGGAGGTTTTTGTCTCATGGAGTTGAAGAATGAACCTGGTTGACAAAGGAGAACGATCAAAATGATAGGACTTTATTAATCAAGGATACAGAAAAAACTCTCAGGAGTGAGAGGGGTCCTGACCAGGTTGCCAACGTGGGCCTCCACCGACAGTCTTTTATTTAGAACTGACCAGGGAGCTCATGGCCTTAACATTCTTGGGACGTCTTTGTTCAAGTAAGGACTGGTGATAACATCTTTAATGGCTTGCTTCTTCTTTGGGATCTGGTCATTCTTTGTGGTCCCAATGTGACTGCCATAAAAAGAACCCACCTCTGACGTCCAGGGCAGGGTGGTCTGGTTTATTCCCTTAACTCTGGTTTCATTATGCCTCGGCATTTCGGGGATTTTTGGTGAGCCTAGTCATGTAGTCCCCCGACCTGTCCCTCCCTACCTAACCCACTTGTCCCTTACTCATTGGCAGTGTTTGTTCTGTAGGGTTTGGCTGAGCACTGTAACTGTTTGCATATCACAGTTGATGTTCTTGCAAATAGGTAGTTTTCACTGCTCTGGAACCAGTTTTATGCGTATATAAAATATTAAGTAGTTCACATCTTATGAACTGAATAATGTCTACATGGGAAGAAAAGCTACTCCTGAAGTGTCTTATAGTGAAATCCTCTAATAGAAATTTCGATGTAGTGTAAATTTATTGATCATCTGTTTTGTACCAGTAGAAATTCAGAAATGAAGAAGACACTGTTTCTGCCATAAAAGAATTGCCTATTTATTGTAAGCCAAGTAAAAAAATATAGATAGGTAGATGAAAAGATGATGCAATGATAAAAGCAGATGCAAGATACTATTTATAGTGGTATGAGGGCGTGCATAGAACCTTAAGTTCCCATTTACTCATTTACTCATTGACCCACCTATTCATTCATTCCTTTACCCATGTTTATTGAGTCATTATCCAATGTTGTACACTAATCTTTATGGCTGACTGTAGAATGCTGACACTGGAAGTGGTAAGATAGGTCTAGGTTGAGATTATTTTGGGGTTTTGTATGCCCTGTTTAGAATGTTGAACCTCGGGGCGCCTGGGTAGCTCAGTCGTTAAGTGTCTGCCTTCGGCTCAGGTCATGATCCCAGGGTCCTGGGATCGAGTCCCACATCGGGCTCCCTGCTCCGCGGGAAGCCTGCTTCTCCCTCTCCCACTCCCCCTGCTTGTGTTCCCTCTCTCGCTGTCTCTCTCTCTGTCAAATAAATAAAATCTTTAAAAAAAAAAAGAATGTTGAACCTTTTCCAATAAGCAACTAAGATTTTTAAGTAGGGAAATTACTGATAAGATTTGAATTTTAAGATCATCACTCTTGGGACAGTCATGAGAGGTGACTCTAAAGGGGGCTTCAGAAGCTCATTTTAAGGAAAAAAGCAGTCTTGTGTTCACTTCAAGTTCTCTTGTAGTTTTAAAAATCTCTCATTCCATTCTAATTAATAGTATTTACAAGCAAATACCTGGTTTGTGTTGGAATTTTATATGTTGTACTTCTTGTCAAGTTTTTAGTTCGGTAAAATAATTAACATTTTTTTCCTGTCATTATTTTACAGCTTTGGACCCTTGTCTTGATTTTATGGCCAGTCATTATTTTCATAATTTTGGCTATTACCCGGACCAAATTTCCTCCAAGAGCAAAACCAACGTGTAAGTAAATGAGATTTGTTCGTTTCCCTAATTTTGGGATTCTTTTTTTTTTTAAGATTTACTTATTTAGGGGCACCTGGGTGGCTCAGATGGTTAAGTGTCTGCCTTTGGCTCAGGTCATGGTCCCGGGGTCCTGGGATCGAGCCCCACATCGGGCTCCTGGCTCAGCGAGGAGCCTGCTTCTCCCTCTCCCCCTGCTCATGGTCTCTCTCTCTCTCTGTATCTCTGTGTCTCAAATGAATAAATAAAATCTTTAAAAAAAATTTACTTATTTATTTCAGAGAGATCGAGAAAGAGAGAGAGTGTGTGTGTGCACAGTGGGGAGGGGCAGAGGGAGAAGGAGAGAGAATCCCAAGCAGACTCCTCACTGAGCATGGAGCCTGACACGATGCTCGATCTCATGACCCAGGTGCCCCTAATTTTGGGATTCTAGTTAAAATTTATTTTGATACCACCTTAGTGTTTTATTCTAAATTTTTAAATAGTGTTTCCACTTGGAAGTATTTGTATAAATACCTAGCCTGTTTTTTTCTCCAGCTTTTTGAATCAGTTAGAAAGGTGAGCCTGTAATATTTATCTAAAAAATTATGAAGCATGTAGGAGCCAAAATATATTTTAATCTTTGTAAAATTTTGACTCATTTATTATTCACCCCATTAAGCTCATGGTATGTACAGCACAATCAAGTAGCAATCTCAAGCGATCGTCCTTTACTTTTGTATTGTAGCAGAAACCATAGACTGGTATTTGATCAACCAAACAAATGATATGCAGAGTACTATACAAGTCTCTTATCTTTCTTCAGAGCTGGTATGAGTGGTGCAAATGTATCAACACATTTCTTTTGAAAGAACATTGTTTTCCAGTTAGTACTATTTTAGCTCCATTACTTTGTCATCACCCAGTTGAAAAATGGGCACAAAGCCAACTCAGACCATTATTTTCTTTTGGATCCAGAATGGAGATGCAGGAAAGACTCAGAAAAGTCCTCAGAACTGAGGAGGATGAGTTTTTTAACCCCAATGATCTGATCAGTGTTGTTTTTGCTTTTGTTCTTAAACTTTGGAGCCAGTTTTCTTGGTAGAGGAGTGAAGGTTAGGTGAGATGCGTGATGTTTCACAAAGCAGTCATCTTCTAAAAGCTTCTCATAGACCAAATTTCTGTAAATCACATTGTATTTCAGATAAATTTTGGTGATTTGCTTTATACTGAATTATTTGTAAAGAGAATAATGAACTAGTGACTTTTAAAAATAAGTGTTTGCAATCACCCAGTCCTAAGAAGTAAGATGACAGCCATGGTGGAATCTTGATTCATACACAATAGAATAATTTGGAAGAGAACATCAGTTCAATTAGTGTTAAGTATTAAAACTCTTGGTACTAGAATAAATAATTCCTTACATTTGAAAAGCACCTTACCATTTCTAAAGGACTTTTGCTCAAGTTATTATGCAGAGTTGTTGTTGAAATTTTATTAGGTTGTTTATAAAAGCAGCATAATTTTGTTCTCTTCATATTATGCATATATTAGTTCTTTATAACAGATTAAGTCCATTGTATATTGTTGAAATTTATGTATTCTTGCCTATCTTAAATAGCATGGACTTCAAAAATAATGCATTCAGCACATAAGGACAAACACTCTTTGAACTATTCTGGTTTAAGATGCTAATTATCAGTTCACTAATGATAGTGACAAAAGGAGCTTTGTTAGCTTCTTTCAACAACTTATTTCTACCAATTTCTTGTTTATAAGGATTTTTCAGTTATGTAATAAGCTCCTCCTACAAAACTTACAAGACAGAAATATAAGGTGTGTGAGTGGGAATAGTCTTAATTGGTGCTGCCTGATGGGATTTAGAGGTTTGTGGAGAAAATCATGGAGAGCTCTTATAGTTCCACTAAATTATGAAGAAAAAAATTGGAAAAACCATGTGATGAGTGCCTCAGAGACCTAATCTTTAAAAGGTTCTGCAAAAACACAATATCCAGAAGGAGATGAATAACCACCTTTTACTATGGTCTTATGATCATATGCTAATAATAATTAGTTATGAGGTGATTGTCTTTTTGTTTATGGGTAGAAGAGAAGAGAATTATAGGGAAGTTCAAACATTGGAAGTATTTTTGCTAGTCTCTCAGACCTTATAAGACTCAGTTAAAAAATAGTTTATTGTTTTTATTAGAACTTTATGAGAACTATTAGAGGGAAAGTACCCTCTCACTTTACAGAGGAGAACACTGGGACCCAGAGAGAATGTAATTTGCCAAAATTCAATCATGTGGGATAGGAGAGAAAGGTTTTGGAACCTACCTTTACCTTGTTCTTGGGATTTGTCTCATATTTTACCCTCTTATCCAGAGAGCCAAAATACAAATTGTGTCCAAAATGTCAACTCATCCTATAATCAAGTATAAAATATAATTTTATAATTGCAGGTGCTATCTGTATAGCAAATTAGAGAATTAAAACTAGTATGGGTGCAGTTACATTTTTTTCCCTGTCTTCTGGTAGAGAGGGAATAACTCCAAAATGAAAGTTTGGATTCAGGGATTTTTATTCTTTTTTTTAAATTATTGTTTTTCTTTGTTTCTCATATCATAGTGGAAGATTAAAATGAGTTCATAATAATAAATGATAAAAATAAATATTTCTTGATCTCATATGTGCCAGATGCTTAGGGAGGTAATGGCAATATTATTCAGTTCACAGTGGAGAAAACCAATGCACAGAGAGATTAAGTAACTTGACCAGGATTGCACGGTTAATAAGTGGTGGTGTCAGGATTTGAACCCAGGTCAGTCTGGCTCTAGACTCTAGTTTTAAGCTTATGGATTTACATTTCTTACATCCAGGAGTCAGTACTAATTTCTCATGTTGCATTATTTAGGCTTCACAAAAGTAGACTACAAGTTAGAGATTAGGTATAAAAACCCCGTCTCTGTCTCTATCATGAAATCAAGAAATATGGGGGGAAAGGTGCATGCTGATGTATGAATCAGAGTTATCCTAAATATTAGTATGCAGTGGAGAATGCTGTTTCTCTCCGACTAATTCTGCCTGAATCATTAGTTGTAATATCGTGGAAACTGGGTCCTGTTTAACAGAGTTAAATCCTTTCTGGGCTACAGTGACTGCTTCAGTGCTAGTTGGGCGACAGAGAAATGAAGAAGAAACTCCAGGCTACACCCCAGCTGAAACTCAGCTATAGTGAGAAAGGACTTGTCATCCCAAGGGCACATTCTGCTCTCAGAATAGCTGGGCAGATATGTAGGACTGATATATCATTCAGAACAAATATAATTAGTGATTCAAAGGGCTCCCTCCATAGTTTTATTGACTGATGGATGTCTGGAGAAGTCTGGATTTTTGGTGAGTAAGGAAGCTGCTGCAGTCTCTACCAAGGTGAGCACCTGTCCTGAGCATACTACTTACTTTTGGCATTGTTTGCCTTCACTTACGCCCTTCTGGGTTGTCACAAACAGCTTCGGTAACTAGCTTCTGCAAATAGTAAGTCCCAGGTAAGGAAAGCTTCCCAAGCCCGGCAGGTGGGCCAGGATGCTTCTTGTTCAAATAAAGAAATGGGCTCAGACACCACATTTGAAATAGTTGCAACCTCTTAGAATCTGTACATGCAATGACTTGTCAGGAGGCAAACTTTAAAGCCGAAAAATCATGCTTAGGAACAAAGACAAACAAAACAAAACAAACCCTCCAAAACGCATTTAGACTAAGCCCAGCTATAACATAGTGAGTTATCTTTGTCTCCTTTCAACACACACATGCCCACAAAGTGCAGGCAAGCAGTTCCTAATTACCGTGGAGCTCACTACCTTTCAAGAACAGAAAAAACCCTGCCATAATGAGATAAGTGGACTCCAAAAATTGCAGTCTTGCCAAATAAGGAGTCACATTTTTATGAAGTTAATGAAAAACAATATTTTCAAGTGGTTGAAAATACCACTAAAAGCACAATGGAAATGATACTGTGTAAGTAGGACCATAGCCTGGATTAAACTCCGATTATCTCGAGGCCATCACTTCCTAATAACTCGCCTTCTCCGAAGAGAAGAAATTCAGCCCATCTCACATCTGAAAATGAGCTGGTGGAAGGCAGGAGCTAACTGCTCATTGTATTACATTCAAATGTGTGCTAGCACAGGGTTATCCTGAACACTACCCATCTGGATGTAACTCCATAGCTTTGGTAAATGCACGATCACCATGACCAGCATGTCTTTTGACCTCCAGAGCATACCTTTTGTCTTCAGGGTTGCAATAAAAGTAATAATAGGGGTGGAAATTTATTGAACACCTTAGTACGTGTCAGACACCATGCTGAGTACTTCACATATATTTCCTTAGTGAATACATCATCTCTATAAACTATGTAGTATGATTTTCCTAATTTTAGGGATGACAAAACTGAGGCACAGAGATGTTAAGTAATTTACCCATATTCACCTGGGCACTATGTGCCCATGCCTGGATTTTAAACACAGTTTTACCTGCAGATACAGTAGTTGTATTCAAGTTGTGACCCCCAGCAATGGCAATTCTAAGGTCCGGCTCATTTCCGTTTATAGCACCTCCTTTTTCTTTCTCATACCACCTGTTAGCACTACCATAGATGGAACATGGCTATAAAAGTGAACTCAATCAGCTTTTCTACCTGTCAACAGCTCTAGGAAAAAAATGTGAGAAGGAAGATTGAAATTATTGATTAATTGGTGGCTTGTGGGATCCCTGCATGTTGCTATACCTACAGTCCCTGAATTGTTAAGAGGAAGTTATTGTGTGGTTTTATGTTGAAAGAGCCAATGAGGCCTCTTACTCGTGAGGGTTGTGACAGTCAGAGGAGCCAGGCTTTTTCTGGCCCTGCTCTTGCTTCTGACTTTCCATGTGGCATGTTTTCAGGGAGAGGTTGGCAAATGCATGAGGACAAGATTCCATTCTGGGGTACACCACGCTCTCCAGCATGCTCAGGATTTAACAGTAATAGCTGCACCCATAGTAAATAATTTCCTTTTCTATTTTGATTGGCTCAAAATTAATGCAAGTTTTGTTCTGGGAAGCTCAGAACTCATCATCATTCATCTCCTGCCAGGTGTTGCCCCATCCGATTTCTCCATTCTCACGTGTGCCAGCAACACCATGCAGTCTCTCAGGTTAGAAACGTCTGAATCATTCCTGACTCCTCCCGTTCCTTCACCTCCCATAACCATGAGCCTTCAAGACAGAATCAATCTTGTGAAATGTGTCCTGGAGTTACCCCTTCCTTTCCATCCTTCCTGCAGTCCCTTGATTCAAGATCTCATTGTATTATGCCTGTGTATCTTCAACAGCTTTTTATTTTGCGGGAGGGGCACTCTGGAAGCCCAGCCTCTAATTCTTCCCATAGTGTATCATCAGATAATCCCTTAAAATATTCTTTGGGTCTATTAAGTTTCAACTCCCCTTTATCCTACTTTCAAGACCTTCATAATCAGGATTCATCCAACTTTCTGTTCACTGTGCTCTGCAGTTGAGGCCTTTGCCTAGAGAGGCAGTGTCCAAATATCTTCCATACACCCCATGCTCATTCCCACTTGGACACACATGCTCATGTCTCTTCCTCCTCGTCTATCAAAAGGCAAGCTCACCTCTAAGGCTTACCCTTTTGCCTTCCCTGATCACTCAAAATTCCAATTATTTTTCCTTTATATGTCTCTTGTGGATGTATGGGCTAATGGTGGATTTTGAATGCTTTATGCTTTAATCTCGACTCACTCATTAGACAGATAGTACATTAATAGCAGAAATCATGTCACAGCATCATACTAATATCAGATATAGCATGATTCCTACCAGAGAGAACAAAATAAGAATGTAATATATCATTTGGAATTTAGTGCAGTTTGAAAGATATGGGTGATTGGATTATAAAATTCCATAATTCCATAATAATAAAGCTCAATGTGAATCTGATAGAGGTAAAGGACAAGAAGTTAGCTTGCTTTTGGTTTGGTTTCTACTTCTCAGATCCAGGTAAATCTGTGCCATCAAAAATATCTCTAATGTTAATACTGGGGCAAGAAAAAGTGTATAAAGCTCTGTCACTCCTCCCCAGGTAGATCCACCTGGGAATTTCCCTAACAAATACCTAAGAGTTCATGTGAATGTATACAGAAAATTTTTGTGTGGGAGAGATTTATAGTCTGCTTCTTGCCTAAGATTCAGAAAATGTTAGAGCAACTTTTGAATTTCCCAGCGAAAGCCCCATCATTTACTTCTTTCATCAGCAAATCAGTAGTTAACAATATTTTTTGGAAACGTTACTGACCCTTTAGATGGTACCATGGAGGTAAACTCTGTGAAACTCAGAGAAATGGAGACTGTGACTATGTCACCTAGCATTCTGCGCCGAGCTGGAGGAAACCAGCAGGAGGGAGGCAATGTGAACATGGCCTGGGCACACTCCTACATAGGGGCAGCTGCAACTCCTGGTTTTAGTTGCCCATCTCCCCCTGTTCCTAATGTGAAATTCTGCCATGCTCTCGTGCAATGCCAATGGGCACACCCTGATGCCAGATAACACGACAAAAAGATTTCTCAACTAATGCCTCGTTAGGTTTAGTACACAGAGTTGCATCAGAGAGTCGGAAATATCTTGAAGTATAATAAAACTTAATTTAACAAGTAGAAAAATAGGGGCACCTGGGTAGCTCTTGGTTTCAGCTCAGGTCCTGATCTCAGGATGGTGGGATCAAGTCCCACGCTGGGCTCCGTGGTCAGCCAGGAATCCGCTTGAGATTCTCTCTCCCTCTCCCTTTGCCCAACCACTCCCCTCTGCATGCTTTCTCTCTCTCGAAGTAAATAAATCTTAAAAAAAAATAGTAGAAAAAATAAAGAGTAAAGAATAGCTACTGATTGAGTGGTAGAAAATTTCTTGTCTTTTGGTTTTATTTCCCCTGTCCTTTCTGCATCATCCCTACTTCTGATGATTTACCTTATTAGCTTCCCAGAGGTGACTACCCCACTGACATCATCTCTGGGGGCCACATGTCTTCTTTTTTTCACTCTTTATCTCTCTCCTTCCCTTCATAAAGAGCAGAGGGGCTCCTGTTACTCTCAGGTAGGGACTTCTAATACTCAAGTCTATGTGATAAAGATAAATAATTGATTATTTATAAAATTCTCACAAGTACGGGCATCTCACTTGCTGAGGTCCCCAATATCAGTGGATGTTTCCAGTATACCCCTGAAGCTAAGAGCCAGATTCAAGAAAGTTCAACTTATTCTCCTTCACTTATCTGAGAGCACAGAGCCCAGACACAGGCTCATAGGTGAGGGTCTGGCTCCATGGTTGGCTGACGGTGTGTTCTCCTGAGTGACTGTTAAACGTTCTTTTTTTTTTTTTAAGATTTTATTTATTTATTTGACAGAGAGACACACAGTGAGAGAAGGAACACAAGCAGGGGGAGTGGCAGAGGGAGAAGCAGGCCTCCCGCCGAGCAAGGAGCCCGATGTGGGGCTCGATCCCAGGACCCTGGGATCATGACCTGAGCTGAAGGCAGACGCTTAATGACTGAGCCACCCAGGCGCCCCACTGTTAAACATTCTTCTAAGTACCCCCCAGGAAATCTGGCCTAGGACACCTTAGTCATTTTATGTTGCTCTCACTGTTCAACTTTTCTCATTCTCTTTGATTAGGTCACATTGTGTCTTTTGCTTTGATAAATGAACCAGTGTATATTTTTAGAGTAGAGCAGTCCTCATGGAAGAAATGCCATAGCATATGATATTCACTGGTCTTGACTCAGAATTTCATTGTGGATTCAAATTAGAATGACTTATAACATCTTCACATTAAGAAAAATAAAATCTGTGGTTATTTAAAAATAAAATCTTTTGGTTTTGGTTATGTAGTCACATATTTATATGTAAAATTATTATTATTGTGAGAGGCAGTATAAGGGCTTAGAGCACAGACTCCAGGTTCAAACTGCCTGGATTCAAACACAAGCCTTGGATAAGTCTCTTGGATACGCCAAGCCTCAGTTTCCACATTTACATATCAAAGCTAATAATAGCACCCTCCTCACAGAGTTATTGTGAAAATTGAATGAGTTAATACTTGTTAAATACTTAAATAAATGTCTGGCACATATTAAGAGCTGTATTAGTGTTGGATATTTTATATTTATATTATTTATAATATATAAGTATAGGGTATAACATCAATCATTGAGTATCATTGAGCTAATCTAGTATCATATTATTTGATATAAGAAAACTGAGGCTCAGAAAATTTAAGACTTGATTATAGTTTCACATTTATTCTTGCCTCTGTCATGTATTTAAAGGGTACCTGTTATGTCTGCACTAATTAAGAAAACCATGAGCCCTCAGAACAATCAAATCTATAGGAGGTTAATAAGTGTGTCAGAATCTGAAATAAATATGCAATGTGATAAATTCCACAGTAGAAGTAGGCTCAAAAGCAAATCAGCGAGGAGATAGAGTCCAACAACCTTACCTGGGATCAGGGCTGGGACTATGGGGATGCTAATGCAATGCAGACTTTCAGGGGTTAGCAAAATCTCAGCAATCAAGATAATCATATTTCAATACAATATTCTAAAATATAAAAATTAATTTTAATACTCATCACCAGATGGGTATTAAAGAGAGCCCGTACTGATTGGAGCACTGGGTGTTATACACAAACAATGAATCATGGAACACTACCTCAAAAACTAATGATGTAATGTATGGTGATTAACATAACATAATAAAATTTTTTAAAAAGTAAAATTAAAAAATTAATTTTAAAATTCTATGATGAACAAAATGTTAAAATTTTAGATGAAGTCAGGCTCAGTATTACTGACTTTTCTTTTGCCTTGGGCTCCAATGTGGCTCCCATAGCACTGCCTGTAATATCAGGAAAGGCTTCACAGGGAAGTCCTACATCTTAGCATGAGTTTTAAAGAATGAGGAGGAGTTTGTCAACTAGACAAGTAGTGTCTTTGCATTCCTCAAAGACAATGACCAACATGAGTGGGGACACAGGACGTGACCGAGTTAGATGTGCCAGGAATTTGGAGTTTGTTTTGTCTGGAAAAGGAGGATTTTTGTTGCAAGTGGGAAGCTGAGGCTATTTGGTCAATACTAAAAGCATTGAACTTTATTGTGGAGAGAATGAGGAGCCATTGGAACTTTTTACTAAATTAGCTTTGTTTTAAATATATAAGTATAACATATGTATGTTTTTTCTGGTCTTAGATATACATGCTTATTACTTAAAAATTAAATAATGTACTCTGAGTATGCATACTGTAAAAAGCAGAAGTCCTGCCTAATCTTGCCTTCTAACGATAACTATTGTTAACATTTTAGTGTACATTTCCTATTTATATCCTATAAATAGATATACTTAACCACTCTACCTTAATCCAAACCATATAAATACACCTGTTGAAAGATGTGGATTACCCTGGGCTTTCTAAATGGGCATCTAGTAGTGGTGGTGGAGGGGATGGCAGAGATGATGAGCTGGATGATGAATGGATGAGGTGCTGTATTGAGAGGAGCCGTGAGGACCAGACAGTCTACAGAGCTCCCCTGATGATTTTTGATGCAACTTTAAGTTTGAGAGCTATCTTTTCCTTTCTTCTCAGTTATCTTGTAAATCAGTTGCATTTTTTTTTTTTTTTTTTTTTACTAGCTCACTACTGTGAAAGTCAACCAGGGAATGGATTTAATTCTTTGAATAGCTTGAGGGAAAACTTTGCTGGCATGCCTTGCTTCATTTTAGCACTGGATCTCTCACTGTAATCTGCAGGATGCTAGAAGTCTCACACCATTTTTATGTCTTATGTTGAAGATCACATCTTCAGGACAGAACAGTTGAGGAGAATGCCTCCACTCTGAAAGTGCCATCAGATTGGTAACTAAGGAAGGGAGTGTTCATAATTTCCTGAGCTTGTATGTACATGGGTTTGTCAAAGATGATATCATGAATGTAGTTGCATGGCCAGGGGAGTCTAGTTCCATTTCAACAAGTACTCCACACACTAACATAGAATCACTTGCTTCTAGCTTCATCAATATTAGGAGAATGAGAAAATGTCAAAAATTGTTTTGTTATTTTGAGAATTACTGCCTTGTATTAAAATGGTACAAAGATGCTTGTGGAGGTTCATACTCTACAAGATGTGCCTAGGCTGTGAACAATAGATCTGTGTTCTGTCCTCAAGTTGCTTATGGTCTAACTCTGGAGTGAAAACACACACACACACACACACACACACACACACACACACATTATATGCCATAATAGCTTTAAAAAAATAAAAAAGTTAAATGTAACTAAAGTAAAAGTGTTAAACATAGCTCTGGGCACAGTGCTTTGCACATGGTGGTAACTCAAATATTTAGTGATTAATTGATAGTGACATGTAATAACAGTTTGAATACTTAGGAAAAAAGTATTAATAAGTCATATTGGCTATAAAAACTACTGGAAGTTTTAAAAAAGGAAGAGACTGCTATGCGTTAGTGTCATCAAGAATTACCCCAGGACTTAAATTAAGCTTGAAAGGAAAACAAATGAATATGCTAAATATGCAACAAGAAGAGATGTGTCCTTCAAGACTGAGGAAGATCATGATCAAAAACTAGCCAAGGATAGGTAGACTGATCCATTGGATCAACCAATGGAGAGTGTCAGTGCTGTAGAGTGTGAGAGACCATGCTGCTTCTGATCGTGTGAGGCTTTCAACATTCGACGGAGGAGTTTGGATTTTCTCCTTTAGGAAAAGAAACAATAAAAGTCTGCAAAGAACTATTTAATTTTTCTTTTTCCAACATGGGAGATAAACTAAGGGAAATTTGAAAAGGTCTTCCACCATAATTGTTTATCTTCATCCAGATGTTTTTATCATAGGCTCAATTAGTTATCTATTGTCTAATAAGGAATTGCCTCCCCGAACTCAACGGCAACAACAGAGAACATTTATTATCCTCCAGTTCCCATGGATCCCAAATTTGAGAGTGGCTTAACTGTGCGGTTTTGCCTTAGGGTCGCTCATGAGATTGTGTATGATTTTTACTGGAGTTGGCTGCATGATAGCTTGACTAGGGCTGGCAGATCTTATTGCTGACCTGCTTAACAAGTTGGTACCAATTGTAGGTACCAAGTTGGTGGCTCCTCTCCACAGGCTGTTTTAGTGTTTTCACGACATGGCAGCAAGCTTCCCCAGACCAAGCTATCCAGGAGACAGTCAGGCAGATGCTAGCTAGCCTCTTTACAACCTAGCCTCGGAAGCCTCCAAGCATTACCTCCACCACATTCTCTTCATTAGAAACAAATCACTAAGCCTCTGCCCAAATTCATGGGCAAGAGGATTAGGTTCTACCTTTGGAAGGAAAAAGTGTCAGAGATTCTATGGGCACATTTTAAAACCACCACATAGACTAACAAGAGTCATTGGTGCAATAATAGTGTGTGCTGAACATGCTTGAAATATTCAGCCCCACCACGGCAGAGTCATTGTTTGCTTGAGGCTATGCTGCATTCCTAGCACCTAGGACAGTGCCTGCATGTGGAAGCATCATTAAATACTTTCTAAACTATTACTATTTTGTAGATGAAGGTATTTATTTTCAGAGCTTGTAGCGACAGATCTCACTAAGTAAGTGTTGAAGCCAAGATTTAATTTCGTCTTACTACTCAAATCCTCTTTCTACTCCCCATGCTATCTATCAAGCAGAATCATTCATCTCTCTTAGAAACACTCACCTTGCTATTGGCATAGCTAACAGAACCACTCTCTGGAAAATCGCCTGGTACTTAGTCATCACCCAACAAATATTTGTTGAACAAATGAACAAATTTGGTACAACAATACATGAAGGCTAGAGATATGAAGAAATCTGTTCAAATTTACTTACAAGTCAATGGAAGACTGTGAAATACAGGCCAGCACGTGTGCCCCTTGTGCAGGTTATTATTTTGTCCTACTCATTGAAAGGATGCTGTGTTTAAAGTGTAGAAGTGAGATGCGGAGTTTCTGTGTTTTGAGCAGCTTATGATCTGATGACCACCTACAAGGATTCTATGGAGAATTAACTTTATATCATTGCATCATTATTTTGAATATAGTCTCTTTGAGAGTGGGAGTGGAAGAGAGTAGAAATAACTGCGTCTCAGCTAGAATTCCTCTCATATGAGTAGTAGTATGCTTCGATATTTAACCCATAGACAAAAGGATACAAATACATTTGAGTAGAGCATGACATACTTAAGCTCTCACACACCTCTCTACACAACTACTAATGCTATTTACTCTGGCAGAATTTTGTACCAAAATTGAACCTAATCTGCTTTGAAAACTTCACTCACCTCCATTGAATCCTGTTAGTTCTAATTCGCTGTTTTAAGATTGCATGCTAAGCAGAACTCTGAAAACTAGAAAAAACAAAAACAAAGCAACAGAACTTTGTTATAAATCACATTTCTTTCGGCGGCATGCCAAAAGCTGAGATTTAAGGTCTTCATTTTGTTGATTTATCTTTAGTTTTATGTGGAAATTTGGCATTAAGTAGATAATCCAGAAGGCAAATGACAGGGATGAGTGAATCTCAAAGGTGAGTTCAGTTCTGGGTTATTATGAATCCTGTGCTAACATTAGGTAATGTAGCCAAACCTCCAGAACAATAAGCAGTTTTTCTGCAAGGTTAATGCAAAGAGTATCAGATTTTAGCTCAAATAAAACCTAAAGCAAATGAACAAGAGTGGGATTAGGTTAATCTTAAGCATTAGGAAGGTTGCTTAAAGGTATTAGAGCCATGTTTCTGATCCCTACCTTTATTGCACAGATTTCTAGACATCTAGATGAGCACACCCACTGAACACTCAGCTATTCACTAAACAAATACTCATTTATCATAACACTGTGTGGAATCTAAAGATGAAGAACAGAAGCTTTTTAGATAAAAACATCAATAATCAAATTGTGAGGACAAGACTTACCATATCTGACCCTAAAGCCCATAATCTATTACATAGTCAACTTTGATAAGAAACAAAGAACAACAAATGCACCATTTTTTTTTTTTTTTAAATACAATCCTTGGAGGCTAGAGAAGTTAGCAAAGCTTAATGTGAGTAGGACTTAACTGCATCCTGAGGAAGACTAATAGGATAATTGGATTTGCATGAAGAAGACTGGGACATTTTTCTTTTCTTTTCTTTTTTAAGATTTTATCTATTTATTTGTCTGAGAGGGAGAGAGAGAGAGTACGAGCAGGGGGAGTGGCAGGCAGAGGGAGAAGCAGGCTCCCTACTGAGCAAGGAGCCCGATGTGGGACTCCATCCCAGGACCCTGGGATCATGACCTGAGCCGAAGCCAGATGCTTAACTGACTGAGCCACCCAGGCATCCCGAATGGAACATTTTTCAAGGGAAGGAAGGGAATAAACCAAGTTCATGGTGTTGCGATGTAAGGTGAATGGTCTTATTTTGCTTCAGGCATCCTTCCTTGAGCCTCTATACTAGGTTTGTTTTCAGCCCCACTCACCCCTCCTTTATATAATTGTGATTTACTATATATGTATTTATTTGATGTTTTTGTCTCTGGTCTCTACTTCATGAGGCCCCTGCCTAAGCTTGTCTTTTCCACCAAATATCAGCAGTGCCTCCCACTAACAGACACCCAATAAAGAAGTTTTTCCCCCAATTCCATTAGATGCTACTGAGAAATGAGTTTGAATGGGTGATATAGGTCCTAGAGACACAGAGTCTCAAATACCAGGGTGATACCATTAGGATGCCCTTACCTGATAAGCAATAAAGAATGACACATGGTAATAGGAATATTGTGTTTTGTGTTTATTAATCAAATAGCATAGAAAGGTCATATCAGGGTGAGTAGAAGGCTGGAGCAAGAAAAAGAATTACACATTTATTGAAATTACAAAAAGTGGTAGGCATTTGTCACTAACACAACTGATGAAACAAATGGGAAAGAATGATGTTAGGAAGAGTCAGTAGGAGATGGTGGAGATTGGGCTTGGGGGACAAAGGAATAGTTGGAAATAAAAGAGCTCTCCTAGTTTTTAATCTGGGATAATGAGAAAATAGAATAGCAAAAACTATAACAACAGTAATGATTCCTTTATGCAATATTGTCTTTTAATTATTGTAAAAATCTTGAGAGATTCATTATTCTGGTTTCCATTCTACACATGAGAAACTCAAAACTCGTAGGCAAATTGAGCTTACTGATCAAACCCATGGGCCTTTGGTCTGGGTGTTCAATTCAAGTCCCATTTCAACCTTTGGGATCTTGAGAAGTCACTTGACTTCTCTGAGCCTCGGTTTCTTCATCTGTAAAATGAAGATAATCAAAATACCTATCTCATAGCATTTTGCAGAGAGTTAAATAAGATAACACATCTAATAAGATGGCAGGTATTAAGTTAATCTGTTATATCAAAGAAGAGCAAACCTATAGTCTACTGATATATATAGTAAGTGCTCAATAAAAGATTTTGATTAGATGGCTTGTCCAAGATTAAAAAGCTAGTAAGTGAAAAAGCTTGTGAATAGCACCCAGGCCTTTTGATGTATTTGTTATACATATCTGTTGCTATTAGGGAAAAAAAAATAAGGCACAAGGATAGAGTGGTGAAAATATTAGTTGCTTACTAGCCAAAGGACAACACTTGTTTATTGCAATCCATGCATTAAGAAGTACTCATCTGATGTTTGAAGAGAAAAAGAAAACCATGATTCTCACCTTAGTTCTGCCAATCTAAATTATCCTAAGATTTGGGAAGGGATGTAAATTGCTCTTTGGTTTCTATGCTTATGTACTAAATCATATATGTGAAATTTTGCCAAGAGATACACTGGATAAAAATCCTCTTAATGCTAAATTAGTCCTATAATCTTCAGCAACAACCACCGTTAATGGAACTTGTTTCTCTTTGTGAGTCTGCACTTTAAAACTGAAGGCAATAAAGATGTTACATCAACTGTTTATAGTTGAGAAGCCAAGTACTTTTTAATAGAACCAACGTTTGAAAGAATTCTACTCCCTCCAGTAGGCCCCAGACAGCAATCACACAGGAAAGGGAAATTGAGGAGAAAATGTTTTCTGAGAGTAGAAATATTCAGAGGCTTTCTGGCCAGCACATTCATTTGTAAAAGATAGCCCTTGTTTTACTCTCATATCCTTGCTAATATTTGTCTTGATTTCCTTGCATAAGGGGGTTCCTAATAGTTTTAGAGTATCAATAATCCCTGTTTTCATTTTGAGATGTTCTTGTCCCATTCTTTGGAGAAGGCACATGGATATCACAAAACCATAAGCAAGAAAAGATTATACAGTTTATAAGAAACCTAGTTGGGCAAGAGTAAGGCTTAGAAAAAAAAGAAAAGAACAACTTGAGCTATAGCTAAAAAGAATCCAGTCAATCCAGAGCAGGTATTCATTCACTTTAGTTATTCCTATCATATCTCTGGGCCCTTGTTTATACAGTAGAGGTCTGAAGTACCAAAACCTTCTTTGAATGTGTTCCAACCAAGATTTGATTTATTTTTTTCTTTTTAAATTTGTTCCAACTCTTCCAGCTCTTTCAGTGTGCATGGACCTTAGCAGATGCTCAGTAAGTATTTACTAGATGGATGGGTATAGGAGTGCTTTATGGAATGACTAAATCAATGCATCATGGAGGTTTCCCCCAAAATACCAACTCCCTATTTGCTACTAAAACTCATTTGAGGAGCCACTGTGTTACATCACCAACATCATTCAGCATTACTAATAACCAATGCATGATCATAACTAGGAATTAACAAACTTTTGTCCAAGAATAGTTTTCTCCATTCTCATTTCCCTTTCTTAAATTTCACCTCCTCCCATTTATTAAAATCCTAGTTTGCACTGATGACAAATAACCCCAAACTAAGCCTCTGACAGCTCTGTTTCCAAATCTCCCAGTCAACTCATGATAAATGTATCTAATCCAGATCAGCTCAAACTATTGAAATCTAATGGCTTTTCATTATGGTGGAGTAACCCAATTGAAATACCTAAAGAAAAATAATTAAGGAAATGTGGGTTTGTTAGAAGTGTTCAATAAATCTATTACTAACTCTCTTTTCTTCCCTTTCTTCCAAACTGGCCATTTCATAATGCAGGAAATGGATCCCCCATCCTCCGAGTCATCCATAGCAAGAAAATGGTACCATCCTTTCCCTTCACTTTCATTTCCTTAAGTTACCAAGTCCAGTCATTTCTTCCTTCCTAATGAAACTCATCTGTCTCCATCTCCACTGCCACTGCCTTAGTTTAGGTCTTCCCCCTGTCTCTTTGCTAGGACTACAGCACCTTTTTATCTGGTTTCTGCACCCCTGATCTAGCTCCCTTTGGTCTATCATTTATACTGATGCCCATTCTTTTTCTTTTTCTTTTTTTAATATATATATTTTTTAATTTTTAAGTAATTTCTATGCCCAAAGTGGTGAACTTACAACCCTGAGACCCAAAGTTGCATGAGCCAGCCAGGAACCCCTGATGCCAGTTATTTTTCTAAACACGTATTTCCATGCCAGTTTCATGCTTAATATCATTCTGACTCAACATTGCTTTTGGGATAAAATCCAGACTCTACCACATGGCACCTAAAACCTTTTATGTTCACGCCTAACTCTCCTGCACCCTCTCTGGCCATAATCCCCTCCCTATCAGTCACAGCCATGTACTTCACACCCCAGCCACTTTCAACAGACTACAGGAATTGCTGCCGTTATGTTATAAGTGGGGTCCAGAACATCCAATCATGTAAAATGCCTGAGCCTGTTTTGCAAGGATAAGGAAATGACTTGGTGAGCCAGTTGCTCTATATCTGAATTCAAGTTATTGCATTATCATGGAGTTTTATTATACTTCAGCCTTCTCAAGGGCTTTCTTACATTTATGCCTTTGCATATATTATTTGCTCCTTCCCTGTCATTCTCTCTGTGAACTCCAACTTGTCTTTCAAAACTCGTGGCAGGTACGGCCTTCTCCACCCCCACCTGCCCACTTTACCTTCTGCCACAAATTATATTAGCAGTCCAAATTTCATACTTTAGTACCAAATGCAGTGCATGACCCTATCACCATAGCAAGTATCATGCCAATGATAATTATTTAGATACATGCTTGTCTCTTTTCCTTTATCTTCCCGAACCCCTCATCACACACACACACACACACACACACACACACACACACACACACACACACACACACACCATGCATGTGCACACACCATTTAGGGTAAGAATTTTATTTTTCATATCCATATTTGCTCTAAATACGCAGCCCAGTGGCAAGCACAAAGAACAAATTCATAATCGAAATGGAAGCCAAATATCTGCATTTGTAGTAAACCATTTGAATTAATATTTGCTGCTTCATGCTTTCTAATCTGTTAGGAATATCCTAAACTGGGGCACCTGGATGGCTCAGTCAGTTGAGTGTCTGGCTCTCGGTTTCGGCTCAGGTCATGATCTCGGAGTTGTAGGATCAAACCCCGAGTAGAGCTCTGCATTCAGTGGGAAGTCGGCTTCCCTTCTCCCTTCCCCTCTACCTCTCCCACTGCTTTGAGCTCTCTCTCTCTTTAAATAAATAAATAAATCTAAAAAAAAAAAAGATTCTCTCTCCCTCTCTCTCTCTGCACCTTGGCCCTCTCCACTCCCTCCCTTAAAAAAAAAATATCCTAAGCCAATTTGGCCATTCATGATCTCATTAGGTTCTTCTTCATAGACAATATTAATAATTGTCTGATAACTTGAGATAAATAAGCCTATGGCTTTCCTCCCTCACAATCTTTTTGGCAACATTTACAATGACAAGTCTTGCAGTTTGCCATCCATAAAAACATTTATTGGCAAGCATGCACAAAACAGGTCACATGAACCTGTTCATGAAGTTCCATTGAGTCCCAGTTCCTTGTCCTTGCAGGCACTCTACAAAGGCCTTGCTGGAAAGGTGCATTGGAGACACGTGCAACCATATGTCTAGCAACAATGGGCTTAGCCTAGGATCACCTAGTTACTGCTGGAGTACAGGGTTGAATGGACTCCTAGACTACACATAAACTCCAGAGGGTATTAGGATCCTGGGTTTGCTGATCTTCGCACCTTGTTCATGCAAAGGTGGAGGTACATTTATAATATTTTCTAGCCAAGCCACATTAACATTAACTTCAACACCATTCATTTCACCAAATGAAAACTTACTTCTAACACCTCTTACACTTCCTAACACATTCCAGGGCTGCCTGAAATGAAGGCAGGAGAAGCATTGCCTTTGCAGAATGTCATCCTACCTCAGGTCCTCTTAGAGTTTCTCATTTAGATTTAATTCTTCCTGGACTGTGTATCCCTGATTTGGGAACTCCAAAAATTAACTAACAGTCTCTGGATTTTAGGTTAGCATTAACTTCAAAATTAATGGATAGTTGCTAGGTTAAAATTAAGAAACACACTTAACCCACTGAATCCTAATGTTATTTTAAACTGAAGTATCAACTCTGTAATATCAATTAACTCTTGGATCTTATGGACAATCACACTGATTTTTGCCAGCCCCCTCCTAAAGATGGCACAGAGTAAATGGCGCTGACAGCAGTGAATTTTGGCCAGAAGGACTGGTTAACTGAGCAAATACTTTCCTGGCACAGCCTAAAACATTTCCCGTCCCTTACTCCCTTCTATGTTCACCTTCAGTTGTGATTGCTCTCTCATTGTCCTGTCTTCAACCCAGGGGTTCAGACCTCTTCTACCACCATTTTTACTTTTTATGTTTTACATTAAAATTATATAATGGTCTTTTCACTCATATTTGAGGTCTGTCAATTACATAGTATTGTTTGATCCTTCAAGTGCTTATATGTTTAATCTCCTTGTAGAAGCCTATTGATGCTTTGTCAAACATTACTGCCCTTCCTCCTGCCTTCTACTTTCCCTTCCCTGTGGCAATAACTCTATGTAGCACTTTTACTTGCACATAGAAAGTGCTAGAATGTCTATAGAATGGATGAGTGACATTCCAAGTTATGGAAGGGAGAAACTTATCCTTGTATACATAATGCTAACATTAAAGAGATGGAATTTCTGCATACAGAAGCAAATTAATTTAGGCTAGTTCTTGTTGAAGTAAATCCCATTATAAAAATATTTATGCATGAGGAATTAATATTTATTGTGCCCAGGACTCAGGTGAATCTTTTACATATAACATCTCATTTGATCTTTACAATAGCACTTGGAGATAGATGCTACTATCTCCTTTGTGTCCTGAAGAAAAGAGGAAGTGAAATCAATTGTCTCAAGTCATATAGTGGTGAAGCTAAAGCCAGGCTCTGAAGTCCAGGCCTGGGCTAACACTATACAAATTCCCTTTATAACCTATTGCCAAAAATATTTTGAAATCTTCATCTGGTTCACTTAATTTCAATTAATACAACAGCGAAAGTCTAGTACATCTAAAGTACAGGGAGCTCATTGTAATTGAGATTTAGGTGCTATAACATTAGCTTCTTGCATAAGCACCAGACACTGTATCATAGACTCATTGGTTCATTGGTTCATTCAATAATATTTTTTTGAGCTCCCACTCCAACCATATTTTGACAGATCTATATATGGCATAATATGCATTATAAACCCTTGCCAGCAAGTCAAATTGACCTTCATGGAGAGTTGTAACTAATAGGTTCCTGAGTTCAAATGAGCACATTGATCTCTATGCAGTTGGGATAAAAGTTATGAGAAGCTTCTGGCCAAACTCCCTCTTTGGAGGGGTAAGGATTTTAATTCAGCCTTGGTCACTGCATCTTTCAGGTTTAATCTTACAGCCATTTTAGGTCTGTAGAAGACTATCATTGATCTTAGCATTTGTATTTCCTTCTCCAATTTTAAATCTTAGGTTTTAAAGAACTACAGAAAGATAAAAGCAAACATTTTGTTTGAGTAATGAGACAATCAACTATTGTTACTCAGATTGACATTTAATAAGTAAAAGGTCATACGCTTTTTTTGCTCCTTGAAATAATGTTGTCTGTAAGCGTAAGTTGTGATTCACATGTAAATTATATATTGATATGTTTGGTGCAGATTGAAAATATTCTTTATAAGACAAAAGGTGGAAAGAGCACACTCCATAATGATAATGTTAATATGAAAATATTTCCATTTTGAAATAAGGGGAGAAGATGCACAGCAGTTAAAGCTAAGTCATTCAGCATGGCATACCACATACCTTTGTCATTGGATTGAATACCCATTATTATTTTTTTAAGATTTTATTTATTTATTTATTTATTTATTTATTTATTTATTTATTTATTTTAGGGAGCGGGAGATCATGCATGGCGGGGGGGGAGGAGCAGAGGGGGAGGGACAAGCAGACTTCGTGTGGAATGTGGAGCCCGACCCAGGCCCAATCCCATGACCCCAAGATCACAACCCAAGCCAAAATCAAGAGTCGGAAGCCCAACTGACTGAGCCAGCCAGGTGCCCCTGAATACCAATTATAAGCTACTTGACATGCCACCTGAGCTACTATGCCTCAGCCCATCCACCTGAACTAAGGGTTTCGACTTCATTGTCCCCAAGAGAGCACCATGATGGTAGTATATAGGACTTCTAGTTAGAATTAATATAGAAAAACAATGAAAAGCAGTATTATGCTGATCCAAAAGACAACTGAATGTGGTTACTTTTTTCCCTTCTTCTTGCAAATTCTTTCTGGGTTTTCAGTGTAAAGGGACTTTGCCAGATAATCTCTTAAAATGACCAAAGTCGATTGGTGTTTTTAGGTCACAGGATATTCCCAGCCTTTCTCTTTGGTTCCTGTGTTGCCTCCATCCCTCTCTGATACTTTCGTCCTGAATGCTGATGTCTAGATCTCTCATTCTGATGTCTTACTCAGGGACAGCTTCATGCTCAGGACGATTTCCAGCCTTTTTCCTCAATCAGACTTTTACATTCCACTATTCATTTCCCCAGACACTTGTTCTCTCCTAGGTGAATCTACATGTTAATGACTAATAAACACTAATCCCTATGGATAAATCAGATATCCGTTGCCTTACGTATTTCAGGTAACATAATCTATTAATCTGGTTTAAAAGCATAAATATCCAGGGGTGCCTGGCTGGCTCATTCAGTGGAGTGTGTGACTCTTGATCTTGAGGTTGTGAGTTTGAGCCCTACGTTGGGTGTAGAGATTATTTAAAAATAAAATCTTTTTAAAAATATAAATAAATAAATAAATAAATAAATAAATAAAAGCACACATATCCAGGGAGCCATTATTATATGGAAATACCTACATATTGCCAAATTAGGGAAGAATATTTAGAGGTGGGGGTGGGGTGGGGAGGAGGGCTCCTGGACCTCCCAGCTTTCAGATCACACAATATAAACAGATTGATATGGAGGAAAGAGTATGGGATTTGAAACCACAACTCCTAGTTTAAAGTTCCAATTTTGTTTACCTACAAATGCCACTGAGCTTTTATTACCTAATCCATAAAAGAGGAAATGATGCTTATGTCCCATGGTTATGTGAATGAGGCTCAAATATGATGTTATTTGCGAAAGTCCTTTTAAAGCTGAAAAGCATTAAAACACACTAGAGTTACATATAGTTATATATGTTATTATTATAGTAATTGAAAAAGACACTTGCTTAAGCCAACTGTTCAAGATCAAGCAAGTTATATGTATTCCAAGAGCTACAAGAGGACTGGCAGTTAGCAAGGGGCTTGTTTTGGAATGGTGGGTCATAGGCTCAGGTGTTTATGCATCAGCCTCTTCATTGACTCTTCATTGGGCATTGATCCTTCTTGCCCCTAAACTTAGCCTGAAGACCATCAGCCTGGAAGCACTGAGGTGAAAGAAGGCAAGTGCTTGAATAAGGAGATTGACTGCCCCAGGCCTATACTCCTGTGAATTCTGTAGCACAATTATAAAAGTCTTATTGCAAAATATAAACAAAATGATTCATTTTAGTGGGTGGGAGAGACATCCTGTTGTTGGAAGTGAGTCAAGCATGGGGGCTGGGAGGAGTCATACCCAGTGCTGATTTGGACTTTATTCTGAAGGTGGAAAGGCTGCTCAGAAAAGAGGGCATTAACACGTTATGGTGGCATTCCACGTCTCTATCTGGGCACTCACATCCTCTCATCTGAGGTCTACATAACTGTGTAACACTCTCAGTGAGGACAGTTCCAATAGCCTAGAAACAAAAAATATCTAGCGCCTTTTTAAGATTGGTTTTGTGTTAGAAATGGCAAGATCCTCTATTTCATAGTGGAACAGAACTCCATTCTGAATCTCTTCTTCCTGAACACTCCTTTTTTCCCTGTCTGAATTTCCCCTCTTGTATTCTCTTGGGGTCTCCTAAAGACGTGTAGTGTGTGTGTGTGTGTGTGTGTGTGTGTGTGTGTGTGTGTGTGTGTGTGTGTGTGTGTGTGTGTAAGTACACAGATACATATAAAACATATACTATACAATAACAAACATATATAATACACTTAAATGTACAATGTTAAATATTATCTGTGATGCATTATAAAGTAAGTAGTGTGTATCAGAGTATCCCAGGGTTTAAAAGTAATTCACCATTATTTAGGGGGAAACTAAATGTAAATCCCCTCATTTTTGCTTGTTTGTTTTGTCAAGAAGTGAACGTAGCTAGACTAAAGAAAGCCAATCAAGATTAATTTTAACTGGAGCTTTTGAATACAAATATGTACAACATCAGATTTGACAGGGTAATTGGTATCTTCTTTTTCTTGGCCAGAAATTGGCACCATAAAACCAAATTAATGATAAACCAAACGATTCTCAACTTTAATCAACTAATTCTTAATTCTCCACCAATTAATGGGGGAACATCGTAGCATTAGTCAAGAAAAGATTGAAAATAATATAGTTCTGAAGGGAAAGGAAGGAGAGGCTTAACTTACACCTCCTTTGAAGAGTTACCTTGTGATTCTATTAATGTTGGTATGAAATCCCAGTTACTGCAGTAAGCAGGAAAATGTAGCATTGAATGGAATATGGCACTTAAGATACAATCTTGAATTCTCAACAGAGAATCCCACTGGGCATGGGAAAGAATGGTTGTTACTTAATGGCCACTGACTGGGCTGCCTCTGGTGTATCGGATAATTCACTCCTGCCCTGTCTTTCTTTTCTAATCCATAAGATGTAAATAAGATGTAAATCTTTTCTCAGGGCGCCTGCGTGGCTCAGTCAAACATATGCCTTCCGCTCAGGTCATGATCCCAGGATCCTGGGATCAAGCCCATGTAGGGCTCCCTGTTCGTGGGAAGCCTGCTTCTCCCTCTCCTCCCCTTTCGTGCTCTCTCTTGCTATCTGTCTTTCTCAAATAAATAAAATCTTTGTTTTAAAAAGTAACTTTTCTCTTTTAAATCTCCTTGGGCAGTTGTTTCTTAGATTTTTAAGTATCTATTTTTAAAGCATTTTGAAACTTAATCAGAAATGTTTTCATTCTATGATAAATCATTGTAAATTTCTGACTCTTTTAGCTGCATCTTAAGGGGAAAATATCCACTTTATATTTTTTAAAGGATTTTGAGGAACTACACTAGAAGTTATTAATAAGAGACCTCATTTCCTTATCAACAAGCAAGAAAAATGATGTGGGACTGAAGATGCAAAACAGGCCTTCCAAATACAGACAGGTTACTCTGAATTATTATATGTAACAGAAAAGAAAATCACTTTGCAGAGTTGTTGTAAGAATTACAAATGATATATGTCACATAAAGGAATAATTATTAGGAATACAATAAATTATAGTCATCCATTTATCCATTTATCCTTTGGGGCATCCATCCCCAACTAGTATTTTGACATCAGTCCTATTGTTATGTCTAACTTTAATTTCTTTCCAACTGTCTATATTACACCTGATTTCATCACCTTTTTAAATATTGAAAGTTACTGGCCTGGGATTTAAAGTTTCTGTTAACTATTTTCTAAACATTTTATTAAGTAACACAGAATAAGAGCTGTTCAGTGTTGCCAAAAAGAATAATTAAAAAGATTTTGTCTGGTGCTTTGGGGGAAATTGGTGCATGTCTAGTAGCAATTAAGCAAAAGCTGGCAACTTATTTTGTTGACTTGAATGATACAAAACAAGAGGGACAGTGATCGGGAAAAGATAAGACTGAATTGGAAGAGATTAATGGAATTTGCCCTGACTCCACTGTTCCTCTGAGCATAGTAAGCAGTCAATGAAGTCACATCAATTTTGATATTTGCAAAATTGGAGATTGGCTTGAAGTTTCAGATATCTTCCATGTTTCATTTCTATTATTTACCAATATTCTCCAGTACTCGCTCTGGCGGTTTGATATTGAATAGCTAGTAAGACCCCCTCATTTATACTTTATTGTCTCAAAGCCAGGAAGAAAGTGTTGTGACTTCTAGGTTTCAATCCTTCAGCTTCATGTAGTTGCTCACGTTTTTCTAAAAAGAAACCCACCAGTGTCTACAAAAAGGTTTTCTTGTGTCTTACAGCACAGCTTTATACTTCTTTCACCATTTCTAGGTATTGAACTGGGAAGAGGGGATGGTGTGAGGAACGCAATTTCAGTATCTATTATCTCTGAGGATGAAGCACTTGGAGACTTTTTGTATCCTTCTGTTTTTCTCCACATCATTAGGCTGAGAGAGTAAAAGCATCTGCTTGCCTCAGATACAAAAGAGGCTGCTACAAAGTCCACTAAATATGCATAAAAAGAGACAAGAAGGAAAAAAATATAAGCTACTCACCTAGTTCATGTGCTGATTCATATCCCAGTTTATTTTAATTATTAGATGTATGGGAAGGATTTAATTCATTGTTAACCCAGAGAAGTCTAATCCTGGAAGGGCAGTTCCAAAATAGGAAAAGGGGGGTGGGGGGTTGCCTGGAGTGTCAATTACATATAATTCTCAGGTATTAATGACCCCAAAATAAAGATGGGGTGGCTGGGGTTTGTTTTACTAACATGTGAACTCCTGTGTTTTCTCCTGTCCCTCGTTAGTCTACGAGTGAAGAAAGTTATAGTTCTCTTGTCCACCAACAGCATTTCCACGTTATGTCCATAAAAGATGTTCAGTTGGCGTTGAATTGAATGAGTAATGATGCTGCATTGCTAATGTAGATACACATATTAGAATAATATCTACCCAAGAAACGATAGCAAAGGGCAAATTTGTCAGCAGAGCTGCATAAACTAAGACTTTTAAAATTAAGAGGAGATCTGAAGGCAACATTGCTCACAACTCAAAAGAATAACAAGAATTCTCTGATAGCATGCATGTGGTAAAGTCAGAGCAGTCTATTAGATCACGATTCTCTCAAACAGTTAGTCAAGAAGGACAGAGGCTAAACGCAACGCCCCCTGATCTTGTGTTACTCTCATCCATACAATGATGGAGACCACTGACCTGAGTTTGGCAATGAAAGCTGTAGGAGCCTGGGGGAATGAAATAGCACTGCCTCCCTTGGTTATCATTTTTAAAAATCTGAAGAAATTGCAGAATCAAACTGACCCACTAGAAAAGCTGTATCATTTACCATTAATTGTGAGAATATCTTTAAAGAGCTGCCAGCTGGCTAATGGCTAACCTGTTTTGTTTTGTTTTTTTAATGTGAGAAAAGAGATCCTGGGAATTCACATTAGGTGTGGGCAAATTTTTCCTTTAGCAGAAGAAAAAAAAAAAAACAAACAAACCTGCCCAGGCAGTTCATTTGATGTAGTTTTAATAAATTCAGTTATGTCTTTTTAACCTGCTGAAACTCCTTGAAATAATTAACTGAGTATTTGCAGTTAGATAAGCCAGTGGTTGGCACTTTGTGGCACTTGCCACAGGGCTCTGAATGAAGGGCCCTTTAAATAAGTTGGGGAACAAGTTTATAGCAGATAAAAGGTTAGATCCCGGATATATCCAAAAACCAGTTGAGATATGCAAATATGTAAAGTGAGAGCATGTCAGTCGGTTTGAACTGTGTGATGACTTTTAGAAGCCTAGAAACAATTTTAAAACGTATTTATTAATGATTCAGAAGCAATGCAAATAAATGGTACATTTTTGCCAACAACAAGTTTGGGGGATTACGAGAAAGTCTTGAAGGACTTAATTAAGCTCAGTAATGGGGTAAACACAATAGCAGATGATGCTCAATGGAGAGAGGATGGAGGTAATATATAATGAACAGTTTCGAGTTGTGCATTTAATGAGTTCTGAATTAGCCATGCCTCTCAGGAAGAGAGACTCCCAGCTAGTATCATAATAAACAGGGCAAGGGGGACAATGGATTAAAAAACATAGATTAATGAGTTACTCACAACATTTACAAAAAGTGGATGGAATTTATCAACCCAGAGAGCATTGTTATAAAGCTATTCTTGAACTGGCTTGTAGGTTAGTTTGAATTATAATGAACATTCTCTGATATCTCAGTAATTAAAACTTCCTAAATTTTAATGTAATTCCAGTATATAGACGGTTCCCAACTTATGTTCAACTTAAGATTTTTCACCTTTACTATGGTGTGAAAGCAATATGCATTCAGTAGAAACCATACTAGAATTTTAAATTTTGATCTTTTTCCTGGGCTAGCAATATGCCTTAGGATCATCTCTCATGATGCTGGGCACTGGCAGCCAGCTGAAGCTCCCAGTCAGCCATGCATCATGAGGGTAAAAACCAATGTACTTCACAACCATTCTGTATCCATACAACCATTCTGTTTGTCACTGTCAGCACAGTATTCAATCAATTACATGAGAGAGTCAGTACTTTATTATGAAATGGGCTTTGTGTTCAATGATTTTGCCCAACTATAGGGCAAAATGTGTTCTGAGCATGTTGAATGTAGGCTAGACTAGGCTATGATGTTCAGTAGGCTAGCTGTATTAAATGCATTTTTGATTATGGCGTTTTCTTTTTTTTTTAAGATTTTATTTATTTGAGAGAGAGAGAGCACAGAGGGAGAGTGAGAAGCTGACTCCCCGCTGAGCAGGGAGCCCAACATGGGGATCATGACCTGAGCAGAGGCAGACGCTTAACTGACGGAGCCACCTGGGCGCCCCAGCATTTTCAACTTATGATGGGCTTATCAGGATGTACTGCGATCATAAGTAGAGGAAGATCTGTATTATCTTTAAAAAGAAAAGTGTGTGCTATTTCAAACACATTGGCAATCATAAAAACAGCACAAACATTCATGTATGCACTACCTAACTTTATCAAACCGTAACATTTTTAGCCATATTCCTTTCAGAATCATTTGTTTAAAAGAAATGAAACATTAAGGTACCGTTGAAGCCCCTGTGTAAACCACTCAGATTAATTTCTCTCCTGCCTGTCTGCATCCCTCCCCCCCTTCCTGAAGGATATCATTATCATTTTATTTGGTGTATAGCATTCCCATGCTTGTTTTCTATTTTTTACTGTATATTTATATACCTGACTACATTACATGATATTACTTTGCAGGTTTTATAAAAAAATTCTGTGGTTTCTGGGTTTTATTTAACTTTATTGTTGTTGTTGTCAAATAAGTTGTGTTTATTTCTCCTTGAAGCTAGCGAGGAGTGCCCACCATGAGGAACCGTAGGGTGTCTCAGTAAGATGGTGCTAGAAGGAACCTTTTATAGGAGTTGGACTTTGGGTGACAACTGAGGAAGGTCCTAGGAAGCAGAGCTTTGTTCTGAAATGGGGGCCATGAGGAAAGGAACCAGGGATAATTCTATGATTCTTTGCTGAAGGGTGTCCTTGATAATTTCGTTGCTGTGTAATATATCAAGTGTTCTTTCTCTTCTTTCCCTTTTATTTTATATGTCTCCTAGTATAACTGTAAGTTTTTTTTCCAGCTTTATTGAAATATAGTTGACACATAGCATATTAGTTTCAGATGTACAGCATAATGATTTGATATGTGTATATATTGTGAAATGATCACCATAAGTTTAGTTAACATCCATTACTTCACAAGGTTACCAATACTGGATGTAACACCCAGTGCTCATCACATCACTTGCCCTCCTTATTGCCCATCACTGAGTTGAAAACTTTTAAGATCCACTCACTTAGCAACTTTCAAATATATAGTACAGTATTGTTAACCATAGTCACCATGATATATATTAAGTGCCCAGGACTTATTTGTCTTATAACTTAAGTTTGTACCCTTTGACCACAGGTTTTTAAACTTTATAGAAATGCCACCCCAACCTAGCATCTTTTTGCACCATGCTTTTTAGACTGAACACTATGTTATTGCTCAGCATGGCATTTTGTATGTTTATCTCCATTGATTTTTGCAGCTTAAGTGAATTCATTTTGACCACATATTCCATGCATGGATATATCACAATCTATCCGTGGTCTTTTGATGAGCACCTAGGTTATTTTTTCAATTATTTCCAATAGTATTGTGATGGATGTTTTAAATATGTCTCTTGGTGCATGTGTGCACATGTCTCTGGGGTATATACCTACAGCTATGTGTATTTTAGACTTTCTTCAGTGTGGTCAAATGCATTCCATGGTGACTTTGACTAATTTACTTTTTTCCCACCATGGGATGAGAATTCCCACTGTTGTATATCCTCACCAACACTTGGTATTGTCAGACTTTTTAAACTTTTGCCAATCTGATAGGCAAATGGAATCTTGAGGTTTCTATTTGTTTTTTTTTCAGAATTATTTCCTTTTTAGAAAAAAAAACACTTTTTTTCTTAGAAAAAAAACAGAAAATACTAATTGCCATGTTAGCATTTTTTTTTCTCTACAACTTAGGAAAATGCCCCGTGGGAATTTTTCTCTGCTTTCTTTCTTTTTTCCTAATGATGAAAAGTGATTTGATGAAAAGCGATTTTACATAGAAGGAGAGAGAAGGCCTGTAATATGTTGTGGTCACACAGCAAGCCATAGGTCACTTAAATTGTCTCTTTATGATTGGCAGAGGTCTTGGTAAGAGAATCTTTGGTTTAGGAGAAAGGGCTGACAAGATGAGGTTGCTACCTGTCAGCAGTGCTGCTTGAAAGAAAAGGTTGTGACATATATTTTCCACTGGCAGGTTGTCATACGTATCATTTGCAAATAGACAGAATATGAATATCAAAGACATAAATATTACACAAACTGTTGAGAAGTGATAGGATCTGAAACCAGACCCTTTTCTTCCCAAGTGAATTAGACCATCTGTTGAATTAGAGACATTACTAAGCTTCTGTGTTTATGGGACTTTGTTTTTTTCTGCACAATGATCCTGGGAATGTACTTCACTGGCTTTTATTTTTACACTATAACACATATAATTCTCTGTGATAACTGAGTCAGATTTCTGAATGAAAAAAATAGTTGTTAGTAACGTTCTTTTATAGGGGTAATTACTGAAATTCTTTTCTCCATATCATTACTCTTAATGGGTTACTGAGATCACATTTTAATTTCCAAACGTAATTTTCATCTTATGTTAAGTGCTTAATACTTCAGCATGGCTAATCTCCTCTTACAGGAGATTCTTCTACTTGTAATAGTTGTGATGGATGGGTAGTCCAGATTTATGTTTCCTGCATAAGTGAGGCAATGACTCAAGGTGAGGGTCATGGTTGCATAATAAATCATTTGCAAAGCTAGGGTTAGAAGGATGCTTTTTTAACTCTTGCTCCTGCCTAATGCTTCCCTCACTAGAGTAATTCCTAAAATTTCTGCCAATATGTAGTTCCTGGCAATGACTCATAACTTAGCCCAGACCCCAGAAAGGCAAATATTTGGGAAACAAGTTGAAGGGGACACCTTTCTGGCTAACTCCCAAGCAACTTCGGGACAAGACCCATTAGGGATGGGTCACTGGGATGGTGAGTCACTGTCATTGGTGCTCCTTTTCTGGGTGGAAACAGACACACTAAAACCCATTGAATTTCTTGGTGCCTAAAAGTCATGGTTTCTCTCAGTATAGGAAAAGCTGTACCTCCCCTAATATGTTTATTTAGTTCTATTTTATTTGAGGGGCAATCTAAATGATTGTTTCTGTAGTTCCTTAGGACACTCAGATTCAGATTTGCAGCCAACCTCCAACAGCATATAACTTTGGCACGAATTATTGTGCTGGCTTTATTCTTTCCTATGCTTGTTTGCTCTCATTCTGATTTCTTCATTACCTTATTTTTTCCCATTATAGACTGTGTACTTTTATAAGCTTCCCCAGATCCTTCTGGAATGAAATTTCCTTTCCCAAGCAATGTCTTAGACAAGTTTTGCTAAAGGACTCCCACAAATAGTCATGTACAGTTGTAATGGACTTTCACAAATAAACACTAAAGTGCTTGTTGAACTACTGTATTTAAGCCAAGTTAGTGAGGTGGCAGTTTACAAGTAAGTTCTAGTACATCAAGACTCAAAGCCAAGATATTTCCTTATGTTTAAAGTTCCCTACTGGGGGGAAAAATAAATAAATTTCTAGTTCCAGATTCCTTTTCAGTTGGGAATATGTGAGAATATGGGTAAAGGCACTGTTTTCCAAAGTGTGCCCCATGGAATATTCATTCCCAGAAATCTTAAATAAAAACAGGAAGAAAAAGGAAAAAAATTAATCTGTACTCACATTTGTGGAAATGTGGAATTAACTAAAGATATTCAGGTTTTTTACAGAAAAACTTCTCAGAATCTTTAATATGCAAATGTATTCTGGCTTTCCCAGAACAGGAGATGGAGTTAGTTTCCTAAACTCATTTGGCCCCAGAGCCTGGTTTATGAAAATGCTTAGGCTCCCCCACCCACCCCCTACTCCCCCAACCGCAACATCCCATTGAAGACCATCACTGTGGTGGGAAAAGAATCAGTTCTTCCATTCATTCCCCCCTCCACCCCCCCACCTTCCCCATCCCTGTTCAGGTTTTGAGTTAACTCCCTGGATGGCTGAGTGCTACCACTGTGGGTAATAATTAGTGCAGCACATCTCTGACAAATCCCAAGGGATGCGGCCACATGGGAGGAAGTACCTCCACCCTTTACTTGGTGCTAACAGGTGTCGCTGGATCTGTGGAAGGGGGCAGTGTCTCAGGGGAGTCTGGGGCTGACGGGGTGCAGCACAGTGGCTCTCAACCCACTGGCACCAGGTCTTCTTGATGTGAGCAATCAAGCCAGCCGTACACCAATGTGGATCCAGCTTCAGATCAGCCCTGCCCAAAGGCTATGGGGATCTTTCCTGGGTAGCCATATCTAAGAAGAATTAGGAGACTAAGTTTTATAGGAGGAATGTTCTACAATGGAACAAGGATCTAGGGTTCATTTTTCTTTTAACGTTAGATTTGGAAGGAAATAAAATAGTTGCCAAGATTCTGTTTACAAATGGCCATGGCAAGGAAGATTTTTAAAAATGCAATTGTGAATCTTTGCTACTGAAAGACAAGCTTCAGTTGGTTACTGTTAGTCCTGTCTAAAAGACAAATGGACCCCACTCACCCGAGAAGGGCCATAGAACTCAAGATTCCTTGCCAAATGCAAATATTTTTAATAGTATTAGTGAGTATTTTTAAACTTCAGATTCATTCCAAGTGGGAGTTTATTATCTGGCATGTATGTATTACAATTATGTCTCCTAGCCTTGAATCAAATAATTTTGTTTACAATTTAAATAAACCAAGCCATGATCTTTGGAACCCCTCACCCAACAGGGTCTCCTTAACCTTCAGAAAGAAAGGAGGCACATCTCTTCTGGAAACTAAGAAAGATGAGTTATGGAGCCCTTTGGGCTGACCATCAGTTTGAGTGTGTACTTTAGGATCAAAGAGCTGACATCCAAAGAGATAGCAAGGTCCCGAGTCTAAACTGCCTCATCCCTTCATCTTTAAAAAATAATAATAATAATAAGCCAAAGGCAAGAATCTTTTCACACCTCCTATAGCACCTGCAATTTTGTAGCCAGAGTCCCCAAATTATCTTCCCCAGGATACTTTTTGTACATTTCAAAACCTGATGGTTGTGGTACTGGGAGACAACTCTGAGGAAATGTGGGAAAGATCCCATCATGTGGGACACCATCTCAAATGACCCAAGGTTTGTTCTTGGTCTCTGCGGCATAGAAAGATGCCAGCCTTTTGAGTATAGGACCTTCTTACTCACTGCTTTAAGGATTAAGCATCTTGCCGCAGCTCTCACTGCCAGAAACAGTCTACATTTTTGCCAAAGGATTTGAACTTGGAAAAGCACCTGTATGATGGAGCAAGACTTGCCTGGGGAGAATTAGGAAGAATGTATCATGGTGCCACACCCACTGAGTGTGCAGTAATTGAAGCACTGTATGAGGTGATATAGGTACATATTATGAATTACTAGGGAGAGAAACACATCATGCAATACTCCTAACCATTCCTTAGTTCAAGGCACAGAGATGGGAGACCAGGTGGAGCAGCACAGCTCTGCTTACTGTGGTAAATTACACACATGATGCAACAGCAGTCTGATGAGCAGTGGGAACTCCGGATTCCACACGGCCTTCCCTCTCCAGTCTTCACAGTGCCTTACCCAAGTTATCTGATTAATCTTCCCTGTGCCCTGTGAGGTGGCAAGGCCCATTATCCTCCATTAGGTAGATGTGGAAATAGAGACATGGGTAGGTTAATTTGCCCCTGGTGATTTAATGAATCAGCATCAAAACCAGAAGTGGTACCTGTTTTTCAAATTCTGAGTCTTCTCACTCCAAGATATTCTAAAACTTAGCTGAACAGAATGTTGTTTCATTATTGTCGTATATCATGTAGTTCTGGATCCATTTCTGGCACTTAACTTTTCATGTGACCTTAAGCAAATTGCTTGATCTCTCTGAGGTTATCTGCAAAATGGGTATCATGCTTGCCCTGCCTATCCTATAGGACTGTCATGGGGCTTGTATGAAATGAGCATTGTTTAATTCCTCCAAAAAAACAGGAAGTTTTTTGTCTTACCAATGTTTTGCTATTTATTTTCAAACATATGCTATTTATATACATAATATTTCTGACAATTTAGGAAAACAAATGACTTCTATATGCATTTTATATAATGAAAGTGTGATGAGCTTTGAAAATAGGTGGTCTTTCTCTGTCTCTCTCTCTCACACACACACACAAACACATAACCTAGAGATACATTTTTAAAATGTTTAAATGAAATATTTCTTATTTAAAAGAAAACAGAAAGATGACCCTTACTTAGTACCTTACTCAGGGCCAGACACACGGTGTCTGTTCGGTAAATAGTCACTGAATAGATGATGGATGGATTCTCTCTGGATAATAATTTCGGTGGTCGATATTATAGATGTCAATGTGTACTCACTAGATTTTCAAGGAAACTGAGACCTAAATAGCCTATAATAAGTATTACTGGTTTTTATCAGTATTGATTTATCCATTCTTATAAGACACATAAATATAATACAATAGTATCCATTGTACTTACTATCAATTGAACTTACTGTATCCATTGTTATCTATTGAACTTACAGTAATATGGGATAAAATTTGAAATTTTGCCCTATAAATAGTAAAGATAAAGATGGATATTATGTTAAAGTCCTAAGTCATGCAGGCTTCCCGTGACCTTCAGGGGTTCATTCCTTCATTCATTCATATAGTTAATAATTGCTTGCACTGTGTCAAGCATTGTGCTAAGAACTATGTAAGGATTTTTCTTTCTTTCAAGTAGCTTATTCTTTATCTAGTCTCTCAAAAAATGCAATTTTATTGAGCTAATGACTTTACCTGAAGATTCAAGGTCATATCAATATTAAACCCTAGACTGAAGTCTCTCTGGGCCACAAAGATTAAAAAAAAAAAAAAAAAAAAAAGCCCTCATTCAGAGGGAGTAGAATCAGGAAGAGCTAGCGTGTTTGAGTTTACCTGATGATGAGTGGGGGAACAGGACACCTCCCCTCAGTGATCAGGTCTCTCCTCCAAATGGAAAGGACCTGTGAAGAACAAGGACAGTCTTCTGGGTTCCTGATATAACGCCACAAAATAATTTAAAAGACTAGGTTTATGTCATTTATATTTTTAATTATGTCTTTAAAGATGTTATTGAGAATGAAATTTGCTGAAAAACTGCAAGAAGAATAAAAATACTTTAATACATTATTACAAATATCCTTCTGAGATTCATTTCCTTTCTCATATTTTCATTATTTTTATCTGGTTATTTGTTTATAGGTGATGTTTCTAGATATGCTTGTCTCATTTTGTACTCTTGTCATGATGAGAAATTCTTGTGGTGTTTCATGAGGAGACTTACCATTTAATTGATCAGAAAGCCTGATAATGTATTCTACTAATGTGACCCTTTATCTAAAAAGTTAAGAAAACTATAATACCCCAAATGAATAACATCATATTTTAAAAAGTCAGAATTTCCTTCCAAGATACATCTTTCATTTCTTTACTGGGGTAAAGACCAAATTCCTTTCACCTGGAAACACAAAATATCATCTAGGTTGGGTTCTGACCAGCTTTGAGAAAAACACAAAGAAACACAGTGGAAGTTCTCCAATATCTACCATTATTACAATATCTACAAATGTCACCAAGGTAGCCTACAGAATACTCCCTAAGCCTAATGATGTCAAATGGAAGCAGCTTCATTATTGAAAAGACTGTGACATTTCTTTCTTTAATAATATAGTAAATAGAAAACAGCATTTCTGTGGATAGTGCCAATGAGCAATGTGCTCCTGAATTTATTATGCAAGGGGCAAAAATCCTGTGAAGGTGAAAAAGGAAAAGAAGTAAAGGAAAATATTGGGCGAAATGTGCATTCTTGGCTGTACCAGTGAGTAAAGAGATACGGGAGTTGGTGAAGGGAATAGCAGGAGAAAAGAAAAGAATTGGAAATTGAGTCAAAACAGGGGGTGGTCAGTGGAAAGGAAAGAACAAAAGATTGAGAAATAGAGGAAAGGGAATATTAAGGGATATTAAGTAAATTAGGTAAGATGGAGGAAGAGAGAAAAAAGTATGAGGAAGATGTGAAAATAAGTGAGCAAGGCAGGAGAGGGTGAGGGACAAATGTAAGAGGTCATCCCCCAAGGAGTCAGCAGACTAGAGCCTGTAGGCCAAATCCAGTTTGTTGCCTTTTTTTGTAAATCAAGTTTTATTGGAATACAGTCAGACCCGTTAATATCCACGCTATCTCTGGCTGCTTCTATACTACATTGACAGACTTCAGTTATTGTGATGGGGACAGTTGAGTCTCACAGCTAAAAAATATTCACTATCTGACTCTCCTGCAAAAGTTTGTAATCTAATCCTGCTGTTGGCAAACTTTAGTGTGCATCAGAATTATCTAGAGGGCATGTTAAAATAAAGATTGCTGGGGCACCTGGGTGGCTCAGTTGGTGAAGCATCTGGCTTTGGCTCAGGTCATGATCCCAGGGTTCTGGGATCAACCCCCATGTCGGGCTCTCTGCTCAGCAGGAGCCTGCTTCTCCCTCTCCCTGCCAATTCCCCTGCTTGTACTCTCTCTCTCTGTGTCAAATAAATAAATAAAATCTTTTAAAAAAATAAAGACTGCTGAACCCCATCCCCAGAGTTTCTGATTAAATAGATCTGGGGTGGGATCTCAAATTTTTATTTCTAGTAGGTTCTCAGGTGGTGCTGACACTGTTGGTCCAGGACCTGTGCTTTGAGAACCACTGCTCAAATCTTTACATTATGTCACACAAATACTGTTCTGAGTAAGGAATTTTGTGAAGAAAGGAAAAAGAAAACCAAACTTGATCCTCTTTTTTAGGTAAACATAGATGTATAGGTTGATATCACAATTCTTTACAGAGTATATTTTTTTAGATTTTTTTTTTTATTTATTTACTCATGAGAGACAGAGAGAGAGAGAGAGAGAGAGAGAGAGAGAAGCAGAGGGAGAAGCAGGCTCCCAAAGAGCAGGGAGCCTGATGTGGGACTCGATCCCAGGACCCCGGGATCATGACCTGAGCCGAAGGCAGACACTTAACCATCTGAGCCACTCAGGCGCCCAATGTTTTTTTTAAATTCTTAAACTGAATCTTTTTATAATGTTGGTTTCATTCTTAAAACAATTAGAATTGAATCTGATTTAGTTAAAAGCTTAGCTAATTGGTGGTTTATTCTTAAAAATGTATTATAGTTTGGTTTGATTCAACTTCCTGAAATGATGTTGGAATCTGTCAATGTTACTATTATATAGATATTATTGACTGTGTCCATTTTATGAGAATAACGTCTCCCCACCCATGGGTGGTTGCTCAGACCACTTCACGGCCTCTGCTTGGAGCCCCTGAGAAACTAAACCACAGGTGAATTGGGATCTTGCTTACTACTCACCCGCTTCACTCTCAGAATATACTAGAGTCTTCTGGCTCCAGTTTCCCCATGGAATTGCAAGTTCTTCAATACTATTTCTCCTGGAGATAGTCATGAATGTTGTCCTGAGTGTAAGACCTTTGGGAATCATGATACCAAGGAATCGATCTTGCCTTTACCCTCCATCCCAAGCCCCTGAGATCTGTTTTTTGTTTTTTGTTTTTTTTACTTACAAGTAGTGCTGTGGTTTGCATAGTTATGATCTTCCTCTACCTGTGTCCTTAAATCTGTGCTCTGGCTGTGAATGTGGGCAACCAATTTTTAGCTCTAACTTGGCATGCTCCGTGCTTGCTGCACGGAAGTCCTGTGAGGGATAGAGAAATGTTTCTCTTTTTCCTGCATCCTAGCGTTTACGGATATAAAGAGAAACATGATTTTGGAACCTGAAAGTGCCAGAGACACCTTCAGAATAGAATGAGTTCAACTTAGAATTAGCAGCTCTTTAAAACATGTCATGGTTTGATCCCACCATTGCTCTGAGTGGTTACTTCCTGGCACACACGTAACTGAGATAGGCAGAAGACGGGGGAAAAAATTCCATTTTTCCCCACAAGAAGACCACTAAATAAAGTTGAATTATATTTAATTCTGACTTGTTAGTTCTAGAGGATCTCCAGATTGTGTGAAAAGTTGCTATGTATGAGAAACTATATTATGGATATCAAAGAAGGATGTGCATAAATGTATGTCACATGCCTACCATACTATGGTGAATAAGTGGATGCTTAATAAATCAGTGATCGTTGTTGCAACAGACTTCCTTATCTTAATGAGTGTATGGTTCTTAGCTAAAAGGTGATGGTAAAATAAGTAATTCAGGCAGTCCATGCTGTGCATGGCACTGTGTTTACTATAACATGTACACACCCAAACCAATTCCTCATTTGCATGAACCCATTGTAACAGGTTAAATATCAGTTGTCAGAAAATCCATGTGAAGCATGAACTGTCTGTACTTTGAACATTGTAGGGACTTTTAAAAAGGTTTTAAAGCAACCCTGTGATGAATTTTCCTATAAAGTAGGCTTATCTATCAAAATCACAGTGAGGAATCTTGTGGGTTTAAGTGCTTCCAAATTCCTCTCTAATAATTTGAAAGTTATAATCAATGCCAGAGAAACTAAAATTGGATGTCATGTGCCACCTCTTTTCAAATATTCTTCCCATGATGTCTTTCCCCTTTTTTTTTCCTTCTCTTCCTGTTGGATATGGCTTCTCATGAGCTGTTGTTCTCAGCACTGCCTGGCTCAGCCATACCATTACCCTGATAAATGGAATGAGCAAAGGAGTCATCTGCTTCTGTTGCCCTACTATCAGCTTTCCATTCAAAGGACCCACTGCATGTGTTTGAAGTCAAATAGGAATAAGACCATTGGCAGACCCACACTCTGGGAGAGCAGCTGCAGTTGGGATCTATGTAGTAGGGTAGACCACCATCAGTGGTGAAATTTCACTGCAGAATTGTAAAGGTCTTGCTGTATGCAGTCCATTGTGGCAGAATTTTGATAGACAGGTGATGTGAAAAGTTAATGGGCAATTTGACTGCTACTCTCCAGTTCATTCAGGAAATTGCACTACAATGAAAACAGTGAAGGTCCACTTTCCAGTGAAGTTTTCACTGGGTTTAATGTTAGGAGAGATGACGGTCTTTCTGGTGTCAGATAGGGATGCAGCTTAGAAGGTAGTGGTGAATAGTTTGGTGGATTTAAGGTTTTTTCCAATTTCTTCTGAATTTCCAGAACTTTAATTCATACCAGTCTTGTTTCATGTATTAGTTTCCTATGGCTACTGCAGCAAATTACTACAGACTTAGTAGCATAAAAACACCACCAACTTATTGGAAGTGAGATTGGGAGATGGGTGAAATAGGTGAAGGGGATTAAGAGGTACGAACTTCCAGTTATAAAATATATAAGTCATGGGGATGTAAAGTACAGTATAGGGGAATATAGTCAGTAATATCATAACAACTTTGTAAGGTGACAGATGGTAACTAGATTTACTGTGATGATCATTTAATAATGTATATAAATGTCAAATCACTATATTGTATACCTGAATCTAATCTTATATGTCAACTACACTTCAATTAAAAAAAACCCACCAACTTATTATTTTATAGTTCTGGAGATAAGAAGTCTAAAATTTAGTCTTAGTGGGTTAAAAATTAAGGTGTCAGCAGGGCTACATTTCTTCTGGAGGCTCTGGGAGAATTTGTGTCCTTGCCTTTTCTAGCATCTAGAGGTGGCCTGCTTTCCTTGGCTTTTGGCTCCTTCCTCCATCTTCAAAGTCAACAGTACACCATCTTCCAACCTCTCTCTTTTTTTTCCTCTTTATTTCTGGCCAACTTTCTTATTGCCCCTTCCCTTTTATTTCCAATTTTCTGTATGTAGAGCTGTATTTAAGTTACTTAGATCAAATTTTATCTATTATTCGCTCTGCTAATATATTAATGCTTACTTAACCATGTTGCTCTTACTATTTCCTTTTTTTTTAACCTTTCCTCTTTCTTTTTATAATGAAAACAGACTTGTACTGACACCCTTTTTGACAGATTCATGAAGAATTTAAGGTTTTGCGTTTTAATTTTCAGTTTGGAATTACTCTTAGAGTTTCTAAACCTACCTTTTTTGAAAGTTCACTGTCTCCATATACTCCCCAAAAGAGGAACCTAGTGTTTTAATATTATACCTAATTGCAAAAAGGTTTATGCTTTACAGTTTGCCTATTTCTTGACACATATATGCCATCATCATATTTTATAAAGCAAATGTTAGAGTGAAGTTACAAAACCCTTTACTCTTGCAGTTCTTGTTTTCTGTGATCTTTATTGGGAGAATTTATTTATTCCATTATTATGGGTTTTTAAATAGGAAAAAATATTGTGTGTATAGGATAATTAATCCTATTTATGTTATGTTAAATTTTGAGGAGACCAAAAATACTTCCCGGTATCTGGAAGATTGGCTGCATTTATAATGACTTTGATAACAAAAGAAGACATGTACATTGTGGGAAAAAATAGTTACTATATAGTTAAACAAAAATAAAGTGAAATATACCTCCAAGGAAATCCCTCCAGATTTTTTGTTTGTTTTGTTTTGTTTTGAGAGAGAGAGATAGCGAGAGAGAACATGAGGAGGGAGGAGAGAGAGAAGCACGCTCCCCATTTAGCAGGGAGCCTGATGCACGGCTCGATCCCAGGACCCTGAGATCATGACCGGAGCTGAAGGCAGATACTTAACTGACTGAGCCACCCAGGTGCCCCTGTTCCAGGTTTTTAAATATACAGATACTATTTTTTTTAAAGATTATAACTATTCTGGTCATGCTGTTTTCTGATCTACTCATTTTAATTGGCAAGATATTATAAACATTTTCTATATTATTTGACAACATTTTTATTAGCTGCATTGTGTTTTATGATATGGATATACTGTGATTTATTTTTAAAATGCTCTAGCGGACATTCCTGCAGCTAATTCCAGGAAAAGAAATTTGTAGGGCAACAGGCATTTTTACATCTTTTGATACATTAGTGGACCCAGATAGTCATAATCCAGAAGGTAATTTCACAAAACAGAGTTACTACACGTCCTTCCCTTCCAAGGCAAATGCCATAGTGATGTAATTACTGTATTTTGTTTTTTAATTTCAGGTTACCTTGCACCTCGAAATCTTCCTAGTACTGGCTTCTTCCCATTCCTGCAAACCCTACTCTGTGACACAGACTCTAAATGCAAAGACACACCCTATGGTCCAAAAGATCTGCTTCGTAGGAAAGGAATTGATGATGCACTGTTTAAGGACAGGTAAGGGCACTTCCCAAATGTGTTCAGTTGTTTTGAGAGATCAGAATTTGTTTACTTATGAGATATTCAGGAAGCCCTCCTGGGTTAGATATAAGACTTTATTGTCTATGTCTGCAAATGTGGTGATCTAAATATGAATGAATAAGCTGGGTACACATGGAAATTACCATGTTTATGTGGGAGTAAGCATGATCTATTTTAGATGGATTACCCAAACTTTGCTTTTTAAGCTGGGTGGCCAAGGCATTCCTCCTTAACTTCCCTCAGAGATTCTCTATTCCACCTCAAATTGTCAGTGTCACTTTGTCCTAAGCTTGGATCACAAGCTTCAGATATAGGGCAATGTTAGGGGGCATTATCTCCTGGAAACATGACATATTTATATTACTCTATGTGGTACTTCCAGATGTAACAGAAACCAGGAGATGCAAATAAGGAAACTAAAGTTCTAGAAATTGGAGGTGCCTGGGTGGCTTAGTTGGTTAAGCATCCAACTTCTGCTTGGGTTGTGATCTCGGGATCCTGGGATCAAGCTCCGCATCTGGCTCCTCACTCAGCGGGGAGTCTGCTTGTCTCTCTCCTTCTCTCTCTGCCCCTCCCCCCACTCATGCTCTCTCTGTCTCTCTCTCTCTCTCTCTCTCAATTGAATAAATAAAATCTTTAAAAAAAAATGAATAAATAAAGTTCTAGAAATCAAAGTAAATTGAAAGTATACTTAATAAATAATCTTTAAATGAGGTTAATGTGTGTCCTATTTTATGGTGTGAGAGGCAGCTGAAGAATAAAGATAATCTAGACCATTTTCAACATGACTATAATCTCAATTTTCTGTTCTGGGATTCTAAACCTAAAGAGACTCCCAGGAACCCACCCGTCTGTAGAAATGAAAACTGAAAAAACTGTAGAACTGAAAAAGTATTGTTTTCTGAGTCAACCATGAGACAATTCTGGTTAGAGATTTTTTTAAGTGTTTCTCAAGGAAAGATTACATTTATCTCTAATCAGAGATACTTGATCCTGAAATTTAATTTAACTTCCTTGGCATTTAACACTCTCTCTAGTAACATCATTATGATTTTGGTTATCAAATAATATGGGTGATACTTTCAGAGCGAGCAACTGTAAGCTGTTTAGCATAAAATAGAAACATGCCAAGAATTGTCATGGGCAATAGCTCGGAAAACACAATTGTTGAGTTGCTAACTCACATTGGTTTTGTTGTTTCAATAAGTTAATGAGTCTTAATGCTTAAAACATTCTGGTGTTCCTTCATTAATTTATTAATTTATTCAAGAAATAAAGACTGAGAAATTTCTGTGTGCTAGGAACCATTCTAGGCACTATGACACAGAAGTAAATCAGACAAATCCTCTACTTTTTTGTTACTTGCATTCTAATGGAAAAGCAAGCAAAAAAATGAGCAATCAAATAAATAAATAGCATAATTACTGATAATAACAATAGTGCTAGCAAGAAAAGAAAGCAGGTTATGGGCTAGAAGTTGAAAGGTAGGAAGTCAATAGCGTGGCAAGAGAAAGCCTCTGCTAGCAGGTGGCATTTGAGTAGAGACCAGCAAGGACAGGCAGAGACCAGCGACAGCATATGAAGAGAGTGTTCCAGGCAAAGCAGCAGCAAATAATCCTCAGGTGGTGGGTGATAAACCTGACCATTTAGAGAAACAGGAAGTTGGCTAATGTTGCTAAAACGTAGTGAGAGATGATACTTAGGGGTAGGGAATATGTCTGACAGAAACACGGGAGACAGAGCACGCAGAATCAAACATACAGGAAGAGGGAAGGGATTTGCATTTTATTTTTAGTGTAATGAGAAACCATTGGAAAGTGTTAAGCAGGGAGATGACATGACATATTATGTATGAAACCAGCATGTTCTAAGTATATACAAGCATTACCTCAACTAACACCTGCGTAACCTCTGCAAGAGGACCAAAACTAACTCGAGCCTATGCCCTCTTGTGTAATCAGAGTAGAGCTAAGACGGAAGCATGACATCTTGGTTGTTCAACATAACTCATAGTCTGTGTGTCCCCATGTGAGTGGTGAATTAGGCATGATCTGTGCCTATGTTCTAATAGGAAAGGGAATATATTAAACCAATCATCATAACTGGAGAGAGTACAATGAAGAGTACCAGAAGGATACTGAAGGGAAGACACCTTCCATATTTAAAGCACAGAGAGCTTTCAGGTGGAGTAATCAGATAGATCTTCACGAAGGGGTTGTTCCTGAGATAGACATTTCATGAACCAAGGGTTAGAACAGACATGGGAAATATTAATGTTCTTATTAACAAATTGGTTTGCAGGTCTAGCTGGGGCTGTCAACTTTATATCTTTCTTTTTCATGAAGAACCAAGTTACAATGAGGGAAACTGTTAACGATATCTAAGACTACAAATGTACCTTCCCAAAAAGGAGTATTTTTCTGTCTGACATCATAGAGAACCGCACTCACAGAATTGCCTAAGATGAGCCACTGAGTTGGTTTTGGAACTAGAATCAAAGTCCAGCTTTATTTTATCCTCCGTTGATGATTCTCTGGACAGATGACCATGTGCACTTTTTTTGTTTTATTCTAACCCCCAGGTAGTTTGTCTAGCTCAAACTGTATATTGCTGTATATTCAGTATTTTCTCTAAACTACCAAGTAATTGGAACTTAATTTAGAAAATTATATACAATAATAAAATTGCATTAATGATATTTCCCACCATGCTATTAATTTTTATGGTTTATACGGCCATGAAGTGAAACTGGGGCATGGCTACTGGGTAAGCAGTTCCACTAAATTGCTTCCCTTTGGTAAAGGAAGATTCACCAGCATAGCTTCATTAAGAAACAAAACAGTCTTCTTTTTCTGTTTTGTAAGTGCAGGGAAGAAAATGCCATCTTTGGCCTCATCAAAAGAGGCTCCCCATGTTTATTTTAATAGACCGCTCTTCTTCAAGATGCGGTCACACTGCTGCCTCTGCTTGCTGGCCAGTCGCCAAGTGTTTCGATGTTTTTGCATCGGCACCAGCCTTCTGTTATCAAATCCATATTTCTTTAGGCATTAGCTTCAGGATGAGGTGCTTTAAAATAAAAATCCAACACCATACTCAGCATCAACTTGAACTAGCTGTCTGGAAAAAGAAACATTATATTTACGGGTTTTCTTGCTCATTTGTACAACTGATGATCCAACATCACAAGACTTACCCTTGTGGTCCTTCCTCCCTCTGCGCTGCCTCTAAGAATATATCAGAACAGTGGGAGCCCTTGACTGGGCCATCGTTCACACAGCTGGTGAAAGTTGAAAATCATCCTCCAGAGTTCACAGGGTTGTTATTGGGAGAAGTGGTTCAGCATTCCTGAGAATCCCGTGGGAGAACTGCCTCTATGGATTTGCTCCCCTCTCTCTGTCATGCTGACACACGTCCATGACCTGTGGTTTCCAAACTCATACCTCTGCTCCTATTGGCTTAGCCGAAACTTTTAATAGAGCTAACTGTATGTAACTCAGGGATAATTTTATTTTTTTTATTTTTTAAAGATTTTATTTACTTGTTTATTTGAGAGAGAGAGAGTGTGAGTGCAGGGAGGAGCAGAGGGAGAGGGACAAGCAAACTCAGCACTGAGCACAGAGCCTGATGTGGGCCTTGATCTCCCAACCCTGAGATCAGGACCCAAGCTGAAATCAAGAGTCAGATGCTTAACTGACTGAGCCACCCAGGCGCCCCCAGGCATAATTTTAAAATGCCAAGGCTTTTGTTTAGTACTGGAAACTATGGTTGTGTTTAGAAACTGACCTAAAGATATCACTGGGAATGTAAAGTAAGTGGAAGTAGAACAGATGTGTGTCCTCATTTGACTATAAGGATGACAGGGGATGTGTAAGTCACATGCTGTATTAACTTCAGAGTAATTTATAACCATTTTGTAACCATTTTAGAATCATTTAGTCATGTAAAAAATAAAGGGTTAAAGTTTTATCTATCAAAAAGCAAAGTGGGAGGATATCTTAACTGCCATGCAGGGTAAAAATTGTTAATTCAATGAGTAAGAATGTATTGAATGGGTACCGTGTGCTGGAGACTCTGCAAGTCAGGGCAGATACCAAGATGAATGAGTGTCCTGTGCTCTATACAAATTTCCAGTCAAGTGGGAGAAAGACAGACAGACAGACAGGTAAGCAGGTAAATTACCATATAACATGGTAAATGTGATGACTATTTGTTTAGATCTCATTCTGCCCAAAACATGAAACAAAGGGAGTGGATATGTTATTGGAAAGGAGAGAGGTTTGGGTGGGGCGATGTCAGGAGAGTTCCCTAGAGGCCCTTAAGGGTGTGATCATTAAGGACAGAGAGGGTGGTGGATCCCAGACTAGAGGAAGCTGTGTTTGAGATAGGCCACAGAGAAAGAATCCCAGAATTTAATGAAAGACAAATAAATAGAGGCCCTTGTGTAGCTTGGAGAAATAGGCAAATAGTGATGGAAAAACATAAATACCCTTGTAATGTTGCCAGATTAATTGACCTGTTTCAGGACTAGGTAGAACATACTTTGTGTAGTATCACCTGAAAGATACTGTGATATTATCTCCCCCATATTCTATTCGTTTCTGATACACTTCTACCCCCTAAGACATTTCCTCATCTGTCCATCATAGTACCTTTAAAAACTTTTAGAAAGGTATTAGTTCAGATATATATATCCAAAGTCCCTCCTAAGAATATAAAAAATATCCTAGGATGGAGGAACATATTAAAACATTTTCAAATCTTAACTGATAAAGATTTTTGGATTGGTTAGTGGGCCACCTAGAAAAGATGTATATTTTGAACATGGGCAGGCAGGGATTATATCTGAAGCACAGATGACCTTGAAAGAATGAACATTAGGATGAAATAGAAGAAAACAATGAAAAAAATTTAAGATTTTCCAGTGAATGACATCTGCTTGGCAGTAGCCAGGAAGGACAGCTGCATCAAATCAGTAAGGGGGCCTCAATGGCATACAGCGTCCTTATTTGTAGCTAAAAGTCAATAACGAATGTCGTCTGAAGCTGGGATCAGAACTGGCCTAGAGCACATCTCACATCTTCTTTCCAGGTGTCACTATATACCTGTGTAATTATTCTGGGGAAAAGGGGGGGAAAATATAAAAAGTTTAACTAACGCTAGAGGCAAAAAAGAATGTCAGAATTTTCTTTCTAGGACTTGCCATATGTGTCTTCCCTGAAAGCAATTCTTTTTATAGACAAAATTTACCATGGCACACATGGATACCACCTACACAGGTAATCTTCCCACTCACAGGAAATAGAGAGACATCCAGTATGAGTGCAGAAATTCTACCATTATAATGATATCTATAAATGTGACATTTCACAAATGTTACTGTTGGTAGACATGTCTGAGAAGACGTAAAATGTACTCTGGGCCTAGTTTCCCTTCCAGTATCTTAAATTTAACATTTGAATCTGAGCTCTTTCTTTTATTGAATTCCATTCCAAAATAGGGACCTATAAATGCCACTGAGGCAGAATCTACTTCTTCAGAAGCATACAGGAGAATCCCTTAGACATCTCCATGGTACTGTACAAATGTCTGGGTCCCATAAAAGGTAGTTGATTGATCCCATGGACCACTTAGAAATTTAATTCAGACTTTCTTGCACCACCTAGAGGGTTGGATTTTCTGGACTCATGTGAGCCTGTGTGCTGGATTCAGGGGGCTTCTAAGTTTTGCATTTGCTTTAATATTCTTCCCAGAAATATCCAGTATGAGATAGATTCTCGGAGACTTCCTCAGAGCTTTTCGAGTTCTTGAATAGGATTTTTTTTCAGTATCTCTCATTCAAGCAACCTCTAAGAAATTGGAAGGATTTTTTTTTAAACATTTTCTTACTTTAATTCAATTAATTAACATATAATGTATTATTGGTTTCAGAGGTACAGGTCTGTGATTCACTGGTCTTATATAATACCCAGTGCTCTTTACATCATATGCCCTCCTTGAATAGGATTTTTAAGTCTCTGGAGTTCATCCTAGGGAGTGGGAGTGGGGATGAGTCATCACAGAATAAATTCACTTATCTGTAATAGCCTATTGCAGGGTTTCTCAACGTCAGCACTATTGTTACTTGGGGCCAGATAATTCTTTGTTGTGCTCTGCATTGTAGGATGGTCAACAGCATCCCTGTCCTTTACCCCTTAGATGACAGTAGCACCACCACCCCCAGTTGTGACAAGCAAAAAATATATCTCCAGTCATTGCCAAATGTCTGTTGGGAGGAGGGGCTAAAATTGCCCCCAGTTGAGAACCACTTGTCTAATGAAAAGGTGAAGGAAAATGTTTAAGGTAGCAAGAGCTTTGAATTAAGGTTGTGATTCTAGAATCTTGCTCTTTAAGAAACACAAATTAGATCTCTGATTTAGCAGCCTCTGTCATGTGTTCTCATTGTCCCCTGTGCATGTTCTTACTTAGCTATTATTATTGGTGTATTATAATCTCAACTCCTTATTTGATTTTTCCATTATGTTATATATAGTGGGAATTGAATAAATGTTGGCGTGTTAATCAATGAATATGGTAGGTACAGTGCATGATTATACATTATTGTCTGCCATGCCATTCCTGGGTGTTTTCTCTGTAAGGACCTTTGCAGAAACAGATATGCAGCAATGGAGGACCGGCTAAGCTTGCTTCCGTAGCTAGCTGTTCTTCCAAATGCTATTCCTTATTATCTAGTATTCAATGCTTGCCATGTGCTAGGCATCCTCCCATCTGCCAGTGCAGTACACTGTAGTCTTTTCTGAAGAATTTTACAGCTTGAGAAGGGGAAAACTGATCATCACTACAAATAGAAAACTCCTTTTATAAGTACACTTATAAATAAATAATAAAATGAAGAAGGGATTACAAAACCCACAAAACCCTGGGTGAGATCCTTTGCCTTGTCCTACCTCACTAGCCAGTGCTTACAGGTCCAGATCTGTGAATAATAAGGGTACATCCATTTGGTGTCCAGAGATCTTGCATTTTCTAGTATTCCAGAGGGACTATATCTGGAGCACAGATGCATAAGAATGGGACTTCAGCTCCAACCTAAAGGCTGTGTCTGTGCCATCATTTTTTGACAGTTAATATTGGTGAGTGCCCATAATGACAGGGCCCAGACAGGCACTGGATAAGTCCTGTATAGTAGCATCCTACTATACATCCTGTATAGTAGCACTCACAGCTCTTGCAAGGTAGATGTATCATTCCTAATTTGCAGATGAAGAAGGCAATGACTGAGGTGTTTTAGGAATTGGAAGAGCGGGGATTCCCAAAGGTATCTTCTAACTCCAAAACACTTTCTGCCACACCCCAGCATTACTGTCTCTTTTTATTTAATTAGCCATCTGATCTAATGGTCTAATACTGTGCTAGGTGTTTGGAATAAGAAGACGAATGACACATGGTACCTACTTCCAAAGACATCACTGCCTAAAATGGAGAAGTGGCAGGAATAGGTACACAAACAAACACAATGCACTAAAAATCAGTATGAAATAAGTATGTACCAAGTGCTTAAATTGTCTGAAATCATGGAAAGAGTACTGTTTCTCACCTGTCATTCCAAGAAGCATGTAGCGCTCTGCCTATAAGTGTGGTCATGCTAATGAGAAAGTTCAGAGATTACCATTAACTCAGTAGTACTGGCTACCTTCCTGCCCTGCATTAGTAATTTAATAAGGACTTAAAAAAATTAATTATCTTTGCTTGGGGGAAGTAAACAATATATAACCTTAATTCATCTTTTTACCCACAGTGCTCTCTTGTACATTTATTTTGTAATTTCCATTTTAAGAGTTTAGAAACAATAATTTCTGTTGTGCAGTGACAGTGGACACATGCCATCACACCACATTTTGCAAATGCAAAATAAAACTGGGGGGAATTTGTAAGCAGTTGAACAGCAAAGCCCACTTGATATCCTGATCTCTCACCCCAACAAAAAGGCACACAGCAAGGCCACATACAAGGAGAGGGTATCACCTCCCCACTCCAATATGTATGAATGGGTGACAATGTAACCATGGGTACTTCCTGGTCAAGGACAGGTCCTATTTGAAGAGAGGCCTCCATAGTTGCTTGTCTGGAAGCAGCCATTTTACAGTCGAGCAAATTCAGACCTGCTGAGCCAGCGGCTTGCTGGGAAAGGGAGGAGCTTGTCTTTGTTTGGTCTTTAAAGAATATTTGAAGGAATAGCTTTAGGGTGCTTCTCTGAATGTGGGAAGATGGGCAAGATGTCTTCTGTCTAGTATGCAGCTTTTGCTTCTCTAAACTTATATTTTCTTAGTTTCCTATCACTTCTTCTATTTTTCTCTCCCACTCCCATATATTATTTAGTCTCTGTTTTCTCTTGCTTCTTCTTTGCTCATGTTGATCTTTGTCATTCTCCCTTTGGTTTTTGTTGCTGTCCCTATTCCTTAAAATTTTTATGAAGGCAGTTTTCCCCTTTATTTTTAAAATGTGTTGATATTCAGTAGACTTCCTTATAGTATTTCAAGCCTAACTAAAAAAAAATGTTGAGAAAAAGAAAAGTGAACCCGACTTTCTCAAACTTTCTAAAACTTCTGTTGAGAGAAGGGAAAATGTATAGGTCAGTTCTTATTTTTATCTAAGCAGTTTTCCCATCCAAATAGTCAGCATAAGGAATGTAAAAAGATTTAGGGGAATACAGTCATGGTCATGAATAATTCAAATATACATTAAGAATGCAGAACTTTTGGAGCAACCAGTACATTTTATAGAGAATATTGGGAAAACACTAGGGAATGAAAACAAATATCACCTCTTTTTATCATTTTTACTAAAAGGACACACTAAAAAAAATCCCAATTATAAATCACAAAGTACCCTGGAACCATGATTCGGATCTTACTTCTAAAAAGGAGGTTAAATTGAACCACAGCAGTGAGTAGAACTTCTTGCTTTTCACTATTATATTTTCATATCCATCCTTATATACCTTACATAAGCTTTTTTATAAACAACTATGCGAAATTCACCAACTTTTAGGAATTCCAAAAAGTATTCACATCCAGGCATCTGAACTGATTTCACTCTCGAAATATATACATTTATTTTAGGCACTTACTTTAAGTATATCAGGTTTTCAAGAAAATATGATTATCTCCATTTTGATAATCAACCAAACAGGCAGTGAATTTTTCAAAAAGAAGGTTACTAAAGGTCCAGTCATGTTTTCTTCCAAAAGCTAGTGTGATCACGATGTATGGAGATTCCTGGCACCACAATGCTATTATTACCACATTGATACATTCAGTACAATAAAAGATCTACTTACATCATTATACATTCCTTTAACACCTGGTGCCACCTGTAATGACAACAGCCACAGAACTTGGCACAGACTGGATACTCAATAAATGTGTGTTCTTTCCTTTCTTCCTTGAATCTGTCTTATAAGTATTCAGTTTTGATAGTCTTCAAAATGCCATCTATAATTTAACATATAAAACTTATTTTTCTTTCAAGGTTGACAAATAAGCATACCTTTGTTTCAGTCCCTGAAGCACCCTTGGGCTCTTATCTGTTTGAGATTCATCATCTTTTTAAAAGAATATATATATAAAAAATTAAAGATAAAAGAATATATATATTCTATATATATTATATATACGTGTGTGTCTCATGATTACTTTCAATATTTAGCACTAATGTCTTTTTAAAATAATTTCCTTTTTATAAGATTAAAATAAAAATAACTATTTTAAACTTCATCTAGGCCATTTTCTCTGAATAAAAATTTACCTTGTAGGAGATCTTATATACTCACTGGTGTATGGTTAGGTGAGTTCTTCCATTATGATCCTAGAAAGTAGATTAAAAATTTGAAAGTCCTTGGAGAGCCCTGGAATCTGCCACATAATACATTGCTGTAACTAACTGAAATTAATGTGGGTGAAGCTATAGAGTTCTTGCTTTTTCTTCACTAGTGAAATTCTGAGAAAGTCATCCAACCTGGAGAAGGACAGCAATTTATCACTCCAGAGCACCAAAGTTCCAGAAGGAAGGCACACCTCATCGGGTAAGCTATTCTCTTCTGTCGAGTTTAGAGCAGGCCTCTTGGAACAGCCAGCAAGGTCTAATCTTTGAAAGGGTCATGCTTTTAACTTTTCAAACAGAGATGGAATGCCTAGAATATTCCCAAGAGATTCTAAATGTTCCTTAAGGTTGCCTGAGTGTGGCAGTGCAATTATGCAAAGTTCTTGAGAATAATTGGAAATTAAGTTCTTACTAAAATACTTTCTAGGAGCAAAAGCCTAGGTGGTACAAAATAATGATGTTGAGCATCACACACTTCCCCAGAATTGGCTAGGGACTCCAGTCGTCTGCGATTAGATGATGCTGGGATGGTTAGAAAGCCCAGTAATAAAAAAATTACCATTTGCAACAATATGGATGTACCTAAAAGGTATAACATTAAGTGAAATAAGTCAGAGGAAGATAAATACCATATGATTTAAGAATTTAAGAAACAAAACAAATGAACAAACGAGGGAAAAAGAGAAACTAAAAAACAGATTATTGAATACAGAGAACAAACTGGTGGATGCCAGAGGGGAGGTGAGTGGGGTGGGTGGGGTGAAATAGATAAAGGGGATCACTCATCCTGATGAGCACTGAGTAATGTATAGAATAGTTGAATCACTATATTGTATACCTGCAACTAATATAATACTGTGTGTTAATTGTACTTCAATTTTAAAAAAAGTTATTGGATGAAATCTCAGAAATTTGCCCAAATTTCTCATTTTACAAAGGAGGACCCTGAAGCCCAAAAAAAAGTCACATGCCCTGTCTGTGCTTACCATAGACCTGGTTCTAGACCAACAGCCAAGCCGGGACTCTTTCCACGGTACCCTCCTTCCTCCGCCTCAGTGCTCAGTATTCCAGTCTCTCAGTGGGACTGTGTGCTTCCTTCATAGCCCGGCCAGGGGCACTTCACACTTCACTGTTCAGAAAACCTTCCGGCTGAGCTGCCTGAGCCTTACACCAAGTAATTCTGATGCGGATAGTCATGAGACACTCATTAGAAGCCATAAATTGGGAATAAACTCTCAAAACAGCAGGACTGTTTTACATTCATTTGACAAATATTTATTGGATGACTGCTATCATGTAAGCTCAGTCCTATGTCCTGGGGATATATTAGTGAATGAAACAAAGATTCCTGTGTCTTTAGAACGTGATTGGTGCTCTGGAAAAAAAAAAGAAGTACTGTTAAAAATGCCATAGGATATATAAGATTCTATAACATTGTGTAAGTTGGTATAGCCACTGTGGAAAACAGTATGGAGATTCCTCAAAAAATTAAAAATAGAAGTACCACAGGATCCAATAATTCTACTACTGGATATTTACTCAAATAAAATGAAATACTAATTTGAAAAGATACATGCACCCCTGTGTTTATTGCAGTATTATTTACAATAGTCAAGACATGGGAGCAGCCTAAGTGTTCACTGATAGGTAAATGGATAAAGAAGATGTACACACACACACACACACACACACACACACACACACACACACACACAGAAATACACACACTGGAGTATTATGCCACCATAAAAAAAGGATGAGCTCTTGCCATTTGCAACAACAGGAATGGACCTAGAGGGTATTATGCTAAGTGAAATAAGCCAGACTGAGAGAGACAAATACCATATGATTTCATTCATAAGTGGAATCTAAAAAACAAAACAAATGAATAAACAAACAAGAAGAATCAGACCTATAAATACAGAGAACAAACTGATGGTTGCCAGAGGGAAAGAGGTAGGGGAACGGACAAAATAGGTGAAGGGGTGTGGGAGATACAAGCTTCCATTTATGAAATAATTAAGTCATAGCAATAAAGGTCACAGAATAGGGAATAGGGAATAAAATTGATATTGTAATAGTGTTGTCTGGTGACAGATGGCAGCTACACTTGTGGGGAGCACAGCATAACATATAGAGAAGTTGAATCACTGTGTTGTATGCCTAAAACTAATGTAACATTGTATGTGAACTACAGGCAAACAAACAAAAAACCATGACATTAAATAACATACCAATGCAAATAACCAAATGACAAAGATCCTGCGTTAATGTAGTAGGAATACAGTAGTGAGTGGTTCTGAGGAGTTAATGTTCTGTTGTGAATGATCTGAGGGTATTTGGCTGAGTAGCTTAAAGCACAGTAGAAATAAGATCATAGTGTTGTGGTCCAGTAAGGTTTGCTTTGCTCAGTAGCCACAGATTATGTTTCTACCCTGGCCACTCATCTCACAAATGTATTGCCTGATCCAGAGGAATCAATTGGTAAATTCTTCAGCCCCACAGGCATCATAACAAAACCTAGGCCCTCCTGATGATAGATCACTGTATCTTTGAATACTAAGATTCTTTGCTGTGAGTATAACAAAGTATTTCTGTCCAAAATTTATAAAAGGTAACATACTGGCTTACTGAACATCCATGCTATAGGTATGAACATAATCTTCTAGCTAATGCTCCTAACCTGGAACACCCTGCCACATCATAAATAGTACTAGATGAAGCTACTTTGAGAATTACTTAATTAGAGTATACTGTAGTTTGGTCTAGTTGCTTCATCCCATTTATTTGATCTGAAATATCTTTCAGAAAACACTTTGGGGAGGAAAGAATTTATGATCCTAAGCAGATTTCAGCCTCCCAATTGAATAATTAAAAAGAAAACCATTATCACCAGATGTGCATTGGCAGATCCTTTGAACAGATGCTAGATATGATGGATCTGTGGAGCTTGTTAGGCACCTCAAATTCTCTAGGCCTGCACAGAAATGATTCATGTTATTAGGCAATAATATTGGTGATGAAGTTTAATGACATAAACTGGAATGAAAGCAAATGACATCTAAAGGGTTTGGAAAAAACCCAAGAGCAGACCAAAACCATCACAATTTTATGTGAAAAGAAATAATGACGGAATTTGCCATTTTGCCAGTACAAAACTTTCATGGAAGATGCATATTTGAGCACATTCTTGCTGTGGGGGTTGTAAGGGCACAAGTGATATTTATGGATTCTTATGTGAATCTGCCCATTTTTGTGTATCTGTTTAGAATGCTAATCTGTTCTTTCTTCTATTACAGCTACAGTATTTCCCAGTCCAAGTTCTGTTTTGGAAAATACTGGAACAGATACTTTCAATGGCAGTCAAGTCCTTGCCCGGATCCTTAGTTTGGAAAAGGTAATTTCACTCAGTTTTGTAATGGACTGATAATAAATAGCAGTTGAACAAATGCCTCTGAGGTTAATAAAAGGATCTCCCAAGTAGGAAGAGATTTGGGACCCCTCCCATTTGGAGTAGTATCTCAGGAAGATTCTTTTCTCAGGAGCTATTCCATAAAAAAGCTTAATTTTCAGACATTCTGAATTCTTTAACATCTTGGACATTTATTTCTCTGTTAAGTGCCTTAATCAAATTTAAGATTTTCCTTTAGTAAGAAATAAGGTAGCATTATATATAATCTTCTAATTTTCTGAAACAGGGAAGAAAAAAAGGTATATGACAGCAAATGAAGCTTTAATACTCACTAAACTTGCTGCCTCATCCATACAGATAATGCCTTTGGAAAATTTGGAGCTATGGAAAACATCTCCCTAAGTAGTAAAATCCTTTTCTTTAGCATGGTTTGGAGAGTTTACCTATAGATCCTTCATATTTTAAGATTCCAGAATGCAAAAAAGAAAAAAAATTCTATCAGAGGCATAAACTGGCAGCCTGTGAGCTAAATGTGTGTGTGTGTGTATGTGTGTGTGTGTGTGTGTGTGTGTAAGGACTTTAGGAAATTGAATTTGAATACCTTTAGGCAGAATGGGTACCCTTCTGTTGACTACAATCCCCACTTTTCCTTATTGTCTTTCATTCAGCCAGATTCATACATTTATTTGGCTGACCCTTGCTTTATGTGCTCTTCAGAAATTAAAAAGGGATCACTTTTCAACATTTGCTAATAGACTGTCTCTGTCACGCACTGTCTCTCTTTGTCATACACACATATGCATTTTAAATAATGTATTTATGTTTTATGCAGTAGACATTTCTTCCACTTGGATGGAACATAGGATATAGGACATAGCTTTACTTTTATTCATATTCCAGTGATCATAACCTCTGCTGCTTAATATGTCTCTGTTAGTTACCTTTGAATTAACATTCTGTGTAAGTGAGGCATCTCAATATACTGGTTTATGTAAATAAGCCAAAGGACAACATAAAAAAGAATTCCAAGAAAGACATTATTACCCATCAAGGCAATTATGCCAGTGCTGGCTAAAATATAAGACTTTCCCATTCAGTTTATCTAGATGTTGAAAGTCTAGTTCCAACAAGAATAATATTTGAGATACCTGTAGCTCCCTATTTGGCATAAAGAAAACCCCAATATGCCCAGTTAATTCCAATTTAAAGGCTCCCTAAATCAGACCAGTATGTAAATTGGAGAAAGTTATTTTATTCCATTCTATTTCTTACATATTAGTTCCTAGAAGCACAAAGTCTTCACTGGGTCTGTTAAATTCTTTAATATCTAGAGTAACATTGCTATTCTCAAAAATACCGCTTCATTGTATTGAAACTCCCAAGTTCTCTTTCTCATATGGAATGAAATTTCAGAATTTTGTGAGGCAGCACAGAGTCATATATCCAGTGGAGATAAGTCAAAAATGAATTTTCTATGTATAGATACATATTTTTAGAGTAGTTGGAGCAGGGAAGGGATGTAAAAATTAGGATGACATATTGATGCCTGTGTCAGCAATCTCTCTGATTCTTGTTGCTTTCTCTTTACTGCTTTTTGCAACCCTTGCAAAAATGAGTGGAGAAATCATTTTGGAGTGACTTTATGTGTAATGTTAAGAAAGAGGTATGGATGAATGACTAGAAGACTTAAGTGGATCCTGTCTTGCTCTATTCACTTAGAAGTTGCGTCACTCTGGAAGGCAGAGTATAGCTTTTGTGACAGAATCTTAAAGGGGAAGGTAAAGTTAATTGGTCCTCACCTCACAGGGTTATAAGAATTAATTGTTAGGAAGAACCCATTAAACATTATAACTAAGTATAATTGGCTCTGTAAATACCTAAACAACTTAAAGTGGTGAATGTGATCACTATTATACCTGAAATTAGCGCTGTCTCTGTCACTGGTCTGTACTGTGAAATATACGGAGGGCTCATGATTCCATTACAGAAACACTTTCCAGTTATTGCTGTTGTGAATTATATACCTTTATGTGTTTTCATTTATATGTTTTCCTTTTCTCTTCATATGTATAATTCCTAAATGAAGCATTTGCTTTTATAAATGAAATATAATCCATGTTGGTCCACTTCTCTAAAAATCACACTGTGGGTGTTGAATGCCAGAACTCTTCCTCTCTGGAAGTCTTCCAAAGGTGGCAGCCAATTGCCCCATGAAGTGTCACAAAGAGTTAGGACACCCAAGTTTGCTGCTAAATGCCCAGGAAAAACTCAGATTTTTTAAGTCTGAAGATTTTTGTCAGAAGAGATCTGGTGCATTTAGTTTCTCTGGTCAGAGATAGGAAATTAGTTCATTTAAATGAAGTAATCAAATGATATGAATCATTTAAAACATAACAATGACAAGAATTACCATATTCACATATTCTCTTGTAACTTTTCATAAGTAAACCAAATGTATTTTAGTGTTATTTTACTACTAGCTTTAATGCAGGGCCTTTAAAATGGCTATTGTGAAGGCAAGTCAGTTTCCTTGAAGACTAGACTACTTTATATCTCTATTTATTAACATTATTATCCCACTCTTCTCACATATATTTTTAGCTGTTAGAGGAAAATTCAACTTCAGAAGATATACGAAGAGAACTGTGTGAGAGCTATCCAGACTATACCGCTCATTATGCCTTCTCTTGGACAACTCTAGGGAAAAACGTTTTTCACAAATTTTGCCTATCCAATATGACCTTTTTAGAGTCTTCTCTCCATGAACTAACAAACCAGTTCTCTCAGGTGAGTATAAATATTTTAATTTGATCAAGACCTCTTAAGCAATGAAAGGAAATGTATTGTTTCCATTCTTGTATCCACAAAGTGATTCAACCTGAGTGAGAGTAAGTCCATAGCCCACATGGACTGGGAAATGCTGACTGAAATATGTGCTCACCCTTGGCTTGGATTCCTCACACAGAGATTCACACAGTATCTAATTCTAAGTCATGTCTGCTTTCCATTTAAAGGTGCAGGATTGAAATGATTATGCTGTTGAACCAAAAATATTGCATTATGGTTGTAGACACATCTTTGTAGATGGTTTTGCTATATGGTGAACGAAGACTTTTCTCTGAGATATTTAAGTAAGATTACTCAGGCTGTAATGTAAGTTTAATAATTTGACTGTTGGAGCCATGTAACTCTCAGAAATTAGAATAATGGGTTATCTTTTTAATTTTTCTCACTAACATCAAACCTACTTTGAAAAGCTGATTTTTCATGGAACAATATATCCCTCTCCTCAAAACATTGTACATTAGGGGCAAGGACTTTATACTGTAAAGTAGTAATGACCACTTTTATATGCTATTCTTAAACTAGATGCAAAGAAGGCACCCATAGTCTACATTTAATGAAACCCCACATACAATGAAAGATCACAAAAGTACTCAGAATTTTCTTAAAATTTTATAAACAGGAATAAATGAAACATATCCACTTCTGGTATTTTCCTCTTGATTCTCTGAATTTTATTACAATTTTTGTTAAGTACAGAATGCTTGAATTACCTTTAGTAATCTGAGGTTTCTAAATGAAACAGATTAGAGACACTGTTATAATAAGACACTGTTATAATAACCCTAATTCAATATAGTGCACTTAAAATGCTTTCTAAACAAATTGGGCAGTCATGTAGGGTAGAATGTATGCTTAAGAATACATTGTTCAAAATCACATTCTCTGCATGAAAGAACTTGAATTACAACTGAACAAAAGTCTGACTTTACCAGTATGAATGAGTTTATTAAGAAAATTACTTTGGGTTGGAATATAATGAAGAAATACTTTACTTCGAAAGTACTCACTGGATCCTATGATCCAGAGCAGGAGCAAAAGTCACAGTTTTTATTTGTTTGCTTATGTTATAAGATATGACTATTACATAGGTTCACTTACTATAAATCATTTATTATAACTAAAGTTCCTGGTATGGCAACAGAACTTCAGAAGTATTTTCTTCCATTAAGTATGTGTGTATGTGTAATTATAGTAGCAAATATATATAGATTTAAGCATCTCAACCCAAATAATAAATAATACAAAGTTTACTAGAAGATATGTCTGTAACTCCTGAACCAGATCCTAGGGAAAAGCAAAAACATTACTCAGAAGCTAATTTCATTTTAAGAAATTAACTTTAATTTCCAAAAATGCAGTTATAATATTTTGTATAAATATACCTCTGTTAACCAAAATTTTTGGAGGTATAGGAAAAAATCCAATTTTTTGGATTTTTGAAGGATTTTTGAAGGATATGTTTAAGGATATTAGAAATAGTTATAATTTTTCCAAGTGAAGAATGACTTCGAACTATATGACTATCAGAATTATGTGAAAATCTAAATTTTTAATGCTTTTGAAAACAGTAAGCCATGTGATTAAAAATGCTGAACTCCCATTTTGCCCTGTTTGTCATTTTGTAAGATATCAAGTAATCCCAGCAACCAGAAGATAGTATTTCAGGAAATGGTCAAAATGCTGTCCTTCTTCTCACAAGTCCAAGAGCAGACTGCTGTGTGGAAGCTTCTTTCTAGTTTTCCAAATGTGTTCCAGAATGATACAACACTAAGCAGTCTACTTGATGTTCTTCGAAACGCAAATAGGTAAGAAAATGTAAGAATCGAGTAGGACAAATAAGTCTTTTTATATTTTTTAGGGTATTAGTTAAGCAAAGAAAAAACACACTGCAGTCATCAGAGTTATCCAAGAGTATGTGAGGACATGAGGAGGGACACTAATCTTAACAAATCTATTGTCAGTTGTTATTGCAGACCTTCTGAAAAAGAGGTGTGTAACAGGACCAGTAGTAGGTTAGAACATTGGCTCACGCTCATTCAGGGACAACCAGAACTCTGCATTTGGCATTTAAACTGCCCAAGAATAAACTCTCCCATTGGGTTTTAGTTGATACCATTCAATATAAAACAACCTGTTGGTTTGAGTTTTAAACTGAGCCACCTCAGTGGGGTTGGCTCCCCTCATGTGCAGCCAACCTGTAAATGATCTTTCTAAACCTGCATATTGGGTTGGCTTTATTTGACATATATGACCAAAGATTTGAAGTTATTTTTGCAGGAGAAACCCCTTTAAAGGCTATTTTCCTTATAAAAGCATTCAGACTGTGGCCAGCATTTAGAATTTAATGGACTCGCACTTAGGTTTTGACTTGGACTCCTATCTAGCTAATTTGGAAATGTGCATTAAAAATGACAACAACACTACATCCATAACTATCAATTATTGTGTGTCTGTTACATATCAGACACTTTACTGAGCCCCCTATATATACCACATTAAATCCTACAACTAAACTACTAGTTATTTTATAAATGAGCTGACAAGAAGGTCATGAAAATTAAATATTTGATGATTATACAGCAAGGAGGGTTTAAACCTGGGTTTTCTAGCTCTAGAATCCAGTCTGCCTCTCTAATATGTCATTAGGAGCATAATGTATTCCATCTCTAATGTCTGAGATACCAGAAGAGAGTGTTCTCATATTCTTTGGAAAGCTTCCAAGAGCTTATGTTTGTTCAAAGACCTTATAATAAGACCTTATGTTGGTACATTAATCTCATTTGATCCCACAACAATGCTTTGGAATTGAGACAACAGATATCCCATTTTGTAGAAGAGGAAACAAATCCTTTCAAATGACCAGCCCAAGGTTCAAGAACTAGTAAGTGGCAAAGGCAGGACCTGAAGTCAAGGAATCTGAATCCAAGTCCTATGCTCTTTCCACAATAGCCAATCATAACTAAATTACAGAAGAAGCAAGATATTAAGAAGTTTGGTTCTCTAGACTGGTCCTCATTTTAGCACTTAGGGTAATTTTCACCCAGAATTTTGGCACTTCATCCTCTTGCTCTTATTTATATTCTGTCTTAACAAGCAAACAGATAAATCAACTAAAGGAGAATCATTTGAATCATATAGAATAGCAATAAAAAAGAATCAAAGTAACAATCAGACCACAGTAAGACATCACTACACACTCAGTAGAATGAATAAAATTTTAAAAGATGGACAACCCCAACTGTTGGCAAAAATGTAGAACAAACAGAACTCTTTGAAAAACAGTATGATAGCTTCTAATGAAGTTAACAGTAGGCCCCTAGGATGTAGCATTCTACTCTTGGATATTTACCCAATAAAATGAAAACATAGCCCACATGAAGACTGGTACGCTATGTTTACCGCAGACTTATCTGTAATAACTAAAAATTTGGGGTAAAGAGCAAATATCCATAAATAGAAGTGCAAAAGAATTTTAGTTTATTTATACATTGGAATCCTCTCAACAAGAAAAACAGATTACTGAATCATACAATAATGTGAATAAATATTATGAATATTATGCTGGCAAAAGAATCCAGACACCCCCCCAAAAAAAGAACTTACTGGATATATAGATATTATTCAATTTATATGAAGTTCTCAAATGGATAAAATTAATTTATACTGTTAGGAATTAGATCAGTGGATCCCGGGACAACTGGTGGGAGCATGAGGAAACTTTCTGGGGATTATTGAAGTGCTTTGTATCTTATTAGCATGGTGGCTACATGAGTATATACATTTGTTAAAACTCACTGAATTATCACCTAAAATAGGTGCATATTATTGTGTGAATTTTACCTCACTGAAGTTTGGTTAAGAAACAACAAATAAAAAACAAAAATCCCACTAAATAATATTCCATAGGAGGTAGACGATCCAAAAAATACTTTAGAGTTATAAATAAATAAATAAATAAATAAATAAATAAATAAATATTTCAGGCATCATTTTAGTGAAGTAAATTATATAGGATGGGCATTTTACTGTGGTTAATTATCTTAAAATTTAAAATAAAATTATTGTATATTATAGCATTATGCAATACAGCATCTGTCTGGTAATGATTACAAATGTTGTAAAACTGTCTACATAATAATGAAAAAGAACACAGAAGTAGCTAAGAGAAATGGCTTCAAGTTATTTTAAAGTAAATGGCATTTGGGTTACCTGGATGGCTCAGGTCATGATCTCAGTGTTGTGAGACCGGACCCTGTGTAGGGCCCCACGCTGGAGCCTGCTTGGGATTCTCTCTCCCTCTCCCTCTGCTCTTCGCCTCCCCCAGAAGAAAAAAAAGGTAAATGACATTTGACTTTAAACAACTCTTTTTTTTTTAAAAGATTTTATTTATTTATTTGACAGAGAGAGACACAGCGAGAGCAGGAACACAAGCAGGGGGAGTGGGAGAGAGAGAAGCAGGCTTCCCGTGGAGCAGGGAGCCCGATGTGGGGCTCGATCCCAGGACCCTGGGATCATGACCTGAGCTGAAGGCAGACGCTTAATGACTGAGCCACCTAGGCTCCCCTAAGCAACTGTTTTCTTTAAGTGGTCAATATTTAATTTAGTTATTATTGCTAATTTATATACATGTTCTTTCTAATATGGTAGCCCTTGGCTATCTAATATGGCTTTCTAATATGATAATTGCATGTGGATTTTGACTAAAACTCTGAATTTTTAACTTTATTTAAATTGTAAACACTGATATTTGATTCAGTTAATGGTAAATCTTTTTGTATGTTTGAAACAATGTTAGTATATGAACCTACTTTTTCATCTGTCATTATAATGAAATCTAAATGCAGATTAAATATTTTCTTTTCTTTTAAAGATTTATTTTTTTTAGAGAGAGAGTAAGCATGCATGCAAGCAGGGGTAGGGGCAGAGGGAGAGGGAGAGAGATCCTCAAGCAGACTCCCCACTGAGCTCAGAGCCTGACCCAGGGCTGGATCCCAGGACCCTGAGATCATGACCTGAACAGAAATCAGGAATTAGCTACTTAACTGACTGAGGCACCCACACTCCCTGAGATTAAATATTTTCAATGAAAATTTAGCATTTGAGTTGAGATGCTCCAGAAATATAAAATTCATGGTGAATTTTGATAACTTAGAACAATAAAAATCTTTAAATATTTCATTAATTATTTTTATATTGATTAGCTGTTGAAGTGATATTTTGGATGTATTGGATTCAATAGAATATTTTATTAAAATTAATTTCATCTGTTTCATTTAACTTTTTTAACATGACTACTATAAAATTTAAATACGTGACTCGCATTATATTTCTGTTGGAGAGACCTTTTTAAACCATTTTTAAAGATAAATCTTTATTATTGTTATTAAACTGATAGTGTCATTAAGAGCTATAACTTCCTCACATCAATTACTGTATACCAAATTAGGGTCTCATTGGTTTATCTTACCCTTGTTGATCAAGTGGTAGGGGATAAATGAACCCAACAAAAACTTTAGTCATTTCCTTCAAAACTTTTTGTATTATTGAGTTATACATCATTATTAACCCATCACCAAAGCCAGATTATATAATGTTAATCTCATGACAGAAATTAGCAAAAATGAGCAATCTCAAAAAATTCAGGAAGTACATATGGAAAAAATATATGATTGTCACCATTTATGAGAAAGCTGTGCTGAAATACGAATCATGAAAACTCTTTTATAAAATTATCTTTACTTATAGGGTGACTTTTTTTGGATAACTTCCATTTCTATATGATAAAGAGCAGGGGAAAAAGTCTATGAAATGAAATAAAAATATTTTGATCAATAAATGGTTCAAAGGATTTCAGAGAGTATGAGGGCCAGGTGTCATTATTTTTAAGTTAAACGTTTTGTTAGAAAAAGATGAATTAAGTCTGCTGACATTTTATTAATGATATTCATAACAATAATGTTGACAGCTTTAATGATATTGCCAATTGTTCAGTCTTTGAAGGTGTTACTGTGAGACAGCAGATCAGGTGACTCAAGCAGAGGGCCAACTTGGGAGAAGGCTGGCAGAAATCTATAACCTGAGACCTCTATCTGGTCTCCATGGTCACCAGGGTTCAGAAACACCCCAAAGTCTGAGAACCAGGAGATTCTTAGGGCAAATATAAATATTCCTGAGGTATCCACTGTTATATATAGAGAGCAGAGATGAAAAAAATACAGCTGTGCCTCTATGGCCAAACACAATAACGAATTAACAATGCCCGTGGGCTCTGTGCAGAAATGTTCTGCCCTCCTCCTGCCCAGCAATGTCGCGCAAAGTTTCTGTGCCAGAGGCAAGTTGTACAATGGAAAGAACATAAACTTTGAAATTAGACAAAATCAGCTGTACTTGTGAATAGCTGGGTAACCCTGTCTACGTTATGTAATTTTTTGAGCTTTAGCTTTCTGTTTGTAAAACAAGGCAAATAACGTAGACTTTATGGAATTATTAGATGACTAAATAAAATTACATACATGTTTACATACACGTATGCACATATCTATATGTGTACCTCACTATACTAGAAACTAGAAGATACTCAAAATTTATTTTTCCAAATACAGCTTTTATTCATAGCTAGGGAACTGAAATTAAAATGACCTTAATCTAAATATTAAAAATTTCAAAAATATTTTAGAAAACCATGAAAGTATGTGCACATACTATATCTATTGCTGGAGTGAGCCTTTAGATGACTAGGGTACATAGGGAAAAACTGTTAGCTAATTTGTACAATTAACCCTATAATGGCAGATTATTAATGAAGCCTATTGTTCTAGTTACTACTCATGTAAATTAAAGCATTGTCCTTGATTATTGATATAAATCACAGTATTTGAGGCATTCAGATGTACAACGACAACTTTTTTTAATGTACTAATGACAATACAATGTACTTAAGAAACAGTTGTTTCTTAAGAAACAAATTCCTTTTTGAAAATGTGGAATGAACTCACATATAAGCGAATTTGCTGATTGGCCTTCCCCAGTACAGACTGCCCATCTTATTTGTAACATAAAAATTCTAGGAAGATAATGCCAGTTAGTCTCAATATTAATTTTGAGCTACCCCTGGAGTAGTGCCTATTGGACACTTAGAGAATAGAATGCAGTCTTTAATTAGGACAAGCTCCATTTCTTTTTCAAAAACATTACCATTTGTTTAGCAAAAGATAAATTTTAATCAAATGCATAAATAATTTTTATTCCTTATTTAATCTTTACCTTAAAAAAGAAAAAAAGACACCTTTTCAGTAGACGTAGCTATTCCTAACCACTTACTTTTTAAGTCTTAACAGAAACAACTGATGTGAACTTTACTCCTTTACTTTTAGGCTGTTGAGTTCCCAAGTCTTTAGAATCCAGGAAATGGTTTCTTTTTTTTTTTTAAAGATTTTATTTATTTGAGAGAGAGAATGAGAGATAGAGAGCACGAGAGGGAAGAGGGTCAGAGGGAGAAGCAGACTCCCCGCCGAGCAGGGAGCCCGATGTGGGACTCGATCCCAGGACTCCAGGATCATGACCTGGGCCGAAAGCAGTCGCTTAACCAACTGAGCCACCCAGGCTCCCCAGGAAACGTTTTAAAGTGCTCTGTCTGGTTCAACATTTTGGGAGGATTTTGTGCATGAACAGACAAACAAGTAATTAAATGACAAAAGCAGCATCTTGTCTCTTATGGTATAAGAATAATTTTCTATACTGTAGCCATTTTCTCCTTGAATTAACCTTTTGTTTTTGTCTGCAAACCCTGAAATGCAATCTGGTTTAATTGTTTTTCGACTCGCTAGTGCGCTGCTGGTGGTGCAGAAGGTTTATCCACGTGTCACAACTAACGAAGGTTTCAGAACTCTCCATAAATCTGTTAAACATCTGCTGTACACTCTGGACTCCCCAGCTCAAGGTATTGTACTTCCATCTACTATATTCAATTATGTGACACGAAGCCTGTTAGAAATACAAAACAGAGTGCAACCAAAGTAATCATTTATAGATGATATTATTCTTAGGTAGACAAATATGCCTCGACTAAATCTGGATCTCTGGCTAATCAAAGAAAGGGAGAAATGGCTGAAAAAGAGGCTGTGACTTTCTAGAATTTTTATATTTAGGTGAAAATTCTCTCTCTTAGTTTGTAAAACTATGTTTATATAGTATATAAAATAAATATCAGGACCAAGCCTCAATAAATAGATTTCTACCACTTTTTGGAACAAAAACCTACACAGTAAAAAGCAGTATTTTTACCCTCATTTTCAAAGTTTGGCTTTTTAAGCAGGATGAATCTTTCATTGGTAAAAACATATCCTCAAACAACCATCTTGAAAATACATGACAAACATCAGTGTGTGAATAGATTGGTATAAATCTGTCATTCCTAGTAAGACAAGCTAGAGCATGTTGTTAGCGAGTCACGTAATGTCACCTCTGCATATATAAAATAGCATTATATACCACATACATGGAAATACACAGATCTATACACACAGACACATATAGACAAAAATTTAGGGCTGTAAAGAATAAATCTCTACTTTCAAGTACCAGGTAAAATGTTTGGTTAACATTTACCTCTTCTGAATGGGTTTAGGGTTATGTTTTCTCAGCTGAGTTTGTCAGCTTTCAAATATGTGGATTTTACCCTTAGATTACAAATTAAGTATCCTGAGAGCATCAGGTCACAAGCTGATTGTTCATTATACTCTTGCTCCTTAAACTGTTAGTTTTCATATGGAGAGCAAGTTTGGATAGGCTTTGAAGAATTCTCATTGGATGGTCTAACATACCATTGGAAACCAATTTCTGTTAGGCTAGAGCATTTTTTTATATCTACAATTACAGAATTAATGACTAGCTTGCAAGATTGATTGTAGTTAAATTTAATGGTCTTGACAAACACCGGAAAAAAATGCTTGCTCTTTAAAAAAAAAATCCAGGTCAGAAAACTAGACTGTACGCTAACAAACACTATGTCCTCTGTATTTTTTTATTTGCATTTTGAAGACTTGAGAACTTCGAGTTTCTTGCTACCATTCTTTTTCTTTTCATCTTCAGACTCACACCTTATAATTATATAAAGTAAAGGGATAAAGTTAAAAAAAATTCTTACAAAGGACAAAAGCCCATTCTGCTTAGAAGCCAGAGAAGTAAGCAGCACTTCTAATTAACTGAGGCATCAAAACACTTTTCCTGGTGAACAGTACAGCTCAGTTTTCAATATTTAAGAACGGCCATGTCTCATGTCTATGCACATGCTAATGATTTTCACATGTATTAAAACATGTCTTTGGATAGTCAGGTTGACCAGGAAATACATTCAAAGAAATGTGTTGCTGTTTATAAAATTTGAGGTGTTTACAATCATTTTTTTTTTAATTTCTTACACTTGTGACTTCATCGATCTGAAGATTAATACAGTAGCATTAAAGTCAATTCCTGAAAGTCATTAGCTCCAAATCCCTACCTGCTTGAGCAGAAATTTTGTGGTCTTTGAAAAATTCTTCTAGGTATTTCTGGGAATTCTTCAGGGAACTAAAACTTGTCATTGAAGGCTGAACCAGTGACCCTAGCTCAACAGTGCAGGGATCTCTAGCCCCAGGAACAGATACCTGCCATGTTGCCAAGGCCACCTGGTGCTTAGTCTTCATGGCTTATAGCAGTATTTGTGCAACCAGCACACTTCTCCTTTAAGTGTGTACTCATTTAAGTGGGAGTGGGGTGGTGTCTCACTCATTGCCTGGGCTCTCTCTAATGTATGACAGGGTTCAGATAGCTTTGAAAGTCTCATACCGCTCTTTCAAAGAAGGAAAATAAGACATAATACTTTCTGTGTCAATTCTAAGGGCTTTACTATCTTAAATCACTTTCTTCATGAAAATAAGTCTATGAGATAGAATTATTATTCTATTTTACAGACAAAGAAGCTGAGGCATAGGGAGGCTCGGCACTTTGCCTGCGTTAGCCACCCAGCAAGTGACTGAACTGAGATTAGAACCTGGATCTGTCTGTCCCCAAAGCCAGTAGCCTTGAACTCTTTGCCAGATGGCCTTTTATTTACTTTCTGGGACATATACATACCTGATTTCAAGATATTTCATGTGGTCTTGCAAGTACCTGCCATCATCAGACCTCAGAATGGCTCCCACTTTCAGCCACTGTAGAGTTTGACTTATCATGACAGATTCCTTCCCACATAAGTTTTCCTACAACCATCCCCCCATTCCTCTCTGTGCTCTGACTACAAACCTTTCCCATCCCGTCTGTCCGAGATTCAACACACTTTAAAGTTTCCTTAGGAAACTCCTCAGCAACCATGATAATATGGAGATTCTAATAAACAGGAAGAAGATTGTCTCCTAATTTCCTGTCTTAGGGATCTAATTCTCAGCTCTGCCCCAGTGAAGATCCCTGCCTCAGTTAATATGCTTTAGTATTTCCATTTATAAACACGGAGTTTTGAGAACAGAGATTATTTTTGTGACTCACTGAAGTTTGTTCTTTTGCAAAGTAGTAAATTATGTGAAATTACTTCTTTAAATGGAAAGCCATCCTTACTGATGAAGAGGTTATCTGTGTACTAGGTTTCTTTCTATGTCAACGGGTGCCATTTTTAAATATGCCTAATCCTACAAATAAAAAAGAAGTAATATCTATTTAGTACATTATTTCTTCCAAGGTATTTTATAGTCCAGAGGGAAAAGTGGTCAGGGGGAAATGTCCCTACTCAATGTCAAGTCTATCATTGATATGTACAAAATTAATTTCTATTAGTTACTCATTTTAATAGCTTGATGAGGAAGAGAAACCTCATAACCATATAGTATACAAATGCCAATAAACTTGCTCAGCATTACGTAAGAATTCAAACTGAGCAAGATTTGATCTTGGAAAAATGGTTTATATACCTTTACATTGCAAATGCATAAATCTCAACAGAGCTCTATCCTTGATTCTTCTGTATATGCATGCCAACAAACAATAGGTATTACCATTATTAATTGGATTTATTTATTCTGGGTATCTTCATTCTTGGTTCTTTCACTCACTGCTGCATTGCTATCTCTAGAGTAATAAAATTCAGCTGCACCTTGAGCGGAGCACAGGAAAACTCCACTCTGCTGAACAGGAAAACTGAAAAAGCCCCTGTGCCAGGTACTAGGAATGGTACAAACATTACTCATACACCACTGATACAGAGGTGGACGAGGAGGTATTTCATTTAGTGATAGTCTTTTTTACACACATACTAATTTAAATAAACACATTGATCAGCACCAGAAAAGTATGGATGTTTGCATAGTTTTGCAATAGGACCTTTATGGAAAGCCTTTAGAACACACTAACTACGGACAATGGGAGAACTATTAACGCCAGTAATAAAATAGCCTATTGAAAGAAATTGGATCAGGGTTAAAAATACCAGGACTGAAATATACTGGATTATAAGGAATAAGTAGTGTCTCAAGAGAAGCCTGCAAGAATTGATCCTATTTCCCTACAGGGATAAATGAAAGCTTTGGATTTATTTTTATTTATGCAGTAGCCATTAAAAGCACTCTCATGTTCAATTTTTCATGTGAATACTGTTGCACACTTATTCTTTTATGATACAATGTTATGTGGCAAGGTGAATCAGCAACCTATTTAACTTCGAGGGGCAATTCACAGTGTTGAATTAGACCTTCCCATATAGTTTCCATTAGTTAGCTATTGCCTTCCACACTTTGAACCTTCGTATTATTTGAGACCACTCAGAACGGTTCTGTTAATACGAGCCAATTTGCATTCACAGCTGCATTCATTTGAAATCAGTGGCTGCTTTTTGAAAGATGGAAAATATAGATTAGTGATAGCAGATGTTTCCTAAGGCTACATTCTTGACAACTGAAGGCAAGAAATCCAGTGACCTGTAAGACAAATTGGGCCTCATTTGTTTAACATATCACGTGGTAGACAATCTACATTATAGTATTCAAGAGTCACCTGTGCACACGGGTCTTAGGATAAAATAATGTAATGTTTTGACAGAGAAAGAATTTCTTAGAAATGCATGTGCTTCACCATTGGGGTTATTCTGATTAGCAGGCATTTATTACCTATAAATATCTTGAATGTTTCCAACAAAAAGAGCATAGATATGTTTTGTAAAATCCTTTGGAGAAAAATTCTGCAGATTTTTCTGCATTTTCTTCCCATTTATTTACCTGTGATGATTTTTGCTAAGAAAAATAAATCCTTGAAGCAAACATGTTTATTAAACACTTACATAAATGTCATTTCTGTAGGTGGCCCTGATAATGTGACGCATGTGTGGCGTGAGGAACATGGGCGTGAGGAACTATCCCCAAGCAGCCTGGCTGCACAGTAAGTCTTTCTTTGTTGGTCTGCTGGGTTTTTTTCTAAACTAATAGGTAACTTGTCTGAGTAAGCAATCAACACAATTTATAAACATAATTCTTTTATCAATTTGTAAGACTTTGAAATAGAAAAATCCACTATTGACTGACCAAGAAAAGGACATAGCTGAAATGTAGTAAAGTTGAAACTTATTTTTTCAGATTATCCAGTGACATTTTTGGAGAATGCAACATGAGCATCTCTTTTTCAGTTGTAACATTGTATATAACTAGATCCAGTGTGTCCTGTCTGGATCGGTTACCTATGTCTCTGAGGAAAATCTAGAGGGAGGTCCAATTTCCAACTTTTTTAAGGTCTTTCACTATGAAAGTTGTATAAGCAAATTTTTCACATTACAATTTATTTTGGTTTTTAAAAATCACAGTATCTCTTATGCCAGTCAAGGTAATACAAAATTTGTTTGCTTCCACAGCATTCGCGTAGGTAAAACTGTTTATAGATAATTTAATTTTGGACTCTTATGGGGCATGTTAAATATGTTGTCCCCGAAACAGGCAGTGGAAATGACAGCAGCAATGTTGGCTTCTAAAGACCATTAATGTAAGCAGTGCTCTGAAGTCACTGTAATAATCATAGTAGGGAATGCATGCAGGCGCCCACAGAAGCTGACTGAAGTAAATTCCTATAGCTCAAGGCAAATTTAGAGACTAGATGGCCTGTTATGTAAACGTTGTTTTGGCCTGATAAATTATACTATTGCAATTTTTTGACTCTAGTCCCAAAGGATACATTTCTGCACTAATGAAATTTGTACAAATAAAATGAAATACAGGACTTATTTTTAACCATTTTTTTTTTCTGAAATAGGATCTATGCAGTTGTTTATAAACTTTCTATTATTTAATGAGAAGTTCTCGAACTCTGGGTAAATTCTAGGCTAATTCCTTCCATAAACAGCCACATCCTATGTCTGCTTCTACCTTTGTCCTCCCCTAAGGTGGCTGAACCAGGTGCTCTTTCCAGAGCAGTCAAGCAACCTTGGACAATTTCCCCCTAGCTAGGATGCCATGTTCCAAAAAATCAGGTCTTATAGAGCCATCAAAAATACTTAAAAAAAAAAGACCTTTCTATTGAGACAAGTGTATGCTTATACCAAGTTGAAACTAGGTACCTTTATCAGAGCCTTGAGGCATCCATAGCATTGATAATACTAGCACTTCAGATCACAAATTCCACAAACAATGTAGTTGCTGGCAGCCAGCTCACAGTTTATTAGGAAGAATTCAATACTTTTAAGATGGTTCTTGTTGAAACAGATTGATGAAATTAAGTATTTCTTATATTTAGACTTCCTTTCCATTCCCATTTTAAAATAATCACAGAATGGCAATATTTGGCATAAGATAAAAGATGTTTTGGTCCAGAATTTTCTAAAGAAGGCTGCTTAAAAATATTTTTCCCTCACTGCTCTTCTCTCTCCTTATTATTTTTGTCCTAAGGTTATTATTTGTATTATTCTGTGTGTGTGTGTGTACACTCACACAATGTACACATAAGCTCATCTTTCATTGCAAATATTCTTGGAAAATAAGTAGGATTATATACAAAAATACATAAATTAAATGGTTTAAAAGAATAATTAGATATTTATGCTAAAGCAGTGGCACATAGATACGGAATCTTAATTTTCAGAATGTATTAAATGTAATCGCCAAAATCTTGGCAATCAAATGTTCTTCCTGAAATTAAGAGAATGGCTTAGATAACATTTCAAGGTCACTTTTAGTGCAACATTCTTCTACTTCTATTTTAAGCTGGAAAATTCACCATGAGAATCCTTTGTTCATTCCACACAGAAGGTTAGACCAATATTTTTCTTTTGAGCACTATACCAGGATGCAAATGGCTCTATGCTATAATAACTACAATATATGGAAATGGTTACTTTTTTTTTTAGTGTGGAGGCTATCAATTGTATTTAATTTTTTTAATTTTTTTAAAGACTTTATCTGAGAGAGAGAGAGAGAGAGAGAGAGAGAGAGAGAGCATGAGTCGGGGGAGGGGCAGAGGGAGAAGCAGGCTCCCTGCTTAGCAGGGAGCCCAATGCAGGCTCCATCCTAGGACCCTGAGATCATGACCTGAGCAGAAGGCAGATGCTTACTGACTGAGCCACCCAGGCACCCCTATCAATCGTATTTAAATGAAGGTCAGCTATCTGATGAGTTAACTGTGCTCTGACTGCCACATTAGAGATTTCTCTCGCTGTAGATTTTCTCTTTAAAGTTCTTCAAGGATCCTGTAGTATTAGCCCACATTTAAATACCCTAAGACTACTTTGACGTTAATGCAGACATTTTCCTACATGTTTACTAGCTATGCCAGGATAAGTCTCTTCCCTTAGTATTTGAATAAAATCTAAGTTAAACATCTGACAGAACTGGTTAATTTGTGTATTGTGTGGTTTGATTCGAAATAGATGGTCCCCAAATCAGCTATTGACATTTATTCTATCTCTCCTGTACATGAAATTCAATCATAAACACTGAGGGAAGATGTTACAAAATAGAGATGCAGCCTCATAGTTGAAGTGACAGGGCACAACACACACGTATTTACTCACTCATGCTAATGCCTCAGAAATCCTAGGCTATATTCTCACATGCCAGTCAGGTTAAAGGGACACATGAAAGTGGTTAATTCGGAAACACTGAATTGGTTATTTAAAGAAAAGGAAGGAACTTATAGTGTTCAATTAGAGTCCACTATTTTTTTAAATCACAATTAAATATATTTATTTGAAGAATGTTATAGGTGGAAGGGATTAGCAGATCCTTCAGCCCCCTGCATATCATTTGACAAGGGAAGAAACTGAGGTCCAGAGGGGTCTGCCAGATTTAGAGGAGAAAAAGAAAAGAAAAGAAAAACATAGAAGACTCATAGGTTGTTCTTACATTGAAAAATTATCATTTAAAAAAAAGAAAAAAATTATTCATTGTTTATCTGAAATTCAGATTTAACTGGGAGTCCTGTATTTCCTCTGACAACCCTAGCCCCGTAATTTTTTTCTTTCATGTGAACATGCCTAGAAATAATCTTAAGATCACTTATGACTGGATATTAAAATAACTAAATCTAAAGATAATGTCCACAGAGAAGTAAGCGATCAGAGGATGCAGAGCCAGTGTGCACTTAGATCAGATGGAGGAAGATGTTCTACTTCCAGTTTCAATGCCCAAGTCAACTAATGCCAAACAACCAGGGACTTAAATGATCTTGACAAAATAACTTTATTCTCTTTTTAAATGACTTAATTATATATTCTTTTCTAATTCTATAGGCTCCTAATACTGGAAAACTTTGAAGATGCTCTCTTAAATATATCAGCAGATAGTCCTTATATTCCTTACTTGGCATGTGTGAGAAATGTCACTGACAATTTGTCCAGGGGATCACAAGGTAATACTCTTAGTAGTCAAAATGCTGCTTAGGGTTCTAATTCTGTTCTAAAGTAGTAAGTCCTTTAAGACATTTGCTTAAAAAATAGAAAGGTTTTTAAAAGATTTTAGTTTCCATACGCATGAGTTTCAGTTTGGTAGTTTGATATATGAAAGGAATATCTACTTGTGTTATTATATTATTACTTCTGTTCCTGCTGCTAGTACTTCTGGCCACCTGGACAAACTTTAATTTACGATGGCCATGTAACAGAGAATATGATAATGACCACCCAAACAAACTTGCCATGTTTCTGGAATTATTGGTAGTTCGTATAACCCTTCATGGCATTTTCTGTGTCCTTAATAATCTTAGTTATCAAAAAACAATGAAGAATGATAATATAGACTTCCCAAAGCAGGTGTAAATTATATAAACAAAGGATTTTTGTGTGGAAGACTATTTTTACTTCCCACCCTTATACACTTTATTTTCAATTTTCTGCCTACATGGACAACCATGAATATGGCATTTAATCAAATGTTTCTTTTCCTTTTTCAAGAGAAAATACCGAATTTCTCACCTTTTCCAAGGGATCTACATTTACTTTTCCCACACCAAAATAGTTTCTCGAGACTTAATGGCAAGCAAATAGCACACAAGTATTTAAACGTGGTCTCTGTTTACTAGGCATGAATTAATCAAGGTTGGAAGGGTGTATATGTGTCACAGTGATTATGCAATCTGTTCTCCCCCAAACACTTCAACTTAACAGTCTATCCAAAAGTCAGAAATAAAAGCAGATTTAGTTCACAAAGAGCCAAAAGTGTGTAGCACCTTTGCTAGAAATATTTTTGTCTCTAAGCAGAATATCTATGAATATTTTAAAAATAATGAACTCTGTAGTCTCCATGGTTCAAGGAAAGGTTAAATTTTCACTTGTCTTATACTTAGATTGAACTAGGCCATTATCTTAGGAAAAACTTAGCAATAAATTAGGATAAAGGTGTTTTTCAAATGGGTTTCCTAAATGACCTTGCAGTTCACATAAGGTAACTCTTCTCTCTTCCTTTACAGAAAATTTAAGACTCCTGCAGTCCATAATTTCATTTAAAAAATCTTTTCTTCAAAATGGTTTTTATGAGGATTACTTTTCTTCAGTTCCTGAAGTCCTGAAATCAAAAGTAAGTCATGAAAGAAAAAATAAATAAATAAACCTTGACATGGTCTGTAATGCTCTGGCAAGATGTATTTCAGTTTAAGTTTTAAATCTATATCTTCATAAATATTTGTCCTATTTTGACTAGATTAATGCCAGAAAAAGGGGACAAAAGGGTTCTTGTGCTATAAAATGTCATTTTGTTCTTAATTAGTGGATATCTCTATATGAAATGACCAATAAAGACCTAACTGCAGTATTCACATACATAAAGGAATGGCTAATAATATAGTTATCTCATTAAGCTTCATAATTTTGGAATAGTACTCATAATATGATTTCCAATTTAAGTTGGCCTCGGTTTTTAAAACTACAAAAGTGGATCTTAAAAGCTAGTGTTTGGACTTCACAGTGTGCAAAAAGCTCAGAGTTGACTAACCTTATTTTTATTGTCATCAGAAGCAGAAACTAATAAATCATATTAAGATGTATGATATTAAACAAAGGAGGGAAAGCAATGAAAAAAATTTTAAACTCTGAAGTTTCAATTGGTTCACATTTATCTATTATTCTTTGTTTAGCTCATGCATATAGTATACAGGTTATCATGATAATTCACTTCATTTCTTAAATAACCCTAATAAAATTTGAAAGCAGCTTTCCTAGTAAGAACAGCAGTTTAATTGAATTTAGGTAGGCAAGGATAAAGCAAAATTAGAACTGGTTTATTCAGGGCAAACAAGATGACTTTCTGTATATTCAAGATGGTCTAATTAAGCAGGCATCCAAAACATATGTCCATGTGTATTATAAGTAGGTAATGCTAGTGAGGTTACCTCCATTTTCTCCTGATCTTCTAGACAAATCAAAATTTCTAATGCACCTAATTTAGCAGTATCTTAATTTGTGCAAATGAAAAGGAAGTTATGCATTCATCTGGAAAATTCCTACTCATCCTTCAAGGACAAGTTTAAATGTCACTTCTATAATATTAGAGTATTGCCTTTCTCCCTGTTTCTCAGCCAGGATAATGGCTTTGTGTGCACATAATATTTATCCATTCATTCATTCAATCCATCATCTATGGTCCCATAACACTAATCTATTTATTTAAAAGACATAATCTCTAACCCCAAAGTCCTTATAGCAATCCACTGTAGCAGATGGAAAAGCAGACCAATAATTATGACACAGTGAGATAAGTGTTGTGGTATGTGGATGGACAGGATTCTGTGTATGGAGGTGGGAGATTTAACTCCAATTGTACGGAATGGAGGTGGAGAGAAGAAATTTCATGGAAGAGAGAATACTTGCTCTTACAGGCTGAGTAGGATTAGGTTACAGTCCTACATTCCACACATAGAGACCTGCATTTATTAAGACAGAGGTATGAACCTGAAGGACAGATATAGGTTACCTGTAGTCATGTGCCTGTCTGGAGCAGAAGGTGCCTATGGGAGAGGCAGGAAGGGGGACTGCAGAGAGACTGGGCCCAGATCCCAAAATCCTCTTTCTGCTTAGTCACGGAGTTTGAATCTGGTCTGGAAAGTTGTGCATTTGAAGAAAGTAAAATTTTCATTTTAGAAAGAGACCTCTCTGGGAGAACTATGGAGGACAGATTGGAGAAAAGCCAAGTAGGTGATTTCTGCAGTAACCTAAGCAAAAAGTGAGCCCTGTACTTTGTCAGTGGCAGAGAAAGAAGGAAGAAACGGTTTCAAGAATGGGGTAGGAAGTTAGGTGACACAACGTGGCAGCCAGTGGGCATAAAGAAGAGGAGTCTGATAGCAGTGAGATTTCTGGCTTTTGGAACTTATTATTTAGCATTATAACTTGTTGTATAAGTAAGGTCTGTTTCCCTCCTTAGAGGGTAAACTCAGATAAAATGTGGCCTCTGTATCTCTAAGCCCCACATTTAGCACACAGTAGGAGCTTAAGACAACTCATGGATGTGTGAACAAATGAAGGTGTTAAAAGAGAGCCCTGGTGATATAACTGCGTCACCTGGACAATTATTCATTGTAGTTCTCAAATTGTGAAGTCATCAGGCAGCGCAAAATATACACCAGTGAAATTGAAACAATACATTCTCAATCATTTACACTCATGGAATGGGAAATAGATGTAAGAATAATTTAAAACAGCATCCACATTTTGACTATACTGCTCCACTTTGGGGTTACATTATGAAAAATGTTCTAGAAGCCACAGAAGTGGAAATAAACTGCAATCCTGTCCTTTGGGTAGAAAGTCTGTTGTCATTTACAACAAGCATCGTGGCTATCTGCAATTGACAGAACCCCTACATTTCAAGACTATAAGTTCCCTGAGGAACGTTCCTAAGTCTGTCCCTCTACTATTGTATTCTCAGCACCGGGCGTATAGACACATGGAAAATATTCAGTATGTATCACTGAAAGAATGAAGATAAATTCTTACAGTTTTATAGCAAGAGATGATTTAACTTCCTTGCTTTGCCTTCCCTGGTAATTAGTGTCTTAATTGTGACAGTCAGTTAGGGCCTACCCATTCTAAAACTTTACTCATGGCATTTCTAAGAAAGTTTAGACCCTCCAAAATGTCAAATCCTTGCCATTCAAAAGTGACTTCTCCTCTCTAGTTCCAACATTGTACTCTTACTGAGCTTTTGTGTTTTCTCCTTCCTTCATTGTGAGAAGGATAGCTTCCTGATTGGGGAACTATACCTAAAGTGAATATTCCCCATATTGGGCAGAAATATGGGTAACACAATATTTTTATTATAACACCTTTACATTTTTAAGTAGGTTCCTTTCCCCGGCATTTACTTGCCAAGAGCCCAGGAGCACTGCTGTTTTATCACTTTTATACCTATGATATTTTGAGGGGTTTTTTTGTTTGTTTGTTTGTTTTGAGGGGGCATGGGGGCAGAGGAAGAGGTAGAGAGAGAATCTTAAGTAGCCTCCATGCCCAGAGTGAGCCCAATCCAGGGCTTGATCTCACGACCCTGAGATCATGACCTGAGCCAAAATCAAGAGTTGGACACCCAACCAACTGAGCCACCCAGGTGCCCCGATATTTTGAGTTCTTATTTAAATGTAACTTCCATTTCTGATTCAGATGCATTCAGGGACCACACGCACTGGGGAATTCAGTCACAGCTGGACATGGAGTTAGTTATGGGTCATTATTCACATTTGACCTAAGACCTTCTTCACTATGTGGACCAGGGTCATGATAAAGGAGAAAGGACTGTACATGAGGTTCTGACAAACCTACAATCTGGATTTGACACACTTTGGGGTTTTTTTTTTGTTTTTTTTTTTAAGATTTTATTTATTTATTTGAGAGAGAGAGAATGAGAGCCAGAGAGCACGAGAGGGAAGACGGCCAGAGGGAGAAGCAGACTCCCTGCTGAGCAGGGAGCCCGATGTGGGACTCCAGGATCATGACCTGAGCCGAAGATAGTTGCTTAACCAACTGAGCCACCCAGGCACCCTTGACACACTTTGGAAGAGAGAATTTTAATTCTCTGGATTTAATTTAAGAATTAAATCCATGAAGCTTCTAAAAATTTAATGCATGTATTGCTTTTAGAAGAAAGTAGTAAATAATGACAAATACTATATGACCTTCAGGTTGCTCCTTGATGGATGTGCTCCACAATGCATTCCACATTATTGACCCTGAATTAGACCCTTATTTCAGAGAACCAATTCTACTTCAGTAGCATGGCTAGATTTCCAATTTCCCCTTCAATAACTTTTATCAAGGGAAGATTATACTGTATGGACTTTTACTGGTTTCTCATACATGTATGCCAAACTTGCAATTAAAAAATGTATTTGGGGGGCGCCTGGGTGGCTCAGTCGTTAAGCATCTGCCTTTGGCTCAGGTCATGATCCCAGGATCCTGGGATCCATCCCCGCATTGGGCTCCCTGCTCCGCAGGAAGCCTGCTTCTCCCTCTCCCACTCTCCCCACTTGTGTTGTCTCTCTTGCTGTGTCTCTCTTCCTGTCAAATAAATAAATAAAATCTTTAAAAAATGTATTTGGGTCAAAATATATACATGTATATATTTATATATATATAAGTTGAATATATATATGAATATATATGAATATATATAAGTTGAATATATATATATATTTTTTACTCTACTGAGTAAAACTCACATTTACTATACCCTCAAAGCTTGATTAAAACAAATTCATTGGGCTACCAGTATTTATCCTTTTCTTTAAAAAATCATGAAAAGTCACTGAAGGATGTGACAAGAAGGCTTGACTCCATTCATTAGAAGTTTAATCATATCTATTATTTGGAAAATCAAAGGAAAGAATAGAGTGGCAAACACATAGTTACAGCTGGTAAAACAATTGGACCTGTAATGGAAATTTTCTCATAGCAGTAAGACTAGTGAGTAGAATTTTAATATGCATGAGGCTATTTTAGATGGTTCAAAGCCAGAAGTCAATTAGAATATTAAATACAGTAAAAAATAGACCAATGATATTTACTATCAAAGATGATCAGTGTTTAATTGCTAGTGCCTACATGTAGTTACTATAAATCTTTCATCTAAGACACATAATCGTACCTTTCCCATTTGATATATGGAAAGAAACATCCCTAAACATTTGCCTGTATCATAAAATACTTCATTTCTATTGAAATGCAACTTCTGATTGAAATTGAGTTGCAATGAATGACATATATATTTGCTTCCTTTGGTGTTGCTCCAAATTATTTGACTTCTATTTCTCTGTCTTTTTTTTTTTTAAGACAGAGGAGGGGGAGGCACAGGGGGAGAGGGAAAGAGGGAATCTTCAGCAGACTCCACACTCAGCATGGAGCCCAATGTGGGGCTCAATCTCATGACCCTGAGATCATGACCTGAGCTGAAATCAAGAGTGAGAGGCTTAACTGACTGAGCCACCCAGGCATCCCAAATTATTTGACTTCTTAAAAAGAATAGCTCCAGGGTGGCTTCCAAGCACTACAGAACTTTTAAGCACTTCCAAGGAACAAAGGCACCCAGTTTCCCTCAATAGGTAAGAGAGTAGAAGATAATGTCCAAAACAGTGCAGACACTTCTGAAAATCCAAGTGTATTCCCATTCATATTTTAAATGCAGTCTTATTAAAATGCATGTGATTCACATGCTGCATTTTAAAAAAGCTTTTTTCTTGTCAATGATTTTTTTTAATTGTGGTAAAATACATGTAATATAAAATTTACCACCTGAAGCATTTTTAATTGTACAGTTCAGTCTTGTTAAATGCATCCACATTGTTGTGCAACCAATCTCCAGAACTCTCTTAATAATTCAAAACTGAATCCCTGTACCTATTAAAATAACACATCTTCCTCTCTCCCCTTAGCCCCTGGCAACCACAATTCTACTTTCTGTCACTATGAATTTGACTACTCTACATTCCTTATTTAAATGAAATCATCCAGTATTTGTCTTTTTGTGACTGGCTTATTTCACACATCACAAGGTCCTCAAGGTTCATCCGCATTGTGGCATGTGTCAGAATTTCTCTCCTTTTTAAGACTGAATAATATTCCATGTGTATCTATATACTACATTGTGTTTATCCATTCATCTGTCAGTGGACACTTGGATTGTGTCTGCCTCTTGGTTATTGTGAATAATGTTGCTATGGACCTGGGTGCACAAATATTTGTTTGAAACCCAACTTTCAATACTTTTGGGTATATACACAGAAGTGTATATCCACAGAAGTGGGATTGCTGAATCATACCAGTAATTCTGTTTTTATTTCTGAGGAAACTCCATACTGTTTTCCACAGTGGTTGCATCATTTTCCATCCCCACCAGCAATGCACAAGGGTTCCAGTTTCTCCACATCCTTCCCAACACTAACAAGTTTTCTTTCCCTCTTCCTTTTTTACTTACAGTAGCCTTCCTAATGCGTACGAGGAAGAAAGACTTTTTTTTTTTTTTTGCCAAAACTGCTTTGCTCTCTGCCTTTCCACATGACTTAAAACATATACTAAAATATAAATTAGTTGAAGTATTTGTGATTTAAATGAGCTAAAACTAAACCACATTTTTTTAAACCTTTGAATCTACAAGATCTGAGTCCAGTGGGGAAATGCAGGTCTAATAGTTCCAAAAGTTTTATAAAATTCTTAAGAAAGCAATAAACTCAAGTCACAGAAAATAATGCTTCGTGGTAAAACTTGCCAAATGCCAACTAAAAAAAACATATGCACAGTGTTTTTTTGAAGTAAATCAATTTTGGTTACTTATTATCAACTACCAAATATTTATAATAATATAACTAATCTATTTCCCACTCCTTCCCCTTTCTGGAAAGCTCTCTCAACTTCGAAACTTGACCGAACTTCTTTGTGAATCCGAAACTTTCAGTTCAATAGAGAGAATGTGCCAGCTCTCTGATGTGAACTTTGGGGACCTATGTGAAGAAAGTGCATTTCATGTGCAGCTCCTTGAAGCAGCAGAGTTTGGTACCGAAATAGCAACCAACTTACTGTACCATGACAATATTATATCTCAAAAACTGAGGGATTTGCTTACTGGGGATCCAAGCAAAATGAATTTAAATATGGATTGGTAAGTATCTTCATTGCCTGTTTCCTTGGGGAAACCCCTTCTCAAATAATTATGGATATGCTTAGCTCAGCTTCTTCTTCTCTTCTGTTTTGTTCCAGGTTGCTAGAACAGGCACTGCAAATGAATTACTTGGAAAATATCACACGGTTAATGCCAATCATAGAAGCCATGCTGCATGTCAATAACAGCGCAGACCCTTCTGAAAAACCAGGTGCTTCCCCCCCCCATTTATTTTAAGTGTTGTCTTATAAGAATGCATGTGATTCTCATGCTGCAGTTTAAGAAAGGCTTTTTTGAAGTTCCCAACCAAACCTGCTTTGTATCTGCCCTTATACATGAGAAATCTGAAGCTTTAAAATATGGTTACTTGTCTAAAATAAACACACAGAACGCCAGCAGAGGATGAAATAGGGAAATTCGATTTCACAGCAAAAAGATCTTCAAAATTTTAACTAGTTAGACCATTCACCTTTTATTTCTCTGATATATTAAAGTGCATTAGCTAGGATGGAATTTATTTACTTCCATGAAAATAATCTGATTTAAAAAATAAAAAGATGCACTGCTGTCTATAGAAATCTCAATTCAGAACCTCCTATTAGTATTCTGAGTTTGATGCCCCATGCAATACTTTTCTTCTTTGCATAATACCTCATTACTGAAAAGAAAGGCATTCAGAATTTTGGACAACAGACAGCCACAAAATTCGAAGGGCACTAAGTCCAAAAATAAAGAGGGTGTATTTGCATAAGGGATACTTCATGAAGAAATCGAGAGATATTTGCAGAATGGAGATTATAATCTGCTAAAATAAAGTCAAAATATCATTTGTTATGCATTAAATGACCCAGATATGAAAAAATTATAATCACTGTCCTAAAAAAGTTTGAAGTTAAACACATTCTATTTAAAAGTGAGGTAATGATTATTAAAAATTCTTGATAAACTGTAACATGCTGGGCAAAGTTAAGCAAATGTGCTCTGCAGCATTATGTTGTAGATTTAGCCAACCTTGTCCTAAGTTGACAATATTATATGATCCGAGGTTGAAAAGCATTTTGAATTTGTGTGATGTTTTAAATCAAATGGAGGGATATATATTTACTGCATGTGATCAAAGTCTGTGAGGAAATCATATTTTTTTTAATCAACCTTGTGTTGTAGACATCTAAGGAAAATTTATAACCCAACAATCTGTTGCCTTGGGTCAATGATACCATAATTGGAACAAGTCTAAATCAGATAGAAATAGATCCTAAAGATGCAGGGTTCGCCAAAACTGAGAGATCTCTGCTCCTGACACAAGGCATGTATGTTGAGTGTATGTTTTAGTCTAGAAGACTTCTCTTATGTTAGTACAACAACTTAAAAAGAATCACATTGCAACCAACACGCGTATTTTCTTTTTTTTTTTTTCTTTTAGGTCAGTTAATAGAAATGTTTAAAAATGTTGAAGAGCTGAAGGAAGAACTGAGGAGAACGACAGGCATGTCCAATAGGAGTATTGACAGTCTGCTGGCCATTCCTATCCCTGAAAACAGAGCTGAGGTGGGGCGTAATATAGTTGTACTTATAGCCAGATCTTAAAAGTTTAAATCATGTGTAGTATTTGTTGAGCACTTATCAGTAAAACACTGAGAAGTTGCTTGCAGATCTGGTGAATTTTCCATGCAAATGATAAAATTAGAGGCTGAATTCCTTGTGGGGTTAGAAGAAAAATCCTAAAGCAAGACGATTATTACTATCTTTTCCTTTCCTTCTAGTTTTCCTTCTCCTTCATCTTCCCTCCTTTGTGCTCTCCTTTTCCTTACCCCTAGATAGTTTTCTTAAATAAGTGGTGCCTCCAATAATTCTGTATATGCACAATCACAATCACATTTTCTGAGATAAATTTACACAGTCTGTTATAATGACATCAAAGTCAGATTTCAGTAATCTAATTGGGGAAAAAAAAAACAGACCATTTACAATTTGTTGAAATGAATACTCAGTTTGGCTTTTTAAAAGTCCCAGGACAAAACATAGTATATAAAATAGATAGGATCCAGGGAACTCTGGGCAAGTTTGTGGGTATAGTGAACATGTTTGGGTATGACAATGAATAATGTCATTTCCTCATAGGCTGATAATAGGGCTTTCCACTTGAAATGTCTCTTCTTTTATCCCTTTTCCAAGTCCATTGTCTGGAAATGTCATAGAAATTTTCCAAAAGAACTGCAGATCTTAAGGCCTCATCTGTTCAAAACTTACGCGTGACAGAGTGTGTCATTTCTAAGCACAGCCCAGCTATTCTTCAATATCGGACAAAGTTTTTGAAAGCCTTGAAGACTGCCTTAGGGAAATATTTAGGTTTACTTGTGTCCTGTTCACTGGTTCCCTCATACAAAAATTAAAACTGCTTTGCCTTCCCTCTTGTTCTAGCAAATAGTCATTGACCTTTTCCCTTTGATCTCACCTTTGATCTAATTTCAGTAATCAAGTGTTTGGCTTCTGAAGAGCAGGTTGATTTTAGTAAATAAAAACACAAATGAGGAGTGTACATTCTTAACTACTTTCAAAAGGAAAGAGAGAAGAGTTTCAACAATCTTGAATTTCCTAAACTTTTCTCTTGATTTCAACTCAACAGCAATAGAGTCTTCTTACTTCTCATATACACACCTCACTTTTCACACAGCATCACTGTCCAGGATGGTTGATTCACATTATTATGTAATTCTGGGCTTTTTGTTCTTTGCCCTTTATCTCTTGATAGACATACCCAGAGGTTCTTATGTAAGATTATAACTTCAAATTATTTTAAAAACAAAATGCAATTTAAATACACTAAATAAAATTTTAAAGGAAAAATGAGTCTTAAACGAATATTTTTCCCAAACTTAACTCCTGATCAATTCTTTCTTGGTGGATCACTCACTCAGTTGTTCAAACAGGAAACCTCAGAACCATCACGACACTTCTTTGTGTCTTTTTCTCCATCTTGTTTTTTAAGCTTTCCAGTAAACTCTGGCTCTCTGTAGTTTTATTGCGATTATTTATTTATTGTGATTAGTGATTTAGTTTTGTTTTAAAGATTTATTTACTTATTTGAGAGAGAGCGAGCGAGCGCATGAGCAGGGAGGAGGGGCAGAGAGAGAGAGAGAATCTCAGACTCCGCGCTGAGCACAGAGCCCAACATAGAGCTTGATCTCCTGAACCTAAGATTGTCACCTGAGCTGAAGCCAAGAGTTGGACACTTAACCTACTGAGCCACCCAGGCGCCCTGTGATTAGTGCTTTAAATGAAAAAAATATATATATATATTTGACTTGGAGTATAATTTATCATATTTTTAAATGAAGTCTAAGAATAAAGAAAAACCTTTCTTTTGAGAGATAGTTCTCAGAGGATTCACAACTGAATAGTTTTCTTCCTCCAACTTGCAGATTATTTCTCGTGTGTTCTGGTTGCATTCTTGTGATGCTAATATGACCTATTCCAAAATGGAGGATGTGATGAAGGAATTCTGCAGCCTGCCTCTTCCAGAAAGATCCCGGCAGTCTTACCTCATTGGACTCACCCTTCTGCACTACTTGGACATTTACAACTTCACATACAAGGCAAGTTGCTATTGCTGAAATATTTTATATTCACAGTTTAGTACAAATACATTTGATTACATGAGTATGCTCCCTGATACTGTAATGAATGAGATCCATTTATCTAGCTTTTGGAATTATAGCTTTATTTTAGAGCTAAATAGGACCTTAGTGATCATATACTGCAAATTTGCACATTTTATAGATGAGGAAATTAATATTATTGCCTTATTAACTCTCAGTTTGTGTATCCAAGGCCATGTATTAAATTTAATATATATTATACTAAAGTATGAAATACAGATGTGTGTGTGTGTATATACATATATATTTTTACAGTGAACAAGCATTAATTTGGTAGGATAATAAAGATTAGAGCAAAGTTTGTTGTTTTTTGTTTTTTTTTAGTAGGGGCTTTTTTGGTCTTAAAAATTTGTGTGTGTATTTTTCCCATCAATTTAGAAAGAGGCTACTATTATGCAGTACAACAAAACAAATGGGTCACTATCAGAGTTTAGAAAAGTCAGCAATGACTTCATCTTACAATAAGTACATGCTTCATAAGTACTTGTGTAATACAAAACTGAAAGAAAAATATAAACATAGAAGAATTAAACATCTATTTCACCTATATCTATACTAGATCAAAAATATTTACATGTTACTGCAAACACTGAAAAAATGTTTTTCCCTTTAAAGTAAGAAAAACCAGAAGCAACATGGCTGACTTTTGTTGTTATAGCAAAGGGAGTGAAAATGTTTCAAGACTAGTTATCAATAATCCTATTCTGGGTCATCATTTTCTCACACCTATATTTCTGCAATGGCCTCTTAATTGGCCTCCCTGCCTCCATACATGCAACCTCCCCACCACCACCCTACCCCACCATCCCTAAGCAGCCAGAGTGATCCTTTTAAAATTTTAAGTCACATTATGCCAACCCTGTGCTCAATACCTTCCGGTGGCTCCCCAGTCCCTACAGGGACCCCATGATCTGTAAAACCACTCCCATCTCTAAAATTCTCTTTCCTACTTGGTGACTCATTGGGCCCATGACTGCTACATGGAACCACTCAATATTTCAAATGCCAAGAACAGTGCCAGGCCCAAAGAGGCACTCAGCAAATATCCATTAACTAGACAAATGGTTATTTTACATAAACTATAAACTAAAATGCATATGAAATGAAATTATTAATTTTATTCATCTAAAATGTTAATCCTTATTTTATATTGCCTCTGCAGAGCAGATATCAAACCAAATATTTTTTGTTAAGTCTAGTAATTAATTATGTGCATTTGACAAGCAGAAGACCATTCCTACTTCTTTTAAGTATTGCAAAGAAAAATAATGAAAAATTTCTCATCACTAGTCAATTTATTTCACATCAATGTAGGAATGGCCAGAATGTAGGAATGCCCAGAATTTTGGCAGAATTGGAAGAAAAATTGTAATGTTGATTATAATTTAGAAAAAATATAACTGAAATTAGTAGCTGTGTTAGTGAGTTGGCTGTGTCTTCACAGTGTCTCTCCAACTGCATCTTGTGCTCATAATGGTGGTCTTTGACTTTACTGGACATGTAAAGAACTTTCCCTCCTCATGGACCTCACACATCTTTCCCGCCCTGCCTATAACCTTCCTCTGCTTATTCTCCTCTGTTTTGCTCTCCATTGGGGTGCAATGTGGGAAAAATCTTTCTTGAATCTTAGCGAAACTCTCTAACCTCCTCATATTCCCCAGTCTTTTTTTATTGATTTGTTTGAAATCTGTTCCTTCTATTAGACCAAGGCTCCTTGAGTGGAGGGATGGTATCACTTGGTATACCACCATATACCCATCTCCTCACCATGCTGGGGACATAGCAGGCACTCAATTAACGTTTGGTGATTAAATGAATGAGAGGATGAAATTACTTTAAAATTTTAAAATATTTCCAGTGTATCTTCATGCTGCAGAAAAGCATTGTGGGATTATGATTAAACTAGAATTACATGAGCTTTTTGACAGAGCTTTTCTGATTTTAAGGATCATATTATATGATTTTTGAGCAATAGTATATCCACGAAGAGTTATGTAATTGACATTTGCCCTTCTGACTTTTAAAATCATTTATTTTTGGCAACTTTATTGGGGTATAATTTATGTACCATAAAATCCACTTATTCGAAGTATCCAATTCAATGATTCTTTTAGTAAATGTATGGAATTGTGCAACTATTACCACAATCTAATTTTTGAACATTTCCATCAATCCAGAAAAAAAACCTCATGTCTATATGCAGCTACTTCTGATTCTGACCTCTAGCCCATGCGGCCCCTGATCTATTTTCTGTCTCTAGAGAATTTCCTTTTTTAGACATTTTATATACACTCAATCATACAATACGTGGTCTTTGTGTTTGGCTTTTTTTTACTCAGTATAATGTTTTTGAATTTCATGCATATTGCAAGATGTGTCAGTATTTCATATCTTTTTATTGCCAAACAGTATTCTAGTTAAAGGATGTACATTTCTTTTGTCCATTCATTTGGATCATTTCTACTTTTTTGGCTATTGTGAATGATGCCACTATGGACCTTCTCATACAAATCTTGGTGTAGACATGTTTTCATTTCGCTCGGATAAATACTTAGGAATATAATTGCTAGGTTGCATGGTAAACTTATGTTTGAGTATTTAATTAACTTCCACATTTTTTTCCAAAGTGACTATACCTTTTAAGATTCTTACCAACAGTGTGTGTGGGTTCCAATGTCTCCACATACATCATTTATTTTTATTCTGTTCCCGATAGGTGTTTTTCCCTAGAGAAGATCAAAAGCCAGTAGAAAAGATGATAGAACTCTTCATGAGGCTAAAAGAGATTCTCAATCAGATGGCTTCTGGCACACATCCGCTGCTAGATAAAATGACATCCCTGAGACAAATGCATCTGCCCAGAAGTGTTCCATTAACACAGGTAGGAAAGTCACCCAGTAATGTGCTTATTGGGAAATTCCTCTTGTCACAATAACTTTTATTTGATATTAGTTCTAATACATTCAGCTACAAAGATAGTACATTGAGAAAAAGCACCTGCAGGAAAACTCTTCTACTCCGGCAAAAGTTTTTGCCACTTAAGTCAGTGAAGTTCAGCATTCTGCATTTACATTTGGGAAACATGTTTTAAAGGAATTATGGAAGCTATAAGGATACTTTAAGCATTACCAGGTTTTCTTCTGTATTGTTCTCAGCAGCGTTTATAGCTTTCTAATGTTAATAAATGGTGGATTTTTATCTCATAGGCCATGTACAGAAGCAACCGGATGAACACACCCCAAGGATCATTTAGCACCATCTCCCAAGCATTGTGTTCCCAAGGAATCACCACTGAATATTTAACTGCCTTGCTGCCCTCTTCTCAAAGGCAAAAAGGCAACCACACCAAGGATTTTTTGACTTATAAATTAAGCAAAGAACAGATTGCTTCCAAATATGGAATTCCCACACATACCAGTGAGTATACTTCAAAATCGGCATAGTAACATCATCTCCTGACAACATTGTCTACTGTAGCTTAGCCTTTTATAATCAATAAAGTATTAGTTTTCCCCAACACTACTGCAGCACTTACCACACATCAAACACGTTTGCATATTAACTGATTCACGCTTTACAACAAGCCTAGAAGGTGTGCATCTCCATCTTACTAAGAGGAAATGCACAAACAGACTAACTGGCCACAGTCACCCAACCTTAAAGTATCATAGCTGCAATCTGAACTCAGCGGTCTGCTGCAAAGACTAGCCTCTTAACCACAACATTGAGAATTTGTCAGTCACAACATCACCGTCCTTGCTAGTAAATAACACAAAAACATGCTTTAAATCTACTTAGGTCAATGTTTTTCTTAACTTTTTTGAGAATTAGAAAGTTGTATCACACATAGAAAAGTTCTGAATGCAGCAGAAATATAAACGTGTAGTGGCACATCAACCCCACGATGCTTGAGATGCAAAATTCCATCAGCTGGGCTCTTCCACATAATATACGGATGTTTAGTATAGCAATTGGATTGACTCATTTATTCATCTTTTTACTCATTCAGCATTCATGGGCCAACTCTTATGTATCTGGTACTAATATCCTAGTAGCAGATTTTTGTATATGTTTTTAAATTAAGCACTGGTGAGGTGGATCTGTTGGAAGATATTCTGAAATGTGATTTTCAACCTTTCTAACTCCTCTTGGCAAAATGCCATCCCTTATCATAGGCTTATTTATTGAGTTAAACTTTCACACCTCAAAAAAAGAGATTTGTTACTATACTTTCTTACTTTTTTCCTTTTTTTTAATTTTGTTATGTTAATCACCATACATTACATCATTAGTTTTTGATGTAGTGTTCCATGATTCATTGTTTGCATGTAACACCCAGTGCTCCATTCAATACGTACCCTCTTTGATACCCATCACCAAGCTAACACATCCCCCCACCCCTCTCCCCTCTAGAACCCTCAGTTTGTTTCTCAGAGTCCATAGTCTCTCATGGTTCGTCTCCCCCTCCAATTCCCCTCTTCATTTTTCCCTTCCTGCTATCTTCTTCTTTTTTTTTTAACATATAATGTATTATTTGTTTCAGAGGTACAAGTCTGTGATTCAACAGTCTTACACAATCCACAGCGCTCACCATAGCACAACCCTCGCCAATGTCTATCACCCAGCCACCCCATCCCTCCCACCCCCCACCACTCCAGCAACCCTCATTTTTGTTTCCTGAGATTAAGAATTCCTCATATCAGTGAGGTCATATGATACATGTCTTTCTCTGATTGACTTATTTTGCTCAGCATAATACCCTCTAGTTCCATCCACATCGTTGCAAATGGCAAGATTTATTTTTTTTTTCTTACTTTGATAGTAGAGGCCTCACAACTGTTAATAATAAGGGAAGCAGAAGGCATGTATCTTTGGGTGTGATAACAATAATCTGTGTCAATTTACCATAAGGAAATAAATTTTAGATATACATACTAAATGGTTTTATTCACTTTTTCCTTCCAGCACCATTTTGCTTCTCCCTTTATAAAGACATCATTAATATGCCTGCTGGACCTGTGATTTGGGCTTTCTTGAAACCTATGTTATTGGGAAAAATTTTGTATGCACCATATACCCCTGTCACAAAGGCAATAATGGAAAAGGTTTGACCATTATAACTCAAAGTTTCTGTCTAGAGTACTAAGATGATTTTTAAAGTAATCAACTTCCAAATTTACTATAGCTGACTCAGCTTTCTTTATATCTTACCTACTATTACCCTTGGCTTTCTGAAACTCTTAATTCTCAAACTGCCCTGTAAATGTGTAAACAATGTAGATTGGTTGGTAGCCCTTTGAAGAGACATGAGCCATGTTGACACTTGAGAATGAGGTTAGTTGAAACAAGACCTCAGATTTTTCAGCTTATTTCCAAAAGCAAATTTTTCTATAACTGGTGTCTAATTTTCAAAGTGTGTAAAAATAATGGCACTAGAAAAAATAATATTGGGGCATTATATAACTAGTTTGAACAAAAACAATCCTGGGGCACCTGGGTGACTCAGTTGTTAAGCGTCTGCCTTTGGCTCAGGTAGTGATCCCAGGGTCCTGGGATTGAGCCCTGCTTCAGGCTCCCTACTCCGCGAGAAGCCCGCTTCTCCCTCTCCCACTCCTGCTTGTGTTCCCTCTCTCGCTGTCTCTCTCTCTCTCTCTGTCAAATAAATAAATAAAATCTTTAAAAAAAATCTCTAAATTATAAATTATTGGCTTCATATTAGATTGTACAATTCAACATGTTATGTTTATGTAAGAGATAGAGATTGAGAAAGACAACATTATTCATAGTAACTATACTTAACATCTACCTAATTTAATCATAATTACATTTCTCTCCAACTTTTAAAGTTAGCTTTAATGATTTGAATTATTAACTTGCTACTTTTAAAATGACAGTGTGAAAGTAAAAAAAAAAATCAGTTTTACCATTAATTGGTCATTACACCACAGTTTTGGTGAATATAACATTATTTTAGGTCTATATAAAAATAGATATGAGTTCATCACTGGTTTCTAGAATGTTCTTTGTTTCTATTGTTTGCATTTTAATATCTTATTTGCTTTATTGGCTACACTTCTGTATAATTTTTGCATAAATGAAGTCATTACCTGCTTATTTCCTAAGAGCAGTCATTTTTTGTCTTTCCTTTTTTTTGGTTCCCTTTTTCTCTCTCCTTGATCTTACTTTTTCATTTATGTAACTAATGATTTTTAGCATTCAAGGATGTGTTTTTTCTGTAATTTATACACATTTCTCTAATTCTTTATAGGTTATTATGCTATACATACATTCATATATTTTTGTCATTGTTTGCATTATTAAAATGAGGTTACATTGTATTATAATGCTTTTCTTTTTTGTTTTTTTGGGTTTTTTTTAAGATTTTATTTATTTATTTGAGAGAGAGAGAATGAGATAGAGAGAGCATGAGAGGGGCGAGGGTCAGAGGGAGAAGCAGACTCCCTGCCGAGCAGGGAGCCCGATGCGGGACTCGATTCCGGGACTCCAAGATCATGACCTGAGCCGAAGGCAGTCGCTTAACCAACTGAGCCACCCAGGCGCACATTATAATGCTTTTCTACATATTGTTTTACTCACACAACAATACCTTGTGGAAATTCTTCCAACTCAATTGGTATAGTTTAACTCATTCTTTTTGAAAATTGCAAACTTTTTCATACCATAGAATTTACTCAGCCAATCCTCAGCTGTTGGGCTTTCATTTTGTTTCCAGTGTTTCCTTTTTATTTTTTTGTTAAAGTAAATAATGTGACAACAAATACTCTCATGCATACTATTTATACAGTGGTATTTTTTATTTCAATGAGATGATTGTTCAGGATTGAGGAATCGAGGAATAATGTATTTTATTTAAGGCTGTAACACATCCATTTCCACCAGCAGTATATGAAAGCATGCTTCCCATATCCTTGAACTACGGTGTTTCTGTAGTAGTAAAGTTAAATGTATCATTGGGAAAAGTGAATAACTTCTGGGAACTCCAGAAGGTGTGTCTTGATTTTGACTGTAAATTCACTGTGGACAGCAAAGCAAACCCTACCCTTTCCAGAATTTTTAAAAGTGATCTTGACCCTATTAAAAGATGCCATTTAAAAACTTCTATGTGGGAAATTTCTGACATTATTTTTTTACTAACTCCACTTTTAGAACTGTTTCTTAAAGCTATGTAACAAAACAACCTTAAGATCCCCTTTTTGAAATATAGGGAAAATAATAATGGCCCAGATCTATCTTTGTTTCTTTGTCTTTTAGTCTAATGTAACTCTGAGGCAGCTGGCAGAACTAAGGGAGAAATCTCAAGAGTGGATGGATAACTCGCCACTTTTCATGAATTCTTTCCACCTGTTAAACCAGACGATTCCCATGCTCCAGGTAGGAGACGGCTCTTTCTCTTTCATAGGCACTATAATTCTTTGAGATTTTAATCACTTCACTGTGGGAATGGGCAGATAGTAACTCAGAATCCATATTCAACATTTTAAATTGCCTGTCCTCCACAGAGAAAGTCTGAGACAGGGTAACAGATCTGTCACTCACATTCAGAATCATCCTCATCTCCCGTGGTGCATCCTCTCTCTGTAATTCGGAGATAAGCTATCTTACAGGTTGAACTTGAGGCATAAATAGTGACGGCAATCTTGTTTTCCAAAAATAAAATGCGGTAAAAATAACTTAAAATATGCGTATTTTGTTTGTTCCTTCACTTTAAATTATTTTTTGCTATTTTAACAGAACCAGAGTTCCTGTAATAGTAAAATTCTGGAAAAGAACATTAAATCTGGGGAGTTCTTTGGTTGAAACATATGACACTCTAGTTGACAATGCAACTCAAATCCAGTGCACGCTGGTTAAAAGGTGTAATTGGCAATTCTTGCAAAAGATGCGGGGTTTTCTGAAGATGATGAAAATAATGTGGGGAAATGGTCCAGTGACAAACAGAGCTGTTGATGAGTAAGGATGGAACAGCAGAGTCAGACCAGTTACCAGCTAGAGAAGAGAAAACTGGCAGGAAGGAAGGCGACACAGGAACTTCAAGAGAGAATGGCTTGCATATCAAAGTATTGAGAGAGGACCAAGGAAGATTAATGGAGAGCTAAAATATATTTGCCCCCCTCCCCAAAAAGGCCTTCTTATAATCATGCTCAAGAAGCTGGACATAGAATAAAGGATTTGTAGCACACAACTTTGTCAGAAAAATTACACCCAAAAGATGCTTTGCTCAGTCTTTGTTTTGACTAACAATTAGCACATAGTTACAATTACAGTCTGGCTTTTATTGTAAATAATTTATTAAGTTTATATTATAATATTATAAATAATAAAATACATATCTGAAACATATATTTAATAATTTAATTAATATAAAAAAGTAAACTTTCATCAAACATCTTCCCCACAATTTACTGTTAAATTTGGTTCTAATTTTAAGTATGTTCATTTTAAGTGGCCTCTTTTTTTTTTTTTTTGGATGAATCTTATGTAACAAAGACCATTTGAGTACTACTTTGTTGACATATATATTTCCCTAAAAGGAAGATTGCTTCTTTTTTCCTAAAACTTTTTTTCTGTGGAACAGAAAAAAAAAAAAAACCTACACATATGATTTCATTAAGGAAAGTTTTGTTGGCTAAAGCAATGAATGAACAAAGGACATGACCTATGCCTAATAGTTCCAAAGTGCAGGAATTTGCTATGGAAAAACTCTGGGACCATGTCCATAAAGGGGCCATCATCTAATGGAACCAACTTTATTCTGTTCTAGACCAAAATAAATCCTTATTCTCAGTTATTGAGGACAAACTTATTTCAACAAATGTACACAGAATTTGAAATTTAAAGCTTTTAGCATCACACCTGGCTTTGCCAAAGTGAACCCCTAGGAAAAGGTGTAAGACACTCGATCTACAGTTTATGAATCTCTAAAATGAGTATCTTGATAGCCACTGCACAGATTTGTGAGGATCATATGTGTGGAAGCATGTAAAAATAGTATTACGTATCCTAGGACTGATCGCAAAAGTAGTGGTGGGAGAATGGCCATACTGCTCGGTGGATCATCTCTGAATTGCCCCTGACACAGTGCTTTGTTTATTACTAATGCTCTGATTCAGTTTTTCCCTGACACACAAATTACTTCCTGGTAAATAGTGAGACTTTAAAGGACTTGGGTAGCGTGGTATGAGCTGTGTCATAGCCATTGGTCTACATGCTGCCAACTACTCTTAGACCCCTCAGCACCTATGGACTTAGCGAATTAATTCTACTGTATATTTGCTCTGTTAATACATATTATTCTTAATCGTGTATCTCCATGATAACAAAACTGAAGATCTTGGTAGGAAGGACAGAATAATAAGAGGTACTGACTTGTCCTCTAAAGGGAAAACCAACTTAAGCCTGGCTCACATAAAAACTAGCCCATGAATTAACACATTAGATAAACATTTTTTTAATCAAGTTGAATTCTCTGCCTTCAACTTTCTCCTTGGCCCTTACTAATTTTGTGTCCTTAGGGGACCTCAGGGTGTTATGGAAAACTGTGCGAGAAAATTAAGGTAAAGTGTCTTAGTGCCCAGCACACAGTAACATCTCAGTGTTACCTAGTTGTACTTCTACAGTGGTAGAAGCTATGTCTTCCAATTTGGAAGATAGCTGTAACAGTCTTTATATGTCAAAGCATTTATGCTTTTTAAAAATTTTTCAGTCTTTCCATGGATATAGAGTAATTTAAAGTTTTATCATCAGTTCATTTTTCTATGTTCACATAATTGTGCTTTTTACAATATAAAATGATATTATAGCAATTTACATTTGACTGTTCAGATAAGATGAGTCATTCATCCCTGCTTTACAGAAAAGTAACATGAAGCTGGAAAAAACCGAGTGCTTGCTGAGAGCCCATAGCTAGCTAGGAAGTAGTAGAAGTAGGGTACCAAACAACTGTGATATGAAATTCCATGTAGACATCACAATTTTTTTTAAAGATTTTATTTCATTTGACAGAGACAGAGGGAATACAAGCAGGGGGGGAGTGGGAGAGGGAGAGCAGGCTTCCCCCCAAGCAGGGAGCCTGATGCGGGGCTCAAATCCCAGGAACCTGGGATCATGACCTGAGCCGAAGGCAGACGCTTAACGACTGAGCCACCCAGGCACCCTTAGACATCACAATTTTTTAAAAGTTGTTTTAGTTTGTTTCAGTTGAACAAAATTCAACTATGAAATTCAACCACTATAATTGTGCACAGCATATATCAAAAAACAAATGATGTGATAGCCATGGGTAAACGGACTGTTATGTTGAATATAATTTCTTACTGTTGATAATTAGAGTCAGATCTGGTTACTTTAGCATGCTTACCAATTTGTGTCTATAGATAAGAAAAACCCAGCCTTTCTAGTGATTAGCAGCCATATACCTCCTCTTTCTTTCTCAAGGATCTGTATGTGAGCACTACTAGGTGATGCATTGATAATGCAGAGTGGTGGTTACTTCATTTCACTGCAGGTATTATTAGAGAGACAATGATTAGACGTGTTTTCTTCTTGTATTGAAACTGATTCCCTATTATTATTTGTTAGAATACTCTAAGGAACCCCTTTGTGCAAGTTTTTGTGAAATTCTCTGTGGGACTCGATGCTGTTGAACTATTGAAACAGATAGATGAACTTGGTAAGTCCAGATCACAAAACTTTTGTTCACTAATCATGTCAAAAATGGGAAAAGCATGGTTGCATTTGAAAACTTTTTGTTTTCTTCTGTATTTGATTTTTAGCTAGTTTTTCTAAGTAGAATCCTGGATATATCGATCCATCTTTTCCCCAGATAGTTGTATAATTATAAGTAGTAACAGCTATTTGGATACCCAGTATCTGCAGTTAGTTTCCACAATTACATACTTCATATAAATGCAGCTTTTCCTACAATCATTGGTAGGTTGCTAGAAATAAGAGGACACTTTTTTTTTGATAACTTGAAGAAAAGCAGGTCCTTAAGGACAAAGGAAGATGAAATGGTTTATGTCTGGCCATATTTAACATTTTATCTCCGGGGGCCTCAGTTATCACTTTGACTAACCCAGAATATACCTGGAAGAAGTTATTGAGTTAGCAAAAGCAAAACAAAGCAATGAAGATACTCAAAATCAACTTAGATCAGTATTCAAGGTTGGATCCTCCTCTCACGGTCATTTAAAAGGAACAGGCAAAGAGAATCAAAGGAAGCTATCTGAACTTAGGCATTCCCTCTGCCACATCCCCACCTTCAACCTAAGGAGTGCAAGACATCTAATTCAGTCTGTGTCTGATTCACCGTTGCTATGCAACCACAGGGATGAGGAAGGGATTGAGAGCATCTGAATTTGGCTGCAGTAGAGCAAGTGCCCCTCCTCCTCCCTGGTGCTACTGGGACATAAGTGACGTAGGTTGTAAACCGGTAGGGAAGAATTATATTTACATTTGTCTTGTATATAGTTGTGTGCACTTTATGATAGTTGACTGAATTTGATTAAAGAAAGATGTTGGTGGATTTATTCTCTATGAGTATCATTTGGTTAAGAAACCATTTGATCAAAATATCAGAAATATATTACAAAGTTCTTATATGAGTTTTATCTTCCTAACTTTAAATATAGGAGGGGAGTTCTAGAATTTAAAATTAGACTCAAATGAATGTAGCAGTGAGACTTGATGTTCCTATAATTGTACGTATAACTTGGTATCTAAGAGTTTGTATAGTTTGAACTGAGGGAGCCCTGACCCTCATAGCTCTTCTTTGATCCTCTGGGCCAGCATATCTAAGGAATCCTTGGTGGTGTGTTGATTTCCAATGGCCGCTGTTCAACCACAGTTTTACCCCTCCCCCATCAAACAAACCATTTCACTTTAAATTCTAATGAGAAATGCACTTAGTTTAAGTTGCCCTTTGTGAGGAATTAAGTGTTACATTGGACTGTGGAAGAGTCATGTTTGGGTTTTGTGAGGAGGGCTTTATGATACTCACAATATTCTTGGTATTCATGATGATCGAGTCAGTGAAAATTTAATTGGCCAAGTGATTTATTAACTTGCAATCTCATATTTACCCTTTGTCTCAGTTGACTTCCTCATAAGGAATCATGAAATTGAAGAACAATTAAATCCTCTTTTCTTCCAGAGTAATTACCTGAAATAAAATCTTGGTCATTTTGTCTAGATTCGTACAGATATCAATAGAAATAACTCACATGAGGTGTTAAGTCAAACAGTTTTAGAAAGTTGTCCACTCTGTGGCATAGATTCTCACAGTCTCCTAAGAAATTATTCTGTAGCACACCTTATTTAATGATATAGTTTATTTGTTCTATACATTCTACATAGATTTTCCTTTGTTTAAATTCTTACATTCACATTCCCTGAACAAAGTAAGTGTGTCCATTTATTGGAAACTTCCATCTCTAGTTTTCTTCCTGACTATATGTGGATGTATTTTTTTAAATTATTCACCTTTAGTCACTGGTTAACTAAATTGTAGCAGAATATACTTTTAAGTTGGCTTGTATCACTCATTGAACTTGGGTCTCCTTTATTGGTACTAGCTCAAAGTTTTCTTCAATGAATATTTGCACACCTGGACACATTTTCCCAGGTGTTACTAGGTATTTTTATTACCAGATATTTTAGAGTAAATTCTACAACTTCCTATTACTCATAATCTAGTATAATGGTAAGTACTCACCCAAAAGTCAGTATTTTGTCTCATTAGTACTAGAAACAACATTATAATATATATTTTATCTGTTTTGCTTTGCTTTTTTAGATATTCTAAGGCTGAAATTAGAAAACAGCATTGATATCATTGATCATCTCAACACGCTATCTTCCCTGACAGTAAATATTTCCTCCTGTGTATTATATGACCGTATTCAGGCAGCAAAAAGCATAGATGAAATGGAGAGAGAGGCCAAAAGGCTTTACAAAAGCAATGAACTCTTTGGAAGTAAGTGTTATTCTACTAGAGTTTGAGTTTCTCTTTGTACTAAAATTGGCCAAATTCTTCCCTTACCCCTTTCATTGAGAACTCAGGAAAGTAGTCTGGAGGGGGGGAGGGTCACTGTTCCCTCTGATGTCCTTAGAAACGAAAACGTTTCATGTAGTCAACCCACTATATTGTCTGACAAGATTTCCACAAATGTGTGATTTTGTTGGCATGGTTAAAATGAAGACTGAAATGGATTACATAGTTACAGGGTGAAGTTGAGTCCATAATCAGTCAAGATTATTCATTTTATTGTGTTTTTTTTTTAATTTTAGTAAGTGGCTTAGAATGATATATTTAATCTGGCCACTTAGTTTGTAATTATATTCTCAAACTCCTGCTTTGAATCTCTGAAGTTGTCACTTCCAATTAGCCATCTTTTCTGTAAATTAGGAGCCTGAACTTACGGTCACATTACAAACTCAATTGCCTCTTTGGCTGCCCCCTAAGTATACTCTCCAAACAATGGACAATGTCAACCATAAAATAACCTTTCTGCTGTTGTTGCCATTTTATTTTTAGGTGTTATTTTTAAGCTTCCTTCTAACAGAAGCCGGCACAGAGGCTATGACTCTGAAGATGTCTCTCTTCCTCCTGTCATAAAATATACCATCCGTATGAGTCTCAAGACTGCACAGACCACAAGAAGCATAAGGACCAAGATTTGGGCCCCGGGGCCACACAATTCTCCATCCCATAACCAGATCTATGGCAGGGCTTTTGTTTACTTACAGGATAGTATTGAGAGAGCAATCATTGAATTGCAGACTGGAAGAAACTCCCAGGAAGTAGCCGTCCAGGTCCAGGCAATTCCATATCCTTGCTACATGAAAGACAAGTAAGTCTGGGCGGCCAGAGCCCCTTTAATAGCCAGCCACTTTTTTGAGAACTCATTTCTGCATATTCATTCACATGGATCAAGTGAAAGAGATCTCTTTCGTGAAATTTTTGTCAAATGCTTGTTTCCAGGAAAGGGTCCACACCACAGGGCACAGCTCCACTGCAGCTGCTGATTGTTACCAAAATGATGGTCAAGTCCTTACCAAATGATTCAGGTTTTCTTAATCATAACCCTTAGCTTTCCAAGGACTATGGCCCTTGAATCAGCAGAATTCAGACCTGAGTGCAGGGCTGCATGATTTGGATGCTACCCACTCTCTACTGGTCTTCCCTTTCTCCAAACAAGACAATCTTAACATCTCTTCCGACTCTCAAATTTTATTAAAAATCTACAAGTGCATGGCCAATCTTAAGGAAGAATTTTGATAAAACACATCATTGATCTCTAAGATAAATATTATGCTATCTAAACCTATGTTATGCACTACCAGTCCTCTTGCTAGGAATCTTCATCTAAAATGGTTTGCTGGGGTGCCTGGGTGGTTCAGTCGGTTAAGCATCTGCCTTCATCTCAGGTCATGATCTCAGGATCCTGGGATTGAGCCCCGCCTCGGGCTTGCTGCTCAGCAGGGAGAATTGCTTCTCCCTCAGCCTCTCCCCCTGCTCCTGCTTTCTCTCTCTCTCTCTCTCTCAAATAAATAAAATCTTTAAAAAATAAACAAAAATAAATAAAATGGTTTGCTAAATGGACAAAAAATGCAAAGACAGCGTTTTAGACAACTGAATTTGAATGGTCAAGAAATCTGCCAGTGAAGTAGCAGTGACTGGCTCCTCCACTCTGACCACAGTCAGGCTCATCCTCCTACGTAAAAGCTGGAGGCTGAATATTACTTTAAAGAAATTGCACTTGTTATCCAGCCCAATTACTGCAGTTTATATACAATTCAGATGGTTCTGGACTTTTTTTTTTTTTCATTTTTCTTTCTATCAATACGTCTGTCTCCTTTGGCTGCTTCAAGAGCTCTAGATGAAATGAGGTCATGTAACCCTCTGTGCAGCAGCGATACGGGGAGACGGATGAGGATTCCATCCGCGGGTTGTCAAGGTTAGCTGTGTGTTGTGGAGGCCAGTCAGTTCCTTGCAGCCTGAACTGTGTGTGAACTGCAATGGCTTGCATGAATAGCAATGACCTGTGGGTTCAATTAAAAGAAAATTCTCATCTGTTTTCCTGCTCATCTTTTTCCCCTTGTAAATTTTGGTACCTAGGATGGTGGGTACCTGGATTTTCTTTTCTAAGAAGAAAAGTAAACTGTACTCCGCCTTCTTCATGGGAGAATATGATCATAGTATCTTCCATATACATATAAATTCTTTATTGCATACAAAGTGCTCCCACATATATTGTTTCCTTTGTTCTACCCAACAACCTCAGTAAGGTAAGCAGGAGCAGGTATCATTAACCATATTTTCCTGATGAAAAAAACTGAAAACCAAAAGGGTTAAGTAACGTGTCCAAAGTTGTACAGCTAGTACCTTACTGGTCCTTCAACTAGGAGACCAGCATTTTCTCCTTATATTAAACCAAACCTAAACCAAACCAATCTTAAAATACACAATCGCTTGGAAGAAACATTACAGGGGATATGTTATTAATTAATGAGGGCCGTTGCCTAATTCTGGGGCCAGAAACACCATTAGGGCTGGACCTGAACCAAAAGAAAATTCATTCAACAAATATTGTTTAAGTGCCTACCCCATGCCAGATAGTTTCCCAGGAATCAAAAAAATTGGATATGGCCCCAACCCTCACTCTTTCCTCATCCAAGAAAAAAGCCCAAATAACCCTCATATCTTTGATGGTGATACACTTCTGATGCTAAAGTTATAATGAATGATGGTGATGTCATGGTCCATTAATATTTGCATTTTTCATGAGGAACTTCAAGGTAATTCCTTAGCCTTACAGATTAAAAAGGAAATGGCCTTGGTATCGTTCTCCAAGTGAAAATGTCAGTGGAGCCTACTATGGAAAACAGGTCAATTTAGAGTTCCTCTCATTGAAAACTACTCATTTGCCTTACCCCATAGAAAGGTAGCTAGTGCCAGAACCATGATTCTCAAACTGTGATCCCTGGACCAACAACATGGACATCACCTGGGAAATTGTTTAAAATGCAAATTCTTTATCACACCCCAGATACATTAAATCAGAAGCTTATGGGTGAGGCTCAGAAATCTGTGTTTTAGTAAGCCCTTCAGGTGATGCATGGTTAACTTTGAGAAACACTGCATTGGAACTTTCTGGTATCATAGGCAGACCACTCAGGAAATATATTTGGAGCCTGATGAAGCCTTCCAGTGACTGCCTAGTTTAACACATTATCAGAAAAGACATTGCTATACTGTGTATGAAACATCTCCTGGAACATTATTTTGAAGAATCCAAGTTCTTTGTTTGCATTTTAAATTGAATGCTTTGAGTTTTATTTTATTTCATTTCGGGAAATTTAGTTTAATAATAACTATGAGCTTCTAAAGAGTAGATAAATACAGTAATTTGGGAAGATATAGCTTTTAGCCTGATAAACCAGTCATCATCTAATTTTATATCTGCCTTTTAGATAAGAATTTCGTTTAGACAGAAGGGTTTTGAGCTTTGCAATTATATCTATGTAATAATTATTTTCCTAGACAGGACATACTCAAACATGCTCTAAACAATATGGTAATTTTATCTAACAATCCAGAGCTGTTTTTCACTTTTGCAACATTACAGCAAGAAAATCATGGGCGTACTGTTAAGTCAGCCTCACACTTCATAAATAAAGGAGCAATATTAATGACTATGCTCAATTTCAAAACAGGAATGTAATTCACTGTAAGAGAGGATGTGTTCTTTTTATATATTACGATCTGCATAGATGATACCCATTTGGTTCGCTGAATTTTTGTTTTTATGTTTTTGTTTTTTTACAGCTTCCTAACCAGTGTCTCTTATTCTCTTCCAATTGTGCTCATGGTTGCCTGGGTTGTATTTATAGCTGCATTTGTAAAGAAGCTTGTTTATGAGAAAGATCTCCGGCTTCATGAGGTATGTCGAGAATCTCCTCTTATTATGAGTAAGATCTATTTGCGTAATAATTACTATGATTTTCATCATGCCCTATACAAACTCAGAAAGGCTGACCCATTCCTCGTGAATTTAAAAAGAAAAATATTTTATGAATCATAAAGGCAGCTGATATGGCAATATTCTGTTTTCTCACAAAGTTACATAGAATTCATTTTATAAGTGCCTCTAGAAAATGAATATAAATAATTCTGAATAAAATCTGAGTACAATTTATGATCCTAACAGTAATTTTGTCCAAGAAGTTCCTATAGGACTTAGGATCTAATGCAGGAAGTTTAAATAATAACTAGTAAGGCAGGAAGACTGTTGGCATGGTAACTAAATGAGTCCGAATGGAAATAGATACAGATATATGGACATAGACACAGACGTAGTTATAGACAGACAGATGGCTTGTTTCAGCTCTCATGAAGCAAAGTCTCCTTCCAGCATACCTTGTCTTCTTCAATTATCTTCCCTATCTTCCACTGACTCATGATTTAGAGCGACTAAGAATTTTATGTTATGCTCCTGACTAGGTGAATAATATAATGATGAAAGACAGGACCTGGGATATAAAGCATGATCTCTTCTGGAGCACGTTCCTCATCATTATCTCCAAATCCCAAACATCTTACTTCTTTTTAGAATTTATGAAACAGCATTGTGTGATTTGGGCATTGTATTGGAATAAGAACTATGTTATCTGCCCATCCTGTAATGAGTCCATTCTTACACTCACTCATGGAGCAAAAAGAAAGCAGAAACACTTCAAAACTGGGGCACAATAATTATTGCAAGGCCTGGCTGACAACCTGACATAATGAGGTTAGAGTAACCTGTTAGCCCACTTGCGCTTTCCAGACTGACTTTGCCAGTGCTTCCAGGCAATTGATTCTTTCTCCTCACAAGGTACAAATTACTGTTTCATGTTTCTGTGAGCTCAGCATCAGGCTTCCAGGGGTGTCTTAGGGTTTGAACCTATACTTCTTACCTTTTCTATTTGAATTCTGGTTGATTCTCACAGCTGCATTTTTGTATTTCAGTTATAATTTGGTAAACCTCTCATCAACTGGTTTGAGTTCTGTTGTATTCAGAACTCTGTGCAATGCTTTCTTAATTCCAATTTAGAAACTTGAATCCATGCCCTAAACCAGAATTTTGGTTGCAAGCACCTACCTTATGTTTCTCTTTCAGGTTCCTGGTACTCAGAAGTGAATCTTCACAGATTAAAGGGAAACTTTAAAGTTGAAAACTGTGATAGAAATTGAGTTCTTTTCCACTTCAAAATAAATATCTACCTTAAAAATAGAATTTGTAGTAGAAACACACAGTAAATATAAGTATTATATTGTGTATATGTTATACACACACTGTATTATTTTGTGTTTGAAGATGATGCTCTTTGAGTGCATCTATGGATGCCACAAAAATATCAAAGCATAATGAAGAGTTCTTTCTTAATTGAAGACATGAAAGACATACTTTTAATGATGATTCAATTTCTGTTTGGTAGCTTTGTGTCTTCATTTTGCATGCATCTACTTTCAAAATTTAACTACCTGATCTTGGGGGTCAAAGTCATATAGTACAAGATCACTGAACGTGGAATGAGACAATCGGGCTTTGAGTCTTCCAGTTCACTTGGGCTCAATCCATTAAACTTTCTAAGTCTTACCATCTAGGCTTAATTCAGCGATACATTTCCAGAATATGGCTCTCTCATTGCCACAACAAGAAAGGCATTCAATCATCCATATTTTTTATCAGTTCTAAGGTCAAGATTTTTTTCCTTGCTTCTTAAAGCCTCTGAAATTGGGATGCATTTGATAAGGTGTCATCATTTATTTGGTGGTGATTTTTCTTTCTTGCTGCCATGTCAAATAATAGCATGTCTTTAAAATCAGCAGCATCCTAAATTCAAAGGAGGTCAGTCTATTTGTGAGATGAATTGATGGAACTGGGACTGGAATAAGTGGAATATTTTCAATGCCTCCTGCTCAGCCTTTCTGTACTGCCCATGGTTCTCATCTTCCCTCCTCCTTTTTAGAAGTGAAAAAGCTAAGCCCACTGAGAGGTGACTTGCTGAAAACTGCAGAGCTAGTTAGTGGTAGATCTAGGTCTGGAACTCAAATGTCTTGACTTTCAACCAATCCTTTTCCATAGCATAGCTGCTTTCCCTCTCACAATCTTATTTTGGTAGCATAGACCCTTAAAGACTTGAAGATAATGATGGAAAATCTCTTAGGTTACCAGAGACTCAAAATCACTTTTTAATACCATCATCTTAATATTCACTAAGTTCTAAAGCTTTTAATTCCCTACATCCTTCTCATTCCAATTAAATAAAAAAAGGTTAAAAAATTACCTTTTTCCTTCTGTAACTGTTCTTAAATCTGGGCAAGAAAACCAAGTTAGTTGCTATTTCAGTGAAGCCATTAATCCTTGACCTTGTTATAGTATGACTCCAGTGAATTCCTTTAACTTGTTAAAGGAATTAGCACAAATATTAATGCCCAATAAGTTTGTCAATGAAATTAAGCCTGTAGTTTAAAAAAAATTTTTGAAATGGATTTCAGTTGGGTTTTGTTCTGTGTTCCTTGTTTTTAACAATTAAAATATTAAAGCTATACAAAAAATTGATTTACAACACACAGAAAAATAGTTTTTGACAGTATTTTCTTGATTTATGAGTTAGCTTCTAATATAAGTCATTTATGGGGATTCTAATGCTTATATTCAGCTGGAGACACAATTTGGAGGTGTTCTTTCTCAGTTCATAGATAATCTAAAATATCTGTGGTCTGGAGAGATGTTACCAAGAATTATGTAAGGGATTTTAGTCCTTTGGTGCTTCACTTTAGACAATGTTTATGTCTCCTTGATAGACACTATCCATCATACTCGTGGGAATTTGGAACATTTCAGGTAGTGATCACAACATCCTTTATATCTTACTAAAAAGCAGTAATATAAATATCTAGTGTTAAGAAAATTTTTTTAGTTTAGGTATAAAATGGTATCACTCCTTATAAATTAGTGCTTGACATATGTGAATGTTTGTGATTTCTTTCCCTGAAAGCATTGTCAACCCCTCTGCATAAGCTTCTCTCGAATGTGGCAATATATTTATCCCAAATCTTACAGAATCTCTTCTCATTATTTTCTGCCATAAACTGGAGCAAACTCTGACCACTGTGTAGAGGGGTTTTCCTTGAGCAACAGGTTATCAGATATTGATGAACTGCTTCAGGCAGATTTGGGAGGCTTGAGACAGGTGATTCTTTGATTGCAAAGCTGGCACCTGACATATGTCACTCTGAGGAGCATCTAACAACATCCAGGAAAGCACAGCCAGACTTTCTCCATGGGCCATTTTCCATCAGCAAGTTTGGTCTTGTTTATTATAATGAAGTTGGCCGTGAATCTGGATAATTTATGGATGACTTACATGCTCTCATTGCTCTTTCTCTTTATGAATAACAGCTGTTCTCCTCATGGCATAAAATCCTGAAGTTTAACACTGAAGTTTCATGCTAGAATGTTAAATAGTGAACACTTTTGGGTGCACCTAACTCAGTCCGTTTCAGTAAGAAGCAGTGATCATTCTCCAACTCTACCAACTCTCAGGAAAAAGGAATCTGATCTCGAGTCTTGAAAATTTCAAAATTACAGTGATAAACACCTTTAGTCTGGTCTTCAAGTTTGCCAGATTATCTTTTAATAAGGCTATGAATGGAGAATTTTCTAGATATATAATATATATTTTATATATATATATTTAAAATTGTTTTGAAGCTCTCAATTTTGGGGGAAGGAAAACATGTTTGTGCACACCAAGTCAGCTTTATTCCATGTCCTTGATAGTGTCCTAGATATTTTATATCCACCTTGTGAAATATACTGACATTGTCTCCTACTGACACACTGCTATTGGAGAGAAGATATTTTTCATATAAGGCACATGAAATTAGGTGGTGAATATCAGCTTTGGAGTAGTTATAGGGGTCCCATAACTCTCCAGTTAATTATAAACTCAGTTAAATCTCAAAACACAAATAGGAAAGGCAAATAAAAAGAGCTAATGTGATCGTGGTCATATTTGAATAGGCGAGTGTCTCTAAAGTGCAGTCATCAAACATGACACGGTAATTTTCTCAAATGGGTTGGGGAGCAGAGAGAAAATTTCGAAAATAAGACCTGTGAGATATTTTCTCATACCGAAATGTAATTTTGTTTTCAATGATAGATGTGCAGCAACTGGAAGAAACCTTCCATGGTGCATCTTCGCTCCATGCTGGATTTTTTGTACTTTGACCCCCACTTCCATTCCTATGGAAACATAAGTTGAGTCTATACTGCAAAGGGCGGAAGGCCTGGGAGGAGAGAAGCAGTAAGGAGGGAGGAAGGTGAGCAAGAGGTCAAAGTTAAGAGGAAAAGTCACAGGCTTTTTCTCAGTGGTGATTAACTTAAGGCCCACAGCTTAGACTGTTGGCAGTCAGGTGGCTGTTTCCATGGCAACAAGAGGAGCAGCAGAGTTATCAAAATGTGATAAGTTGCAAAGGCAGAAAGTAAAATTCACTATTTTACGTGTAGAGCAAAAGATTCGGCACCTTCCTTTTGTTTTGTTTTTTTCTAGACTAGTTAGTTTTAAAGAAGGAGGACATTGAAAATCCTTGAATTTACCCAAAATACTGGATTATAAAGCTGTTAGTGGAGCTTTTCTTTTGTTCTTTTTTTAAAATGGACTGTTAGATTCCTAAGCTTAGCATTAATCATGTATTGTTAAAACTAGAAACCAGGATATCCAGGTTCCCCCGAAGTGCAACATGTCACCAAATTCAAGACAGCTAAGATCCAGGGGAATTTAGATCTTTCAGAATCCCTTTGAGCTAATGGTCAAACACATCCTGCTGGTCTGTTTGTCTACCTTGGTGGAATGCCTTGGTCTCTAGGGATATCACTGAGTTATTAAAAAATATAAATTGAGAGAGAGGTATGGATGATCTCAGATACATGAGTTCATTTTGGGTGCATGAATGTCTTTTTGGAAAACAAAGATGACAAACCTGCCCTAAACTCCCAATGATCTTAAGGATGGGGAAACTGGGCCAAAAGGCAGAAAGTCTCCCTTCAAAGTTTCCATGTTTTAATTCTTAGGAGTCAGGTTTATGCTCTTTCTCTCAGGAACAAGAGTACTGATTGTGTTGTCCATTAATGTTTCGTTTAAAAAAAAAATGGAGCTTTATTATCTCAGTCCCTACACTGAATTTGAAATAAACCATGTTTTTCTATGAGCTTGAAATATTCATGACTGTACAAATGTCAAATTCATGTCGTAAAATTCTGCAGGAGACACCATAAATTTTGATAATCTATTCTAAACTAATTTAATCTGGATACATCTTAGATACCAGTTATAAAATGAAATTGGAAAAAAAAAAGAACCTCACCATCCAAATCATCCATTATACTGGGGTACTCTGAAAGCATATAATTTAAAATGGGCCAATATAAATGGTCATATTAATTTTACATAGCAAGCATGGACAAATCCTTGACTTATGAAAATCATTAAGATGCCTAGTTCCATATATATGAAGAGTTTCGTGGGCATTTTGTCATGGTGCAGAAATAATTGCTATTTGAGAGAATACTGGCTCAAAAAGTGGCTAACACTTTTTCCTTTTCACAGTACATGAAGATGATGGGTGTGAATTCCTGCAGCCACTTTTTTGCCTGGCTTATAGAGAGCGTTGGATTTTTACTAGTGACCATTGTCATCCTCATCATTATACTCAAGTTTGGCAATATTCTTCCTAAAACAAATGGGTTCATTTTGTTCCTGTATTTTTCGGACTACAGCTTCTCAGTTATTGCCATGAGTTATCTTATCAGTGTCTTCTTCAATAACACCAACATCGCAGCCCTGATTGGAAGCCTCATATACATCATTGCCTTTTTTCCATTTATCGTTCTGATTACAGTTGAGGATGAGTTGAGCTATGTAATAAAAGTATTCATGGTGAGTCAACTGTCACAACTGAATGGCCAGGGTGTGATAAGAATTGATTCTTCTTATGTTTTTAGACTCTTAAACTGGAAGTTCATTTATCTAATTGAAAAGTTCTGTGATTGCAAAATAAGCTTAACTGTCCTAATGATAGTTTTTCTACATTGTTGTATACTGTACAAGCATAAGACAATGAAAAAGAGACTTTTCTTAACAGCACTTCTGTTAAGAAATAATTTCTGGGGTGCCTGGGTGGCTCAGTTGGTTAAGCGACTGCCTTAGGCTCAGGTCATGATCCTGGAGTCCCGGGATCGAGTCCCGCATCGGGCTTCCCCGCTCAGCGGGGAGTCTGCTTCTCCCTCTGACCCTCCCCCGTCTCATGTACTCTCTCTATCTCATTCTCTCTCTCAAATAAATAAATAAAATATTTTTTTAAAAAAAGAAATAATTTCTGAAGAAAGAGTAGTTAAAATGTAATGTGTTACATTTTAAAGATCATCAAAAATCCTGACTTCTTCTCTGGTTCAATTCCTTAAATATCTTAAAACCTTTATTACTGGAGTTATTCTCCTATATGAATAATTTTCACCGTTTTCATAACATTCAATATTACTTACAGGCATAAAGACAAATGCACTGACTATATAATCAATTTTGAGTTCTTTTCTGCCTGTTCTAATTCAAAAGTATTGAATTAATTTAAGAAATTTAATGAAATCATTAAAAATACTTACTTTGAAATTTGGAAAGCAGAAAAATAAATCTCACTGAGAGTCATATTGAAACTTTGGTGTTTATGGAAACAGTGTTAAATAACTTTCATTTAACATTGACTGCTTTGGGTTAAAAGGACATTAAATTTCTAATGTGTTGCATTATAAGTATTCAATCAATTCGTATTTTAGTATATTTTCATTCGTAGTACTTCTGTTACCTGTAATCAATTTATGAAGTAAAAACATCCTCTGGCTCCTAATCATTTATTTGATTTTAGTCTTAACATTGCATTACCCTGTAATTTCCTATTTTATAAATTGCTAAGCAATATTTACCAAGTGTAGATATATATTTTGGATTTTTGACAACTATCTTCCAAGTTGTAATTTTTCTGCATTTGTTTTCTGCTATTCCCTCTTCTCTTCCTTCAGAGTGGTAGCGGGCTTGCTAAGGGACCTCTGTATTTTTAAATATGCTTAGGGAGTTAGTGTCAATTTTACCTATATTAAGTGTCCAAAGTTTTAAGTATGTTTATATCCCTCTTGTACAAAATCTATAAGAACTATCATTGCTGTTTATTTTCTTCACAGAGTCTCCTGTCCCCAACAGCATTCAGTTATGCAAGTCAGTACATTGCAAGATATGAGGAGCAAGGCATTGGTAGGCTCACTTCCTTTAAAACTGGATTGTAGCATTCACAACTGCAGTATGTCTCACAGAAGAATAAATATATGTGTTCACTTTTTAGGTCTTCAGTGGGAAAATATGTACAGTTCCCCAGTTCAGGATGACACCACCTCATTTGGCTGGCTGTGCTGTCTAATCCTAGCTGATTCTTTAATTTATTTCCTTATTGCTTGGTATGTCAGGAATGTGTTTCCAGGTATGAACATACTTCCAACAGATATATTTTTCTATAGTTTTCATAACTATAAATCAGCTAATATATATTTTCTAATATTTGGTTTGCCATCCCAGAACTAACCATGATTTTCCAGGATGAGATAATGCACTGGTGAATTCTTTCTCTAATGTTCCTTTATTTTATTTTATTATTTTTATTTAAATTTTAGTGGGTTAACATACAGTGCAATATTGGTTTCAGGAGTAGAATTCAGTGATTCATCACTTACATACAACACCCAGTGCTCATCCCAACAAGTGCCCTCCTTAATACCCATTGCCCGTCTAGTACATCCCCCACCTACCTCCCTCTATCAACCCTCAGTTTGTTCTCTACTGTTAGGAGTCTCTTTGGGTTTGCTTCCCTCTCTCCTTTTTTTTACCCCCTTCCCATATGTTCATCTGTTTTGTTTCTTAAATTCCACATATGAGTGATATCATGTGGTCTTTGTCTTTCTCTGACTTATTTCACTTAGTATAATATACTCTAGCTGTATCCACATCATTGCATATGGCAAGACTTCATTCTTTATGATGGCTGAGTAATATTCCATTGTGTATGTGTACCACATCTTCTTTATCCATTCATCGGTCGATGGACAATTAGGCCCTGTCCATAGTTTGCCTATTGTTGATAATCTGATGTTCCTTTAAAGGATGGAGTGGATTAAGAAGCATGGAATCCAGTCTTTTCAAATGGGCTTTTGACATGTGATAAAGCAAAAACCAGATCTCTTAATTCTAAGGAGAATTTACCAAATTCTAATGGAAAACACTAGTTGGGTCCCCCATCCTAGGTCTCAAGTAGTCATCACTTTTAACATGGTTGGGAGCTTTTCCATTCAGCCTTATTGATAATTGTACATTTTCCTAATGTTCTAAATGAATAAAAGAGTATGCTTCCATTTATATAAAATTCCTATAAAAGACAAATATGTAAAGATAGAAAGCAAATCAGTGATTGCCTAGAACTTGGGGTAGAAGCAGGGGTTATCTGTAAATGGTCATGAGAAAAATTTTTGAAGCTATAATGTATGGATGGTGGTTCTAATGCATGGATGGTGGTGATGGTTGCACAACTTTATATTTACTAAAAACCATCTACCCCTACACTTAACTGTGATGACTAAATTTTATGCTGTATAATTATACCTTAATGAAGCTGTTTTTAAAAAGAATAAAAGAGAGCTTATCTTTTTTGCTTTACTTTGGAAACTGAGACTACACTTTAGTTTGATATAGATCAAAAAAAATGAAAATACTTTCTGAACCATGTATAACGTTCTGTTGTTTAGTTTCTGATGTTTCATGTTAACAGTCAACTAATTTACTCTTCCTAATACATTTTCATTACAGGTACATATGGTATGGCTGCTCCGTGGTATTTTCCAGTCCTTCCTTCCTATTGGAAGGAGCGATTGGGATGTACAGACATGAAACATGAGAAAAGCAATGGCCTTATGTTTACTAATATCATGATGCAGAACACGAACCCATCTGCTAGTAAGACAAGTAGGTCAACAACAAGCATTATTATGACAGAAGTGATGTAAAATTTACATGACTAGTGATTTTAATTAGGTTTTTCTAAATGGCAAAATTATCCTTTTAGTCATGGATGAATATGTCTACACATATGTGTTTAGACTCTTATGGAGATTAAATTGTGGCTTTTTCTGGGCTCATTAGCTCAGTTGGTTAACATATGGAGCTAATTAGGCCAAGATTGTAGATCCCTTTGTGGTCCAGTTAGACACACACAGAGAAAAATTTTGTTCCTGGGCCACAGTCTACATCCCTAACTCCAGCCATCTGTCACTAGTCAAAAAGAGTAACCAAGGTACAAGTACAGATAATTTTTCATAACCCATCACCAATACTGGACACAAACAGTTGAAAGCTCATGACTTACTGACATTGGGTAAGTAGTGCCATCTTTACAAAGTAAGGATGACCCATATCCATGGTCTATTTGTGATGCCTGAAGCACATGTAGATAGTAATCAGTGAACTGGAATCTATAAACCACAGAACTGAGCTGGCTTTGTCACTATAAAATCACACCTTGTAGACATTTTTTCCATAAGTTGGTATTATCTTTTCTGATCAGAGGAACAAGACTTAGACTGTCTTTTTAATATTCAAGATCTGCTGAATAAAGGGCAATTCATTATTATGATACTGTATTCTAGGACTACCTATTCTGACAGAAGGCTAATATCACCCTTAGAGAATATGGTTCCTCACCCTCAATCATTCTTTAACCAGATGAGAAGGAGGCTAAAGATAATAGATCATTTGTTTCCAGAATTTTTACTTAGAGGGCTGTACTGTTATACAGTCTTCAATTTTTAATTAAGCAAAAATCTAGCTCTAGCTGCATTTTCCTTCTTTGTGAGCTTGTAACTCTTCTCTTGATTTCCCTCCAGGTCCTGAGTACATTTTTCCCTCCAACATTGAGCCTGAACCTAAAGATCTCACAGTTGGGGTTGCCCTGCATGGGGTCACAAAGATCTATGGCTCGAAAACTGCTGTTGATAACCTCAATCTGAACTTTTATGAAGGACACATTACTTCATTGCTGGGGCCCAATGGAGCCGGGAAAACTACTACAATGTATGTTACTTTTTGAACACTTATTGTCGTGGAAGCATATTACTTAATATTTCCTCACCTCTTTCATAAGAATAATGTAATTACATCTCCCAGATGGATTAAGATAGCTCAATTTGTTTACTATAGAATGTAGTCTAAATCATAGGTCCCAACCTGGGAGCTCAAAGGCCAGATCAGACCCACCTAGTACGTCTTAAAATGTTTAACTCAGTGCCAGTATTTTAGAATGGAGAAATGTCCCAATAAAAAGAAATGTTCTTGACATTTCTTGGATAATAGGAAGTTCGGACAACATTGGTTCCACAGTCCTAGGTAGGGACAATTGGTTGGGACTTACTGGTGACTGTTCTCTTAAAGGGAACATCTGCTTTCTGATTTATTCCTGTTCCCCACAAATCTGCACTGTCTCATATGCCCAGTCTGTTCCATTTATTTGCATTTCTATTCTGGCCCATGTATAATTTTGAGTTTACACACTCTGCTATAAACACACTCAGCCCCAGCTGCTCCTTGCCTTGATTCATGAAGAAAGAAAAGAATCACCAGCCATCAGATATAGATCAAAAAGGCTAGGAGCGGTACATGGGCTGTTCTTTCTCACTCTTCATTTAACTAGCATTTTCCTGTGTCCAAAAGGAGAAGAGATTCAAATGTTTTTAAAGTGACATTCTTTTGAATTTTTTTGTGACTCACCACCAATGCTCCGCATGGCTTTGCTGGAAGTCAGCGCTAAGATGCCGTTGCTGCCCTGGCCCTTGTTTGAGAAAGTGTCAGTTGCTAGATATCCTATTTAGTATCATCATAAGTAAGCTCAGTGACTGCCAAAATATATTCAAATAATTTTTCTTTTGTAAATAAGAGGAGACAAAGGACAGTTATGAAATGAGTGAATGTGTGCAGTTGCTTTTATTTATATGGCCTGTTTAAATTCAAAGTTGGCTTTCTAGTGAGCATACAGTGCTTAAAAACAGGATTTCTAATAGACAATAAAAGACCAATGAAAAAAAGAGATGGAGAAGGCTTTTGAAGAGGATGTAATTTTGGCTGAGAAAGTCTCAATTTTATTCTTCTGAATATAAAGAATGAAGTATATTGTTTGTAGTTCAATGTGTTTTTATGGGAAGAATTGGCATATAATATCGATGCCCTATTTAATCCACGATAGTCATTTAAGGTCTATTATGCACAAGGTACAAGATACTAGTTAGGTACTAAGAGAGAGAGTGGTGAGAAAATATGTCCTTTGCCAGACTCGTGGAGCTTACATTTTACTGGAGAAGAGGGATATTAAATAGTTTCCTGGTCTACTAACCATCTGAAAGATGATGAGCAATCATCTGATAAGATAGAGAATAATCACAGTGTAGAGAAAGGGACTGAAGGTGACCGATGTTCACATGGGAAGGTGAGTTAAGAGACTACGGTGGTCGGGAGCAAGTGGTGGTGTGGCTTGCGCTGTGGTGTGGCTGGGAAAACGGGACCTATGGGTGGAGGTAGGAAACAGAGATGGGAGGAGGATGCAAACACAACTTCTGGATCCCAGGCTTGTGCAACCAGTATATAGATTCATCATATGGTGAAAGAGGAACATCAGTGGGGACACGGTGTGAGGGCAAAGATCCTGAATTAAGTTTTAAACATGTTGAGTTTGAGGATCCTGTAAGACATCTCATGGAGAAGTGGCACTATCTGTTGGATGTATAGCACAAGCCTGGAACTGAGTGATGAGGTCTCGGCTAGAGTTAAAAATTTGAGACTCCATGACCTAGAGATACCATCTGATACCAGGGAAGTATGTGAGTTTGCTCAAGGAGAGAGTGTAGTTGCAATTAAAGTGTACAACCATGATCATCATTGCTACCACGGCCCCATCCCCATCATTGTCACTGGGTAGCATTTATGTAACGCTCTAAATAATTAAAAGCTTAAAAGTAATTTAATGTTTGTTCCCATTTAATACTATTTTATTTTATAGCTTGATCTTGCCTGAGGAAATACACTGTTAATATTGTTGGCTAATGGCTGAGATACATTTAGCCCTAAAATTTAGCTTAAATTTTGGTTAACACCTAATTCATCATTTCTTCATTTTCAGCTCCATGTTGACTGGGCTATTTGGAGCCTCAGCAGGTACCATCTTTGTTTATGGAAAAGATCTCAAAACAGACCTGCACACTGTACGGAAGAACATGGGGGTCTGTATGCAGCATGATGTCTTGTTTAGTTACCTCACTACCAAGGAACACCTGCTCTTATATGGCTCCATCAAAGTTCCTCACTGGACTAAAAAACAGCTGCACGAGGAAGTAAAAAGGTCAGTTATAGCAGCAACCAGGATGTGCATTGGTAACGCCTCTCAAAAAGAGGTCAAGCTATGGTAATAATACCAGTACGAACATTTGGTGACAAAACAATTAGTTTTTAGTTTTTCTACTTTTCTGGTATTGTATACATTTTATGTCATTATCTTCACCAGCCAATTATTATACTGAAACTATATAACTCTCTTCATCTCAGGCTACCATATTGCCCTAAATCCTCTGTTTCTAATAGCTACTATACCAGGCCAAGCCTCCTGACTGGACACCCAGCTTCTCCTCTCCCTTATATAGTTTATCCTTCAAAGAGCAGCCAGGGTGACCTTTTTAAATGGCAGATAAGACCATATAACTCCAGGGTTCAAAGTCCTCTCTGGCTTCCCACCGCACTCAGTGTGGAACTCTGTAATGTCCTTGTCAAGGCCAAGAGGCCCTACATGCCTGCCCCATCTCACTTCTGATGTCATTTCCTTCCACTCTCCCCGCATTCACTGTGCTCTGGGCACACTGGCCAAGTCACAGGCTGGCTTATGTTCTGGTCACAGGGCTTCTCACTTACTGTTTCCTCTACTTAGAGCAGTCTTCCCCAAACAGCCATTTGACTCGCTCCTCCACTTTCCTGGTCTCTGATCAAATGTCACCTTCTCTGAGGGGATGACCATATATAAAATAGATGCTTAAAATAACATGCCACAGGCAATCCTTATCTCATGTTCCCTGCTTCATGTATTTTTTATTGCACTTGTCACTACCTGGCAAATTATAAACTTACTTGGAAATATGTTTCTTGACTAAATTTAATCTGCATCCCTTCTGATACATACACACACTAGAACCTAATCTCCTTATGAGTAGGAATATCATCTCACTGCTTTCCTCTAGAAACTAATAAAACGGTCTGGCACAAAACAGGCAGGCCCTCCATAAATATTTTTAGAGAAACAAATAAAAAAATGAGCCATATATTCCCTGGTGGTGTTTTCTGGGTATTAACTTTGTGCCTCCAACTAAATGATAAACAATAAAAAAAACTATATCATGAATCCTCAATAGTGTATTGCACCTTGCTGAGCACATAATAGTTGCTTAGTAAAGACCTATTACTTAAAGTGCTTATTGTATTTTTTAAATATTCAAATATTTTATCTGTCAAAAATAACCACCACACATTATTTTTGAAGGACACTAAAAGATACTGGACTGTATAGCCATCGTCATAAGAGAGTTGGAACATTGTCAGGAGGAATGAAGAGGAAGTTATCCATATCTATAGCTCTTATTGGTGGATCACGGGTAGTCATTTTGGATGAACCATCCACTGGAGTTGACCCATGTTCTCGCCGAAGCATTTGGGATGTTATATCCAAGAACAAAACTGGTATGAGTACCCTCTTATAACTTCTGCACCCAGCAGGCCTAAATTTGCCCTCTGGGATGCATGCAACCAACTTTACACCTTTTCTGTTTCGAAGCTCCATTAAGAGTCTCAGATGGGGTCTTCCCCTTCACAATTTTTCTCTTCCCACCACTAAATTTCTGGGTCAGTTAGTTAATATCCATGTAGTTGAGGATGGTGAGTTGAGCACTTCACTGGCCCTTCTGAGAGCATGCACATCTGATAGAAGTCCCAAATTCTGCCTCCAGGAGCTTAGAATCTAATTAGAGATACCAAACATACACAAACGAAAATAAACTGAAAACAGACTAAACAAGTGCTAACAGGATGTGAAGCAAAGAAGCAATCAGCGTAGAGTGGATTAATCAGAGAGGAATATTCAAAAAGTCTTTAAAATTATTGCTTCTTCATCGTGAAGAAAGAGGGGGAGAGAGACAGAAACAGAGAGAGGAAAAATGAAAATGAAGACAAGGGAGCAAACTAAGGAAGGATTTGCTAACACGCACACTCTAAATGATGGACATCTAGCCGTACGGCATGGCAAATGCTTATTAGCTGCCAACGTATAAGAAAACAGATATTTAGATATTTAGTAACACCCTTCTGAATTTCTCTTTATTCTGAAAGCTCCTTCTGGTCAATTTTTCAGGTATCTCATAAAATGTGCCTCTTCTCCTCATAAATCACAGGATTTACTTGTGCGATTTCTGTAGATCTCAGGAACTGTGTCTTAATTTTTCATTCTCAGTGGTTCTTCTCTGTATTTTCAAGCCAGAACAATCATTCTGTCAACGCACCACTTGGACGAAGCTGAAGTGCTGAGTGACCGCATCGCCTTCCTGGAGCAGGGTGGGCTGCGCTGTTGTGGGTCACCATTTTACCTCAAGGAAGCATTTGGTGATGGGTATCACCTCACACTCACCAAGAAAAAGGTTTGTAAGAGAGAAAATACACCTCATTATAGAGTCATAAATTAATTTTTGTGTGAAATGGAGGCAGAATCTCTCCAACCTTATTAATTGCTAAAATTCATCATTAATATGTTAGTTTCATGTTTCTCAAATTTAAGGGAACATCAGAACACCTGGAGGTCTTGGTTGAGCCCAGATTTCTGGCCTCACCCCAAAAGTCTCTGATTCATTAGGTCTTGGATGGGGCTTCACAATTGACTACATTTCTAACAAGGGCCCAGGTGATGCTGATGCTCCTAGTCTGGTATCTCCCAACAAGAACCAGGGCACTAGGTTTTTACCTTAGGATATAGATCCTTTTTTTAGAGGATCTATATCCTAAAGTTACTGATGGAGGATGAGCCTATTAGTTTCCCTAGCATTTCAGTCTATAAGGCTAAAAATTAGATTGTTTGCATTAAAGCAAATAAAGAGAATATGCAGTTGTGTATGCACCTTCTGATCAGTACCCCTCAAGTGGCAATGTGAAGACTAACTAAGGCCAATGATGCTTTGACATCTTTGAAGAACAGCTGCTGACTAAGGACCCCTGTGCCACCTAAAAATAGCATGATTATCAATACTGTGCAAGATGTGTATGCCATTAGGCTGGCTTTGACTACAATCATTTATTTTGTATCTGAACATCCTGATCTGACTTCCAAATAAAAAGCAGTTTATTTTTATATTCATTAATTCATTAAGACCTATATATATTAGGTGTGTTTTATGCCTTAGTGTGTGCTCAAGTCACTGTTCTAGACCTTGGGGATACAGCAGTGGACTGATGATATTAAAATCTCTACCCTCGTGGAGTTTATATTCTGATAGAGTGTGTGGAATTAAGTGTACTATTAAGTCTATTATCGGGTGATAAATGCTGTGGGTAGAAATAAAGCAGAGAAGGGGGAATAGAGAATGCCGAGTGGTGCCGTTTTACGTAGGGTAGGAAGAGAAGGGTCTCTGAGAAGATGACAGTTGAGCAAGAGTTGGGGCTTGGGAGAGAAGGACCCATGTCATTATCTGGGGGCAAAGGAACAACAATTGAGAAGGCCCCAAGGAGGGTGTGCCTGAGGGCAGAACACTCCCACAACACAAAGCAGCTGTTGTGGCTGGAGTAGAGCAGATGAGAGGGCAATGAGTAGTGGGCAGTGAAGCTGGAGAAGGGACGGGGCAGGCGGGAGAATGGAGCCAATAGAACAGTGACTTGCAGACAGCTCTAGGGACTCCCGTGGGACAGGGAGCCATTGGAGGAGGGATGTATCATCTGACTCAGGTCTGGGTGGCCCAAAAGAGTCTCACCACCCTCTGATGAGGACCCTTGGGCGTCACTACGGTGTAAGGACAAAGGAGTGGTAACTTCTGGTTTTGTCCCTAGAGTCCAAACCTAAGTGCAAATACAACATGTGACACGACAGCCGTGACAGCAATGATCCGATCACACCTCCCTGAAGCCTACCTCAAGGAGGACATCGGGGGAGAGCTGGTGTATGTGCTTCCTCCATTTAGCACCAAAGTCTCAGGAGCCTACCTGTCACTCCTGAGGGCACTGGACAATGGCATGGGTGATCTCAACATCGGGTGCTACGGTATTTCAGACACCACCGTGGAAGAGGTGCGTTTCTTCTTTTTGAAGCTGATATAACTTGCTGTTCCCTGAGAATAAATATGCACAGTTCTTTAAAAAGAGTAAAGAGGGCGCCTGGGTGGCTCAGTTGGTTGGCCGACTGCCTTCGGCTCAGGTCATGATCCTGGAGTTCCGGGATCGAGTCCCACATCGGGCTCCCTGCTCATCAGGGAGTCTGCTTCTCCCTCTGACCCTCCCCCCTCTCATGCTCTCTCTATCTTATTCCTGCTCTCAAATAAATAAATAAAATCTTAAAAAAAATTTAAAAAGAGTAAAGAAATATTTTAAATAAACCTTTCACAACATCAGAAAATCTTCAAACTATCTCAGTACCGTTCTTATGTAAGAGTGACTTCTGAAAACAAACACGTTTATCCAATTAGAGAACACATACCTTTCACATACCGAAGTGTTTACGTAGGAGGGGTGGGGGATGACTGAAACAGGGGAAGGGGGTTAAGAGATACAAACTTCTAGACATAAAATAAGTAAGTCACAGAGATGAAAAGTACAGCATAGGGTGTATAGTCAATAATACTGTAATAAAGTTGTATGGTTAAAAAAATGTTCACTCAAAGTCACTGTTAAAAATATTCATTTAAATTCACACTTGTTTGTCTCAATAAATGTGATAAAAATTCAAAATCGAACTTAGGAAGTAGAAAGGACATGCATATTTTATGTTAATGAAGTGTTCCTGGCTTCTCTTTCTAGGTCTTTCTGAACTTGACTAAAGAGTCACAAAAAAATAGCAGTATGAGTCTTGAGCACTTAACACAAAAGAAAATTGGAAATTCCGGTACCAATGGCATCTCAGCTCCTGATGATTTATCTGTGAGCAGCAGCAGTTTCACAGACAGAGATGGTATAAATCTAATGTGCATGTTTTGCTTAATTCCCCTAAATGACATAAAGGAGAAAATCACAGGGCAAAAATTCAGCTTCACATTTTCTTTCTAAATTCAAAAGGAATAAAGAAATATAAGCTTTCTTTTTTTAACATACCAAGTATTTGTTAAATGAAATCAAATTCTCTATTTCAAAAATATTTCGAAGAATGGGAGAGAACTTGTTATGGTGGTGGTGTGTACTCCTTATACCTGCCGGAAGTCATTTTCAAGGTGTTTACTACAATTTCAGATTTGTGTTCGACAAGTTAAAATCCTTCCTGTAATTGCTGCTGTCCAATAATGGACAAAATTACCTTGTAAGGTAGCTGACTGCTATTAAACATATTCAGCAGAGGAGTCATTGGAAAAAAGTATAATAAAAGAGTCATCGCTCTTTTGCGGGGAGGAGCGGGGGAGGGGGTAGGAGTGAGCGCGCCTGCGCGCTGGGCGGCCTTTTCCCACGTTCACGTGGCCGAAGGGTCGTACTGCGGGTCTTCTTGCAGAGGCGGCAGCTCCAGAGCGGAGTACCAACTGCGGCGGTCGGCGTCATGGCAGGGCAGGCGTTTAGAAAGTTTCTTCCCCTCTTTGACCGAGTTTTAGTTGAAAGGAGCGCAGCTGAAACTGTAACCAAAGGAGGTATTATGCTTCCAGAAAAATCTCAAGGAAAAGTGTTGCAAGCAACAGTAGTAGCTGTTGGATCGGGCTCTAAAGGAAAGGGTGGAGAGATTCAACCAGTTAGTGTGAAAGTTGGAGATAAAGTTCTTCTCCCAGAATATGGAGGCACCAAAGTAGTTCTAGATGACAAGGATTATTTCTTATTTAGAGATGGTGACATTCTCGGAAAGTATGTGGACTGAAATCATTATTAAAATGGCATGAAGTGAAGCTGCCCATTCCAGTGAAGTTGTGAAGTCTTTCATCATGTAAATAATTTTCATGTCTCTCTTTTATAATAAACTAATGGTATCCAAACTAAAAAAAAAAAAAAAAAAAAGAGCCATCACTCTTTATGGGGCCTCATTGGGAAACATGTCTAATCTTTCCCTTCTGTGAACAATTCAGGTGATGAGAATATTCAGGCTCTGAGGAAATGCTTTTGGGGGAGGTCTCAGATTTGATGAAGTCAGACTCCATGGCTAAGAACCTATAATAATAGGTTCCCCCCCACCCACCCAATTCCTCACACAAGACATGTTTGAAAAATCGTGCTTCTTGATATGACTGAGGAATTGGGCTCCTTTGAAAATAACTTTTATCCTCACTTATTCTCTTTCTGACAGTTAATTTCTGCCTTTGGAAACTATTTACTTAAGGAAGCATATAGTAAAATGATGTATAAATTATGGAATAGTCATTTCAACAGTTTGCTTAACTTGGAAAAAATCTCTAGGAACAGAACTTTTAATTAAACATTTGCCTGGCTCTAAAACTTAGAAAAGATCATCTCTGATGTTTGCGTAGTTCTGGAACTTGGGAGTCTCAGTTGTCCTCTGCCATATTCCTCATTTATCATCTTTTGGGGAATATAATTGTCGAGCCCATGGAATTGAGGACTTTGATTAGAAAGTGGTCATCTGCTTCAGGAAGTAAACGTTATGTATTTGCCTCTGCATTTGTCTCATAATTTGAAACTATTCTTCAGTCAAAATGTTTCCCTCACTGACATTATCTTTTAGAAAGCACATTTGCTCCATTTGATACACCTGTAAGTCATCCACATGTAATTTCTCAAGAAACAGAAAAGCATACTAATTAACTTAAAATATTCAGCTCCTTCTACAATTCCCCTTTGCAGAGATATGAGTTTGCATTTAAACTTGTTCACTCTGTTTAATTGGAATTCATTTTAAATTAAGCAGCTTTGTATTTTTCCTTATCAGCTAAATGAAGATCATGATTTTTTGTGCTGTATAATTTGTGATGGAGAATTAAAACTATCCACAGACTTGACAGTCATCTTATTGCATGTAGAGGAGTGCTTGGCGGCAGGCCCTCGGAGAGAATGTTACATTTTAGGGAGGGCTATGGGATTATCGGTTGTAAGAGCACCATAGAGGAAGCAACAGTTTATGGCTTCCACGGCTCCTCTTATGTTCAGAAGCCAGGGAATTTTTCTCCACACCTGAAGAACATTTCCCGAGGTTGGGGGTAATGTAGACATTTATTTCCAATGAGTTCTTTTTTGTGACTCTAGTGGTAAAAATGGAGTTTTGAAATGCCATATATAATCAGTCCAGATGTCTAAAGAGAATGTAATGAACGAATGTTTGAACTAGAATCACACTTTGGAGGAGAGCATTTCCCTTTTCCCAAGTGTAAGGAGAATTCACAGGACCTCACCTTAGAGTGAGAGCCAGTTAGGCTTATAATCACTAAGTTACCCACAGTAGGAATGAGTTTTTAGACTAGGCAGATGTTTTGGTTGCCATTTATTTTTTTTTTAAACTGAAGTTATATGTTGTATTAGTTTATGTCATATTAGTTTCATGTGTTGGTTTCTGTTTATCTTATTTGAATTCAGTCTCTTGATAGAAGCTATCTCTTGACTATCAGTAATTAGCAATACATACCGAGCAGGCATTGAGACTTTGGAGATCGGGGACAATATTCATTTGTCAAATCGTGAATCTCTCCCTTTGACGTGTAAAATGATTATGTATATAACTACTAATGTTTTGTACATAGTGATTTATAATTTGCAAAGCATTTTACATAAAACTCTATGACTTGGAGAGGCTCAGTCCCAAAGTTAAAAAAGGAAGAGCTGGACCTCATCTCAGAACCTTTAAAATACAAGCTATTCCTACCACATCACATTATACCATCCACCCATGGTTTTTGAAGTTACCTTGTTATGTGATTTATCATGTTTCCCAGAACCGTATCAAACCTCTCTCTCTCTATTTCTCTCCACCCCCCCCCTTTTTTTAATCAGACAAAGTCCTGACGAGGGGAGAGAGGTTGGGTGGTTTTGATCTGTTACTGAAGAAGATCATGGCTATCCTCATTAAGAGGTTCCACCACACCCGCAGGAACTGGAAAGGTCTCATTGCTCAGGTTATCCTCCCCATCGTCTTTGTCACCACTGCCATGGGCCTTGGCACACTGAGAAATTCTAGCAACAGTTATCCAGAGATCCAGATCTCCCCATCTCTCTACGGTACCTCTGAACAGACAGCCTTCTATGCGTAAGTTTCTCTCCTTTAAAACATCTCCCCAGTGCCTCCAGAGGTGCGGCTGTGCCCCCATGACTGCATGCAATGCTGAAGAATAAAGAATTATGAGGCGCTGTACCTGATTCTGCCAAAGGAATGGACGGTTTTGATTTATTGCAACATGACAGTTCTATTGCCAAAGAATAACTTTTTAAGAGTTCCTGTGTTTGTCTGAAAGTAAATTTATTGTAGGTCTTTATTTTTAATGACAAGACTTTAATCAAGAAAACCAGGCTAGGTGTGGCTTCCCAATCTGTTGTAATATATAGCAAATAACTTTTTAATGACCTCACAAATATAAGATAGTAGGTCGGAATTCTGCATAATTTGGTATTATTACATATATACAATAGGTGACCACTAAATGTATGTAATGTTTGGAAAATAACAAGGCAGCCGAAGAAGGATATGTGCTGATTTTTTTTCCATGATACTTACTTTTTTTTCCTGATACTGAGTCTTTCTCGGGTTTTTAAGAAGACTCTCCCATACAGCATATTTTATTTTTCCAAATTATTCATAAGTATGACTTTAATATGAAAGAGTAGTGGAGGATCACAAATTTGTCCCTATCCTTTACTATTACAGGAATTCTCACCCAAGCACACAAGCCCTGGTCTCAGCACTATGGAACTTCCCTGGCATCGACAACATGTGTTTGAACATCAGTGATCCGTAAGTGGTTCTCGGGTTTTTTCGTTTTCTTTTCCCTTTCTTTTTGACACTCCAGTTTGTGCATGTACATGTGCACGTGTGGATGAATGGGTGTGTGTTGTAGGCTGGAGAAGTGCCGCCCCTGAGGGAGATCTGTATGAACAGATTTTCTCTCTCCCCTCTAATTCATTCCGTGGCTAAGCTGTGCTGTAATAATAAACATTAGGGGCATTATAATTTGTAGAGTTCTCTCCTGTACATATTTCCCTTTAACAATCACAACAACCCTGTGAATTATTAATCCCATTTTTAAGATTGGGAAACTGAGGTTCATGAAGACTGAGATACTTGTCAAAAAACAATATAGATTCTAAGTTGTGCAGCTAAAACTAAGATACAAGTCTTCGGACTCCAATCCCTGTCTTTGCACTATGTAGTGTTTCCTATTCGAACTTCCAAGATGGTACATGGTGCATGTGAACCTGACATTGGTGCATTATTTTGCTAAAGTATCCCCTTCCTGTCAGAGGACAGGATGAAAGAGCAGAGAAGAAAGGGGTCAAAAAGCCACATCCTGCCACAATAAAACAATTCAGTGAGCTTTGGTTTCAACACTGTTCTATCAATAAGTGTCCTCTCTTATCCCCTGTAAAATGTCAAATCATTTGAAAATGGTAGTGTAATGTATATTTGAGTTATGAAAAACCAGCAAACTATACCTAAGACTGTACACCTGAATTTAATACCAAATACTCGTTTGTATGCTCATACATAAACATGAGAACACATACATACCTCACTCATTTTTACTTGCAGAAGGTGTTTAAAGGAAGACAGTCTGGGAAAATGGAACACCAGTGGGGAGCCTATCACCAATTTTGGTGTTTGCTCCTGCTCAGAAAATATCCAGGTAAGATGGAATTCCATTTCAGTGAAGTAGGAAAAAGAAAGGAATAAATATTGAAACTTGAAAGATCTATCCAGGTTACCAAAGAGTCAGTATAATTTCATTTTATGGAAGCTAGTAGCTCAGAGATGTGGAGCAGGGCAGCTCAGAAATATTGCCTTTGAACTTCAGGTCACTGTTTTAAATCCATCTCAGAATAAATTTCCAAAGGCAGGTAATTCTATGACAGTCTTTGTGGAAACCAACTAAAAATGAATTTTTGGTCTCAGTTCAGTTCTAACCAGAAAGTTCTATGTTTCAGACAACAAAGCCACCACAATTGTCATATTTGAAAACAGTAAGACTGCCCATTTGGGGTCAGCTATGAAGTCAGCAATGTGTAAGTCCAGAACAGAACTCCATTTGTCTTTAAGGAGCACCTCCAGCATTCAAGAAAAATCCACGGCCTGATAGAAACAGAAAAGATTATCCAACCATCCCTTATGCCATCTGTATTTTATAGATACACACCTTACTTTTCTGGGCCTATCAATTTAACATACTTTTAAGAAAACCAAATTCACTAGGGAAATGAAAGATTGTTGAAGAGAAGAGGTTACTGTTAGTTTCTGAGAGTGACTTTGTGGTCAATTTACTTCCCCACAGTAGAGGAATCTAGCAATATTTTCTTAGTAGCATTATATCATTGAACCTTGAACTCTTTGCACAATATTTTGGAATGAAATGTTTTCTGTAAATGCAACCTATTATTGTGTTCTCATGCAAGACAGTTACTAACAATGAAAGCTGGGATCCCACAAACATCTTCTGGAATCCTTGCATATTTCAATACCAGCATTACCCAGTACTCAAAAGAGTTTTCTAATCCCTCATTTAATCTGGCTAATTTCTGAAATTCTTAATGTATTTTCCATAGTTCACAGTAAGAGTCAATTTAATATTTAAAGTTGGAATCTAGATAAATTTCATTAATCAAAGGAAAAAATGAGAGAGAGAGAGAGAGAGTCAAAGCAAGAAACAGACTTTTTTTAATTATAGAATAATCTGATGGTTACCAGAGAGGGTGGGGTGGGGAATGGGTGAAATAGGTGATGGGGATTGAGGATCGCACTTGCTGTGATGAGCTCAAGGTGATGTATGGAACTGTTGAATCAATATATTGTATGCCTGAAACTAATATGACATTGTATACTAACTAACTGGAATTAAAATAAAAATTTTAAAGAAATATATAAATAAATCACCAAATATGTATATAAAACTTTTGACAATATCTACTAATGCTGAAGATATACATAAACTATGGGATCAGCAATTCCATTCATGTTATATTCCCATCAGAAGTGTGAATATGTTCACCAAGAGGCATATACTAAACATTCATAGCAATACTATTTGTAATAGCCACTCAGATTCCCACCAGCAGTAGAGTGGATAAATCAAATGTAATGTATTTTCACATTGGAATTCTATATACAGCAAAATGGGAATGCTTGATCTACAACTATACACATCATATGGAGGATTCTCACAAGTGAATGATGAGTGGAAAAAGCCAAATACAAGAGAGTATACATAATATGATTCCATTTATATTAAGTGCAAAAACAGGCAAAACTATTCTGTGCTGGATACTTTGGGAGTGGTAGTGATTGGAAGGAAACATGATGAGGGGCCTTCTCCAGTACTTGCATTGTTTTGTTTCCCGATCTGGTTTCTGGTTACATGGGTGTGTTCAGTTTGTAAAAAATGCATCAAGAAGCATACTTATATGTGCTTTTCTGTACATATAATTCAACAAAAGATTAAAGTTAATAATTACATTGCATACATAAGGTGTCTCTGTGGAATCAGTAGCATTCTATAAATGTGATCTAAATGTTGACCCAACTTGATGTGTAAGGTGAAATTCAGCATTCATTTTTTAGAGCAGTCTGAAACTTTCTGCTCTCAGTGCACGTGTGGTGCTAGCCTCAGGCTCTGGGACATCATGTGAAGGGATGGAAGGAAAACTGGAAAAATGCTAGGCTTCTCCCAAACTAAACTTCATGTCAGAGAAGCATGGGAAGCTTCAGTGAAAAGTAAGTGGTCAGGAAGTGCAGAAAGCTTATGAGCATAAAAATAAGTGGTTAAAACTAAGCTCTGAGGTTGGTTAATAGTAATGTACCAATGCATTTAATTTTGACAAATATGCAATGACAGTAATGTAAGATGCTAATAATAATGGGGAGAACTGGGTGAAGGGTATACAGAAACTCTATTAAATTTGCAATATACATATATGTGCATATAGAACTATATAAGCAACTTTGCAATATAAACAAAATTTATTTTGATATAACTTTAAATTTACATATGTAAAGATTAGGTTTAGATTTATTTAACATTAAGTTATATAGATTTAGATATATGTAAACTTGAGCTCTGACACTCAGGTTTAGTACCTTAAAAAACGATACAATACAAACTCATCCACTGCTGTCCCCTGAGAACTTATGTCCCTTAATGTCATCTTTTCAATTCTAGGCAAACATTTTTTCTTTCCTATAAATTATCGAGGGAATTTTGAGTTATCTTAGAGTTTAATGTTATTCTCCACGCATATCAAACTTCTTAGTACAGTGAAAAGAAAATTGCACATTGGTTAAGTTGTGTTCTTTTTGGCTTCAAGTGAGTCCTAAACATATGTATGTGTTCTATATAAATAATAACTACTCTAATTTCTTGGAATAGGAAGATGCCTTCCTTTTCAAAGCTCTTCAGAGTCAGAAGACAGTGTTATCACACTCCACCTGTTGCAGCAATAGACAAGTCGCGAGACCAAAACTTCTTGACGTTGTCTATTTGATTTGCAAAGCATCAAAGAACTTAATTTTTAACTTTATTTTTCAGGAGTGTCCTAAATTTAACTATTCTCCACCTCATAGAAGAACTTACTCTTCTCAAATAATTTACAACCTCACTGGGCACCGCTTGGAAAATTATCTTATATCAACTGCTAATGAGTTTACGCAAAAGAGGTAAAAACACTCTATAATATATTAATTTAGCATATCTTGCTTTCAAATTTTAATGGCAACTGCCTTCTGAACTTGAGACAATAGATGAAAATTTCTGGGGCACCTAGGTCGTTCAGTCTGTTAAGTGTCCGACTCTTGGTTTCGGCTCAGGTCATGATCTCAGGGGTCTTGATCTCAGGGAGATCAAGCCCTGCATCAGTCTCCTCGCTCAGCAGGATGTCTGCTTCTCTTCTCCCTCTTCCTCTGCTCCTCCCCCTGCTCATGCTTTCTCTCTCTAAAATAAATAAATCTTCTAAAAAAATAGATGAAATTTTCTATTGATTATTTATGTGGTTAAATTCTCTATTTTATCAAAACAGTCTTATGTGTGAAAATTCTTTAAAAAATATCAACCTCCTCAAATTAAGACTCATTTTAAGAAATTAAAAAGCACTGGAGTTTTTTTTTTAGGCTGCAAAAAATGTATTGTTAAACTTGTACATATTTTTTTTCCTTGAGACAAAAATGTTATTGACTAGATTACACCAATTTGGAGAGGGTTTTTTTTTTTTTTAACTTGATCCCAGGACCCTGAGATCATGGCCTGAACTGAAGGCAGACACTTAATCAACTGAGCCACCCAGGCATCTCCAGTTTGGAGAGTTTTAGGGCATGGCTTTAGGTGATAATTGGCCTTAGTTCCAATATAAATATCTCAAATTTAGATTGTGCTAACTGTGTGTGGATAAAATGTGTCCATGTATAGCAAGGCCACAGGCTCATACCTAAGCCACCCGAAGGTTTGCCATGGGTGTAAGGTTGGTAAGCTTGTGTTTGGGATACTGTGGATGGATCTGGAGGACACTATGTATGCTAAGTGAAATAAGCCAGACACAGAAAGGCAAATACTGCATGGTCCCGCTTGTATGTGGGATCTGAAATAGTCAAACTCACAGAAGCAGAGAGTAGAATGGTGGTTGCCAGGGTCTGGGGGTTTCGAGAAATGGGGAAATGTTGGTCAAGAGCTACAAAGGTTCATTATGCAAGATGAATAGATTCTGGAGAGCTAATCGAGAGCAATGTGACTGTGGTTAACAATACTGTATTGTATACTTGAAATTTGCTAAGAGGATGGATCTTAAGAGTTCTCACCACACACGCACATACATGCACAGGCATGCAGGTGCACACAAAAAGAAAATGGTAACTGTGTGAGGTGATGGATATTTTAATTAGCTTGATTGTGATTATTTCACACTATATACATACATCAAAACATCACGTTGTATACCTTGAAGATCTACAATTTTTATTTGTCAGTTATACCTCAAATAAGGCTGGGGGAGGGAGAGTTGGTCATTTTGCAAATAGCTACTGTTTCATCCATTCCTCTATCTCTTCCCTCTTTTATTTCTCAATGTGCACAAATGACTGTTCACTGTAAAATAATTAGAAACTACATATAAACAGAAATAAAACCAGATATAACCACTTTTGATTGTATATCCTTACAGAAATTTTCTAGACACAGATACATGTAAATTTTTTCAACAAAATGAGGTTTATTAAAAACAAACATTTCTAAAACCTGTTTTTTAAAAAATAAACAATATACTGTAGTGTTCTTGGCATGTCAAAAATACAGCTCTATTGGGCTTCTGGGTGGCTCAGTCGTTAAGCGTCTGCCTTTGGCTCAGGTCATGATCCCAGAGTCCTGGAATCGAGCCCCACATCGGGCTCCCTGCTCAGCGGGGAGCCTGCTTCTCCCTCTCCCACCCACCCCCCCGCTTGTATTCCCTCTCTCACTGTGTCTCTGTCAAATAAATAAAATCTTTAAAAAAAAATTACAGCTCTATAACATCACATTTAGGATGATAGTCACAAGATTAGTCTAGTGTGACTGCACCATTGTTTATCTAACAAACCTAATTTGGGACATCTAAACTAATCTATTCTTAAAATTACTGTTTGAATTTTTTAAATCCACTTTTTATTTTTAAGAGACTGAACTGATGCGTACCAGGCAATTATATAGGCACAATTAACCTACAGATACCCAGGAAGAGAAAAAGTATATACCACCAGGGGACAAGCTAGGGGGGAAAGTCTGGAGAATTGAAGAAAACAGAGCCACTTGAAAAATTATGAGAACTGATCTTATATCACTTTAGTATTAAATCACTTCTTTAAAAAGTATTTTTAAGGGCTAAAATACTATAATTTTTGAGATGGTGGATGATCCAGTTAAGTTGAAGGAATTGCTTAGATTACATATCACTTATTTTCAGAATGATTACTCCACATTTGCAATTGTTTAAAAGGACTTTTTACTTCTAGTTATAATGTACACTTTAGATTAAAATATGATAAGAGAAATCAATAAAAATGTAAAATATTTGCCAGGCAGTATTTACTTCATACTTTAAATGTGTTCCTAATGGAAAGAAAACATTGAGCCCTTGGTTAAACAATTTAGGTCCATTTATGAATATTTTCTCCATTAAAAGAAATATAAATTTTGTTATTCTATATAGGTATGGAGGTTGGAGTTTTGGGTTGCCTTTGACTAAAGACCTTCGTTTTGATATAACAGCAGTTCCTGCCAATAGAACACTTGCTAAGGTAAATTATAACCTTTCTTCTGGGATGTCATACAAATGAGAATGTGAACTTGAAATGCTCAAGCATTTTCATGAGGCCAAAACAAAACATGGGTGCAATCAAGTTGAGAAGCTGTTTGGCATAATGCTTTCCCTGTAACACCAGGGTTCAGTCCTGTGTATTTACCCCAGGGAAACACAAGCACCAGGGTATATATACAAAAATTTACATAGTAGTGTTTCTCATATTAGCCAAAAACACAACCCCAAATGTCCATATACAGTAGAATAAATGAATTGTTGTGTATTCATTCAGTAGAACTTTCAGCAATGAAATGAGCTCAGTTCCATACAAGCAGGTAAATATCCCAAACATTACTAATAAACAAAAGAAAAAACAAAAAGAAACACTTAACCATGATTTCATATGCCATAAACTTTAAGAGTAGGCAAAACTCGACCATATTGTTTAGAGAATATCATGATTTTGAGGGACACAGAGAATCCCAGAGAAGATATTCTGGATGCTGGCAATTTTTGTTCCTCAACTTGAGTGATGGTTCAATGGGTGTACTCCTTTTATAATTTTTTATTAAGCTATACATTAAAGTCTTATGCATATTTCTTTACGTATATATCATATATGGTTATCCTTGTTTCTTACAGAACATGGATACTTAACAGAATTTGATGGAGATAAATACTCCTATTGGCTTTCCTTTTTTTTTCTTTTTTTTAAACTAGATCATACCTATGCTTTGAAACAAGCAAGAGTCACAGACTCACACATATATGATCTATTGGAGTCAGGAATTTTAAACCATCCTTCACATATTTATCATTTGGTAGTAAGAGACATATATAGACTTGGGGGAAGTAGAGAAACTAATATTTATTTAGTAACTGTGATAAGCCAAGGACTAGAATCACCTGTTACACAAACTACCCGATTACGTCCTCACAACATTCCTATGAGATAAATATTATGGGGCCTATTTTAACTGGTTTTCCTAAGGTCATATAGAAAGTAGACAGTAGAGTTGGAGATTTGAATGCCCTCCCCCCACCATTTGTTCCTTTTCTTTCTCTCTCCACACACACAGTCAACATTCTTGCATAAACGAAGAGTTCTAATATTAAATAACTTCTCTCGTGTGATTTTAAATTATCAACTGGGTTTCTTGAATTGAAACACAGCAGTATTTTAAAACCCTCTGTTTTTGACAGAGAAGGTAAATACCATAACTCACTTCTGTGTGGATTATAACTAGGAATGGAAAGTTAGTGCTAGAATTTCCAGATTATCAGTCTTTTTGCTAAGGACACAATGTTTGTGTATGTATTTAATTTCTTTGTACAGCCTGACCTAGATGCCATTTGTTGTTATTATTATTATTATTGAGGATGCCTTAGCTCTAGTCCCACAGAGATGGAGATGTTAACGATTTCTCCAGTTTATTTCCAGTTTTGCCTATGGAGAAGGTACAGAGTAACTAATAACTTACTGCTATCACACAGGGGAAACAAAATGTTTTTCCCAATCTCTGCCCATCTCTAAATTGGAAACATAGAGGTGTGTAGTCAACACTCTGGGGAATGGTTGTAATCTTCCAAGATAAAAAAAGTTATTGGGAAATTGGTGCTCTTCTTTTAAATATAAATTCTGTGGGCTGTCAGATGTAAAGGCAGCCTAATTTATTTGAACACAATACTGATCTTGCCTCCTGTTGGAATTTAACAGGTATGGTATGATCCAGAAGGCTATCACTCACTTCCAGCTTACCTCAACAGCTTGAATAATTTCCTCCTGCGAGTTAACATGTCAAAATACGATGCTGCCCGACACGGTAAAGTTACTTTTGCAGAAGCTTCTTATATTGCAACTTTTGCCTCTCTCCATATAAAAATGCATGTTAGATCCTGTTTCCTCCAGGTATTTTATGGTATCTAAATCACAGATCTTTAAAAGGAGTCTGAAAGTGGTAACTACCACCAGATGGAACATTCTGGATAATCTCCTTAACTTCGGGTTAATTTAGTTTCCTCATTTATCAAGTTAGGATAATGCTTACTTCATCCTTATTGCTGCTCTCACATCTAGTAGCTACAACTCATAGGAAAATATTTTATTTCTATTTACTTGTATATAGGCTAAGAAATTAAAAATACTTAAATGTTAATAATTCTAAACATGAAGCCAGAACTTTTAAACTAAAGAGTTCTGCACCTGACCCAAACTGTTATCATTAATTGAGCACTTACCGTATGGTATGTGCTTTATGTGAAATATTGCTAATCCTTAAAAACAGCCTTTCAGGATGAATATTACTGGTCTCTGCTATTATTTCTCTAGGGCTCAGAAGTGAGATTTGAACCCAGATCTGTATGACTCCTGTCTCTTCATTTTTCTAATACTTCTCTGAACTCAGCCAGGTCTCCTTCCATTGGATTTCCCAGGAGGCATCCACATAGTTTTCAAAACAGGGTTTGGGATTTGAAAGAGACTGATTTACTTTTTTCTAACTCAATTACTATTCGTCAAACCATTTCATCTTCTTAAGCCTGCTCAAATTATTTTCCCACACTGATCCTAAAAATTAATAATGATAAAGATGGAGAAAAATGAGTAACCTATTTGCTGGCCAAGACTGCGTTTCTAGCCAAATAAACAGGCTAATAAATAGCCCTATTAAATAGAAAAAAAGACACAACATATCTTTCAGAAATGCCAACTTCTGTTTTTCTTTCATCTCCTTACTGTTGGGCAGAATAGTGTGTGCTGGATATTCTGGTGATTGTAGAAGTAAATTACAGAGTCAAATACTCATTCTAGCAAGAGAATCCTTCAGTCTACATTTTAGAGACAACAGTATTTTTTCCCAACTGCTTTGGCATTTTCCTAGAAGGAGGAACCATGAAGAAAATAACATGACTGATAGATGGTCCTTATCTAGAGCATCAATAAAGGGCATAGTCAAAAGTGGCAAGTTAAATTAAATGGTGACTAAAGCCGGATGGGTTTAGTATAACTTGGTTTGAAATATGATGGAACACTTGACTTTTGGTAGGATGTCTTCATCAGAACAAAGGGTGTTTGTTTCTGTGACAGATAATGAAAGTATAAGAGCTGTATAAATGCTAAGTAGGTGAGAACAAGAGACCAATGCCACTTTTGAAGAATCGGCTTTTGACACCTGTGTTCAGGTTTCATTTATTAGTAGTATTCTTTGCCAAGACCAAAGCAATCTGGATCACTCTGGACTCTAGCAGGCTTGTTGTTCCTAGCACTGCATTTTTTAAGTTAGAGAATTTAAAGAATTAAGGATTCTGGAACATAAACTTTATATTGACCCTAAAAGGAAATTTATATTTTAGGTTTAAAAATAAGGCTTAGTTTGAGTTATATAGCAATTAGTAGTAATGTGCCATATATATATATAGCTTTTCTTGTGTAGATTCATGAAAGTGATAGCTTTCCACCCTCTTGGGAAGGAGTTTGATTTTCTTCAAAGAAGAAATCATGTCACCCTAAAATACTTCTCTTGTTTTTTAATGCATGTATGGGGTCTGCCATGGTAATACTGTCTTTAAAAATCAACTCAATTACTCTCCTGCCTTCTTGCTCCCCCAATGACACTAGCTGTTTTAAGGCATGTTTGTTGAATTCTGAATGAATTGGGATTTTGCTTAGCTGTAAAACTGATTTAATTCTATAATGCTAGTAAATATCTTTTAATTAGTTCTCCTTTGTGATGTCAATATCTATTATTTTCATGGGGTTCCCTCTAGTGGTTAATTTAACATGAAAATTGTTTTCTTCTCAAACAATATAGGTTTGCTTGTTTTCTCTAACAAATGTTCTACAGGTACGCTCTGTTCCAAATATACTGACACATCATTCCCTCCACCCTCATGTTCATTCTAACCCTTTATTGCATTAATAGTAATGGTCAATGGGAAGCATCTCATTTTAGGTTGACAACTTATAGAGACAACAGAAACAGATAATGTGTTATTTTTAATGTATATTGTATATGGGGGACATCATTGAAATTTTAAGATTCAATTTGATTTAATAAGTATTCATTGACTGATCACTGTACTCCAGACATTATGCTGGATGCTATAGAATCCACAGAGAAGATTTCCATATGCATCCTTAACCCTAATGCATTTACTTGAGCTTTCTGCTAAAAATATGTATAAAACAATTGGTTCAGCAGCATTTTTCATAGTGGAGTAAATGCATTTGCAAAGATTCCTCTGGTGAAATAGAGTAAGTTCTTGATTCTGAAATACCAAGCAGAAATAAAAGAAATGTTTTCCCCCTGCCTATATTATAGTTCAGCAATAAGGTTTAACTAGGGCCCCGAGGAAAACTGAATCTCAATAAAACAAAGAGACCATTAATTTACACAAAAGATAAGAAAAGTGCATTCCCCTATGATGTGATTAAAGTTATAGGCCGCATTGATTGTTGTTTCTTTGTTTTGCTTTAATTTATTTTTTCTAACATGTAACAATTGCAGAATTCAACGTCAAAATATGTCACATTCTACTTAGTAAAAATTATAAATTTAAGTTAATGGAGAGAATATAACTTTAGAATAATTTCTATTTGGCTGCTGTGAAAGGGTCTTTAATATCCTGATATAATAAACATATACTATGTGAACAGTAAATGAGAAAGTTCTTGCTTGGCTTTGGACTCTATATTTTATTAGCCATTTTGACTATGGCTAATTATGGCTACCAACATCCTCTGATAAGGGGAGAAAAGAACTTTGCTTCTAACTCGGAAACTATAACTGACTATGGGACATCCCGATAATTTAGGATTATACTGGATTTAAGTGACTACTTTTTCAGAGCCAGCTAGTTTCTCTGAATTCTCTTGGATCTTTATGTCTCAATGAAAATCCCTCAGGGACAGCTGAAACCCCCAAGCCTTACCCTGGTAGAGTTCTAGAACAATAGTTATTTTGGAAGTAGTAAAAGAGGAGGGATCTTCTCAGGCTACAGTATTTTCCCAGCAAAAGACAATAAACAGGGATGGGGTGGTCAGTGTTTTTTAGGAGATCCTCATATAATTGGTCTAAATACCAATATAATAAGTGCTACTGAAATACAAACATATGTGATTAGATGGAGAGAATAAAATGGAAAACAAAAATGTAATAGAGGGGAAATGCTATATAAGAAATGTAAATTCTTGCCCCTTCTCCCAAAATTCCATGCACAATGTGAAAGCATTTTTTTTTTCTTTTATGTGAGTGCCATTAATTGTATGGCATTGATGAGACTGGGTGGGGGGAAATAATTTTCCTTTAAAATAGTATCCCCAAAGTAAAATTACAGCATAAGGAGGAAAGTATTATGTATTTTTCATCCAAAAATGGGTATTTCTGAATATCTGTTAATGAAAAGAACTGTCTCTTCTTTAAGGCATCATCATGTATAGTCATCCCTATCCAGGAGTGCAAGACCAAGAACAAGCCACGTAAGTAGAAATATCTGGCATGACTACTCACTCCTCGGCATATAGTCAAGCTTCTGTATAAAGTACTATAATTGGAAATCACAGTTGTATCTGAATGAATGTCAGTCTAGAAGTGCTGTTTATATAAGTCACTGACCGGGATAAAAGGAAGTTTCTGAAAGTCTGTACAGTGAGGTTGCCAAGTGAGCTTGCTTTCTATAGAGTCAGAATCTGCTGCTTTTATAAGTCAGGTGCATAAGTGCTTCATCATTTCCATTTCCCTGCATAGCATTTAAGTACTGTTTCTATGCTCAAGAACTGTATATTCCTTGCATACACCCAGTAACTCTTGGAGACCGGGGTTTATTTATTTATTTTTTTACCAAATACCCCTGGTCAATTCCAATGCACTAGAGTTATATTTATCTGGGGTCATATGTAGAAGATACTATCTGGCTGCCTCGCAGGAAGACTTATTTGCGTCAGAGCCAAATCTTACACTGTTTTGTTGATGGTTTTAGTCATGAATCTTTCTGAAAGGAAAAGAGTTCCAAAACTCATGGATGCTTTCCTCTTCCTATTGCTAACTACAGAATGAGCAGCTTAATCGACATTTTAGTGGCGCTCTCCATCCTGATGGGCTACTCTGTCACCACGGCCAGCTTTGTCACCTATGTTGTAAGGGAGCATCAGACCAAAGCCAAGCAGCTGCAGCACATCTCAGGCATCGGTGTGACATGCTACTGGGTGACAAACTTCATTTATGACATGGTGAGTAACTTGCGTCATTGCAGGAAAGACATGATTGATTTGGGAGAAGACATCAGTTTTAGGGGCACCTGGGTGGCTCAGTCGGTTGAGCGTCCAACCCTTAGTTTTGCCTCAGGTCATGATCTCAGGGTCGTGAGATCGAGCCCCATGTCAGGCTCCACGCTCAGAGGGGAGTCTGCTTGAGACTCTCTCCCTCTCCCTCTGCCCTCCCCTGAATCAGGCCCACTCACACATTCTCTCTCTCTCAAAACAAATAAATCTTTTTTAAAAAAAGAAGGCATTAGTTTTTTTTTTTTTTTAAGATTTTATTTATTTATTTGAGAGAGAGAGAGAATGAGAGATAGAAAGCACGAGAGGGAAGAGCGTCAGAGGGAGAAGCAGACTCCCCGCTGAGCAGGGAGCCCGATGTGGGACTCGATCCCGGGACTCCAGGATCATGACCTGAGCCGAAGGCAGTCGCTTAACCAACTGAGCCACCCAGGCGCCCCAAGAAGGCATTAGTTTTATTCACCGTACCTTGTTCAGATTATTACAAGTCAGTAAATTAAGAAAAAAAAATTTGCATCAGTCTTACAGTCATCCAATAGTTAGGGGAAAGATCCACCTCCCCTCATTCTCTGTGGTCTGAGGACCATCTATATCAGATTCCCCATGACATTTATTGAAATGCAGATTTCTGGGCCCCACTCCAGACCTGCTAGTTCGATATCTTGGGAGTGGAGCCAGGATATGTATTTTTAACAAAATCCTTTAAGTTGTTTTATGCATACTAAAGTTTGAAAGCCACTACTGTGGAGAAATAGAAGTTAGCAAAATAGCCTTGCCCAATGGTACCAAATAATCAAGCTTATAAAAATTTAATCAACTAATAGTAAAAAATTTGAAGTAGCAGTCCCTGATGAATGACATATTAGAGAAGATTAGTTGGGACAATAAAGGATGAATTTCATTGACAGCTTTCTCATTTGCATAAAATGGTCCCAAAGTTCAGATGGGTTTTCTTGACTCCAAATGTGCCAGTATTGGCAAAAAGCCCAGGAGGTGGTATCCATTTGCCTGGTGATTATGGCAAAATTGTCTGAGTTGCTGTATAGATCATTGGCTTGAAGAGCTGGAGAGTAATTAACTTTGTTAATGTATCCAGTGAGGTTTGAAATGTGTTTGTTAAAGAAGTCAAATCTAAAAAGAATCATAATGACTCTTTTGGATTTAATAGGAGCTTTAAAGCCAAGAAAGCTTAAAGTACACATTTCTGTGAAAGGCTACTTACTACTTAGATTTGTTGTCATATATCTGGTGCTCATTCCAATATAAGAGATTTCCCCCTCCCCAAATTAAATTACCATCTCCCTCATAGTGTGCATCTTGCTGCAACCTGCACATTTTTTATTTCTGTTTGTCCATAAAACACTGAGTTCTTTGTTCATATACCTGTGATTCCAAGAATGTGTGGAACCCGCCACCCTCTGTTTTACACACAGAGTGGCTCACATTGATAACCAAGCCTTAGAAATCAACCACCTGACAGTGTTGTGGCATTCAAAATGAAATCAATACTTTGAGGACCGAATCTAATACCAAGATACCTGACTGTCTGATCTTTCTTACTGAACCTCTGTCACCAAAGGATCCCAAGTCTCAAAGCCTGGAGGCAGGAACACCAGGGACTCCATGTACATCTATAAAGATGGAGATTGGCTTGACCTTCTATTGCAGGAGACAAATTCTAGAGTGAAATCAATGTAAAATAAGCTGAACATTGCAAGCTACAGGAACATAAATAAAAATTCATTCCTTCACCTATTTCAAGGTCAATTTGTTACAGTTTTAACTAGATGGGCTATTGATGTTTTTGGAAAAATATTTGCCATATATTAAGCCTTGTTTTACATATTCCCATAGGCGTTCTACTTGGTACCTGTAGCATTTTCAATTGGTGTCATTGCAATTTTCAAGTTACCTGCCTTCTACAGTGGAAACAACCTAGGCGCCGTATCTCTCCTACTTCTGCTCTTTGGGTAAGCTTCAGTGAAAGAAGAATGAACAGAATTAGATGTTCCTAGGCACAAAGAGAACCTAAATCTAATTAGCTAATTTACAGTTGTCTTGGGGTTTCAATAGCCATGAGTGATGACTAATAATACATTACACTTGCTAGTCCACAGTTTGTAAAGTACAATACTTCTGAAAATGAATGTTGTTGTTATTAACAGTAATGTCTAACATTAATGAGTACTTACTAGGTACCGAGTGTCATGCTTAGCAATCTACATATGTAATCTAATTTACATAAAAATGGACGCTTTAGAATGATCAGAAAAATGTGTGTACATGTATGGATTTATGTATTGACAAATCATGAGTATATAGCATCATAAGGTATGTGTACTCATGTATATTTTATTTATATTTTTATAGATGCCTAACACACACACTATATTATTTCTGTATTAGGGCAATACAGGTAGTACAGGTTGATATAACCAGTGCTGGGCATAGCAGTTCTGTCTGCCCTGAATGCATGGGTAATATCCATTGACTTAGCAATGTAGCTGATGATGGATTACTTTGTCTTTAGTTCCTCTTCATCACTGGAAAGGTTGCTCCAATATTTGCTTAAAGCAGGACATCCAGCTTCTGAGCATTCCATGTCTGCTTAGCTAGCTTTCAAATGTCATTATTTTTTCTCAGCTTTAAATTGTAAGATTTATATTGATTAAACTCTTATTTCTGAGAAAACAAACAAACAGACAGAAATTTCCCTGGGTAGGATAACACCATGTCTAGAAGGAATTAATTTGTAGTTGTGATGATCTAGAACTATTCAGGTTTCCTTAAAAGTGAAGCTTCTTACTATCACCACTTAAAAAAATACAAAGGATTTGTAAAAAAAAAAGTCATAAAAGAGAGATCTAATTATAAGAGATCTAGCCAACTTATCCCTAATGTTTATTTTCAAACCCTATCAAAGGTTTTGTTTGTTTGTTTAAAGGATAATGATTAAGGCATAATTTTAATCCTTAGTATTATTAACATACAGGTATGCCACATTTTCTTGGATGTACTTGCTGGCTGGGCTCTTCCATGAAACAGGAATGGCTTTCATCACTTACGTCTGCATCAATCTCTTTTTTGGCATCAATTCCATTGTTTCCCTGTCAGTGGTATACTTTCTTTCCAAGGAAAAGCCTAATGATCCGGTAAGGTCCATTATTAGTCTGCTAAATTTCAATAGACGTATGAAATGCTTCAACATGCTCAAGGTGAAAAGATTTTCTGTATTTTGCATTATCTAATATGAAAGAGGAATTTCATTTAATTCTATTAGATTTAGTAGAGTAGAAACTACAGCTTTTTAAAATTCTTTTTAGGTTTCATCTAGGTTAATGCCTATGATTATATTTCCCAGTGTCAAAACTAGTGACATTTGATAGGGCTTGAGTGGGGTGATGGAGGTGAAATCAAGTATATTGTATGACACTGTAAAAATCATGCAACCAATTGGTCAGCTACACTTTTTACTCCTTAACAAATTGTTATGTTATGGTAGTAACAAGGACAATGGCTTAGTTCTATGACTGTGGGTTAAGATTCTTTTGAACATTCATAGAGAACAAACCTCATTCATTCCCTTTCAATCATGTATTAGAGTCTGCTTCATTGTAAGCATCACTTTCTGTTCAGAGCTGACAATTATAATTAGTGAGAAGGGAAGCACTGACAGTGCTAGGCAATTGAATAGGAAAGAATAGAGAGGAAATGAAGTGAACTAAGGAATAGACAAACACACTCCAGGAGGAAGAAGACAATTCATGAGTTTCAAGTGGTTGGCCCAAGTGTGAATAAAGTGAAAATGAGCCATTTGCTCCTCATTGAGTTAGGTCGTCTCTCTTTTCATCTCACTTCACCATTTTAGTCCTTCTTCAAGTACGAATTACCTAAGGTTCTAAAACTTTACCTCACCAAATTCCTCTTCTACTCAGGCACGACCAATACCCTGTATCAGATCCCAGCACCTTGGCTATTTCTGCATTCCTAGGATGTAAGACAGGGCTAGAAGTGATTTTGCCTCCAGGATTTGGCCTGACCATCGATCATCTCAAGAAAAAGATAATCCTTTTCTGCTTGTATTTTAGTCATAAATCTCTACTGTTTGCTTATAGTAAATACAAGGAAATTCAGCATACATGTGAAATAATTGCCAATCTAGATGAATTTCTCAAGCTTTAATATTTGTCCACATCTAGTTTTACATTTTTGTCAATTTGTTAGAAGTCTAACACTGAGCTTCATTTTTTTTCCCCTCTCATTTCAGACTTTAGAACTTATTTCTGAAACCCTCAAGCGCATTTTCCTGATTTTTCCACAATTCTGCTTTGGCTACGGTTTGATTGAACTTTCTCAACAACAGTCGGTCCTAGACTTCTTAAAAGCATATGGAGTGGAATACCCAAGTGAAACCTTTGAGATGGATAAACTAGGTGCAATGTTTGTGGCTTTGGTTTCTCAGGGCACCATGTTCTTTTTCTTGCGGCTCTTAATCAATGACTGGCTAATAAAGAAATTCAGGTAAATAAAATGAAAACATAGTGTTTGACATCCATGATAGAACTCAATTCAAAATATTTAGGAAGGGGTCCATAGTCATCTTTCCATTAATAAAATGGAAATGTTGTGCTCAAAAAACTTAAAAAAACTGTAACATAATTCACCATTCATTTCATTCAGTAAATAGTTATCAAACCTTACTATGTATCTACAAGTATTGTTGTAGAGTGAGAGAATAAAATTAAGCTCAACCGTTAGCCTTAAAGAGATTAAGATTCAGTGGTGTAGAGAAAATACATGTATAAACAAAAGATGTAGTGTTTGAGTTGAGTTTAAAAGGATGGATAGAAAGTAGAAATGAGGAAAGAGGACTGAGTGAGCAGCATATTAGCAGTGGGTTTAGGAGAAGAAGATTGAGTAAAGAAAAAACAGAATCATAAATAAAAAGAAATACACATACCATTGACCCAGCTACTCCATTTCTAGGATTTTTTTTCCTACAGATATGCTCACACTCATGCAGAATTATGTATGTATAAAGTCATCCATCATAGCAACCATTCTTAATAGCAAAAGAATGAAAAAAACCTAAATGTCCTCCATGTAAGGATTGGTTCAATAAATTATATGTTTTTTCATAAGTGAAGCACTATGCAGTTATTAGACTGTACAGTTCTGTATGTAATATTTGGGGTTACTGCTGATATTATTAAGTGAAAAATGCAAGTTTCAGAACTTTGTGTAATGTTTATTACCATTTGGGTTAGAAAAGAACTATAACATATACATACATATGCATAGACTATCTCTAATTATGGGTGCCCTACAGAGTTGAAGGAAACTTACTTTTCACTATATATTCTTCAGTACCTTTTTAATACATGATGTGCACGTATCACCTGTGGAAAAATAAAACTTAAGTTAAAAATAATGAAAAGAATGACAAGAGCAAAGATCAAGCAAAAAAATCTTGGCTTGTATTTGAGAAATGAGTAATACAATGTGATTAGAACATAGAATAAATGTAATGAAATAGTAGGAGCTCAAGCATGTGGCCAGAAGACTATGGAGTCTATTGGATACTCGGTTAAAGAGATGATTTGGACTTTATTCAACAAACAAATAGGAGTCTAATAAAGGTTTTGACCAGAAAGCAACCTGATCAAATGATGGTTTAGGAGATGTGATTCTGTGGAGGTCCTACAGATTAGAATGGAAGAGTCAGAGATACTGGAGCAGTTTGAGATTCCTGAAGAATTTAGGTGAGAAAGAGTGAAAGCCTCTGATGGTAATGGAAATAGACAGAACATGATCGATGACTGGGTGTTACAGGCATTTCCAGTGCTAGGAGACTGACATGAGTGGATTTTGGAAAGGAGAAGATTCAAAGAAAACATCACAGTTGGACTCTCTGGGGATATCATTAAAAGAAACGGGGACATTGGGAGGAAGACCTGAATTGATTTGTTGGGTTTTTAAATTTGGTTTGGTTTTGTTTGCTCTATTATATGTTAGGCAAGATATTGAGGTGGGTTTGAGACTTAGTTTTCAGGGCCGATAACCTTAATATATTGGCTAGATCCTAGGTAAGACATTCACAGTAAACAGAACATAGAGGAACATTCATGTCACTGATGATAAAAGAAGAAATAAAAAGGATTTTTTAAAGAAGATGATAAGTGATCGTGGGTTTATAAGTGTTGGGTCTTACTAATGACTCTGGTCTCTCTTGTAGGAAGTAACTTTCAAACCC